>NC_090780.1:9452500-11852500 GCF_040054535.1 Antennarius striatus | reverse complement strand
GTTTGTATGGACAAAAAAACTCTTTTCATCTTTTGTTTTCCTCTTTTCTCCGTCACTTTCTTGGTGTCCATAGTGAATACATACTCAAAAAGTTAATATATTTGCGCAAAACTATCAGACTACCTTACGGGTCGAGTGCCAAATGCCGAAGACACTGCATGAGCACTGATCTAGCTCCACACAGAGGTGGAGTGGCATCCCTCTTAGCCAATGGGATGCCAGGAAGATACGAAATAGGTAATAGCCAATGACAGAGCTTCTATGAGAATGTTGCGTTCAGGAACCTGTGGGAGATTCGATTATCAGCCGATACTGTGTTTTTACATTACTTAAGTCGAAATTTCTTTTGTAAGTAGAGGCAATATTTTCCTGCTGAGAAATTTCGTAAGTAGAAAATTTAATTAGTAGAAGTATCACTGTATACACAGTTGTGTTCAAAATAATAGCAGTCTGTTTATAAATTGAGTTAAGTCCAAGGGTTTTTATTTCCATGCATTGGGAACACTACACATTATATTCTAAATCAAAACATGAAGAAAAAAGCAGAAATTCTTTAATTACAGAAAATGAAGAAAAATGAACATTGGGCTGTTCAAAAAATAACTGTGTCTGCATTTTACTTTACAAACTCAAATGTTTACTGTATAAACTGAAAAATATCCAGGATTCAGCATTCCTAAGAATCACTAAACTAATATTTAGTTGTATAGCCACTGTTTCTGTGTGGTATGGAGTCGACCAACTTCTGGCATCTGTGAACAGATATTCCAGCCCAGGATGATTTGACATCCTCTGCATTTCTTGGTTTTGCCTTGGTTTTGCAAGAACTGGGACATTTTCAGCTTCCAAGAATTGTGTACAGATCCTTGCAACATCAGGTGATGTTCATGGATGTATGGCACAACAATGGGCCTCAGGCTCTCATCACGGTATCTCTTTACATTCAAAATGCCATCAATTAAATGCACCTGTGTTCTTCGTCCATAACAGATGCCTGCCCATACCATAACCCCACCACCACGGGCCACTCAATTCACAACATTGACTCATCCACACAACGCCACACACGCTGTCTGCCATCTGCCCTGAACAATGTAAACCGAGATTCATCCATGAAGAGAACACCTCTCCAACGTGCCAGACGCCATTGAATGTGAGCATTTGCCCACTCATGTCTGTTACGGCGACGATCTGGAGTCAGGTTAAGACCCCGTTGAGGACGACGAGCATACAGTTGAGCTTCCCTGAGACGGTTTCTGACTGTTTGTGCAGAAATTGTTTGGTTATGCAAACCAATTGTTTCAGCAGCTGTCTGAGTGGCTGGTCTCAGACGATTTTGGAGGTGAACCTGCTGGATGTGGAGGTACTGGGCTGGTGTGGTTACACGTGGTCTGCAGTTGTGAGGCTGGTTGGATGTACTGCCATATTCTCTGAAACGCTTTTGGAGATGGCTAATGGTGGAGAAACGAACATTCAATGCACGAGCAATGGATCTGGTTGACATTCCTGCTGTCAGCATGCCAATTGCATGCTCCCTCAATGCTTGTGGCATCTGTGGCTTTTTGCTGTGAGACAAAACTGCACATTTCAGGGTGGCCTTTTATTGTGGGCAGTATAAGGTATACCTGTGCACTAATCATGATGTCAGATCAGGATCTTGATATGGTACACCTGTGAGGTGGGATGGATTATCTCAGTAAAGTAGAAGTGGTCACTATCACACATTTAGACAGATTTGTGAACAATGCTTGAAAGAACTGGTAATATTGTATATCTGGAATGAATTATAGATCTTCAAGTCCAACTCATGAAAAATGGGAGCAAAAACAAAAGTGTTGCGTTTATATTTTTGTTGAGTGTATATACATATATACTGTATATACACATACACACATATATATACATATACATACATATACAAATATACATACAGTACATATACTGTACATATATATACACATAAACATATATATACATATTATATATACATATACACACACATATACATATATATATATATATACACATATACATATATACACATATACATATATATTCATATATATGTCCCTCCCATCCTTGTAGGGTGGTATCTGTGAGTCATCCTCAAGCTCAGATCCTCTGTCAGAGGACTGGGAGTCTGAGGATTCTGCGCAGTATCTCAGCTGTTCGTAGGACTACGCTCTTCTGGACTGATGCTTTAGATGTTGTTCCAGGAATCTGCTGGAGCCACTCTTCTAGCTTGGGGGTCACCACCCCACGTGCTCCTACTACCACGGGGACCACATTAACCTTGATCTTCCACATACGTTCCAGCTGTTCTGGAACGTATGTGAAATCCCACCCAACGTATGTGGAATCCCACCCAATCCTGATGTTGGCGTCAGCTGGAATCAATCACCATCTATCACCACTGCTCTCTTCTGCTCTTTGTCCACCACCACTATGTCCAGTTGGTTAGCCAGCAGCTGTATGTCAGTCTGGAAGCTGAAGTCCACAGGGTCTTAGCCTTGTCGTTCTCAACCGCCTTTGGTGGTATGTCCCATTTGGATTTGGGTACTTCTAGTCCATACTGGGTACATATGTTCCTGTACACTATTACAGCTACTTGGTTGTGCCTCTCCATGTATGCTGAGCCGGCGAGCATCTTACACCCTGCTACCACATGCTGGACTGTCTCTGGGGCTTCTTTACCTAGCCTGCACCTTGGGTCAGATCTACTGTGGTAGATATTGGCCTCTATTGCTCTTGTACTTAGGGTCTGTTCTTGGGCTGCCATGATCAGTGCCTCGGTGCTGTCTGTCAGTCCAGCTTTATCCAGCCTTTGGTAGGTGTTCTTCATATCAGCCACTTCCTCTATCTGATGGTGGTACATGCCGCGTAGGGGCTTGTCCCTCCATATTGTCTCCTCCTCATCCTCCTCTTTAGTTTTATGCTGTCTAAGGCATTCACTGAGCAGTTCATCTGTTGGGGCAATCTTCCTGATGTACTTTTGGATTTTCAATGTTTCATACTGGACAGTGGCCCTGATGCTCACTAGCACTCAGCCTCCCTCTTTCCGCTTAATGTACAGCCTCAGTGTGCTGGACTTGGGGTGAAACCCTCCATGCATGGTGAGGAGCTTTCTAGTCTTAATATCTGTGGCTTCTATCTCCTCCTTTGGCCAGCTTATGATCCCAGCAGGGTGTCTGATGACTGGCAGTGCATACATGTTGATGGCTCAGACCTTGTTCTTGCCATCCAGCTGACTTCTCAGGACTTGCCTTACTCTCTGGAGGTATTTGGCTGTGGATGACTTCCTTGCGGCCTCCTCATGATTGCCATTAGCCTGTGGGATTCCAAGGTATTTGTAGCTGTCCTTGATGTCTTCTGTCCTGCCCCCTGGTAGGTCAACCCCTTCACTTCTGATCATCTTGCCTCTTCTGGATACCATCTGGCCACATTTGTCTAATCTGAATGACATCCCTATGTCGTAGATCTTGGTGGTGTGGATCGGTGAGTCCACTTCTCGCTCATTCATGGCATACAGCTTAATGTTATCCATGTAGAGGAGATGGCCGATTGTTGTCCCGCTTCGGAAACTGTATCCGTAGCCACTCTTTGTGATGATGTGACTGAGGGGGTTTAGGCCTATGCAGAACAGCAGTGGTGATAGTGCATCCCCTTGGTATATGCCGCACTTGATGTTAACTTGGGCAATTGGCTTGGAGTTAGTCTCCAGGGTTGTCTTCTACATTCCCATTGAGTTCTTGATGAAGGCTCTTAGTGTCCTGTTAATCTTATACAGTTCCAGACATCCCAGTATCCACGTGTGTGGCAGTGAATCGTAGGCTTTCTGGTAGTCCATCCAGCCGGTGCACAAATTGGTCTGCCTGTTCTTACAGTCTCTGTGTACTGCTTTGTCCACCAGTAGCTAGTGCTTGGCTCCACTGGTGTTACTACCAACTCCTTTCTGTGCCCTGCTCAAATATTGATCCATGTGCCTACTCATCTTAGCCGCCATGATGCCTGACAGGAGCTTCCATGTTGTACAGAGACAGGTTATTGGCTGGTGGTTGGATGGGGTGGATCCCTTTTGTGGGTCTTTCATGATCAGGACTGTCCTGTCTTCAGTCAGCCATTCTGGGTGCGTCCCATCCCTTAGCAGCTGGTTAATCTGTGCTGCTAGACACTCATGGAGTGCTGTCAGCTTCTTTAGCCAGTATGTATGGATCATATCGGGGCCCAGTGCTGACCAACTCTTCATCTTTAACACTCTTTCTTGGATGTCTGCCATTGAGATGGTTACTGGTTCTTGTTCTGGGAGGCTGCTGGGGTCAGTCCTCAGGTCCACTAGCCACTGGGCATCGGTGCTGTGTGATGCTTCTCTTTCCCATATGCCCTTCCAGTATTTCTCCACTTCAGCTCTTGGTGGGTCTGAACGGCTGCTGTTATTTCCCTGCCACTGAGAGTACACCTTTGCTGGTTGAGTGGAGAAGGTCTTGTTTATTCTCCTGGCCTCTATCTCCTTGGTGTATCTCTTCAGTCAGGTAGCCAGAGCTGTTAGTCTCTGGCAGTTTCGAGTTCTTCAGGCATGGAGAGCTTGCTGTATTTACTGGGTACCCCTTTATTCACCATGTTCCCCTTCTGCAGCTCAGCTAGCTGGCTGACTTCTCTCCATGTCGCCTTTATCTTGGCCTCTAATCGTCTCTTCCATGGAGGGTATTGTTTGTTATGCCCTGTGTTGATCTTTTATCCCAGCATCACGAGGAGTACCGTTGCTGTACTATGAATCAGCTTGTTGGTCTCAGTTATGTTCCCTGTGGGGATGGTTCTTATTGCAGCATTCACATCTTCTAGCAGATCTTCTTAAGGTTCTTGGTATTGGTATTTGGTATTTGTCAGAGGCTCCAGGTTTTCATTTGGGTCACGATCTTCCTTCTCAGGTCAGCAGCTCTTGTATTGAGGCTGTATATGTCCCTTGTGGCTTGGTACCCAATCTCGGATTGTGGGGGGATGGTGAAATCCCACCGCTGACCTGGTGTCCTGGCTCCCCCATGTCATAGCATTGTTGTAGTATTTCATCGATCTCTAGTTGTGATAGCAGTTTTTGGTTACGGATGTTGGAACACTGGGCTGAAACAGCTGCTTCTTTGTTAGCCTTGATTGTGTGTTTCGAAGCATCCATTGGTCCCACATCCGCCCTATATATCCCCTCTCTCTGGGATTACTCGTATAGTAGCATTCCAACCACTCCGTATTCTCCACCCATGTCCATATGTGTCTTGTTCCAGTAACCCATTTCTCATCAGATTGCCCTGGTTCCCTAGCAACTGACGCGATCTTTGTTCGCGTCAGTCGTCAGAGCCGGTGTGACTCAGTCTTTATTGTGTTCGCTCATGACTGAGGTAGGCTGGTATAGCATTAAGGGTCTTGCCTAAGGATCCTCACTGGATAGTGTCCACCATGACTGGAGTTCAAAACCACGACCTCCTGCGTTCCAGACCACGCCCCTCCTGCATTTGGGTAAGTTGACTAGATAGTGTTTGTCCTGACCGGGATTCAAACCCACGACCTCCTGCATTCAAGTCAGTTGACTTAACCACTGTATTGAACCCATGTTCTGTATATATTAGATATATATTATATATAATATATATGAATGACATCCCTATGTCGTAGATCTAGGGAACTCATCCACAGGGTAATATATAACCATTACCCTGACCCCCTAACCCTAACCCTAAATATATATCATAGAGAACGTGAAGATTGTTGGTGTGAGAGAAGAGGATGCAGGATGCAAGACAGGGTTAGATGGAGGCAATTGATTCGCTATGACGACCCCTGACGGGAAAAGCTGAAAGGAAAAGAATATATGTATACATTATATATATATACACATATACAGTGATACCTCTACTTACGAATGTCTCTACTTACGAAATTTTCTACTTACGAAATTTCTCAGCAGGAAAATATTACCTCTTACGAAAGAAATTTCGACTTACGTAATGTAAAAACAGTATCAAATCTCCCACAGGTTCCTTAACACAACATTCTCATAGCTGCTCTGCCATTGGCTATTACCTATTACGTATCTATTACGTACATGTACTGTATAACGGAACATGATGGGAGACTCCAAAGATTAACAGGTTTCATCTATGTCAAAATATTAATTTTTGTGAGCTATATCACCTCACTTAAATCCAAGTTGCAATAGTCTGGATCGACCAAAGAGTTAGACTGACTGAACTTCATCCCGACAGACATATATATAAAAGTGGCTAACAGTGAAAATCACCTTGAGCAAAAACTCCAGTGTTGTATTTCAACTCTTCTTGACATACTGCACATGTGAAAATATTTAATCTGACTTTGGCTTGTGGAACAGACAAATCACAGAAAAGTTGTACAGACAACAATTCCTGTGTGATGACGTGATTCAGAACCACCAGAATATTAAATATTTTCCATCTGAGCTGATCATTAAGGCCCCTAAAGGAATAACTGTGTTAAAATTTACATAAACATTGCTAAGAAACACAAAAATGCATGAGCAAAAGTAAATATTTGAGGAGACAAAATTTCTCATATCAACCAAGTACAAAAAACAACTGCTGTCAACTACTTAAGAAAGTCTGTTTTCAAGAGTTTTATCTCATAGCAGCAAACTTTATAGCTATGCCTATAAATGCAAAGGTCCATATTGTTGCAGACCAGGCAGAACTGTTTTTAGACATTTTCTACAAACTATTATCAAACTATTATATATTTTTTTCTAGGTTGAAACATATCATAACTTCAATGTACATTACTGCATTGCATTTCTGACACTGATGTAAACTCAACAGAAAGTTCTTTCCACCAGATGCATTGAACCTATCATCAAAACTGTGTCATATTAATTAACATTTTCATCAGGTAGTGATTACAAACTTCAAGGAAATTTTACGTCATGGGGAGTCAAGATGTTACAGTGGGTTTTAGGTTTGAATTCTTTCTATGTGGAGTTTGTATGGTCTCCCCTTGTCTGTGCAGATTCTCTTTAGGTTCTCTGGCTTCCTCCCACCTCCAAAATATGCACTGTGGCTGCACCAAATTGTTCATAAATGACAATTGCTATTGTTCCCTCTACAAGAAAGTTAATGGATTTTACTTCATCAATTTGACTGAGGTGATCAATGTAATATAATTTCAATCAAATACACTAGGCTTGCGCTAGCCATTCGCCACATCGCAATAGGCATGTACATTCCAGACTGGCTACAAGGTTTTTAGCTTGTGTAGCCACAGTGGCGTTCTTATTTTTAGGAAAAGAAGGCTAAAACTTACAACATTTTTGGACTAGCGAAAATCCTAGAGTGATAACAAAATTTTTCTCTCGCTAGCGCCGCTATTTCCGTCGGCGCATGCCGGCGCATGCCGATGGAAAGAGCCGAAGCATGAAGATAGCCTACGTGACCCAAACGCTCCCAATCGTTAAATATGTACTCGTCGTGACCACCTCTCGTCCAATGAAAAACAAAAAGAATCTATTTTTACAAGCTAAACCTGCAAATTGGTGTATGACAAGGCAAGGACGATTGATTAAAAGAAATTAAGAATCCAGTGTTGTATAGTAGAGTTTGTGTTAAAATTCTAATTGAACAACAAATGGTGAATGCTGAGAGCTGGTAGGAGTGGTGACAGACCGATCAGAAGGTAAATGAAAGATATTATCAATACTTTTTGTAGTCTTAGACTTTTAATCCCTATGACCAGCAGGAATAACCAGCGATGCATGTAAATGTGTATTCACCTCGCTTGCTATTTTTCATGCCTTTTTGAATTGAAATGAGGAAATCATATTATCGAATTAAAAACAAAACAAAACTGTGACATAACAATGGTGTTGTCTAAGTCAAAAGTTAATATGTCTTCTAGCCTAAGTAAAACTTACAAGTAAACTTTGAGTAACATTTTGTATGACTGTATCTTCACATAGTGAATGCAAGTTTTCAATCGTTGAATCTCACATTTATACCTGCATAAAGTAGGATAGAAATAAAGACAGTTAAGCTTGAACTGTTGACCTCAGTGTATTTTTTAGGTAACTGAACAGAATATTTTGCCCTGAGGATGCACCAGAATGCAGGAAAACAACCACATTTTCTAAAAAATTTCCCGGGGAAGGCCCCCCGGACCCCACCATGGGGGGTAGCCCCCCAACACCCTCTTGCAATGAGCATTGGTCATCTGCGCACTGCACCGCTGTCTTGGACACAGTGTGGCTTTTTGTGGCTTGCTCAATTCTTTTACAAGGAGCCACAGTGGCTTCGTCATACTAGCTCCTGGTGCAAGCCCAGATACAGATGCACAAAGTACGAATATATGTCATGTTGCATTTTAGAGTTGATCATATGAAATTACCCTTGCAAAAATATATTGAAACAAAGAGATGTACTGTGTGTTCTGCAAAATCGAGGATGCTGTTATTTTTGTGTAAAAATTTGTTGCTGCTTTTTAATCAAAAAGCATGTGTAGAACTTTCACCTTGTCAACAAAACAGAGTGGAGCTGATGGTATCACAGTGTAATGATAGACATGTAATTCCTTGGAAAAGACTCAAAGGTTCTTGTACCGATTGCATGTTGTAATTTGTGTCTAGGCTGATCATTGGGATGTATATAAAAATTACTTCATTATGAAAACACCTCAAGGTGCACAAACTGATAAGAACGTTTCTATCTATAATAGAAGGCAAATTTAGCTTGAAGCCAATTTTAATGACCTTTTAAGTTTTTTCACAAAACAGACAATTGATGAGGTGTTTACAATCACTCATAACAGTTTAAATACATGAAATTGCAACATTACATGTTTTTTCTCAAATACAACAGAAAATACTTTCATGGACAGCTGCAATCTCACCATTATTTGTCCCCTTAATGACAAGAATCATGGGTACTTTATAAAGCACCTGTTTGGTGTCATGACCTACTCAAAACCTGATTAGCTAGATCAGTGATCCCCAACCCCAAGGCCGGTCCGTGGGTCATTTGGTACAGAGCCACACAGAAAGAAAAAATAATTTACATTACTTCCATTTTACTTATTTTGGAGTCTGAAAGATGTTTTATTTTGAAAAGTTAGGTCTGTGTGGAGTGAAGCACAGGTCTCGGTCACGTGACAGGTTACCCCTAAATTAAGCGCACACAACTGTGCCAATGTCAAGGCACATTATCCCGAGATCACCCAAAAAGCATCTAAAATCCTGCTTCTATTTCCAACCTCCTGTCTTTGTGAATCGGGATTTTCTGCAGTAACTGTAAAGAAAACCAAACTGTGGTGTAGACCAGACGTAACACACTTCAGGTGTCACTGCCTAGATCAGCAGTCCCCAACCACTAATTCTCATCATTGTAATTATTATTTGTTGATTAACTTGTTAGCCCTTCTATTGGAAATGATCAGTATTTCTCCTACGTTGAATGTATTGATTGTTAGTTGCTATATTTCAAAATAAACCTCATCAGTGCAGTCACTTCAAAAGAGTTAATATAATTATTTCTTACAATTATTTTGTTTACAGAGATATTATCAATTTATGGAAAAAAAGATTGTTTATTGTCTGTTGATGTCTGCATTTTACATAAAACCACTACGGATGATTTATTATTAGACTACAGCTGTCCTGGCATCATTAATGATTATCGAGCAAATGAAGACCGGTCTGTGAAAATATTGTCTTAGATGAAACCGGTCGCTGGCGCAAAAATGGTTGGGGATCGCTGAGCTAGTTGACAGCTTCTGGCAGGATTCCTGAGAAGTCAGTCCATTTTTGTTGGGTGAATAATGCACGACATTTACTGTATAGTGTATCACACTTTTCTGGACACTCAAAGCGCTCACACAGTGGTTCTATTATTCATTCACTCCTCATTCCGAGTGAGTGACGGTAAACTACATGTGTAGCCAAAGCTGTCCTTGGGCAGACTGTCAGAAATGTGGCAGCCAATCCGCGCCAGCGGCCTTTCTGACTGCCACCAGAACATTCATACACCTTCCCACACCAGCAAATGCCCTCACTGGAGGCAAGGAGGGTAAAATGTCTTGCCCAAGAACATGACAACAGATGACTGTGGTGAGCGGGCTTCAAACCACCAATCTTTTGATTATTGGACGACGTGCTCTACTACTGCGGGGGCCTCATTTCAATAAAATTCCTGAGTTTGCTGTAACATCTTTTTCTCCAAATGCCACCAGAGATTTTCTGTGAGATTCAAGTCCAGTGATTGTGACAGCCACTCTAAGTTGTTCCAGGACTTATTCTGCAAACAAACTTTGGTAGACTGTGATGTTTGCTTGGGATCATTGCCCTTTTAAAATGTCAAATCCTTCATCATTTCCAAGACATTCTGCTTATCCATAGGATTGAAGTTTTCATTTGTTTTGGATTTCAGTGCATTATTTATTCTATTCTGTCAGCAGCAATGCATGCATTGAAGTGGGTGCATTGAGCCCTTATGTAAATTTAGGCCTGAACAGAAAAAATAAACCAGAAGACTACATTGTTGAATTAACGGCATATTTGCAGATATTGTGTGCTTTTATGATGGACATTATTCAGAATGTTGAATAATTCCAATGCTGCAGTTGTCCTTAAAAGTACAGTTTGGTATTGAATGTAGAAAAAAGTTACATTGAGCTACTCAAACTGTTCTCATTTAATGTGATTATTACACCTGATAAATAAATCTATTCTGCCAATAAACCCAATATATATACATATATATATACACACACACACACATATATATATATATATATACAGTAATACCTCTGTACTCGACTGCCTCTATACTCGACCAAAATCGGCGCTCGACCAAAAAATTCGAGTAGAAAATGCATCGGACCCCGAACAGATTTTCGGTACTCAACTAGCCGAGTAGACCCGAACGCGCTCCTCGGCTGCGCTCCTCGGCCAGCGGGTAAGCGTCAGTTCGACTCAGACCGCCAGCGGAGTAAGACGTACGCAAATTACGTACGCAAAGACGTACGGAAATTATAGCAAAATATAAAAGTGGTGTACGAGTGTCCGACCTCGCGTCTCAGTACGAAATGGCAATGTCAACCATTTCCACTATCTTGAAGCAGAAGCAACTGACAATGGACAGGTTCCTTCTTAAAGAATAGAGGAAGGCTACTGCCCAGCCAGATTCACCTCCACGGACGAGAGAAAGAAGGGAGAAAACCCCTGAAGGCGCGTTACCTAGCGTCATCATGAAAGGGGATTCCCCTTTCATGATGACGCTAGTGCCATCAACCACTCTCCAAAACATAAGTAAATTATACAAAATGGTTTATAATGCTTTATCTTTATCATGTACTGCTTGTGCACATTTACGTCTTCATTGTTGTTTACATACATGTTCTTATAATATTTTAGGTATTTTTCTAAATGGTAAGAACGGATTAAAATACTTTCCATTATTTCTTATGGGAAAATTGGTTTCGGTGTTCAAACAAATCGGTGCTCAACCACCACCTCAGAATGGATTATGGTCGAGTACAGAGGTATTACTGTATATATATATATATATATACACACACACACACACATAATGGAGGTTGTAATTGTTGGTTCCCACTATATTTATTGAGATACACGTAAAATCTCCAACGAGCCTTTGCAGTGCTTTGTGGAAAAGGTTATTTGTAAAAAGACGACCAGGCTCACCTGGCTTGTTTGTATCTCATCAAATCTCAACAAACGAAAAGCCTTCGGATTAATTTGAACCCAGACCCGTCCATGAGACATCAGCAATACCCACTGTCCCATAATGTTGAGAGGGCCATCAGGACCCATCTTTGTTTAAGCATATACAGTACAAACCTACGTAGTTATGTTTAAAGCTTTTGAATACATATCACCATACCATTTCAAATCAGAGGTTTGGATACACATTGCAGACATACGTTTACAGAGTATTTCAGAACATGCATTTTGTGGACTGAGTTACATTTACTCTCCACACTTACAAATACAGGTAGTTTTGCTTCAACAGTTGCCCCATGCATATCACCATCTCAAAAACAATCGTTTCAGTCAGTATGAGGGGTAGATACACACATAATGGTTAAATAGTTTCTTCATGAAAATACTATTAAGGTTAACAGTAGCTAATTTATCTATTTATTTTTTAAGCTTCATTCTGCTCCTCCAAAGTAAAACTGGCTGCTTGTTGATGTCTTTCTGAAGCAAGCTTTGTTGTAAATTACAACCTCTGAGTCATTGCTTTATCTTCAAAAATTTTCTGTGGTATCCTCCACGTGTTTATCTAAATGTGAGTAGGAGCGAGACCTGAGATGCATCTCCTTATTTGAACCCAGTCGTCAGTAATGTTTAAGTTTGATTGCAACCCTTTTCATACAGATGAAGTTATCAAATAAATGTATCACTCTTATAGATTGCAGTGAATTGCACACTGGATCACCAATTATGTACAGGTGGGAAATTCCCACTTTTATGGTTAGGGAATGTGCTGCAGTAAAAATTTAAAATTGAACTCTGATAATTAGTGTATGTAGTTTGTATTTTCTGCACACAATCAGAAATATATATTTAGCATCCTATTTTAATGAATGATTTTTATTATCTAATATGCCCTTTTTTTTTCTTTTTTTTTTTAGAGGTAGATGTTTTAAACCATCTGATCGGCGTAGTAGTGATGATCAGTAAGGTAAGACATTAAACTCGGGAAAAAGCTGCTGTCCATACAGCACAGTAAGTAACCTTTGGCCTACATACCTCCAGATACAAGAGCAAAACACAAGTACTACACAAAGAACACCTATTCCTGGTCAAGGAAGGCATTTGTTTCACGATGACCCAACTAAACAACGATAGACAGGACAAACTGTCAGACTTTTAAAGAAATGATTTGCGAACAGTACCTGAGAAGGATTGCTTCACGTCAGTAGGCTGAGTTTAAGTGTCCATTTAGAACAGGGTGGGATTCATCTGGTGCCCTTTCGTGTAAAAATAACTCTGGATGCCGCGAGACAAACGTTGTCGAGTCGGACCATTAGTGAGCCCATAAGTAGAAATTGTAAAGAGCAGTGTTTTCATTACTAAGAGGGGAACCAAAGAGTAGGAGGGTTAAAGAGAGTGGGCGGGTGCGAGCGGCACCAAGCAAGCGAGACTTTCCGAATCGGTCACCCTAAAAGCGTACAGGCGCGCCAGTGTAGAGGTACTTCCTGCCTCCGCATCATGTGATCACCATGATCCACCACCCCGTCAGCCCCGCCCAGTTGACCACAGATAGTTCGTACAACTACCAGTCCCACTATGAAAAACGAATGTGAGCGCAAATTATGACTAATTATTTCGCCACAAGCATAGGCTAAGGTTTTGACAACGTACAAGTTCTGAGCATTCGAACATAAACTTTAATGATAATGATGATGATAATAATGATGATGATAATGATGATGATGATGATAATAATAATAATAATAATAATAATAAAAATAATAATAATAATAAGAAGAAGAAGAAGAAGAAGAAGAAGAAGAAGAAGAAGAAGAAGTTGTTTTTTTGTGTTTTTTTTTTTATTTCCAGGTTACCTCTGAAGAAGAAGAAGAAGAAGAAGAAGTTGTTTTTTTTAGTGTTTTTTTTATTTATTTCCAGGTTACCTCTGAAGAAGAAGAAGAAGAACAAGAAGAACAAGAACAAGAAGAACAAGAAGAATTCAAATAACGCACGTAAATGCTTAAAATTAAGGTCTAAATAGCATGCACAAACTATATAAAATCTAGGCAACATTTTGAACTTCATGCTAACATGAAATTCTTGGCGAACATGAGGTAGTGTCTTGGTAAATGTAAATCCTAATGTAAATTGCATTGTTTATATTTTTATTGGTGGGAATTCCAAGGAGTACAGAATAAGTTGTCAAATTCCCTCAAACTGTTAAACAGGACACCTTTTTTTGGAACAACTGAGAATTTTACTGTTGTTCTAACTTATCCTAAATTAATGTTTATTCATGCCTTTATTATTTGCCAAAACAGGAAGCACTGGAGTATTTAGTTGCTGCATTATTTGGTTCAGCAGATATGTCATCTGTGTATTTTCTGCACAACTATCCATCAATCCATCCATCCATCCATCCATCCATCCATTCATCCATCCATCCATCCATCCACCCATCAATTGTTTTGTCAATGAGATGACTAGAAACGGCTCTTTACAGCTGCTTGTCTGGATTTTGAGTCATGGGGTTCACTAGAGCCTAGCTCACCTTGCTACGGGTGAGAAGTGGGGTCAATTTTTGGCTAATGCACCTAAATAATGCCCGTATTAAAAGCAATATATGGTATCTGTACAGACCATGCTTAACCAATAGACTCTGGAATATTATATTCAGAAGTTGTCTACAGCAGCATCATTTTATAAACGGCATGATTACTGAAGTTTTATCAACTAAATATACAGATCTAGATGTTCTTAACTGATTATAAGTACTAGTGATGCTCCTTAAAAAAATGTAATGAAAAGGCTGTGTTGACTTCAAAAATGCTTGAACAGCTGACAGCTGTGAATGGAGGAGCTCAGATGTTATTGTTTTTAAGTCCACCATTGATAGCTGAACAAGGTTATGTGATCTCCTCTTGTGGATGTTTTCTTGTCTGTCTACAAGATATCAACTTGTCAACAGATTTAGCTAAAATTTTGTTTAAGGTTATGTTGGGTATTTCCATTGAGAAGAAGAAGAAGAAGAAGAAGTATACTTTATTGATCCCCGCAAGGGGAAATGACAAAGTCACTCGGTTAGTTGACAGTATAGAGGTCCCCTGAACACAGCACACAAGGGGGCCTGTAAGCATGCAGTTAATACATTACACATCAAACTACACACATCAGGGAGGCAGAGTGACAGCCAGCGGCTTCGGAACGAGCCCCAATTTGAGCAGCTTGTAGGGGGGATGGCTCCTTGCTCAAGGGCGCCTCGGCAGTGGCTGGGAGGTGAGCTGACACCTCCCACCATCAGCTCACACTCCTGGTGACATCATGGCGGGAGCGGGACTCGATCCGCCAATGGTTGGGGTGATCCACCTACGAGACATGTGCTCTACTGCTGAGCCACTGTCGCCCCTGAGCAATGGAACAATGGACAATGGAAATGACCACAAAATGCACCTGCTTACAGAAAAATACCACAACACTGTCTGTAAATGATGTTTTAAACACAAAAGGACAGCACAGATAGCACATACAGCGCATAGATAACTGATACACGTGAGGCTGAGTCAGGCTAATGGTTAGCTCATCCCTTAAGGATAGTCCAACCCAAACACTGTAAAGATCACAATCCATGAACATTTGGGACTCTTCTGCAGAGGTTCGGTTCATTGTGAAGAGTCCAACTTTGTCAACCACTGAGCTTCTTCAGGAAACCTTGTTTGTACTATAACTATAACTAAACTATAACTCATTGTTGATACACCTCTCAACAAAGATCAAAGAATTGAATAGCATTTTTTGCTCAGAATAAAATCCTAACAGGTAGATCTTAGTCAAAAGCGTAGTGGGTTAAATTTTTAGACAAAAGCCATAAATCACACCTACAGCAAAATTTTAAACTCAGACTGATGCAACTCATCATGGCAATGCATGCGATTCAGTTGTGCCTATGGCCCCCATGTGCCTGTATGCAGTTCTGACAATGTCTGGGCATTTTCCAGCTAAATCAACAGTCTAAGTCATTATACCCTGGATTATCTCCCCCCAGTCTTGGCTCAGGGCGTCAATGGTAGTCTGTAGTTGGTAGTGTAGGATGTATTGATACATAATGGGTCTCATATGGATTTAGGTCCGGAGAACGTGAGGACCAGTCAAGGATGACCCTTGTCATCCAGGAACTGCCTTTACACACGCTGTGAGACCATGAATAGTCCTGCACCAGGAGGATGACGGGGTCCACTGAGCTAATGGCCTTGAGGATCTCATCTTAGTACCTAACAGCAGTCAGGAAAGAGGCTTTATAGAGGTCCATCCCAGGATATGTCTCCCCAGACCATTACAGACCCACCATCACACTAGTTATGGTAGATGATGTTACAGGCAGCATAACGTTCACCATTTCATCTCCAGACTCTTTCACTCCCATTACATGTGCTCAGAGAAGGACATACCAATTGTTTTTCCTCTTGTAAGTGAGGAACTGAGTGTTATGTTGTGATAGTTGGATGTCCCCTTGATCGTTTTGAGCTTTATATATGAATTTCCATGATATATTAAAAAAGGCCACATATGTGTATACAGTGTACAGTGTATACACTATTCAAAAACTGTTGGCAGAAAAATGAGGACACCTTGTTATTAAAACCTACTGTTTTTGTTCATAAACCATTATTTCCCCAAAATTTTAATGCAAAATTTAAATTCTTTTCAATAATACTGCTAAATATGTGGCCCTTCTATCTGAGACCAAATTCTACATTATGATTTTAGGACACAAGCAATGTGCTTCAATCATAAGTGATAACCTAGGCCTTAAATTATGTTTTCCAATCACCCTACCTTACTGAAAATTACAGAACAGTTTTTGCATTCTCATTACTACACACAAAGAATATTCAATGGAAATGCCTTAAAGTAACCTTATACCAGAAAAGGTGAATGCTTCCACACAATAGATTTTCCTAATATAAAAACACAGCTGCTGACCTAAGATGATCTAATTTCTCCCTCCCACAGTGCCAGTGTCTGTCCCACACAGACATTCAGAGGTCAGACATCCACAGCCCTTCATTACAGCAACCATCAACAGAGATATTTCCTATAAATGCAAAATACCACAACTGTATGCAGCATGTGTACTGTACTACACTCTATCTTTCAAAATGTAGTCACTATATGACCTGTTTATTCTTGTATATTCACTTCAAAAATTATTACTGTTGGTAGCTTTAACTTTTAAGTAAATATTTATTTTCCGCAATAGTAAAAAATTCTTTAAGGGAAAGTACTTTTCTTCTAAGTAGTGTTGTCACACCTGAAACAACTTATTTGGAGAAAACAGAAACAAAGTACAAATAGAACAGTGACATAACATCTGTAGTTAAGGTGCGTGGTTGCTATATGATTAGTCTATTGTTCAACCTCACATCATGACCATTAAAAAAATAGGAAAAATCCTAATTCACATTGGGTCTCTGCTGTTTCACACTTCCAGTGATTTGACTGAGATAAGGGCTGCGTACCACTTATGGATATATTTACACATAAAGTAAGAAGATTCTTTTTAAGATGGCATATTATATATAAGATTTGTCATGCAAACAGGCTTTTGTGTTACAATTGATTTATTTATATAACACACACATTGTCATCAAACAAGATTCATTATATTTCATTATATTTTTATCATTTGCTACGAGCCAGTTGAATGAGAACTGAGAGAAGAAGAGAAGCAAAGAGAAGAGAAGAGAAGAGAAGAGAAGAGATTTTTTTGATTTTTGCAAAAACACTTTAATCACATTCAAACATTTTGCAATTTTACATTAGATGAAGCACAAAAGTGCTTCAGAAGAAGATTTTTTGCAAAAAAACTTCAATCACATTTAGAACATTTTACAATTTTTTCAGTAGATGAAACTTCAAAAACTCTAAACACTCAAAAACACTAAACACCAATAAACAAAGGGAAATACAATATAAAAATTAGTGCATTATAACAGGAAGTTTGCAAAAGTGAGGTGGTCATCAACTAAAGTGCATAGGACATTTTTGTTACACCAGATGTTCCTAAAGTTATTCAGGTCTTTTGTCAATTTATAGAAACCAAATTCTAGTTTTTAAGCGACATCTGATGTTACAGAAAAAAACAGTAGCTGCTTCTTGAACAGTATTGCTTTCAATTCTCCTCATCCTGGTCACATAAATTGCAAGTTTTTCCTCTCCAGAAATAAAATTTAAAAGCTGCTACTTTCTCTGATTCGATCTATTGTACCCAGCACCGTAGATGAATTTCCTGATACTAAAATTTTCACTGAACAAATTAAAAACATTCATTAGAAGAGTGAAGAGCACTGCAAATCTCACACACTTGAAAGACTGTTTCACGAAGTGGACAGATGGTACACTGGCTGGACACCGCAGGGGCGAAAACAGAGATAAAAGCATTGGAACCGATGGCACCATGTAAAATCCTCCACTGGAGGTCGGATGTTTCTTTCTTGAGGGGAGGTTTGTACAGAAGTCTCCACTTTGGGTCAGGTCCATTTCCCGTCATCCTATTGGCCCAGGTAGTGGGTGCTCTGTTACACAGGTTTTTCTTGTTTATTACTTTTACGCATTGTTCGTACAGTATTTTTTTGTTGGCCGTGTGCAGGCTGATTTGTCGTTCATCTCCGAGGAGAGGACCCTCCAGTTCTCCAAACAGGGGACTGATGTGGACCTCAGGGAAAGGATCTTTGCTGTCCGGTACAGTCCCTGTACTATAGTCCAGGAGGAGGCTTCTCTCCTTCCCGGAGAGTCTTTGCCTTCAAGGTTGTAGCACCCTCTGAGCCACCCTGGTGGACTGGATGTTCAGCAGGGAGCTCACAGCCTGGGCATCCGCCAACGCAGGCCCGGCGTTGTCCACCAGCTGTTGGAGAGTCATGGTCCTGGTTCTGCAAAGCGCTGCAGACAGCCCAGGTGTGGCTCCACTGCAGACATCCAGCCTGGCTCCATGCACTAGTGGTTCTTTCAGTAACCAGAACAGAAAGTCAGAGCTTTTCCCTGGGCTGCTTTTAAATAGGGCCCATGACTTAAAAACACCATGATAAAAAGGAGGCAAACCGTTTAACTTTAGAAACTTGGAGTCCATTAAAAACAGTGCAGCATCCAGGTCCAAGTTACTCACACATTTGAATATGCAACTGGCCACCTCTAACCACGTCTGATCCGCTGGTCCGGTCAGAAACCGCTGGATGAACTGTAATCTGAACGTGGCTGTTCTGCTAGCCAGGTGGATGAGGCCCTGTCCCCCCTCCTCTCTTGATAAAAACAACACTCCTTGAGGCACCCAATGCAGCCCATCCCAGAACAAGTTAACAAGTTTGGTCTGGATTTGGGCAAGAAACCCTGATGGGGGGTCCATACAGGCCAAGCGGTGCCACAGCTGTGAGGCCACCAGGTTGTTTATCACTAAAACTCGACCTCTGTATGACATTCTGGGGAGCAACCATTTCCATTTCTTAAGTTTCCCTTCTATTTTTTCAATGACGCCCTCCCAGTCAGTTCTTCCTGGTTGTTTTCTCATTTCCCAGGTACACACCAAGATATTTGAGACCATCAGTCTTCCAACACAAGTTTTGAGGAAGAACCGGGAGGTTGCCACGCCACTCACCAACAGCAAGGGCTTCACTTTTGGTCCAGTTTACTTTTGCAGCAGTTAAAACATTGAATGAGTTTGTCAAACCCACCAAAACATCAACATCCCTTTGGTTTTTGATAAGAACAACAACATCTTCAGCATAGGCAGATAAAAGAATGCTCTCTCTAACACCAGGTAAAATCAAACCGTCGATGCTTTTGTGGATTTTACAGAGGAGGGATTCCAGAGAGAGTGCATAGAGCATCCCAGACAGGGCACAGCCCTACCGGATGCCCTGATGCACCCTGAAAGGGGCACACAAACTGCCGTTAAACTTCAGAATACTCTCAACGTCACTGTACAACACCTTGATCTTGGCAATAAACTCGGTGCTGAACCCAAATCTCTCCAGAGGAAGCTGTGCTCAACACGATCAAATGCCTTTTCCTGATCTAATGAAATGAGACCAGCATTTATACCCAATGATCTGGAAACCTCCAAAACATCACAAATTAGGTAGCCATTGTCTGCCATGGACCTGCCGGGCACACAGTAGGTTTGATCCCGGTGGATGACCTGCTCCATAGCTTCCCTCAGCCTGGTAGCCAAAGCCTTGGACAGAATCTTGTAATCGGTGCAGAGCAGTGACACAGGGCGCCAGTTCTTGATGTCCTGCAGATTGCCTTTTTTAGGCAGGAGGGCAACGACCACCATCCGGCAGGACAGTGGCAAAGAGCCTGAGGCCAGACTTTCGGTAAACACTCCCAGCATATCACATGCTAGAATGTCCCAGAAGGCTGTATAGAATTCGACCATCAGACCATCGATACCCGGAGATCGTCGTCCCTGCATGTTCTGCAGGGCAGTGTGGAGTTCCTCTAATTCCAGTGGCCGGTGAAGTTGTGAATTTGTCTCCGTGGAGAGAAGAGAAGAGATTTTTTTTTTTTTTTGCAAAAAAACTTTAATCACATTCAAACATTTTACAATTTATACATTAGGTGAAAGCACTAAAGTGCTTTAGAAGAAGAAGATTTTTTGCCAAAAAATTTCAATCACATTCAGAACATTTTACAATTTTTCAGTAGATGAAACTTCAAAAACACTAAACACTCAAAAACACTAAACACAATAAACAAAAGGAAATACAATATAAAACGTAGTGCATTATAATAGGAAGTTTGCAAAAGTGAGGTGGTCATCAACTAAAGTGCACAGGACATTTTTGTAACACCAGATGTTCCTAAAGTTATTCAGGTCTTTTGTCATTTTATATAAACCAAATTCTAGTTTTAAGCGACATCTGATGTTACAGCAAAAAACAGTAGCTGCTTCTTGAACAGTATTGTTCTCAATTCTCTTCCTGGTCACATAAATTGCGAGTTTTGCCTCTCCAGAGAGAAGAGAAGAGAAGAGAAGAGAAGAGAAGAGAAGAGAGAGAAAAGAAGAGAGATTGTTAGAGCAGTGTAGGACATGTATGAGGACTGTAAGACAGTGGTGAGGTGTGCCTTAGGTGTGACAGAAGAGTTCAAGGTGGAGGTGGGACTGCATCAGGGATCAGCTCTGAGCCCCTTCTTGTTCGCTATGGTGATGGACAGGCTGACAGACGAGGCTAGACAGGAATCTCCATGGACTATGATGTTTGCAGATGACATTGTGATCTGTATTGAGAGCAGGGAACAGGTGTAGGAGAAGCTAGAGAGGTGGAGGCATTTTCCTGGAAAGGAGAGGAATGAAGGTTAGCCGCAGTAGTACATGTGTGCGAATGAGAGGGACCCAAGCGGAAGAGTGAGGATACAGGGAGAAAAGATCAAGAAGGTGGAGGATTTTAAGAACTTAGGGTCAACAGTCCAGAACAATGGAGAGTGTGGAAAAGAGGTGAAAAAGCATGTACTGGCAGGATAGAATGGGTGGAGAAAAGTGTCAGGTGTGATATATGATAGAAGAGTTTCAGCTAAAATGAAAGGAAAGGTGTACAAAACTGGTGAGACCAGCAATGTTGTTTGGTCTAGAGACAGTGTCACTGAGGAAAAGTCAGGAGACAGAGCTGGAGGTAGCACAGATGAAAACGATGAGGTTCTCTTTGGGAGTGACCAGGATGGATAGGATCAGGAATGAGTACATCAGAGGGACAGCACATGTTAGAGGTTTTGGAGATAAAGTCAGAGAGGCCAGACTGAGATGGTTTGGACATGTCCAGAGGAGAGATAGTGAACATATTGGTAGAAAGATGCTGAGTTTTGAACTGCCAGGCAGGAGGTCTAGAGGAAAGAGGAGGTTTATGGATGTAGTGAAAGAGGACATAAAGGTAGTTGGTGTGAGAGAAGAGGATGCAGAAGTCAGGGTTAGATGGAGGCAACTGATTCTCATTGTTTGTGAGAAGGTGAGTATTTTTTCCATTTTGCACATTTGTTCTTGTTTGTTATGTTCCATTTAAAATTGTTAACCCGTCATACAGAATGTAGTTAATTTGAATACACATCGAAAGTGTCAGGGATCAGCTCTGAGCCCCCTCTTGTTTGCTTTGGTGAAGGATGCTGAGTTTTGAAATGCCAGGCAGGAGGCCTAGAGGAAGACCAAAGAGGAGGTTTATGAATGTAGTGAAAGAGGACATGAAGGTAGTTGGTGTGAGAGACGAGGATGCAGAAGATAGGGTGAGATGGAGGCAACTGATTCGCTGCAGTGACTCTTGAAGGGAAAAGCCAAAAGGAAAAGAAGAAGAGATGTACTGAAGTAAGTTCGATCAGCCTGTTATATTTTTGACTATGATTTTCAGTGTAATTTTTAATCCACTGAACATATTCCATTCCAGGATCTTCTGTTTTTTATATCAATAAATAGTTTATTTATTTATTTAAGGTTTGTTTGTTTGTTTCTTTATTCATTTATTTCAGGCAAGGCAAGGAAATTGGTATTTAATTATTTAAGATCTCTTATTTTAAATAACTAAATTTAAATAATGTAGCCACAAGAAGGCAAAAGCCAGTGTCTTATTGTGCCGATCCCAAGCACAGATGAATACAGAGGGTTGTGTCAGGAAGGGTATCTTATGTAAAATCAAACATTCAAATCAAATCTATGACTTCCATACTGGATCGGTCAAGGCCAGGGTTAACAACAACCGCCATCGGTGCTGATCACCTACAGGGTACTGGTGGAAATTGTACTACTGTTGGTCAAAAAAGGAGAGGAGAGAAGTGTGTTCATAGGAAGAGAGAGAAAAGGAATGCCCAGAGGATAGGAATGAGAGTAGGGACGTTGAATAATGGAACTATGAGAGGAAAAGGTAGAGAGTTGGTTGACATGAAACAGAGGAGGAAGGTAGACATACCGTGTGTTCAGGAGACCAGGTGGAAAGGTAGCAAGGTTAGAAGCTTAGGAGAGGGGTTAGATGGAGGCAACTGATTCGCCGTGGCGACCCCTGAAGGGAAAAGCCGAAAGGAGAAAAAGAAAAAGCTGCGATCCAGTTGAAGACGCTTGTTGGTGTCTTGAAAATAGACGCCAACAAGCCAAAGTTTGGACATCCCTTTATTAAATCAAGCAGATTCTTTCAGCATGGTATCATGTTTGGATAATCTCTAATTTACATTCAGTATATTAAACACACACATTAGCCATTCTCCTGGGTGTTTTAGTAATATATGTAAGTCAGTTGACAGTTTTAAAATACCCATTGTTTGTGAGAAAGTGAGTATTTTTTCCATTTTGCACATTTGTTCTTGCTTGTTATGTTCCATTTAAAACTGTCAACCGGTTATACAGAATGAAGTTAATCTGAATATACATCGAAAGCTTTTCGGACAAGACATGTGTTACAACTTTAGGTCAGAAGGTGGCAGTGTTTAGTAACATAATAGTTCTTCCCCCAGTACCGAACAAGGTGCATTGTGGTCTGTATTTCTATGTGCAAATCGATCAAGCTGAAGATGCATCAAGGAGGTTACACTGGGGCAATCTATTAATATGTACTTTATGTACAGAAGTAAGTTCGATCAGCCTGTTATATTTTTTACTTTGATTTTCAGTGTGATTTTTAATCCACTGAACATTTCGAATTAATATTCCATTCCAGGATCTTCAGTTTCTTATATTTATTTATTTCTTTATTTATTTAAGGTTTATTTGTTTGTTTATTCATTTATTTCAGGCAAGGCAAGGAAATTGGTATTTATTTATTTAAGATCTCTTATTTTAAATAACTAAATTTAAATAACATAGCCAAAAGAGGACACAAGACTGTGTCTTATTGTGCCGATCCCAAGCACAGATGAATACAGAGGGTTGTGTCAGGAAGGGCATCTTATGTAAAATCAAACATGTAAATCAAATCTATGACTTCCATACTGGATCGGTCAAGGCCAGGGTTAACAACGACCGCCATCGGTGCTGATCACCTACAGGGTGCTGGTGGAAATTGCATCGGCCACCCTAAAAGCGTACAGGCGCGCCAGTGTAGAGGTACTTCCTGCCTCTGCATCATGTGATCACCATGATCCACCACCCCACAGATAGTTCGTACAACTACCAGTCCCACTATGAAAAACGAATGTGAGCGCAAATTATGACTAATTATTTCGCCACAAGCATAGGCTAAGGTTTTGACAACGTACAAGTTCTGAGCATTCGAACATAAACTTTAATGATAATGATGATGATAATAATGATGATGATAATAATGATGATGATGATAATAATAATAATAATAATAATAATAATAATAATAATAATAATAATAATAATAATAATAATAATAATAATAATAATAATAATAATAATAATAATAAGAAGAAGTTGTTTTTTTGTGTGTTTTTTTTAATTTCCAGGTTACCTCTGAAGAAGAAGAAGAAGAAGAAGAAGATTTTTTTTGATTTTTGCAAAAACACTTTAATCTCATTCCAAAATTTTGCAGTTTTACATTAGATGAAAGCATTTAAGTGCCTCAAAACATCTTTTCCAAACAAACTTCAATCACATTTAACATGTAGAACATTTAGAACATTTAGAACATTTTACAAATTTTCATCAGATGAAATTTCAAAAATATGAAACACTCAAAAACATTAACCACCAAGAAACAAAGGGAAATACAATATAAGAATTAGTGCATTATAACAGGAAGTTTGCAAAAGTGAGGTGGTCATCAACTAAAGTGCATAGGACATTTTTGTAACACCAGATGTTCCTAAAGTTATTCAGGTCTTTTGTCAATTTATAGAAACCAAATTCTAGTTTTAAGCGACATCTGATGTTACAGCAAAAAACAGTAGCTGCTTCTTGAGTGGTATCGTTTTCAATTTTCCTCTTCCTGGTCACATGAATTGCAAGTTTTGCCTCCCCAGAAATAAAATTTAAAAGCTGCCCCTTTCTCTGATTCGATCTATTGTACCCAGCACCGTAGATGAATTTCCTGATACTAAAGTTTTCATTGAACAAGTTAAAAACATTTGTTAGAAGAGTGAAGAGTACTGCAAGTCTCCCACACTCACTGAAAGTATGAAAGACTGTCTCCTGAAGAGGACAGAAGGGACACTGGCTGGACACCGCAGGGGCAAAAACAGAGACAAAAGCATTGGAACCGACGGCACCATGCAAAATCCTCCACTGGAGGTCGGCTGTTTTTTTCTTGAGGGGAGGTTTGTACAGAAGTCTCCACTTTGGGTCAGGTCCATTTCCCGTCATCTTGTTGGCCCAGGTAGTAGGTGCTCTGTTACACAGGTTTTTCTTGTTGATTACTTTTACACATTGTTTGTACAGTATTTTTTTGTTGGCCGTGTGCAGGCTGATCTGTCGTTCATCTCCGAGGAGAGGACCCTCCAGTTCTCCAAACAGGGGACCGATGTGGACCTCTGGGAAAGGATCTTTGCTGTCTGGTACAGTCCCTGTACTATAGTCCAGGAGGAGGCTTTTCTCCTTCCAGGAAAGTCTTTGCCTCCACAGTTGTAGCACCCTCTGAGCCACCCTGGTGGACTGGATGTTCAGCAGGGAGCTCACAGCCTGGGCATCCGCCAGCGCAGGCCCGACGTTGTCTACCAGTTGCTGGAGGGTCACGGTCCTGGTTCTGCAAAGCGCTGTAGACAGACCAGGTGTGGCTCCACTGCAGACGTCCAGCCTGGCCCCATGCACTAGTGGTTCCCTCAGTAACCAGAACAAAGAGTCAGAGTTTTTTCCTGGGCTGCTTTTAAAAAGGGCCCACGACTTAAAAACACCATGATAAAACGGAGGCAAACCTTCCAACTTTAGAAGCTTAGAGTCCATTAAAAACAGTGCAGCATCCAGGTCCAAGTGGCTCACTCGTCTGAATATGCAGCCGGCCACCTCTCTCCACGTCAGATCCGCTGGTCCGGTCAGAAACCGCTGGATGAACTGTAATCTGAACGTGGCTGTTCTGCTAGCCAGGTGGATGAGGCCCTGTCCCCCCTCCTCTCTTGATAAAAACAACACTCCTTGAGGTACCCAATGCAGCCCATCCCAGAAAAAGTTAACAAGTTTGGTCTGGATTTGGGCTAGAAACCCTGATGGAGGTTCCATACAGGTCAAGCGGTGCCACAGCTGCGAGGCTACCAGATTGTTTATCACTAAAACTCGACCTCTGTATGACATTCTGGGGAGCAACCATTTCCATTTTTTAAGTTTCCCTTCTATTTTGTTAATGACGCCCTCCCAGTTCTTCCTGGTTGTTGTCTCATCTCCCAGGTACACACCGAGATATTTGAGACCATCAGTCTTCCAACACAAGTTTTGAGGAAGAACTGGGAGGTTGCCATGCCACTCACCAACAGCAAGGGCTTCACTTTTGTTCCAGTTTACTTTTGCAGCAGTTAAAACATTGAATGAGTTTGTCAAACCCACTAGAACATTAACATCCCTTTGGTTTTTTATAAGAACAACAACATCATCAGCATAGGCAGATAAAAGAATGTGAAGAAGAAGAAGAAGAAGAAGTTGTTTTTTTGTGTTTTTTTTATTTACTTCCAGGTTACCTCTGAAGAAGAAGAAGAAGAACAAGAAGAACAAGAACAAGAAGAACAAGAAGAATTCAAATAACGCACGTAAATGCTTAAAATTAAGGTCTAAATAGCATGCACAAACTATATAAAATCTAGGCAACATTTTGAACTTCATGCTAACATGAAATCCTTGGCGAACATGAGGTAGTGTCTTGGTAAATGTAAATCCTAATGTAAATTGCATTGTTTATATTTTTATTGGTGGGAATTCCAAGGAGTACAGAATAAGTTGTCAAATTCCCTCAAACTGTTAAACAGGACACCTTTTTTTGGAACAACTGAGAATTTTACTGTTGTTCTAACTTATCCTAAATTAATGTTTATTCATGCCTTTATTATTTGCCAAAACAGGAAGCACTGGAGTATTTAGTTGCTGCATTATTTGGTTCAGCAGATATGTCATCTGTGTATTTTCTGCACAACTATCCATCAATCCATCCATCCATCCATCCATCCATCCATCCATCCATCCATCCATCCATCCATCCATTCATCCATCCATTCATCCATCCATCCATTTAGGTAAAATTTTGTTTAAGGTTATGTTGGGTATTTCCATTGAGAAGTTTTTTTTTTGATTTTTGCAAAAACACTTTAATCTCATTCAAACATTTTGCAGTTTTACATCAGATGAAAGCATTTAAGTGCCTCAGAAGATCTTTTCCAAACAAACTTCAATCACATTTAGAACATTTAGAACATTTAGAACATTTAGAACATTTTACAAATTTTCATTAGATGAAATTTCAAAAACACTAAACACTCAAAAACATTAAACACCAAGAAACAAAGGGAAATACAATATAAGAATTAGTGCATTATAACAGGAAGTTTGCAAAAGTGAGGTGGTCATCAACTAAAGTGCATAGGACATTTTTGTAACACCAGAAGAAGAAGAAGAAGAAGAAGAAGAAGTATACTTTATTGATCCCCGCAAGGGGAAATTACAAAGTCACTCGGTTAGTTGACAGTATAGAGGTCCCCTGAACACAGCACACAAGGGGGCCTGTAAGCATGCAGTTAATACATTACACATCAAACTACACACATCAGGGAGGCAGAGTGACAGCCAGCGGCTTCGGAACGAGCCCCAATTTGAGCAGCTTGTAGGGGGGATGGCTCCTTGCTCAAGGGCGCCTCGGCAGTGGCTGGGAGGTGAGCTGACACCTCCCACCATCAGCTCACACTCCTGGTGACATCATGGCGGGAGCGGGACTCGATCCGCCAATGGCTGGGGCAATCCACCTACGAGACATGTGCTCTACTGCTGAGCCACTGCCGCCCCTGAACAATGGACAATGGAAATGACCACAAAATGCACCTGCTTACAGAAAAATACCACAACACTTAGTCCTTGTCTGTAAATGATGTTTTAAACACAAAAGGACAGCACAGATAGCACATACAGCGCATAGATAACTGATACACGTGAGGCTGAGTCAGGCTAATGGTTAGCTCATCCCTTAAGGATAGTCCAACCCAAACACTGTAAAGATCACAATCCATGAACATTTGGGACTAATAATAATAATAATAATAATAATAATAATAATAATAATAATAATAATAATAATAATAATAATAATAATAATAATAATAATAATAATAATAAGAAGAAGAAGAAGAAGAAGAAGAAGAAGAAGAAGTTGTTTTTTTGTGTTTTTTTTAATTTCCAGGTTACCTCTGAAGAAGAAGAACAAGAACAAGAACAAGAACAAGAAGAACAAGAAGAATTCAAATAACGCACATAAATGCTTAAAATTAAGGTCTAAATAGCATGCCCAAACTATATAAAATCTAGGCAACATTTTGAACTTCATGCTAACATGAAATCCTTGGCGAACATGAGGTAGTGTCTTGGTAAATGTAAATCCTAATGTAAATTGCATTGTTTATATTTTTATTGGTGGGAATTCCAAGGAGTACAGAATAAGTTGTCAAATTCCCTCAAACTGTTAAACAGGACACCTTTTTTTGGAACAACTGAGAATTTTACTGTTGTTCTAACTTATCCTAAATTAATGTTTATTCATGCCTTTATTATTTGCCAAAACAGGAAGCACTGGAGTATTTAGTTGCTGCATTATTTGGTTCAGCAGATATGTCATCTGTGTATTTTCTGCACAACTATCCATCGATCCATCCTTCGATCCATGGATCCATCCATCCATCCATCCATCCATCCGTCCATCCATCCATCCATCCATCCATCCATCCATCTATCCATCCATCCATCCATCCATCCATCCATCCATCCATTCATCCATCCATTCATCCATCCATCCATCCATCCATCCATCCACCCACCAATTGTTTTGTCAATGAGATGACTAGCAACGGCTCTTCTACAGCTGCTTGTCTGGATTTTGAGTCATGGGGTTCACTAGAGCCTAGCTCACCTTGCTACGGGCGAGAAGTGGGGTCAATTTTTGGCTAATGCACCTAAATAATGCCCATATTAAAAGCAATATATGGTAACTGTACAGACCATGCTTAACCAATAGACTCTGGAATATTATATTCAGAAGTTGTCTACAGCAGCATCATTTTTATGAACGGCATGATCACTGAAGTTTTATCAACTAAATATACAGATCTAGATGTTCTTAACTGATTATAAGTACTAGTGATGCTCCTTAACAAAATGTAATGAAAAGGCTGTGTTGACTTCAAAAATGCTTGAACAGCTGACAGCTGTGAATGGAGGAGCTCAGATGTTATTGTTTTTAAGTCCACCATTGATAGCTGAACAAGGTTATGTGATCTCCTCTTGTGGATGTTTGCTTGTCTGTCTACAAGATATCAACTTGTCAACAGATTTAGCTAAAATTTTGTTTAAGGTTATGTTGGGTATTTCCATTGAGAAGAAGAAGAAGAAGAAGAAGAAGAAGTATACTTTATTGATCCCCGCAAGGGGAAATGACAAAGTCACTCGGTTAGTTGACAGTATAGAGGTCCCCTGAACACAGCACACAAGGGGGCCTGTAAGCATGCAGTTAATACATTACACATCAAACTACACACATCAGGGAGGCAGAGTGACAGCCAGCGGCTTCGGAACGAGCCCCAATTTGAGCAGCTTGTAGGGGGGATGGCTCCTTGCTCAAGGGCGCCTCGGCAGTGGCTGGGAGGTGAGCTGACACCTCCCACCATCAGCTCACACTCCTGGTGACATCATGGCGGGAGCGGGACTCGATCCGCCAATGGCTGGGGCAATCCACCTACGAGACATGTGCTCTACTGCTGAGCCACTGTCGCCCCTGAACAATGGACAATGGAAATGACCACAAAATGCACCTGCTTACAGAAAAATACCACAACACTTAGTCCTTGTCTGTAAATGATGTTTTAAACACAAAAGGACAGCACAGATAGCACATACAGCGCATAGATAACTGATACACGTGAGGCTGAGTCAGGCTAATGGTTAGCTCATCCCTTAAGGATAGTCCAACCCAAACACTGTAAAGATCACAATCCATGAACATTTGGGACTCTTCTGCAGAGGTTCGGTTCATTGTGAAGAGTCCAACTTTGTCAACCACTGAGCTTCTTCAGGAAACCTTGTTTGTACTATAACTATAACTAAACTATAACTCATTGTTGATACACCTCTCAACAAAGATCAAAGAACTGAATAGCATTTTTTGCTCAGAATAAAATCCTAACAGGTAGATCTTAGTCAAAAGCGTAGTGGGTTAAATTTTTAGACAAAAGCCATAAATCACACCTACAGCAAAATTTTAAACTCAGACTGATGCAACTCATCACGGCAATGCATGCGATTCAGTTGTGCCTATGGCCCCCATGTGTCTGTATGCAGTTCTGACAATGTCTGGGCATTTTCCAGCTAAGTCAACAGTCTAAGTCATTATACCCTGGATTATCTCCCCCCAGTCTTGGCTCAGGGCGTCAATGATAGTCTGTAGTTGGTAGTGTAGGATGTATTGATACATAATGGGTCTCAAATGGATTTAGGTCCGGAGAACGTGAGGACCAGTCAAGGATGACCCTTGTCATCCAGGAACTGCCTTTACACACGCTGTGAGACCATGAATAGTCCTGCACCAGGAGGATGACGGGGTCCACTGAGCTAATGGCCTTGAGGATCTCATCTTAGTACCTAACAGCAGTCAGGAAAGTGGCTTTATAGAGGTCCATCCCAGGATATGTCTCCCCAGACCATTACAGACCCACCATCACACTAGTTATGGTAGATGATGTTACAGGCAGCATAACGTTCACCATTTCATCTCCAGACTCTTTCACTCCCATTACATGTGCTCAGAGAAGGACATACCAATTGTTTTTCCTCTTGTAAGTGAGGAACTGAGTGTTATGTTGTGATAGTTGGATGTCCCCTTGATCGTTTTGAGCTTTATATATGAATTTCCATGATATATTAAAAAAGGCCACATATGTGTATACAGTGTACAGTGTATACACTACTCAAAAACTGTTGGCAGAAAAATGAGGACACCTTGTTATTAAAACCTACTGTTTTTGTTCATAAACCATTATTTCCCCAAAATTTTAATGCAAAATTTAAATTCTTTTCAATAATACTGCTAAATATGTGGCCCTTCTATCTGAGACCAAATTCTACATTATGATTTTAGGACACAAGCAATGTGCTTCAATCATAAGTGATAACCTAGGCCTTAAATTATGTTTTCCAATCACCCTACCTTACTGAAAATTACAGAACAGTTTTTGCATTCTCATTACTACACACAAAGAATATTCAATGGAAATGCCTTAAAGTAACCTTATACCAGAAAAGGTGAATGCTTCCACACAATAGATTTTCCTAATATAAAAACACAGCTGCTGACCTAAGATGATCTAATTTCTCCCTCCCACAGTGCCAGTGTCTGTCCCACACAGACATTCAGAGGTCAGACATCCACAGCCCTTCATTACAGCAACCATCAACAGAGATATTTCCTATAAATGCAAAATACCACAACCTTAGGATGATTCCTGAGAGGACCTGTAATGCAGTTCTGTTCTTCATAGTAGTATTGCCGCTATCAGAGGAGAACAGCACCCTACCCCACAAACTGAACACCCCAATGATGACCCCGTCCACCTGCCAGCTATCCAGGGTGACAGAGCAGTGACCCCATCTGCCAGAATCATTTCAGAGTCTGTATAACTCACCATCACCACAGCGGGCAATAAAAACATGCAATATACATTTCATTTGGTCATCTTTATTACTTACAAATACAAAGTTATTTCTTAGATCATTTAGTGGTGAACATTCTAATATTCAACATGATTCACTTGTGAACAACACCCACCTCTAACTTTGTATTTGTACGTTCAAATCTGCCATCCTAATCTGAAGGTCCAAAGAAACCATTTTTTATCTGTTGTCTGTATTTCATAGAAAGCGAATTGGATAAACTTCTCTAACAAATAGCTGGAAATACATGAGGAAGACATCATAACATATAGTTGCATATGAATGCCACAGAAAGAACCGCTGGTGTTCACTGAGCATCTATCTGTATATTGGATGTGACGGACTGTCCAGCTTGCTCTGTTAAAAAAGGATGAGAAAGTGTTGATCCTTCAGTGGAGGCTAAATGTCACTCTGTATTGCACCAGAATGTTAAGCAATAGGAATAATCAGTAACAAAAAATATTTGACCACCTTACTTTTCTTCAATTTCCTGTTACTTTCTTTTTCTTTTTATCAATTATGTATTATTTGACTAAAAGACACAGAGAATTAAACATGGAATGCCTAAAGATGAGAGCACATTTATGTGTGTGACAGGAGCATTCTGTTGGCGATAAAACAACTGAAAAGCCGAAAGTCCACTTATTATTTACTGTACAATTACATTATGTTATAATGAGGAAGAGGAGGATCCCTAACGAGATGATCCAGAAGTCTGACCTGTGTGAACAATGTTTTTAAACTTCGTTCTCACCTGTTTGTGACAATATGATTGTAGTTCCTGTATGGGTTGTCTGGAGGACACATTTGAATGTAACACTGCTGTGAACAGAGATGCAGTAGAGCGCACGTGTTGTAGCTCGGCTGTTCAATAAAGATTACAAGTAAGCATGAATATTGCTTTAACCGTCCATTCTGTATAGTTTAGTGTTAGGACAAACAGAACAGAATGAAACATGGTGGCAGCGGTGTCTTGAGTTAGTCACCAACGAGCTAATTAGCCGCGACGTGTAGACGGGAGAGAGGACCGCAACAACAGGTGGGCAGACAGAAGCTGATGTCGGGATGGAAGGACTGAAACCTCCGGCGATGCTTGTTTTGGACTCCAACAACTTAGCAAAGACGTGAAAGAGTTGGAAAGAGGAGTTAATGCTGTATACGGAGCTCCTGATGCCTGATGTGGAGGAAAGCACGAAAGTTAAGCTGTTCTACTATCTCATCGGGGAGAGCGGGAGAGACCTCTTTGAGACATTAAGCAACGGCACGTCTGCCAGGAGGACAGTGAGTGACATGATGATGCTGTCGAATAGACATTGTAATCCACAAGTGAACGAGACTGTCGAGAGATATACATTTTTTATGCGATACCAAGGATTGGAAGAGAATATTGACAGATATGTCATAGACCTGAAAATGCTGTCCAGTAGCTGTAATTTTGGAGACATCAGAGACTCATTAATTAGGGATAGGATTGTGTGTGTAACAAACAACTCAACAATGAGAGAGAGACTCCTCAGAGAACAAAATCTGACGCTGAACAAGTGTTTGCAGATATGCAGAGCTGCAGAACTATCGAGAGAAAACCGCAAAACTTTGCAAGGACAGACAGTAGAAGAAGTGCATGTACTGAAGCAGACCAGTAAGAACACAAAATGGTCTGAGATATGCTGTAAGTTTTGTGGTAAAGCACATGAAAGAAACAAAAATAAATGTCCGGCTTTTGGCAAGATGTGTAAAAGTATGGGAAAATAAATTACTTTGCAGCAGAATGTAAATCAAAGTCAGAGGTCAGCCGAAAGTATAAAGAAGTACATGCTGTGTCAGAACAAGACAGAGACACAGGCGAGCAACTTGCAACATACTCCCAATACATCTCATAAACCCTGATACACAGCTGGAGCACACTGAGCAAGTACTTGTCATGTACAACAAAACAAGGATGAGTCCACTGGGTAAATGCAAAGTCAAGATGAGAAACCCCAGAAATAATAAGCTGTACAGATTGGAGTTTCAAGTTGTTGATCAGAATGGAGGGATGCCTCTACTTGGGAGGAAAGCCAACGAGGCCATGAAATTAATAAAGGTGCAGTATGAGAATATACTGACCATTGACAATATTGTTAAAACCGAATTGAGAACAGTGGAAAGTGTGGAAACACATGACTTGAAAATGACAAAGGAAAACATCCAGGCAGAGTTTGCAGACGTATTTACTGGAAACGACTGCATGGAAGGTGAATATCACATTGAAATAGACGATAAAGTACCACCAGTTAAACTACCAAAACGAAGAGTACCAGTCGCTATGATGAAACCTCTCAAAGATGAGCTCACAGATCTGGAGAGAAGAGGATAATAACTCCAGTAGAAAAGAGCACAGACTGGATAAGCAGTATGGTTTCTGTGACAAAACCAAACAGGAAAGCACAAATCTGCGTTGACCCAAAACCACTCAATCGGGCCCTTAAGAGAAGTCACTTTCCACTCCCTACAATTGATGACATCCTTCCAGAAATGTCAGAGGCTAAGGTATTCACAGTGTGTGATGTAAAACATGGATTCTGGCATGTAAAGCTGGAGGAAGAGTCAAGTTACCTCACCATGTTTGCAACCCCATTTGGCCGGTTTCGTTGGCTAAGGATGCCAATGGGAATCAGCCCAGTACCAGAAGTTTTCCAAAGGAAGGTCATGCATGCACTTGAGGGCTTACCAGGAGTCTACGTCATAGCAGATGATATGCTGGTCACGGGGGAAGGAGCAACACAGGAGGAGGCGAACAAAGATCATGACCGGAAACTCAGACTCTTTCTAAACAGGTGCAGAGAGAAAAACATCAAACTCAACTTTGAAAAGCTCAGACTGCGACAACGAGCTGTACCCTATATTGGACATCTGCTGACAGCAGAAGGACTGCAGATAGATCCAGAGAAGGTGCGGGCCATCAGAGGAATGCCTCGACCGACAGATGTTGTCCTTGGCACTCAATGAGTGCCAAGGACGAAATATCTCGTCTTATAGAATACACACGTTGAGTGCCACAGACGAGATATTTCGTCTTAGGCTTTTTTTACAGGGAATGTTCGATCAAAGCGTTCCGCACATTCTGTGTGATTTTCAGCCTTGTATTCTATTTATTTCGGTCGAGGGCAGTGTTTCACACCTTAGATCACCAGATCACGCGAAAAAGAAGCGTAGGTGTTGGGGCAGTAGTGGAGAGCAAAATGGCGAAGCGCAAGGCGAAAGCATATGGAGGAGGCAAACTCAAGCAGCTAACACTGGCACAGAGCTTGTCTGGCAGTGTAGCTTCTATGAAAAAGACAGTGAGAAGTAAGGAGCGGGTGGGTGCAGGAGATGCACCCAAAGAGGTTGAAAACCGGAGTGGAGGCGAGGAAAACGTTCCGGGTTGTAGCGGGGGGCCCCCGCACTTTGGCGGCGTCCCGCGTGAGAGCGCCAGTGCGGAAACTTCTCCGCTGCGTCTTTCCGGCGTCAGTTCTGATTCAGAACCGGACCCGGATTCTTCATCTTACTGGCTACCGTCAGAAAGCAGCAGGGAGTCCTCCCCACGGAGGGAGCCCACGGAGGATCTAAGGAGCAAAGGTAACTATTTTGCTACATTGTTGCATGATGTAAAAAAAATGTGTCAGCCCTCCATCTCGCATAAGTTGTTCCCCATCTATGAATGTATTACTCTTTTGGGTTAAATGATATCCTACATATTTCAGGCATGCATATATATATATATATATATATATATATATATATATATATATATATATATATATACACACACACACTGTGTAAAATTGTATATTTATTTCTATAAATATACAATTTCGGAGCACTGCCGAGGCACCCTTGAGCAAGGTGCCGTCCCCTTTACAAATTGCTCATTTGAGGCGCACCAAGAAAGGAGCTGCCTGCCACTCTACCTCCCCTGCATGCCTACAGGCCCCTATGTGTGTGTGTGTGATACAGGGGCCTGCACTCACAAAAATATGTATGCATGCATTTGTAATCAGTAGATAGAGTGTGCGTTCTTAATTTCCCTTCGGGGATCAAACCAGTATATAAAATTAAAATTAAAAAAATTAAAAATATATATTTTACAGTCCCTGAAACGAGTAGAGGACGTGCATCTGCAAGAGGGAGAGGTGCAAGGAGACATCCATCACTGGAGGTGGATGCTGGTGTTTGGGGTCATGGTGGCTGGGAACCCACTAAGTTCCCATTCGTAGCAACCCCTGGTCCCCAGAATGCGGCTGCAGACCTGGATTCGGACCAGCCGGTTGATTTCCTGGAGCTGCTTCTGACTGACGAGCTGCTGGGTCACATTGCCTCTCAGACCAACCTGTATGCACAGCAGTTTATACAGGCACATCCCGAAGCTCTGCCACACTCCAGAGAGAGGGTGTGGAAACCGGTGACAGTTCCAGAGCTCAAAAAATACTTTGGGCTTACGTTCCTCACCGGCTACATAAAGAAGCCCAGCCTCAGCATGTACTGGAGTGAGGATCCACTGGAAGCCACTCTGTACTTCAACAGCACCATGCCACGCAACAGGTTCCAGCTGATAAGGAAGTTTCTCCACTTCAATGACAATGCCTCACAGGATGCTGGAGATAAACTTTATAAAGTGCGTCCTGTCCTTGATTCTATAATTTGTAAATTCAAAGAGCTGTATCAGCCCCATGAAAACATTTGTATAGATGAGGGGATGTTGCAGTGGCATGGCCGCCTGAACTTCAGAGTTTACAACCCTCAAAAGCCAGTCAAATATGGCATAAAATCTTATATTTTGTGCGACTCGCGGACTGTGTTCTCCCTCCTTGACCGCCTGACTGAGCAGGGGTACACAATATTCATGGACAATTCTTATAACTCAGTCAAACTGTGTGAGCAGTTATGTAAAAAAAAACCTAATGTCTGTGGAACTCTGAGGAAAAACCGTGGGGAACCACAGATTATCAAAGAGCCGTCAAAGACAGACTTGGGTGAGGAGGGGAAGGAGGTGCGGCACAACGGCCGGGTACTGGTCTTGGACTGGCAGGACAAGCACTTGGTGCGAATGATTACAACCTGCCACAACGACAGGATGCAGAGGGTGGAGGTGTGGCAGAAGGGTCAGCGGGACAAAGTGGCACAGCTCAAACCGGAGTGTGTGGTGGAGTACAATTCCTGCATGAATGGGGTGGACAAACTTGACCAGAACATTGCGTACTACCTGTTGTGACTATCCATCCATCCATCCATCCATCCATCCATCCATCTTCCACCGCTTATCTGTTGTCGGGTCGCGGGGGCAGCAGCTTCAATAGGCAGCCCCAAACTTCCCTTTCCCCGGCCACATCCACCAGCTCTGACTGGGGGATCCCAAGGCGTTCCCAGGCCAGTGTTGAGATATAATCCCTCCACCTGGTCCTGGGTCTGCCCCGAGGTCTCCTCCCAGCTGGACGTGCCAGAAACACCTCCCTAGGGAGGCGTCCCGGAGGCATCCACACCAGATGCCCAAACCACCTCAACTGACTCCTTTCCACGAAAAGGAGCAGCGACTCTACCATGAGCCCCTCATGAACAGCAGTGTTTCTCACCTTATTTCTAAGGGAGACACCAGCTATCCACCTATGAAAGCCCATTTCAGCCGCTTGTATCCGCGATCTCGTTCTTTTGGTCATGACCCATCGCTCATGACCATAGGTGAGGGTAGGAACGAAGATTGAACGATAGATGGAGAGCTTTGCCTCTTGGCTTAGCTCCGTCTTTGTGACAACAGCGCGGTAAAGCGACTGCAATACCGCTCCTGCTGCCCCAATTCTCTGTCCAATCTCACGCTCTATTGTTCCCTCACTTGTGAACAAAACCCCAAGATACTTAAACTCCTTCACTTGTGGAAGGACCTCATTCCCCACTCGGAGAAGGCAGTCCATCGGCTTCCTGCTGAGGACCATGGCCTCAGATTTGGAGGTGCTAATCCTCATCCCCGCCGCTTCACCCTCGGCTGCAAACCGGACCAGTGAGCGCTGCAGGTCACAGGCCGATGACGCAAACAGGACTACATCATCTGCAAAAGGCAGCGATGCAATCCTCAGGCCACCAAACTGTAAAGCCTCCTCACCACGACTACGCCTCGATACGGAGGGCCCGCCAGCGAGCGCCTGGTGGCCGGGTCTGCCACGGGGCCCGGCTGGGCTCAGCCTGAAAAGGCAACGTGGATTCTCCCCACCCCTGTGGACCCACCACCCGCAGGGCAGGCCGATGGGGTCGGGTGCGCTGCCATATGGGTGGCAGTGATGACAGGGGGTCACGACGGACCAGACCCGGGCGGCAGAAGTTGGCTTTGGGGACGTGGAATGTCACCTCACTGGTGGGGAAGAAGCCGGAGCTTGCGTTGGAGGTGGAGCGTTACCAGTTGGATCTGGTGGGGTGAGGCCATGGAGAAGGACTATCGGGCGGCACCAAAGTTGTTCTGGAGGACTGTCCGACACCTCAGGAGGGGGTAACGGGGGACCATCCAAGCTGTATACAGCAAAGATGGGACACTGTTGACTTCGACTGAGGAGGTTGTCGGTCGGTGGAAGGAACAATTTGAGGAACTCCTGAATCCAACTACCCCAACTGACCCGTCCTCTGTTGCCGAGGCAGAGCTGTAGGATGATGGGGGGTCAGAGTCAATCTCTCGAGGCAAAGTCACCGAGGTAGTTAAACAACTTCACGGTGGCAAAGCCCCGGGTGTTGATGAGATTCGCCCGGAAATGCTGAAGGCTCTGGGTGTTGAGGTGCTGTCGTGGATGACACACCTCTTTAACATTGCATGGAAGTCTGGGACAGTGCCGAAAGAGTGGCAGACTGGGGTGGTGGTTCCTCTTTTTAAAAAGGGGGACCGGAGGGTGTGTGCCAACTACAGGGGCATCACACTCCTCAGCCTCCCTGGGAAAGTTTACTCCAAGGTACTGGAAAGGAGGGTCCGGCCGATTGTTGAGCCTCAGATTGAGGTGGAACAATGTGGGTTCTGTCGTGGTCATGGAACAACGGACCAACTTCTTACTCTCAAAGGGATCCTAGAGGGGGCTTGGGAGTATGCCCATCCAGTCTACATGTGTTTTGTGGACTTGGAGAAGGCGTATGATCGAGTCCCCAGGGTTATACTGTGGGATGTACTGCGGGAGTATGGGGTGAGGGGGCCTCTCCTCAGGGCCATCCAATCCCTGTACGCCCAAAATGAGAGCTGCGTTCGGGTTCTCGGCAGTAAGTCAAACTTGTTCCGAGTTGCTGTTGGCCTTCGCCAGGGCTGCGCTTTATCACCAATTCTGTTTGTGATTTTCATGGACAGGATATCGAGGCGTAGTCGTGGCAAGGAGGCTGTTGTGACTATCAAAGCCCAAATTTAGTCACTGAGAGGAGAAAGAGCGGGCTCTGTCTGACACGCCGAGTCCAAGGAGAAAACATGAGGCACCATTGCAGTTGTGTACATTTAATTTGCATTTAGTGAAAAAACAGTGAAATTGAAGATGACTGGACTAGACTTAGATGATAATTGTTTTCTCTTTGTGGTCAACAGAAGTATCGGCATCAAACTTCACACTCTCTGTACCAAGCAAAACAGAATCACAGCCAAGCGCGGGTGGTATTCATCAGGCAATCTATCAGTGAGTCTCATGCATAAACACACCCACTACCCCAAGTGAAAACACAGGAAGTAAATCCTTGCCTCTACATTCCGGCCCCTAATCATTATAACATAATAATTACGTAACAAAACATAACAATTATGATAGCAGCACAGAAAATTTGAATGCAAAATACATCAAATCAACAAATTGTCCAGAAAGTTCAAAATAGTTCATTTCCAATGTCTTTGAACAAACGGATGTTCCATGTGTCTTCAACTGATTTTAGGCCAGTTCCGTGTGTCTTCAACTGATTTTAGGCCAGAGGTTCCAGAACCTTCAAAGCCTAAACAATGTGGTCATTGTCTCAAATTAAATTCAAAGTCAGGTCAAATTATGTCAAACAAGTATATTCAATCAGGTGTCTCGGCTTCCTGCAGCTGGCACAATTTGGTGACAGGCCTGTCCCGATAGCCCGTCCTGATCTTGATCTTTGCTTGTCGAACAAGTCCTTTTTTATCCTGAACAACTTTGACAACTCTCCCAAGAATCCAAGAATTGCGTGGGGCAGAATTATCCACAACAAGTACAATGTCTCCTGGTAGAAGGTTACGATTGATTTTGTTTCATTTCTGGCGCTCTTGAAGCTGTGGTAGATATTCCTCCGTCCACCTTTTCCAGAACAGATCGAACATATACTGTACTTGTTTCCATCTACGCACTGCATACAAATCGTTCTTTTGGAAGACACCAGGTGGAAAAGTTGGTTGACCCTTGAGGAGAAGAAGATAGTTGGGAGTCAGCACCTCTAGGTTAGTAGGATCTATAGATGCTTTTGTTATTGGTCTGCTATTGAGAATAGCTTCGATTTCGCAAAGTACAGTGTGGAGGCCATCTTCATCCAGAGTTTGCCTTCTCAAAGTAGAGTTGAGGACTTTCCTGATTAAACGTATTAATCGCTCCCAGGCTCCTCCATGATGAGAACCACCTGGAGGATAAAAGTTCTACTTAATTCCTTTTTGCAAAAGTTCATCATGGATCTGACTCTGATTCCACTTTTCCAAAGATCTTTTTAATTCTGTATCAGTGCCAACAAAGTTGGTTCCATTATCTGAGCGGAGTTCCTTGATTTGGCCTCGCCTTGCTATGAAGCGATGTAGGACATTTATGAAGGAATCAGTTTCCAATGATACAGCTACTTCAATATGCCAAACAGGTAAATATCACTCCATATCTTTTCACCTTTGATCGTCCACGTTTCACTTCGAACGGACCAAAACAGTCAACTCCCACTGAGGTGAATGCTGGTTCATCTGGAGAAATCATGCTAAGTGGCAAATCTGCCATCTGTTGGCTGGCTGGCACTGCCAGGACTCTTCGGCAGACCACGCACTTGGCCAAGATTTTTTGAATAGCAACACTGGCTACAGTAATCCAGTATCTCTGGTGTAGCATTGCTAACATGTGTGTTCTTCCACTGTGGCCAACTTCTGCATGTACTTGTCTTAGAATGAGGTCAGAAATATGGAGATCTTTGGCTAATATGATTGGATGTTTTGATTCTTCAGGCATTGAGGCCCTACTAAGTCTCCCGCCAACTCTCAAGATGCCATTATCAAGTACTGGATGAAGTTTGTATATGTGACTTGTACGTTTCACGGTCTGATTCTTTAGTAAGTTTGAGAACTCCTCTGGGAATATTTTCCTTTGACAAAATCCAATTATCTTCAGCTCTGACTCTTTTAACTCCTCGACAGTGAGAAAGGCATGGAAAGAGTCTTTGACACCCTGCAGCTCCTTGCTCAAAACCTTTTCCTTCTCCCTCTTATCCATCCTTGTGTTTGGTAACACTGCCTTGACCGCTTTCCTCTTATTCCAGAGAGTCAAGAGTTTATTCTTGAATGCTGTTTTCACTGCAGACTCTGCTTTCCCGTTGCTCTGAGCGTATCCTGGTGAAGATGTTCTGTGTTGAAATTTCTACAGTTGGCTAAACCTCTTAAACTCCTGTGAGGCATATTGTGGTCCATTATCAGAAATTACTACATCTGGTATTCCTTGTCGTGCAAAATGAGCTTTCAACTTTCTGATAACTGTACTACTCTTAGTGTCAGGTAGATAATCTACTTCCCAGAAGTTTGAATAGTAGTCTACTGTTATCAAATAGTCCTTGTTATGAAATAAAAACAAGTCAGTTCCCACTTTGGCCCAGGGTCTGTGTGTCATGTCATGAGGATGCAGTGTTTCCCTCTGTTGCTTAGGATCTACCGACCTGCATATGTCACATTTTGAGATGAAAGTCTTTATGTACTCATTCATCCCTTGCCAATAAACACACACTCAAGCACGCCTGAGACATCCTTCAACTCCTAGATGAGAGGAGTGAATGCGCAGCGTGATGTCAGCCCTGAGTTTGTCTGGTATCACTACTCTCTCTCCTCTGAAGACTATGCCTTCCTGACAACTCAACTCATCTTGGAATGAATGGTAATGTTGCATGTCTGTTGGAATATCTTTTTTGTGTTGTGGCCACCCTACCTGAATGAATTTCGTCAGCCCCTGTAACTTTGTGTTGTCTTGTGTAGCGGCTCGAATGGAGTTCAGTCTCTCAGCTGAAATAGGTACGTAGCTAACCATGTTCACAGTCTCTACATCTGTCTCGATATCTGTCCTTGTGCTCTCTGGTAAGTATGCCCTACTTAAAGTGTCTGCTAATAGCATGTCTCAGCCTGGCACATAGGTCACAGCTATGTCATACTTCTGCAGCCTGAGTAGCATATGCTGCAGTCTCTAAGTAGTGGTTTTCTGTGAATATTTTCTAGTGGCTTATGGTCACTCTGCATTGTCACTTGTCTCCCATATGTGTATTGGAACATTTCCATCCCAAACACTATTGCTAAGCACTCCTTTTCTATTTGTGCGTATCCTCTTTCAGTGGGTGTCAGTGCTCTGCTTCCAAATGCTACAGGTTTGCCTCCCTGAGTCAATGCAGGTCCTAGCCCTGTTTCTGATGCGTCACATTGCAACGTTAACTCTTCTTCGTGATCATAGTATTTCAAGACAGGTGTAGTTCCTATCTTATCTTTCAACCTCTGAAATGCTTTTTCATGCACATCACTCCATTCCCACATGTTTTCTTTGTGTGTCATTTATCTCAAAATCTCACAGTCATCTGATAAGTGGTCATAAAACTTTGACAGGTAATTCACCATTCCTACCATTCTCTGCACACCTTTAAAGACAGAGATAGTGTAAGAATACAACCTTTTGAGCCACATAAGGTCTGGAAGGCGGGTAAGGTGATTAAATCTGTAAGTCACAGATCATATGAGATCAAAATGGAGTCTGGAGGTGTTTTGAGGAGAAACCGCAGTCATCTGAGACGCAACTACGGCACACCAGATACACACACAACAGAAACTGTGTTATACACGCCACAAGACGTGGTGAAACAGGTTCAAGTAGGAGACCAGAAAACTGTCACTACACGGTCAGGTCGTCAGGTTATTAGACCCCATTACCTGAAAGACTATTGTGAGTGATAACATAGTAGTTTGACAGGCTACACATGATTGTGAGAAAAGGAAAAGATGTGTAAGAAGTAATGTTAATGATATGCTATGTTGATGTGTTGTACCAAGAAAACTGGACAAAAGGAACTGTTTATTTATAATTTCATTGTTAAAACTTTGGTGTAAGAGAAAGAAAATACCAATATTAAGTTGCACCGTAACCCACTGAGGTGATTTTGATTTATGATGCTTCGAAGTAATTTTTCCTGTTAAGGATGGACTTCATGCTTTATGTTGGGAATTATTTAATTTTGAAGAAAGAATGTAACTTCAAAAAAGAAAAAGAAAAAAGGAAAGATGTTACAATATGATTGTAGTTCCTGTATGGTTTGTTTTGAATGTAACACGGCTGTGAACAGAGATGCAATAGTGCTTATGTGTTGTAACTCAGCTGTTCAATAAAGATTACAAGTATGCATGGATATTGCTTTAACCATCCATTCTGTATAGTTTAGTGTTAGGACAAACAGAAGAGAATGAAACACTGTTGACATGTGCGCTTTTCCTCCGCTGGATTCCATCTAAGTAAATAATTGAATAAACTATTATTCAAGCCGTTTACCTCCGTAATTTTAGCCAGATCAGATGTGTGAAATCTGTACGCAAGGCACATTTACTCAAACAAGAAGTAGGGAGCCGGACAATAAACCAAAGAAGCCCTTAGAGCTTGTACATACAGACCTGGCAGGCCCAATGAAAACAACAAATAAGGAAGGGTACAAGTATACTCAGTCTTTTACCGATGATTATTCAGGTGCGATTCGAGTGTATTTCCTCAAGTCAAAAAGTGATGCAGTAGACGCTACAGAACGGTTTTTAGCTGACGTAGCGCCCTACGGTGAGGTCAAGTGCATACGTTCAGATAACGGCACTGAGTTTACCAATAGAGACTTTCAGATGTTGTTAAGAAGGAACAAAATTAGACATGAGACATCTGCACCTTATTCGCCACACCAAAATGGCACAGCAGAACGAGGGTGGCGAACTCTCTATGACATGGCCAGATGCTTACTGTCAGAGAGCAAGTTACCAGACTCAATATGGAACTGCTGCTACTCAGACAGCTGCCTATGTAAGAAATAGGTGTTACAACAGGCGAACAAAGAAAACTGCTTATGAGTTACTGACAGGAAAATTCCCAAATATATCACAAATGCAAAAATTTGGATCAACATGTTTTGGATACACACATGACAAGGGCAAGTTAGATTCCAGATGTGAACAAGGCATTTTTGTAGCTTATGATAAAAATAGCCCAGCCTACCTGGTATACTATCCGGACATAGAAAAGGTTCAAAAACACAGGTTGGTGAAATACTCCAACAAAGCAAGTAGAGAAAAGGAAACTCAGACTGTAGAGTCTTATGCAAGATTTGACAATGAAAACAGAGATAATAGGCTTTGTGATGTAAGAGAGAAAAAGGAAGAACTAGCTCAATTGGAAAACCCCACAGACAAGAGCACTGAGGCTTTAAATGAGCAAGCAGGGACTGAACAAGCAGAAGCTAATGCTGAAAGTTTAATAAGAAGAAATCCACAAAGAACAAAACACAAACCAGCCTATCTACAAGATTTTGAAACAGGTGACACAATGGACAAATTACAAACTTGATTTCTGTTGTCGAGCAGTATGTGACATACCAACAACATACCAAGACGCGATGTTGTCATCCAAGTCAAGACAGTGGAAAAGCGCTATGGACGATGAGATGCGTTCACTAGAGGAAAATGAGACATTTTATCTGACCCAGATACCACCAGGTAAACAAGCTCTAGGAGGGAGATGGGTCTATGCACTTAAAATGGACTCAGATGGAAATGACAAATATAAAGCAAGATTTGTAGCTAAAGGATACAACCAGAAAAGAGGGACAGACTATGAAGAGACAGTCTTACCCACAGCTGACATGACAAGTGTCAGAATTCTAATGCATAACGCATTATCTACATGCACCCATTGAATGGGAGATTTACATAGAACAACCAGAAGGTTATGAGAAACGATCAAAAACAGGTGAAAAACTGGTATGTAAACTGAAGAAATCTTTGTATGGACTCAAGCAATCAGGCAGAAACTGGAATACTGCGTTACACGCATATCTATGTGAAAATGATTATATGCAAAATGCTGCAGATTATTGTGCGTATACAAGGGAAAGGCATGATGAAAAGCTAATCCTTATAGTATGGGTAGATGACCTTATTCTAGCTGCTAACAATGAAAAGGCAATGCATGATGTGAAAAGATGCTCACTCACAGGTTCAAAATGAAAGACTTAGGAAAATTGAAACATTTCTTGGGAATAGATTTCGAACAAACAAATGGACAAGTCAGAATGTCACAAGAGAGATATGTGAGAAAGATATTAGACAGATTTGGAATGCAGAACTGTAAACCGAGAGAAACTCCTTGTGAACCAAAACTGGATTATACAGAAAATGCAGAAAAGTTGAAACAACATGTACCAGACCTGACATTAACTATGTTGTCAGTAAACTTTCTCAACACTTTCATGAACCAACTGTGGAAAATTGGAATACAGTGAAACATGTATTTAGGTATCTTAAAGGTACAACTGAACAAGGACTATTCTTCAAAAGGAACACAACTGAAAAACTTGGTCTAAAAGTTTACTGTGATGCTAGTTGGGCATCAAATGAAATGGACTGACGTAGTACGTCAGGATATTGTTCAAGTTTATGTGAAAGAAGTTCACTCATTTCATGGAAGACGAGAAAACAACAGACAATAGCTCTCTCTACCTGTGAAGCAGAGTACATAGCTTTAACTTCAGCTATACAGGAGTGTCTGTACATAGAACAGCTACTGAAAGATTTGGACAGCTACAAGTATGCCAAAACAACTGTGTACGAAGACAACCAGGGTACAATAGCACTTGCAAAGAATCCTGTCAATAGACAGAGATGTAAACACATCGACGTAAAATATCATTTTATCAGAAGTGTTGTTACCACTGGAAAGGTCATTTTGCAACACTGCCCTACTGATCAAATGATTACTGATGTTTTGACCACCTGCACGCCTTAACACCTGATATAGATGAGAGCGCATTTATGTGCGTGAAAAGAGCGTTATGTTGGCGATGAAACAACTGAACTGTCAAACGTCCACTTAATATTTACTGTACAATATCAAACATAATGAGGATGAGGAGGATCCATAACGAGATGATGAAGTCTGACCTGTGTGAATGATGTTTTATTTGAAGAAGGGCACGTCAGCTGCTGACGTGCCCTTCTCCCGCCACTGGATCACACCTATATAAAAAATAAATTAATAAACTATTCTTGAAGCCGTTTACTTCCGTATTTTTACAGTGATTGCAACGGACTTAGAACTTATGCATCGACTTGAGCAGCAATTCACTCCCACGACATGTCGCTCTTCTTTGCAGCTGCAACGCTGTTCTCTTTCTTCTGAAAATGTCCTCACAGTCTTTCTATTCATAAATTAAAATCTGTACTCCAACTTTCGTAAAGCATTGCGGTGCGCGTCTTGTCCGTCGTCATGGTGAATCGATGAATCGGGGCTCCATTGATGATGGCTTTTTTTCAAGTTGTCGTGTCTGTTAAACTGCGGGTCAATTTACTCTGGGTTAGAAAAACTAACCCTGAACCGCATTTGTGAAACCGAAATCCCTGGTTTTTCCAAGTTCAGGGTAAAGTAACCCAGGACCATAGGTTTACCTCAGGGTAGGTTAACCCTGCCTTCGTGAAATAGGCCCATTAGCCGTCTCTGGCCAGAAGAAAGTTCTTATTAGCATATCTTGAGCCCTATCTATGTGTAGATAACCTTAGTTATCATAATAATAATAATAATAATAATAATAATAATAATAATAATAATAATAATAATAATAATAATAATAATAATAATAATTATAATGGATTAGATTTATATAGCGCTTTTCTGGACATTCAAAGACGCTTTACATTGGATCCATTATTCATTCACTCCTCATTCATGAACTTCACTACTACTGCCCTAAATTCTGAGTTGAAGTGTATTTTTTTCTCCTGTGTGATACAGTTCAGTAATCCATTTTTCATGAGCAACTTTAGTTTTTGTTTAAACAGCATCCCTGTATTGATCTTTAAATCATTTACCATCCTTTACAGCCTGAATTGTTAGTGCTATCAGGTAAACTTACCTTTGAGCTGTCATTAACTTCTGTTGTGGCAATTGGCCAAATATATTATACTGCATATGCATTGTAAAAGCATAATGTACATACAATTGTGTTCAAAATAATAGCAGTCTGTTTAAAAAACTGAGTAAAGCCCTAAATCCTTACAATGGTTTTTATTTCCATGCATTGGGAACACTGCACATTATATTCTAAATCAAAAGACGAAGAAAAAAAGCAAAAATTCTTTTATATACTTTACAGAAAATGAAGAAAAATGAACATTGGGCTGTTCAAAAAAATAGCAGTGTCTGGATTTTACTCTAGAAACTCAAATATTTACTGTATAAACTGAAAAATATCCAGGATTCAGCATTCCTATGAATCACTAAACTAATATTTAGTTGTATAGCCACTGTTTCTGAGAACCGCTTCACATCTGTGTTGCATGGAGTCGACCAACTTCTGGCATCTGTGAACAGGTATTCCAGCCCAGGATGATTTGACAACGTTCCATAATTCCTCTGCATTTCTTGGTTTTGCCTCAGAAACAGCATTTTTAATGTCACCCCACAAGTTTTCTATCGGATTAAGGTCCGGGGATTGGGCTGGCCGCTCCATGACTTTAATTTTGTTGGTCTGGAACCAAGAAGCTGCTCGCTTACTGGTCTGTTTGGGAACGTTGTCTTGTTGAAACACCCATTTCAAGGGCATTTCCTCTTCAGCATAAGGTAACATGACCTCTTCAAGTATTTTGATGTATCCAAACTGATCCATGATCCCTGGTATGCGATAAATAGGCCCGACACCATAGTAAGAGAAACATCCCCATATCATGATGCTTGCACCACCATGCTTCACTGTCTTCAGAGTGTACTATGGCTTGAATTCAGTGTTTGGGGGTCGTCTGACAAACTGTCTGCGGCCCTTAGACCCAAAGACAACAATCTTACTCTCATCCGTCCACAAAATGTTTCTCCATTTCTCTTTTGGCCAGCTAATGTGTTCTTTGGCAAATTGTATCCTCTTCAGCACGTCTTTTTTTAACAGTGGGACTTTGTGGGGGCTTCTTTCTTCTTCTAATTGTCACAGCACTCACAGGTAACTTCCGACTGTCTTTGATCAACCTGGAGCTGATCATTGGCGGAGTTTTCACCATTCTGGCTATTCTTCAATCCATTCCAATGGTAGTTTTTCGTTTTCTTCCACATCTCTGGTTTTGCTTTCCATTTTAAAGCATTGGAGATCATTTTAGCCAAGCAGCCCATCATTTTCTGCACTTCTTTATACGTTTTCCCTTCATTGGTCAACATTTTAATCAAAGTACGTTTTTCTTCTGAACAATGTCTGGAACGACCCATTTTTCTCAGGTTTTCAGAGAGAAATGCATGAGCAACATGTGCTGGCTTCATCCACCAGGGCCACCTGGTCACCATGGCTTCATCACACCATAAGGGCCACCTGATTGACACCTGTTTTTTCACAGATTGAATGACTTCACTAATTGAACTCCACACTGCTATTTTTTTGAATATGCGCTTCAATTCATTATTCAATTACACAGACTCAGGAGCATACATATCATGAATGTTGGCTCTGTTGGTTTTCTTTGACCCTACTACAGAAACTGGTAAATTATTTGCCATGCAGTAATATAATTTCTACCAAAAGCAGGTTATTCATGTTGGACTTCTATTATTTTGAACACAACTGTATCTGGCATTCAGTAAAAGAGCCTTAACTTGTTCCTTACATCTAAGAGAGTCTTGTGGAGAGCCAACAATACCAAACAACCAGCATGTAGACTTAAGATCAGTCTGGTTGTCTTCTTCCCATTCTCTCCGTCCAATCCTTGACTACAGATTCACATCAATGTTGTTCCTGCATGGTCAATAGCAGTGGTAGGTGCTGGTCTTCAATGAGAGGCAGTTCATTGTTGGCCTACTTTATAAATTTTGTCAATTTATTTATACATAAATAGCTGAACTATTTGCATTCTAATTTTTGACTTGAACTCCATTAAAAAACAAGATGTCTTGATTTATCATTGGAGAGGGGATGCATCACCATCAGATTTCCAGAACTCAACCTCGAAATCATTGGAGACGGCGAGATGGGAGATAAAAAATAATAATGTGAAACAAGAACCAATGCAGTCAGAGACTACATCTTGCGACACCGCTGAATTCAAAATTTTACCCTGACCTACTTGCATAGGTCAAAGATCAAAGCTAGTGCGCCGACCTACAAATTTCCCCACTGTAGGACAATAAAGGTCTATTATTATTATTATTATTATTATTATTACTTTCACTGATCAAAGCACTGGCTTTGATCTATGGTCTTACTCACACTGGCCTTCTCCCTCCTCTTTCTATCTTATCCAGTTCCTGAGTGTCAGTCATTTTCTAAACCCGTTTAATCCACTTACGCAGGTCGCGGGGGAGCCGGTGCCTATCCCGGCAGTCTCAGGGCGTGAGGCGCGGGACACTTCCGACAGGACGCCAGTGTCCCGCGAGCCACATAGAGACAAACAATCACTCACACACACACTCACTCCTACGGTCAATTTGGCACTGGCCAATCAACCTGAAGCGCAAGCTTTTGGAGGTGGGAGGAAGCCGGAGGACCCAGACCCGGACACACGCAGACACAAAGGTTAAAATTTGACCTTGACCTAGTTTTCTCAAGGTCAAGGCCATCATCTCATTTTCATCCCTTTTGCCGCCCGAGTTAGGTTCTTTTTGTTTCATCTTTCTATCTGCAACGGTTGTGAAGATATTTGGTGGACTAACGAATGGACGGACACACAAACGCTGACAATTACAATACATCACCGCTGTGAAGCGGGATGTAACAATTTACACCTGACATTTCTTTTTTGAGTGTGAGGTTGCATTGGTTTGGATCTGAATGATAAAGTGTGCCACAGCACATAACCATAAATGTAATAAATAAATGTAAAACAGTTCAACAAAAAAACACATCATGACTTTGTAATTATGATAAATTTGTGTTATTACTGTATGTTCCACTGTAATTACCAAAGCACAGCACTTCATTAAATAGGCTGTCACTGTAGCATTGTCTTCAGTACCTGTGCTTACCTGGCCAGCATGGGCTGTACTTGCCATCTTCTTCTTTTCCTTTCGGCTTTTCCCTTCAGGGGTCGCCACAGCGAATCAATTTCCTCCATCTAGCCCTGTCCTTTGAATCCTCTTCTCTCACACCAACTACCTTCATGCCTTCCCTCATTACATCCATAAACCTCCTCTTTGGTCTTCCTCTAGGCCTCCTGCCTGGCAGTTCAAAACTCAGCATCCTTCTACCAATATATTCACTATCTCTCCTCTGGACATGTCCAAACCATCTCAGTCTGGCCTCTCTGACTTTATCTCCAAAACCTCTAACATGTGCTGTCCCTCTGATGTACTCATTCCTGATCCTATCCTTCCTGGTCACTCCCAGAGAGAACCTCAGCATCTTCATCTCTGCTACCTCTAGCTCTGTCTCCTGTCTTTTCTTCAGTGACACTGTCTCTAGACCAAACAACATCGCTGGTCTCACCACAGTTTTGTACACCTTTCCCTTCATTTTAGCTGAAACTCTTCTATCACACATCACACCTGACACTTTCCTCCACCCGTTCCATCCTGCCTGGACACGCTTCTTCACCTCTTTTCCACACTCTCCATTGCTCTGGACTGTTGAGCCTAAGTACTTAAAATCCTCCACCTTCTTGATCTCTTCTCCCTGTAACCTCACTCTTCCACTTGGGTCCCTCTCATTCACACACATGTATTCTGTCTTACTGCGGCTAACCTTCATTCCTCTCCTTTCCAGGACGAACCTCCACTTCTCTAGCTTCTCCTCCACCTGTTCCCTGCTCTCACTACAGATCACAATGTCATCTGCAAACATCATAGTCCATGGAGATTCCTGTCTAACCTCGTCTGTCAGCCTGTCCATCACCATGGCAAACAAGAAGGGGCTCAGAGCTGATCCCTGATGCAGTCCCACCTCCACCTTGAACTCCTCTGTCACACCTACAGCACACCTCACCACTGTCTTACAGTCTTCATACATGTCCTGCACCGTTCTAACATACTTCTCTGCCACTCCAGACTTCCTCATACAATACCACAGTTCCTCTCTGGGCACCCTGTCATAAGCTTTCTCCAGATCTACAAAAACACAATGCAGCTCCCTCTGGCCTTCTCTGTACTTCTCTATCAACATCCTCAAAGCAAATACTGCATCTGTAGTACTCTTTTTTGGCATGAAACCATACTGCTGCTCACAAATGTTCACTTCTGCCCTTAGTCTAGCTTCCACTACTCTCTCCCATAACTTCATTGTATGGCTCATCAGCTTTATTCCTCTATAGTTGCCACAACTCTGCACATCTCCCTTGTTCTTAAAAATGGGCACCAGCACACTTCTCCTCCATTCCTCAGGCATCTTCTCACTATCTAAGATCCTGTTGAACAACCCAGTCAGAAACTCTACCGCCACCTCTCCTAGACACTTCCATACCTCTACAGGTATATCATCAGGACCGACTGCCTTTCCACTCTTCATCCTCTTCAATGCCCTCCTCACTTCATCCTGACTAATCTTTGCTACATCCTGGTCCACAACAGTCACCTCTTCTAGTCTTTGTTCCCTCTCATTTTCCACGTTCATCAACTCTTCAAAGTACTCTTTCCATCTTCCCATCATACTACTGGCACCTGTCAATAGACTTCCATCCCTATCCTTAATCACCCTAACCTGCTGCACGTCCTTCCCATCTCTATCTCTCTGTCTTGCCAACCGGTATAGATCAGTCTCTCCCTCCTTACTGTCCAACCTAGCATACAAGTCATCATAAGCTTCTTGTTTGGCCTTTGCTACCTCAACCTTCACCTTACGCTGCATCTCCCTGTACTCCTGTCTACTCTCCTCAGTCCTCTCAGTGTCCCACTTCCTCTTGGCTAACCTCTTTCTCTGTATACACTCCTGTACCTCCTCATTCCACCACCAAGTCTCCTTATCTACTTTCCTTCCAGATGACACACCAAGTACTCTCCTACCTGTTTCCCTGATCACATTAGCTGTAGTTGTCCAGTCATCTGGAAGCACCTCCTGACCACCCAGAGCCTGTCTTAACTCCTTCCTAAAAGCCATGCAACACTCTTCCTTTTTCAGCTTCCACCATTTTGTCTTCTGCTCTGCCTTTGCCCTCTTCATCTTCCTCACCACCAGAGTCATCCTACACACCACCATCCTATGCTGTTTGGCTACACTCTCACCTACCACTACTTTGCAGTCACTGATCTCTTTCAGGTTACACCGTCTACACAAGATGTAGTCTACCTGTGTGCTCCTACCGCCACTCTTATAGGTCACTCTATGTTCCTGCCTCTTCTGGAAGAAAGTATTCACTACAGCCATTTCCATCCTTTTTGCAAAGTCAACTACCATCTGTCCTTCTGCGTTCCTCTCCTGGATACCAAACCTGCCCATCACCTCCTCATCACCTCTGTTTCCTGCACCAACATGTCCATTGAAGTCTGCTCCAATGACAACTCTCTCACTTCTAGGCATGCTCTGCATCACTTCATCAAGGTCCGACCAGAATTTCTCCTTCTCCTCCAGCTCACATCCTACCTGTGGAGCATACCCGCTAACAACATTGAACATCACACCTTCTATTTCTAGCTTCAGACTCATCACTCTATCTGACACTCTTTTTACCTCCAGGACATTCCTAACAAACTCCTCCTTCAAGATAACTCCTACTCCATTTCTCTTCCCATCTACACCATGATAGAACAACTTGAACCCTGCTCCTAAACTTCTAGCCTTGCTACCTTTCCACCTAGTCTCCTGGACACACAGTATGTCTACCTTCCTCCTCTGCATCATGTAACATTCAACGTCCCTACTCTCAGTCCTATACTCTTGGTGTTCCTCTTCTCTTTCTTCGTGCGAACGCACTTTCCTCCTCTCCTTCTTCGACCAACAGTAATCCAATTTCCACCGGCGCCCTGTAGGTCAACTGCGCCGATGGCGGTCGTTGTTAACCCGGGCCTCGACCGATCCGGTATGGAAGTCATAGGTTTGATTCGCATCTTTGATTTGGCAAAAGTTTTACGCCGGATGCCCTTCCTGACGCAACCCTCTGTATTTATCCGGGCTTGGGACCAGCACAATAAGACACTGGCTTGTGTCCTCTTGCGGCTACATTATGGGCTGTACTTGCCATAATCACCTTAATTACAAAGCTAATTGTAGCACCTGGTGTGATCTCATTTCATCACACTTTTCAATCCTTCACATAAAAAAACTGAAAGAACTTCTGTTAAGTCAGTTTACAAATTATAAATCACATAAATAGACTCAACAGACTTTTTAATTGTAGATTTTGCTTTCTGTGAAAGCAAATATGGTTGGCATTAATTGTGATATGTGCATGTAAGGTGGTGCTGTGTTATCGCTTTCCATTGCATTTTGCCTATTCATACACAGCAGCACAGTGGAATTTGAAAAAGGTTTACTCTGGTGGCATCAAAAAATTCCTTCATGAGTAGAGATGATCATAATGAACAGCTAATTTTTGTAGGGGAAGTGGTTGTTGTATGTATGTCAAGGCATACTGGTTTCAAGAACTTGAATTTAGTTACCATGTTTTCTTTCTACAGCTCTCTCCTTGTTATCTTTGTATTTGCTTCTTATGTCAGGGAAATTCTTTCTGGTTCAATGTTGAGAGTTGCTAAATCTCTTATTTTTTAAATTTGAACGTCCCACGAAGCCTCCCAGGTTTGCTGGGCACAGACTGCATGTGAATTGTCCGGCTGATCCCGACAAAAAATTGCAGGAAGCAATCAATGATGACTTGACTCTGGCCTTAGAGCAACTTAAAGATACCGTGGAAATGAAGCTGGAGCGGGTTGGGGACATCATCTCCCAATGTGAAATGAAATGAAATTTATTTTAGTTATTTTGTTATTAATATTTTTCACATTTAAAAACAATACATATTTCAATTGTATTGATAATATCCAAAAAAGGACTGAGCTGAAGCAATATGCATGGCCACATGTCACCCATTGAGCATGTATCGGATGTGCTTGACCGTTGTATACGACAGCGTGTACCAGTTCCCACGAATATCCTGCAACTTTGCACAGCCATTGAAGAGGAGTGGACCAACATTCCACACACCACAATTGACAATCTGATAAACTCTATGCGAAGAAGATGTGTTGCACTGCATGAGGCAAATGGTGGTCACACCAGATACTGACTGGTTCTGAGTCCCCAGACCCCCAATAAAGCAAAAAAAACCCTGCACATTTCAGGGTGGTCTTTTATTGTGGGCAGTATAAGGTATACCTGTGCACTAATCATGATGTCAGATCAGCATCTTGATGTGGTACACCTGTGAGGTGGGATGGATTATCTCAGCAAAGCAGAAGTGCTCACTATCACACATTTAGACAGATTTGTGAACAATGTTTGAGAGAAATGGTAATATTGTGTATCTGGAATGAATTATAGATCTTTAAGTCCATCTCATGAAAAATGGGAGCAAAAACAAAAGTATTGCATTTATTTTTGTTGAGTATATATACTGTATATGTATATATATATATATATATATATATATATATATATATATGTATATATATATATATATGTATGTATATGTGTGTGTGTGTGTGTGTGTGTGTGTGTGTGTGTGTGTGTGTGTATATATACACAGTGCGCCTCAATGATACAGATATATACAGATAAACAGATAGATATATAAATAGATAGATAGATAGATAGATAGATAGATAGATAGATAGATAGATAGATAGATAGATAGATAGATAGATAGATAGATAGATAGATAGATAGATAGATAGATAGATAGATAGATACATACATACATAGATACATAGATACATACATACATAGATACATAGATACATAGATACATAGATAGATAGATAGAACACGCATCAACAATTGCGACTCCACCTCAATGTGGATTTTTGGTCGGCAGTCACGTGATAGCGTACGCAAATTCTATCAGCTGACGGCATCCGGAAATGCACTCGCTCCGTCAGTCTCTGACTTTCGCGAGACACAAATGTGCTTTAAACAGTCAATAAGAGTGTGGGAAAAGATAATATAGATAGAAGGTGGTTTAATATCAGTATGGGGAGGGTCATAAACATTTAAATTACTGTAAATAATTTACGATAATTTACACAGGGCCCACTACAGGCCCGACGTCCTGTAATGGGCCCTGTGTTCACTGCCCAGCACCATGGAGCATGACTATCGTTTGCTCAAGAACACCAGAATTGGCAAGTCCACCACTGGCACCCTGTACTTTTCACAGACGAGAGCAGGTTCACCCTGAGCACCTGTGATAGATGTGACAGAGTCTGGAGAAGACAAGGGGAACGTTATGCTGCCAGCAACGTCGTTCAACATGACAGGCTTTGTGGTGGGTCAGTGATGGTCCAGGGAGGCATATTCATGGAGGGACGCACAGACCTCTACTGCCTAGGAAATGGTTCTCTGACTGCCATAAAGTATTGAGATGAAATCTTTGAACCCATTGTCAGACCCTACGCTGGTGCAGTAGGTCCTGGTTTCCTCCTAATGCACGACAATGCCCAGCCTCATGTGGCAAGAGCATGCAGGCAGTACCCTGAGGATGAAGGAATTGAAACAATTGAATGGCCGTCGCAATCCCCTGACTAAACCCAATTGATTATGTTTAAGTCCATTAGGCGCTGCCAGGTTGCTCGTCAGACAGTACAACAGCTCAGGGATGCCCTCATACAGATCTGGGAGAAAATTCCACAAAACACCATCCGTCGTCTCATTAGGAGCATGCCACGATGTTTTCAAGCATGCATACAAGCTCGTGGGGGCCACACAAGATACTGAAAAGCATTTTGAGTTGCAGAAATTAAGTTTTTGAAAAAATTGACTAGCCTGCCACATCTTCATTTCACTCTGATTTTAGGGTGTCTACACAAATAAGCCTTCTTTAGGCTGAAAACTTTTATTTCCATTAAAAAATCAGCATCCTTTTGTTCCTAAGACATTGCCCTGTCGTTATTTGTACAGATATCCAACTTCATATTGAGATCTGATGGATCTAATGTGTTTCTTTTAAGTGTTCCTTTAATTTTTGTGAGCAGTATATTCATTTATTTATATATTTATTCATTCATTCATTCACATTCCTCGCCAAAGACACCGACGCCAGTTGTGGGTCGGACAGTGATGCGCTGCCTGCTGGTGGGAGAACTCTGTGATGGGTGCACATGGTTTATAATACCAATACATGGAGAAGAGAGAACCCACGCAGACACGGGGAGAACATGCAAACTCCGCACAGAGTGGGACTTGAACCCGGAACCGCCCTGCTGTGCGACAACAGCGCTACCCACTGTGCCACTGTGCTTCCCGTAAGTAATTAAATAATTAAATCAAATAAATTTTTATTTATATAGCACCAAATCATAACACAAGTCATCTCATAGTGCTTTCCATATAGAGCTGGTCCAAACCAGTCTCTCAAGTCTATTCACAGAAACCCAACAGAAATCTCCAGGAGCAAACACTGGCAAGGAAAACCTTTAGTAAGATGCAATTGCTGGGGAATGGAATGGAGGCTGTGAGAGACAGAGGTCAGACAGGAGGAGGAGCAACAGAGAGACCAGAGAGAATGAGGAGCAGAGAGGAGCTCAACGTAGTGAAGACGAAGATGTCAGAGATAAGGAGCAGAGAGAGGGTCAGAGAAGAAGTGTGTCATGATGATAATAGCAAAGCAAATCTTCTTCAAACTTTATTTCTGATCGAATGACTATAGATGGCATTGCTTTACATTTTTAATTTACATTGCTAAATTACCATTGCACTGACGTATTACTTACACCGATGAAATTACTTCCAGACACTTTGAAATGGTGCTGTAAATTGAGAGCAATCATTTACAGCACAGTGTCCTGAAGGCAAATAATAGTGTAATCAGATCATGATCCAGCAAGCAAATAAAGCCATGTGTCCTTGACCAACACTATTGGTAGGTGGGTCAAATGTTAATATCTGACTTTAATGACTCTATGTGATAAGGACTCTGCATGGGGTTTAAACACCTACTCTCATCATCAGTCAGTCACAACTGACGAAGCCTCTTAGGTGAGGGAAGAAATGTCCTCAATCCTTAAAAATAAGTCCAATTGCTTCTTATTCAGTCTTTGAGGAATACCGTGACCTGGATGAATCTACATAAACATTTCTGGTTCTTGCTGAGAAAGGTGAGAAATCCTTCTCTCAAATTAGATGTTTTCCTTTCGATTATTATACATTGTGAGAAAATTGTGAAAAAGTAGAATCTTGTGAACTGGCCAACATTACTCTGACAAGTCTTTCTCTTATTGATAAGCATAATGAATATCACAGCCAGACATTGCAGCTTTATTGCACCTGAGCCAAAAATTAAAACATGGTTACTGAGTCCTGAAAATCCAACAATGCTTTATAACAACCCAAGACCTTAAACTGTACAGTATTTTAACAAGACAAAAACGAAAATGCTGTGTCATGTAGGTATGTAGCCACCAGATAAAGGAGAACTCTTCAACTGGTTATCTGGTTTTATCTTGGTTTACAGACATAGAATTCATTGGTGAATTTGTGTGTGTGTGTGTGTGTGTGTGTGTGTGTGTGTGTGTGTGTGTGTGTGAGTGTGTGTGTGTGTGTGTGTGTGTGTGTGTGTGTGTGTGTGTGTGTGTGTGTGTGTGTGTGTGTGTGTGTGTGTGTGTGTGTGTGTGTGTGTGTGTGTGTGTGTGTGTGTGTGTGTGTGTGTGTGTGTGTGTGGGTGAGTGTGAGAGTGGCTGTGTGTGTGCCTGTATGTGTTTGTGTGTTAGTTAAAGACTGGTTTTGTTAGTGTGACCACACCTCACAGAAACCCAATTCATGCATTATATTCTTTGGGAGCAGCTTGTTTTTGCTCTCAGAATACCATAAGACGTGAAGGAAGTTCAACAGCTCATGGTAATAGTGGATCTACTAATTTTATGGTACAATAGCTTTTCTTTGGTATCACTGAAAAAGTATGTAATTTTATATTCATTTGTTATTTAATGTTTATTGCATGTTTACATAGATATGTGGAATGTACAGCAAACATGAAAGCAGATATGCATGTCTTAACTAAATAAATGTATGAATATATCTGTCCTACTGAGTAATTTTCAAAAAGGAAACGTAATAAATTCAATCACACAGTTATTTAAAACAATATTTTATTCACACTGGTCTGGGAACGCCTCGGGATCCCCCAGTCAGAGCTGGTGGATGTGGCCAGAGAAAAGGTAGTTTGGAGCTCCTTGTTGAAGCTGCTGCCCTTGCGACCCGACTAAGGATAAGCGGTACAAGATGGATGGGTGGATAAATATTTATTCATGAGATAAAATTCTATGTTGGATTGAGTTACTCTCAATTGGATCAAAGTCAGACTATTTGACTCCACATTTCTCTTTGGCCTAAATTATAAATTATACACTAAATTATAAAACAGACATTTCAATGTTCAAGGAATATATGGTTACTTGTAAAACTATAGTTTGTCATGGTTTTAACAAGATACAGTTGGACTCGAAGAAAGTTTGTCCGCCCTGAACTTTGCCTTGTCACGCACCTACATTTTGAGTTTGTTATTTTATATCTGATTTGTTGGAGTTTTTCTTCCATTTTCACTTTTTCTTTTACATTTCCTATTACTGTCTGTCTCCCCTTCCTCAGTATTTTTGTGGTTTTCTCTTGGTCCCCCAGGATATTATAAAATTAGATATAGTATATATATACATTGTATAAAATATGAATAATTATCATATATTTTTATGGTGATACTGAGCCTCATATCCACATAGCCAATATACTTGTGGATTTTATTGTCTAGTACATTGTAACTTCTTATTTGGAAGTTGCTTGTGGATAGTACAGTTTGTACCTAATATAACATATGTATGTGGTAAGCCATTCACAAAATAATTAACACAGAGTGAAACCTGATAATATTAAGGAGAAACTTAAGAGCACGTTTATAGTGTTTTAGAAATAATGAGAGCAAAGCCATCATGCATTCCCAAGGACAGTTTTAAAATAGCCTAACAGTTTGATGGCAACAACTTTATGATGTTACATTTTAAAATCTCACTAAAGGTTGATATGGACCAAAACGCACAGGTGAAAATGAATTTGATGAATCATGGGACTACACTAGGACATGCCCAGCCAAAACCTCTGAAGAGGGAACAGTGGGGCAATAAAATGGAGTTCATCCTGGCAGTAGCTGGACACATTATTGGCCTTGGAAATGTCTGGAGGTTTCCATACCTCTGCTACAAAAATGGAGGAGGTAAGACTGTTGTGGTGAGCAAGTGTCATATACATGTACAGTTTGTTGTGTCCTGCCATACAGATTAAAATCGGTTTGGTCAGTAGGTTATTTGTTTGACAAATTTATTTAATAGTGTTCTGCAAAAATCCTCCAACTCAGTATCGAATAGACTGAATTCTTTACAGAATTTTTCAAATAGATGTTTTCATTTTATACAAATCTTTTTTAACAAATACATGTAATTTTTTTAACAATCTGTCCTTATTACTTTAAAGGGGTTTTCTTCATACCATATATTTTGTTTTTATTCACCTGTGGCATCCCACTCTTCTTCCTGGAGACATCTTTGGGCCAGTACACCAGTCAGGGTGGAATAACATGTTGGAGAAAAATCTGCCCTCTTTTTGAAGTTAAGTACATTAACATTTATAGCCTTTTGGTTCTGGTTTGCATATTTTTCTTATTATTTTTGATTAACTCAAAAAAAGACAAAATATTAAAGCTGAAACACATTCTGAAGATAGAATAGAATAGAATAGAATAGAATAGAATAGAATAGAATAGAATAGAATAGAATCTCCCCACCTATATATTCAAGCTCACTTGAAAGTCTCATGCTGTCATGCTGTCACCAACTCCACCCACTACCTGTCAATCAAGTGCCCAACCAATCACGGCGCCCAACCAATCACGTCGCATCTGCCAGAAGGAATCATGTGAATAATATGGCGTAAGACATCTGCTATGTTAGGAGAACAAATAACTTCACATGGACTTCCCAGTTAACATGACTTTAGAGTGACAGAACTGTTCCTACAATTTTCATGTTTTTGAGCAGAAAGTCCAAACAGCAGGAACGACACAGAAAATGGCAACAAAATCTGAGTCAAACTAGCTGGCTAGCACCAACAGTCTGTCAGCCATGGTTTCCGTTTGGAATGGGACAATCGATGTATTATCCAAAATGTTCTTCGGGCATCTGACAAAAACGGTCTTTAAGTAACTACATACAGTTCTGTTCATGTAGTCAGCTAACAGAACTATCACTTCTGTAAAATTTCTTTTCCACTTGCTCTTTTGACAGGTGGTTTTTCCTTTAACGTTAGCTCCTTTCTAAATCTCACGATTAGTTAGCTTTCTTTCTCCAGTTATCCTGCTAACATTAATCTACGGCTTCGCAATGTCCGCCCAACGCAATCCATGATTTGCCAACAGAAAGTCGTTATGTCACCAATGTTGATTTTTGACTACGTTGGGTGCACTTGGTTTATAATACCAATATATTTGTTTTCATGTGTTTGATATGAAGTCTGATATTATTGTTTTATCGTGGAATTTCCACGGGTTCCCACTAGTAGAATAGAATAGAATAGAATAGAATAGAATAGAATAGAATAGAATAGAATAGAATAGAATAGAATAGAATAGAATAGAATAGCATTTATTGTCATCGTATCAAATACGATGTATTATATTACAGAGAAATTAGAGTAAATGCTCCTTTGGTGCATTTACCAAAAAATGATATTAAAAAAAAGACAGAAACTCACACACAATAGAATCTGCAAAACCAGCGGTAACAAGATTTTTTTTCAGATACATAACAGATATCAAAGCTCCCGCCTTTGCCTCATTGCGGATTTTAGTAGGAAGTCACGTGATAACGTACGCGCATTCTATTGGCTGATGGCATCAGGAAGTGCCCTCGGTTTTGTGAGTCTCGGACTTACGTGAGGCACAAAAGTGCTTTAAACATTCAATAAGAGTGTGGGAAAATGTAATACAGATAGAAGGTGGTTTAATATCAGTATGGGGAGGGTCACAAATGTTTAAATTTCCGTAAATAATATGTATCGTGGAATTCATGAATTGCATGTGGTTCCCGGAACGCATTAACAAAGAACAAAGCCGCACTGTATTGGGATGGTATTACACACGCACAAACACACACACACACACACACACACACACACACACACACACACACACACACACACACACACACACACACACACACACACACACACACACACGCACGCACACACACACACAGACAGACAGAGGGACAGGCAGGTAGATGATTGGATGGAGTGTAAATCTCTATACTGTATACATATATTTATTATATTAATGTATTACATGTTTATCTGCAGGCTTAGGTTATGGAAGCCAAGTGATTGTTTTGTACACGGGTGTGTATTACATCATAATACTGGCATGGACATTTCTCTATTTGATTTCATCATTTACGTCCGAGCTTCCATGGGCAAACTGTCACAACAGCTGGAATACAGGTGCCACGACTTAATTATGATTCAAAGAATGCACAATGTGGTCTAAATGGTAATCAATGTTCATATTCTGTCTTTTTCCTCTCTTAAAAGATGGCTGTGTTGATCACAATCACACATCTGCTCTGCTCTTGTATGGAAACAGCACATCATCAGTTGTAGAATTTTGGGAGTAAGTAGTGTAAATTAAGACCACACATTAGAGCTGGCTTTTTTGTTGCTGCACTTTTTTTTAACTGTCTCATAACAAACTTAATAAACAGGAGGAGAATCTTGGGCTTGTCTAGTGGAATTGAGGACCTTGGCAATATTCGTTGGGACCTGGCCCTTTGTCTATTTTTTGCCTGGGTGTTATGTTACTTCTGTGTTTGGAATGGAGTGAAGTCAACTGGAAAGGTTCAATCTAATCTTAAAATTAACTGGTCATTTTGTTTATGTTCTCAACTCATGAAAATCTTAGCATATTAATTAGAAATCTCCAATGTGGTTTTATCTTAGGTGGTCTACTTCACTGCCACATTTCCATATGTGATGCTGGTGGTGCTGCTTGTTCGTGGTCTTACATTACCAGGTGCCAAAGATGGAATTATTTTCTACCTCTACCCAGACGCATCCCGTCTCTTAGATCCAGAGGTATGATATTTCTCAAACTTTGAGTCAAGTGTATGTCTACATATAACCATGAACAAGATTTAATCTAATCAACAGCAAGGCTACTGGCTCGTTCAGTCTGGAATTAAGCACAGTGGAGCTAAATGCTAAAATTAGCATACTAACAATGAGAATTTTATTGTGCTGATGATTGTAAAATTCTCTCTGTTAGTTGCCACTGGAAAGAATAGTTTTGGAAGTATTTGGTTGTAAACTATATTAGCCATATTTATATCTACATCAATGGCATGTCTGAAATGTCATGCTGTGCTTCAGTGACCAAGAGAAATTTTCTGTTGATATACAATGATAATTGCATTGCAAAGGTAACAAATGAAATGATTTATTCATGATTATGCACATGTCTGTATTATCATTTTGTGACTTGGCAGTTACCTTCTTTCAGTAAGCAGATTCATTTCTATGAGCCAGACACACTACGTATTCAAAAAAGAAACCCATCTATCCCTCAGGTATGGATGGATGCTGGCAGCCAAGTTTTATTTTCCTATGGTGTTTGCACAGGCGTTCTTACATCTCTGGGGAGTTACAATAAGTATAACAACAACTGCTACAGGTTTGTCTTTTTTTCATTCTCACTTACAGAGCTCAGTTTGGTTCAAACCCATTGCTTTCAACCTAAATCTATCTATGTTTCCCCCACAGAGATTGTGTTTGCCTGTGCCTGTTGAACAGTTTAACCAGCTTTGTAGCAGGTTTTGCCATCTTTTCTGTACTGGGATTTATGGCAAAGGAGCAAGGTGTGGACATATCATTGGTGGCTGAATCAGGTAAGGAAGATAAATTATATACTCTATGTAACAGAATCCTAATTTCATATGGTTTGAGTGTTTACATTTGACCTACACTTACCTTTCCAGGTCCAGGGTTGGCATTCATTGCTTATCCTCGTGCTGTGGCTATGATGCCACTTCCACAGCTCTGGGCTATTTTCTTCTTCCTCATGATTATCTTCTTAGGATTAGACAGTGAGGTAGGACTACAAATAAAATCTGGTAAGAATATAATGAATACATTCAAATTAATGAAACAAAATGAATACTAATATAGGACAATCTCTTCTATTTCCATAGTTTGTGTATCAGGAGGCACTGGTTACAACTATCTGTGACATGTATCCAGCCTTCTTTCAAAAACGCAGTTACCGTAAACTCCTTCTTCTTGCAATTTCTGTTGTAAGTTTCTTGGTAGGTCTTCTGATGGTCACAGAGGTGAGTTTCAGTATGTTGTGTGACATTGTGCGCTTTGAAGTTTAAGTTTATTGTTTCAAAAACAACCTAGAAATTTTGCAGTTGTCAGTAAAGACTATACTACACCTCCTCCAAGACTGGAAAGAGGGGAATCTGTTAACGTATTCCATTTCTAGTAGTGTATTTATGATTTTATAGTGTTCAATTGTGAGTAAAAATGGCTTTTGCTTCAACATTCTCAATGGAAGTTTATTTGTATTTGCAGGGAGGCCTTTATATTTTCCAGCTTTTTGATTACTATGCCTGCACTGGGATGACACTCCTTCTTTTTGCTATTGTTCAGTCTGTCTGCATTGGATGGATCTATGGTAAACAAACAAACAAACAAACAAAAAGACAGACAAATAAACAAACAAACAAACATAAGTATCTTGCTCTTGTACAATGTTGTCTGACTCTGTTTAGTAATGTGCAATTTTCAAAGCACTGGCTCCCACGTTGAGAGAGCAAAAGACAGTAAGAAGAATGGGAAAGCAGAAATTATTCATGTATTATGGGAAATGGGAATCCTTGCTTCTTTTTAAGGGGTTACAGGTAAATACGACTGGGATCTCTCACATACCAGTAATGTGAGAATAAATTTCTTAGGAGTTTTATCTGAAATGATGCTACACTGGGTATATTTTAACAGATAAGTTCAACATAATGCTTACTTACCTCCTGCTTACTTCATGTAGGTGCAGACCATCATTATGATAATATACAAGACATGATTGGATATCGACCATGGCCGATTATGAAATATTGTTGGAAGTACTTCACACCAGCTGTATGTACTGTAAGTATTAGAAGTGTGAGCGAATGTCTATTGTAACTGTGTTTATGCTGTACGTGCGGGTGACAGATTCATCTGACATATGATAGAAGCCCCTGTGTTAATGATAGTCAATGTCATAACCAATTGGAGACCAGTACCGTTGATGTGGTACTGAGTCGTAAGTAAGAGTTGTTGAACACTATCTTGTCTCCAGAGTATTAACTCGTCATTGGCTATTATAATGTATTTACATGGTTACTTGGATATTTCCTTACAAACTCTATATTGTAAGGAAATACAACAGAGTTATGCAATTATGTAAAATTGCATAATTTACAGTATGTTTTATCTTTCTTTTTCTTTCTTCTTGTCACCCTGCATTCTCTTTTTTAGTGCACATTTCTTTTCTCCTTAGTCAAGTATACTCCACTCAAATTCAACAACGTCTATGAATACCCCTGGTGGGGTTATGCCATTGGAGGATTCTTTACTCTCTCGTCAACATTAATTGTTCCTCTATGGATGCTATATGCTGTGAGCAACTCTCCAGGAACACTCAGACAGGTACAATCACATGTTGTTAGTCTGTTTCTTAACACCTCAATTTGCAGAATACCCATGTGAATGAAAATACATTATCCTATAATGACAATTGTATTTCACCAGTTCAACCTGAATTTATGGTTCATCCATTCAACATGCACAAGCTATATCAGAAAAGAAATTATTGTTTTCCAACTGTCTAAAATCATTGAGTGATTGTGTATCACAGAGACAGAATACTTTGCAGTTTATACAGATCTCATTGGCCATTTTGTGCGATAGAGTTTATAAAATAAGCTAGAAATAATACATCTGACTTGTAAACGTAAGGTGTCAGATACAAGAGATGCCCATGAAGAAGAGTTCTAACTCTTGTAATAAAGTAGGTTTTCTGCATTTGAGTGATACTAGATCCATGTCCTTATTCACCTTACCTACTCCTTCTACTGCGCAGCCTTCCTTTTATTCAGTAGTCATAAATGTTTAGAGTGCCACGTATCCAAATTGCACCCAAGTTCACACTATACTCATCTCGGCCCAAAGCAACTCTTCTGCCAAGTTTAAAGTAGATCTGATCAAAGGTACTCTCTAGAGGCAATATACAGACAGATAAAGAGATAGAGACAATATAGTTGGATGTAATAATGCAATTGTAAAATGTATAAACTTGTTGCAATTCATACATGTTACATTATTCTAAAGGGTCAAAACACATCAGCAGCTAATCATCACTAAAGTTTGGTTTTGTTTGAAAGTTATTTTTATTTTTATGTTTGCAGAGTCATGTAGTCTGAATTATCAATAGTCATATATTTACAGAGCTAGATTATGAGCTTTAATAGAACAATGTATAACACATCATCTGAAAAAACAATACAATGGTTGTTAAATATATGACAAATTAGTTTGAATCTACAGTATATTTCTGAGCATTTGCCCTGAATAAATGTATGCTAGCATAAAGTATGAGGAGAGTAACTTGGGCTTTAAAAAAACAAAGCAAAACAAACGAAACAACAGAGGTTCATTGAATTTTTTTATTCACGGTTTAAGTGAATGGAAACATTACTGCAGTTTAGAAAGTTTAGTATTTTGAAACTCAAATTTCTCTCTCCCTCTCTCTCTGTACAGAGATTGAAGTTTCTTTGCTCTCCAGCCAAGGACTTTTGCACTGCATCGATGAAGAAGACAGCATTAAATGGAGATGCATTTCAAAATTTTACAGGGTTGTATACACTACGCACATTAGAAGTTCCTGAAGACAACGCCAATAGTACATTGGTTACTTAATCTTCAAGGAACAATCCAACAAAGTGCCTTAACCACAAGGATCGTGAATTTTAAGTATTTTTTTAAATGTCTCATGTTGTATTTTACATTTTTAATATCTAACATCAATTAGATTACCTGATCTGGTGAGGTTGTAAGTGTACATACATATACAGTATTTTCCGCACTATAAGGCACACTGAACTATAAGGCACACCCTCAATAATTAGTTTGTTTTATAATTTATTTCATATATAAAGCGCACCGGATTATAAGGCGCACACAATAAAAAATAAATAAAAGTGCGAACAGAGCGGATTATTTCCTGATCTGAAGTTCGAAGCAGATATTTAAGCTCCGATGTTCGTCTTTGTTTATTAATGAAATATTGTTTCGATTGATCTGTAGTCTAGTCGGAGGTGAGGTGCAGCTATTTGTTGCTGTGTGTCCTAAACAATTTTTAAACTAGTTTTTAATGTCAGACTGCTAATTTACTGGAAAATGAGACGCTGTTTTACTCCTAGAACTGACTTTAACGTCGGTGTCTCACCGCCGTGAATCTCACAGCACGTCACAAGCCTGAATGCGCCGGGGTATGGACCCAAATGCAGGACACCAAAGGCAAAACTGTCATCCATGATTTAATCAGAAACTCAAAATTTAACCAGACAGACAAGAATTAGAAAAAAACAAGACAGATTACCAGGAACCAAACATGAGCAATGAACCAGCTCTGAGCTCTCATTGAGCTAGGCTTAAAATGCCTTAGAGCAGCGGTTCCCAAACTTTTCAGTCCGCGCACCCACTTCTACCTCCCGACTTAGCTGACGCACACCCAATGCCCAAAACATGAAAAAAAAAGAAAGAAAAGGCATAGTCTTTATAGCCATATAGGTATCAAGTTTAATAATATAGGCTCCTGTTAACACAGAATAGATTGTGCAATAATGGGCCGAATGATCTCTCTCTTTAGAAACGGTGGAGAGAATAAAAGTAACAATATAAAAATGACAATAATAATATTTTAAGTCAAAATGGTCGCCGAGTGAGCCGACTACAGATGAGTGATGAACAGCAGTTATTACTATGCAGGGCTCGTAATTAACTTTTTTTCTTGGTAGCACTGGTGCTCCCAAATGTAGAAGTTAGTAGCACCAGCAAAGACTTTAGGAGCACCTACCCAAAAGCAAGGCAGTGACTGAGTGATAGAGACGCTCCGTCCTTCTCCGTTCCTCCTCTTTCCCTCACCCAGGAGAGCAGCCGCAGCTGCGCTGTCATTGTTTCCTGGCAGGAGCGCGGTCTCACAAAAAAAGGCGCACCAGATTTTTTTCCCAAGTCGTACCGGTGCTCCCAAATATATTTAATAGTCACACTGATAAAAATATGGGCGCATATGCAACCAAAGTGGCCGCAATTTCAGGCCCTGCTATGTAACAAATAGGCCTATTTAACAAACTAACATTTCTTAAATGCTAACAAATATACTACTTCACCACAAAGAATCAAAATAACATAGGCCCAAGTTCAACATCATATTTTCTCTTTCGAATACGAGTCTCATTGTGTTCTTTACCCCCTTCTCCCGATGAAGTGTCCGGGTGAGTTTTCTGTGTTCTGTGCTCCTCATTTTCAGTTTCCCCTGTCTCGTCATCATCACTCTCTTTTTCCTGCTGGATTTCTTCAGCCTGGTAGACTGCACAGCTCTCAGTTATGGCCAAAGTATCCTGTCCTCTTTCATTTCTCCCAGATTTAATACCGGACAGACTGCCCGTTTTCAACCAGTTATTCATTTCGGCATATTATTGTTGTTGCTATCACAACAAGCTAGCACGTAGCTAGGAGAAAGCCAAGTGCATTTTGGGTATTTTTTTTTTTATTTAAAATTTTCCCAAAACCTTTTTTAATTGACAATTACAAATGATTTCCGTGAATGAATTTAAATATTAAACTGTTAATCATCCATAAAAAAGTGTTTAAATTATTTATTTAATTATGTATTTCAAGGTGCTCAGTTGCCACTCCAGCACCCCCTAGCGGCAGCTCGCACACCACAGGGGTGTGTGCACCACACTTTGGGAATCCCTGCCTTAGAGTCATTAGCTCAAAACAAGTTCAGGTGAGATGATCACCACAGTGTGTGGATGGGCTTCAGGTGTGGAGCCGTGGCTCCACCCACCAGCTTGGCCTCTCCCTGCCACGCACCAGCACTGCCACGCCGAACCGTGACAGACTGAGGCATAATATACTGTTTAGGCCTACACAGACTTACAGTATGGGCCTTCAAATACTGTGAGAATCTTTTTAATGCAGATTGTGCTACATTTATGTGTACATCATATTACCTATTCAGATCTCTGGTAATTTTAATAATAGAGTTATCTAATGTGTTCTACAAACCTTATAGTATTACTAGACCCATAAGTTCTAGTAGGCAATTAAAGCTCTCAGTGTCCACAAGATCAATTTAGTGTACAAAAAGAACCTTCCAACCACAATGCTTCCAGAGTTTTAGAGGGTTAAGGTACTTACATAGTAGAGAATTGCTGCATTCTGTTTTACTTACTTGCTTTACCTTTACTTTTCCATGTTCGTAAAAAAATAAAAGAAAAAAAAGAAAACATACAGAAAGTATTAATGATAGTCTCAAGAATCAGAAAACAGCACTCAATACGTTTCGTACAAGATACATGCGCTTGGCACCAGTAGGACTAAAAGTTAGTTTTCCTGCAAAATGAATTGGAGTTGATTTGCCCAGACAAGTGTTAAAAAGGGCTGATATTTGTATGAACAGTAATTGCCATATTATTCAGGTCTATTAAGGAAGAAATTTATTTTTTATATATTAAACTTGATTTGCTGATTGTATACCAGTCTGTCTGTGTGTCAGGGCTAGAACACAACTAAATAAAACTAAATAAGTAAATAATACAGGCAGGGGTCAGGAACCAGGTAATTAGTCCAACAAACCGAACGACAGATGAACAGGCAGAGTCCAAAAAAACAGACGAGGTCATAAACAGGAAGGCAATCCAAAACCAGCCAGACAAATCCAAAGAGGGGTTGACGAAAGGCAGGGTCCGGGAAACAGGCTGGGTCAATAACAGGCTGGAGAGTCAGGACGAACACTAAACAATCTGGCAGAGAGCAGAGGGCTGAGCTGGCTTTTGAAAGGTGGCGACAGATTGGGGAATGGCTGCAGGTGTGTGGAGGAAGGCAGGTGCAGGGAATGAACTGATTGTATATCAGGCAGGATCTGGAATGATATGACATGTTAGAAAAAGAAAAAAGAAAAGGAAAGCTTAATTGTCTGGAGACATGACAGAACTCTCCACCCTCTATGGACGTCCCTTGACGTTCCTTCCAGGCTGGTCACGATGATCCAGATGGAACTCCCTGTAGAGTTCCGGGTCCACGATGCTCCGAGCCGGGACCCAAGAACGTTCCTCTGGACCGTGCCCCTCCCAGTAGACCAGGTACTGGACACCTCTGCCAAGGCGCCGAGATGTGAGGACGCGATGGACTGTGTGGGCAGGGGCACCATCGAGGAGTCGGGGGGAGTGGTGGGGGTCTGGAGGCTGGCTACAACAAACTCTAATTCACCGGCTTAATCTTGGAGACATGAAAGGTGGGATGGATCCTCATAGAACGGGGCAAATGGAGACACACGGCCACAGGGTTGATCACTTTTGAGATGGGAAACGGCCCACAAACTCAGGAGCCAACTTCCTTGATTCCACCCGGAGGGGAAGGTCCCGCGTAGATAGCCAGACCTGTTGACCCGGGACATACTGTGGGGCTGGTGTGTGCTTACGGTTGGCCGAGCGTTTGTAACGATCCGATAAATGCAGAAGGGTGTTCCGGGCCTGCATCCTTGGCCTGGACTGAGGGGACACCAACTTCTCGCTCCTGCTCAGGAAAGAGTGGTGGTTGAAAACCTTGGGCACACTGGAAGGGCGAGAGGCCGGTGGCAGAGGTGGACAAGGTGTTGTGGGCGTATTCCACCCACAGGAGTTGTTTAGACCAAGAAGATGGGTTCTGGGAAGCTAAACAACGCAGTGGTGTCTCCATCTCGATTAATCCTCTCGGCTTGGCCATTGGACTGTGGGTGGAAACCAGAAGAGACACTGACCTTTGCCCCGAGCAGACCGCAGAATTCGTGCCAGAAACAAGAAGTGAATTGCGGTCCCCGGTCGGAAACCATATCGGTGGGAATGCCGTACAGACGGAAGATATTGAAAAGTAAAATCTCTGCGGTCTCTTTGGCAGAAGGCAATTTAGAAAGTGGTACAAGGTGGGCAGACTTAGAAAACTTATCAATTATGGTGAGAATAACAGTATTACCCTCTGAGGCTGGTAGTCCTGTGACAAAGTCCAGAGAGATGTGTGACCAAGGGCGATGGGGTAGAGGCAGAGGTTGGAGAAGTCCGGGGAGTGGACGATTAGAGTTCTTGTGCTGAGCACATGTGGGTCAAGCGGCAATAAACTCCTTGGCATCCTTCTCCATGGACGCCCACCAGTATTGCTGTCACAACAAGGCCAATGTGCATCTCACCCCTGCGTGGCAAGCCAGTCATGAACAATGACCACCCTACAGAACCTGGAAGCGAAGTCTAGCAGGGACAAATAAACGATTATCAGGACAAACAATTGGTGTAGGCTGTTCCCTTAGGGAACGCTTTACCTGGTCTTCCACTTCCCAGGTAACGGCACCCACGACACAGGTCTCTGGGAGAATGTTTATAGTGGAAACTGGATAGTCACCTGACTGGAACTGCCAGGAGAAAGCGTCAGGCTTGGTCTTCTTTGATCCTGGTTGATATGAAAGGCAAAAGTTAAACCGATTGGAAAACAACGCCCACCTGGCTTGGCGAGAGTGTAACCGTTTGGAAGACTGACTGTATTCTAAGTTTTTGTGGTCTGTCCAAACTATAAAAGGCTGCTCCCCTCCCTCCAGCCAATGTCTCCACTTCTCGAGAGCCAACTTCACGGCCAAATGTTCCCGATTCCCAATGTCATAGTTTCTTTCAGCGGTCGACAACTTCTGGGAGAAGAAGGCACAGGGATGGACCTTCTGATCCTCAGCAAACCGTTGTGACAGAACTGCTCCCACTCCAGAGCCTGAAGCGTCCACTTCCACAATAAATTGCCTGACAGGGTCTGGAAAGATCAGAATTGGAGCGGAAGCAAACCTGGCCTTTACCTCCCTGAAAGCCTCCTCCGCGGCTTGAGATTACTTGAAAGAGACCTTCTGAGAGGTGAGTGTCGTGAGAGGGGCTGCAACAGAGCTATAATTGCGAATAAATCTCCTATAGAAATTTGCAAAGCCCAAGAACCGCTGTAACTCCTTTCTGGAAGAAGGCGCGGGCCAGGCTGTTACAGCTGCAATTTTGGCTGGGTCCATCGAAATCCTACAGACACTGATGATGAATCCTAGAAAAGAGACCTCAGAGACATGAAACTCACATTTTTCCACTTTAACGAAAAGCTGGTTCTCCAAGAGACTCTGCAGGACCTGACGTACATGTATCACATGTTCCTGTTTGGACTTGGAAAAAATCAGAATATCCTCGAGGTACACAAAAACACAAACATTGAGCATATCACAAAGCACATCATTAACTAAACTTTGAAACAGTGCAGGGGCATTAGTCAGTCCGAGGGGCATTACCAGGTATTCGTAACATCCACGAGGAGTATTAAAGGCAGTCTTCCACTCATCACCCTCCCTGATATGAACCAAATGGTAGGCATTCCTTAAATCTAACTTAGTAAAAATAGCAGCCTCCTACAACAACTCGTAGGCCAATGAGATGAGTGGAAGAGGATACCTGTTCCTGACTGATCTCATTGAGACCCTTATAGTCAATGCAAGGTCGTAATGTCTCGTCCTTCTCTACAAAGAAAAACCCAGCACCCGCAGGAGAAGAGGAAGGACGAGTAAGGCCGGCTGCTAATGAGTCCTGAATTTACTTTTCCATGGCCTTCATCCCTGGAACAGATAAGGAATAAAGTCTACCCCTAGGAGGTGATCTTCCCGGATGAAGGTCTATAGCAAAGTCATATGGCCTATGGGGAGGTAGAGACGTAGCCAGCGCTTTACTGAATACGTCCTTCAAATCAATATATTCCTCAGGAATCCCGGTTGTGTCTGACACTTCGGCTGGAACACAAGGACTGAGCGGTGACAGGGCAGACTTGAGGCAAACGTTATGACAATGCGATCCCGACTGGAGAATCATCCCTGATGCCCAGTCTATGTGTGGGTTGTGTTTTAGCAGCCAAGGATACCCCAAAATCACCGGTTGTTCAGGCGAGTGAATGAGGTGAAAAGAGAGTCTCTCTGTGGTTTCCTGACAAACACATGAACAGAGGACTTGTTTGGTGAGTCACCCGACAGAAGACGACCATCTAACGTGTTGGCATGGATGGGCTTGGCCAAAAGTTCCTTACCGACACCCAATTGAGTAGCCAAAGTCATGTCAAGAGTAGTGTCGGCGCCAGAGTCAATAAACACATGTACCTGGATTTCCTGACCAGTGCAGCGAAGTAAGGCATGCAGCAAAGGTCGAGAGGGCACACTAAAGTTTCTTGACCGGCTCACCAGTGCCGTCCTTTTAACTGGTGAGCCCTGCCCTTTTACTGGACATGAAGAAACGAAATGGCCAGGCTGGCCACGGTAAAGGCAAATATTTCCCCGCAGATGATGTTCTCTCTCCGCTGGGGACAGACATGCCCTACCCAATTGCATTGGTTCCACCTGTCCTCTAGAGACGTCCTCCTCCGACTGCAGCGGTGGTGGTGGAGAAGCAGATGCAGAGTGGAACATCTGGTCTGTATCGGGATGGTGAGCTCTCTCCCTCCTGCGCTCCTAGAGCTGGACATCAATTCGAGTAGCCATGGCTTCAAGAGAGTCGAGATCCACTGGAGGGTCTCGCGTCGCCAATTCATCCTTTATACAATCTGCCAACCCACTATAAAAGGCGTCGAACATGGAAGCAGGGTTCCAGTCGCTCTCCGCTGCCATGGTGCGGAAGTCTATGGAATAGTCAGCCATCGATCTTGCCCCTTGGGAGAAGTTCAACAGACCCCTGGTTGCCTCTCCCAGGACTCACCTGATCGAAGATCTTCCTCAACTCGACGGAGAAGGACTGGATGGACACACAGACAGACGACTGCCGCTCCCACTTGGCGGTCCCCCAGTCACTGGCTCTCCCTGTGAGCAGGGAGACGATGTCCACCACACAAGACCGCTCTGTTGGAAAAGCTGAGGGTTGCTCCTCGAAAATGAGGGAGCATTGGACCAGGAAGGGACGGCAGGTACCAGGGGCACCGGAACAGCGCTCAGGTGGCGGAATCTTAGCCTCGGAACCTATTGTCGATCGAGCAGGAGATTCAAGAACAGCAGTGGGAACTGGACGACCTGGTAATGCCACTGTAAATGTATCAAGCTGTTCTTGAAGAATGTCCATGCTGCGCTCCTGGCGGGCGTTCGTGGACCGAATGACCTCGACAAAAAACTGGAGGTGACAGTCATAACGCTGGGTCAAGCTGGGTTCATTTGATGAGTTCTGCTGAGCTGGACTGCTGTTGGCTGGGTTCATTTTGGCCAGATTGTTCTGTCAGGGCTAGAACACGACTGGCAAGGGGAACCCAGAAGCACAACAGAGTAGCGGGCAAGTTAAGTATTAGAACAGGTTTAATAATACAGGCAGGGGTCAGGTACCGGGTAATCAGTCCAACAAACCAAACGACAGACGAACAGGCAATCCAAAACCAGGCAGACAAATCCAAAGAGGGGTCGACGAAAGGCAGGGTCCGGGAAACAGGCTGGGTCAATAACAGGAATCAGAATAATAGGCAGGAATCAAGGCTGGAGAGTCAGGGCGAACACTAAACAATCTGGCAGAGAGCAGAAGGCTGAGCTGGCTTTTGAAGGGTGGCGACAGATTGGGGAGTGGCTGCAGGTGTGTGGAGGAAAGCAGGTGCAGGGAATGAACTGACTGTAGATGAGGTAGGATCTGGAATGATATGAGATGTTAGGAAAAGAAAACAAAGAAATGGAAAGCTTAATTGTCTGGAGACATGACACTGTGTACATATACTTATGCTAATGGTGCACTACTGTAGTATGTTTGAGGAATACTTCAGTCCACACTAAAAATGAGAATAGACATAAACTTAGATAGGCCTGATGAAAAAAAAAAATCAGTTAAATTAAGAAGAAATCTTTATTATGTCACTGACCATGCAGCACAGAGTACATACACACAAAACAACATTTTCACCCTACTACAGGCTCCCCTGAGCCTGTAGTAGCCTATCCGTATTTACATGCATACAGTAAATACGGACCCTGTAACATGCAGGGAGATTGCATACGATAAGGGCACTATCATAGCTGGAGCGCCCTGAGCATTTTGGGGGGAGGCCGTAGCCTTGTTCATGATCCCCTCTGCGATGTCCTAGAGGTAGATGAGCCCTCTCCAGCAGTCCACATTTAGTATTATTGTCAGGAATGGAAGACCCACTGAGTCATTGCTGCCCTTGAACAGAAACAAAATCAGAAACAGAATGCTCAAAAAAATTAACATAATGTTAAATACTGTTATGTCTGCATTATGCCATATTGTTTTTGTTTGACAAACACCCCTGGGTTTCATTTCCACCCATTACATTCTGGTCTATACCTCATCTATTTAATTTCAATTGCTGGCAGGAATTAGAGATTGGCCATTGGCCATAGGTCCATCCATTCCTCTATCCTTTCATTTTCTTGAAGACAAAGCTGTAATGGTCTCGTCTTCAACTGCTTTTCCACCTCAAGGGTCAAGGTTGACTACGGGTGACAGACGAGGTACAGGGTTGAGCATGTCATCAATTCAAATTTACATTTTTTCATCAATGAATAAACTCTACACCTCTGTATATATTTTGTGTAAAGTGTAAATCTGAGGATTGGGCGTGCAGCTCTTCAAGTACATTTTTGGATTTAATAATAAAAACATGTATTCCTACTTCCGGTGATGTTTATTTTGTTAACACACAAATACCAGGTACTGATAAAAGTTTTGTTTTACTTTAGAAAAGTGTATTGTTTGTTTTCCCATAAAATTTGTGCATCATTAATCTTATTATTTGAATGAATAAATGTCTCATCAGTCAATGGAAAACCGTTTCATTCTCACAAATGCCGACTCTCTCATTCACCCACCAGATGGCAGTGTTCTTTACTATTGTCTAAAACCAAGACTCGGTTCCTCACTAGGCTATTTACGTAAACCACTGTGCTCTGCAATATTTATTCACTATTTGACACAACTTCAACGTGGTAGTCTTGAGCTAATCAGCTACTGTCTCTGTACGTCACTTCCTGTTACACTTTCAACACTTAACCTCCACAGGAGTATGTTAAGTACACGCATAGCTGTATATCAGCGGGTTAATGCCAATTAACTGTGGTTTTAGGCACACGGCAGTCTTCTCTAAACTTCTCACCTGCCTCAGGCTTATGAGCGTCTCCAGGCAATTATATTAATCTCATTTAAAGCTCAGCTCTGTTGAACTAGGTTGCTCATCTTATCTATCTATCTATCTATCTATCTGTCTATCTATCTACCTATCTATCTATCTATCTATCTATCTATCTATCTATCTATCTATCTATCTATCTATCTATCTATCTATCTATCTATCTATCTATCTATCTATCTATATCTATCTATCTATCTATCTATCTATCTATCTATCTATCTATCTATCTATCTTTCTATCTATCTATCTATCTATCTATCTATCTATCTATCTATCTATCTATCTATCTATCTATCTATCTATCTATCTATCTATCTATCTATCTATCTATCTATCTATCTATCTATCTATCTATCTATCCATCATCCATCCATCCATCCATTTATCTATCCGTCTGTCTGTCCGTTCGTCCGTCCGCGCATGCGTGTGTGCCTTATGTCTTCAGAATCTGTCTCAAGTATTAAATATTTTGTTTTGTTTTCAGTTGAAAGGTTATTCCAAGGCCAATAATGTGTCCAGCTACTGCCAGGATGAACTCCATTTTATTCAGAGGTTTTGACTGAGCATGTATTGGTATATTCACCTGATTCATCATATTTATTTCGACCTTTGCATTTAATTTGTGGTCCATATCAACCTTTAGTGAAATTTTATAATGTTCATCATAAATTTGTTGCCATCAAAATGTTGTTTGGGAATGCATGATGGATTGCATTCAGTATTTCTAAGACACTGTAAACATGCTCTCAAGTTTGTGTGTGTGTGTGTGTGTGTGTGTGTGTGTGTGTGTGTGTGTGTGTGTGTGTGTGTGTGTGTGTGTGTGTGTGTGTGTGTGTGTGTGTGTGTGTGTGTCATTCAGGAAATAATATTTCACCTAATTATTTCCTGAATGACACTACATACGTCATACTAGGTAGTAGACCTAAACACTGACAAAGAAATTCCTCTGTAGGCAATACATAAGAAGTGATTGATAAGAAGAGGTCTAAGATCAATTTATTTATTTATTATTAACATAATGACATTAAACAAAAAGGTACAATACAAAATTGATATTTTGTAAGATATGTCCGTGAACATTCAATTTGATTGAATTATATTGTATTATGGATTCTACAGCCGTCATATAAATATGTAAAGTAGGGGTAGAACATTATAAAATATATTTAACCTTTGGTCTCTGCTCCCTGAATGTGACTGCTGTAATCACCTGTGAAGGATATGTAAATTAAGGTAGACAGGTGTCACCTCTACTGTGTGCCCTGACACCCAGACAAACTACTGAACTCTTCTGACTTGACGTACAAGGTGTGAATCCAATTTATGAGGATGAGGATTACATGGGGCCAAACGCCTCCGGTTTAACAGCTTGCAAGTGGCAATTTTTGGATACTAAGCAGATGAACACAAGCCTCTTGGTCTGGAAATCCCACTTGTGGGAATTGGCATACTTCTGAAAGCTGTGTGACAGATGGTTTCCTGTTCTTACAACCAGGACATTACCATACATGGTGCTAGTATCACAATACACGTCAAATCACTTTCTCATTTAAAGGCAATTTTCAATTGAACTGTGTTCACTCCAATTATATTAAACTTTTCTTAACATGTTTCTTTCATTGTCGGTATGATTAATAGGGTTTTCTTATGTGTATTTTTATCTTATTTTTCAAATGAATCATTCTACTAATATTGAGTTGTAAATTCATTAGTATCACTATATACCTGATTGCAAAGTTACCAAAATGAATGTTTAAAATGTACTAAAAACAAAATTTGATTGATTTAGTCTTTCTCGATTGCTTACACACATTTCTGAAAACATGCTTCATACTCTCAGAACTCTACACACAAATCTAAAAACACACACACAATGGTAAAAACCTCTCACTTCTGCAAAATGAAGCTTTTCTTTCAGAACAATGTTATTTCTTCTCAAAATGGTGTTTTGTTGTCAAATGACAAACACAAACCATCAAATAAGTAGACATTTATAAGAACCATTTGAACACTGATGTGCTCAATGTGAAACACTGTGATGAATGGAAAACACTTCTCCTCCTTTCATCATAAGGACTTGGGCCTTTTTTGTTCAGTGTTACACTTACTACAGACAGTACAGAAAAAAGTTTATTTTAGAATATTGTTTTTATACTCAGAACAGACAAATACACTGTAACAATTACACTTTATTTTTCCCAACAGAAACAATGTACACAGTGTACATCCAAACCAACACAAAGTTACAAATACAAAATAGAAAAATGCAGTTACAGTAAGAAAAAAAAGGAAAATAAATTATGCTGCATCCGGTCTTCAGTTTGGATTAGGCCACAACACTTCATCCACATCACAGACAATGTTTTCCCCTGGCTCCGCCTTTTTGGCACCCATTGTTCCAAAACAGACAAGCTCACCTGTTGCCCTTTTATGCTAAAGCTGTGATTGCTAATTGTAAAACTGTGTGGCAAGTGTTTGCTGATGTGGTGAGTCAGTGCACATAGTAGGGCAATTAAGTTTAGAATTTTGAATGACAGTGTGTTCCTTGTGAAAACAAGAGATTTTCTTCATGAAAATTGTGTCTAATGCAGAGAATTGTGTGTAGTGTTTTGAAAAAAAGTGTGTTTTACAACTGAAATTTGAATGTAAAATAAGTGTTGCATATCAAAAGTGATACACATTTTTATCATGTTAATCCTGTCTTATTATTTCTGACATTGTTACAACAGACTGTTTCAAAGTAATGCTGCAAAGCTCCTCTCAAATTACATGTGATGTTCTTGTATACCATAATTGCCATGTTTTAATGGTGAAAAACAATAAACTTTGAACTTTATTTAATTTTTTTCAAATTGACCTATATGCTTCTCACCTGCTCTAAAAAGGTATTCATTTAGCATGTTTCAAGGCACCAGTGGATTAAGTTCTAAAAATGTACCTATAATTTTGAGCATCCGCTGTCATGGGTCGTGGAGTGCTGAAGCCTATCCCAGCTGACTGGGTGCGTGAGGCAGGGTACACTCGGAGCACAACACACAAACGCACACACTTGACGCAAGTTCACCGTGGAGCCACACATAGACACAGAAAAAGACTCGCGCACACACTCACACCTATGGGCAATTTGGGACCAGCCAATTAATCTGAAGCGCATGTTTTTGGAGTTGGGGGGGAGGCCGGAGAACTGGGAGAGAACCCACGCAAACACAGATAGAACATGCAAACTCCGCACAGAGCGGGAGTCGAATCTGGAACCGCTTGGCGAAAGCATCTTAAAAATAAGACAAAAAATCATTGAGAAGAAATTGGTCTTTGGCAGCAATATTAATCTTGTCAATACCAGGGTTTGTGCAAAACATGCTCTGAACTTGTAAACTCTTTCACAGATTTAGGAGCTTGGCACATTCAAGAACTGCTGGTGGTAGGTCTCAGTGCTCTAACTGGAGTATGAAGGTGTAAGAGATCTGTAAACTAACCCTATTTAATACCTTGAAAACACGTGATTAAATCAGTATCCCTTCTCACTCAAAACAAAGAAGGACATTTGAGGTCAAGCAATATTTGAAGTCAACAGGTCAAGTGCATGCTTCCTCAAATGTTATTATATCTGTGGGATTGTGTTGAGTTATAAAGGGTCTATTTTATTTTTAATTTGGAAAGGCCAAGGCACACCTATGCAGTGTTGTTTGATAAGGCTCTGGGTTTGTTAGCAAGATCAAAGAGATTAATAGATTAATTATTATAGAAGATGGGCTAAATCTCATTAATATTAATATGTCAGATTTTATTCAGGCAATATAATCACTTTCCTCATTAACAACAGCATCATCCTGTAAAGATATTAAATTGTGTGCTGTCGTGGACTTTAAACTTTGGCCAAATTATAATATCAGAAGGTTATGTTGAAGTCTATCCCTGCTTGCTGCAGGTGAAAGGCTGGGAACACTCTGGATGAGTCACCAGCTCATCTATTAGTTATGCTAGTTTATGAGTGATCTCTGCCAGGTACTGCTTTGCCAACATTGGTGAGTCTTTATAGGTTTGTATTGCACATATAAAGTCAGGTTAATGTACCTAGTCAAACTGTGCAAAAACCTCCATGAACAGATAGTGATTAAATCTTTTGTCAAGACTTTGAAGGCATTATGCTGATAGTAGCACTCAAAATTGTTAAAACATCAAACTAGATTTCCTCATGATTATAAACCCCTTATTTAACCAATGCTGTTTGTCTCTATCTTGGCCCCTATAATATAAAGAGGACCAGTCCAGCATGTATCCAACTCTTTTACTGGTGCCTGTTAGGATAAAGCCCTAGCTCCACCTGGAAACCTTCAAAGTAATTACAAAAATGGATGGGTAGATTTAAACAGTAGCCATGTCCTAGGTTGATGTTGTACCAACCATGATGCTTAAGCAGCCCTCTTGTGTAAATCTGTTTAAGCAATTGTTATCTGCAAGTCTCTTCTTCTTTTCTTTTCGGTTTTTCCCTTCAGGGGTCGCCACAGCGAATCAGTTGCCTCCATCTAACCCTGTCTTCTGCATCCTCCTCTCTCTCACCAACTACCTTCATGTCCTCTTTCACTACATCCATAAACCTCTTTGGTCTTCCTCTAGGCCTCCTGCCTGGCAGTTCAAAACTCAGCATCATTCTACCAATATATTCACTATCTCTCCTCTGGACATGTCCAAACCATCTCAGTCTGGCCTCTCTGACTTTATCTCCAAAACCTTTAACATTTGCTGTCCCTCTGAAGTCCTCATTCCTGATCCTATCCATCCTGGTCACTCCCAAAAAGAACCTCAGTATCTTCATCTCTGCTGCCTCCATCTCTGTCTCCTGTCTTTTCCTCAGTGACACTGTCTCTAGACCAAACAACATCGCTGGTCTCACCACAGTTTTGTACACCTTTCCTTTCATTTTAGCTGAAACTCTTCTATCACACATCACACCTGACACTTTACTCCACCCGTACCATCATACCTGTACACGCTTCTTCACCTCTTCACCTCTTTTCCACACTCTCCATTGCTCTGGAAGTCCCATTGCTCTATCTACAAGTAAAGAAGAAAATTAAGCAGACCTTACAAACAGGATGAGTAAAATCCCAGTGAAAGGTAATGATAGTCCAAAATAAAACAGTGACTGTGATTGTTTTCCTGAGTGTGAACATAAATTTAGTAAAATATTTATATTTTTATTGAAGTAATGAAAAATTATTTCTTAATTCAAACAACATTGTTGTCAGTTGTTCACTTATTTAATTTTTCAACTTTGGCCGTAATTTAAAAGACAAAGTTTGGTGACTGTCATTACAATACGTACGCATAGATGTATAACATACAGTATGGCCATGGTTTTGGCTATAATTTGTGGATTGCCAAGTGTTTTTGATTAACTTGTTTACACATGTATTCATTTATTCTTCAGATATATTATCGGACACCTGTTATTGTCTGTAATGATATTGTGCTGGGTTTTCAGAAGGTTATGTAGCATCCAGTCAGTCTAATAACTAATGAGTCATGAATAGCACGACATTGATCACAAATAGGAATAATTCCTTGTGGTACATCAGTTGTATTTTCTACTGAACATATTTGCAAGCTGGTGGAAAAACAAGGTATCTTGTGCTTGTTGCTCCATAACTGGCTGGAGTTCTTCGAGCACATACCCACCCATGCGACCAAGCTCCCACTTTTGTCAGTGTTGTTGGACAGGATGATTCCAACCTGTCTTTCTTTCAAAGTATCTCCATGTAGAGGAAAAAGTGCCAGCTGATGCCTGCGTATGTTACACTTGTAACTCATTGCTCCTCTTCAAGGTCAGATGTGGAGCTAGGGCAGAAAAAGCCTTGTAGGTACGTGAAATTGCAAAAACTCTAACTAAATGCTGTCAATATGCTTGAACAAATACCCCCAGTTGGAGATGTTTGTTTAATGTTTTGGCCACATACAACACCACTCCACATGGATTGGTTGGAGTCCATTTAATAATTTTTGTATGATTTGGGAAAACAGTGAAAGGCAACGTAGAAAAAATCTTTGTTTCATAACCTTAACCCCAATGCAAAAAAATAATGAGGATATATCAGCGCTGAAATAAAAATATATCAATGTTGTAGGAAAACTATTTTGCTCATGTATTGCTAGCATTCTGTCACTGAATACTGTTTGATCAATGGTTTACAATGGAACAGCCTTCCTCCACATTTCCCAGAGTCTAAAGATGTTTTTGGATTACAAGACCAGCAGAACAATTTCTATCAGCCAAATGTAGACGTTGCTAATGTAAGAGCAGAACATTTCTACAGACTTCTAATGCTGTAATGTATTGTATAGTGCTATAATGTTTCATGCTTTGTGCAATATTACAGCTACTTAAATACAGATGTTTCACAAAAGTCAATACATCAAAAATTAAACATAATTAATGTTGACTAACTTTTCTTTGGAAAACTCAGCCAATAACCAGCATTCTAGGTTTAGTAAATCATGGGAAAATCTGGTGCTGTAACAGTAATAGGCTCTCAAAGTCTCAGATTAACACAAAGGCACCTGCTACTTCCTCATACTCCTACAAACAGGTAGTATTCACATGGTAAATGCAAACATTTCCATAAATTCAATTTATTCATTCTTACAACTGAAAACATATCACATTGTTTCATCAGAGCAAGCCTAGTTTGATGTTATAGTGAAATCCACCAGAACCATAATAGTGGCAAGAGACATAAACGTGTAATTTAATAAAATTACAATACAGTATGGAAATTGCAAACTGTATGGTTTGTTCTACTGGTGAGCCGCTAATTGAAACTATCATTGCTGCAATAATCTGCCTTGAAAAACACCACATTATTTTCTTCTTATTTATAATGCATTTATGGTTTTAATATTTATCATTATTATTTACTCGCAGTGCACCTTTATTTTATTACTTTTTATTCTACACAGTAACATGATATTTTCAGCCCTTTTTCAATTAAATGTGGCCTTCAAATTTGTTTGTAGCCTTCGTCAAGATGTAATAATTTAATTAAGTTTCAGAAAGTAATTAAAATAAAAAATTAAAACAAATTGACAATGACAAAACAATCAAAATCTTTGGAGCTTGAAAAACTCTCTGTGTCTATTACTTACAGTATGTCTTTACTTAACTGGGTTTAGTCAGTGTGCTGACCTGCCCTCTTAAATCCCTTTAACAATTTGTTAGTTCAAGTTAAACTAAATGGATTGTGAGGTAATCAAATTATAAGTTTCAGTCAAACGATTCTTTTAATGGTGTTTGTGTCATGAACAAATTTTGTTCAATTAAATGTGCTTAATTTAATTTGTTGAGTGTCAAGTGTGTAGGACTGTCATTGCGAAGTCTAGGAAGACAGGGAAAGAAAAAAGAAAGAAGGATTTTTACGTGCACATTTATCCTCAAAGAATGAAAGAAAGAAATAAGAAAGGAAAAAGAAAAAAGAAATAAAGAAAAAGACAGAAAGAAAGAAAGAACTGTGACATTTGTGCTTCTTGAAATTCACCGTTCCACTTATGGAAACAAGTGAGTGTGGTCTAACAGATTATTCACTGATTATTCACTGAATTCCATGCAGATCCTCTTTGCTACATCTTTATCCATTGTGAGTCAACCCCCAGGGGGCTATATAACCCTAGCTGCACCACGACATGTGACAAGTTACAGAGGAGAATCTTGGCTGCATCGTCATTGATCCAAGCTTATTCTACTCTGCCAATCCAAATTCTGACTTGCAAAAATGGAGAACGGCACAGAGGGGAAGAATTTCTACATCCCAATGAACAACAGGACAGGGCTTGTTAGAAGCCCTTTTGAATACACACAGTATTATTTAGCTGATTCCTGGTTTTTCAAGCTGCTGGCTCTCTACATGTTTTTTTTGATCTGCACTGGCTTCCCCATCAACTTTTTGACGCTCCTGGTCACAGCTCAGAACAAGAAGCTCCGACAGCCTCTCAACTTCATCCTGGTTAATCTGGCAGTTGCTGGACTAGTGATGGTCTGCTTTGGGTTCACAGTTTGCTTTTATTCTTCCTTGAATGGCTATTTTGCCCTGGGACCAATGAGTTGTACCATTGAAGGATTCATGGCTACTCTTGGAGGTAAACTTCAGAACAATGGATTTACTTCTTATTATCTCAAAAATAGATTGTACTTGTGTGAATTGGTTGTCTAGTATGATTCCCATGACTGGACACATGAGTATAATTCTGTCAGATCTGAGACTAAGACTGAGACTGAGGTCAAAGCTTGCATAACAGATGGCAGGACTTAATGTTGACTAATTACATTTAATTACAACTTCTTGGTTTTTTTTTTACAGGTCAAGTGTCACTGTGGTCTCTTGTGGTTCTGGCTGTTGAGAGATATATTGTGGTCTGCAAACCAATGGGTAGTTTCAAATTTACAGCCACTCACGCTTCAGCAGGATGTGCATTCACTTGGATCATGGCTGCCTCCTGTGCAGTCCCTCCTCTTGTTGGCTGGTCAAGGTAGTCCATAAGGAATCACATGACCCAATCTTGTCTATAGTGTTGGCAGAAGAGAGTAGCTACGCTGGCCTTTCAATTAACATATAGCCAGAGTACGGACCAACATCATCTTTGTTCGTGGGACACATCTAGCTAAATAAAGGCTAAATACCTGACTAAATAAAACACCAGTGACATTTCCTGCCACTACTCAAGCATTTTAGCATATCAGAAAAATTAATGAAATTAAAACATAATGACATATTATTGACCTAACCATTTTTATCTTCACACATCATGAAATCCTAATCATTTCCACAATTTCTTACATTTTCATGTGATGACTTTTGCAATTACAGTCCTATTTGGAATTAATGCCCATGATGTGAACAGTGCCTGTTTTCTCTCAAAGATTACACACATACAGCTGTAATGAATAGCAGCAACAATTTATAATATTAAGATCACATTTTATGTTTCATATTTCAAGGTACATTCCTGAAGGGATTCAGGTTTCCTGCGGACCAGACTACTACACTCTGGCTCCAGGCTACAACAATGAGTCATTTGTCATGTACATGTTCAGCTGCCACTTTTGTGTGCCTGTCTTCACCATTTTCTTCACTTATGGAAACCTAGTGTGCACCGTGAAGGCGGTAAGAAACTTATAAGATTGCTTTTATATGCACAAAAAACTATTTCCACAATACAGCACACATCTAAGATTGGAGTTCATCAGTTGTCTCTCTGTACAGAAGGTGTAGTAATGCTAGCATTTCACAAATACATTTAAGCTTTTACTGTTAAGCAGCAGTGGTTTTAATTTGAAATGGCAAAGAGGGTCATGTTGTGGAATATCAGATATCAATGACATGACACTCTTTTTATCTAAGGCCGCAGCCCAGCAGCAGGACTCTGTGTCAACCCAAAAGGCTGAGAAAGAAGTGACACGTATGTGCATCCTGATGGTGCTGGGGTTCTTGGTGGCATGGACTCCATATGCTAGCTTTGCTGCTTGGATCTTTTTCAACAGAGGAGCTGCATTCTCAGCTACAGCCATGGCTATCCCTGCCTTCTTCTCAAAGAGCTCAGCATTGTTCAATCCTATTATATATGTACTGATGAATAAACAGGTATGATCAGGTGTATAATATGAGATCTAATCTATTTCTCAGCAATAACCACTTCTCCTTGTATATAGTGTCCTGTAGTATTAATACACACAGTATAGCATCTGTGCAATTCTATTTATTACTATACAGAACATGTCTTTGTGCTTTACATACATTTACAGTACATATTTATTTCCTTAAACGGTTTTGAAAATGTACTCAAAACACAAGAAATCAAAATTCCTGACTCAAGGTCAGCTCAGGCTTTTCTGTTGGCCTCATTGTGACTGACTTTGGATTTTTTTCAGATTATATGGAGATTGTAGATGTGTCTGTCAATAAGTATAGGAAATATACTATTATAAAGTAATTGTAATAATTTATTAATTCAATATGATGGATACACACATATAACACTCATAGCTGTTAACAAACATACATACAGCACAACGAACAATATGCATATAATTTAAAAAACTTATGGTACAGATATGGTACACATTTTGCGTTATTCTTACATAGGGCTGCTGCTATTCTCAAATTTTTAACCGAGACATTTCTTGTGTTTTCAGTTCCGTAACTGCATGCTGAGCACTATTGGAATGGGTGGTATGGTGGAAGATGAGACTTCAGTATCAACCAGCAAGACAGAAGTTTCCTCTGTTTCCTAAACAAAATCTGATTTCAACATCTCTTAAGGATTTTTCCACCAGGACTAATGAGAAGTACGGTACATGCAGACTGTGGAATAATTTGGTTGCAATCAGTGGAGTCTCAAAAAACATACCAAATACAAAATACTACAGTTTCCATTTCACCTGACAAAATCCTTCACATACAATCCTGTAAATAAACTGTACAATCTGACACTAAGCTTGGATCATAAGCAAAGCACAAAAACTGTCTTGTTTTGTGGAAATATGTCTTTCATCAGTGTGTTCATATAATTACTGTTTGTTCTGTTATCATGAATTTTTGTGCGCCTGAATTTATTTTCAGTTGCATAGTTGTATATATTTTATAATGTTTATGATATTGTAAATGTAGAAAAATAAATGCATGCATTCAAACGTGTCTGCTTACTTATACTTTTGATGAATCATATTGGCATTATTTGCACAAGTGAAAGTGGTGACTCAATATCCAACAATAGGCATGAATGCAAGTGTAAATGGTTGTCTTTTTGATGAAATGACAACCTGTTCAGGGTGTAGCCCACCTCCCACACAAAGTTAGTCTGTACAGGTTGCAACCCTCCCATGGCTAGAATCGTCAGTCCATTTTCAGAACTCTGTAAGGTGCCACATGAATAAAAACAAAGTAAAAAACACAGGACACACAGCTATGCAAACAATAGCACAAGTAATAATACAGAAAGATATTACTCATTTTCATTCATTCGTTCATCGTCACAACTGATTCATTTGCTGTCGCAGGTCGTGCGGAGCTAAAGTCTAAAGCTAAAGGCTTTGGGCGTGAGGCGGGGGTATATTATGTCAAGTTTCTTTTTTTTTTTTTCTCTGGCTATCAACACAAGAAGCACCCAAGGATGATTGCCAGATCATTGTCTTTGTTTTTTTGTGCAGTGGTGGACATGCAGTACATTTGTATATAAGAAAATAAATCATTGTAATTCAGAGCAGAGCTCACTGTCCAGCAATGTGCAGTACATGTCAGGTGAATATGTGACTCTTAGCTGCATGTGCTGCGATTGTGAGCATGTCTCCTGTTGTCAAGAAGGATTAACAGCAGGCGGCAGCCTGATTCTCTAAACGGGATAAGTAGGCCATTGTTAATAGGAGGCACTTATATTGTGCCAATATTTATAAACTGTACCTCAAAGGTTCGGATTAAAATGAATAAAGAAGATAGCTAAAATGTAGCCAAGGCTCAATTTACTAGATTTGTGCTAAAAATAGATCATGGTCAATGTCAAAGTTTCCTTTCAATATCTAAATAAGTCACTGTTGCAAAAGTCACTTAGCTCAGACTTTAAACTAAGAATGCATTGCTGAATGCCCTATATCTTTCAAAGCTCAGGAGAGTATGTATTTCCAACAGGCCACCAAATATCCAGTCCCCATAAAATATGACTTTACAGCCAAATGATTGACACATTTATAACAAAAAGACATATGGCTTATATAAGGTAACGTTTGCTTAACCACTATTTGCGGCTCCGTATAAGTACTGTAAAGGATTGTTCTCTGCTGGTGGTGATTAAGGTGGGAATGCTAAGCAGGTGAAAGCAAGTGGGACAACTAAGTTTGTCCAGCATTTCTCTCATTGCATGTGTACTGCTGTCACCACTGTTTGCAGTGACAGTATTACACACAAACTGGTTGCAACATCTCCAGACAAGGAGATTAAAACAATACCGTATGAACAAAATTCAACAAAAGTTTAAACATAATAGATTTTAAAAGAGAGAACATGGACATGAATTAAATTGTCTAATTTAAACAGTAATATTATCTGTATAGTTCAAATGATGTGGAACATCATCCTAGTTAATAACAATAATACTTCTACTCATATTATTATTATTATTATTATTATTATTATTATTAATAATAATAATAATAATAATAATAGTGTTATAATAATAATAAATATAAACTTGTATTCTCTCTACAAATACAGTCGTAAATTGATGAATGAATAGTGACGGTGGAGGAGAAAATTACAATGCATTAAAGCAATGGAATGAAAAATAAAATCAAGTTTTACAGATTGAAGTTTTAATGAACCATGAAGTGTTGATTACTATCCGGTATTAAGATGATTTACTGAGATTACAAGACAGATTTATTTCTAATCCTCCTGATATTGTAATCCACTGTAATCCATTCTGTTGTAATCCCCCTTATAGCCAGTATAAAGGGAACGCCTGGAGCACACATTGTCTCAGGCATTCAAGTACAAACCTGAAGAAGCTCCACAAAACAACAGACCAGTGAAGATGGTTTGGGAAGGAGGCAGTGAGCCAAATGGCACGGAAGGCAAGAACTTCTACATCCCTATGTCCAACAGGACAGGGCTTGTTAGGAGTCCATATGAATATCCACAGTACTATCTGGGAGATCCAATTCAATTTAAATTGCTGGCTGCCTACATGTTCTTCCTGATCTGCACTGGTTTCCCAATCAACTTTCTGACACTCTTGGTCACAGCTCAGAACAAGAAACTTCGGCAACCTCTCAACTTCATCCTGGTCAATTTGGCAGTTGCTGGACTGATCATGGTTTGCTTTGGGTTCACCATAACCTTCATAACTGCTATTAATGGCTATTTTATTTTTGGTCCAATGGGTTGTGCCATTGAGGGATTCATGGCTACACTGGGAGGTAAGAAAAAAAAATATTCCTGACAATATGAAAATGTTTTGCTTAATGTTTCAATATTTAAAGCACAGATAAATCAACTCTAAGCATGTGTTAATGGTCAATCACTACAATATCATAACCAAATGTTTTTGTCCCCTTTTTCTCTTAAAGGTCAGATCTCCCTCTGGTCACTAGTTGTTCTGGCTGTTGAAAGGTACATTGTCGTCTGCAAACCCATGGGAAGCTTCAAGTTTACTGGAACTCATGCAGGAGCTGGAGTTGTTTTCACCTGGATCATGGCTCTCGCTTGTGCTGCCCCTCCACTGGGTGGTTGGTCCAGGTAATTCTAGTATAAAACATATGTGCCTCCACTAAATTACATACTGTATCTATTCTATATTATATTACTGCCAGTAACCCAACATCCTGTCCTTGAGCAACCTTTTGGAAACAATAGCAAAGAAAATATCCCATTATTTGTAAAAGTAATTGGAATGCTAATGTAATACTTGGATGAAATAAAATGAAGATAAGAAAGATGAGAAGGCATATATCTAAGAGAAGCTGTAGATGTTACCATGTATTAATGAGAAATGTTCAGGTGGACAGGGAGAGGAGCATAGAGCATCATGGGAAATCTTCTAGCACAGCAGACCGATTAAATAGCATGGCTACAAAAGCAAGGGGTATCCTGGGCTTGTTTAAGCAAGCCATGACTGTAATCTTTATCAGAGTGTAAACTTTAAACCCACTTTGCCTCCTGAAGATGCATCTATATTTTTTGCAACATCCACTAGATCAGAAACACAGTTATAAATTAACTTACCAGGGACAATGCCAACTTCAGCAAGGATGGATGGATGGATGGATGGATAGATGGATGGATGGATGGATGGATGGATGGAAAGGTGGTTGGGTGGGTTGGCCGATCAATCGATCAATGATTTATTTACTCATAAATTATATTCAACAGGTACAGACTGAGATTAATTGAATAAATAGGACTTTAAAACGCTTGGTGTAGTTAGTGACAATTAAATGCCCAACAGCTCTAATAGGATTACATGGATGTTGGTACTTAATACACAACTAAGAACTAACAAGACATTTACTGAGACAATTCCGTCTTATTCCATTAGGTAAACCAATAACTAGATAAAGTTTACTCAAACTATTATGTAGATGGAATAATGACAGATAGCTGCTTAATTACAGCTAAGTTAACCCATATAAACCCACACCCATTTCTCCTTAAAGGAAAATTATCTGGGTTATAACACAGGCGCAGTGGACCACAAGGAATAGGGACATTCAATGTTTATGTCACACTGGTATCACCGTGGGTTCTCTCAGGTTCTTAGAGAGACTCCAAGAATTTAGTGAAATACAGAATGTAGAGAAGAGTTAGAGACACTAAAGATAACACTTCTCTGAGCAGCCGAGCTGTGAAGTGTCTAAAATTGAGAGTTCAGAGGAAGAAGGTGTTTATTTTATTGGTGTGTTAGATGGAAGTAAACGAAGTAAAGTTTGTGGGAAATAATATCCTCTGCTAATCTGAGATATGGTATAGACTTCTTTTATGCGGTGTGAGCCTCTTTTAGTCATACAAAAACCCATGCAACTAAAACTGTAATTTATAAAAATATGGGCAGACTTTTTAATGAAAATTATATGCAGTAAGAGTAGCTGGTGAAAAAGCTATTTGGTCAATGAACAGCTTCTGAGAGCTCGAACACTCTATATGTTTTTCTGTCTTTTGATTTTATACATAGTCAAGGTCTAGGTCAATGCTAATTACAAATTCAAGAATGGTGCAAAAAGTATTAAGGCACTGTAATTAAATCAAAGTATCAAGATCACAATCCCAACCTGATCACTTGATCACTTTGCCATCTTAGAAAGAAGTCAACCCGCATATTAAAAAACCTGACATTAAAAACTGGTTAAATTCATTACGAGTGCAGTCAGTGTGAACAGAGCGGATTATTTCCTGATCTGAAGTGCGAAGCAGATATTAAAGCTCCAATGTTCGTCTTTGTGTATTAATTAAATATTGTTTCGATCGATCGGTAGTCCAGTCATAGGTGAGGTGCAGCTATTTGCTGCTGTGTGTCCTAAAAAATGTTTTAAATAGTTTTTAATGTCAGACTGCTAATTTACTGGCAAATATGACGCTGTTTTACTCCTAGAACTGACTTTAACGTCGGTGTCTCACCGCCGTGAATCTCACCGCGCGTCGCTGCAGACAGAATACACAAGTCTGAATGCGCCCCTCCGCCGCCCGCCCAGAGCCATCAACTACATTTGTAAATCAATGCAGCACACCCGTTGGCACCTTTGTCTAGCAGTGACGCTGCTCTTGAAATTTCAGAAAAGGCTGGAAGTTCAGCTTTGAGGGTCTTTCATTCACCTTTATGCCAGTTTCTCCGTGTGTTTCCACAGACTAATAGAATGGACCGTCACTAGAATCCAGATGACAGCACAATGGCATCTTTAAGACCAATTAAGTTTAAAGTGGGTTATTTCCGACGCCAAATAGTTAGGAAATACTGAGATCAGTCAGTCAGTCAAACTTTATTAATAGAATTGTTGAAAGTTCCTTCTGTTTTGCTACATAATCACCGGTGCTCCTACAGTCTGCTCTACAGTCTGAGAGCAGCTCAGTCAGAGCCGAGACTTCGGTGACTCCCCTTGACTACCGTTGTTAGGGGGCGTGGGCCCGAGTGCCCTGTGAGGGGGCTCCTCTGGTGGCGGAGTGCGGAATGACTGGCGGCCAGACTGCTGGCTTTTTTTCAGCGATCATGTTTTTAACCAATATTAATATGAATATTAATCCATATATAAAATGCACCGAATTATAAGGCGCACTACGGGTTTATGAGAAAATTCTAGGCTTTTAGGTGCGCCTTATAGTGCGGAAAATACGGTACATGTTTTCCCTGAATTTATGGGCTAAAAAAACTTGCATGTGCACCAATTAATTTCTCCTTCCTAGAGTTTATTGATTTACAGTATTGATTTACAGTATTAACTGATTAACTGGTGTTCCCCACTCTCTTTCTATACAGGTACATTCCTGAGGGCTTGCAGTGCTCTTGCGGACCTGACTACTACACTCTGGCCCCAGGCTTCAACAATGAATCATATGTCATGTATATGTTTGTTTGCCACTTTTGCGTTCCAGTCGGCACCATCTTCTTCACTTATGGAAGCCTAGTGCTGACAGTCAAAGCTGTAAGTCTTATTTAAATATTTTTATTGGATGTTGTCTGTCTTTTCAAACATCAAATTTCTGTCTTACTGTCAGGTTCAAGCAACCTAAACTATTTAAAACACAGACACAAAAAGGAGAAGACAACAGTTTATATTTTTTACTTGTGAGGAGAACGGATAGAGATGTGCTCGCTACAGATGTCTACCCACTCTCAACATTTCTCTGAAAGAACCCTCTTCTTATTCTCTTGGGGTGGTCCATGTTTACATTATTTTTCTAAGGGATGGGGGCAGAAAGCAACAGTAAAACAACACCTGTGGCATGATGCCATAAAAGATTAATAAAGTCATTCTGTTTATGGCATCCTCTCAGGGACAACCAGGGACATTCCTTATTAGCAATTCAGAGGTCATATCCTGCTCAAGTGACCTGCTATAACTCCAGTGATCCCATTGCTCCTGTTTTCTCCCTGAAAAGAAGAACTCAAAACATAGCAAGGCATTTACACACAGATATAAACATTTGTATGGTCATGGGGTGTAATACAAAGAATAAAGGAATATATAAGAGTAAATATGAGATAACTTATATACATTATTCTAACACTTACTAACTTCAATTCCTTTCTTCAATCCAATAAATTTCAGGCTGCAGCTCAGCAGCAGGAGTCAGAGTCCACCCAGAAGGCTGAGAGGGAAGTGACACGTATGTGTGTCCTGATGGTGCTGGGGTTCTTGGTGGCATGGACTCCATATGCTAGCTTTGCTGCTTGGATCTTTTTCAACAAAGGCGCTGCATTCTCAGCTACAGCCATGGCTATCCCTGCCTTCTTCTCAAAGAGCTCAGCATTGTTCAACCCTGTCATCTATGTACTGATGAATAAACAGGTCAGTTTATTAATGCACTATACACAGAGAAACCAAAGATCCTGCTTTTAATAAACTGTTCTTCATTTCAGAGATTTTATTTTGTTATTAAATGGTATTATTTTACTATGTAATTAATAGAGTTCTATAGGTTTACAGGTTTCTAAAACCTTAATCAGAAATTTAAAATGTTAAGTCATCAAATCAAGAGCATCCTTGAAAATATAATGAAAATTAAAAACAGACTAAACTAAAAAATATATGTAAATTTTCTGAATCCTTATTTAATATTTTGCTAAAAATTGTATCTAATGTGCTGGCTTTCTTCTTCAAGTTGTGAGAAATGTTCAACCTTGTGACATATAATCTCCATGCTCTTTTCAGTTCCGTAGCTGCATGCTCTCTACAGTTGGAATGGGTGGTATGGTTGAAGATGAGACCTCAGTATCAGCCAGCAAGACAGAAGTCTCTTCTGTCTCTTAAGTGTAATAAAAGCACAACTCCGAACAGCCTCCTTCCTGACATCATACTGATTTTGGAAACAAGCTTATGATTTTTTTTTCAGCAGGATATGGACAGTAATCTATGAATATATGCCTATGATAGCATTTTACTATGTAGGCATTTAAAAAAAGTGGACTCCAGCAATATATGAACCGCAGCTGAATGGGAATCAAGTTAAACATCACTGGAACACAGCCTAAAGTGTTTTCTAATATGGTGATGGTATGTTTGGATGTATGAGTGGCTGAAAATTATTTGTGTATACTTGTGACATGGAGAGGTTAGCATATTTGTTGGTCTCTGTCATAAGATTCTGTATATATTTTATAAACAAAAAAGTGTAGAACAAGTTATTAAATGCATGCATAAAAAGATTTCCTGGTTGTTGTTTTCTGTTTTTATGTTAACAGTTCAATTCATAGTTTTACTTTGAAAGTCTTCTTTTGGCTTTTCCCGTCAGGCGTCGCCTCAGTGAATCAGTTTCCTCCATCTAACCCTGTCTTCTGCATCCTCTTCCCTCACACCAACTACCTTCATGTCCACTTTCACTACATCCATAAACCTCCTCTTTGGTCTTCCTTTAGGTCTTCCTCCTGCCTGGCAATTCAAAACTCAGCATCCTTCTACCAATATATTCACTATCTCTCCTCTGGACATGTCCAAACCATCTCAGTCTGGTCTCTCTGACTTTATCTCCAAAACCTCTAACATGTGCTGTCCCTCTGACGTACTCATTCCTGATCCTATCCTTCCTGGTCACTCCCAAAGAGATCCTCAGAAGCTTCAACTCTGCTACCTCCAGCTCTGTCTCCTGTCTTTTCCTCAGTGACACTGTCTCTAGGCCAAATAACATTGCTGGTAAATCTTATAAAGACCTTATATAACTGAGCAGTGGTGTGAAATTGGCATCTAATAAAGCAGACAATGTACAGTATATGTAACAGTTGCTCCCAAGTATTTGATGCTATATGTATTCAGTTGGAATGATAGATCAGACTGAGAGAGCAGAAGAGCCTTTGAGTTAATAGGGAGACATCCACTCGTTTGTACATTACATTTGCACCCAGAAAGGCAGCAAAGTTTTGTAATAATGACTGAATATTAGGTAATTGAGAAAGAGCGTCAGTCATGTACAAAAGCAAATCATCTGCATGCAATGCAAGTCTGTGTTCAGCACCCTTATGAGTTATCCCCAAAAATGAGGGTGAATTCCTAATAGCTATAGAGAGGAGTTCTATTGCAATGGCAAAAAGTAAGGGAGAGAGTGGGAAACCCTGACGAGTACCACGAGATAAACTGAAATATTCAGACCTAATATTGTTGGTGTTGACAGAGGCGAGGGGTGAATTGTATAGGGGGCATATCCAAGATATTAATGTGTTCCCAAAACCAAACTTTTTCAAAACAGTGAAAACGTATTCCCACTTAACTCTGTCAAAAGCCTTTTCAGCATCCAAAGAGGTTAATACTTCAAGAGTTTCAGTCCTGTCTTTGGAGTAGATAATAGTCAACAGGGTTCTGGTTTGAAAAAAGAATATCTGCCTTTTATGAAACCAGTCTGCTCTTGAGATATTGCATATGGAAGAACCTTTTCGATGCAGTGTAGCTAGCAGCTTAGCTAAAATGTTAACATCGGTGTTGAGGAGACTGATGGGCCTATAAGAGCTGCAAAGATCAGGGTCTTTCCCTTCTTTTAACATAAGTGATATTGAACCTTGTCTCAGTGTGTGGGGGAGTGAACCTTGCTTCATTGATTCCTCAAATATAGAAAGAAGCAATGAAATTCCTTATAAAATTCATGGGTAAAAATGATCTGACTTTGCCTGATTGCAAGGCCAATTTTATAGGGGCCTCAAGTTGGAGAAAGTGGGTCTATATTGGGGTTATCCAAGTTATTATGAAATTGGATCATATTATCAGAGTTGGGTGGGAACTCAGAGGAATAAGCAGAAGATTTAAAAAATAGCATTTTTTTCAACAGGATCAGCTGTTAATGTGCTGGACGGTCTTTTCATCTGTGGAATAGTACACCCGGCTGTGTGACGCTTTAGTTGATAAGCCAGAAGACAACTGGCTTTATCACCATATTCATATTAAGAAGCATAAGATTTTAGCAATAACCTTTCTGTTGTTATTGCAACAGAAGGTTATTGCCTCCTGTTTACAGGAGGTCGAACTCTGTCTGAAGGTTAAGGCATTGTTTATAAAGCTCAGGCAATGGGTTCAGTGTGTACTGATGACTGATATTGAGAATGGTATTGGAAAGGTCTAGCTGTTTAGTTTTCCTAATTTTATTTTGGTATGACACATGATATAATGACTCCTCTGAAGTAAGGTTTGAGGGTGTCCCACAGTAAAGAGTATGTGTCAGGAGTTTTATATATTTTGAAGAAAGGCTCAATAGATGAACAAATTAGTTAACAGAAAGAAGGGTCAGATAAAAGTAAAGGATTTAGTCTCCATGGCGGTCTTTCTGCACGATGGGAATTCAAATTGATATCAAGGAACAAAGGTGCACGATCAGAAATAGGTACTGTAAGTAATTTGTGTTTGAAACCTTTGGGAGTAGAGAACCATCAACAAAGAAGTAATCCATGCGAGAAAATGTGTGGTGGACATGTGAAAAAGAGGAATATTCCCTTGCTTGAGGGTTGTTTCTTCTCCAAGGACCACTGTATTTGTGCTGCGACATGAATTTACAAAATGGACATAGCTGATGGAAATATGGTTCGAGAGCTAATCGATCAAGCAAAGGGTTGACAACACAGTTGGCCTCTACCGATATATTAATAAATGAGTGTTCAAGTTTGGAATCTGTATTAGAAGACTTTGCAAATTCCACATTATCATCATTAAGGGCATATATATTCACCAAATTAACAGGCGCATGGTTAACAGAGCACACCACAATTTCCTATCTGCCTTTCTTGTCAGCTATAACCTTAGTGTGAGGAAAGTATACATTTTTGTGGATTAAGATGACAATTCCTCTGGCCCTGGAATCAAAATTAGAATGAAAATAAAGGTGAGCCCAAGGTGGTTTTACTCTAAATTGGTCTAACACACAGGTAAGTCTCTTGAAGAAAAACTACATCTATTTTCTGTTGTTTTAAGTGAGAGAACACTCTAGATCGCTTCCCAGGGCTATTCATTCCTTTCACATTCCTGCTCAAGAATCTCAAGGATAAATCATCTTTAACAAGATCACCAATACCACACATCAAAATAAAGAAGATTCATTGTAAGGTTAAATAAAAATACAGCGCATCCTCGTTACTCGCGGTTAATGCGTTCCAGTGACCACATGCGAATACTGTAATGAATTCCGTGATATAGTGACGAACTACAGGCAAACCTCGGTTTCTGATCACAATTTGTTCCGGAAGGCTGTTCGAATACCGATTTGTTTGAATTCCAAATACATTTTCCCATTACAAATAATGTAAATGGTCTTAATCTGTTCCAAGACACTAGAAAACTACCTTTTTTCAACATAATATCCATCCATTTTCTGCCGCTGTATACGCTGTATACTGTTGTTATTTCATAATGTCATTTATATATCAAATTGTATAGTTTTGAAACATATCAAAGAAATGTAAAAGAAAGAAGCAAACACGAGAAAGAAAGAAAGAAAGAAAGAAAGAAAGAAAGAAAGAAAGAAAGAATTTTTTTTTTGATTTTTGCAAAAACACTTTAATCTCATTCAAACATTTTGCAGTTTTACATTAGATGAAAGCATTTAAGTGCCTCAGAAGATCTTTTCCAAACAAACTTCAATCACATTTAACATTTAGAACATTTAGAACATTTAGAACATTTAGAACATTTTACAATTTTTCATTAGATGAAATTTCAAAAACACTAAACACTCAAAAATATTAAACACCAAGAAACAAAGGGAAATACAATATAAAAATTAGTGCATTATAACAGGAAGTTTGCAAAAGTGAGGTGGTCATCAACTAAAGTGCATAAGACATTTTTGTAACACCAGATGTTCCTAAAGTTATTCAGGTCTTTTGTCAATTTATAGAAACCAAATTCTAGTTTTAAGCGACATCTGATGTTACAGCAAAAAACAGTAGCTGCTTCTTGAACGGTATTGTTTTCAATTCTCCTCTTCCTGGTCACATAAATTGCAAGTTTTGCCTCCCCAGAAATAAAATTTAAAAGCTGCCACTTTCTCTGATTCGATCTATTGTACCCAGCACCGTAGATGAATTTCCTGATACTAAAGTTTTCATTGAACAAGTTAAAAACATTCGTTAGAAGAGTGAAGAGCACTGCAAGTCTCCCACACTCACTGAAAGCATGAAAGACTGTCTCACAAAGGGGACAGAAGGGACACTGGCTGGACACCGCAGGGGCAAAAACAGAGACAAAAAGCATTGGAACCGACGGCACCATGCAAAATCCTCCACTGGAGGTCGGCTGTTTTTTTCTTGAGGGGAGGTTTGTACAGAAGTCTCCACTGCGGGTCAGGTCCATTTCCCGTCATCCTGTCGGCCCAGGTAGTGGGTGCTCTGTTACACAGGTTTTTCTTGTTGATCACTTTTACACATTGTTTGTACAGTATTTTTTTGTTGGCCGTGTGCAGGCTGATCTGTCGTTCATCTCCGAGGAGAGGACCCTCTAGTTCTCCAAACAGGGGACTGATGTGGACCTCTGGGAAAGGATCTTTGCTGTCTGGTAAGGGGTCTGGTCCCTGTGCTATAGTCCAGGAGGAGGCCTCTCTCCTTCCCGGAAAGTCTTTGCCTCCACAGTTGTAGCACCCTCTGAGCCACCCTGGTGGACTGGATGTTCAGCAGGGAGCTCACAGCATGGGCATCCGCCAACGCAGGCCCGGCGTTGTCTACCAGTTGCTGGAGGGTCCTGGTCCTGGTTCTGCAAAGCGCTGCAGACAGACCAGGTGTGGCTCCACTGCAGACGTCCAGCCTGGCCCCATGCACTAGTGGTTCCCTCAGTAACCAGAACAAAGAGTCAGAGCTTTTTCCTGGGCTGCTTTTAAAAAGGGCCCATGACTTAAAAACACCATGATAAAACGGAGGCAAACCGTTTAACTTTAGAAGCTTAGAGTCCATTAAAAACAGTGCAGCATCCAGGTCCAAGTGGCTCACTCGTCTGAATATGCAGCCGGCCACCTCTCTCAGCACCGAGTTCATTGCTAAGATCAAGGTGTTGTACAGTGACGTTGAGAGTATTCTGAAGTTTAACGGCAGTTTGTGTGCCCCCTTCGGGGTGCATCGGGGCATCCGGCAGGGTTGTGCCCTGTCTGGGATGCTCTATGCACTCTCTCTGGAGCCCCTCCTCTGTAAAATTCGCAAAAGCATCGATGGTTTGATTTTACCTGGTGTTAGAGAGAACATTCTTTTATCTGCCTATGCTGATGATGTTGTTGTTCTTATCAAAAACCAAAGGGATGTTGATGTTTTGGTGGGTTTGACAAACTCATTCAATGTTTTAACTGCTGCAAAAGTAAACTGGAACAAAAGTGAAGCCCTTGCTGTTGGCGAGTGGCATGGCAACCTCCCGGTTCTTCCTCAAAACTTGTGTTGGAAGACTGATGATCTCAAATATCTCGGTGTGTACCTGGGAAATGAGACAACAACCAGGAAGAACTGGGAGGGCGTCATTGACAAAATAGAAGGGAAACTTAAAAAATGGAACTGGTTGCTCCCCAGAATGTCATACAGAGGTCGAGTTTTAGTGATAAACAATCTGGTAGCCTCGCAGCTGTGGCACCGCTTGGCCTGTATGGACCCCCCATCAGGGTTTCTTGCCCAAATCCAGACCAAACTTGTTAACTTTTTCTGGGATGGGCTGCATTGGGTGCCTCAAGGAGTGTTGTTTTTATCAAGAGAAGAAAGAAAGATTTGATTTTTGATTTTTGCAAAAACACTCATTCAAACATTTTGCAGTTTTACATTAGATGAAAGCATTTAAGTGCCTCAGAAGATCTTTTCCAAAAAAAAAAAAGAAAAAAAAAAAAAAGAAAAACATCGATGTAATCAGGTTAGCCTAAGGTACGAGTTACTGTCTTCTTTTGGACAGAAGGTTACGGTACCATAACTCGTACCATAGGCAATGGAACGCAAATTAATTGAAAAATTATTGAACACAGTAAAGTAAAATAAAAAGCACATTTCAGTTAAAGCATAATAGAGATAGGAATTTTTACCTTTGTGGTGGTGAGCAGTTGGCATACGTGAATGTTGGAGAGGGAGAGGAGGAAGCGGATGGTTGTTACTGCGTTTGTTTCGCGTTCGACTTCCGAATTTTGTTCGACTTCTAAGACAAAAAAAATTCCTAATTTTTTGGTCGAATTCCGATTTGTTCGATGTCTAAAGCATTCGAAAACTAAGGTTTGCTTGTATTTATCTTATATTTATGGTCATTTAAACATTTATGAACCCTCCCCATACTGATATTAAACCACCTTCTATCTGTATTACCTTTTCCCACACTTTTATTGACTGTTTGAAGTGTCTCACAGAAGTCTGAGACTCATGGAACGTCGTGCACTTCCGGATGCCATCAGCCAAAACAATGCATGTACAGTATTACGTGACTGCCTACCAAAACCCGCAATGTCCCAAAAGACAATATCATCTGCAAAACACAGCGATGCAATCCTCAGCCCACTAAACTGTAAACCCTCCCCACCACGACTATGCCTCGATATCCTGTGTATGTGTGTGTCTGTCTGTGTGTCTGTGTCTGTGTGTGCGCACACGCGTTTGTGGTTTCCGATCAGGCTACAGTACCAGTGTGTGGTAATGACCTGGATCAGAGCTACTCACTGAAAGTTCCTCATAAGCTGTTGAATTCAGCTAGCATTTGGCTAACTAGTTAGCAGTCGGGGTGTGTGTGTGTGTGTGTGTGTCTGTGTGTGTCCGCCTTAGGCTATCCCCAGCATCACAGCGAACAAATAACCAGTTACACATTAATTAGTAATTCAGAACAATTGCCTGCTTTTTGGTGAATGAAAGCAGCTATAGCTAGGTGACTGGAGATCTGCGTGTATCCACACACACACACACACACACACGCACGCACGCACGCACACACACACACACACACACACACACACACACACACACACACACACACACACACACATGTGCGTGAAAACACAAGAGAAAAACTTGGTCTTTACCGGTAAAATCCCATGTTTCACTAGTTTGCATTAGCTTAGCTCCCTTGTTATTCACGAGCTCTTATTGTCCATAACGATTTTCAGAAAACAAATAATCCCACCAGCTGGTCCGATCATGTTTAAACAATGGGCCTGTTTCACAACGCTGGTTTAGTTGAAAACCTGGGTAAATGAACTCTGAAATCAGGGAAAACCAGGGTTTCCGGTTTCAGAAAGGGAGGTAACTTAATTCAGAGTCAGAGGAGTAAACCTAACCTGTGTCACGAGGTGAGGTAAAGTGAATCTCTAGGTTTGTTACCACAGTAACAGACTCTGAAGCTCGCCTGGTCGGGAGGAGGGGCCATGTCACGAAGCAGGTTCACTGGAAACTCTGGGCAAGTTAACCCTGAAATCAGGGAAAACCAGGGCTTTCAGTTTCACAAAGGGAGGTAACTTAACCCAGAGTTAGAGCTGTAACCCTGGCCTGTTTCACGTAACGAGGTAAACTGAACCTCTGGGTTTGTTACCACAGTAACAGACTCTCTAAACATAACCTGGTCGGTAGCAGGTTTTATTCCACAAACCCAGGGTTTCTTCTGACTCTGCCTCCTTTCACTGCCGTTCGCGCGGCTTCATTTCCTGGTTCTGTTGGACGGAGAGTTTGACCGAAGTAAGGTTTTATAAATAACGCCGTATGTTAGAGGTATTTTAGAGGCGAACATGGCATGTCCGTTTGACGTGGAGCCCCTTGATGAAGTTTCCGCATTAATTCCGGTTTTTTTTTTCGTATCACGTTCAAATGTCCAGTCATATCCAGACAGTTCTCTTTATGATCGATACCGATTCATGTCCCGATCCATCACACACACCCACGACTTGATCCATCCTCACATCTGCAGCAGTGCTGTGTGTAGTGCTCCGGTCAGTTTTTATTTTTTATTTGCAAAGGGTAGTTTGTCTATACAATGTGAGAGATGCTTAGTGCACCGCGCGTTGAGATTTTTACCCCGGTTTTTCGATTTCCCTGGAGATAAACCCATCAGAATCATCAAGGAGGAGTTACACAGGATTGCAGGTGAATGATGTAGAAATCTGGTAAATTAATTTAAAATGATATTTTCTTAATGATATTATGCTACAATGTCATTAAGAATTGGATTATTAACTTTAATTTCTTTTAGGATTTCCCAATGTAATTGGCTGCACAGATGGTACCCACATTCCCATCAAGGTATATGTAGACTGAACACTATTTCAACATGTTAAAGACTGCATCATGGACAAACAAACATCTGTCCAGATCATGTGATGCTGCAGACTACATTTCTGATGTGGAGGTCTGGGTCTGTTCCTGACTCTTGGTTATTTGGTCTTCCCGAGCAGCAGACTGTAATGTGGTCAGTAACCTAAAGATTTGCACAATTATTCACTTGTCTTCATTGTGTAATCCAGTCTAACGAATCCACTATACATTACAGGAGAGAGCTTATGACACCTCAGGATGATTCCTGCTGTCCAGGATGGCAGAGCAGTGACAGACACCATCTGCCAGAATCATTTCAGAGTCACCATCACCACCATCACAGCAGGCAATAAAAACATACAATACACATTTCCTGTGGTCATCTTTATTTCTGACAAATACAAAGTTAGTTTTTGTATTGTTACAATACTTAACATTCTAATAGTTAACATGATTCACCTGTGACCATCACCCACCTCCAACTTGTGCTCCAGTATCTCTATGTCCAGATCTGTCCTCCTAATCTGGAGGTCCTAGTAAACCATTTTGATTTTCTGTACTTTTTTAGAAATTAAATTCCATAAACTTCTTCAACAGATATATGGGAATACATGAGGAAGACGTTAAAACATAGTTGCAAATGAATTCCACAGAATGAACCGCTGGTGGTCACTGAGTGTCTATTTCACTGTAATAGTCTGTGCAGTTGGGACCTTTCTGTTACTGTCCATCCATGCTCTGTTAAAAAAGGATGACAATTTGTTAATACTTCAGTAGAGGATAAATGTAACACTGTATTCCACCAGAATGTGAAGGAATTGGGAGAGAACAACCAGTAACATAAAATATTAGACCACCTTTATTTTCTTCAATTTCTTGTTAATTTCTTTTTCTTTTTATCAATTAATAACTCCTGTGTGTATCATGTGACTAAAACACAGAAAATAAAACTTGGAATACCTTAAAGCGGTTATAAGCAGTACAATGTCACAGCCACTGATGTAAGAACTAAAGCACTTTTGACTATGACTGTATCAAACGAGCTACATGTCAGCTCTTGATTTCAGTTCTTAGATAATATAGGTGTACGCAATGGTATGAATATCCTTATCAACTGTTTTTGTAATGTGAATATGTCGATTTACTGTTTTATTTACACAACAATAAAACGTTTAAATATATTTCGTTATTGAACAGAACCTGATACAGAGGAGAGCGCATTGATGTGCGTGAAAAGAGCGTTATGTTGGTGATAAAACAACTGAACAGTCAAACGTCCACTTAATATTTTCTGCACAATATCAAACACAATGAGGATGAGGAGGATCCCTAACGAGATGATGCAGAAGTCTGACCTGTGTGAACGATGTTTTTATACTTTGTGAAACCGAAAGCCCTGGTTTTCCCTGATTTCAGGGTTAACTTACCCAGGTTTTCCACTAAACCAGCTTTGTGAAACGGGCCCACTGAGTAAGTACGTCCACACTTAGCGGCAAAAAATCAACCGTTATGAAAAACAAGAGTGCAAAACACGAGAAGAATTACAGCAAAATGTGTAGCGATGAAGTTACTGAAAGTCAAAAAAGTTGCAGACAATGTCGATCGATCCATCTGTAATGCAGGCGCATTCAAGTGGCCTAGTAAACAAACGCACGTAAACGCACAGGCAAGGGCAGCGTTGATTGGGAAGCTCAGAAGGAGGACGGAGATAGGGAAGGCTCAGATGAGAGAGGGAGGAGGAGGAAGGGAAGTGAGAGCTACGCCCCATTAACACAGCCCTTCACAGAGCGGAAGAAAATTTATAAATATTCAATGAAAGATATTGAGGACCACGGATCACTTTGAGGCAAGACATTTCAAATACAGTGTAGTTGGACATCTGGCAGCTGAATGACATGAATTAAAAAGCATAATATGGGAACTTTAAGGTTTTCTGACCAAAGAGATGATGCCAGACACCTGAAATTGTTTTCTTCTTCTATTTGTCATAATAATGACCAACATATACTGTATGTCACTGAAAAATTAGTTTACTGTCCCTTTAAGTTATTACTCATCATCATCAACATGGATGCTATTTATGCTTTTTTTTGTTTAGTTGTTTTCTAGTAGTTGCTTGTTTGTTAGTTTGTTCATTTGTTTGTTTAGTGTATTGAATGATAAAGTTTCTGTTTCTCAGTCATCCAGGCTGAGGTGAATCAAGAAAAGCAAAAAAAAAGAAAAATAAGGAGTCAACTAGACTTAAGGTTGGTTAAAGATGTCTCACCTCTTCTCCAAAAAGCTTCTTTAGTTCTGACTAACTGGAAGAGTCCAGATACCTATACTCCTGTTGGAGCAGAAAACAACAAACAACCATAAAAACCCACAAAAAAAGTCTCATGGTAACACCCCCCCCCCCAATTTGAGCTGTTATGGCGTTATGGTGCACTGCACCCAGGAACGGTTGATGTGATTTCTGGGGATGGAAGTCAGTATTCGGTTGTACGTAGTTGATAGATGGTGTTGTAATCCTCCTTCTCTGTTCAGAGATGATTTCTCCAGTTTAACAAAACTGGCTTTTTAAAGTCCTCTGATAAACCAGAGGACTTAAAAAAAAGCCTCTTCAAGTCCTCTGATTTGACAGGTTTTGACTTGCCAAAACCTGGACAGGACTGTCCTCCAAGGAGGTTTGCATTTTTCTTCTTGTTCATTGTTGTTTCTGTTTTTGGTTTTGTTCATCTTCACAAAAACCCAGTTCAAATTGCCACACGTTGTAGGTGCATTCCAGATGTGTTTGACTCTGGTTTTGCTATTCTTTATTCACTGCCAACAATTGTTGGTCACTTGCGTATTTCTAAACTGGATTAACTTGATCTTCAGTGGATTGGCATTTGCTCTTTTTTTTCCGTGAGCACCCTAATGATCCGTTAACTCTAAGGACATGATCCTAAATGACATGACCCTGGTGAACTCTTAACTCCCTATTCAGAGACACGTGATACTTGGAATTAGATAGGGAGCATATTGTTAGTGAGTATAACTATGAAGAACACAAACAGCAGAAATGTAAGTTTTTCTATGTTGCATTAAAACTGTTTAGATCCCAATGAATAAATTGATTTTACGGTCATATGCATACACATTTTGAGGTTGCAAATATATTTGTAAAATTTGACAAATCAGTGTGAAATTAACTCAATGTGAACACATTTTTATGCATGCATTTATTTATGTATTCTATCTCTCATATATACAAAGTTTACAATACATGATGATCAAACTTAGCAAGTCAAGAAAAAATAGTTTTCACTTTGTATATTGCTGCTCATTTTGAAAATACAGTAAAAAATGTGTTACTACTGATGTGACAGAAAAAAAGAATACTGTTGTGGAAAGACTGTGATGGAAGTAAATTCGAAACACCTAATTTTCAGAAACATCAAAAATTTCAGAGGTTGTGTCTCTGACAGCAGGTGAGTCAAAGTGAGCAGCCACATACATGTTCATAGATCTCAGATTCATTTGGAAGGGCTCTGAATGAACATAACAAATGTTGCTCATTATTCTTTAAATATACATTGTAAGATGGAGTTCATATCATTGTTCCTGGATCTTGTTATCACTGGATAAGACAGTTCAGATTCCCCAATCTCAGTGTATGGTGGAGTAATCCAAATCAGAGAGAGTTGAAAGGAAAGCGTCCGTGTCAGAGGGCTCTATAATTAAGACACAGAAGACACTTCTGTCTTGCTGGCAGACACTGATGTCTCATCCTCCACAATGCCACCCATTCCAATGGTGCCCAGCATGCAGTTACGAAACTGAGAAAGAGAGGAAAGACAGCACATTAAAAAAGGAATGCATAATTCACGGCTCAAAAAAGGAGACAAATAAAGTTGGAAACATGCAAACCGACCTGTTTGTTCATGAGCACATAAATAACGGGATTGTACAGAGCAGAGCTCTTTGCAAAGAAGGCAGGGATAGCTGCTGTCAGGGCAGTGAAGGAAGCTCCCTTGTTCAAGAAGATCCAAGCAGCAAAACTGGCATATGGTACCCAAGCTACCAGGAAGCCAAACACCATCAGGACACACATTCGTGTTACTTCTCTCTCAGCCTTCTGGGTGGACTCTGATTCCTGCTGCTGAGCTGCAGCCTGAAGGGTTTGATCGAATAAATGATACTCAACCTCATGTAAATTCATTCAACAAGTTGATGTTAAAGGTAAACAAATAAAACAAGACTTGAATAAAAACTTCACTTACGGCTTTAACAGTCAACACAAGGCTTCCATAAGTGAAGAAAATGAGGAAGACGGGGATGAAGAAGTGGACAGTAAACATGTACATGACGTAAGATTCATTGTTGAAGCCTGGAGCTAGAGTGTAGTAGTCTGGTCCACAGGAGCACTGCATTCCCTCTGGAAGGTACCTGTGTCAGGTTTAAATACACATCACCAGTACAATTACTATTACTAAAGGAAATACTAAGGTTTACTGTCTTTCTCTTTCTCTCGTACACTGGTTTCACTCAATGTCTGTGAAAATCAAATATTTTCTTTGACACCATTTCCACATTGTTGCTCATGGTGGGAAATTAATTGCTCAATTTCTGTTAGGCAAAGCTGTTCTATAGAATTACCTGGACCAACCGGCCAGTGGAGGGGCAGCACAAGCCAGAGCCATGATCCAGGTGAAAAGAACTCCAGCTCCTGCATGAGTTCCAGTAAACTTGAAGCTTCCCATGGGTTTGCAGACAACAATGTACCTTTCAACAGCTAAGACAACCAGTGACCAGAGGGCAACTTCGCCTGTTGGAGAAAGATGAGAGAAATTTTTATGGTGTCTTGTTCTTTTTAAGATACAGACGATACAATTTAGATGAAATGTCTTTGTTTTTCTAACCTCCAAGTGTGGCCATGAATCCCTCAACAGCGCAGGCAGTGGCTCCAAGAATGAAATAACCATTAATAGCAGATGTGATGGTGATGGTGAATCCAAAAGAGCACATGATCAGTCCAGCCACAGCCAAGTTGACCAGGATGTAGTTGAGAGGTTGCCGCAGCTTCTTGTTCTGAGCCGTTACAATCAATGTCAGAGCATTGATGGGAGTTCCAGTGCAGATAAGGAAGAACATGTAGAAAGCCAGAAGCTTGAACATGATGGGATCTGCCAAATAGTACTGTGGGTATTCAAAAGGACTCCGAACAACCCCAGTCCTGTTAGACATGGGAATGTAGAAGTTCTTTCCCTCCGTGCCATTGGGCTCAATTCCTCCTTCCCAAACCATGTTAAACACTTCAAAGAGGTTAAATTAGTGTGTGGCAGCAGACTAATTCACCAGCTCCGCAAACTTCAATCTGGGGCCTGTTTTATACATTCCTGACTTTTATCTTATACTGCCATAATTAGATTAAGGGGATATTGTAAGGGCATCTCAGGTTAAATTGATAATTGAATTAGAGAAAACATTGGTCAGTAATGTCTGCTTTGTGTCATATGTTAAAGTGAGGTGAGGATAAAATGTTAAGAGTGCAGCTAATACCACCTTCTTAACCTTTTTTTAAAATTGATGAGTGTGTGTGTGTGTGTGTGTGTGTGTGTGTGTGTGTGTGTGTGTGTGTGTGTGTGTGTGTGTGTGTGTGTGTGTGTGTGTGTGTGTGTGTGTGTGTGTGTGTGTGTGTGTGTGTGTGTGTGTGTGTGTGTGTGTGTGTGTCTGTACCATAAGAGTCTCACTCTTCACTCAGTTGACTTTGGCAGAGGACATCTCATTAAAAAGTTGTATAGTGTGTTCCAAAAAGCCTACACCATGCCGTTCCGTGATTGCAACAAAAATATCATCAGCATATACAGACATCTTAAAATCACAAAAAAGAAGAAGAAAAAGAGGAATCACCTTTATTAATCCCTGTAGGAAAATTATTTTTTTATTATTCCATTAGATTACATACAAGTACATTTATTGAGGATCTGATGGTAGTTATATTTACACAGGGCAGTCAGCATATACAGGTCGTCCTCAACTCATGGGCATTCAGAGATACGAACAAACGCGCACCACCAGATCTGACAATTGTGCTGCAGTTTGCACATCTCAAACATTTGTCTCCTCTTCTTGTTGCTTGTGTTTGTCTCTGTGAGCATCTCAGCGTGTCAGGCGTTGTACCTTTGATACTTTACTGTTTATCATGGATAATAAAGCAAAGGCTTTTGAAGATAGTGGTAGTGGTAATGATCTTTCTGATGATAACGCTGCGTCTCACCAACAATTAACTCCCCCTCCTCCTTCATGATAAAGGTAATCTACATGCTGCTTGCTACAGTACCTTACACTGGATCATCAACACCAACAGCTGACTCTGGCTGTTGTTGTTGTTGGATGCACTTAAAATCTGGTCAAAATTTCAAGGTTGTTCTTCTTGTTATTATTACTTCTTACTATTACTGTTCCCATCAAAGATTAAATTATAAGGAGCAAAAGTTTACCATAAATAAATATGAATTCAAAGTAATTGCGAGAATCACGGGTGAACCTTAAACTGTAGAAAGTGGAACTTTAAGTACAGATTTTAATATGATATTATATGTTTTTATTCTTATTTATTGTACAGTAACCTGATATTAGTACTGGTTTTTGTTTTGATTGTAAGAGTCCAATATTTGTGGCGGACAGACCTTAAGTCGAATGAAATGAAGTAACCTTGATTATTTTCTGCATATTTATTTTTGAAACAGATTTATAATAGGGAACAACTTCACTTGAAAAGACCTGTACTTGTATTTTATTTTATTATGTTTTGGCTTTTTTTCTTCTGGTATTGTTTCAGGTAAGTCTTAGGGAACTTCATATTTTGAGTTGTAATGGTATTTAAATGAACTCAAATAGCAATTAAAGACTAAAATTTAGTAAATAACTTCTGAACAATTCAACTTGCTAACAACATCTTGTATTTCTATGTTGATGACTACCTGTACCGTATATAGTGTATATTGTGTATGATAGTGTGTGTGTCTGTGTGTGTGTGTCTGTGTGTCTGTGCGTGCGTGCATGCATGCTTGTCTGTGTCTGTGTGCGACTCCACGGCGCACTGGAGTCGTCCCCGGAGTGTCCCCCGCCTCACGCCCAAGCCAGCTGGGATATACTCCAAAAGCGGTAGAAAATGGATGGATGGTTACACCAAAGTTGTTATTACATTGGCAGTTTACCATTAATATTGTGAACTCTCCCAAATGATTACAGCATTATTGTCTTACATCTACAGCATCTTGCTTGTTTTCCATTGACTTTCAAGAACACGTCATTTTCAACGACAAACTTTGTGTCCGTGTTGTCCAGGCTTAAGGAGGAGTAAGACGTTCACCTAACAGCAGATGTTATATTTTCAAGCTGTTATAGTAAGCTTTTGGTACATCTCAGTGGGTTCATTCTGTGACACAGTTAATCCAATTAGAATAATGAGTTCCTCCAAGTGTAGTCTCTGAAAATGCAAGCTTACTGGTCACGGCTGAGCAAAATACACACGTATTCATTTAATACAGAATATTTAACAAACCCCTGGAAATTTTTTTTGTTATCTGTCCCGTCCATTCTGAATAAAGAAAATCAACTTAGTTTTGCTAATCTCGCTGCATGGAATCAGTTACAAAATCTTGAATGTCACTAGATACATTTAAAGAAACTGTACCTTATCTTGAGTTGCAACAACTGTACGGAACACTGATGGGACAAAGGAGTTTGTTCAGAAATAGAAAAAGGCTTCCTAAACACACTACTGCACACCATAGGAAATCTTTCCTGCCTGTAGCCGTCAAGCTGTACATTGCCTCACCTTGACATGTAGTGATGAGGAGGAATAAAGCAGCAGTATATGTGTATTTCTGTACATATGTTTGTTTATTATTCTTTATTATCAATTTATTATCTTAGTCATCTATAAATCATATTATAATTTACTCTCTTAATTATCTATGATCTCCTTTACTTTTTTTTCAGAGTAATAACAGAACAAATGTAACAAAAAGCTATTTCCTCCTAAGGGAAAAGATTTTGATTCTGATTCTGATTAATGGCTACTATTGTGTTTTTTATAATTGAGATCAAACTGACAATTATAAATTGTCCCTCTGTTTTTGGTGGCCTGTCTTGGCCAGTATCCCCTTATTTAAAATACATTTTAAATAATGTTATTTTATATTTATAAGTACATTTTAAATGAGTTTTAAATTTTAAAGTAAAATTTAAAATAAAAATTAAAAATAAATGTTAATTACAATGAAACTCTTCCTTGAAAGTCATATTTGCTCAATGATATAGCATTTCATGTAAGGCAGTATACATTGATCAACAAATATATACTATAAAATCAAATACAGAAAATGGTATATAAACAATTTTCATTATCTTGATTTTCTTGATTAGTACATTTACTAGAGATAACATCCGAAACCTGCCTACTGACCCTAATTACTATTATGTGATAAGGATTAAGAGAATTCCAAATTGCAACTAACTGCATCAAGTGCTAACCGTTCTTGTTAGTATTAAGCCGCATTTGAATTCTGCAGTTGTGTAATCCAATTTTGGCTGTTTAAATTAAGGTTAACAGTGGGTATAAAACCACATTGGTCATAGATTCTTGCACACATAATCACTGTTGGATTCAACGGAAGAACAGAGTAAGGAACATGGTTTGGGAAGGAGGAATTGAGCCCAATGGCACGGAGGGAAAGAACTTCTACATTCCCATGTCTAACAGGACTGGGGTTGTTCGGAGTCCTTTTGAATACCCACAGTACTATTTGGCAGATCCCATCATGTTCAAGCTTCTGGCTTTCTACATGTTCTTCCTTATCTGCACTGGAACTCCCATCAATGCTCTGACATTGATTGTAACGGCTCAGAACAAGAAGCTGCGGCAACCTCTCAACTACATCCTGGTCAACTTGGCTGTGGCTGGACTGATCATGTGCTCTTTTGGATTCACCATCACCATCACATCTGCTATTAATGGTTATTTCATTCTTGGAGCCACTGCCTGCGCTGTTGAGGGATTCATGGCCACACTTGGAGGTTAGAAAAACAAAGACATTTCATCTAAATTGCATCGTCCGTATCTTAAAAAGAACAAGACACCATAAAAATTTCTCTCATCTTTCTCCAACAGGCGAAGTTGCCCTCTGGTCACTGGTTGTCTTAGCTGTTGAAAGGTACATTGTTGTCTGCAAACCCATGGGAAGCTTCAAGTTTACTGGAACTCATGCAGGAGCTGGAGTTCTTTTCACCTGGATCATGGCTCTGGCTTGTGCTGCCCCTCCACTGGCCGGTTGGTCCAGGTAATTCTATAGAACAGCTTTGCCTAACAGAAATTGAGCAATTAATTTCCCACCATGAGCAACAATGTGGAAATGGTGTCAAAGAAAATATTTGATTTTCACAGACATTGAGTGAAACCAGTGTACGAGAGAAAGAGAAAGACAGTAAACCTTAGTATTTCCTTTAGTAATAGTAATTGTACTGGTGATGTGTATTTAAACCTGACACAGGTACCTTCCAGAGGGAATGCAGTGCTCCTGTGGACCAGACTACTACACTCTAGCTCCAGGCTTCAACAATGAATCTTACGTCATGTACATGTTTACTGTCCACTTCTTCATCCCCGTCTTCCTCATTTTCTTCACTTATGGAAGCCTTGTGTTGACTGTTAAAGCCGTAAGTGAAGTTTTTATTCAAGTCTTGTTTTATTTGTTTACCTTTAACATCAACTTGTTGAATGAATTTACATGAGGTTGAGTATCATTTATTCGATCAAACCCTTCAGGCTGCAGCTCAGCAGCAGGAATCAGAGTCCACCCAGAAGGCTGAGAGGGAAGTAACACGAATGTGTGTCCTGATGGTGTTTGGCTTCCTGGTAGCTTGGGTACCATATGCCAGTTTTGCTGCTTGGATCTTCTTGAACAAGGGAGCTTCCTTCACTGCCCTGACAGCAGCTATCCCTGCCTTCTTTGCAAAGAGCTCTGCTCTGTACAATCCCGTTATTTATGTGCTCATGAACAAACAGGTCGGTTTGCATGTTTCTAACTTTATTTGTCTCCTTTTTTGAGCCGTGAATTGTGCATTCCTTTTTGAATGTGCTGTCTTTCCTCTCTTTCTCAGTTCCGTAACTGCATGCTGGGCACCATTGGAATGGGTGGCATTGTGGAGGATGAGACATCAGTGTCTGCCAGCAAGACAGAAGTGTCTTCAGTGTCATAATTTTAATGACATCTTTGAAGTTGTGGAACTTTTGCCAAATGGATGTTTGGACTTGAGTTATAGAATCTGGACCAAAAAAAAAGATAAATTCTGTTTCACTTGTTAATATGTACATGTAAACTTTCATCTGTTGTGGAGAAAATGTGTAAAATTTCTGTGTCTGGGTGCATATGTGTCCGTGTGTGAATGAATTGTGACTCACTGTACAGTATATTGTGATGATTTTAACACCTCAACTCTCTCGTCCAAGTCAACTTGCTATGATGTTTGATCATACACAACAGACTTTAATATGTAGCATTATTATTCATTTTCATGTACTCAATGGAAAACAAAAAAATGAAGTAGATAATAAATGCATGCATGAAATTCAGTGTGTTCTTCAGTTCTTCATATTAATCTTCTCTTCTACCTTTTTTAACTAAAATATACACCAAGAGATTTGAGATACATGATGTTGAAAGGATCACATTTTCATGTTAAGATAAAAGTAATTTTGTTTTATTGATATTTTATGTCATTCTTTGATCAATCTTCCCAATCAGGTCAGTCTTACTTTTAAGTTTGCCATTTTTTAATGGCAAACACATTATAACATCCATTGTCCTCTGATCTGTGAGTTGGTAAGAAATAGTAAAAATAACACCACTTTCTGCAGGAAAAGCATGAAATTGCTGTTAACGGTGCAACAGGAGTTAAAATGTCTCCTCTGCTGACCTCATCGCCTTTGAGACGATCGACTTGAGACTATGACAGAGTCTAGGGGGTCTGTTACTCACATCATGTCCTCTATATCACTTTGCCATTTGAGAACGATTCTTAGTACTAATCCCCATCATGATCCCTGTTTGGTCTCCTTAAAGAATCCCGTAAGAACTAAGGATATTCTACCAATCAGCTGTTATAGATTTAGTCAGTGATCTTTCTTGGAATTGTAGCTCAGCGTTGGTATCTAAGATTATGAGCTCATTAAATGTCCTAGTTTACCTTTACAAGAACCTTAAGTAATTCATATCCTTTGAACATAGTATTTAGAGGATGTCTGTGTATCCTGCATGCAGATTGACAGAATCTTTCAAAGACTTACAGAAATGTAATGAACAAGGAAAATAGACTGAAAAAGTCTTCACTTACCGGTAGTCCTGTAAGTGTAGAAATGTATCACAATGTTATATTAACATAAATCAGAGTTGACATTGAGGACACTAACGGTGAAAATATACATTTTAACATGTAAACAGTTAAATCTATGTACTTACTTGGTAATAATAGATGCCTCTACAGGCCATATGAGTGGAATAGTTTGGATAAATAAAATGTGAAATAGATATATTTATAAATATAGCTGACACTCAAGTTCAAAACACATTTGTGATATGTTATTTCATAATTCAAAGTTACATGAAAACAGGAAAATGTGTGAACAGGAAAACGTGGAAAACTTTTTCAAATTTATTCACCTGGTGTGACAACACTGAGCTGACAGATTCATGTGAGGTGCTGCATATAAGTGATAATGTCCTACTGTCCCCACTAGGGCACACAATAAATGTGCAATGATTTCTACAGTTTTGGTTGTGTGAACATGCACTATTGGAGTTTAAGGTACACCAAATGTCTGCTCTGGCTAGTGAATATAAATAAAAATGACATCTGTGAGATTTAAGCATACTTTTTTACATAGCACACTTTTTTCAGAGGCATTCACAATATAAAGCAAGCAGACGATGCCCCCTGCAGGTGTTTTTAAAGAAGTCTTTGAACCACTGCAGCGAACACGATGACTAGATCCAGCTCAATAATAAAGAGCACGGATGCCTCATGATCTCTCGGTGGGAAATACAGACGAATACCTCTTGATGTTGAACACAAGTAACAAGCGGCAGTTCACAGGAAATTAATTGCACATAAATATACCCTTCTTTCCTGCTAATAGGTCATCTGTCTCGTGATGCAGGCCTTTATTTCCTGCTGATAGCCAAGCCCTAATTATCATTCTGTGACTACACATACTATAATTTCCTTCAAAGAGCATGAACACCTGCATGTGCTTAGTGTCTCTGTTGGGGTTAGTCAATAGTGTTGCATTGCTTTTCTCTAATTGATGGGTGTAGTACTCAAGGAGGTCTTAATAACAAACTTGAAGCTGCACTGAATATATTTCCAGGCTTCTGTTCACTACAGTGAGAAAAAGAAGCAGCATTCGTTAGCTAGCTGAGGCAATCAGAGCATAGACTAATAAGCGGAATTTGTGAGATAATGTTGAGGTTCTGGGATACCCATGTGATGCAGGATACCTGCAATTGTATTTACAATATGGATCTGAGGCTTTAAATCACTGGTCACAAATCATTCTTAATCTTATTTATTTTAGATGGAGATAGATAGATGGATGGATGGATGGATGGACGGACGGACGGACGGACGGACGGACGGACGGACGGACGGACGGACGGACGGACAGACAGACAGATAGATAAATAGATAAATAGATTGATTGATTTTCTTATTTTATGGAATGCATTTAAACAAAAACATATTTTTTACACCTCCACAAAGTTTTTTCCTCCACAAGGTCATGACAATCTCTGGTGGACTGAATGTCTTCATCTCAGCCAACCTCTACACAGATGTTCCAATAAGATGCTCAAATTTAGTCATCCCTGCACCAACGAAACTTCTCCTCATGGTAAATGAAAAGAATATAGTATAAAATAATGGTCTCTCATATGGCCACAGTTCAAGCTTGACCTCAGTAGGACAAAAGTTCAATGTCCTCTAGGTTTCAAACACAGAGCCTAAAATGGTAAAAGATTTGGGAGGTCACACTCAGCTGTTTGACAAGACCAAGTCTGCCAGCCTTTCAGAAAAGCAGCTTATCCATAGTCATCCAGACAGGAATGATGTACTGCAGTTTCTGAAGCATCTAAAGTCTGAAGGCCACAGTGTCCATGAGGCGCTGTCCCAGAGGTCTTAGGCATTTAGCAGCTCGACATCAGCATCTCCATCACAGTCCTCAGCTGAGAACGGGTGCATCTAGAAGGCAGAGGTCAGCTTCCAATTAGCAGTTAAAAACAGACTGTTTGTGAAACAGATCAGTTTCTTCTGGGCCTCAGACCTCTTCAGGGGGAAAAAATTAAAAGGTGGGAGCATCCATGTCCCTCAGCATGGAAAAGACCAGAGCTCCCTTAAATTGTTCAAGGATCTTTTTTTTCTTTTTTTCGTCTGTCTGAGATTAACTCCCCAATATCTCCCTCCAGCCTATCAACTGCTGTTGATTAGGAAGATTACTGGCAGAAGACCCTGATGTGACTATTCCCAACCTTCCACCACAGACTAAGGGAAGAAAAAGAATCGTCATCTTTATTTTCATTTTGCCCAAAATAGTTAAAATATTTCCAAAAGCAGAATACTGAGTGTAGAGCACTGTCTAGTGAAATCTAAGATGTCCACGAGATAGCAGTCCCCTCCCCTCATTGCATTCTCTAAGACCAGCAGATTCAACAGCAACTCTTAAGCTTTAATAAGAAGAAAGATGTTCTGTCACCATCCTTCACAGTTCTAGCTGGCACTAGTTTAAGGCCCATGTCTCCACACTCAAAACACTTCATACTCACTGAGTTTGTATAAACCAGTGGTTCTTAACCTGGGTTCGATCGAACCCTAGGGGTTCAGTGAGTCGGTCTCAGGGGTTCAGCAGAGACGGAGGTCAAGATACACGAACATACACGAATCACTGTGTACGTTTGACACATCGTGTCAATTGGTGATGACAAGCCCCCTTTGGCCATCACTGGCTGCAGGTGATCACGTGACGCTACATTGATTAGCCTACCTATGCTACATGGGATTTTGCGCACTCAGTAGTCGATTTATGCCTGTCATGATGGTACGTCATCTGATTGCTTTCTTAATATTTTATTTCATAGTAACTATGTTGAGCAAAAAATGAAAGTGCTCAGACGAATATGTACAATGGGCGGCCGTGGCTCAGTGGAAGAGTGGGTCATCCAATAATTCAGGATCGATTCCCGCTCCCGCCGAGTCATTTGCCGTTGTGTCCTTGGGCAAGACACTTTCCTTCCCTTGCCTCCAGGGGGGTAGTCGCTGGTGTGTGAATGTGTGTGATTGTTCCGCTGGTGGTCGGAGGGGCCATAAGCGCAGATTGGCAGCCATGTCTCCCCCAGTCTGCCCCAAGGCAGCTGTGGCTACATAGGTAGCTTACCATCACCAAGTATGAATGAGGAGTGAATGAATAACGGATCCAATGTAAAGCATCTTTGAGTGTCCAGAAAAGCGCTATATAAATCTAATCCATTATTATTATTATTATTAACGTGAATTCACATGTACTGTATAACGGACCATTATGTGAGTCAGCGTTCTGCATGATTTGCAATGTCAAGTTGAGCAACTCTAGTCTCGCACTGGCAAAAATAAAGGACCACTTCCTTAAGCTGCATGGAAAACAAAAACAGACTTTGCTGAGAAAATGATATATGAGTAGCACTTGCCAAGGTGAAGCCACGCATATCTGAACTGGTCTCTCAATAACAACAGCAGAAGTCACACTGATTTGCAGGTAGTTAATTTCATGTGAGTTCATGCACTGTCCTGGTTTTGTTCTTTGAAAAAGGTGACATTAATGCACAATTAATTAAATACACCAGTAAAACATAGACTGTACTTATGTCTTCAATTTCACAAAAAAATATGTTTTATTTTTTTTACTAAAGGGTTCGGTGAGTGAGCATATGAAACCGGCAGGGTTCGGTACCTCCAACAAGGTTAAGAACCACTGGCATAAACCATCTTCAATCTTTAGCTCTATAATTTATAGACTGTAGATGAAGATCCAGGTTACTGTAGTACGATTGGGAAACCTCTGTCTACAAGAGGAAACAGTCTTAAACTAGAACAACTAAAAGCATGTCTTGATGTGCATAAGTACAGTTTTTCAAACATGATTGTGTAGATAAGGAACTCACAACCCGAGGAAGTAGTTAGTGCCAATTCAGTCAACAGCTTTAAGAAACATCTAGAGTTCCCATGTTGCCGGATGCAGAACTCCAGCTGCATCCGACAAGGGGTGGCTAATGAGTGATGGATGGAACCTATTTACATGGAGCTGTGCATCGAGGCATGACAGGCCATTCAATGCCTGCGTTCAGATCATACTTATGGACTTGGTATTAGAGGTATTTATAAAAACAAAACAGTATGTGATTCAATCAAACTTGAGTTGAGTAATTTATAATTATTTTATATTCCTTTTCAAGACATTTATTAGCAACAATAACATGTAATGTATTGTCTTTTTAATGTTAAATATTTTCAATATTTATCTGTAAAGTTTGTAATGTAATTTTTATATTAATTATACATAGAATTTATCCATATCGGGAATTTCAACTATTATCAGCCTTCATCATTAATAGTTCAATACACATGTATAGTGTCCTGTGCTTCAAAAAACCTCCGTTACATTCTGGACATACACAGCTAGTACTCTCATGATATCACATTAACAGCACATTGCCATATCAAAGAACTTAATATACTATTCTGCTCAGTGTAGCCACAAGAGGACACAAGCCAGTGTCTTATTGTGCTGGTCCCAAGCCCGGATAAATTCAGAGGGTGGCGTTAAGAAGGGCATCTGGCGTAAAACTTTTGCCAAATCAAACATGCGAATCAAACCTATGACTTCCTTACCGGAGTTGTAGTAACAAATCTGTGAGGTAAAGCTGAGGTACTAGAAACCCATTTTACCCCATGGTACCACCAGGTGGTACTACCATGAGCCAATCACCTGCAACTACAGTGGACTTAGTAGAAGATAGTACTTATTTAGTGTTCTGATTGGCTTGCAGAAGTCTTATTCAGCTTATGTGAGAAATGTAAGTTAAGAGTATTTTCTAGATCTGGCTGAAATGCCAGCTTCTTTCTGAAGCGCTACTTTGATGTTGGTATAATAACTGAATGAAAAAATGAAAATACTGACAATACAGTTTCAACAATTATATCATACAGTAATTGATACAACACAACTGTCGATATTTATTTTTCCATTCATAATAACCCTTTATTAAAAAAGAAAGTGACAAAAATGACATTGAGACGCCACACTATGATTATATCATGGAATCCATCAGTAAGAATGAAGATAATAAATATTACACTCAGTCATTAAATATTCATAAAGTTAACACAACCACATTGGTTATATATGTATTTCTGATACTGCACATGATTTCAATCAAACAAAAAGCATGGGGTAAGATGTGTACTGTAGGGTGTGGAATATACCTCGTATATTCCACACCCTAACATCATGCTCAATAAATATAGTACTCATCATTTATTCCTTGAAATTTTAATGGATACTGGTGATACTGGATACTGGTGATATAAATTTAAAAAATACTAGCGGGAACCCGTGGAAATTCCACGATAAAACAATTATATCAGACTTCATACCAAACATATGAAAACAAATGTATTGATATTATAAAGCAAGCGCACCAATCACAGAGTTCTCCCACCAGCAGGCAGTGCATCCTGGTCTGACCCAGAACTGGCGTCGGCATTTGTGGCGAGGAACTTGAATGAATGAATGAATAAATAAATAAATAAGTAAGTAAATAAATAAAATTTATGACTCATAAAGAAAGAAACAGACAAACAAATATCCAACTGTCAAGCATGTTTATCAACGCGTCTTTGACCTGGAGCTTTTTTACATCAGAAAATAGCAGGTTTCAACACCATCCATTCTGTGTGTAAATGTAGACATGGGTCACACGCACTAACGTCACAGCGGTTTTCATCGCAGGGAGACGCCCCCTACTTAGAAAGTTTCGGTTACAGTTTCCACATGACAACGCAAACCTGGCATTTTCAAAAAACTTCACTTTGGCCAGCGTTTTCGTCCCTGATATCTGAGTTGTCGTGTGGATGTAAGGAGTAACCGCAACAGAGAGCCTCGCAGCCTGATGCCTTACGCCTTATTGTTCATGTGATTCCTTCTGGCAGATGTGCCATGATTGGTTGGGGGTCGTGATTGGGTGGGCGCTTGATCGACAGGTAGTGGGTGGAGTTAAAACGTGACACCGTGAGGTTTTCAAGTGAGCTTATTCAAATATATAGGTGGGGAGATTGTCTAAAGCAATTAATTTAAAGGAATTAAGAAAAAGTCATGGGGAAATACCACATCCTTTAGTGAGTGGAGCATGTATGAGAATAGTACTTCTGAACTCTTTAAACCAGCAATATACACTTGTAAATACTACATACTTTCACGATACTAATCATAAATTTAATCTCTAAATCTATATGGAAAATGTAAATACAGTAGTTTTGAGCAGTCACTAAAGTTTGTGGCTGCAACTTTGTTCAAAGAGCACTTCTGACCACCTTTATCTAATTTGTTTTGATGCTACAACTGCAAGTGTTTTATTGATTATTAATCAGTTATTAACCACAGTTTAAAAATGTTCAGGACAATATTACATCTCATCAACAAATATCTTTGGCCCTTGAGAAGCTGCTTTATTCTCCATGTCATGAAAGACAGGTTTGCCAAGATATGCGTGTGGTAAGGTCAAGTTTGACTGGAACTCATTGAAGCTAACTTGTTTGTGGATGTGCTGACCAAACTCTTTCTTTGACTGGTTGAAACTGTTTTGTCTGGAAGGGTGAGGACTAAAACTCTCTTCTGGTTGATCAAAGCTGCTTTCACTGTGGAGCCGTTGCCGCATTTCACTGGCCCGTTTCCCAAAAGCACTCCGGGTTGGATATCTCTGACCTGTCTTATACCAGCCTGTCTCTTTGAAGACAAACCAGATATTTCCAAACCAGAGGATAATGTTTACAAATCCAAAAAGCTGTGGATAAGAGAAGGAGCAAAAGTAAAACATTTGTTTCATCCAGAGATGGGTTTCAGTACTTCATGGGCAAACGACTACCTACCACAGATGTATTCAGACGTGACCAGAGAGGCTCCTGGGTAGCTGTACATTTGTTCTCTTGAGCTCTGCAGGCGGTGATGAGCAAAAGAACCTGTGTCGGATTTGTTGCTTTCTTGATATCAGAAAGACTTTTGGCCCAACAGCAACTGCTGATCAGCCACACGAAGGAGAAGATGACTGTAACAAGGAAATCCTGCTCAGGACAAGACAGCAGAGAGGAAACATGAAGGACAGGAAGTCACACAAGAATTGAATATTGGCTTTTATGTGTCTCAGGTTGCCTGAACAAAATTAACAGGTGTTTTAAGAGTGTTATTTCAAAAATTACTGACCACAAGTGGGCCTCTGTTGTTCTTCAGGTACTTGTTCTGGTAGAACACATAGACAACAGTTGCCAAGAGAGAGTACAGGAAAGCAAGAACACCCACGGTCAGGAAAAAACGAGAAGCTGAAGAAAAGTCACCATCCAGGAAAAGAATCTCGTGACTATTTGTATCACATAAGGGGGCCTTGAAATGCACATCTTGTAATCTACAAGACAGATAGAGGATGGGGAAAAATTATGAGAACACTTACTTCAACTGTAAAAAAATGGAAAACTTCATGTCCAAGTTTGTGCCTTGTCCTTCTCATGAGACTTCTGTGAATCTGTCAATGCACGCAGAAACTCCTTTTATACAGGTTCTTCTAGACAGAATTGTACTGTGGTTGTTGTTGTAAATGTATAATCAGTGTTCACTGTTGTACTGCGTGTGAGGCGGCAGAGGAGGCAGTAACAGTGTCAAATCAATGTTTGTAAAAATGGAATGAAGCAGTAGAACAGGAAGGGGTTGTGATCTTTGGCAACATGTTATTTGGGCAACCAAAAAAGAGAACATTCAAAAAACATTTAACAGCAGTAAACATCTAGTTTATAGAATAATACAAATAGCTGGAAATGGGGAGATATTGGGACCCTCAGAAGAGATGCAGAGGATGAGAATGTAAAAGAGAGGGAAATCCAGTGACATTTGGTACTTCAAGAGTCATCACAGATTACACCTGCTTATTTTGAAATTGTACAATATTGATGACAATATAGATGACAATATTTGAAAAGTTTTTGTTCATAATAACAAAACAGACAAAGGCATGCAGTGGCTTCATTCTGCATACGAAATGTATGTTTATTACACTGAAGAGTTATTTAGCAGCTCCACAGGTCCTGAGTTTATTTGTTAGATGAGAAACGGCTCTTTCTTTTGCTTCTTTGTCACCAAATTAATATTTATACCTTTATTAGACACCTTCACCAAACACATACGTATATAAATAAAATCATTACTTTTATATCAACAAATTGGGGTGGCAGTGGCTCAGTGGTAGAGTGGGTGTCCCATGATCCAGGATCGGTAGTTCGATTCCTGCTCCCGCCTAGCCAGTAGAGGCACCCTTGAGCAAGGTGCCGTCCACCTTGCAAGCTGCTCGGTTGGGGCTTTACCATGAAGTCACTGCCCATCACTCTGCCTCCCCCTGTACTAATTGCATGCCTACAGGCCCCTAGTGTGTTGTGTGTTTGTCTCAGGGGCCTGTACACAATATATATATATGTGTGTGTGTGTGTGTGTGTGTGTGTGTGTGTGTGTGTGTGTGTGTGTGTGTGTGTGTATGCGCATGTCTAACATCTATGTATACGGTGTGAGTTTAAAGATAATTTCCCATTTGGGGATTAATAAAGTAAGTTTAAGTTTAAGAAGATTAACTGTTTGCTATTAACGTCTATGTCTGTTGTAATCGCATTAAGAGAGAAGATTAGAAAAGGATGCATAGTTCAAATTCACACTTTTGTCTCTATGTGGACTATCATTGTTGGTCATTAAGGATAAATGATAAAATATAAGATCTGCAGCTTGTAATGGGTCATTAGTTATATATTCTGTTTAGCCTCTTATTCAAGAGTAGATATTTCCTTCTGCAGAGGTACAGAAATATATATATTAACCGTTCATTACAAAATTCATAACGACCCTGATGATTTGTTGAATAGATATTACTATTGAGTAATACTATAATAAGCACAACAGGTGAAAGGTCATCATCTGGTAGAGAAGAGGAGAGGAGAGGAGAGGAGAGGAGAGGAGAGGAGAGGAGAGAAGAGAAGAGAAGAGAAGAGAAGAGAAGAGAAGAGAAGAGAAGAGAAGAGAAGAGAAGAGAAGAGAAGAGAAGAGAAGAGAAGAGAAGTCTCTGTAGCGAAAATCATGACAGAAACTCACATAAGAAGAAAAACTAATGGAAAAGGGAGTAATGGGCTAAGATACAAAACCTCAGTAATATTGATTTCATTTTCAGCAGTTTCTTCAGCAGCAATCTTTCTTTGCAAATTCACCAGAAATAGAAAGTGTCAGATTAGCGAATTATGAAGAAAACTTAATCATACTTTATGTGATTTCAGACTATGATTTCACAAAAAATTCCAGCACATACAGCACACTGCAGTAGGGAATGCAAATGCTGCCAGGAGCACCTATTATGCTCACTTACACCAATCACCAATAGGTGAAATTGTTTGTACTAAAATAAATATTAGCATAAAAGAAAATATACATATTTTTAACAGGGCACCATAATTCAAGGTTTGTCATTATTTTTCCTTATATTTGTTACATATATTTCATGGTGCTTATTTTCTATTATTTCATATTATACTAGTGTGAACCTCTAGAATTTCCATGATAAAACAATAATACCAGACTTTGTTTTCTTTTTTTTTCTTCGCCGTCACGAAAAACAAACTGCTGTGTCCGACGAAGCCATAACGGCTCCATGTGTGTGGGACGGACAAACGCGCAGACGAGGCCGCTTTGGCATTACAGTCCGGCCATCCGGGTAGACGCCGGCTTCGTGAGTTTTGTCCTGGTGAATAAAGCATCGGGGTTCCCCACACGACAACATGAGGTCTGTCACAATTAAAGAATATAAAACGCTATGTTTGACGAAGCCAAAACGGCTCCGTAAGTGAGAGACATGCACAAATGTGAAGACCGGAGCTAACTCAGATAGCGGCCCGAACTTGGGTAGAGGCCGGAAGGGGACAGCATGAGGTTTTCAAGTGAGCTTATTCAAATATATAGGTAGGGATGATATTTATATATATTTGCATCCCACTGCAGTCCCTGGACTCTTCAAGACTGCATATACAGTATTGTATTCTGTATTCTTTTTAATGTGTTTTGGAACTTTTCTTTTTTGTATATTCAGAATTTTTATTTTGCGTACAGTACCATGTTATTTTTATTAAATGTTCTCTGGTGTGCTCCAGACCAGTGCTCAGACCACACCAAAAGTGCGACCAATCAGCCACATTAGGAAATTATTTTGTTTACAATAGCTGGAGAATTAAGAGAAAACCAAAATAGAATTCACTCTACCTTCAGCAAGACAATCAAACTTGTTGAACATCGTACTGGTTTGTTCCCAGAAGGCTAAAAAGTATCAGATGATAGCAAGAACACTCATATCTGTAGGAGTCAGCATGACAGAGGAACAAGAAATGCACCCCTTTTTTTCATTCGTGTACAGGCTCCAAAGACAGAGACCACCTGAGGAAACATCTGGAAAGACTTGGCTCCAGTTTCATCAAACAACTTAAAAGCACATTTAAAAGATTTTGGGAAAGATTTTGGGATGGAACTGTTTCCTGCTCTGCATTGCACTTTCTCCCTGTGAGCAGGGAGAAGATGTTCTTATCTGGACAAGGTGAAGTTGAGCTGTGAAGCTTTCAAATCTTTATTTTTTCCAACTATTTTTTACAGTGGAATGCAGAGATAATGGCTTTTCAAATACACATTCTTATTTATATGTTCTATATTTTAGAATGAAGTCATATATTAAAAAATGTTTAAAAAATTAAATAAATATCTGTGAAAAATCTCAAACATAGAATTAGATATTATAAATGACACTGTATTGCAGTTAACATTTGACATCAGATTCAAAGATAAATAGGATATCACCATGTATCATGGGTGTTTACAGTCGTACATATCACATGTTTGAGCATTTTGTAAGAAAGAACAAACGCCTGCTTTACCTGAATGGATAGCCAAAATCAATGCCGATGCTGAAGTTACTCTGTCTTCTAGCTGCGCAGTCCACTTCAACCTGGAGATGACCATAGTATCCTCCGCATGTTGCAAAAGCACAGACGGCAAAAATCTATTGATGGAAGCGATAAATATTCATAAAAGGATCACAATACTGAATAATGTATTAACATCAATAAGTAACCAGATTGATTATCAGGATTTATAATCAGCATGAATAATTCAAATGTCGGAAGACAGCTGACAGTGATGCTCACTGTGCACAGCGGTACACTGAGCTCAAATTTGAAGACGCATCACACACTTCTGAAGGCACTTATTCATTGTAACTTTATATCCTCCATGTGAATTCGTACAAAGCTATGGAAATGTACTACATTGAATAGATTTTCCTGTTTCAAATACAATTTTCAGTCTTCAATAAAGGTAATCATTTCAGAATGTAATTGTTCAATCAACAAACTATCACACAAGATATTTACTTTACACAATAGAGAACACAACTTATTAAAACCAAAAATTCTAGGAAAACTAGGAAATACAGGACAAGATCAATGGGACTCACCGGAGCAAAGATGACCATACACATTTAAAAATCATAGATCTAATCAAACACAGCGTTGAGAGCTTTTGCTGGATTGAAATGGTGTTGGAGACAGAGGCGAGAGAGTGACTCTTTCCAGAAAAGGGGAGGACCTGCAGGAGATTTCTTCTCCAGGGAGGAGTCTGATATTTTTTATACCTCTTAATTCGTTCAAAAGCGCTATGATCCATAAATACTGTAATGTATTTAAGTTTACTGTCAAACTTGTAGAAATAGCTGGAGCAATGATAACCCAAAATTGTTTTCAACTTATCTTGATAAACTGAAATATGCCTTTGTCATTTGGCTGGACTAATACATTTCTATAATTTCTATTAAAACTAAAACCAATGGGTTATCTGACAAATTATCAAAAATGTGGAATCAGGGATTTTTTTTTCTTTTCTTTTTTCTGTAACACATTTCAGGCCTTCACAATGTATTTCAGGATATGAATAGTTTCCTGAACTGAACTTCTAAAAACAAAAACCACTGAATGTAGGCTAGATTTAGGCTAGATTAGATACCTTTAAAAACTGATGAGCTTTGTGATTTTAAAGATGAATTGTTTTGAAATCACAGTATTTTATACAAAGAAAAATAATTTACCTTTATTTTTACTTCAACTTTCCAAAGTCTTTGGCTTACTTAGAAGAAGAAGAAGAAGAATAAAATAAAAGATGGAAGTTAATCATTCTTTTTGTTCATGTGTAATTTATTTGGTAATTTGGGTTTTTTTTTAAATATACAGTATATGTCATCAACTTATTTTGCCACTAAACCGAAGACTTTTACACCCCTACACAAGAAGGTAGACTCCACTCAGCAGTGTATCAATCAATCTGTTGAAAACCAATCAAAATATTTGATAATCCTTGTTATTATGTGCATAATCAAGAATACTGGCATTAGGTAAAATATTCAATCATTCATTCATTTTTGATGCCCACTTCATCCACTGTCACGGGTCACTGATGAGATACATAATTTAAGGATAAAATATTATGTCACGTAATCAAGCTGAAATTGGTCAAAGGATGTTTCCTCTTTAAAACATGAAAGATTGTGTTAGAAATAGTTATTGATAAATGTTGAAGGTTTCACAGTGCACTGGCGTCTTGCTCGGAGTATTCCCTGGCTCTCACCCATAAGTCAGCTGTGATAGACTGCAGCAACCCCCATGACCCGTGTCAGGGGAAAAACCAATCAGGAAGATGAATGAATGATTGAATAAATACATATTCAGTGTGTACAACAGTGACATTTCATCTTTGTTTATGAAAAACAGCCTTCTGAGGTTCTCTGTAATCAAGTAACTTTCACTTCTGTGTGTTTTTTGTTGGCTTTGTCTCACATTAACTTGCTTCAAATGTTTTGCCAGCATGGCATTCAGAATAAGCTATATTTATATTAAATAACAAACTTCAACCTAAATTGATGGAATAGTAGAGAAATGACCATATCTCCCTGTTTTAGATGTCGTTGTCTTTGATGTCGTTGTCACAACATATTTAATTTCTGGTTTATCACAAACTGTTTTGAAATTCAAGTTGTAAATGTTTTATTTCCCGAAGGACGATGAAGCTTCTCATACTATAAAAGACACTCTGCTGACCTCCTCTGGTGGAAAATTTGTATTACTACTTAATTAATTGTTTTTTATTTACAGTTTTTTTGAGTTGCTTACAAGAGTTTGTCCAAACAGTAGTCACATTTTCAGAACTCTAAATACAATTAGCACAGAATTGGTCTTTTGTGGCCATGCCATTCACACATTTAATGTTGCTTTAACACAATATGCAGTCAGTGAACATATTTCCACAATGCTTTCATTTTCTTAACAGACAAGCTACACCTCCCAACAAAATTAGAGATTGTTTTTTTTATTTTTTACGATTTATTTATTTATTTATTTATTCATTCATTCAGTTCATTTCTCTTCTTTCCAGACATGGAAAGAAGAGAACACTGACATTTCATCAGTGTTGAAACATTATCAACAACATCCGAAAAAAAAAAAAAAAAGGGTTACCAGGTAGAAGCCATTTGCTTGTAAGATTTCCATCCCCTAAATTATCAACAAAACATTTCTCTCATGACAATATGTAATCAACAAAGTCAGACATGAAAAGTTTCCAACCAGCTCATACATTGAATTTTGACAGACGTTCATTCCCTTATCCACTTCCAGACATTAGCCTTTTACCCTACAGTATAACCATGTTTACATTCTTCCTAGGAACACAAGGTTTGTTAACATCATGGATAGTCAAAACTAGACGTTGACCTTGCCAGTCTTCTCCACAAGAATATAATGATCACCTTCACCTCTTTCAGCAAACAGTTTTTATACAAGAATTAACCAGTTTGTTGCAGACACTTTAACAGTTTCACATGGTATTATATTGTCAAAAGATATCAACATGCTCTTTAAAGTCTCAAAGTTAATGTTATCCCATGCTATTACAAATACATGTTGTTGTTGTTGTTGTTGTTGTTGTTGTTTTGAGGGGTTGTTCGTTAGTCCATGTTTCTGACATCAATGATGTTGATTTTTTCGACTGTTCCATGAAATACTTGACGTGTTTAAAATCGTAGAGCTCCTAATATTGAAGTGACTCTGTTGTGCTGATCTTTGTTGTAGTAACAATTCTTGTCCATCTTTATTGCTCATATTTCACCAACTCCTCTGCACTCCTGATCACCATTGTTTTCATCTGGTCCGAAGAAAGCCCCTTTGTTTTGATGAAGATCCTGCAGTTGTTGGTCCAGGTGTTGTGGATCAGCCCATTCTTCTTCAGTTGTCGAGCTATTTTAGCGATATCAGCATTCTTTTTGGTGAGATTCTCATTAATGTAGACATTTTCCTTTCAGTTTGAAGCCTTGTTTCAGAAGAGCTATCTTGTGTTTACGATTGTTGAATTTTATCAGCACTGCAGGTGGTCTCCTACCTCCAGATGGTAATGGGTAACATGTCTCAATCTGGTCCAGATCTATAGTTATCTCCAGGTCCCTCAGTTGAGAACTCACTTGTTGCTCCAGAGATTCGATGTCAGTGCTAGCCATAGCATTTCTGTAATTCCTCTGCTTGATTTTGATTCCAGTGATGATCACATCATTTATACGAATTCTTTATTCCAAATCATCCATTCTTTGTTGTCCCTGTTCCAAGACAACAATTTTTCGGTCTTTTTCATCTATGTCTTTCTGCATTTTCTTCATTTTGTCCTTCATCTCTTCCAAGGCGTCTAGCACCGGTTTTAGCTTTTATTCGAACTTTTTATCAAAGTCACTCACTAAGTTATCAAAGTTGCTCTTTAACTCACTCTTTAATTCTTTCAGAGACCATCTGGCCTTTAGTATCCTCTGATTTTCCTTTTGGTTTCATCATTTTGCAGAGAATAAGTGAGAGTCAGTCTGGGTATGTGTTAGAGAGATAGCAACAACAGGAGACACACACAACATCCCACACTAGCAAAAACAATATTCCAAACCTTAGGTACTGTACCTCTGTTTCTGCAATGATATCAGTTCAAAAACAATATTGCAGCTGATAAACAAACAATTGATTTTTAATTTTTTTTTTACATTTTACATACTCAATTAATCCCTAACAGGAAATTAGTGGCACACTCTGGTGTTAGTAATTCACATGTGTATATATTACTGTGTACAGGCCCTGTAATAAACTGTAAAGGAAAAAAATTGTTTGCACTTTACTAGTATACTTTTGAATGTGAACATTACATGTGGACATACAGTCCCAACCAATAAATTTTGTGTATATTTTGCATGCAAATAACAGTAAAACTGAAACATAAAAGTCTATGTAATTTTTCAAATGTCAACAATACCCAGTATTTTGAAACATGGTGTACTTTGATTGACTGCATCACAGACTATCACAGATCCTCCACCAGTTTCACAGTGGGTGTAAGAAACTGTGGTTTTCAGGCCTCTCCAGGTCTCTGTCTAAACATTAGATAACATTAGATAGATGAAAACTGTACTCATCAGAGACAATGATCTTATTCCATTCTTCTACATTCCAATCATTTTGGTCTTTTTTCAGACATCGGCCTGACATTTCCTTGCTTCTCATGAATGAAGGGCTTTTTTCCCAGCTTGGCACAACTTCAACCTGGCTTACGATGGCACTTCACCCCAGCTGCCACATTCCATTCTTTTTGTAGGTCTCCTGATGTTATCCTATGGTCGTCAGCAACTGTAGGATAACATCACGTATGCAGTTTAGTTGTCCCCGCATGTCAATGCGTGTCTGCTGGTTGATTGTTCTTATGAGCTACCTTCTTTGAAATTTTAAGGATGGAAGAAACACTCACTATGACAGATGCTCACTGTATCCCTCTGCCAGCTAAACCAGAATTTTTTTCTCTTCAAATCTTTTCAACTTCAGTAAGTAGTAAGGTCATTAATTATTTATCTTTATCATTTCAATTACGGTTGTATTTGTGGTGCTATTAGAATTGTGTTTCTCCATCTGGCTGGTTGTTTTGCAAGATGTTAGTGATGATCCCAGCAGTGTGTTTTATACTTTTCCTCATTATTGTAAATACGATTTGGTTCAGATTATCACTTGTCAGAACCTCATTAAGTGGAATGAGGTGTACTGACTGCTGTAGATGTGGAGATGCTGATTTAAAAAAAAAAATTGTGATCTGTAGTGAGAGCAGGGAACAGGTGGAGGAGAAGCTAGAGAGGTGGAGGTTTGTCCTGGAAAGGAGAGGAATGAAGGTTAGCTGCAGTAAAACAGAGTACATGTGTGTGAATGACATGGACCCAAGTGGGTGAAGTTACAGGGGAAGAGTTCAAAAATGTGGAGGATTTTAGGTACTTAGGGTCAACAGTCCAGAGCAATGGAGAGTGTGGAAAAGAGGAGTAGAAGAGTGTACTGGCAGGATGGAATGGATGGAGAAAAGTGTCAGGTGTGATGTGTGATAGAAGAGCTAAAATGAAAGTAAAGGTTTACAAAACTGTGGTGAGACCAGCGATGTTTTTTGGTCTAGAGACAGTGTCACTGAGGAAAAGACAGGAGACAGAGCTGGAGGTAGCAGAGATGAAGATGCTGATGTTCTCTCTGGGAGTGACCAGGAAGAATAGGATCAGGAATGAGTATATTATTTTCCGCACTGTGTGGCGCACTGGACTATAAGGCGCACCCTCAATAATTTGTTTGTTTCATAATTTATTTCATATATAAGGCACACACAATAAAAAATAAATAAAATTTATTTGATAAACTGCAGCGGCTGTAGTTGCGCAATCCGTCCACTAGACAGAGCCGCGCTGCTCAGGCAGTAATGCTTGCATTCATGACTTCCTGACTACCTTTGAATCGCCCCTATTGTTATGTCAATAAGCCATACTGAGCCTCACCAAGGAATCCTGATCACTTGATCACTTGATCACAGAAAGAAGTCAACACGCATATAAAACCTGACATTAAAAACGGGTTAAATTCATTATGAGTGCAGTCAGTGTGAACAGAGTGAATTACTTCCTGATCTGAAGTGCGAAGCAGATATTTAAGCTTCGACGTTCGTCTTCGTTTATTAATTAAATATTGTTTCGATCGATCAGTAGTCCAGTCGGAGGTGAGGTGCAGCTATTTGCTGCTGTGTGTCCTAAACAATTTTTTAACTAGTTTTTATTGTCAGGCTACTAATTTACTGGCAAATATGACGCTGTTTTACTCCTAGAACTGACTTTAACCTCGGTGTCTCACCGCCGTGAATCTCACAGCACGTCGCTGCAGACAGAATACACAAGCCTGAATGCGCCCCTCCGCCGCCCGCCCAGAGCTATCAACTACATTTGTAAATCAATGCAGCACACCCGTTGGCACCTTTGTCTAGCAGTGACTCTGCTCTTGAAATTTCAGAAAAGGCTGGAAGTTCAGCTTTGAGGGTCTTTCATTCACATTTATGCCAGTTTCTCCGTGTTTCCACAGACTAATAGAATGGACCGTCACTAGATTCCAGATGAGAGCACAATGGCATTTTTAAGACCAATTAAGTTTAAAGGGGGTTATTTCCGACGCCAAATAGTTAGGAAATACTGAGATCAGTCAGTCAGTCAAACTTTATTAACAGAATTGTTGAAAGTTCCTTATGTTTTGCTACATAATCACCGGTGCTCCTACAGTCTGCTCTACCGTCTGAGAGCAGCTCAGTAAGAGCCGGGACTTCGGTGACGCCCCTTGACTACCGTGGGCGTGGGCCCGAGTGCCTGGTGAGGGGGCTACTCTGGTGGCGGAGTGCGGCATGACTGGCGGCCAGACTGCCGGCTTTTTTTCAGCGATCATGGTTTTAACCAATATTAATATGAATATTAATTCGTATATAAGACGCACCGGATTATAAGGTGCACTACAGGTTTATGAGCAAATTTTAGGCTTTTAGGTGCGCCTTATAGTGTGGAAAATACGGTACATCAGAGGGACAGCACGTTAGAGGTTTTGGAGATAAATTAGAGAGGCCAGACTGAGATGGTTTGGACATGTCCAGAGAAGAGTTGGTGAATATATTGGTAGACAGATGCTGAGTTTTGAACTGCCAGGCAGGGGGCCGAGTGGAAGACCAAAGAGGAGGTTTATGGATATAGTGAAAGAGGACATGAAGGTAGTCGGTGTGAGAGAAGAGGATGCAGAAGACAGGGTTAGATGGTGGCAACTGATTCACTGTGGCGACCCCTGAAGGGAAAAGCCCAAAGGAAAAGAAGGAGAGGTTTCTGAATTTTTGTCCAAAGCTGCATATCATTCCATGAGATTTAAGACTGATTTTATGTCTCTTGTCTTTACTTTTGCAGTCCTTCATATATCTCAAATCTACTTACGGATGAGTTTGACATCATTTGATAATTTTCTTCATGATGGTTGCCAATACTGTACTTGTCAGGCAAGGAAACTGAGCATTATGTCAAAGTTCTTCACTTTCTTGGTTTGAGACCTCGATAAGTAAAACTCAGTATTTTTAATCCCATCTCAAAACATGGTTTATGGGCCATTTCTTGAGTATATGGTATTTTTTATAGTATAGTATGTTAATGTTTGTATTGCATGAAGTTCTTTATTTTTGATAGATGCTGAATTATTTATCAATTTATTTGTTAATAGTATGAAAGATTTTAAATGAAGCCTCCTGTAACCTCTTTCTCTGCCATGCTTCTGACATTAGAATGTTCATGCTTTAGTCTAATATAAGGACTTGTTAGGATTTTTTTTTGACATAATTAAATTAGAAAAATAAAGCTTTGTTGTGTAATCATTAAATTGTACTTTTGGTCATTTAAAATTTTGGAAACTGATCAGAACTATACAACTCAATCTTGCAGTTTATTCTCAACTCCTCCCAAAACAATGTAACATGTTTACATTGTTTGCTGTCTTGGTTGTTTCAGCAGAAAATAAATAAGGTCAACTGCTCCTTCATTAATGAGCCAACAGAGAGCAGTATTTCATTACACAGCTTTAGATGACGCTCTTCAACGTTGCAGCGAAGAGCTGTGACTTTCACACTGCATCAGAGTTCTTTGTGAAAAACATTTCAATTGTGTGTCCTGTATGTACAATTATTTAGATATGTCTTCACTCATCAGCAGTTGTGTGTGCTGACTGAATAAATCAAGGTGATGGGACACACAGCTGTATTTTTCTTTTTTTTTCTGGTTGCATTATTAATGTGTTTTTGGCATCGTCTTTCCTTTCCACCCTGAAAACTGTGAGGAAGACAGAAGATAAATCTGGATTATTTTTTATGATGCCATTAATCCAGAACATAAACATATTTAGTATCCAATGGACTGTCCAGTGTGTCAATAATCAGTTCTTTTCTTTTTTTATTGAAAGATTTTTCTTCAAGAGGTCAATCCCATAATCATATATCCCCTGTCCCCTGCCTCACACCCCAGTCGACTGGGATAGGCTCCAGCTTCCCGCGACCTGCGCAAGCAGATGAAGCGGGTTGAGAAACTGAATGAATGAATGAAGGAATGAATGACTGAATGTATGTATTTATGTATGTGTATATATATATATATATATATATATATATATATATATATACTGTATATACACGTGTGTATATATATATATACATATACATACATGTATGTATATATATACATATACATATATATACATATATATACATATATATACAGTTTATGCATCATCATACTGATTTTCAAGTCTTCGCCTTGAGATGTTGAGATGTGTTGAAAGTGGAAGACATAGCGAAACAAACAGCAAGAGAAGAGAGCATGAGCAACAAAATTATTGATCTTATCTTGAGATAAAGAGTTACACCTCCTCTTGTTTTCTTGTCTCACACTGGAGACAGTGTATCGTTAACTGCATGTTGTGGAAACCACAATGTCAAAACCATTTCTGCTGTCTAGTGTGGTGCATTGGATTGGTGATGGTTCAGTGGTATTTTGGCCTCCCAGCTCTTTTGTGAGGTAGCTTTATCTCCCCACCTTTATACTGTATTTGAATAAGGTCACTTGAAAACCTCACGGTGTCACGTTTTAGCTCCACCCACTACCGCCAAACCAATCAAGGCGCATCTGTCAGATGGAATCACGTGAACAATATGGTGTAAGGCATCGGCCAGCGAGACCTTTTGTTGCGATTACGCCTTACATCCACACGACAACGCAGATATCCTGGACGAAAACGACGGCCAAAGTGAAGTTTTTTGAAAAATGCCAGGTATGCGTTGTCGTGTCATATAACCAAACTTTTTCTATTCAGGGGCGTCTCCCTCTGACGAAAACTGCTGTGACGTTAGTGTGTTTGACCCATGTCTGCATGTACACACAGAACGGATGGGGCTAAAATCTTCTTTTTTCTGAGGTATAACAGCTCCACGTCAAAGACGCTTTGATAAACATGCTCGATGTCTGTGTAGGTTCTCAGTTATCCAGGTCATGGTTATCCAAAGCTGTTTAAAAGACTTCTTCAGTTCAGAGAACTGTTGACTTCAACAGCGTTGTATAAACGTGCTTGGATATTGGATATTTGTTTGTCTGTTTCTTTATTTATGATTCATAAAGTTTATATATTTATTTATTTATTCATTCATTCATTCATTCACCTTCCATTGCCAAATACTCCAGTTCTGGGTCAAACCGGGATGTACTGCCTGCTGGTGAGAGAACTCTATGATTTGTTTATAATACCAATATGTTTGTTTTCATATGTTTGGTATGAAGTATGATATTATTTTTTTATCGTGGATTTTCCACAGGTTCCCGCTAGTAGTGATATAATGTCTTACTGATTGGAGAGATAGCATGATACAATAGACAACTACAGGATATCTTGCATCTACCACTGAGAACATCTCTCCTCTTCAGGGTTGCTCAGAATCGGTTGTCAATGCAGAAAAAACAACAATAAATATCTTTAAATTTGTCACCATGGATCTAAACGTATTTTTAGGGAAAATGATAAGCATGAACATTTGCTGGGTGGAAGTCCTCTCTGACATAGCTGTACAGTAGTTGCTGCAGTACTGACACTGACCCTATTCTATCAATCTCACATTAAAACTGCTGCTAGCATTTAAATATTTCAAAGAGCTCCTCAGAGAAGCTGTGAGTATTTGTGTGTGTGTGTGTGTGTGTGTGTGTGTGTGTGCGTGCGTGCGTGCGTGTGTGTGTGTGTTTGTGTGTGTGAGCGCATGTGTGTTTGTGTGCGTGAGTGCTTTAAGCATGTGTAGCTTTATTTCTTTTATTCTGAAAAACACCTTTTACACAGTTGTTAAAATGTAGCTATCTGGACCTCATGATTGGTGATAAAATATGAAACTAATATCCCAAAGATTCACATTCAATATACACTGAATTAAATAAAATACTCTGCATACCCATAGGATGGAACATAAAAATGAAGCAGGGAGGTCATGAATATATTATGAAGCTGTTCTGTGAATTTTCAATGTATTGGATTGTCTGGTACAACACTGTGTGCTTTACATATTCTGTCTGTGACAACTCTGATAAGGTCTCCGCAATATGTGAATTATTTCACTTATTTTACCATTGCATTATTCATATGTAATTGCGCATAGAAATCTGTTGGAATCAAATGATGCTTGGACAGACAACTTGGGTGTAACGATACAGTGAGACAATTATCTGATATACTGTACTCTGATATAGGTCATAGAGTTCAGGGTGTGATCTAATTTTCCTGCAGACTGGATGATAAGTGCAGTAGTATGTTACATCACAGTAAAAAGAACTCAATTTTCCTGGGGTGAGTTGATTTTCTGTTTCTTTTCCCATTATATACATAAATTTGTGTGATACGATCGTATTCCTGTATATACCGTAGCTGACTCTTACATGACTCTTATCACCGGATGTGCAGCACTGCTCAAATAGTGGCTCATCCCCCCCCCCCCCCAGGGTCCGATGCCAAGAGGTGCGCGTAACCCTGGGGAACATGCGTTTTTTTGCCGTATTAGAATAAAGTGTAATTGCACATCTTCTACAGTAGAAAGAAGTAGTGTTATCATTTTCAGGTGTGCGCAGGGAGTACTAGCTTGAGGACCTATGAATAAGAGTCTGTAGCGCTGGGCGTCAGTGTGACGATAGTGGGAGATGAGGAGAGGCCGGTGGGTTTACCGTGTCTAAACATGCTGGCAGCATGAAGCCTAATAAATGAAGATGCCATTTAAAGACAGGATCACTGAATTCCATGTTAGTATATAATTGAAAAAACAAGCAACTACTATTTGCTGTTTGTCAATAAAGCTATCTTGTACTTTCTACTTCAGTCTTCTTCTTTTCCTTTGGGCTTTTCCCTTCAGGGGTTGCAACAGTGAACCAGTTGCCACCATTCTGCATCCTCTTCTCTCACACCAACTTCCTTCATGTTCTCTAAACCTCCTCTTTGGTCTTCCTCTCGGCCCCCTGCCTCGCAATTCAAAACTCAGCATCCTTCTACCAATATATTCACTATCTCTCTCCTGGACATGTCCAAACCATCTCAGTCTGGCCTCTCTGACTTTATCTCCAAAAGCTCTAACTTGTGCAGTTCCTCTGATGTACTCATTCCTGATCCTATCCTTCCTGGTCACTCCCAGAGAGAACCTCAGCAACTTCATCTCTGCTACCTCCAGCTCTGTCTCCTGTCTTTTGTTCAGTGACACTGTCTCTAGACCAAACAACATCGCTGGTCACACCACAACTTAAAATCCTCCACCTTTTTGATCTCTTGTCCTGTAACCTCACTCTTCCACTTGGGTTCCCTCTCATTCACACACATGTACTCTGTCTTACTGCGGCTAACTTTCATTCATCTCCTTTCCAGGACCATCCTCCACCTCTCTAGCTTCTCCTCCACCTGTTCCCTGCTCTCACTACAGATCACAATATCATCTGCAAACATCATAGTCCATGGAGATTCCTGTCTAACCTCGTCTGTCAGCCTGTCCATCACCATAGCAAACAAGAAGGGGCTCTGATCTGATCTCTGATGCAGTCCCACCTCCACCTTGAACTCCTCTGTCACACCATGCTACTGTCTTACAATCCTCATACATATCCTGCACCACTCTAAACATACTTCTCTGCCCCTCAAGACTTCCTCATCCAATACCACAGTTCCTCTCTGGGCAGCCTTTCATAAGCTTTCTCCAGATCTACAAAAACACAATGCAGCTCCATCTGGCCTTCTCTGTACTTCTGTATCAACACCCCCAAAGCAAAAACTGCATCTATGGTACTCTGTTTTGGCAAGAAACCATACTGCTGCTCACAAATGCTCACTTCTGCCCTCAGTCTAGCTTCAACTAGACTAGGGCATTGTTGGCTTTCTATCTGTAAAGCACTTTGAAATGTCTTCTGATACGATTCAGCGCTATATAAATAAAAGTTGATTGAGTTGAATGAACTACTCTTTCCCATAACTTCATTGTATGGCTCATCAGCTTTATTCCTCTGTAGTTAACACAACTCTGCATATCTCCCTTGTTTTTTTCACAAATTTCCCCACTGTGGGCGATAAGGGTCTATTATTATTATTATTATTATTATTATGTTTTTAAAAATGGGCACCAGCACACTTCTCCTCCCTTCCTCATGCATCTTCTCACTACCTAAGATCCTGTTGAAAAACCCGTAGGAGAAGGCCAGTGTGAGTAAGACCATAGATCAAAGGTAGTACTTTGATCAAAGCTGTGCTTTGATCTACCTATGCACTAGCTTTGATCTATGGTCAAAGTTAGTGCATAGCTTTGACTTACCCTGAATGGTCAAAGATATGCATTACTCAGGACTTTTACGGTACCCTGACCTACCCTGGAAGTATCTCAGGCCCAGTCCACACGATAACGGATTTTTTTAAAAACGGAACTTTTTAAAAACGCATCGAAAACGATTCCCGTCCACACGACAGCGTTTTTAAAAAAATCTCCTCCCACACGTAAACGCAGCAGTGAGTTTTCGAAGACTGCTATAAGCATGCCAAACCATGTGGTGGCAGTATTGAGTCCAATTTTATCCAATAGGAATCCTCCGTGTTTTGTTGTCACAACACACGGGCCCATAAATATGACGTCACAGCGGTTTTCGTCGCAGGCAAGATGTCAGCGTTTTTAAAAAGTCGCGGATACGCCGTCCACACGACAACGCAGACCCAGCTTTTTTTTAAAAATCCACCTCGGCCAGCGTTTTTAAAAAGTTGCGTTTTCGTTATCTGTGTTGTCGTGTGGACAGAAGGCGTAAACGCAACAAAAAAGTTGCGTTTTTAAAATATCCATTATCGTGTGGACGGGGCCCAAGATCCTGTCTAAGATCCTGTTGAAAAACCCGTGGGAGAAGGCCAGTGTGGGTAAGACCATAGATCAAAGGTAGTGCTTTGATCAAAGCTAGTGCTTTGATCTACCTATGCACTAGCTTTGATCTATGAACGCTCAAAGATATGCGTTAGTCAGGTACTACTTTTACGGTACCCTGACCTACCCTGGAAGTAGGTCAGGGTGGGTCTCAGGCTGTTGCAGTCTCTGACTGCCTTGTTCATGTTTTGTAGGTTTAAGTGTTTTATATATTGTGCTCCTGAATAAATGTTACTGAACTGAATTAGAATTTTTTTATTATTTATTGATTTTATTTACTTTTATTTTTCAATATCAAATGATGCAATAAGTTGGTCAAAAATGTTTACAAGGTTGTTGTTTTTTTTAATTTCAGTCAAAATTGATGCACTTCAAATTTTCTGTAATACACTAAAAATAATGTTAATAAAATTATTCTTCGTCATAAATTGAACTATATTTCCTTTTTTGTTTTCTTTTATGTTAAAGATACAATGAAAGTACGTCTGAGCACTAGCTTTGATCTTTGACGTATGCAAGTAGTCGCGGGGTCGTGGGATGTTGCAGTCTCTGATTACATTTGTTCTTGTTTTCTTCTTGTTAGAGGGGGGCGTAACAGAAAATAATTGAGAAGGACTGATTTGAGGGCACCTTAACACAGCTCTAAACTAACATAACAGCTAATTGCATGGCTATTTGAATAGCAATGTGGTCAACTGTAGAAATGGACAAAAACTACATATTGAGACAGGACTTCAATACATGCACTGGTCAAAAGGCATGCATGCAAGCATTTTCGTACACATTTTGATTTTTTCTGCACTTTGGATAAACATAGTGCATCTCCTATGTTGAACACATCATCATGATCATCCACAATACGAGAATTCAAGTCTCCAGGGAGGATGTCCTTGGTAACATGCATCAGTGACATGATAATATTCAGTAGGAGAGGATGTAAGAGGTCTCAATGCATCATGGGAAGTCCCTCTTCAGGCTAAACCTATAGGCAAGCCAATAAAAGAGCAACTGATCCATCTCATGTTCTGCATATGGACTATGAGCTACTGCCCTTTGAGAGGAGGTTCATAGCAGAGAAAACGATTAAAACTTAATGTATCTCATTTTATACAGCCCTTTGAAATAGAGACAGAAAAAAACACTTGTTATTTATTAAATCACTGTATTCTGTGGATGACAAATGTGTTTTAGGTGCCTTTAGAGCTGTTTGTTTCTCTAAGAAATTTTGTGGTTGAAGATTCTGTTGAAATCTAAAGACAAATTTCCCTCTCTGGGACACAATAGTTCATCTTGATCTCAATCTTGAATAGGGTACTATATTCAACTGCAGGGCCTTTAGAGACTTACAAAGCCTGATAATATGGAACTGCAATAATTCAGACTGGAAGCAATAAATGCATTGACTTATTTTTATTGTACATCTGTTGGAAATGGGAGGTGCCTATGTATTGTCTGATTTTCTTCTTATTTATTTATATTTTGTACCACAATACGTAGGTGAGAGAAGCTAGTCCTGCAGTAAAATAAAGTCATAGAATTTGCTACATATGGAGGTTATACTGCAGATAACTAACAGATTCTGGCCATGGTTATGACATTCACAGCTTCTATATATTGGAGAATCATGTACTTCTAAGGACTCTGTACAATAGCTTCAGTTTTGGTTGACTTAATAAAGAGAATTTTGCAGGTCATTTAGGGTCAACACTTAGCAATACTATATAACGACTATTCATATTGACATCCACAAGTACAGGGGATTCTTTGTACTTGTTTCTGGGTTTGTCAAACCCAGACACTCCTTGGTTTCTGTTAAGCATGATGCCACCGTACAACGATGGAAATGTACTGCAAAATTAAGGAATCAATATTGTTTTAAAAAAATATACTTCCAGCTGTTGCTTGAAAATATTTGGGGGGTTTTTCCACAATGAACTTTGTATTGCACCACGCCAAAGAGCATCAACATTTAATGTGTGCACACTCTGGTTGACGTAGAAGAGTGGGAAGAGAACATCAGTCAATTATTAATGTTTAAAAGGTTTTCAGGAGTTCCGTTGTTGCTGAGGTTAGTGCTGGACCGAAGTATCTTAAGAACTTGCAGTTGCAGAGAAGCAAGGGGTGTCACTCTACCTCGCCCATAAGGAAAGGGTTATGGGAAATACAAGCAAACCTCATACTAGGAACCCACAAGCTACATGAGTACAAACTATAGAAGAACTACTTAATGCTAAGTCAGGGCAACAGTAGTTCCACTGAATAAAAATGGAAATAAGGAGTCCTTGAAAGCATAGTTACCTGCAGGGATTTTTCTGGTTGTCCATGTATGGAACATCTGGCGCAGCAGCTAGTCAGCCTAACTGTCAGCTTCAATTTCATCACAGAAGTAAAGCAGGCAGGCCTGGTCATTCTCCGTGCTTGCTGAGTTCACAGTAAATGCTCTCATGGGCGCACAGTGACGATGGGGGAGGTGAGTTAGAAGGACAATGTGACAGGAAGAAAAAATACATGAGTGTAAAGGGAAAATTAATAAAAACTGGAGAAATCAAAACAAATGCACATGTTTGAAGGAAAAATAACCATGCATTGAAGGTAAAGATCTTTGACCTGCATTCACAGACAACAGTCTGAATTTTGATGGACAGCAATGCAACATCATGCCATTGTGGTAACAACCTGGGGATCAAAACAACTGGTCAACAGTAGTCCTGTTCTGCCGCATGGGTATTAAATCAAAAATTTCAAGAGGTCCAGTCAGTCAACCCTGCCCCACTGCTGAGGTCCAAACAGATGCCATTGAAGTTCTCGTTTTTTGCAAGACTTAAGGTTAATCAGATTATTTCACATTTCTTCTTTAATGAACAATGTGAAATTGTGCAGTCATACTACTGTATACTGTATATCCATAACAAATCTTTAACAAACTGTATATGTCTTTGAACACATCTCTTGTCTTTCAGACCGCTTTGGTAAAGACACCAAGTTAATGATTAACTCAAATTATCATAAATTCAGCAGCTGTACAATTTGAATTTATGCAACAAAGTTCTTTTTGTAGAGATCAAGTATATGCCCTCCTGTAGGTTTGTTTAGCCTTCTGTGAAAATGTGATGACATTTCTCATTATGAAAGGATTCTGGATGAAAAGAAGGCGCTATCCCTCTCAGTTGATATTGTCAAAATGATTGTATAAGCTTCTATTCTGTTCAACATGACAGGAAATGCCTCCCTATCCATGACACACTTTGAAATGTCCATATTCAGAGTTCACTAAAACGTCATGTGATGTGAAGCAGGAAGGTCATAATATCCATGACTACCACTTCGTGTTCTGTTAGGCTTTAGTGTCAAGATTGTGGAATGATATTTAATAATTTCTCAAAGGCAAGTATTCACATGTTTATGATAGCTCCTGATTCTGAACACATAGCATTATCTGCTACTGATGCCCAAAATTTAGGTCAACATAAGTTTTTTACACTATTCTTGGTAGGAATGATGATGGAAAACCTACTGATGTTCATGTTATATGAGTCTTATTCAACGCTAGACAACATAGCTAACAACTAGCTTATACTATTGACAAGTTAACAAGCTAACAGTAATGTTGGCAAACATATGGCTGTTTAATTAATTTAATTTAAGTTTTTGTAGATCTGGAGAAAGCTTATGAAAGGGTGCCCAGAGAGGAACTGTGGTATTGTATGAGGAAGTCTGGAGTGGCAGAGAAGTATGTGAGAACGGTGCAGGACATGTATGAGGACTGTAAGACAGTGGTGAGGTGTGCTGTAGGTGTGACAGAGGAGTTCAAGGTGGAGGTGGGACTGCATCAGGGATCAGCTCTGAGCCCCTTCTTGTTCGCTATGGTGATAGACAGGCTGACAGATGAGGTTAGACAGGAACCTTTATGGACTATGATGTTTGCAGATGACATTGTGATCTGTAGTGAGAGCAGGGAACAGGTGGAGGAGAAGCTAGAGAGGTGGAGGTTTGTCCTGGGAAGGAGACGAATGAAGGTTAGCCGCAGTAAGTACATGTGTGTGACAGAGTACATGTGTGTGAATGAGAGGGACCCAAGTGGAAGAGTGAGGTTACAGGGAGAAGAGATCAAGAAGAAGGAGGATTTTAAGTACTTAGGGTCAACAATCCAGAGCAACGGAGAGTGTGGAAAAGAGGTGAAGAAGCATGTACAGGCAGGATGGAGCGGGTGGAGGAAAGTGTCAGGTGTGATGTGTGATAGAAGAGTTTCAGCTAAAATGAAAGGAAAGGTGTACAAAACTGTGGTCAGACAAGTGATGTTGTTTGGTCTAGAGACAGTGTCACTGAGGAAAAGACAGGAGGCAGAGCTGGAGATAGCAGAGATGAAGATGCTGAGGTTCTCTCTGGGAGTGACCAGGAAGGATAGGATCAGGAATGAGTACATCAGAGAGACAGCACATGTTAGAGATTTTGGAGATAAAGTCAGAGAGACCAGACTGAGATGGTTCGGACATGTCCAGGAGAGGTAGTGAATATATTGGTAGAAGAATGCTGAGTTTTGAAATGCCAGGCAGGAGACCTAGAGGAAGACCAAAGAAGAGGTTTATGGATGTAGTGAAAGAGGACATGAAGGTAGTCAGTGTGAGAGAAGAGGATGAAGAAGACAGGGTTAGATGGAGGCAATTGATTCGATGTGGCGATCCCTGAAGGGAAAAGCCGAAAGGAAAAGAAGATGAAGAAAGAAGAATTAATATAATTTAATTAAACTGCTGGAGTTTGCATGTTCTCCTCATGTCTGCTCGGGTTCCCCTCCGGGTTCTCCGGCTTCCTCCCACCTCCAAAAACATGCACTTCAGGTTAATTGGCCATTCCAAATTGGCCATAGGAGTGAGTGTGTGTGTGTGTGTGTGTGTGTGTGTGTGTGTGTGTGTGTGTGTGTGTGTGTATGTGTGTGTTTGTATGTGTCAGTGGAACTCCGCGGTGCACTGGCATCTCGCCTGAAGTTTGCCCCGCCTCACGCTCTATGCAGCTGAGATGGGCTCCAGCTCTCCGTGACCCGCGCAAGCGGATAAAGGAAAATGAATGAATGATGAATAAACTACTGGTAGGAGCCTAGCCATTAGTTCTCCTGTAACATCTACAATGCTACACAAAGGATGAAATAGTGAAACATGTACTGTAAGATTTTATGTGCCTGAATGTTGTCGCTACAATTTCCTGTATTTTTGTTTTTAGCTGTCCTCCAACAACCACTAAATAATTTGCACACACAAACATTTGTTGTACTTCTAGGGTCTGGCCCTAGAACCACCCCTGAGGGGGGATAATATATTAATAATATATGTCTGGTTTGGCCTGATGAAGAGACAGAACTCTAAGAGTTCCATGTTTACTTAAATATGATGAATTAGAACATTGAACAAATTATGTTCATATAGGAAACGTGCTTGAACATTTTAATAGCGACGTATAGAGAGATAGCATTACTCTCTCACTGTATAGCATGCCAGCACAGCTAGTCAAGTCATTGCACAATCCATGGTGAGGCATGGCTGGTGCCTCAGCGCAGGTCTCTTCTCAGTATTTCAATGGTAAATGTGACAAAATAAGCAATTTTTTTAGTAAAAACAACCTAAAATTGGTTATGTTAAACGGAAAATAACTATATAATTCACATCCCTGGATAAATATAACCATTTAATTTAGAAGAAAGTATACTTTATTGATTCCCAGGTGGGGAAATTACTTTTTTACTCAGACTATTTCTGCGCATGCGCGAGCAGGCTGCATTTTCTTCTGCTACGACGCTGTCTTGTACCTCCACCACCGTGTGCTCTCCTACTTGGACACCGGGGGCTGTGCCGCCAGGTTGCTCTTCTTTGACTTTTCGAGCGCCTCCAACACCATCCAGCCCCGGCTCCTACAGGACAAACTGACCTCCATGGCTGTGTTCAAGCACAACTCGGATACATGCCACATACAGAAGTACTCCGATGACACTGCGATTGTGGCATGTATCCGGGAGGGTGATGAGGGGGCGTACAGGGCATTGGTGGCTGACTTCGTGGAGTGGTGCCAACAGAACCAGCTCCAGCTCAACGTCTCCAAGACCAAGGAGATGGTGCTGGATTTCTGCCGGGCACCTCCCTCAACACAAACAGTGATCATCAAGGGCAGTGAGGTGGAGGTGGTAAGAAACTATAAGTACCTGGGACTGCAGCTAGACAGCAGACTGGACTGGTCACTCAACTTGGACTGTGTGTACAAGAAGGGGCAGAGCAGGATGTACTTCCTAAGGAGGCTGGCCTCCTTCAACATCTGTCCTAAGCTCCTTTTCATGTTCTATCAGTCCGTAGTCTCCAGTGTGCTGTCATACGCCATTGTGTGTTGGGGTGGGGGGGCCAGGAAAAGAGACCGTCTGAACAGAGTCATCCGCAGAGCGGGCTCAGTGGTCGGGATGGGCCTGGACTCTGTGGAGACAGTTCTAGGGAGCAGGACCATGTCTAAATTCAGGGCCATCATGAACAACACCAGCCACCCCCTGCACACCACCTTCTCCCAGCAGGGGAGCACCTTCAGCGGCAGACTGCTGTCACACAGCACCTCCACAGAGAGGCTGAGGTCCTCCTTCGTGTCCTGTGCCATCAGGGGGTACAATGACTCTCTCAGGAGGACTGGGGGGGAGGTGGCGAGGTCAACACGCGGTTTAATGGATTTGGATTTAATTTAGTTTAATTTTATACTGTTTATATTTGAATTTTTTTAGTATATGTACTGTTAATGCTACATGTGTCTGTTAGTGTGGTGTATGTCTTGTGGTATGTCCTGTTTTGTTTGTTTTTGTTTTGTTTTTTCCCCCTGGTGTTTGGCTGAACAGTGGATATGTGCATTTTCCTCCGGGATTATTAAAGTATATATCTATCTATCTATCTATGTACATTTTTTGTGTGTGTTAGTCACAGTGTGTGTAGAGGCCCCTGAAACACAACCACAGCACACAAGGGGCCTGTAAGCATGAGGTGAGCCAACACCTCCCATTGTCAGCTCACACTCCGGGTGGCTGGGTGGGAGCGGGAATTGATCCGTGGATCTTTGATCCAAGAGTGCATGCTCTACCTCTGAGCCACAATTTTATTTCTTCATTCTTCCATTTTTGTCTTTTATGATGGCAGGTGAGGCACAGCCCCTGACTGCACATCACTGGTGTCATGTATGTAACTATCTAAAGATTTCACAATTCAGAAAAAATTCAGTTATTCATTTTCCCCATCCAAATGTCACCTCCAACAAGGTCATTGAATCCAAAGAACACGTTCTTCATTTATTCTTTTATCGTTTGTTTTAACATTTATTTTACAGGTGAATTGATATTTAAAAGTATACCAATAGTTAAGATATTGCTTTCATATGATAAATGTTCCCTGATATTAAGTTAAAAAGTAACTTTATAATTAATGGAGTACAATACTTAATTTCCGTGTGAGTGTAAATCTGTTTAGTAGGGGTGGTTAATTGAGGTGAGTTTTCTATTTCTTAGTTTGCAAAAAATTTAAATTCATCGTCTGTGTCTCTCTTCCTCTCTTTCTCTATACCCCCCTAGATTTGGATGCAAATCCAGGAAGTAGTGAAAAATAATCCTTATTCAAAACAAGAAAGTCTAATCAAAATCGGATCTACTCTCCCTTGAACAGGATCCTACTGCAGACAAACATTTATCAAAACCCAATGGGTACTTTTTGCCATATCTTGCAGTCAAACAAATACAGGACAGAGTCTGAAATGCAAAATGAGCATATAGGTGGCATATCAAATGAAAATGACTTTTGATGTCTATTGTAGTGCTTATGTGGGCTGCAGTAAAATAGTTTAAAAACAAATCCTGCCTTGATTTTGGTATTTTAAAAGCTAGTCATGTTTGTGTTACCACCATATTATACAACATAACCAAAAACGCTATTTGCTACTCATAAACTACATGCCGAGTAAATAATGTTTGAATTTGTTCTTAAACTTAGAGAAAAGATTAAAACCAACATTCAAACTGCTTATTGATTCCTGGTGTCAACAAACTGAGATCGAGGAGTTTTTACCTCCCCCCCCCTCTTCAGCAGCACATGGCATGGGGCGGCTCAGGAGTCATTCTCAAAATTTTACACCTTCCTAATCTGCATACCGAGCACAGCCCCTAAAACGGCGTAATGTACCCATTCAGTTACGACCCAGGAGCAGCCATTTTAGCAGTATGTCAGCATCCCGTCCGGCCGATGCTTGTGAACCCTTCAGTCTGTGCGATGTAGGAACCTGCTCAGCATCCCGTGTCACCATCCTCTGCCTCGCAGGCAGGGAAAGGCCATCACTCGCTTTTTTTTTGCAAGCAAAAAACAAAAACAAAAGCCGCTATCCATCTCCTCATCTGTGCACATAAATCCCCTGCCCCTCCTCTTCTGCTGGCTTCTCACCTCCCCCTCACATCCGCAGCGGCGACTGGCCAATGAAATACAGAAAAATACGTAAGCATCGACGAGTGCTCGGCGCAGGCGAGTTTGAAGGAGCAGCCTCCTTTAAGGACCACTCGCACTGCTGACATCTCTCAGCCAGCTGTACAAGCAGGGCCTATATTTGTCTTGATCTCGGCCAAATACCATATTAAATCTATGCACGGATAAGAAAACGACATCATCAGGGGATATATTAATCTCCTTTAGGCTATCTGTCGGGACGCATCACCTCTAACGCAAGATGTTAGACCCGTCGTCCAGCGAGGAAGAATCCGATGGGATAGTGGAGGAGGACAGCAAAGAGGCGATGGCACCTCAGGCCGGATCCCGTATCTCTCCAAGCAGAACCAGCGAGAATTCGGGTGGACTGGCACCCAGCAGCAGCCGCAGCAGTGCGCGTCCGACCAGCCCGAGTCCGTCGGCCGTCAGCGAGGAGAAAGAGGACCTGGAGAAGCTGCAGAGGGACGAGGAGGAGCGCAAAAAGAAGCTGCAGTTGTATGTTTTTGTGATGCGGTGCGTCGCTTATCCATTCAATGCAAAACAGCCAACAGATATGGCACGGCGACAGCAGAAGGTAAGGGCATAATAAATAACCACATGCTGACGAGTAGCCCCCCCCCCGTTTGCGTCGCAGATGTTGTCATTGATGACCTACATAAGGTAGTAGAACACAGGGGTTTTAACCAGTAGGCCGATTCAATGATACAACGCACTCTTCCTGAAACGATTTTTTTTTTTCTTCTTTTACGCAAAATGTTAAAATCCTCCGAGCGTCACTGTGGAGCATGGAAGCGCTTCAGCTCTGGATGGTGGAAGGACGCGCGGTGCTGCAGAGCAGCGGGCTGAGTGCAGGTCATATTCCTCTATAGAGACATTCACGAGTGACATCAATCCCAGTAAGCCCATCAATTGAAAGGGCGTTCAAGGGATGGTGGATGACGATTAACTGGACGGTGTGATTGTTTTGTTCACCTCCATTACACCAAAGATACTCTTTACACTATAGATGTACAGCCGTGTGTGGCTGTGTGTGCTGGCTCCCTGGCAGATACCCAATTCCAACCCGTTTACGCCATCACTTATCCGGTAAATTCGGCCTCCCAAGGTGACTTTTAGGCACAGACCTCTTGAGGAGGGTTCCTTAATAGCCCTTTGCCTCTGCAGATGAGCTACCTCTTCTGGGTGGATCATAACAGTTTTTCTATAGCCACACATACTATTTCTTCTACTATTTACAAATGATCTAAATTACAAGACTGACATGGGTTACCTTAAGGGACAAGGCCCGCATCCTAGTTTCATGTTTCTACTATGCCCCTCTGATGTTGAAGCCAGTTTTAGGTCATAGTGTCCTCCATACCAAAGTCATCATGCACAGGCCTTACTGTTTGTACTACAGTCTTGCAGTGGCAATCTGCTACTATTTGTAAAGTAAAACTGCAGATGGAAATCTGAGGTTACCTCTAGGGTGAAGACATCCATCATCACATGGCTCAGTAGTAGCAGATTTATCGACACAGAGGGCCCAGCCAGTGTGCACCTGCTGAACATTCACTCAGCGCAATGAATCTGCAGTATGTTGTGGATCACATTAATGAAGAAACATTGCAAACAGTATGGAAACTGCCCTTATTTTTTGTTGTTGCTGTTTTTGTTTAACCTGCCGACAGTTAGTCTTCAGCTGGCCAAAGTTTAAGCCATATGGTCCAAATATTCTGCTGACTCATACACAAGTGCATGTGGGTGGGAAAAGCCATAGTGTTTCCTTCCATTTGTTTATTTGTAGTCTTGTTCAGCGTAGGTTATGATAATCTAAAGCATGCTTACTAATGCACTTTCATATCGCAAAGCTCAGGCATCCACAATCCTCCCCTGTGGGAGAGTAAATATCTGAACAAACAATCAAATGCTTGCTGCCGACCAGGAAATCAAAGCTTGCCTGTCTGTCCACAGTCAGCTGCTGGACTTTGATTAGCACAAAATTTGCCTCCTTTGGCAGAAACAATCCCTTCAGAGAATCCCCTTCAGCTTGTGCAAAATTATAGGAGAACAATAAACCTCAATGTCTTTTTTCCCAAACATTTCACACACATTTTATTCTGTGAATTTAGAGCATTTTACCTCGGTTAATTTTCTGATATGTAGTTGTGAAAAAAATGTTTTTTTTGACCAAATACGTACCACTGAAATGAAAATATTAAGCATTGGTCCAATATTTCCATTGTAGATCCTCTCAGCTATGAATCTCACTAAATGTGGGCTTCATGGATGCCCATCAAAAATCATTACTTTAAGGAAATGTCTCACAATGTCTACTCAGTGATCTAATTTATATCTTATTTGAGCCTAATTATTATATTTTAGTCGCACAACTATGATAAAGCAATTTCTATAATGAAAAGACATGAAGACCTCACCAAAACATGTACAGCATCTCCATGATAATCCATTATTAGGAGCTCTGACACACAAGCAGCATTGATGAACTATCACAGAGAAGCAGACCATGCTGCAGCATATGCAAGCTCCACTGCTGCTTTAAACATCTTGCTATAATCTTGTGAAAAGGAAACATAATAAGGCACTAACAGGCAGTTCTTTCTTTGCACAGGGGCAAGGTAAATATTTTCTCATTCAGTCTGAAATACATCTTCACAAGCTGTACTTTTAAGGTTGCTGTTATTCAAATGCTGGTTGAGTGTGGGTGTATTTAACTCGTGGCATATGTGTTTGTATAATCATATGCCTCTTCTCTGTAGATATATTGTAAGTAAATGCTTGAGGTTTCTGATAGAGATTGGTAAAATTTATGGGATTATGCGCTGGATGTTTGGATGAATTTCTCCAGCAGATAAACTCCTTATATAATTACATGTAAAAAAAAAAGACCTCAGGTGCACATACATAATTATAGATTACCTTCAGGACAGCTTTTATTGGGCATTATTGTTTAAAATGAATTGAGTGGAATTTGGTACATTGATGGTAATGTTAACATATCAGCCCAGAAGTTCCTCAGTCTGTCAGTCTTTTGCACAGATTGAAATGCGTCAGCAGGTAATAATAATTTGATGGGTTGCCATGGAATGTTGTTTAGACGTTCATTGTCCCGAGAGAATGAAGTCTGCTGACTTCGATGAACCTCTGACCTGACTGACTTCTCTGGATGTGTGGGCTACATAGACATATTTCACAGAGCAATCCATCTGACTTTTGGAAACTCTGATTTTATTGTAATTTCATAATTTTTATTTTTGTGGTTTTAAACAAAATGTTCCGGCAACAGTTGGATGATGTGCCATAAAGTATGGTTAAGTAATTCACATATTCCTTATGATGACTTGAAATCATTTTACTAATCTTTGATTTTTCATTCAACATCACCAAGATAAACATGAGGTTTTCCAAATGGTTTTCCTCATACCAGTACTTGAAAAAACTAATTATCTCCATGTTAGCCTTGTTGTGTAAAAAATGTGTGCATGTGAACACTCTAAGGGAAGATGATGAAAACGGAGACATCAGCGTGTTTATCTTGTTACTCAGAGCCTTTTTGCATGCTGCCATGGTTGCATATTATTGCTGATGTGTTTGCAGAGGTATTAGTCAATAAAAAAAAAATCCCTGATGTAACTAAAGCTTCACAGTTAAAAAACTGATACTGATCTGATCCATTAAACCCACATGCTTTTTGTCACATAGGGTGTGTTTTAGGACAGAATAATCTCCCTTATTTTACAATTTATAAAATCTGATTCTTTAGATTATCCAACCCAATCAACTCACCTGCCTGCAGGCTAATGTAAAACTGTGACATAACAGAGTATTTTGATGCTGCACATTTCGGTGTTGCTCCTCTGAGTTGAGAGTGAACTGTGTAGCGACTGAAATGTAAATCGGTGATACTCAAAGGAAGTTTGCCTCTTTATGGTTAGTCTTGAGCCTAAGGAATCTTGACGTTCACTTACACAATGTATGTCTATAATCGGGCCACATCAACTTCACTGAGTTTTGGAAATATGCCAAAAGGTCTTAAAAAAGTTGGAACAGGGTCAACAAAAGTGCTGGGACAGATCTGGAATGAACGGAAACGCCCGAGTAGATCATTCCACAGGTAAATAGGTTAGTTAGTAATGGGAGACAGAGTCATGATTCAGAATGAAAGCGGCGTTATCAAAAGCCTCAGCCATTTACAAGCAAAGTTGGATTTGAACGTAGCGGCAATCTGCATGGGTAGATACTCCCAACAGTTTCAGAATGTTATTCTTCAAAGACATTTGAAGATTTCACCAGACCATAATATCCCCAGGACATTCAGAGGATCTTGAATCGCTGCCAGTAAGAAGCAATGATGAGAAGGACATGAGTATATGTTGAAAAGTTTTTATACATAGCTTAGGAACTCTAGTTGCCTATGAATTTTGTCTCTGCATTTAAAGTTAAGACTCACATGAGAAGCATGAGCTTTACATCAACCTTATTCAGAAACACTGAATATGGTTGTGTTTCTACTATGGTTGATTTAAAGTTAATTAGTCTAAATATCTATTATATTGTGATTGTATTGGGATAGAGTTAAGAAAGATTTCAACATCATTACATTCTCATATCATGTTGGGTAGACCCCCTCGGCTTTTGATAAAACTGCACATGGACACAACTTTATATCATTTCAGTAACTGGAACCCGTGGAAATTCCCCGATAAAGCAATAATACAGTGCGGCCTCGCACAATCGTGTATCAACGATTGCGACTCTACCTCATCGTGGCTTTTTAGTAGGCAGTCGCATGATACCGTATGAGCATTGTATTGGCTGAAGGCATGCGGATGTCCGCTCCGTTCCGTCAGTCTCAGACTTACAGGAGACACAAAAGTGCTTTAAACAGTATATCAGAGTGTGGGAAGAGGTAATACGGATAGAAGGTGGTTTAATATCAGTATAGGGAGGGTCATGAACGTTTAAATTACCGTAAATAATAAGATAAGTAGATGGCGATTTCGGTAGCAGATTCCTCAATCGTGTGTGGTTCCTGGAACACATTGACCGCAAAGAACGAGGGCGCATTGTATCAGACTTCATACCAAACATATGAAAACAAATGTATTGGTATTATAAACCAAGCTCACCCAACCTTATCAAAAATCAACGTGATGATGTAATACCGACTTTGCATTCGCAAATCATGGGTTGCTCTGTTGCGGGCATTGCGAAGCCGTAGGTGAATGTAGGTGAATGAAGAAAGCTAACTAATCGTGAGATTGGGAAAGGAGCTAACGTTAAAGGAAAAACCACCTGTCAAAAGAGCAATTGGAAAAGAAATTTAGAGAAGTGATAGTTCTGTTAGCTGACTACATGAACAGAACTCTATGAAGTTACTTAAAGTTTTTGTCAGATGCCCGAAAAGCAATTTGGATACAACATCGATTGTCGCGTTCCGAACGGAAACCATGACTTGACAGACTGTTGGTGCTAGCCAGCTAGTTTGACTCAGAATTTGTTGCCATTTTCTGTGTCGTTCCTGCTGTTTGGACTCTCTGCTCAAAAACATGAAAATTGATGGAACAGTTATGATACTCTAAAATAATGTTAACTGGGAAGTACATGTATAGTTATTTCTTCTCCTAACATAGCAGATGCCTTATGCCATATTGTTCACGTGATTCCGTCTGGCAGATGTGCTGTGATTGGTTGGGCGCTTGATTGACAGGTAGTGGGTGGAGTTGGTGACAATGTGAGACTTCAAGTGAGTTTATTCAAATATATAGGTGGGGAGATTACCTGACAAATATGTATGATGTAGGTGTTTTTGTTCATTGAACATACTTGATATAACATTACATGAACAGTAAAGTCAAAATAAACCAGGTGTGTATTTGAAGTACATAATTAAACACAAGATTTGGTGACATTTTTTATTTTTTTATGATTCATGGAGACTTGGAAAAAACAAAATATATCATAAGTTACGGTGTACGCCATGTCTGCGGAAGTGACACAATCGTAGACATCACGGTGAATCCATATCAGCGCCGTTATGTAAATAAACAGGAAGGGACAACGTAACAAGCCAACATTATCAGATTTATGAATCAAGAAATCATCTAAAAAATCATGTTGTGCTGACCCTCTAACAGTTTCAGTGGATTGTTTGAGCGGCTGCACACTTCTCTAGTCCTTAGCTGTAGTTCAGCTATTCATATCAGTTGTTTCCACTCACCGTTCTTTTTCTTCCTGCTGTACCTACAAAGTTCATAAGTCTGTGAGTGAATGCACATATTGTTTGAGTGACTTTGTAGTTATACTGTCCCGTTTTGGTTTACTGTGTGCACTACCAATGCTAATGCGCTAGCCCGTCAATTGGATTTTCCATATTATGTTAGCATTGAACTAACCGCCATTCGTTAGTGTTGGACTGTGGAATTAATAACAACTCTAGTTTATATTAATATGTATTTAGGAGTGTATAAGGATGAGGGCCTAACATGCTGTTTTTGTATGTTTTATTTCAGTTTCAAAGATCTACTCAGGAAAATGACCTGTCTATCACTTTTGATATTGTTTACTTTTCACTAGTGCCATAATCTCATGATAATCTGGTCATAAAAACATTTACATAATACCTCCAGTAGCTCCAGACATGAATTAATTATCCACTAAACCTTGGGAATTCATAATAAATAATATGGGTTGTCCGAAAATGATCTTACCTTCAAATCTCTTTGGAAATCATCCGGGTTGAAGTGCTCATGGCAGATTCTCGGATATTTGGTCCTTTTGACCCTGTTTATTCGCGCCTTCCATTTCCTTCCAAACTTTTCAAAAGGTATTCTGAAGAAAGATAGGTTCTTCTCTTTGTGTTTAAGTCCTGTGGTGTTGGAACAACCATTCACCTCACAGGTAACCATGACTTTATCTGATTTATCGCTTCAGTGATCTATTGTGTTGTAATGGCTGCCCTGACTGATGAAGCTACGGGTGTCGCCAATGACATATGACCCCCCACGTGACCACTTGATACGGAAGCTGCTGCAGCGCAGATTTTAAGGTTTCCTGACCGTAGGGATGATGCCAGATATCAGGGGGAAAAAAATTCTTAATTTTTTCAGAATGATTAACAAAATATACATCACTTTAAAATCCGTTTACTGTCCCTTTAATTTTGAGAACTGTTCCATTTGAGCTCATGTATAAACAATTAAAAAAAGCTAGGCAGTATGTGCAAGAAAACTAGAAAAATGTGAAGAAGAAAGTGACTTAATTGGAAGAGACAAAAACTGTAGGTTTTTAAATATTAATTTTGATATACTTTATTTGTAATATGGAGTGTGTACATCCAGTCTTAAAAATCAGAAATCATTTAGATTACATTGAAGTGACAAACACATAGATGGAAGATAACTGTGGAGATACTGCCTGAACTCATGCTCAAGAAATGCGCTAATAAGAACATTAGTAAATGGAGAGTGGAAATATGACTTTGAAATCATTTGCATTATTGTGTAACATATTCAATGGCTGCTTTTCATTAAAAAAGGCACAGTTTGAAGCTTTGCAGTATGTCAAGCTTGGATTTATTCATTTAACAGTGAATCATGCCAATTAATGTTTCAAGGTCTTTGCTGCAAAGCATTTTATTGTGTTTCATCAACACTATTGTTACAGAATAAAGGTGTTCGTCAGAAGCATGGCTATCAAAAAGGATTCACAATGGATGACAGCAGAATAGCAGTAGAATTTCCTATCTCACTTGAAATTTGTGGAGCCATATGTAAAAAAATTCACAGTTTCACAAATGAAACATCTCCCCTGTCCATTACCAGGAGGGAAGGCTAGGATATTTTTCCTTTTGAATGTCTTCAAATTGTTTTTTAATAAATGGTCCCAATTTTCAAACTGACTAATTTTTGTTGTGACCTGACACACGTACACAGGGCAGTAATGCACTAACAAAGAGCTGCAGAAATGCAGATGATTTGGGATGTGTGCATGTGAATGTAAAATGCCTTATGTTTCCTACAGGCCTCATGAAGAGGAAGAGATTCATGTCTGTTCCGAAGGCACTTGCTGAAATCACGATGTTTCTCTACTGGACCACAGGGTGTTCTTTTTAATTGTGCTGTATGTGAATCTCTGCATAATCTTGTTTGCCATCCAAAGCTACATTTTAATTTGGGAAGACAAATGTTTTACATGGACTGGTGATATTTTCTCATCCTTAATCCTGCCGATAAGTACTGTTTTTTGAAGGACAAAATCCAGGCAGAATAGAATTGTTTGGTTGTGGACAATAGTTGTGTCCTTTTGGTGCAGGCATGAATTGACTTGACTTAATCTGAATGGCCCCTGTTTTTTTGTGTATGTTTTTTTGGTTAAGATTTAATCTCTGCTCCCAGTGCAGAACATTAGTTGGTTTTATAAGAATTGAAAACCAGGTTGTTAAACCTTCTACGTGAGCGGCCTTCACCAGATTCACACATTTACACTGAAAGCAAGAGACCTACTCTTAAACAACAAGCACAAACGTTAACTAAATACTGTATGAGTACATTTTTTTTAATAGTGTAAGTATTCTGGTGCTGTGGGTTAATTGTATTTATTAATTAGCTAATTTCATTTATAATACCTGACACAATGAATTACAATCAAATTTTCAAGGACATGTCATGGTGGGGTTTTTTTTTGGGATACTTTTATATTATGAAAATTATTTGATGGTCAATTTTCAACTACAGTAATTTATTAAGAAAACAATACAGATGCATAAACAACACTGGTGCAGTTCCAATGTTGATTTGTTTACTCTCACTTTACGACAGACCTTAGATGTTCATGCAGTGTTGATATGTTAATCACTCTCCATTTGTTCCCTTCACACATTTAACTGAACATGTATACTAAAGCAGATATATCTAACCTGAATAAATACCTCCACCAAGGCCAGATAGACCTTTCTGATTGAATTAAACCTAAGCTCAAATCACAGTTATCAACCTTTTATTGACTCTTAACAGATATATTGAGAAAATCCCTTAGTTTAGGAATTATAAAGGAAGTGACTAAAATTCTTGGATCCTTCCAGATCTACTCCTAAATATAGTGAATTCTTCCTTGGATCATGTCCAAACCTCCCATTGGGTTTTGTAAAAATCTATCAAGTAGGTTTAAAAAAAAAAAAAAAAAAAAAATTCTGCTTATTGACAAACAAAAAAACCAAACAAACAAACAAACAAATGAATGCGATGAGAATAAAACCTCATATTGAGCAAATTAATTAGAGTAGCTATTGCCAGTCTAACCGTACATTTTTTTTCTTTTTCTGCAATCAGCATAATTCTGTTCTCATAATTACGTGATTGCTTTCTCATCATGTGATTGTAAGTTATGATTAAGAGGTGTGGAAGTTGTAATCACTGTGCAAGAAAAGACGCAGATTCATACCAGACTTCATTGAGTGTTGCATGTAAAATTACGGCAGGGAGCTGCTGTTGTCATTTAGGACCAAAGAATGTGTTTGTTCAATTGCAAGCAGCTGTATTGAACTGTATAAAGCATTGTTTGGAAGCAGAAAACACAAGGGCATGACTGGAATGAAGCAAAGAGAGAAATCAGAGAGATGAGCAGTTATATTCTATAAAAGAAGTTTGAAATATTCAGTTCACTTTTCATCTCTTTCTCTCTGTCTTTTACCCTCACCAATGCATAAATAGCACGAACACCATCACCAGGCTGTATGTAAGGTACATACTGGAGGGTTATTTCTTGTGTTATTGTGAGTGTCACATGTTGCTGAACCTGTTCATCAAACAGGTAGTACAATACTCCCTTTAAAGTTTAGGTTATTTATGTAATGTCGAAAATGTGGTCAGTGTGCTGAGGAATTCAAGTAAAATTGTTTATGTGTTGTTCCAGTGATTTATGGTTTGTGATTTAATAAAAACAGTAGACAATGATGCGGGATAGATGTCAGCTGCAAAAGAGAGAGACTGAGTGAACTCATAGGACCCGAAGCCCAGCGAAGGTTAATTAGCTGACAACCCAGCCATGTCAACAAATTGCCTCATGAGTTATGACATGCACCAGCCCCTGACCCCCACTTCCCCACACCCCTATGAAGGAAATACAGGACAGACAATGCATGAATGAATGAATGGCCATAACTCTCTGATTAAATATAAATGTACAGTTTTTAAGACCAAGGTTATCCCATCATTCTACATCTAAGTGTATGTTCAGGTCTTTGGGAGTGCTTCTGATATTGAAGGGCTTTGGCTCTAAAAAGAGTGTGACTAATGGCCTCAAGTGATGTTATTCGAGTCGTCTAGCGATTGAGCTCTCTAGATCTCATGAGCTCTACTTTGGCAGGAGACATTAGACACTATTTGGGATAAAGAACCATATTTAATCAGAATGTGTCAGCAGTTTGCATTGTGATTGATGTAGGTTCTAGGTTGTCCCTCAACATGAACAGCAAAAAATATCCATAGCTTAGATTTCAACTCAATTTTTAAATCATTCATGATGGTGGGATCAAGTCTTTTGGAAAGTAGAGCCGAGCAAAGAAGGGAGACAGAGGCTGGTAATTATTCAGTGAACTGAAGAGTGGGTTGGTGAGTGAAGTCAAACAGCTAGGGAGTGTGTTGGCCCTGCGTTGAACAAGGTGTAGCAGGATGATGGAACTGTGGGAGATATTAAAAAGTGGTAAAAATGATCTGGTTTGATATTTTTACATGAAAAAAATATTTGCAATCCAAAATTAATCACTGGAGCTCTGTTAATTCATCACAATTAATATTTTTGCAATATTAACAGCAATATGCCACGCATTAATAGTTTTGACGTTATCTTGGTAACATATTTTCAAAATGTAAATGCATATGATGTCAACTTTAGCCAACAAATTGAACAGACTGACAGAAAAACCTCTTTGTGACTTTGTGATTTCTTAGTCGATGTCACGGTGGCTCAGTGGGTAGTCTCAAAGCAACACAGTTCCGGGTTCAAGTCCTGCTCTGTGCGGAGTTTGCACATTCTCCCCATGTCTGCGTGGGTTCTCTCCGGGTTCTCTGACCTTTTCCCACCTCGAAGAACACATACACACAAACACACACACACACACACACACACACACACACACACACACACACACACACACACACACACACACACACACACACACACACACACACACACACACACACACACACACACCTGCATTGGTACTTCCAAATTATGTGTTGTGTTTGTGTGTATTTATGAGTGTGTGCGCGAGTGTTGTTTGTCTTTCGTGGGGCTCCGCAGTGCACTGGCGTTGTGCTCGGAGTAACACCCGTTGCCTTCAATTCGGCAGGGATAATCGCCAGCAAACTCTCTGATCCACGATAGAGTGTATTTCTTTTCTTTCTACGCAGAACAAGCGGTAGAAAATGAATAAATGAAAGAATGAATCAATGAATGATTTGCTAGACAGAATAAAGGTGGGTGAGGTTTGGGTTGGAGTGGGTGTGTAGGATCTGAGATTCTAGATGAGAGTTAGGAATCAGCTTAATAAAGCTTTGGAGGTTCACGGCAGAGCTGTAGTTGGTATTTTTTCCATTGTGAACTGAGATAAACAAGAGAATGAAAAAAAAATCACGTATTTTTGTTTATTCGGTGCTATTTTGAGGATATAAAACTTATTACCGTAATTAAATGTAACCATAACTTTCAATCTCAGTGACTTGTTAATTTCTGTCTAAAACAATGTTTCTGTTTTAGTGTAGGAAATAGATATTTCCTTCTGATTACATATTTAAATCTCATCGACCAGCTCTACAGCTAAATATCATTTTCTTTTCTACTGAAGTAATGAAATATGACAGAAAAGCAGCAATTAACTGACTGATTGAGTCAATCTCAAATCTACTGGCTGTTGTATTGATAATATCGGAGAGGTATATTTCACTGTCCCTCTGCTTATTTACTTTGTCACTTGTTTATTTAAATAGTTTCTTGTGCTTCTTTTGGATCATTATAAAATAGACATGAACTACCTTTTTCAAGTTTTATTTTAAACGTTAATGCATGTATTTATATGTTGTCGGATAAATATATTAACATCATGCAAAACAAGTAATGCTTCTGTCTCCGGTTGCTAAACCCTCAGTTATTCCATTGAAACATAATGGAATATATTGGTTTGATACTTTTGGCCTAGAGTTCTGTAAAATTGTTCTTTTCAACACTGCAGAGCCTGACATGTCCGTGCTACACTTATTTCTGCTTACTATAGTAAAGGAACTATACTGCCTTTGGGTTTGAGGAATGATAATAGATGAGGAGGCAAAAAGGGAATACAGTGTTTTGCTGCATATGAGCCACAGCTCCTGATTATGACAACAGAGGTCCCTGTATTATCCCTGTTTGCAATGTGTCTGCAGAGTGTACACCTGGCTGTTTACTAACCCAGTAGTGTGGTATTTACAGACAATGGTGTGTGTGTGTGTGTGTGTGTGTGTGTGTGTGTGTGTGTGTGTGTGTGTGTGTGTGTGTGTGTGTGTGTGTGTGTGTGTGTGTGTGTGTGTGTGTGTGTGTGTGTGTGTGTGTGTGTGTGTGCGTGTGTGCGGGTTTGTGCCTTCAGAACAATTCTATGTGAGTATGACTGCTTGGGGATAATAGATTGTGCATTTGTCTTTGTATAATAATAGTTTTGTGGACACAGTCATTACATGATGCTGTTGTTTTGTGTTTCATGAGGTCTGATGCTGGTAGATTTTGTGCATCCATAATGCAGCACTTGCTCCTGTACTCGTGTTTTCTGTTTACTCAGATGGTGGCCTACAGGTGAAATCTGAAAGTTGTCTTTGTCTGGTGAGATTTTCATAATGCTATGTTCAATGATGACGAACAAATTTACGCACAAGAAGAAGATATAGTGTATATATTCTGTCTGCATCACATTGCCCATTTCATGACACTTAATTTCTTAAGAGTACTTAAGTACTCTTAAGAGTACTTAAGTATATCTTCATTTTTTCGAAGATGTTATATTGATTGGAAAGTATATTCATAATATTAAAAAAAAGTTTAACATGTACAATTTATTTTGATTTTTACTGAAATAATTACTCCTGTATTTTCTACTATACTGCATATATGCATGTGTGCTTTATATGTGGAATCATATAATGTGATTATGGAAACAATAGTCCCCCCCACACACACACACACAAAACAATAGATCATAGATTCAATAGTGCAAGCCTCTGCTGCTGAGTTCCCTCATTATGTCTTGGAAAGAAATAGTCTATATGTATATATTTTGAATATTGATGTGAACAGACACTATGTAGATTATGTCACGACCTATATTGTTTCACATTTCTAAGATATTATATGGTAACCTGAGTAGTAATTAATGGCATTAATGTAATATCTTCTTCTTCTTCTTCTTCTCCTTTCGGCTTTTCTCTTCAGGGGTCTCCACAGCTAACTCCACAGCTCCCTCTAACTCTGTCTTCGGCATCCCCTTCTCTCACACCGACTACCTTCATGTCCTCTTTCACTACATCCATAAACCTCCTCTTCGGTCTTCCGCTAGGCCTCCTGCCTGGCAGTTCAAAACTCAGCATTCTTCTACCAATATATTCACTATCTCTCCTCTGGACATGTCCAAACCATCTCAGTCTAGCCTCTCTGACTTTATCTCCAAAACCTCTAACATGTGCTGTCCCTCTGATGTACTCAGTCCTGATCCTATCCTTCCTGGTCACTCCCAAAGAGAACCTCAGCATCTTCATCTCTGCTACCTCCAGCTCTGTCTCCTGTCTTTTCCTCAGTGACACTGTCTCTAGACCAAACAACATCGCTGGTCTCACCACAGTTTTGTATACCTTTCCTTTCTTTTTAGCTGAAACTCTTCTCTCACACATCACACCTGACACTTTTCTCCACCCGTTCCATCCTGCCTGTACAAGCATCTTCACCTCTTTTCCACACTCTCCGTTGCTCTGGACTTTTGAGCCCAAGTACTTAAAATCCTCCTTCTTCTCTTCTCCCTGTAACCTCACTCTTCCACTTGGGTCCCTCTTATTCACATAAATGCACATATGTCTTACTGCAGCTAACCTTCATTTCTCTCCTTTCCAGGACAAACCTCCACCTCTCTAACTTCTCCTCCACCTGTTCCTTGCTCTCATGACAGATCACCATGTCATCTGCAAACATTATAGTCCATGGAGATTCCTGTCTAACCTCGTATGTCAGCCTGTCCATTACCATAGCAAACAAGAAGGGGCTCAGAGCTGATCCCTGATGCAGTCCCACCTCCACCTTGAACTCCTCTGTCACACCTACAGCACACCTCACCACTGTCTTACAGTCCTCATACATGTCCTGCACCGCTCTAACATACTTCTCGGCCACTCCAGACTTCATACAATACCACAGTTCCTCTCTGGATACCCTGTCATAAGCTTTCTCCAGATCTACAAAAACACAATACATATCCCTCTGGCCTTCTCTGTACTTCTCTATCAACATCCTCAAAGGAACTACTGCATCTGTAGTACTCTTTTTTGGTATGAAACCATACTGTTGCTCACAAATGCTCACTTCTGCCTTTAGTCTAGCTTCAACTACTCTTTCCCATAGCTTCATTGGATCTGCACATCTCTCTTGTTATTAAAAAATGGGCACCAGCACACTTCTTCTCCATTCCTCAGGCATCTTCTCACTATCTAAGATCCTGTTGAACATCCCAGTCAGAAACTCTACTGCCACCTCTCCTAGACACTTACATACCTCACATGTATATCATCAGGACCGACTGCCTTTCCATTCTTCATCCTCGTCAATGCTCTCCTCACTTTGTCCTGACTGATCTTTGCTACTTTCTGGTCCACAACAGCCACCTTTTCTAGTCTTTGTTCTCTCTCATTTTCCTTGTTCATCAACTCTTCGAAGTACTCTTTCCATCTTCCTCTCACACTACTTGTGTTTGTCAATAGATTTTCATCCCTATCCTTAATCACCCTAACCTGCTGCACGTCCTTCCCATCTCTGCGTCTCTGTCTTGCCAACCGGTATAGATCAGTCTCTCCCTCCTTACTGTCGAACCTAGCATACAAGTTGTCATAAGCCCCTTGTTTGGCCTTTGCTACCTCTACCTTCACCTTACGCTGCATCTCCCTGTACTCCTGTCTACTCTCCTCAGTCCTCTCAGTGTCCCACTTCTTCTTACCAAACCTCTTTCTCTGTATACACTCTTGTACCTCCTCATTCCACCACCAAGTCTCCTTATCTACTTTCCTTCCAGATGACACACCAAGTACTCTCCTACCTGTCTGCCTGATCACACTAGCTGTAGTTGTCCAGTCATCTGGAAGCACCTCCTGACCACCCAGAGCCTGTCTTAACTCCTTCCTAAAAGTCATGCAACACTCTTCCGTTTTCAGCTTCCATTAATATTAATATGTAGTCATGTATTACAGGTGATAATGACTCGATAATATTGTGGTCTATATTTTTATTTATTATTCCTATTTAAATATAATAAATAATGCCACCACACACACACACACACACACACACACACACACACACACACACACACACACACACACACACACACACACACACACACACACACACACACACACACACACACACACACACACACAGAAGAATGATAGGCCTACATGTTTGTATTTCAATAATTTTGTAAGCATTGAGCAATGAACAAAGAGACAAACTGCACAATTTTTTTCCACCTGAGTTTTGTTCCTGACAGTCTGGAAAAGTCTTTGAAGCTATTTTAATATAACAGCTATGACCTTTATGTTATTTGAAATTGCTAATGTGGCCTAAATAATATATGAATTCCCTATGTAATGGCCCCCATTTCGGTGAAATTTAAATGGCCTATATTGCAAGTATTGTTTTTTTTTTGTTATGTTATGTCTTTAGTTTGTGTAGACTATATAGTATAAAATACTTTATGTATCATTAAAAATAATTATTATATTAAGTTCAAATGTATGACTTCTTCTGCGCTACACTTACACGGAGACAAAATGGAGCAAGTACGCTTACAACATAGTATGTAAACTTAATTTTTTTCAGTTCAGTGAAGAATCACTAAAGGCAGCTTTCATTTACAACATGTGCGCCTGAGGGGTTTCTACATCTTTGACCCTCTGTAACGGGCTTGGTTCACAATATCTCTAAGCATTGTTTTTGAATTAAATACTTGACCATTTTAAGTAGTTATGCAATTTCTAAAACTATGCATCTATCCATCCATCTTCTAAACCCGCTTCATCTGTTGTCACGGGGTACTGGAGCCTATCCCAGCCGACTGGGGGCGTGGGGCAGGGAACACTCGGGACACGGTGCCAGTGCATTGTGGAGCTACACTTAAAGGACAACCACATACTCACACCTACATGCACTTTGAGACTGGCCAATTAACCTGAAGCGCATGTTTTTGAAGGTGGGATGAAGCTGCAGAACCTGGAGAGAACCCACGGGGACACAGGGAGAACATGCAAACTCCGAACAAATCCGGAACCACCTTGCTGTGCGGAGACAGTGCTACACACTGCGCCACCGTGCCGCCCACTTTCTAAAACTATAAAATAAAATCATATGAGCAGAAAGTTTTTAGTTAAAAATTCATAGGCTGTTGAATATTTTACACAGCCTCAAATACGATTTGATCAATCGAAACCCAGATCCATAGTCATTTTGAGCTATAATGAAGTTACTGTAAATAAAGCCAATGCAATGGGCATATCCACTCTATTGATAAGTGAAGGGTGATTAATGTCACTGTCCACTTCATTGCAAGCCAATGCATCACAGTGTAACACTGCAATCTTGATAAGAGCCACAGAGAGAGCAAATCAATAAGGGAAAGGCTGGAAAGTATGTCTTGGGACTCTGACATACTGATGAAAATGGAGGCATTTTGCCTCATCCATCAACTTGTTTAGCACAGTTCTCCAATCAGCAATGAAATAAAGAGCGTGCTGAAGTCATAAATACTTTATGTAGCTCAACTATTCTTTTCCTTTCACTTCTTCACCTTGTTTATTGATATGAACTGAAGTGTCAGCTCTCCAATACACACACAAACATACGCATGCACACAACACACACACACACACACACACACACACACACACACACACACACACACACACACACACACACACACACACACACACACACACACACACACACACACACACACTTGCACAGAGGATTGGTCTGTTGTCATTCTTTAAATTTCCACAATAGTTTTTAGGTAGAGTGTAAATGTGTCTGCTTGTTTTGATCATCAAGTCTAAAAAAATTAAGTGACTTCTGCAACCGTGGTTCTCTGAGTAGCCTGAGTGAATGACCTCACTATGAGATGAGTCTCATGCATTCTCTTAGAAGCTCTTGTACCGTTATGACAGCCCTGATTAGCTGCAATCATGATGTCAGAGCTCTATATCTTATATACAAGTGACACAAAATCATGTGTCATTCAAGACAAATGTACATGAGTGGGGTGGTGTGTTGAGTCAAACCTCAGGCTCCACTGGTTTGTAAGCCTGCTTACATTGGTTTTGATGGAAAAAGATATTTTCCAGGTGTTGTTGACATGTTGAGCAACAAGAACCATTTTCAGGTATTCCTTCGAGATCAGACAAAAAATATTATGTGTATGCCTGATTTCAGACCAATAGATGATGTTTTTATGCATGTTCCTGATTTTTCAAGCCAAGTCTGCCCTTATTATTATTCTTTATTGCATTAAAAAAAATCATTGTAATTGAATTAATCATCGATAATATGCATTCTTTTATTGTCTTGAGCACGTCACAATTTTAATTGTCTCGTCTTCAGCCGCTTATCCAAAATACTCATCTGCTGTAGCCAGTGCCACTTTGCTACAGGCAAGAAGCAGGGTACACCTTGGATGAGTTGCCAGTTCTTCACAGGGCCACAAAAAGGCGAACACTGATGTGAGCTCACACTCACATCATTGGACAATTTCAGAGTGATCAATCCACCCAAGGTGCTTGTTTTTGGAGGTGGAAGGAAGCTAGAGAATTCAGAGAATCACAGGGAGAACATACAGAAAAAACTGAACCCAGACCCTTATTGCTGTGAGGCAGCAATGCTACAAACTGCACCACTGGGCTGCCCAAAAATATTCAAATTTACCAAATGTATTCCCCATGTAATTTTTCTAGAAGTAGAAGTCAATCAATCAATCAAGTTTTATTTACAGTGTATAGCGCTTAATCATGGCAACAGACATTTCAAAGCGCTTTAACAGACAGAGAAACCCAGCCGAACCCTCTAGAGCAAACATAAGCGACAGTGGCGGGGAAAAACTCCCTTGATGAGGAAGAAACTCTGAGCTAAAGTCCTAAAGAATTATACTGTAAGTATCCATAAGTAAAGGACAGTGTCCGGCCTACATGCAATCCTTGAGTACAATGTTAAAGTATGCTGTATTAAGTTCAGACCTTAAAAACCTGAACAGTATGTAGCTTGCATATTAAGAATACAATGGCAGCCGGTAGTAACAAAAACACAAAAAAACAAAACAAAAACAAAAACAAAACTATATTTTAACTCATAAATTTAGTTGACCAGCATTTTATCATGGCAGTGTTCCTCTCTTGCTCAATTTGCAAAAACAATGCAGGGCTTTTCTGTAATATGTTTTTTGGGTAGGAACCTCTTCCTCTTGACAGATGCATATAATTGGTACATTTTATGCATTACATGAGTCAAACATGCAACAAATGTGTAACACATGTAATGTTTGTAAAATGTGTGAATAATATACATACATCATTACCATAAATCATCTGCCCAGAAGTTACATGAAAATTGAGAGATGCAAAACTAATGTCTGAATATTTGACAGGCTGTAACACTGAGCTGTTCTCTGTTTGTCTTACACAGATAACCAAGCAGCAGCTTCAACAGACCAAGGACCGTTTCCAAGCCTTCCTCAATGGAGACACACAAATTGTGGCTGATGAGGCATTTATCAATGCTGTGCAGAGCTACAATGAGGTATCAACGCACCCCAGCCATAATAGCACCATCACAGTCAGAACCATTTCCCCATCCAAGCACAGTGACCTCATGCTCTCAGAGGAATCATTGAATGTGTTGTGCTATGATTATAGATTGTATTATTATCAAAAATGTATAAATGCAGCTGAATCTGTATTCTTGATTAATATCAATGATTTATTGCAGAAATCAGAAATGATATTTTTTGGCTGAAAAGTGAAAAAGCCCATATATGGTTCCATGTCACATGCATTCAAATGGCAGAGTCGTAAAATGGTAGCTGAACCTTTTCACTGCACAGATTGAGTCAGAGCAAGCTGCTGACACAGTCATCTTTTCCAGACTCACTGTTCTATTCATAAAGTAATTATTACTCTGCATATAGTGCAAAAGGCACAGTAGGAAGGAGAATATGTTAAAGGCCAAATCCATTATCACAAAAACAAGCACAACTATTGTGAAAATCTGAAGTAAAAAAAAAAATCTGGAAAATTAATTACAGAATGGCTTCTCTGTTACTTCACAGCTAATGAGAAATGTAGTAAATTTATTGACATTAATGCTAATGTGAAATATTCTACAGTAAATCTGAAAACCTGATGTGTAATCAGGAAATTTATACAAAGTGTGAGTTTTCAGAATAACAACTGGACGCTTAAAATATTCTCGCCTTGTAGAAGACCCATTATCATCATCAATGACTTACCAAACACATTTATTAAAAAAATGAAAGAGGAATAGGTTGAATTTTTTTAATGTTTATGCATATGGCCATATGGCACCAGACACAAATGTCAATAGTATAATTATCTTAACCAGCAGGGTAATGTTTTTATTGGAACTGGTTTGTTTGTTTGTCTGCTAGCAGCATTACTCAAGCTCTGAGTGGATTTTAATGAATTTTTTTGAGTGGCAAGGTGTTTCCCAGTGGAACAACCCCCTTGATACTGTTGGTGATCATCATCATTTGAATCCAGGAATTTGTAAATCATTCCTGGATATGACCAGTTAAATTATTTTGCCTGTACATAAATAGATTAAACCTTTATTGTTTGGATAAAGATAACAGCATAACATCACCTTAAGATGTGACATGCATAAAAAGATTTATCTGGATCCAAGTCATATTCTGCATATTTAAATTGATCAAACCTTCAAAAGTTTCACACCTGAAAGATTTCCTTCTTCTTTAATCCATTCCCTTTGTCCATCTCCATCTTACCGTGTCCCCCACATCTTCCTCTGTTACACCAACCAAATGACTGTTCACCCTCAGTGCGATAATGATTAATGCTACGGACTTACTGTACATAAAAGATCAAATTGAAGTTTACACTCTTTAACCTATCTCCACCTGATTCATTTAGGTATCAAGTTAATGTAACGTCAGAGGTTATTGAGTGACTTCCTGAATTATACCACCATTAGTGGAATATTGTTTCCATTGAATATCTCATAATGACATCATTGAGGTCGAAAACCCCAGGGGTAAGTTTCAAGATTAAGGAGTCATATTCCGGGGTAAGCGTCAATCCTGGTTTTCCGTGGTGCTTGCTTGTTTGCCAGTTTGTTTGTTGTTCTGTCAAACACATAACCTATTTGACAGATTTGCATTAGACTTGGTGGAGAGTCTTGGTTTGTAACAGGGAATAATCCATTTCATTTTGAAGTAGATACAAAGGTGCATCCAGAATTGCAATTTATTTATTCATTTATTTTATTTCTCTAACATGGTATTAGGCTTTCTCCACCATTTCTATCTTTTACACAGAAACTATTAAACTAAATCGGTGAATGTAGGTCAAACGTGGTTGAACAAATCGGACATGAGGCAAACCGGAATCTTCTGAAATCTACTGAAGTCAATTAAGGAATTTTATAACTATAATTATATTGTAAATAATCTAACCTAATTTTATTTTAATAATTAGAAAGTGTTAAAGGATTTAATTTCATTTTATGTGGATTTTGTCTCCCCTGCTGTTGTCATGGATGTGTAAAAAGCTTCATTATTGTCTGTGTCTGTGTGTGCACATGTGTGTGTGTGTGCGTGTGCGTGTGCGTGTGCATGTTTGACTTGTGCTTTACCTGAATTCACACATGAAATCCAACAATGTGGCACCTTCCTGCAGGGTAGTGCGCAGGTGTAGGCAAGTTTATTTTTATCTCCAACCACAAATGAAGTTAGGAGGGGGCTATGGGCTCCATCTGTCCACACATCTAATCCATCATGCTTTGTTTCTAGAGATTCACTAAACACCTTTTATAGCATTTCATGAAAGTTGAAGAACCAAGTACGGAAAGTAAAAGTGTACATTGCAATGTTAATGTTGACACTATATTTTGTGCAGTCCCAGCTTGCGTCTTTGTTCAGGGCACCAAATGAGAAGGGAAATACACCAGCGTTACCAATGCCTTTGCACAGGTGGTCAGTGATTTGTAGCCAGGCTAGATGCTATGAACACATGTCAGACTGAGAAAGCAATCAGCTCTCCTGATTACTTTCGTTGATGCTCTGACGACATAAGCCTCAAATGCGAAATTGAGATAGACTGCAGCCTTACCAGTGTCGAGACACAGACTCATATGTATGCAACAGACTCTAAGGTCAAAATTATCAGTGGTTTAAAGGATTCTGTTTTGATTAGAATGTAACAAAAAATATTTTGAAATGCCACCCTCTATGCTGTTCATAACAGATTGTCAGAAGCAACCACATTAAATCATCTAAAATACTGTCATTAGTGGTTCATATGCAACTTGATCTTTGACATGACTGCAATCTGTGCTGTCAAACTCATAATGCAGGTATTCCTAAAGAGTGACCGTGTGGCTAAAATGGTCCAGAGTGGCGGCTTCTCAGCCACTGATTTCAGGGAAGTGTTCAAGAGGCATATTGAGAAGCGTGTACGAAGCCTCCCGGAGATTGATGGTCTGAGCAAGGAGACAGTGCTCAGCTCCTGGATGGCCAAGTTTGATACCATCTACCGTGGCGATGAGGACCCACGCAAGGCACAGCAACGCATGACGGCCAGTGCAGCCTCCGAGTTGATCCTGAGTAAGGACCAGCTGTATGAGATGTTCCAGAATATCCTTGGCATCAAAAAGTTTGAGCACCAGCTGCTTTACCAAGCCTGTCAGGTAAGACATAAAGCCCGGATGTGATTGGTTTAATAGGTCTCCGATCGTGATGTATATGATGAGATATGTACTTTATGCTGCCTGCCTCTTTTTAATATAAGACTCTTCTTCTTCTTTTCCTTTCGGCTTTTCCCGTCAGGCGTCGCCACAGTGAATCAGTTGCCTCCATCTAACCCTGTCTTCTGCATCCTCTTCTCTCACACCAACTACCTTCATGTCCTCTTTCACTACATCCATAAACCTCCTCTTTGGTCTTCCTCTTGGCCTCCTGCCTGGCAGTTCAAAACTCAGCATTCTTCTACCAATACAGTATATTCACTATCCTTCCTCTGGACATGTCCAAACCATCTCAGTCTGGCCTCTCTGACTTTATCTCCAAAACATCTAACATGGGCTGTCCCTCTGATGTACCCATTCCTGATCCTATCCATCCTGGTCACTCCCAAAGAGAACCTCAGTATCTTCATCTCTGCTACCTCCAGCTCTGTCTCCTGTCTTTTCCTTAGTGACACTGTCTCTAGACCAGTGGTTCTTAACCTTGTTGGAGGTACTGAACCCTGCCAGTTTCATATGCTCACTCACCAAACCCTCCTTTAGTAAAAAAAAAATAAAATAAATAAAAATTCAAATTTAAGACATAAGTATGTTTTAATGGTGTATTTAATGAATTGTGCATTAATGTCACCTTTTTCAAAGAACAAAACAAAGACAGGGCATAAACTCACATGAAATGACCAACCTGCAAATCAGTGTGACTTCTGCTGTTGTTACTGAGAGACCATTTCAGATATGCGTGGCTTCACCTTGGCAAGTGCTACTCATTTTCATAGCAAAATCTGTTTCTTTTGTTTTCCATGCAGCTTAATAAAGTGTTCCTTTATTTTTGCCAGTGTGAGACTAGAGTTGCTCAACTTGAAATTGCAAATCATGCAGAACGCTGACTCCCATCACGTTCCGTTATACAGTACATGTAAATTCACATTGTACATATTCGTTGGACAACTTGCTCAACATAGTTACTATGAATTAAAATATTTAGAAAGCAGTCAGATGACGTACCATCATGACAGGCATAAATCGACTGCTGAGTCCAAAATCCCATGTAGCACAGGTAGGCTAATTGATGTAGCGTGATCACCTGCAGCCAGTGATGGCTAAGGGGAGTGGGCGTGTCATCACAAATTGACATGATGTGTCAAAAGTACACAGTGATTCATGCATGTTCGGCAAAAACACCTTAAACATCGTGTTGGCTGTTTTTTCTTGAATTCCGTCTCTGCCGAACCCCTGAGTCCCACTCACCGAACCCCTAAGCTTTGATTGAACCCAGGTTAAAAACCACTGCTGTAGACCAAACAACATCGCTGGTCTCAGCGGTTTTGTACACCGTTCCTTTCATTTTAGCTGAAACTCTTCTATCACACATCACACCTGACACTTTCCTCCACCCGTTCCATCCTGCCTGTACACGCTTCTTCACCTCTTTTCCACACTCTCCATTGCTCTGGACTGTTGACCCTAATTACTTAAAATCCTCCACCTTCTTGATCTCTTCTCCCTGTAACCTCACTCTTCCACTTGGTTCCCTCTCATTCACACACATGTACTCTGTCTTACTGCGGCTAACCTTCATTCCTCTTCTTTCCAGGACAAACCTCCACCTCTCTAGCTTCTTCTCCACCTGTTCCCTGCTCTCACTACAGATCACAATGTCATCTGCAAACATCATAGTCCAAGACTGAGGTTCAGAAAAGAAAACCAGCCTCTTGAAGACACCAATGTAGACTTTCTGTCTGCAATGGGAATTCTTGCAACCTTATCGACATAGCCATAGAGTCTCTTCTCTGGTTATGTGCCTATTTGACACCTGTAAAGATAACCTAAAAATAAACATAAATTCATAAAAGAAAATAACTTTTAAAAGTAGCCTCTAATCTAGCCTCTGATCAAACAACTGTTTGGTTTTAGTATAATGTGGTCAATATGCCATAATAATCAATCAATGTTAAATCAGCAATTTCAAAGCAAGTTAACATATGATCTATGAGTAGTCTAGTAACAACCAGTTTTTCTTTTTTTGTGTTGTGGAATGGACTTGTTTTGAATAAATATGCCTCAAGATGAATCTGTGAACACAAGGTTGTACTACATGTCTTTGTGGAAGAGGTATGTTGAGATTGCAGGTTGATAATAAGGAATACTAGGGTTCCTTTGTTGCACATAACTCTCCATCCCTTGCAGATTTTATGGCTTTACTGCACCAAAAGCACCAAAATATATTATTTCTTCAGTACCTTGATTACGTTTTCATCAGGATAGGATTTGGAGGCAAAAACATGTTTATACTGGCTCTTTGTTTTAGGTATGATAAACATACATACTAGACTAATTTACTTTAGGTCACATGATGATTACATCAACATGCATTTTTGATGCCAGTGAGTTTTGAAATGCTGAGTTTTGTTGTATCAAACATAATCATTTGGACAGTTGATAAAGTGCAACCACACAGATCGACTGAGGTGTTTTTAAATGACTTAGACTGATTACTATTGGTCTTTTGACTGGGTTAACAACGATCTAAACGGGCTGTGTTTTGCAGTGTGTTTAGCAGCAATGTGTTCGATGCCTCTAATGCTGAACTGCAATACATCACCATAGCCTCCAAGTCCAGTTATCCTCCCAAGCCTTTGAAGATGCTTAACCTACTTTCTTAAAGTGCTGGCATCAGAGCAGTTGTTATATGGTCAGAAATCAGCAGTCAGAACACAGTGTGATTTTCGCTGAATAGAAGCCACTTTTAGCAATGCAGAGCGATGGAAGAATAATAACCTGCTATCATAAAGGATGCCTAAAGTGACAGATTTCTTTTGAATGGATCACTGAAAGACCTACATGTGAATGGGTAGTGTATCATTTGCTCTAGATAATTTAACTGTATTGTTTAATTTGCAGTTCTCCATCATTTCCAGCTTTTATCGGGCTCCTTTCTCTCTCATGGTTCGTTGTTATAATGAATATACAGTGCACCCTCGTTCCTCGCGGTTAATGGGTTCCAGGAACCACACGCAATTACCAAATTCCGCGATAAAGCGACAAACTATTTATCTTATTATTTACGGTAATTTAAACATTTATGACCCTCCCCATACTGATACTAAACCACCTTCTATCTGTATTAGCTTTTCTCACACTCCTATCGATTGTTAAAAGCACTTTTGTGTCTCATGGAAGTCGAAACTCACAGAATGTATCGCACTTCCGGATACTGTGAGGCAATTGAATGGACGTACAGTATCACGTGACTGCCTACCAAAAATCCATGATGAGGTGAAGTCACAAGCGTTGATGCGTGAATGCGCGAGGGTGCACTGTGTCCAGATGTACTTTTACTTTCCTTTCTCAGGAACAGTTATATATTGTTGTGGACTAAATAGTAAAATTCAAAGTATAAAGGAGCCATAGCATGGCTCAATGCTACTGGGATTTGATCAACGTTTTTGATTTATTGGCTGGGATTCAGAGGCCAGTTCTTAGCTGTTATTTCTGTGGATTTACATTTTTTCTCCCAATTACATCCGAACAATAGAAAGGAGACATAAATTTATTTATGCACTATGGTGAAGTAGAAGCAGCCCTGGAAATGAGTGACCGACTTGGCACACACGTGCACACATTTAGTTGTTGTAACATCATGATAACAATTCACATGTAGACGTGACTGATTTGTAGGCATTTTATTTTATGAGCTGCATCGATACTGCTTTTGTCAAGAGAATCCAACAACACAAATTTATAACATGTGATGCTTCGCTTGGTGAATCAATCAATGACAACTTGACTTAACTCTATGTGAGTCAGTGTAGGAGAAAGCCGCAAGAGAAGATGTGTTTCAATGAGACAACAAGGGCGACTAAGTGAGGGAAAGTACTTTACACATGAACATTTGGGGATAAAAACGTGCTACAAAATTGAAAGCTCAATTCTAAACAAGAACCAATGCAGTCAGAGACTGCAACATCCCGCAACACCGCTGAATTGAAATTTTTACCCTGACCTACTTGCATAGGTCAAAATACCCTGACCTACTTGCATAGGTCAAAGATCAAAGCTAATGCTCTGACCCACTTTCATAGATCAAAGCAGTAGCTTTGATCTACGGTCTTTCTCACACTGGCCTTCTCCCTAGTCTTTCTATCTTATCAAGTGTACAAAAGTGAGTGTACAAAAGTTAAAATTTGACATTGACCTAGTTTTCTGAAGGTCAATGTCTTCATCTCATCTTCATCCCCTTTGCTGCCTGAGTAATGTGCATTTTGTTTCACCTTTCTATCTGCAATGGTTGCGAAGATATTTGTTGGACTAACGGACGGACAGACGGACAGGTGGACGGACAGATGGGCGAACGGACTAATGGACGAACACACTCACACGGACAATTACAATACATCGCTGCTTTGAAGTGGAATCTAACAAACAAAAAAATCGTCATTCACATTTCATCCATAATCATGCTATTTACTATCTAACATACACAGAATTTGTTTAGACTATGCTGAAAGAATTCTACAACCCCCTTGTTTAAATATCCAATTAACTCTGTGAAGTTAGTCCTTTAGATGCTCTATTTCCAATGTTCTCCCACTAGCTAGTTGTTCGTGTTCCCTTTCATATGTATTAATTAGCTTGTTTGCAGTTATGGACTACATATTCAGGTTTTTTTTTAACATACCTCAGTTGTAATTTCAGAGTAAAACCAAAACAACTAGATATATAAGTAAATATATATAAATTCAAAAGCTCCTAAGAACCCACAATGTGAAAGGAAAAAAAAAATAGTGGCAATGCCCAGTTTTCTGTAACCATTTGTGAAGGGTCACCAGGGGGGTTGGAGCCCATCCCACCTGGGTGAGATACAGTAGAGTGGACATGTCAACACTTCATCACAGGGCTAGCACATAGAAACACATGACAAACTACCGTTCACAAGTTCTCCAGGACATACTGTACGTGCATATGGACTGTGGGAGGAAGTCAGAGCAACCAGGCAGAGACTATGCAAACAACGGTAATGACTGTCTAGACTGTTTGACACTTATGTCGACCTGGCCCATTACTTCATTATATTGGATTTATTATCAGACACTACAGTGAAAAGTAGGAAAATCTTCAGTGACTTGAGGTAATCATTTTAAGTACTGACCTGCTCACAGATTCTCATTCTCAGGCATTTCCATCAATGGAATGTCACTAACTAAAATTATTCCCTCATCTTGAGCAGCTGATTGATTTATCAAAGCCTTGGATTCAGTGAAAGCACACAGATTGAGACTTTTATGCCAAAAGAGCTTTAAGTCAAGGCCTGTGGACCTTTTAGACTGACAGATCTCAAAGCAGCTTTTACTCTAACAAGCTTTGAAATATTCCTCCTGCCCCGCATACCCCCCCACATACGCTCTCACACTCACACACACACGCGCACACGCAAGCGCACGCGCACAAGCACACGCACACACACACACACGCACGCACGCACGCACACACACACACACACACACACACACACACACACACACACACACACACACACACACACAAACACACCACATACACACCACTATCACCAACACCACCATTTCCTCTTTAATGTGTCTTGTCAGAAACTGTTTTTGGTAAATGAGCCATTTTTACCCTGTGTGCTGATGTAGTGAAATTTAGCCTTTTTACCACACACACGCATGGGAAACAATGAAACCATTTGTAAAGACTTCCCATCACAGTTGAAAATGCAGCACTCAGAATCCAGGTTGCCCTTATAAGATTACTATAGAACACTGACATTGTAATGTGCTGCTTAATCATGTTATAAAAAATGTTAGCTTGATATTTAATGTTCATCAAACCTGCTGTATGTTAACCAAGTATAAGCACAGCTTTCACAAGACGTCTTGGTGGCAGGGTTAGCAGAATAGTAGGGTTTGCTGGGTTATTGCAGAAACAGCCAAGCAAGCACTCAACCAAGTCAAGAACCGACCAACCATGGATAGATCACATCTTAATGACTGTTGGCAAATTAAACAAATCGTCAAAAAATCTAATTGGTTAAAGGCTAGCTCTAGGCAAGGTGTAAATGCATTTTACTGTCTGAAAAATTACCATATGGTCATACAGTTGTCTGTTTGACCAATGCTGGTCATACAGACAACATACTTAGAGGAACATTAACATTTATCATGGACATGTTTCAGGGAATTTGGTAAATGTCAGCTCATTATTCATTGTTTTCTTAGAATTGTTTTTTTTTACTACAATCTCCTGAGGGAGCACCCTGCTCTTCTATGGGTAAATCATGCAATATGTTCATAAGCTAAGCTAGCTAAGCTTTATGTATCTTCCACAGTGCTCTACATGTAGCTTAATGTGATTTCCTAAAGCTTTTTCTCTTATAACATTTTTTGCTAACATGAAAGTGGTGGGGTTGTAATTCCTAAATAATACTCTGAAAGCCAATGAAATGTGCTGCTGAGCTTAAATGCCCTGTAGAGCTGAAGAGTACTGTGGAGTCAGGAGGTCATTGCTGTCCATTAGTGTCCATTTTACATTACACGCAGTTACTATAATAACATCAGACGAAAAGACAAAACAAACCAAATCTTTTTATTATACTGAATACATATTTCTTTAAAATGTAATGCATGTTTAAGGCTTTAGAATCTGAAATTGAGAACATTCTATAATGAGCATGTCACTTCACTCTCACAAGAGAGCCCCTGTCCCACAAACAACACACAAACAACACAAAAATACAGTATAATCAAACTCAGCTAGTCCAAAACTAGCATAAGTGGTTTGGTCCTACCCACCTGCAGTCCGGCTTTGCCCACCCAGTTGTACCATATCATAGCTGGGTGTACCGTCTACTGATGATGTCCCAGCATCCAGCTGTGATTCTGTCTCAGCTGTTTTGCTTTGCAACCTTCGACCTGCTGTCAGATTGGCTAACTTTGACACAATGTCTCCTGTATTCAGCTGCAGCACTGCTTGCAGCATCAGTAATGTGGAGTCTTTTTGCCACTCTTATTTTATGGGGTTTGTCTGTCCACCTGCATCATGCCAGTGGTCCATTGACAACAGCGACCTTTAGTTTCAGGTCTCACGAAATTGGGGTGCGCTGGGCTCGCTAGGGGGTAGCATTACTTTAGACAGACCCTGACCTCAAGCTCTGCTGCCTCCCACAGACGTTATTTGTTTTTCACTGCTGTCAACTGAGAAATGGGAGTAGTCGACCTAACTGTCCCCATCCCCCTCATATTATATGCTTCAGAGTTTCTCCTTCCATGTTAGCCATTCTGCAGTTGCACTGCAATCTGTACATAGTTTTGCTGACTAATGCCACATCTTTTTGTATTACTGTACTGTCATGTTAGTTATTGCTATTTCTATTATTTAGCATTATTATTTAATAATTTTGATGAAATTGAAAATTTGTATGGCCATATGAGCTTACTTTGTGTTGTATTTTGTAGAAAGAGGAGGCACATGGAAGATGCAGTAAAACCGCAGTGTCAGACACCAGGAGACTTTAATGCTGGCTTTCTAAGAATGACACTGACAGTTCTTTTGCATGAGTCAGATGTCCCTGGCACCAGAGTCCAATACTGGCCAGAACCTTTGAACATTTGAACAAGTAGCACAGGATTGCCAGTAGCAGGGGGAAGGAACCATTGAAGAACAGCTCAGGCAGGGACACAGTCAGTGTGCCAGTGATGGTAGTGGATGAATCTGGTTTTCTGCTGTTCAACATGAGAATAAAAAACAAACAAACCCTGTTTCTGCCTTGCTACCCCTTGATGCTCATCACTGTTACTGTGTGGCAGAACGGTACTGAGTACTGCTGTGCTGCATGTACATTGTGCTGCAGCTGGTGGCAAAGTCTGATTATGTGCTCTACTAAACAGGGACTAGGGTTATGTAGCAGGGTGGCTGCTTAGTGGCCAGCGCTAGTAACACACTAGACCTCTTCCATTTAACATGCCATCTGGTTGACATATTTACAGAATGGGAACATAGTGAACAAGAAAGTCAGTCAGTTACACAAATATGTAATAAATGAAATATGCATGCCTGTAAAATACCAAGATTTTACCTTTTTATAGTGAACTCATTGAAATATGATCAAAAATAGTCACTTGCCAGATAAAGGGTTAAGAAAAAAAAAAGTAATATTGATTATAAGAGTGGTTCATCACCTGATCTCTCAGTCCCTGTTCCCTCATCAACAGGACAGTTCATTACTTGATTCCAATCAAAGCTGCATAAGATCTCTTTCTGTGCCATTGTGCTCTCCTTAACAGCTGCACTGTGACATCAGCTCATTCTGTTCTTAAAAGCATTGTTAGGAGGGATAGAGATTCAATGTGGTAAACCCTGAAAGACAAGGCCTGTTAATGTAATGAGAGTGGGTAATACCGTAAGGCAAAAAAGGTCAGCTCTGGCATGCATCCCAGAAAAAGAAGTCTAAAGGACTTTATAGAACTCTATCAAAAATAGATCCTGCTGCTCAGTTGGAGAGACAATGTCATTGTGTTGAGAATGATCTCTTCTCAGTGTTAAATTAAAATTTAAATATACTTTTTCTTTCGTTTTTTTTAAGCCCTGCAATGAGCTGGCGTCTAATCTGGGGTGTACCCAATCTCTTGCCAGTAGCTAGTTGAGATAGACTCGATGATTATGATGAAAATTTAATATGTAACGACTTCTGAACAATTCAACAGACAAACAGCCACTGGAGCCTAATGTGTTTGTAAGTTGGCCACTCCCTGTTTTTTCATTTAAAAAAAAAAAAATTTAATTGATTTGTATTAACACCTACATTGCACCTCCTACAGAGAGTTTTGATGCTAAAAAATTACGTATACCAGAGTTTTTGAGTTTTATGTCAAATATTCACTTTTTTCCTATAAAAATAAAAAGAAGGAAAAACAAAAATAAAACAATACTGCATTTTATTTCCACCCAGTTTCCAAAAAAAATGACAAGACTCAAGTATTTTCAATAAAACAATACCCAGCTGAGACAAAGTAGATTAAAGTTCTCATTGAAGACTTGTTCAACATGGCGATGAAGGGTTTGTGAGTCCCCAGACACAACGGTGTGGAGATATGTCTCAATTAGACTTCAGTCCTTATCGAGGACATGGTGGTGACTAGTGAGTCACAGCATTGCATTTGACAAGAATATGCAGTTTTAGCTGAAAAAATAACTGAAGAAGTGAAGCATAGTGAGCAAGAGAGACACATTGTCCCTGTCTTCTATTTCAATGGGACAGCCAATAAAAAAATTGTCATTCATTATTGATGTGAAAGATCCATGAATTTCTTATCTTTTCATCACTCTGGAGCAAAAAACAGTCAACATCTTTGTCCTGGTGACATTTTGCTTCTCTACAGGCTATTTTCAAAAATTGTCAAGAAATTGCATTACCACGGATTACATCCTGCTTCAAAGCGGTGATATATTGTAATTGTTCGTCCGACCGTTAGTCCACCAAATATCTTCGCAACCGTTGCAGATAGAAAGATGAAAAAAAAAGCACATTACTCGGGCGGCAAAAGGGATGAAAATAAGATGATGACCTTGACCTTCAGAAAACTAGTTCAAGGTCAAATTTTAACTTTTGTACACTCAGGAACTGGATAAAGATATTACGACAAAGGAGAAGGCCGGTGTAAGCAAGACTTTAGATCAGAGCTAGTGCTTTGATTTTATGAAAGTAGGTCAAAGCACTAGCTTTGATCTTTGACCTATGCATGTAGCTCAGGGTGAAATTTTTAATTCAGGGGTGTTGCGGGATGTTGCAGTCTCTGACTGCATTGGTTCTTGTTTCGTATATGTGTCGAGGCAAGCTTTACTAGGTCCTGAATGTCAATGCATTTATTGTGACAGTGATTGTAAATGTAATTTAATTTACAAATACAGTGTGCCCTCGTTACTCGCGATTAATGCGCTCCAGGAGCCACAAGTGAATAACGAATTCTGCGACGTAGCGGCAAACCATTCATCTTATTATTTACAGTCATTTAAACATTTATGAACCCGCCCCATACTGATATTAAACCACCATCTGTCTGTATGACATTTTCCCACACTCTTATCGACTGTTTAAAGCACTTTTGTGTCTCACAGAAATGTGCTGCGTTCTGAGACTCATGGAACGTAGCGCACTTCCATATGCTGTCAGCTAATTGCAAATCCGCAATGTGGTGAAGTCGTACGTGTTGGGATTACTGTATCTATTCTGACCACCCCTGTCTCTATTTTACAGTCCAGACAGACAAATTCTACTAATTTAAATGAACGAGAATGTTTTTTTATACACAATAATTTAGGAACATCTCTTCACACACGGTTGTCTTTTTAGCATCTGGGTGATTGTTCTTTGTGATGGTTATGATTGCAACCTGTTAGGACAAACGTGAAGTATAGTGAGACTTTTCTATTCTGTACCATTCATTATCATTTCTTATCAATCATTACCAATTTGTGTCTGCTTTCCGTCTCCTGTCCTGCTGTAACTAAGAGTTAAATTTTAAAACAATCAAAATTTTTTATGTCTGCAGGTTTTGAGGTGTGAATAAAAAAGTATATAAAAAAGGAACCAGGTGGAATCAAACCAAGGACCTTCTTGCTTTGAGGCAACAGTGCGGCTGCCCACTGTGCATCATGCTACCCACAGAGAACATAATGTAATTATTATTAAACCATGCAGTGGTTCATACTCTGTAGAGGAACCTACTGATGAAGTTACTGAGAACTGCTATACAGGAAATACTGAACCTATAGATGCTAATACTAGCAGTGATGATAACAGTTGGGTTGATGATGGTTGGCAGGTAGTGACAGTGACATAAAAAAACTGCAGACTGAGGCAGATGGAGGAAGAATTGAGGGAGAGAGAGAGAGAGAGAGAGGGAGAGAGAGAGAGAGAGAGAGACAGAGAGAGAGAGAGAGAGAGAGCAAACAACTAGACAATAAAATAGTTTAGTGACATGTATGTATGGAATGTGAATTAACACTTGAAGAGGCAGGAGCTCTGTGTCACAGGAGGTTCCTTTTGTCAGTCTGGGCATTTGACCGCAAAATTATTGGATGGATAAACTATAGTCCTTATTAAAAACAAAACGTTTCAGTCTTTACCTGTACAAGAAGATGGTGTCTGGCTCATGAACCAAATCAGGGACCTTATTCCAAAATAAGAGTGTGATGACTAAAATATCTGCACCCCCCCCAGTCTATTTTAAGAAATTCTTGGAAGCACAAGTAAACCTGCACTTTGGGAAAGCAGAGTTCTAGTTCTAGACAACATGGCACAATGACCTCTTAAAGATCTGATGGGGTCAGGCTATAAAGGGCTTTAAAAAGTGAAGGAAAGATTTTAAATTCTATTTGGCTTTCACAGTGAGCCAATGCAGAGATGTTAGCACAGGGGAAATGTGATCTCTTGATCTGGTTCCTGTTATTGTGAGCTGCTGCATGCTGCACATTTCTGCACGTCTGTCTTTGTGCATATGGTATTAGCTGTTGAAATATATCCTGGAAAGAAACAACTAAAAATTAAATTTAGGGATTTAAGCTAGGCTGATGTGGATCAATAAAAGAAAGCTTTTTGATTAAATCAATAATAAAATAATACACATACTTGATGGATGTAATTTATGCAATGAAGAAAGGGACACTAATTATGTTGCCATTTTAAATTAAATAATGTTTATAACCATTTGAGGTTTGATTGCCACTTAATAATCAATTTTTTCTCAGTATGCTCTCCGACAACAGCGGCCGCCCAGAGGATTTGATCCACCAGCTGTTTGTCTTTACCAAGCAATTCATAATAATTGCACAATAGTAGTGGATGGAAATGCACATTGACCTGCTTATGTCTTGCCATAATAGTTGGACAACCTGGACGAGCAGGCTGCACAGATCAGACGGGAACTAGATGGTCGTCTTCAGATGGCAGACCAGATTGCCAGGGTGAGTCAGACTCTGTGGGGGGGTTCATACTGAAATTAATATGCTTTGTTTTGCATTATTTAACATTTCTCAAATATGATGCCAATTGTGTAAACATCAAAATGGAGACTTCTGTCCACAGTTGAAAAGATGGTATTGTTTCACAGAATGTTATATACATAAATCTGACTGCATTGTTTTTCATTCCATTAGGCATCACTGAAAGAAAAGACAACTACATTGATTTTTCTGTCCAGTTTTTAGCATTTTGAAAATTCTTTTGTAAACATATATTTTTTTAAATATTTCCTATGATGTCAGCAGGCTGCCAAGTTCCCCAAATTCGTGTCTAAAGAAATGGAGGCCATGTACATTGAGGAGCTGAAGTCATCAGTGAATCAGCTAATGGCCAATCTTGAGAGCATGCCTGTGTCCAAGGGAGGGGAGTTCAAGCTCCAGAAGCTGAAACGGGGGCACAACACCTCCATCATTGACATGGGTCAAGAGGATGAGAACACACTGTCCAAGTCTGATGTGGTTCTGTCATTCACTCTGGAGGTACAGTACATTAGGGATGATTATGGACATTGGTGTGTAATGACAAGTCTGTGAAACCAATGCAGTGTATTCATAATTTTGATAGATGGTTCAAAAATTATCCCATCAGAATTTTGTCTGCTTGAGACTAAGTATAGAAACAGACAGCAGACCTATTCAGGGAGTTGAACAGACTCTGTGTGAAGAGCAGGCTGCACACATACACATGCACACACACACGCACGCACGCATGCACACACACACACACACACACACACACACACACACACACACACACACACACAAATCTTTTTTTAATTTTTTTTTAGTAGTGTAACATGACTCATCTTGTCCTCAACTTGTCTGAGATGAGCTATCACCACAGAACAAAGCAGTCACACCTTATTCCTCATGATGCCGTGCTATTTCAGAGTCACATAATGTGCAAAGATTCTAACACAAATATATTTTTGCTGTCTTTCAGACATTTGCCTGGAAGTTTAATGCTGAATTATTTATTTTGATTATTTATTTGATTTTTTTAGCACCAAGCTTCCTGTCAGCAGTTCTGTGAAAAATAAATTGCTGTCATATCTATGTTATCTAGATGAAAGGCAACAGACTAGAATCTCAGAATTGTCTTTCAATGAAACATTTTGACACCCGTCTGAAATCTTTATATGCAAGCCATTTGTTTAGTCTATAAGCTAGTTCAAAGGCAAGTACATATTTAGGATCACATTCCAGTTCACCTGAATGTTTTTGAGGTGAGAGGAAGCTGGAGAACATGGAGAGGAACCCAAGCAATCACAGGGAAAAGATACACAGAAGAAGACACAGAAAGAAATCAAACCTAGAACCTTCTTGCTGTGAAGCAACAGCGTTACCCAATGCAGTGCCTATGTGGATGACTCAAATTTAATTGATTAATTGTGTCATTTGTGGCTGGGCTTAATATATTTGTCCCAAACAAGTTTTAATCCTCATAAATTTATTTATACTTGTCAGGTTAAAGCACTTTTTTTGCGTAGCTCAACACATCAGTGTGGATAACACTTTGAAGTCAAGACCCAGGTGATGCAGAATACACATCTTAAATGTGCTCCACACTTTTGCTGTTGGACTCTCTTCCACTTTTCCTTTTTTTCAAGTGTTTACTTTCCAAAGGGTTGGCTACAGCAGCTGCTAGGAATCACTCAGAAACCAAACTAAAATCTTTGGTTGGAATCAGCTACAGACCTTTTAACAATTAGATAACAACATTCTTGACAAAAGCTGATTAAAAGGTTATTTTCCCAAATGTGGCAAATGTAATAGTTTAGTTTTAGCCACCGAAATGAATACAAAAAAATATAAATACAGTAATGTAATTTTATAATGTAAGTATTTACAATCTCTTAATTCATATTTTATGAGAACAAGGTTTCAATATGTTCCCATATGATTACTTATGTAATGCACGTGATGATATTCATATAACAAGTTCAATTCAGGGTGGCAAGGTTGTACAGTGGGGGCACTGTTGCCTTACAGCAAGAAGATTCTGAGTTTGAGTCCTTTCTGTGAAGTTTGTGTGTTCTCCCCGTCTCTGCATAGGCTCTCTCCAGGTTCTTTGGCTTCCTCCCACCTCCAAAAGCATGCCGGTTTGGCAAACTGGTTACACTAAATCGTGTCAGTGTGTTACTATGCATGATTGTTTGGTTTTCATGTGGCCCCACAATGAGCTGGCATTTCATCTGGGGTGAACCACCTCTCAATGGTCACCCGCTGAGAAAGGCTCCAACATTAATCATGACCCACATGGCGGCTAAGCCACTGTAGAGGAGATGACTGTGATCAAGAAAATGGATGGATGGATGGAAGTCAAACTTGCAGCCATGAAGAAAGTATAAATTTACTGGATGCTTTCAGTCAAAATAAGATTTTTATTTGTCATTTGTCTTCCCCCAAATTATTTGCTGTCACTTAACTGAATGTTGATGATTTACTTCACAGGAGAGATTACTTTATGTGTTGTTTCTGGAAATCCGAATCCACATTTTAATAAGAATTATGCCAAATTATAGCACTGGCTACAAGTATAAATATTTATTGTGGCTGAGGTTCTAAAAGAGCTATGCTGTATAAAACTGAAAGGGTTTTCCACCAGCAGGTCTGCTGTGTGACCTTTTTGGATGAATCAGGCCTCGCCTACAACAAATCACTGCGGTGTCTGTGCTTTCCAGGTGGTGATCATGGAAGTGCAAGGGCTGAAGTCTCTAGCTCCTAATAGGATTGTCTACTGCACCATGGAGGTAGAGGGAGGGGAGAAACTCCAGACTGACCAAGCAGAAGCATCCAAGCCTACGTAAGGGGTTGAGCATATACACTTCCACACAATTTAGCATTGTTTGTTAGATTAATGATTAAAAACAAATCTGAATTATGCGTCACAATACAACACATTAGTATTAAAATGTGCAAAGTAATGCAAAAAGGATTTTACTTATTTCTATATTATGTAAAGATTTCCAAATATCTGATTGATGATCACTGCAGATTCTTTTAGATAAGGCAAGTATTGCTGAGGTTGCAGTGGTATGATAGCTGCTCCAGAGCATATCATGGTTTCATTGCATTACAGATCTATTCCAAAGTGCTTAGGGTTACACCCATGCATATTTTATTTGATTGTTTCAGGATTGCATAAAACATGCTGCATGGGTGATCTAAAAAATTGCTAGAAAAAGGGAGGGCTCATATTTGCTGCATCTTTGTTCTTTTCGAATGGGAAAAGAAAACAGACTACAAAAATTAAAAAGTACAAAAGAAAAAAAAAGAGCAACATTAAGAATCGGACCCAGGCAAAAATGCCTGAGGCTACCGTGTAAAAATTATGCAAACAAAAAAAGAAAGTGAAACTAGGCAAACACAAACAATCCTAGTAACAAATGGGGGAAAGGCTAAAACCTACAGTACATCTTAAGGATTGTGGAGGGTTTAAAATGTGACTGTGCTTTTGAAACCACTGACACTGACAATCAGAATCAAGCCTTGCCAACAAATGAACCCAGAACTGTAACATATTTTATATTTTGTGCAATTTTTTAGACACTCTATATACCCTACATATAATTACAGATGACAAATGTCAGTCATTCTCATTTACTAATTATATATTTTAATTTGATTAATTTTATGACACTAAAATTTCACTCACTCATTTTAAATAATATCGGCCTGTTTCTAAAGACTTAAGCACTGTGTGATCATGACACCAACAGCAACACCCAAAGTTACCTTTAAGTTGTTTTGAATCGGCAGCTAGTCCCTTCTGGACCCACTCCTCATTTGTCAGATCACGTTTTTATAAAGGGTAGTTTAGACTAGCATATCTTCTTTAGTCGAAAGCTCAGTGAGAAACAAGTGAATGAAAAGTGGAAAGTGGTGGCCAGTCTGAGCAGAGCAGAGGAAAAGGTTACTTTAACGCCAAAATGTCAATATACGGTAGCAAATTGGATGCAGTGAGTCAATTAATAAACGCTGAAAAAGTGAAGATAAAGAACAAGCTTAGATTAAACACACATTTGTTGTGTGCACATACATTTAAATAGTTAGTATATAGTATAATGATAGATTATGTTTCAGCTTTCAGAGGAACAGTTGGTTATGAAGAGCTAAGTAAATTTCTAGGAACACAAACTTGTCACCCTTTGAATTAATGAGAATTTTCTTTTAGATTTTACCAAAACTGGTAATTCTGGCATGGGAGGAAAGAGTCAAAAGATCAGAAGCCACTGTTCGCTTTTAATTTTCAACAAATGTCACAAGTCATTTTCAGTGTTTTGGCATTTCATTGTTGGATATTAATTTCTACAGATAAATGTCAAGAGTTGTAAAGTATGACGCACAAGACAAACATGAATAATGTTATCCATAATAAGTCTAAGGTCACTTAATCTGAAGCTACTCTGACTCACAGGAATACAGACTGGTGTTGCATCCTTCTGAAAAATTGCACAACAGCATCGGGTTCAAGAAACAGTGTGTTGAGTTCTACCCATTCATTTAATGATCTTTCGTTAAAAATGACAGAAAACAGTTCACTCATCACGGAGAAGCAGAATATGTCCCTGTAGTCTGAATACACCTTTAACCAAACACGCACTTCATGAAATATAGAACTTTTGTACTTTAATGAATGCTTACAGGAAACTATGAACTAAAACTGATTCATCTATGACTCATGGCTAAACCCCAATCCTTTTAGATTCCATGCTCATCTGATCAAGGTGTGAAAATTCATTGTGTAATGCTGCATTACTTCAAGTAGGAAATGAAACAGCCTTTTCTAAATTTCCTTTCTTCCTTTGAAAGTTCCAGCTCATCTTAAAAACAGTCGTCATGGTAGATCAGATGTATAAAGATGTTGGGGTCTTCTGATGGCAAGTAATTGCATAATATGCTGGCCTTTTTTTCTTGTAATTAACTACTATTGCACAGCACATATAGAGATAGGAGACATTTTCCATGAAATGTTCAAGCAAGTATGAGCTATTTCACGGCCTTAATGTCTTCCTATGATCTCCTTAATTCAAGAGCCATTTTATGAAGGTGGTGTGAAAGATACGGTGATAAAGAATGAGAGGATTAGAGTAGAACAAAGAGAGGGTAGATCTGTGTGTGTTTGTGTTTGTTTTTGTCTCTATGTGCATGGCATAACCAATCCACTTCCTATTCAGTAAGAAATCATTGCGACGTCATTATAGTTCAAATTTCAAATGACATTTTGTTATTGTCAAGTGATTGTGCAGCTTATTTCATGAACTGACCTACTTAGGTCAAAACAGGACTGCGCACATTTTGCAGAAAGAGCTGTGAGGGCAGAGCAGTGTCATATAGGCCTTGGATTGATCCAAAAAGGTCACCTTCATCCTAGCAGACTGCTTCCCTCTGAAACCAACAAGGCCCATCAGCCACTGCTCCGTTTTAGCTGCAGTCTCTCTGCTCTGTGCAAACACCATTTTGTACATTCAGTTGTAATCAATTATGAATGTTAGAAATGGTTTTCCATGCTGGGTGACGACACTATTAAAATTACATTGCTGTTTCCTTTTCTTTAATTGAATACAATTTTTATTTATTTATTTCACTGTGTTTATTCCTCCAAGTGTGTGGCAAGATATGTGCTGGTGAGGTTTAGTGGTCATTTGGTTACATTCACGCATTATCAAGTCTGACATGAAGCAGTATCCATTCAAACCGATTTCTTTGGAATGGATTTTGGTTAAAAGAGGCCAATTTTGTTTAAATACTCAGCAATCTGAGTCAGACTAAACAAACCGACCTGAAGCGTTGACTGATTTTAAGTCACATGGTTTCCCAATACAGGAATAGGACACTGTCCAAACTTTTGGCAGTTGGTCTTCATAAAGGTTGTATTAATCGCTTTTAATCAGTGTGTTGTCAGAGTACAGTAGTATGAAATACACCAGTCTGACTCTACAAATGAATCGTTTTGCTCTTGTGACACCCTTGTGAGGCTGTGGGTACGAGGGCTATGGCTGGACCTCATGCACCGATCCATTTGTACAACTGGACAATGTAAATAATTGTAAAAAAAATTGATAAGAAATCCTGTCCTCGAAGTAAGACTGACCTAGTATCAGAAATCGATTGTGTTTACCAGCTTTGTCTTATTATTGTGATATTGTGTGTAAAATTAAATCTAGCTTGCCCAGCAGCATACCACTCGTTTTCCTTACTGTCAGTTTTAACAAAAAATAGTTCAGGTCCATTCAGGTCATCAAAACAACTCAGTTTTCCTTGAATAGAATTAAAAAATTAAAAGTTAGTGTTCTAAATGAACGGATGGCTATGCAATCTCCAGCAAAACATGAACATACGATATCTGTCCATTTTATCACGATGCGAAAATGTGTTGCTTGTCTGTGCATTCTATTTTACTGAAAACCTTCAAAAGGAAACCTGAAAGGGACAACAGAACGACTGTCATTTAAAAACCCATCAAAAATTACTTTGGCTGTCACACAGCTGAATTCCTGAAGGAGTGCTTATAATGAAGTCTGAATAAATAAGATTAATAGACAGTCTGTTGTATCATCTGCTGCTTGACCCACAAAATAATCTTGGCTGATATGGCAGGTGTTTTGTTACATAATGGCTTTGTTGAGTGCAGGTTTAAAGATATCTGGTTCATTAATAGCAGAGATACATTTAGAACAATGACAAGTGACACTGAGGCACAGGATGTGTGTGTATGTGTGTGAGTCTATAAACAATGCATTTTTTGTCTTGTACTGAAACTTCTGTCAGCAGTTGTTGAAAAACCTGTGTTGAAGAGAGAACATAAAATATTTAAAAATATGACTGTTTTCCTCTTTGATTTCAGTTTGAAGTTGCTGTGTGGAGGTGAAATCACTCTCTCTCTGTCTGACAGACAAGTAAAATGTGATGCTGTCATAGAAGCTAACCTCTGGAGTATCTTTTGTTGTGTCTTCCAGCTGGGGGACCCAGGGGGACTTTACCACCACACACCCTCTGCCTGCTGTCAAGGTGAAACTGTTTACAGAGAGCACAGGAGTGTTGGCTCTGGAGGACAAAGAGCTGGGCAGGGTAACACTCCTTTTGTCTTTGTTTTTACCCTGTATCACAAAGAAACCTTGGTTACCCTTGTTTACAGCACTCACAGGCGGTATGACCTCGTCACAACTACTCCAAAAGGGACAGTGTTCTCTGAAGTTCTGCACATGCTTTGTAGGGGCCCTTAAGGCGTAAATCTCATATTTGAGGCACCGGCCAGCTGTTGGGGACACTTGTGTGTGCAATTGTGCACAAGCAGCACATTAGTAAATGTAAGAGACGGGTGAGCCTGCCAAACAGCAAAAGAAAAGTTCGATCAGTCTTACGGTTCAAGCAGGGGTCATTTCAGAATTCATTCATACATTATTTTTTAATGTCTCATCATTTCATCAGAGTTCTTTTGAATTTCACAAGAAATAAACATTGATTTGCTATCCATGGCCGATAGGCCTCATTGATCTGAGATCAGAACAGAATGAATGAAAAAGGTTTATATAACCAGTTGAAACACTGTTGTAGTTATTTTGACTATTTCCAAAAGGTGTGGTTCCCATGGCTAAAACGTTACTGGGGATTAGTTCCCCATGGGAGTTGCCATGGAAATCAAACACAAGGGTTTAAATGACAGTAAATACCAAGGGTATAAGTTCAACTAAACAAAACCTTTGTAAAAATTCCCAATTTATGTTTTCAGATCCCCTGTATTAAAACAGTCATGAAAATCACTCGACAAACACAGGAAATTAGCAAAATGTTTTACAGAGAAAACTTACAACACACAACAAAAGATGTCATCCTGAGTCCTCTGTTCCCTGAATGTAAGACCACTATTTTGCCAATCAAACAAAATCTGTACACTGAATTATTAGATTATAATTCCTATGTATAGGGATCAACATATTGTATGTGTGATTTTTGCCTCCAGCAAATACTGTACTTGATTCATTTTGCCGCTTTCACATTATGCTTGTGTTTGACCAAAAAAACCTGAATAAATTGTACTGCACTTTTCCTTGTTAAGTAGAGGGCAGACAGACACTTTGCCAAACTCAATTTTTCAATCCTTGAATTTTATTTAAATTTTGAGCTCCTGCACAGAGGGTAGAAAAATGTATCCTGTTCACCTGTCACGTTTTTGATGGTAAGATCTGTGCGATATTGCTGGTTTGCATCTGGCCACCAGTGCCTCAGACGTCTCTGTTGTGACGATGACCTTGGTTTGTGACAAGGCTGTTTGATCTCCCACTGCAGCAGCATTGGCAGGAAGACAGCCTTCTTCAAAACCTCTTTAACTCAACAAAGAGAGATTAGTCGTCTTCTTCAGGGAGGCAGAGTAAAGCAGTGTTCTGCTTCTCTACCATGACTCACTTTAGTCTCTCTTTTTGAAAATCCCCCCAAAAAAGGGAAAAGAACACATTTATCACTAGGTCTTGCAGTCACACTGCTTGGTGTTGCTGAATGTTGCACAGGATGTGATAAAAGATTCTCTTACTGGATATAAATGCATGGGAACTTACTTCACGCTGTCTTTTTTAATGTAGGTTGTCCTCCATCCAACTCCTAACAGCCCAAAGCAGTCAGAACTCCATAAGATGACTGTTACCAAGGCATGCCCTGATCAGGATCTGAGGATCAAACTGGCCATACGTATGGACAAACCACAGAATATGAAACACTGCGGGTAGGAGATCCAGTACCAGCTAAACCGCAGCCTCACGTATCTGTGTGCCTTTAATTTTCCATGTCTTTCCTAGAACTCCAGTCCTCTCAGTTCCTGTGTCCTCATTGTCAATCACATACCATGGAAAATTACTGTCAAGTGCATTACTCCCCCTGGTGGACACTTGTGTGAATTTTTAAAAAATGCAAAAAGAAATTGTACCCTTAAACATGGTTGATATAATTAATAATTTATATAAATCCAATACTGAGGATTGAAAAAACAAAAAACTGTTCCCAGGAGCCAGATGTGAGCATCAATCTGTTTTTTTGTTAATGCGGACTGGGATTTGTCCTCACATTTTGGTGTTTTGATAGGTATCTGTGGGCTTTTGGGAAGAATGTTTGGAAACGCTGGAAGAAACGTTTCTTTGTTCTTGTACAGGTAGGTCAAACTGGAAATGTCAGTGGATCTAAAAGTAATGGTTCCATGATAGCTTGATCCCTGAATAGGACTCCTTAAACAATCACACCCACTTTATACTGATTGGAATCACATACAGAATGTATCATCGACAGTTATTTTTTGCTGATAGGGTCTATTCTAACCCAAGAACCATCCCCTACCAAGTTTTAGTAGATTTGGAATAAGCATGCTGAAATCCCAACTATGAAACAGACATGGGTGAAAAAAATATGTGTTCAAGCCGTCAAATGAAACAACCTTTACCCGAAACACAGAAATAAATGCATACTTTTCTGTGGCTCTTTGGAGTGATTGTTGATCTTTTTTTGTAGGTGAGTCAGTATACATTCGCCATGTGCAGCTACAGAGAGAAGAAGTCCGAACCACAGGAACTTCTCCAGCTGGATGGATATACTGTGGACTACAGTGACCCTCAGCCAGGTGAGATGATGTACCAATACTTCTTCTTACTTGGTTTAACTAAAGGTTCATTTAACATGTTGCAAATCATGGACTGGTCTTTTCACACCTTGTTGTTTCAGGCTTGGATGGCGGCAGGGCTTTCTTCAATGCCGTAAAGGAAGGTGACACCGTGATGTTTGCCAGCGACGACGAACAGGACCGGATCCTTTGGGTCCAAGCCATGTATCGTGCCACTGGCCAGTCGCACAAGCCTGTCCCACCCACTCAGGTCCAGAAACTTAACTCCAAAGGGGGTGCCTCAGCCCAAATGGATGCTCCTATTTCTCAGTTCTGTGAGTAGCCAAACACAGCACAATCACGTTTAGTAGATGCAGTGATCATCATCAAAGCAGTAAAAAGCTCTAACCCATTGATGTCTCACATCATGCGCTCCAACACTGCAGTCTCAAAACCTGCTGGTAGAACTAACACACATGCACTCAGACCCCCCCAGCATCTAATGGACTTCCACTCATTTTCACCACTCCATTAATGTATGAGGGTGCAATTCCATGCTATTCCACCAGTTGCACTGGACAGGTTGTTCAGATGGCATCGACCTGTTCAGAAGGAACAGCAAACTCGTAAAAGATTTAATCACAAAACTACCAGACATGATGAGCAAGGGCTAAGTAGGTCACTCCACACATGATTTGAACATTCAAGCCTGCTGGGGTTGAATTCAGACTAACAGTGCCAAGGTGTGCTGCACCCGTCCTAAACGTCAGACTCGTTTTAATCCGATCACAGTTCCAGAAAGCGGCTGCGATTCTGAGACAGTTTCTCAGTTATTTCCTTGTCGCTAAATGACAGTTAAGCCAGATTACGTGCTCAAATTTTTAACCAATCTGTCACATGTACCTTTAAGCAGCCCACAGGTCAGGTAGCAAATTGAAGGTAAGACTGTTTACAGTAGTGTGGCATCTGTACCAGCTTCTGTTGTACCTGTCTTTTGTGTTCCCCCTCATTATAGAAGGGAAATAGATATATATTAATTTTTATATATATTTAAATTTATAGGAATCACTAAGTTCTAACATTGTTCCTCACACAATCTTTTAAACCTTTTAAACATAGACCTCTCTGGCCTACTTACTGTTACAACCTTTTATTAAACAATTCACAATAATAGATCCTGCTATTCAAAAACTATCACTTTTTGTGTGCATATTTTGATCATGAACATAGTTTAATTAATGATTTATTTTCCAACTCCAAATAGCAAATCAGGTGTAGATTAAAAAATAATTGGCATGATTTATTAATGATCAAATAATAAGAATAGTAATAAGAATAAGAATGAGAACATACTTCATTTGTTGTTTACATATCTTACAATTAAAACTGTGAAGACATGACTTTAGTCAGTCACACAGAATCCTAACACATAAATTCTATGTTGTTTATCCATTGGTTTCTTTGTATGTAATTGTTCTTGTGGTTAGTTGACTCCTCTGATGCCAGCTGTTGCCATTCAATGCCTCCTCACAGTGGCACAGACCTCCAACCCCCTCCTTGAAACATTGTGGCACACCATGTGTACATGTTTCACCCCCTGGTGGTCTTGAATGGCACTGGGACCATGACATACACAGCCCTCCTGACTCTGCTGCAGTGGACTGAACACAAGTCCTGAAGGTTCTGGTTGCTTTTTCTTCTTCCCCAATCAACCAGTTTCTCATGAGAAAAGGTTTCATTTACATCATGTGTCAAACTAACAGTGTGGACAGTCTTATTGTGTAAGATTTGATACATAATGGACTGTACAGAAAAGAAAAGAAACATATTTGAGGATGGAAACATGAAATTTAAAGGAGTGTTCCTGTGATTTACTATTTCATTTAAATTAGTTATTAGGCCTGAGGGAGAGATTTAAAGAAAAAGACTGTTTAAGGTAAAGGATGAGTAGCTTCACTTTTAGTCTGGGTCCAAACCATAGAACTAGAAATAAAAAAGGGGACTTCTATGAATGCATTACAACAACCACTAAAAGCTAAACAAGTTTATGTCAGTATCTGTTTACAAAAATATAAGTAAGATATGGGGAAAAGAGAGCGTGCCTACCTGGAACTGGAATTTGGAATGTTGTCAGATATTCCCCAAATATAATTTATTTTACGATAGCATGCTTTGTAATTTGACTATTTTTTACAGAAAAATCACACAAAATGGAATTAAAGTAAATTGCTTGTCTCTTACATATCTACTTAAAACTTCAAGAATGATGCGTCTAATTGATCGAAATAACAGGAGAACCAACAAGTTCACTGAACTACAGTTGGTAATTGCATCACAAATGATTACATGTGATCAAATCATAATCTTAGTGTGCATAATGTTAAAATCACCTCATCTCTTCTTGACTTCACAAACATCCTTCCAGAGCTAAAAAATGTTATTGCAGAAACAGAAACAGTGACTCATGGAGTGATATTCTTAAATCCATGGATGGCTCCTTTAAAGCATATTTAAATGCTACTGCAAAAGAGCTGCTGTTTTAGCACACCGTGAAAGAATAGTGACACCACTATACTTATTTTACTCTGTCCAGGACCTTCATATTCTTTTACCTGTAAAAGCAAATGCAGAAACCTTTTACACATACGATCAACTTGGGGGTTTGCTTCATTAGGTAAATATTTATCCAAACCCCAATGAGAAGTAAGACTTGTGTATAGTATACACCTTTACAGTGACAGTACTTAACATAGCTCTTGTGTCTTTAAGTACTTGTCTAGAGTCCAGAACAGATGAACTGCAGTGGAGTGATGAGGATCGTAAATTCTTTCTGTCCCCCTCTTTCTCTGTCTAATATGCCTCAACATCTGTTGTCAAGTTCACATATCTTCACATGTACACACCACCGCCCACAAACTCTCATGTTGGTATAGGTTGTTGTTTTTGAGTTGTGTTTTCTTCTTCATGCTTTGCCTGTACCCTTCTTGAGTAATGCAGCTGCTAGTTGAGGGTCTCTCGTGATTGCTCTCCTCCAGCCTTGTTGCTAGTCTTTATGTTATTCTGGTTTGTCCCTTCTTACCCTGCTGTCTTCTAGCTGGACTCAAGGGTAAGTGCCTCCCTGTAGCCGGCACAGCTCAGATAATCCCCGCTGATTATCTGACAAATGCAACGTTCTTTCTCTCTTCTTTCCCTCTTCTCCTTTTTCACGGCTCGCCTCATGTCTTAGATATTAGTTGATAACTTTTTTTTTGTTTTTGACAACCTCAACTTGAGAATAATTCTAAGCATCCATTCGTGCCAGTATAGGATGCATGTATTTTACGCTAAGAAGTTATGTTTTAACTCAGTAATGATTAAAGCCGTTATCATAGTTATTACTGCATAATTGCCTTCTCTCTTTGTTCTTATTGGTGACTGAATCCCTCAGAGAAAAGCAATAAGATGATACAAGTGTAAATATAAGATTTCATCTAAATATATTAAGGTTAGAAAAACAACTGATTATTAAACAGCTAGACGACAGAAAATATTATATATTTATATAAGTGCATTCTAATATAGAAGTGTAGATAAATTGAGGATGAGGTATTTTTCAAAAAAAGCTTTTTAATCCCAGTGACCTTTGTTTAGAACACTTCCTGAGTGTTCATCATGCTTTCCTTCAGAGGGCTCAAATGCTATTAGTTCCTTTTCTTTAACTTCTCTCAGTGAGAGTTGGCAAATATGTATGCGGAGTATTCTGAATGCCAAAGACAAGGAGTAGCTAATGCCGCCCCTTCTTACAATAAAATACTCCGGATCCCCCCTCCTCCTCCTTCCTCCCACAGTAGATGGGCCTGTAGATCGAGACTACACCGGTGTTACATCTCCAGCAAGGAGAGATCTCATTATGATTTGTTTTGACTGCCCTTTGTTTGCCTGAATAGGAGAACACCTGTGTCATGTGTCCATACTTTTTGTACAAATACAACTCATTCATTTCCCCATCTCCCAGAGAATGATGCAGTTTTGCCTCTGTTGACTTCATGCTATTTACCCATGTATTTGCACCAAATGGTATTGCTACCCTATTAGAGATCTCTGGTAGTGGTATGCCTGCTAGTGTGCTCTGTAGAGATCATGAATACACTGCAACATATTCAAGTATTGTCAACTTGCAAATACGTAGAGAAAGGAAAATGGAATGCCAAATAAAAAATATCAAACATGCAAATTTGAAAATGAGTCTGCAGATGTGCATGATATTTAAAACCTCAATGAAGTCACACTGTTCTCCAGCAGGTGATATTTTTCATATGTATGCAGAAGTACTGGCCTCTTTACTTCAGGGATTTGGTAATCATATTTCTGGTTGAAGTCATTTTCATTAAGTTTTAAGATAATTTTACCGTAGTTTTAAGTGTATTCCAGAGTTAAACTGCATTTCCTAATTTAATCCAATTGAAGGCGATGTAGACCACTCACGATGTGTCATAGCTAGCTGGTCACTCTGGATGTTTTCTCACCATATTTACTCTCATCCAACTACATCATTTCCCCTATGACCTGATCCTGAGTGAATCTGCCTCTTGTGGTCATCACTTCCGAGTTTGACCACCACCTTATAACCATGTTAAATTCTTGTCTTCCCCACCAATGTCCTTCTTTCATCCATCCAACCACTGTCCTCTCATCTGCCACAGGGTTCACATCTACAGCCATTGACTGATTTAACTTGGTGTTTCCAGCCTTACACATTATCTGTCCTTCTCTTCTTTGATGTGAATTACTTTACTTGTCCTGTTCCCCTTTCCTGGAACAATCTCTTATTTGGATCATCCGCATTTGACTTGTTATCTGGCAAGTTTTTCTTCTTGGATTTGATTGAAAGTAATCTAACTTCCCATAGTTTAATCTTCTGTAGGTCCATCAGTTTTTAAAAGTATTTTTCCAGTGAATGTTTAGCTTTCCTATTACACACCTTACATGCTCCCTTTCCACTGACCTGGAGGATGATAGATGTATGTTTTGGTCTATTCGGTACCCCAGCCCTGTCCAGACTAGTTTAGGCACCGACCTCCTGCTCCGACTCAAAAATTGCCATCTCTCATATCAGTGTCTTGTGGACATGGCACCGTCACTCACACCAAGGACATGACTACATCTCTTATCTGTTTTGAATCATTTTTGCTCCCATCCTGTTATGTGTGACAACTGTATAGCTTATCCAGTACAAGGTATGATAGTCAGTTTAGTTAGTGGATGTTATTTATTGTCATTTAGAGAAGTTAAAAAAAAAAATGCTTATTTTTTCATAACTCATATTCATGCAAGATAAATAATAAAATTTTATGTAAATAATGATTTATCTCTTTGAGTTTGAAAGAGCAGGTTTAGTTTCACATGCCTGAAAGTCTCTTGACAAAGCAAAGACAATTGACAAATGTGTTGAAGCAAGACATAAATTAATAATCTCAGTAAGACTTTCATTCCTGGAGAAAAACCCTTAGTCTATATATTTCTTCTAGAATTAGTTTTTCATACTGAATCTCTACAGACTGTTTAGATTTTTTTCAATATTTCTGTCTTTTTTTTTTTTAACCAGCACACATCCCAATGTTTGACAGGACCTGAATGACATTCAACAATTGCGAATGGCAGAATCTATTGAAAACATAAAGAAGAATGCACCAAATTTTGCAAGCACTCTTTTAGACATGGAACATTTTATTTCCCATGACAAACATCAGGGAATGGGCACAGCAAGACGCATGCATGCACATATAGTAGAAGATCAGTAAAATCTCACCTAACAATACAGCAAATCTCATGACGCTGTTTGACACAATGCAAGTTGACAATGTAAGCTGTAAGTGTTTATAATTTGCCCTTAGAAATAGAAGATCAAAATCCCTGCTGTTTCTGTGTTGTGACGAAGACCTGCAGTTTGACGCACCACACTGATGTCACCCTCTCCTCTGAACCATGTTTTTTCCCCTTGTGCCATTGGCTGGATAGATGCTGACAGAGCTCAAAAACATGGCATGGATGAGTTTATCTCCGCTAACCCCTGTAGCTTTGACCACGCCTCGCTTTTTGAGATGGTGCAGCGACTCACGTTGGACCACAGGCTCAATGACACCTTCTGCTGCTTGGTGGGTAACACAGATGTATCTACATTAAAGGGCTGCTTTTGTTTTCTGATGTGCAGTAATATGATCCACATTTGTGTTTGCATTTTGCAGGGATGGTTTAGCCCAGGCCAGGTGTTTGTCTTGGATGAATACTGTGCCAGGAATGGAGTGCGGGGTTGTCACAGACATTTGTGCTACCTGCGTGATCTTCTGGAGAGAGCAGAGAATGGGGCTATTATTGATCCCACTCTTCTTCACTACAGCTTTGCTTTTTGTGCCTCCCATGTTCATGGGAACAGGTGTGCCCTAATCCCTTATTTTAATATGTTTACAGTTTTTGACATTTATAAACTGGATTTGTAATCTTATGAAGATCACAACTCCTTTTGAAACAATTATAAATGGTATTCTCTCAGCAAAACAGAAACAAAATAGAAAGGTCAGCCTCATCAGAAGCAGTCCATGCATTTTTTGTATTCATTATTATAATTTTTCCATGCTTATTTTGTTTTATGTTCCGTTATGTTAAATCTTGTACCAGTTTTTGTGTCATTAATCAATTGCATATTTCTACACATTTTCTTGTTTCTACCATTTTCTTTGTTTTCTTTTTCTCTGTCCTTTGCTGCCATAGTCTCTTATTGTCCATATTATTCATCCTCCCATGCGTTCGTTAAAGTCAGAGAGGGCAGCAATTACTGGGGGCCACTGGGCTATGAAACCCTAATGTCCCCAAAGAACTCCCAAAGCCCAGATCCTCGCACTGCCTCTAAACGATCACGCATATTCAAGTTTAGAAAGAGAAAGGATTCCAAAGTGACAGAAGTTCAAGGGCAAAACAGGTGAGATGTCCATTATAACACAAAGAAGAGCTCATAAAAACAAATTCAACGTCATTTGCAGTCACTTCCATGTGACCTTGAAGCTTTGGGCCAGTCTTTGTTTATTTATTTGTTGTTGATGTCCTGGTGGGATCAGATGAGTGGTTGCATAATTTGAACCTCTGCAGGGTCAGCTGGGTAAAGTATGTGGGTGTGATCCTCATAGGCCAGACGGGCTGAGCACAGTAAAAGTGGACGAAAAGGAGAGGTTTGAAGACATCAAGGAGCGATTGCGTGTGATTTTGGAAAATCATATTGTAAATTTCAGGTGACCTCCAACTCTTGAGCATCACATTCAGTCATGTCACAACTTATTTAGCTGATGTCACTGTTGTTACATCGACTGCCTGTGTCTTCCCTTGCAGATACTGTTTCCCTTTTGGTCGACCAGAGGGAGCACTGAAGGCCACTTTGTCTTTGCTGGAGAGGGTCAGTAAAGTTTTTTTTTTTTTAAGAAGTCCTTTAGCCAGCTGAAACAACTATGATGTAATGAAATCAGGTTACATAACTCTCAACCAATGTGGCCTGCAGGTTCTGATGAAAGACATTGTGACCCCAGTTCCACCAGAAGAAGTTAAAGGAGTGATCCGTAAATGTTTGGAGCAGGCAGCCCAGCTTAACTACCAGCGGATTAAAGACTATGCTAAAATCGAAGGTAATCAGAAAAAACATGACCCAGAAATACAGAATGACTTCTGGTATGAGTGTGTTAATGATGTCATTAAAAAATCGTTTTGTATGGTTTCAGATTGAAATTCTCTCCCAGTGGTTCTTTGTGGAGTAAAATGACAAAAGCTACATCTTAATACTTTTTTGACAAAAGATCACATATATATTTCCAGACTTCCATTTTTTCCTTTTCCAGTATAAAATTGTTGCTGTTATTTACTTTACACACATGACATATAGAAAAAATAAATAAATTATATATATATATATATATATATATATATTTTTTTTTTTCCCTCTGTAGATACACACAATATATACAGTATATTCATTATATATCCATATCCCAAATCCTAATACCCCAAATGTTTTGAGGCATCCCAAATTATTTGTGACAGCTTGTCGGTCACTTTCTGTCTCTCAGTGCAATAACTCTCTCCTGTGTTTCAGGCCTGCTTTAGCTCTGTGCTGTTCTGTAGGTCAAGTTGGCTTATGTGTAGAGGTGTGTGAGTAAAAATGCATTCAAATCCAAAGCCCTGATATCTGTTCATGTGCTGATTTCTCATTGTGCCTTGAGTATTCAAGTTATGTGTAGTATTCTCTGGCATTTTAGAATGGGACTGTTAGTTCAGTGTAACTGAATGCCCCCCACTGACCCCCAGCTCCAATCAATGCACTCCCCTCAACTACCTCAGTGTAGCTACTACGTCTCTGAGTCCTCCAGCCGACTCCAGCCGATCCACTTTACAGCCCTGCCTTGAAATACCTCCTATCACCTCTATCTTATGTTTCTGCTGAAGACCACTTTCTCCTTTTTCCTGTCTGTTGCTGTCTGCTCTTTTCCCTCCTCCTCTACAGTTGCGGGCTTTGAACTCTTGACTTGTGATGTGATCAGTCAAAGGAATGCTGGGATTGAATGACCGCAAACCAGCATCAGCCACCTGCATGTGCTTTAAGACATAACAACATGACCTTTCCTTATTGGCATGGATTACATATTACAAATTTCATCATGACAAGACATTTAAGGATGTCTTATTCTCTCTTCCTCTGTCTTTACATACTTTTAAAAAAACCTCTGATGTTGTTTATGCCTTGAAAGAAAACCTTCAGGGTGCTAAAGATACTAAGGATTCAAGCCTTACTATCTTCTTATTTGATTTGAATTTCTGTCCTTGTGAGATGCCAGGTTTAAAATAGACCAAATATTTGGCGGTGCTAGTGGCCCATCTGCCCTCAGAATGTTATTTTCACCAGGACAGCCCTCTTCCCATCAGACTGAGACCTGTAGCCTGCCCACCTCTGATCCCAGCCTCTTGCATGCCACAATCCTTTTTTATAGGGAAAAAGAGAGAAATGTATGAGCACCCTGTCTTCTGCTTGGCGTCTCAAGTGATGGATTTAACCATCCGTGAGTACCTTCATCATCCTCTCCCAATCTCTCTCTCCTCCTTCTTATCAGCCCTCTTTTTCCTCCATCCTCCTTCCTGCTTATCTTCTTTCTTCAGAGATGTTGCTATTGTCGTGCTTGTTTTTTTTTTTAACCTTTATTTTATTTTTATCTTTGCCTTTTGTCTGTGAAAGTGTGTGGGGAACATCCCGGTCAAGAGATCTGAGCAGTAACTCACCGAATCAGTCGGGGGTCCCTTTTTAAAACCATCTGTTTGTGATGGAGATGAATGAGCAGCCTGGTCTGTAAGCTTCTTTCTTTTGGTTGGATGCCCATTCCTTTGACTTGAATGCATTTTTACATTGCTTACATTGTTACTTCCTCCCGTCATTTGGTCCGATCATGTGTCAGTGGTGTGATGTGCTGAACAGGTAGGCTTTGTTTTTCACCATGACACTAGAGAGTGAAGGAGCCTCTGTCGACAGAGCTATTGTATGGGGAGGACAGGAGAGGGAAGGGCGCTTTAACGGCTCCTGTTTGTGTGTCAAATTAAATCGACTCAAGTCACTCAGTGTGTCCTGTCTCTGATCCTGACAGCTGTTTGTGTGTCCTAACTGTTGACGACAGTCTAAGCTTTGTCTGTTTGTTAACAAGCATCTTATCACTTTATTAATTTTCCACAGGTTACTATTTTCAGTATTTCTGTTTTTATTGTGTGTTAGTGATGTTTGTCTGTTGCCTAGAACCCTCAGTCCTTGGAGATGAGATCGTCCCAGCAGATTCTCTCAAAGGGTCACGTGCCGAATAAGAACCCTGAGCCCCCTCCCCAGTGTAATGTGACGATAACCTTAGAACCATGTTAATTTTAAACATCTCCTCTTTTCTCTCCCTGTTTCTCGCTGAAGTTGAGAAAGGTCAAAAGGATCAGAAGGATCCAGGTGAACGCTTGTTCAGCTTGTGGTTTAGCCACAGTGCATATAAACATGTACACACACACACACACACACACACACACACACACACACACACACACACACACACACACACACACACACACACACACACACACACACACACACACACACACACACACCTGACACTCGGACCCCTTCTGCATTTTGTGAATAGATGCAGAATATATGCATGCACGTAATTTACCTGTAGCACATCTTTCACACAATATAATATGCACTCTTGTAATTAACATTCAAATTCTCCAATGTCTTGGCATGGTTTAAGCATCTCTTAGTAAAGTAAGCACTCAGAGATTGTATTACTTTGTTTCAATATACTGTAGTCAAATAATACTAACATGGTTCAAGACTACCACCCTTCAGTGCAAGGCCCATTTTGTTGTTATAAGTGCCTGAAAGTAATTGAAACAAAATATTTGCACATAAAATTGTAGAGTAATGCAATCTCTGACAAATCGAATAAGTCACATAATTCCCTATATGTCAAAAAAAGACAACAGAGAAGAGCAAAAAAAAAAAGTAGTTTGAAATGGAGCGCCCATTAGCAAACATCTCAACTAAAGAGATGTTTGCTAAGGTCACAGCCCGACTCAGATGTAATAATCTGAGTCGGTCCATGTAGAAATGGTTAAACAAGGAACTGGTGATGAATAGGGATTTGTGCTTATATGGTATAACAGAAATGTCAACACACTTCTGTTAAATACATGTACTGTAAGCATTAAAGTAATTAAACATACTAAAATGCATAAAAATATAGATTAAATATGTTCATAAACAAAGAGTTAAACCCCAGTACATCCATCCTGCAGTACAGCCAGTCATCGCCATTCAACCAACCAATGAACCGACCAACCAACAACCCAAAATTTCCACTAAATATCACTCGGGACATAAAAAGGTTAAGAAGCTTTTTTTTTGCCTCATACTTCTTTTTTTCTGCTGAAGTAGCTTTTCAATCCTTCACAGCTCTCAGACCCATTGGGAATCGGTACTCTGTCTTTGAAAACATATTAATTTAAGGCAGACATCCTAGAGCTCTTCTGATTGTAATGGATTAAGCATCCTGATGAGGCTACAATGACCAGGATTGCGTCCGATCCAGATAAAACCATTATTCAAATCTCTATTTAGACTGATCCTAGTACTCCTCTTCACAGAATTATGATATACAGTTATTGCTATACACATCTATGCCATCCTCACTCGAGTGTTAATTTTCTTTTTTAATTGTCAAAATCTTTTAAAACTGTCTCATCTCATTAGCTATCTGAGATTTCCCTTAACAACAAGCCCAACACATGATTTAACATGCTAAGTAAATCAGGCTTACTTTAATCTGTGACACAACCAGGACCCAAAAATAGATAAAAACTTCCTTTTGGCTTGGATTGAAACATTTTATATGTGAAGATGGTATTATGTAGTGAAATAATAGCATAAGCAGCACAAGTCCCAGAGGCAGAACCTCAATGTAAAGCCCACTTATGTTTTATGTAGAGTTACGTATACGTGTGCTTTTTTATTTCAGATTTGTGTAGTTGTCTAGTTCTACGTTCAAAGTACATGCATATCATTTCATATGGACGCACTGTTTGAGTAATTTCATTTCACGACATCTAACTGTCTTATCTTATCATTCTGTCAGAAAAAGGTACAAGCAAGTGATTTGGAGATTTTGCAAATTATAGACCACCGTTTAAAAAAACAAAAGAAAGCGAGCCAACATACAGTAGATTTTAGTGAGTAAATCCTTAATAGAGGCACTGTAAAAATATTCATTCAGACACAGCTGAAATTCTTCATTTATAGTGTATACTTAATTAGTAGTGTAAAATGCATAAATATACATAAAACTTAATTTTTTTTAGGATTCACAGGATATTGAATTTGTCCTAGGAAATAACCTCAGTTCTCAGGATTATTTTAATTTTCTTTCAGCTTCTTCACTTTTATTGTATCATTCATAACTCTATGTAAAAAGATTAAATTCAATGTAGTGATGAAAAGCATAGAAGTTAAAAAGGTTATCTGACAAATGTGATTGTAAAATCAAATTTGCATATAGAAACATCTGCAAGGTTACCGGTCTATGTGTGTTACTTTTAACTGCTTTAAGCAGTGTGTAAAATTAAAAAAAAAAAGGATTGAATTTGCTACGTGGAGTTTAAGACATAATCTGTATTTAAAGTTAATTTAATGGAAAACTGTCATGCAGTAATGAACTATTTTTACAGTGTCTGCTCATCGAATGTTTCTCTACCATGTCACATAACAGCTCCTTATACAGATGGCTTATTCAGTACTGCCTCACAATATGCATGTTTTTGATGCTACATTGCACTTCCATCTCAATGCCACTATTCTTGTGCCTGTTACTCTTCCAACACATCAGTTTTGTTGTTTTATGTCTTGCAACCCAAAATGCATTTGGATGTGAACACGCTTTACTTTTTCAAGGGGGTATGGTAGGTAAATACCACAGTGTAAACACTGTGTTTAGACTCTCCTGAAACAGTCATAAACCCCCCTGGAATCCTGACCTATGCTTGACTAACCACTCATCCCTCACCCTCATCCTTTTGTCTCAGAGAACGTAGGCCGCTTAGTCACACCTGCCAAAAAGCTGGAGGAAACAATTCGCCTGGCGGAGTTAGTCATAGAGGTCCTCCAACAGAACCAGGAACACCACGCGGAGGTGAGTGAGAACCCTCTCCTCCTCTCCTCCTCAGAACACTTTCCCTCTGTACTCTGACTCCTGTCTCACTGCGCCCCACAACAGGGAGTTAGTCCTATTATTATTTGACTATAAATAAAGCTGCTTTCATCTATGGGTAAAAAAAAAAAAACCCTTTCAAAGATTAATTCAATTTTGTAAAGCTCTAATTGGTGTTTGACAGAGCATGGTTGCATGGAATTAGGGTGCTCTTTCTGGGCAGAGAGTGTAAATTAGAAGGAAATGACAGTTCTTTCTTCTAGTCTTCTTCTGCTCACTTCATAGCAGAGAGTTGTTATATAAGAAGTTGAAAATACCAATATTTTATTCAAAGTACTGCAGAAGAATGGACTGTAACGCAGAAATTCAGGCCAGCACAATGTAGCTCACCGCTTATGCATACTTTTGACACTGACAAAATAGCCAGTGGTGGAAAAAGCAGTTATGTCTTTCATTTAACCAATAAAAAAACAAAACAAAACAGTAAAACAATGTTGAAATATGTTATGTCTAAAAAAACTGGAAGAATTATTAGCATAGACCAAACATTGTTTTTTGACAGAAAATACATTAAAAACACACACATGCACCCCCCCCCACACACACACACACATGCACGTATGCACACACACGACAGATTCTTCATGACTGCCCTTTGCTTTAATGACTGCTTTACACACTCTTGTCTTTCTTCCAATGAGCTTCAAGAGGTCGTGAAATGGTTTTAAAACAGTCTTGAAGGAGTTTCCAGAGGAGCTGTCCACTCGTTAGTCCTTTTGTTTCCATTCTAAGGTCCACATGGACTGGGTTTAGGTCAGGTGACACTGGAGGCCAGGTGTGATGCAGCATTCCATCAAACTCCTTCTTGGTCAAATAATCCTACCACAATCTGGAGGTTTGGTTTGAGTTCATTATCCTGTTGAAAAATGAACAATTGTCCAAATAAACACAAACTAGATGTGATGGCAAGTCGCTACAGGATGCTGTGGCAGCCATGCTGTTTCAATGTGTCTTAAGTTTTGAATAAATCCCCAACAGTGTCATCAGCAAAGCCCCCCCCACACCATCACACCTCCTCCTCCATGCATCACAGTGTGAACCAAGCATGTAGAGACCAAACGTTCACCTTTTCTGTGTTGCACAGAGGCACAGCGGGTAGAACCAGATCTCAGATTTGGACACATCAAACCAAAGCACATATTTCCACTGGACTAATGTCCATTCCTTGTGTTTCTTAGCCCAAATATATCCCTTCTGCTTGTTTTTTTTTCCTTAGTCCTTGTTTCTATGTGACCATTAAGGCCTGATTCATACGTTCTCCTCTGAACAGTTGATGTAGAGATGTGTCTGCTACCAGAACTCTGTGACATTTTTCTGAGCTCTAATCTGAGCTGCTGTTAACTTGTGCTTTCTGAGGCTGGTGACTCGGATGAACTTCTTGTCAGCAGCAGAGGCGACCGTTGGTCTCCTGTTCTTGGGTCAGTTCTCATGTGAGACAGTTTCATCTTAGTGTTTGATGATTATTATTACTGCACTTAAAGGAAATACGTTCAAAGTTTTTTAAATTTTCAGGAATAACCGACCTTCAGTTCGTTAAGGCCTGATGATGTCAATTCTCTTTATTCAGCTGATTGGTTCTTGACATCATATACATACTAACAGTTGTCAAATAGGGCTGTGAACTGCTTAACCTACCTGACTTCTACACAACACAACTGATGATCTCAACCCCATGAAGAAGATGAAAAATCATCAAATGAACTTGCCAGGGTTGAATTTTAAAATTTTTTTAATTTACTATATTGATCCCCGTAGGGAATTTATTAATCCACTCTAGCACACTTAGCTATTAGTTTCACGCATATATATATATATATATATATATATATATATATATATATATATATATATATATATATATATATATATTGTGTACATACCTGTAGCACACACACACACACACACACACACACACACACACACACACACACACACACACACACACACACACGGGGGGGGTCTCTAGGCATGCAGGTGGGGGGGAGGGTAGAGCAGCAGGCAGCTCCTTCATGGTGTGCTGCAATAGGCAGCTTATAAAGGGGACAGTGCCTTGCTCAAGGGGGCCTCAGCGGTGCACTGACACTTCCTACTGTCAGCTGACACTTCAAAACATTTTTTTTTGCCCGACACTGGTCTTGAACCACTAACTTCTGGTCCCCAGTCTGGGAATTAGTGGACTGAGATACTGCCGCACCACCTGTTTAGTGGAAACCACTTCAGGCGATGACCTCATGAAGCTCACCGAGAGAAGGCCAAGGGTTTGTAAAGCTGTCATCAACGTAACAAGTGTGTACTCAGAGGAATCTAAAACATTTTTTTTTGTTTGCTGCATAATTTCATGAACCTTGTTTCAAAAGAGAAGACTTTGAATAAGAGGTGTGTCCACACTCTTGATTGGTAGTATGTGTGTGTGTGTGTGTCCGTGTGTGTGCGTGTGTGTGCGTGCATGTGTGTGTGTGTGTGTGTATACTGTAATGATAATTTGTTCAAAATCTGTTTCAGATAAAAATCAAATATTACTCTTACCTGTTGTAATTAAAGTAAATATTCTCTTCTGAAATGCAGTGGAAGATCAAAAATAATTCACCTTAAAATGACCATTACCTGACTAATGTTTCTTTCCACCACTGCAGTAGTTTACTGCATCCAGTTTGCTGCTATAAACACCGAGCTGATAGGAACGCATGATGGGAATGTGCAGTTGTGTAGGTGATCCAGTGTGATCATAGAATATACAGATAAAGCAGATTTATTGTATCTCTCTGAATATGCTTGACAGGCGGCAGTCACAAGTTCTGGAGATCAATCGGTACAGTATTTTTATTTCTTTTTCCTCCCCAGTCCTCATCACGACCTCCCTGTATGGCATGTGCGCCACTATGGCAACAGGCTCCTTTCTAGACAGAACCAGCTCAATGCTGCTATAGTAGGGGTGGGGGTGGGGGGTGGGGTTTGTAGGCATAGACGTGGACGCAAACGTGTTTAGAATGGAAAAGCACTGTAGCTTGCACAACATAATTTTATCATAAAGCATGTTCATCAGGTCATAAAGAGATTTCCTTTCTCTTCAAGCATGCTGAACCAGTAAAGCTCCTAAAGTTTGCTCCATGTGAACCTTTTGAAGTTTTATTCACCATAAACATTTGTTTCCCCTCCATTCAACTATTAATTTCACAGTCGGCACTTGTTCAAGCATTTCTTCTCCAGCTTCTCCTCTTTCATCCCTCTCTGCTGTCTATTCACAGTATAAAACCCCTTTAATAGAAATGCCTCAAAAAGACATTATTGTTCTTTACATTTTCCTATGTACTCACTATCATACGATTGGTGACTGTCCGAGCAGGGAAAAGAGGTATGTAGTTCAGTTGAATGAGAAACTCCCATAATGCTCCATGCATGTCCAGTAGGTCCCTTGACTTGGTTGCATAGATACAGCACTGTAGTCTTGTCTGCTTGGACACTGAATTTTCCCAAGAGCTCAGAGCTCTCCTGTATTTGTCCTTCTGTCAAAGGTGGGAGGTCACTCCACCTGCTGACCCCTTGTGTGACCCTAACCCACCACCCACACCCGTTAAACCTTCCCTTTAAGTCCACTGTAAGAGTCCCTCTCCTTGAATGTGATGGAGAGGAGCTTTGTTTGTTGCCTGTTTCTCTAACTCTAAAACTGTCAAGATTTTTAATCTTTTCTTTTAATATTGGGAGGTGGCAGGTAGGTAGACAGGTAAGTAAGGTCTGGACCGCCACTGTGGTGGTCAATCTAAATGGGAAAGTTGATGAACACATGTAAAATCAAGCATGCAATGTAACTTGGATTGAATTAGCAACATGTTAATCTGAATGATACACACACAAAAAAACAAAACACACCAAGACTGTGAGCAGAACAACTACAGCCCTTCTGCTGTCAAAGAAGTCCTGACTGTGCTGGAAAACCTGGCTGAATCTCAGAGACTTACTTAGCTAATTGGAATAGACGCCACAAGAGATGCTGTGTGCTGCAGTCTTTGGTACGCCTATTCGAAGATGTGCATGAGTCACATTTGCGTCGAGTGGGCTTGTCAGTGATGTAAATGGTGGATCCCCTCATATATCAGCTTGATAGTAAAGCATGCGGGGAGCTCCACATTTGCATGAAAAAGCATTTCTCCCTTCCTACTCCACATGCACTGGTTGAATCTTTTGTTCCATATTAACTTGATTTACAATTATTTCCTCCCTTAAAACTAATCAGTGACAGCAGTGTATTCATTCTCCAGTGCCACACGCACACGCACAAAACACACATAATACAGGAACAGACAGAGGTTTTTTTGTTTCCCTGAAACACTTTTAAAAGCACATAATGAGTAAATCTGATTACATGCACCATGAGAAAAACATGACTACTGTACTGGCATGAATACACATCCTGAAACTACACAAAACAGTTAATCTATATTTAAAGGAATAGTTTGACGTCTTGGGTAGCAAACATTTTTGCTTTCTTGCTGAGAGGTAAAGAAAATTATGCCACTTTTGTATCTGAATGTTCCTCCACCAAGAAAGTTGTGTTTTCAGTTTGTCATGGGAACTGTTCTAGTCTGACATCTAGTGGCGATGATTGTCAGTCTATAACCTCTCAGAGGTGTTCAGAACACATGATGACTAGTTCTAGTGAAGCAGCATGTTTAGATAAGCCACTGTGAGATATTAAATCATAATGTTACAGAATGCAGCCACAATCAGGTGAATTTCCCCACTATGGGACTAATAAAGGTCTATCTAATCTAATCTAATCTAATCTAATCTAATCTAATCTAATCTAATCTAATCTAATCTAATCTAATCTAATCTAATCTAATCTAATCTAATCTAAACCAACCACAGCTGAATCTGTTGGCTCGGTTTATTGTTAAATTGAAAGATTCTGAAGATTTGACTATGTGGTCCCCTTCTGATGTTTAATTTTTCTTTTTTAAATCATTTTCAAGCTAATAATATATACCAATAAGACTCCATATTCTTGGTGTATGATTTAACATTGAAGGAGTCACATTATGAAGGTTGATCTATCGTGGCACTGCAGTTATTAGGCACAGTGGACATAGTTAAAATTGATTACCTTGATGGATGTTTGTGTGTGCTGTTAATTTAAAGTTAGTTAGATGTAGCTTAACCTAAAGACCAGCAGGAAAAGGAAATTGCTAGCTGTAGCCTACAAAGCCAAGCTTGCAGAGTGCTAGTGAGTGCTAACATCCTGCAAATAAATTAACGACCCTGTCTCCCAAAATGTTGACCTATTCCTTCATTCATAGAGCATACACAAAGCTAGTGGCATCTCTTTAATTCCTGATGAACTCCAGTTATGCGTGTTATTCCGTCCGTCCTTCCTTCCTCTAGTCTTTTTTTTTTCTTTGCGTTTCATCTCATTTCTTACCTTGGAGCACTTGTTCACCTGTGTCGTCGTCCCTCATGCTGTCTCTCCAGGCATTTGCATGGTGGACAGATCTCATGGTGGAGCACGCTGAAAACTTCCTGGCCCTTTATGCCATTGACATGGATGCAGCTCTGGAAATCCAGTCCCCTGAGAGCTGGGACAGCTTCCCCCTCTTCCAGCTGCTCAATGACTTTCTCCGGACAGACTGTAAGCACATGTCCTGCTGTTGTTTTGTCACCACTTTAGATATTATTATGCATAAACAAAGAGATTTATATTTTTCTGTCACTGCCTCTCTTTTGCACAGATCACCTGTGCAATGGAAAGTTCCACAAACACCTTCAGGATCTGTATGCTCCTCTGGTGGTTAGATATGTGGATTTGATGGAGTCCTCTATCTCACAGTCAATTCACAAGGGCTTTGAACGAGAGTCCTGGGAGCCTGTAAAGTAAGGAGCCTCCGTCTTTCAAGCTAGGCTGCAGGATGGTTGGAGATGCAAGGCTTTTCTATTCAGATGACAGACTGACTGTGTGGAGGCTGAGGAGTCTGGGAGAGCAGCTGGATTGTTCACCCGGGCTTCATATAGGTTCACTTTTAAAGAAAAAGCCAAGAGTGGGCTGAATAACCTATTTTTTTTTTCTGCGCAAGAAATAGGTTATTTACTCTGAAAATAGTCTTCGACTAATGTATGTGTCTTACCAATTTCTCAGACACATTGGGGTCAGGGCAACACGTAATGTTTTTGTTTTGTTGTGTGAACTAACCTTCATAATGTGTGCTTTGACATTTTGCCAGCAAAAAGGCCTCCAGTCTGTTATGTTGGTGTTTAGAATTCATTTGCTGTGGCTTTCACATTTTTTGCTTTTGCATTTTTTTGTAGTAAGGATTATATTTAGAATTTATTAAGCAAGGTAAAAGGTTTTTCTTGGTCTTTGATTTTATTCTATTCTTTTTGCAATACATGTGCATCCAGACGCCAGCCCTCTTTTCTCTCTAGTGTCTTTGACAATGACTGTCTTGTATACTGTATGTTGTGTTACTGTTCATTACTGTCTTCACTCGAGTTCTAATTTTACTTTGATAATAAGTGTTACATGTCTTTCTGCAGCTCCCACTCCACTGTTATGGATTCTTTTTTCTTTTTGTCTGTCTTTTCTGCAGGAGTTTAACAAGTAATCTGCCCAATGTGAATCTACCAAATGTGAACCTCCAAATTCCCAAAGTACCAAATCTGCCAGTGCCAGTAGCAGGACTATCAGTTAACCTTCCACAAATGCCTAGCTTTTCTACCCCGTCATGGATGGCTGCTATATATGACTCTGAGTGTGTATTCAACTAGTTTACTCTAGAAACATTAAGCAAACTGAGACTGCCTTGGTATGAAGATGGCCTCAGCAAAAAGATGATTGAAATATTTTTTTTTTTTTAAAGTCTAGTAGAATTTCTTCTGGAGATAAAATGTTAAATAAAATGAAATTATAAAATAATTAAATTTTATTATTGCTTATGTAAATGCTCCATCATTACATTCATCTTCATGCCAAGAGCACTCTTGAGAGGCGTGAGAGTAGTTGGGGTTCTGCTTTGATAGAAATTCAAGTCTGGAATGCTCTCATTTTTCTCAACGTGCATGCTGTTGAGCTGAGGTGTGGAGATACAGGCCAAAAGGAACTTTTACAGTTATTAATATAAGTTATTGTTCTGACACTATTTGGCATTTCCTGTGCTGAAAGCAGTTACAGCCTGTCCCCCAGTTGAAAACTAAGAGCTTTGTTCTCCAAAGATGAATCTCCTCAAAGTTGCTGTCCAGACATGTTTTTTTATTATTCTGTAAATCATTCGTGGCCTTAAGTTCACATCTAACCACCTTCTAGTAGTCTGATTGTGAGGGAAGGTGATGGCTTGGATTTGGAGGTGACGGCGCAGAGACCACACAGATGGCATTCACTCTTTGCTACATACCGGTTACCTCCTGATTCTTTCCGGCATTGCTTTCCCAGTGAGCTCTACTCAGGCTGTCCTAAAAGGTCTGCATGATTTGTCTGGTAATCTTCTAGGGGCCCCACCAGCCTGGGGACATGGATGTTGAGAGAGGGCCTGTGGTGAAGGGAAATCAATTTGTGTGTGTGCTTTGAACAAAAAAGCTATTTTTTACAAGCCCTCCCTCACTTCTCCATTCCCTCTCCTCCTTTGTCTTGACACAGTGTGATTAGCTGCTGTATCTGCAGTGACTTTATCTGCATGTGGCCAAGTCACATCCTGATCAATAACCATACTCCTCAGGATGGTTATTGATGTGTTACTATAAACCCTGCCTGCTCCTGTTCACCCATACACTGACTGTCCAGGAAAACCTGAACAAACAGGAATGAAGAATTTTGGATGGACCAGTCAGTTTATGGTCACTTCAAGTCTGGCTGTGTTCAGGTGTGGAAGAACAGCATTCTCCTCTGCACCTGCCACACCTCCTGCCCCATGGCTTCTTTGGGGTGACCTTCTGACCTGTGTGCGTTTCTCTGTGTGTGTGTGTGTGTGTGTGTGTGTGTGTGTGTGTGTGTGTGTGTGTGTGTGTGTGTGTGTGTGTGTGTGTCAGTAATGGCTCCGGGACATCAGAGGACCTCTTCTGGAAGCTGGATGCCCTCCAGACCTTCATCAGGGACCTGCACTGGCCTGAGGAAGAATTTGCCAAACACCTAGAGAGTCGCATCAAGCTCATGTCAAGCAACATGATTGAGAGCTGCGTCAAGCGGTGTGTTTACATTAGTAAAAAAAAAGATCGATAAGAACAAAGATTCTCAGAGGCATGAAATGAGAAATAAATGCTCTATTGAATATTTTATTTTACTGTGTGTCTGAATATTTCTGTTGCATTACAGCACGAGGATGGCCTTTGAGTCCAAGCTGGCAAAAAGCAGCAAGTCTACAGATTTCCGTATCTCTCCAACTCTGTGCACCATGTTTAATGTGATGGTAGATGCAAAGGACCAGTCTGCTAAACTGTGTGCAATGGAGATTGGTCAAGAGGTAAGAATGTCACAAAATAATAATATCATACCCACAACAACAAATTATCTGATGAAGATTAAAAAATTATATGATATGTTACAAAAAATTCCTGATATGTTACAGAAACAGTTCCACTCCCACATAGATGAGCTGATTGAAGAAAGTGTGAAAGACATGATTCAGCTTTTGGTTGGAAAGGTGGGAATTTCTACCGGTAGTGATTGTAAATCTATCAGAATGTCAGGGCAAAAGAACTGCTCATGACCTCTAGTGTCAGCGAGCAGCATGGCAGGGACCACAATGAGTCGGACTGGAGCGCTGAAACATCTACTGGATGGATTAGTCCTCAAACCTGACATAATGATAAATCTTGTGCTTCATGACCACCATGAGTTTCACATTTATGGTTTCTGTTCAATAAAAGTTTAAATTAATTGCATATGGCCGAGCTTGCCTCAGAATAAATGTTAGTATTCGTCATTAAGCAAACATAATCAGATCAAAATGTACATCTTTCTAATTGTTTTATGACCAAAGAACAGCGAATAGTCAATCCCTTGAGCCTCAGCTGTTCTTTGTCTTTCTAACCAAACAACAATCCATGCTTGGTATAAGTACCTGTTTGATCTCAGCGTGCAGCGTTGTATAATGGTCGTCATCTCCTTTGCATCGTTTCCCAGTTTGTTGCCATTCTGGAAGGTGTGTTGGCTAAAATTTCCAGATATGATGAAGGGACTCTCTTCTCCTCATTCCTGTCTTTCACGGTGAGATGAAGCTTCCTTTTATTCCACCCGTACTGCTTTATGGTCTTTAAGGAATTATTCAGTAGTGTCAGTCTGGTCTTTGAACCTGTAGAGTATTTGACCAACTACTTCTGGCAGGAATTACCTTCCCTTGTATAGGATGTAAAAAAAGTTTCTGTATAGCTTTCAGTTTTACAAAGTTAATTACCAGTAGTAGTGAATTTAAAAATACATCTAACCTGAATATTAATAATAATACAATGGTTTGATGTACATTCTAAATCTGTGTTTGATTCTTTTTTTTAAATTTTATTTCAGGTGAAAGCCGCCTCTAAGTATGTGGATGTACCTGTAAGTGCAGAAATCCCTAAAACATTCAGCTCATTCACCAGTCACAGTTGAACAAATAATTTTGTTTTATTATTTAGTTTATGACCAACAATGTTTCACTGACAGTGTTGCTTATCCTGAGCTTTAACGCTGTTCTGCCTCTGGTTTTCAGAAACCTGGAATGGATGTGGCTGACGGCTATGTGACCTTTGTGCGCCACTCTCAGGATATGCTCCGTGATAAGGTCAATGAGGAGGTGTATATAGAAAGGTTATTTGATGTAAGTAAGATGCCGTCTCCTCCTCACAAGAAGGGAGGGGCCTTCCAAAATGTGGCAAAACAGCAGGGCAGAGAGGGATAAGTCCATTTTGAGACCAGGGAATGTATTTCAACCTGGCAGAAGAGGCTTTTTTCATTCTGTTCCCTTCTTGATGTTTCGCTCTCTTTCTGTCTCTTTTCTATCTGAACTTTAGCTTCTACCTTCTGCATTGTAGTGTGCCACAGTGCTTTTGGGCCTTTGTGTATTAAAAAAAGGAAACTTTTATTTACAAAGAGTCCATAAAAGCATCTTCAAAACAGGATTATATGAAGCAGTGCTCTCTGGGAAGAAGAGAACCATCATAGTGTTCATCTATCAGCACACCAACTTACGTATATTTCTTTAGCTCTCCACTGTTTTCTGCGCTTTTAGATATTTCCATGCAAACATGTCAGCTTGGTGATTACATGACACTCAGCCTCCCTGGTCTTAATCCACAGCAGAGCATCCACACAGTTTGTCTGTGAACTGCTGGTGCTGGGTGAAGGATGTCCTGCTGGATGGGCCGAGTTGCCGTGATGATGTCACAATCAGAGGCTGACATGTCTTATATCCTTGGTCTGTGAAAGCAGTGGTTCCCAACCTGGGTTCAAGACCCCACTAAGAGGTCACAAGTTAAAGGTGTTGGCTCAGATGATGATTTAGTAAAGAAGTAAGAAGAGTAAGACTTGACCAGTCACAAAATGATGTTTGTTTATTCTCAGATGTTTTTCTAGAAAAAGCTTTGCTTCAGGCTGTTGCACCAGTTTGAGTGTGGAGCCCACCATAGTATTTTAATATTGTACAACTACTGCAATTCTCTTATATAATGACATCACAAACAAACATATATCTATTAAGGCTAAACATTTTCTGACTCTCTGAATCTTGCACAAATATTACTCCAGTTGGCAATGAGTGAGTCACATTTGCAAAGAGAAGGTGGGATTTTTCTCACTGTTCTATCTTTGGAGCTGAAAAAATAAATCAGAATGAGTTTTGATTTACAAATAAGCCTCTCTTTGTGGAAAAAACTTTTAATTACTTTATAATTCTATTGTACAGAAATGTATAAAGCCTGCCAGATCCAAGGCTAAGAGTAGTTGAGACAGCATCCAAATACAAAGGTTTTCTGTCAGAAAATAAATTTGTTTTGGTTGTGGAGAAGAGGAACAAGTAAATGATTGATGCCATGCAAATCACACAGCCAGTGCAACAGCCTGCAAGTTTTAAGTGGAGCAGTCACGCTCACAGAATCACAGAACTTGTGTTGATGGGTTGTGACAACGTATGACAAAAGGTGACAAGCCAAAAACAGGTTGGTAACCAGTGTGTTAGGGGGTGAAGAGAGCACTGTCTTAAAAAACATAATCCTAAACAGGATACATTGGCAGCAATGTGTCCTCCATGTGTGATTTCAACGACACATAATGGTGTGATGTTTGTGCTTCATGTCATTCAGACTCTATTTGTACAGATCCGTGTCTCTACAGGTGTGTGACAGCTCTGTGTGAACAGACTCAGTCCTGTGTGGCAGTAATGACGTCGGTTAAGTTTCCATGTCCAAGAGACGCTTCGAGTCTCTGTTTTATTTATTGTTTTGTGGAGTTTTGTGCTGGACAAATCCGATTTATTTTGCTGTGGTTCCAGTCAGGAGTGACGCTGTTGTGTGGGTCTGTTTTTTTAATTTCTGACTGCCCTCTCTGAGTGTAGTCAGGTTTTAATGTCCTCTGTGTATCTCTAGAGAGCACTGAAATGTAATTTAACACCGTCATGTTAAAACCATCCAGATTTCTCCAGCTGTCAATGTTAGAGTTTTAGATTTTCAAATTCTAAACTCCAAAGATGTATTTTCTATTGCATTTAAATGCACAACCATCCATTCATCCATACAACCATCCATTTGCATGCATGTGCAGAGCTTTCCAAGATATTGCATAGACTCTGTCTCTCTTTCTTTCAGTAATTAATTTGAATACTTTTATCTCCTCTTTTCTAATTAACACCATTCCTGCTGCCTCCTCTATCAGAAAGTGGCACTTATCTCTAGTGTTGCATTGCGTTGTTTTATCACATTATGTTGGTTGGCATGATTTTAGAGTCAAATAATCTTCCTGTGTACATCTTCTAGCATGACCCTCCTCCTCAGAGTTCTGCCTCATTTGCACATACAGCAGTATTCCTTAGCACGTACTCTACCACCCACCTGCGAAGTCTGCATGCACTGTACGCTCAACTCGACTGTGAAGTGGACAGGCATCTGCATATCCGGCCTCAAGTTCAAACCTGTCAACTGTTCCGTTTATTTTGATCTAAAAAAAACTTTAACTAAAAACATAAAACTCCTAATTAAACCTCAAAAGACAAAATTACTGTAATTAAAATCCTACCATTTCTATTTAAGGCCTATAGGAAACCTGTTTTGCATTCCTGCCTACTCACATGTTTAAAGTTGACTTCTTTTCTTGAAACTATTGGTATAACAGCTGTTTCTATTAGACTTAAGTGCTGTTCTCTTGTAACTTTAAGCATGTAAACTCTGGGGAACGACCACCCAAAGCAACATGTAGAAAAGATACTAGAAAATAGCACTTCTACTCCCTGCCTGCTAACCATTAACTCACACTCATGCTGTTTTTCTTTTGCCAAATGAACTGGTATCGAAACAGTAATTGAAATTCCCCATAGTCTATTCTTTTTCTATTTGCGTAGAGTACATAACTGCTGCTCAGCTTTTCTGCTTTATTAAGTTATAAATAAAGGCTAAGTAATTGTCGTAAATAATTAATGGTTCAAATTATCCAAGTTAAAATAGTGACTTGGATAGCACTTTTTGTGTAGTTCAAATGATAATTACAGCTCGACACAGATAAATCTGTCAGGTCATTAGCCTCCCTCTCTTTTCCTAATTACTTAAAGTAGCTGTAATATCTTTATGAATGTTTCCTAAAAGAGCTTTTTTCAGCTCTCAGTGCCACAAGATTTACTGAAACATTTACCAAATCAAACAATGTTTTCGAAAATATTTCAACTTATTTCACTATTTACGATTTGAGGGGATTTGTCCTAATGGTGATAATTGAAATTGGAGTGCACCCATTTTCTTATTTAAAGACTTGTGGAGTAAATAAAGCTGAGGTGCAGTATGGACAGGCAAATCTATTTTATTAATTTAAAGACTCTGAAAGCCTCTTTTCTCAATGAGCTTTGTACGAGGGTTGATGTCAAATGACATTAAAACAACTTCCATATTTTCAGCGGTATATTTTGGTTGTTTAGCAAATAACAACAAAAACACCACAATCAGAGTCCAGTTAGTTTCGCTTAGCACAAACACTGGAAGTGGAGAAGCAATGACTTTGTCCATGGATTAGAAAGTGTGTAAACAAGAATGCTTAAAGAATTATTTATTGTTTCTCATACAAAACCGAAGGTATGAATATTATAATTATTAACATTTAATTAATGCAAAGCAATAAATTTAACATTTAATGTGGGTGTATTTCTTTGAAGAATGCAGTAACATGGAATTTCTTCCTTGGAATATGTACGTATTGTTAAGTAGCTTTGGAAAGTTTAAACGATCCAAGAGTGATACCATTTCATCTTCCTTCCACACTAAACCAGGCAAAGTTAAAAAAAAGAAAGAAAAGAAAAGCAAATATTCAAAAGTTAAGGTAAGCAAAATCTATCATTAAAATACCTAAACCTGGAATTATTGATTTTGCTAAATTTAGTTGCTTACAATATACGGAATAATTGAAATTTCAGGACTTCAAAGCAGGAGGAGAGGAGATAATTATAAGTTAGTTCAATTTGAAATACATGATTTAACATTCGATGCAGGGGTCAAAATCAGTGGCTTGTTATTCTTTATTTGAAAGGATGTGTTAATTTTGAACCATTATTATGTTGTAATTGCACCGATTTCTAATTCTGGCTCATAAAATGCAGGAATGTCTGTCCCGTGACGTTTGTACTCACTAGCCGCTGATTATGCTGCTCAGGCCCGTACGTATTAAAGCGGCTCGGAGGTTTTATTGAAGTGATGCTTGAATACACACATGGGGGTGCTTGAATTATAATGTATGTGTTTAGCTGTAGCAGCTTGCATGTTTTAAAGGTTAGGTCTCAGCCACAATGTCTTGAGGATGTGTGTGTGTGTGTTTTGCTGGAGAGCGTTGTGTTTATGTTTCAGCAATGGTACACTGCCACTATGAACCTGCTGGGGACCTGGCTCACTGAACGCATGGATCAGCAGCTCCACGTCTACCAGCTCAAGATCCTCATCAGGATTACCAAGGTGGGAGGGGGGGGACAGAAGCACCTGTCAGGTTGATGAAACACCCACATTTTGTTGTGCTCCACTGACTGTGTTGATGCATCTCTGTCCTCCTGTAGAAGAAGTACCGGGACTTTCGCCTGCAGGGCGTCCTCGACTCCACCCTCAACAGTAAGATGTACGACACGGTGCGTAACAGGCTGACTCTGGAGGAAGCCACCGCTTCAGTGAGGGAAGGGGGCATGCAGGGCATCTCCATGAAGGACAGCGATGAGGAAGATGAAGAAGATGACTAGAGCTTATACACTGACACTCCGTCCCTCTTAACCCCTTCACCCCGATCCCCTTTCACACTTTTGACTTTAGCCTGGTTACTGATGCATGTACCAACTCAGATAGCCACTCTAAGACCTCTTTGTGAGCTCGAAATGCCTATGACGGAAATATTAACTAATAAAATAGTACTTATGCTGAGGAAAATTAAGATTAAAATATTAAAAAATAACCATGATTGGCAGTTTAGCTGTGTCAGATAGCACTGATCTTTGATTCATTCATTTCTAAATTCATTCCTATGTGTTACTAAGCAATATGGAGAACCATTTGTTTGACAGTGTTGAGTGAGATTAATAGGTGTGTCCCTGTCCAATGCAAACCTATATGGCGCTTCTTTGTCGTATTCTACATTCATTAATGGTACATTGTCGTGACGATGAGTGTGTGGACCCTCTTCTTTGTCTTGTCTGTTTTTAAGTGAATGCCAACTGCTTAAAACTAAAAACAAAACTATTTGTTGACGGCTGTTAGAAACATTGTCGTCTGCTCACTGTTATGAACACTGACAGTAAGTCTAGACCTGCATTTTTATCATGTGTCAATGCTGTGTAACCTTATCTCAATTTACTAATTAGACACGATTCAACAGGAATCTTGAACTTCAACAAGTGGGTATTTTAGAGATGTAATATTCTCATAGCTCCATTTTGATAACTTGGGAGATTCTATTTTTATTTCAACATTAAAAGGCCTTTAAACAGGTTCTATTTTAATTGAGTTGCACTTTTACAGAGAAAAGAGCAAAAACAATTTTTTTTATTAAAAAAAAAAAGTGGGTCTGTCTTGGTTCTGTATTTGTGTAGAATGAGATGTCTGGCATTTGTTTGGGTCTCACTGTTGTTTGTATATATTATATAAATATATATAAATATAAAATGCTGTACATTGCATTCTGAGCCATCGCTGCATGCCTGTGGGTTCCCACCCTCCCCAAACGCTTTCTGTTTTCTGTGTGAATTAGCTGGTGGATTCATTCTTGCTTTTGCCTTATGAACGCCAACAGCTGTCATATGCAAGAGCTGTGGCCTCTAAATAAAAATGACTGTACATGTGCATCCGTGCGTTTGTTTACGAGCTGCACCTCCACCTCAGACACAACCACACAAACGAAACTGAGCTTTAGAGAGTAATAGATCAAGAATAAATACTGTGAGTTACAACCTCTCCTTGTTGTTAAAAAATTTACATTTTCAGATTAGCGTGTGTGTGTACAATAAACATAGGATATAATCAGAAGGGCAGTACTTGTGCATTTAATTCTACTACCATTTATACTTCTAGAATGCTTCTTAGGCGACAGAGTGCCAGCAGGGGGAGCCACCACGAAGAGGTGTCTTCCATGAAGGCTTCTTTGCTCTGAACACTCATCCACTGTGCCCACAAAACCACACTTTAACAATGTATGGTAATAGAATTAGGCTATTAAATAGCACTATAACAATAAAATGATGTATGACAGCATCATAGAAATATATGACAATGATATCGTATACACAAAATGATGGATAAAACCATTTTATTATTTAAGTTACAAAGTAGACCTAACTTCCACCTGGCAAACTAACATACTGGACCACTGAATTAATGTCAGGGAAATCTGGTTTAAACTAGTTTGGGTGTCAGGGGGCAGGTGGGATTCTGCTGCTGAATTTTGGACGATAAATATTCCATTAAACTACTACACAAATCAACTCTTCATATGAAAATATAAACATCTGTGATGACAAAGATTACATTAAATTCAAGGTTTTTGAAGTTTTTAACCACAGCATTTGTTTTTACTGAGTGTTGAAATATAAAATAGAAAGGGGTATTGGCATTCATTCAAAAGAGAAATCAGGTACTGAACCAGCATTCTGGCCATGTATTCATCATCAAGTACTTGATGTAGTGTGAAGACACACGGTCAATCAAGAGAGGGACATTCAGATTTGAAACCAGCATATAATTAATAATAAAATTGTTTGGAAACAATTTCAGCCCAAATAAGTCACGGTTTATATCAGAATTCTAAATTTCATTTTCTAACGTGAGGAAACGTTTACTTCAATTATAGTGAGTAATCCTGAGAACAGAAACATGCTGAACTGTTAAAATGCTAAATTCACACTGGTATCTGTACGGCAAGTGTTGATCAATTTTGTTTTTAAATTCTGGCTGATTAAATACATCTCAAGAGAAAACCACTCACATGTTAAGGACTGGAACCACATCTTTGGTTACAAATAAAACATCAATGTCCCAAAAATATAAACTACAGTGCCCACAGAAATTATTCACCTCTCCTGTAAGTCTTCATATTTTATTTATTTACAACTATGAATCACAGTGGATGTAAATATGGGTTTTATATACTGCCTAACACACTTGAGTTGTTTTTTTTTAAGTCTGGCTCATTTAGTGTAACTACAAGACCTACATCACCAGCTGTTGAATTTGAAGTAAACTGCAGATGATGGTGTGAAGAGTCCATGCTGGGGTGGGATGTAAGGCACTGGGAATCCTAATTTAGTGAGAAGAGGGGTCACTGGTGAGACCAGAGGCCAAAAGACAGGAGACACTGTCCAGGGGTTCCACCAGCTGCAGCTTTATGGAAAAGAGACGACAACTCGCCAGAAAGCACGAGGGACAGTTAAAGCTGTGTGTTGTTTGTGGAGGGTTAAAGCAGCAGCAGCTTGATATCAGGTGAAGACGGATCATCTGCAAGAACCTTGTGAGGGTAAAGTTGAAGCAGCAAAAGCTAAAAAACATTTTTTTTTTAAATGAAGGATTCCCTTTTAAGTGATACGATATGTAAAACAATATCAATTGATTTGTCTTAAAATATCTTTTGTTGTTTCACTTCTAAATTACCACCAGCACTTGAAATTATTTTCACTTAAATTTATAGCGTAAATATGATACTGTCAAAAATAAGCAGATGCGTAAAGTCAAGAACGGCCTGCTGTGATTGGCTGTGAGCACAATACCAACAGTCACTCTTTTTTTTTTCTAGATTTTGATGCACACAGAGTAAAGCGTAAGTGCTGTTGGTCTTTGGCTGATCCCCAACTTCAGGCCTTACATAAGTCTAACTAAAAACATGCACTCATTAACAAATTTAGTTATGTTAAAAAGGTTGCTAAAGTTGAAGTGTTTGAATATTTGTGCTATCAACTCTGGGTTTTCTGTTTGTAAGAAATTTAAATTAATTCATAGCCATTTGTTCCTTTTATTGATCAGCAGCAAATATAGGTCATAATTACATCCACTGTGATTTACTGTGATGTAACATGGGGTGAATATTTTTTTGTAGACATTGTACTGCATCAATACAGATACCCATTACATTTGTGAACAATTCTGCTTTGATAGGTTGAAAAGCTGACAAGGAAAAAAGAAGCTTTCCAGATTCTTCATGACACGTTAAAGAACTAAAAAACAAAACAAGAAAAAGAATATCCCTGTAAAAAGTCATAAACATTCACATTAGATGATTTGACACGCATGAACAAAAGAAGCCATAAGTACATTATACAAGACAGCAGTGAGATATTTGGACAATTCATGAAAATTATGCAGGAAATAGTCTCTTAAAAGGTGATCAAGAGCTTCTCGTGTGAAGTGGAGTCACCTAGTCTGATTGAGATGACACAGTAATGCATACTGGGCTATGCTGCAATGCATGGTTTGATTTTAAGACATTATTAGAAGTGGATCTGTGTAACTCATTCAGGTCTTTGTCCTTTAGATTCCTGAAACTTCAGGATTTGCGGTACAAAGGTCTCGGTCGTGTGATGCCAAGATTTCATTGTGAAACGTTTTCACTCGTTGTATTTAGGCAGTAACACTGATAGTATAGTGCAAACTGGAAAGAGCTGCTTTTTCCTCACGTTAACTTAAACAGGTGCAAACGCTCAGCAGGATAACATTTAAGACAAGGGAAAAAAAAGACAAAAACATAAATATCAAAAAACTTCATCAGTATAAAAAGTTATAAGGTTATTCATTTAATCAATAGTCTGGCAAAAAAGGCCTCAAAAGTTTTTTTTTACAAATTAAGTGCCTGTAGGAATGTCCTCAGACGAGAGACTCCATGCTCTCTGCAGGGTCCGATTCATCTGCAATCACCACCCCCCCATTAGTGTCCATGTGCAGGGGGCTCAAGTCACACTCTGTGTTCCCCACCAGGCTGAGCACTGCTTTGTAAAGGTACTGGTACTGCTCCTGTACACACACACAAACACACAGGGTGACTTTACAGATCACATCCTTTAATGTTCTAAACTGTAAAATGTTATGGCATTACTTTAAAAGCCCATTATTTTAGACACAAACATTAAATCAGTTGACCAACTTAATGGAGGGTCATATTCACAATTCCAAGGGAATGAACAGAATTAACAGCCAACTCTGTCGCTCCCTGTGGCTTTTTTGTTTTTCTGCTTTCATTCTCCAGACAATTATTGTAAAAATCCAGTCCAAACAAATCTTCAATTCAAATCTCATTAAACCGCTAGTGCAAGTGGAAAAAAGCCTGGGAAATTAATGACAGCAACACAAAATAATCGCGTGACCAGAATGTAGTGGTGGCTTTCGCACATGAAGCTGAGGTATTTAGTCCATCATTGCAGACGGATGATAAATCATTGAACCTGTTGTTAATTAAGGAGCAGCAGAACAAGTCATCTGTGCACGTGGTAGAAACACTTTGGTCTCCACCAGCCACTGTAGGAATAATCTGAGTCTTCAAGATACTAAATCCTGTCAAGCACATGGATCACAGGGCATACATTTGCTGAAAGATGCCCAAATGCCCCCACAAGCAGGAAAAAGATTATTTACAAACTTCCATATTCCAGGCAGTGGTTGATTTAAATCATCAAAGTAATGAGGTTGTCCAAACACAACATGCAGGTGTTTTATGCATTAATATATTTGAAAAAAAACAACTATTGATCATTTATAAGAGTTATGGCTAAAGTAGGCTCTTTCCAACATTTTTTGATTTCTGGAAATAATCTTCCTATCAATGTGAGACCCCCCCCGGTTTGAAATCCCTACCTCAGAGTACTGGTTGATGTGACAGAAGGATGGACTTACTATATCAGTGAAGACTCCCGGCCTCATTAGATTGATCATCTTAGCCACTTGGTAGACATCAACCATGCCCTCGTTCTCCAGCTGCTGGGAGAGAGTGGTGAGGGCACAGAGCATTCCTGCTGACACTGCACCATACCTGGATGGAGATGATGAATATCAGTGCTGAAGGCAGGGGCCATATGTCAAGGTGTTTTTAAAACATTCAGCAGATTATCTCCAACACAAACAACAACAAGGACTTTTTGTAGTTTAGTGTTTGGCTCTTATCTTTTCTGCTTGTTGCAGACTGGGAAGTTATGGACGTGTGTATTTTCTACATTAATTAAATTTATATGACAGAAAAATAAATATTAAAATGATATGTAGGTTACAGCTTTGACTGATGAAAGGTTCTTCTGTCTTGTCCACACTTTTGGGAAACCAAAAGCGGAGAATTCATAAACTCCTTGTGACATCAAAGGAAGTATTTTCTCATGGATCATGTACAGTTTTCAAGGGTACTACCCCAAAAATACTTCAGAGTGGGACTATAGCTCATCATGATAGCTGTCTGTAGATTATTATTACTGGCATTCACTAAGGACAATAAAACTATCTCCAAGCCATGGAATCACATGTTTCTGACCATCTGGCAAGTATAAAAAAAATCAGTTTAACAAGGATTAAACAAAAGTAATTGAAAACTCAGAAGAAGAAAACGAGTATTATTTAGAGGAAACACTTTTGGAACGATTCCATGTATATCGTGATTGGATCTGACTGATAACCCGAAGATAAACCTGAGGTTGTGACTCGTCATCGACAAGGTTGGAAAATGCCAAAGCATACCTTGTTTTATTTTCCATTTTATGTTAAATGAAAACATAATTTAGAAAATGAACATCATGTGGTAATAAGGGAGATTTTAAACGAGTGATTGAGGCCATTAATTCATTTGAAAACTGTTTACTGTGGTAATAAATCAAGTGAGAATTAGAGCCATTATCTCATAAGCTTGAGTGCATAAATACTTATTAATGACACCAGAAGTGTCCCCTTTGCTGGCTGGAGTGCAGTTTTAACACTTTAGCTTTGGCTTCACATTTCAGACTGGGAAGCTTTGGCCTCTCATTACATTGTCTATGGAATTGATGGGGCCAACATGGGGGTAAGACAAACATACTCATCATGCACAATGGTGGGGCCGTCTCGAGTCATGGCCTCCTCTTTGATCACACTGATGAGCTCGAAGGTGCTGCTGAGCGGGGCATCAGGGTTGGGCCATTTAGGACACTGAAAATGTCTCACCTCCAAAACATAGTCATCCTGCCACACACAGGAGAGATGGGTCACTCCAAGCAACGACAATCACACGACATGACAGACATAATGTACTGTAAAGCCTCTGGGATACTCCACATCAAAGCAATTTAATACCAAGAATGGCCAAGAACCACTGACGAGTGATGTTTCAGGTGACAATGACAGAACATCAAGTATGGCTAAAAGCAACCAAACAGAGCTGCAGGCACCTGTGTGGCCTCTAGGATGAAGTCGTGGATGATGATCTGCTCCTCATTGGAGAGGCACAGTCTGTCCTTACTGATGAGCGTGACAGTGAAAGCAATGCAGTTCATGGCCTCCTCCCGACTTGGCCAGTAAACAAATTCATCCTCAGCCTGCAGGGCAACAACAGCAGGTCAACCAATATATGGAGCCAGGATGTTTAGTCATCCCTCACTATATCCTTTTCTCTTTGTTCATTTATCTATCACTATGATTTATGTAAATGAGATCTGCCCTAAAAAGAAAACAAACTTATTTGTACTTACCAGGCCTTGGTTGTCTGGCAACATAACAATAATTTGAGCATTATGGTCCCAGATCATTCTCCAGAAGTCAGTGGTGGTGTGGGGTAAAGGATGCTGGGTAATGATAAACTCATTACTCCGGAAGTAGCCCTGGGGGGAGGTGAGAAGGTGAGCTGTTAAGAGTCTCTCACGCTCAGACAATGCATTTCTATGAAAGCTGACAGACTACTTAACATTTTCTACGAAACTGTCATCATGAACTGTGAGACCTGTCAGTTAAGTTTTTCAAATTACACAGTCAGGCTATCACACTGTACCATTATGTAGGAAGCGTTAATGTAATCTGTTCCTTTCATTCCAGGCAGAGTGGTAAGTCCGACCCTTGCTCGTTCCGCTGTGGAGAGATTTAACACATTAAATCGCAAACCCAGGCCTCCATGATATCACACTGGCTGATAATGCACACATTCATTACCAGTCTCCGATGTTACTATAGCAACATGGACCATGCCGTCACGGTGCAGCAAATGCACAGAAAGATTCATTTATTGGAATATAAAAAGAGATTGTAATTTTTAATTGAATATGAATTGTGTCTTCCAATGTGTACGGACGGAAAATTATGAAAATGTAAAACTCTACTTTCACAAAAGCTGTAAACCTTATTTTAATGTGTTTCAAAAAAGAGCCATATCTCCTGACACCCCTGAATAAAGAATGCAACCCATTCACTTGTTCAACACGATCTTTGTTCTCCAAAACCACAACTCTACTGGAAGTCTTCTGGTAAAACAGATGAGATGCTCACAAGGGACAACTGAGGAATTGCGGTTCTTCTCCTTGTTGCTGTCTTTGTGGGCACTGAAGCACTCCATGAAGCGTGTGTTGCACTGAGTGAGAAGCTGGTGAAGGAAAAGGCACAGACCAGTAGATCAGAAAACCAGATTTTGGTCCTCTTGGGTATACAGTAAAATTGAACGCCTATATCTTTCACATTGTAATTCACATTTGCACTCAGAAATAAGTGACGGCATGTGCAAGTAATTAATTTCTCTGTATTAATGTTGACAGAACAAGAGCTAGATGAAACACTCATCACATTGTTAATTAGGTAGTAGGGTTGAGACAGACAGACAGACAGACAGACAGACAGACAGACAGACAGACAGACAGACAGACAGACAGACAGACAGACAGACACATGCAGCACTAACAGGACTTGTATACTAAACTATAACTAAAATATAAACAGTATAAAATTAAAATATAAACAGTATACAATTAAATTAAAACCATTCAACCGCATGCTGACCTCACCACCCCCCCCCCCGCTCCTCCTGAGAGAGTCGTTGTACCCCCCGATGGCACAGGTGTAAAAGTTGATGCAGGTGTAAAAGTTTCCAACAAGCCTCTGATCCAAGGACCATCTAAATGTCAGCTGGAGGCACAATCAGCGGACGCTGATGGCTCATCTAACAGGACCGGATCAACCCCCCCTAGGGGATGGGGTGGGGGTGTTTCACTCACCCTGAACTGCTTCTCCAGCTGTGTGCGGCCTGCTGAGTTGGGCGTGAGGATGCTGTTGACGTAACTGTGCAACTTCCAGGCAGGAACCTCCGTCTCTCTACTCAGGATGTCCTCCATCAGGGCATCATGGATGAAAACATATTGCTCCTGAGGGGAGGTTATTCAAAATATGTGTGTATATACAAGTTTAGAATAAAGTTATTAACAATGACATGAATGAGTACAAACAAAATGTAGAACAGAACTTTAAGCCTGTATTTATTGATTTATTTTTTTCATTTTGAGTACGGTTGAGGACAGAGGCAGTGATTGCTTGTTTATATATTCGGATGGAGGCAAACTTCGATCACAGGTAGTGTGTTTGATTGACAGAAAGAAAGATGGTGATATAAAAGGCATTGTGAATTTAAAACACATTGAAACAAATACCAGCAGTGGAAGGAGACATGAAGCAAATGTAGCACTACCACATTAAGTACATGAAGTATGTGCATCAAACCATAGCATAAATCACCAAAGATAATTTATTAATGATGAAGACTATGTCAGAGTTATTTCTGCTCTGTACTGGATTGTAACTATGCATGTAGACACATGTACACTATACATATGCTCAAGCTGGTAAGGGTGGCACTAACTGTACATATACTGTAATATAAACAGAGATATCTTTATATTAAATTTTACATCATCATTTATTAGTTGAAAATAATTTGAATTTACAGCAGATTAGTCACATACTGTTGTGGAGTTGTTTAGTCTATCTCCCCTTACTGTGTGTGTGTGTGTGTGTGTGTGTGTGTGTGTGTGTGTGTGTGTGTGTGTGTGTGTGTGTGTGTGTGTGTGTGTGTGTGTGTGTCTGTGTGTGTGTGTGTGTGTGTGTGTTATTTTACTTTTTATGTTCATTCATTTATTTATTTTGTGCTGGGCCTGCTTTGGTTGTTGAGTGGCAGTATAAAGCATCAAAAGTGTTGCACCAAAAATATCCAGATACAGTTACTGATGCAGAACACATCAGTAACTGTATCTGGATATTTTCAAACTCTGCCTGTGACACACTGCTATTAAAAGTAGCAGCCTGATGAAACATTTCGTCATGAGATTGTGTTTTCATTGGAAACACTTTGCATAATATTATATTTACATATTAATTATTATGCTATAATTTTTTCTGAATGTATCAAATGATTGAATATTGTATTCTTTTCTTTAGTTCTGAATACTCTGGATTTCCTTAAGAAAATTGAGAGAGCTACGAGACAGTGGGTGAGAAAAAATAAACGGCAAAAAAAGATCTGTAGAAAGACATCAGAGCCTCATGTTGAACAGACGCTTACAAAATGTAACTGATAGAAGCCCTCTATTCATAAGTTACTTTTCAATTTAAGAGAAGGAATTGAGTTTCCTAACATATGAGTTGAAATAAAACCTCTTACCTCTGTCTGAACTAGGTAGTTGCGCTGTGTGCGAATGTGTTTTAGAAAATCCAGGATGCTGACTGTGCTTTTGTCCTTGATCTGCCGCAGCATGCTGTCAATGACGATGTAAGTTCCTGTGCGCCCGACCCCTGCACTGAGAAGCAGAGCACAACGGCATATGAGCATAATGGCTGTTAAGTAAATCAGCAAATATGATAATGTAGAAACTGTATGTAACATTTGCTAGATGGTCTGTGAGTGAGATGTGTACCTGCAGTGCACCAGGACGGGGCCCATGTCTGCAGTACGAGCTGCTGAGGAGCGGTTGATGAAGGTGAGGACAGGGAGGGTGTACTCGGGTACTCCCATGTCAGGCCACTCTGTGTAGTGATATTGGATCACGATGCGCTCATTGAGCTTCCCTTTGGGGTTACTCTTCTGACCCTAGAACATGAAAGCAGAACATGTGACCATGAGGACAATGAAATACCGACTCTTCATTCGTTGTGGATGTAAGATCATAACCTGGTTATGAGAGAGGAAATGTAAGCAAAATGTAACACAAATCGCAATTAAACGGGCTGTACCCTTCAAAAGAAGATATTACCTCACATCTGAATACTGGTAGCCATAAAATTGTAAGTATTCCAAAACTAATTGAACAACTGAAAAAGGAACTTGTAATTATAATACAGAATATGGTCAACACAACTGACCTGTTAACAGAAAAGGCTATCTCACATACATCACCTAATGTATCCACATTAGAGTTAGAATGATTGTTCGATTAATTGATTAGGGATGAAAAGGAATTTAATTGCCACATATTTTACATTAAAAAATACATTTTAAGACTTCAGTTATTCAGTCATAAGCAAAATGAATGAACACGTATTGGTGCAAGTTTCTTCAATGTGAACATCTGCTTCTTTCATTTGTTGTTTATGCAACCAAAATTCAGGCAATTAGGTATTTTATATGAGGTTGCAGTTTGAATCAAAGGAGGGTTTTTCACTCAAACTTTAAATCAGATTTGTTCATGGCTGGCCTTAATAGATCCAGGTGTAAAAAGTTAAAGCTCATTGAAGCACAGCAGATATAATAATGACTGTTAATCATCATTCTGATCCATAGCTACCTTTTTAACTTTAGTGTTCCTTATGAGGAAATGCCGTACTGTGTAGCATGCATGCACTTTGGTGCTTTTCAGCATCACCACTATGTTTCCGTACTGCTCACTGTTCTCCGTTGGCCAGTACTGGTCACATTTCCTCTGAAAGGACACAACAGACACAATGAATGGTGCAGCATGTGAAATACGACTGATTTCCAAGTTGACTGCCAAGGAATGAAGAGAGCCTACTCTGCCTTTTTCCACCAGGTTGGTGATCATGATGATGATTCCTGTATTCTGCTCCCACACCATCCTCCAAAAGTCCTCGAATGTTGACTTGAGAGGACCTTGAGCAGCTATATATGCTCTAGGCTGGTTGTAGCCCTGAAACAGGAGGATAGTGGAATATATTGGGAAGATGTAATCAATACTGTATAAATTACCCACAAACCCTGATACAGCTGATGCCACTGGTTTACTGATACAAAATGCTGGTAGGTCATGAAGCAAGCTCCTTCAGCTGAAAGAGACTGTAAATGTTAATACCTGGGTGTATATTATATTAAAGTAAAATACAATTTTCATTGCTGTGTTTTGCTTTAACAATTTTGATATATTTTAAACAGCAATATCACCGAGACATTTGGCACAATTAATATTTATTGCTTTATTCAAGACCATGTCCTACAAAGGCACAAAACCAAAGCAGAGAACCAAAGCAGGCCCAGCACAAAATAAGTAAATGAATGAACACAAAAAGTAAAATAAAACGCATGCACACGCACACGCACACGCACACACACACACACACACACACACACACACACACACACACACACACACACACACACACACACCAAGCGGTTTGTGTAACTCACATCCACGTAGTTAGCATTGATGTAATCTGAATGTTTGGCATCTTTCCCTGCCAAAGCTCGTAATTTCACCCTGCTGTGGTCATCTAGGGAGAGCAATGACATATATTTATGAAATACTAAAAGATGAAAACTTGTTATTGGATTCCACAGTCACAGACATCATAATCAGATTTTACAGATGACTCACAGGCTACAATGTTGATGTATCTGTTTTTGTGCTTGTTATCAGGATGATTGGAATGTTCTGCTGTGATTTTCAAGTCTGCTGTGCAGCGTTGGACCTCCTGAAGAGAGAAACAAAAATACATACATTTCATTAAACACGGAGAGACAATAAATTGATGTCTCAAATCTCAGATTTTGTTTTTCTATGACACTGTTGTTTAAAATGGTAATGTTTCTTTACTTCTGCATGAAGACTTCAGAGCTTCGGATAGACAGCAAACCAGATCCTCTATCATGGATCCAGTTTGTCAGTCAAGGACATTTTTCTGTTGTGACTCCAACTAAGACCTCCAATAGGAAACGCCATTCTCTGTTTTCAGTACGTCACACTTCAGCCCCCACCTCTAAAATACAAAACTATCACTGCCAACAGAATCATTGTGCTACACTTGAAAATTATGCAAACAAGCATTGCATTCAAATGACCCCAATTAGAAGGAGTCCTCTAGAGATAAAGCTTTTTTCTCATTTCGTAAACTGGTTACTGACAGGATGTGTTTCTACTATGCCAACATGCAGACCTTTTCTAATCCCAGCTCTCAAACAGGACGCCATGTGCCTTTGTCAGGTTTTGAGAAGAGATATTGTAATGGTATTATTAATGCAATTTCCAGAAACCTTATAATGAAAATATAAACCACTGCTCTCCTTATTATTGTCTCAAATACCCATTTCCCCATGAGAATTCAAACAGCAGCACATTTTGTGACCTAATCTGTTAGTATATGAAATACTAAAAGATACGTGTCTTCTAGACTATACTAATGCAGGTTGGAGCAGATGCAGAGATCAGAGAAGATCACAAATTAAAAATAAAAATTCAAGACTTGTCTTTCGACAGGAATTGGATGTGAGTGGAGAAGGAGTACCCAGTATTTTAGATTAGGCCCACTACAATTCTGCTGCCATTCTAGACAAGTTGATATTCATGGCAATATGAGCAAACCAAGTTTTTTGGGTCACACTAATGTCATGCCCCAAGTGGAGGAGATAAGTATCTTGGGGTCTTGTTCACAAGTGAGGGAAGGATGGAACGTGAGATTGAAACACGGATCGGTGCAGCTTCTGCAGCGATGCAGTCGCTGTACAGGTCTGTTGAGCCGCATTTTGTAATAAATAGTCCAAAATGTAATAACTTTTTCATTTCATTTTGTAATAAAGCCACATTTTGTAATAAAGTACCGCATTTTGTAATAAACTGCCCCAGCGCATTTTGTAATAAATTTTGCCAGATTATGTAATAACTCTTGACATTTTCGACGTTTATTACAGAATGCACCGTTATTGCAAAATGCGACTCAACAAGGTCCGTTGTGGTGAAGAAGGAGCTGAGTCGTAAGACGAAGCTCTCGATTTACCGGTCAATCTACGTTCCTACTCTCACCTATGGTCATAAGCTTTGTGTCATGACCAAAAGGACAAGATCCCGGATACAAGCGGCTGAAATGAGTTTCTTCCATAGAGTGGCTGGGCGCACCCTTAGAGATAGGGTGAGTAGCTCAGTCACCAGGGAGAAGCTCGGAGCAGAGCCGCTGCTCCTCCGCCTCAAGCGGAGCCAGCTGAGGTGGCTCAGGCATCTGTCCCTGGGGAGGTGTTCCGGGCATGTCCTACTGGGAGGAAACCTTGAGGAAGACCTAGGATACGCTGGAGGGACTATGTCTCTCAGCTGGCCTGGGAACGCCTTGGGCTCCCCCCAGAGGAGCTGGAGGAGGTGTCTGGGGAGAGGGAAGTATGGTCATCCCTGCTAAGACTGTTGCCCCCGTGACCCGGTCCCGGATAAGCGGTTGATGATGGATGGATACTAATGTCAAAAAGAGCAGTAACCACTCTGTCTCAAAGTGCAATTATTGTGTGTTTGTGTGTGACTGTACAGTTTTAAATATATTTTAGACTACAGTGCACCCTCGTTACTTGTGGTTAATGTGTTCCAGGAACCACATGCGAATAAGAAATTCCATGATATAGCGACAAACTCTTTATCTATTATTTACTGTAATTTAAACGGTTATGAACCCTCCCCATACTGATATTAAACCAGCCGCCGTCTGTATTACCTTTTCCCACACTCTTGTAGACTGTTTAAAGCACTTTTGTCTCACGGAAGTCCGAGACTCATGGAATGTAGCGCACTTCCGGATGCTGTCAGCCAATAGAATACGCATACGGTATCACGTGACTGCCAACCAAAAACTCGTGATGAGATGAAGTCGCGAATATTGATGTCCGAATACACAAAGGTGCATTGTATGTTTATTTGAAACGATGTTCTGAATGGGTGTCCTGACTGCAAAAAGGTGGGATTCAAGCTTATGATGCCCTTCCCCCTGTGGTTTGGTAAATTTACGATATTGTGGATATTATAATTGCAAATTGGTATCGAATCAACAACCAGACTGAAAGATGAGCAGAGCAGAACCACTCAATTCTATGTTACTATATAAATGAAAAAACAAGCAACTACTATTTGCTGTTTGTCAATAAAGCTATCTTGTACTTTCTACTTCAGTACATTACAATTACAAAATGTAATACAATTAATAATTAATAGCAATTAATACATTTTCATTTCAATAAATAACAGAGAATATTCTAATAATTTTTTTTCTATGAGCTCACAATAAGTAAAGTTTCCTTTCCGAACTGCCTTATCACAGATCCCCCTTGAGTATACAAAAAACAAATAAAAGTTAATCACATGTAAACCTTGGCTTATACTGTCTCAAGTTAAGTTGGTTTAAAAAAAAAGATGGAAAAATAAAAATAAGGTTTACGTCATTTTACACCACTGTATGCCTGTCCGCCACAAATATTGGAATCATAAAATCACTAGTAAATCACTAGTCAAAATCAAAAGCACATAATATAATGTTACTGTACAATAAATAAGAATACAAACATAATATTATATTACAAGCCCGTAGCAGTGATGTGATGTAAGGTTCACAGTTGGTGAAGCACTGACGTTTAAGTCAGTTTTACAAATTCACAAGCAAAACTGAGCAGCACATTGTCATTCATTTAATAGCCTGACATTACAAACTGCTTAAAAATCATTATGCGTGAACCACACGGTTTGAAAAGAACGGGTCATTTTCTGATCTGATGTTCGAAGCAGATCTTTAAAAGCTGCGACATTGGTCTATTTTCTGAATTATATCTTGTTTCGATTGGTAGTCCAATCTGAGGTGAAGGTCAGGTGCGCACTGGTGCACTTTGCGTTGCAAAAGATTTTTAAACAGGTTTTAATGTCAAGCTGCTAATTTAATGTCAAATACGCCACTCGATTTGGCCTGTAAGACTGACTTTATCAAAAGTGCATCACTAGCCATGAACCTTACTGCACTTAACCGTAGCAGCCCTCATGACCCGTAATGTGGAAAAGCAGCTGAAGACCAGACAAGGCCACGCATCAGATGGTGATATTTTTTCTGTACTATATTGAAAAATAAAATGTAATTGTCTATGATTTAAAAATAGATTCATATTAATCAAATGTTATTGAAAATGTATTAATAAATAAAGTACAGTAAAGAACAGGTAATAATTATCATCGATGTAGCCTGGAGACAAGTTAATTCGACTTACATCATTTTTCGACTTACGTCGTATTTCCTGGAACCAATTAATAACATAAACCCAGGTGTACCTGTATTCCATTTTTTAAAGGAGAAACTGAAAACATTTCTAAGCAAAAGCACCATTTAAAAAAGAAGACAAATCATTTATGTGGCATTGAAAGGTTACCTCAAACTCCTCAGAGAAACCCTGCAGGTTGTTCTTGTATAGTTCCATGACATGTTTAACAAAGTGCTTCAAGGGGATAGCATCCATGTCATCTGCGGGAGAGAACATACCACCATTATCAAAGAGTCCATGACTGTGTGTGGTCTGCAAGATATTATGGAAGGTTTGGAAAAATAAGCAGTAGCCAAAGATCATTGTGGAGAAGATATATTGATGAATATACAATTTTTTTGTTGGTGGGATAACATCATACATGTCAAGATTTGGTATTTTGTGATTTATATCAAGGAGCATTTATGTCATCTAAGTCATATCAGCTCCTAATCACACCCTGGGGAACTCATACAGGGGGTCACCCCGACACCAGGACTATGATGCAGGGGCCTCAGCTGTTACTGCTGCTGACAGGGACCAATGTCTTAACTTATGCACCATCACAGCTGGGGTCTGTTAAGCTCTTATTTGCCATAGCAGTTTTAGCACTAAAGTGAATTATGGTCTGTTAATGGGTTCCTTTATGAAATGTCTCCCCTGTCTGTCTGAGAGAGACTTCGATGTCTAACCAGTTCATCAGAATTTTTCTGGATGAAGTCTGGCTTTAGATGCAGCAAAATTAATTTCTGTATGATCATCATAATTAGAAGCAATTCTTCTTGACAGGATATAAAGCTGAATAGGGGTATGTTCACATTTCCCTCAGCACTATGAGCAATATAAATACTTAACATCTTGCATCTTAATTCATTGCAGGTCCGGCCGATTGTCGAGCCTCAGATTGAGGAGGAACAATGTGGGTTCCGTCCTGGTCGTGGAACAACGGACCAGCTTTTTACTCTCACAGGGATCCTAGAGGGGGCTTGGGAGTATGCCCATCCAGTCTACATGTGTTTTGTAGACTTGGAGAAGGCATATGATCGTGTCCCCAGGGATATACTGTGGGAAATACTGCGGGAGTATGGAGTGAGGGGGCCTCTTGTCAGGGCCATCCAATCCCTGTACGCCCAAAGTGAGAGCTGTGTTCGGGTTCTCGGCAGTAAGTCGGACTTGTTCCGAGTAGCTGTTGGCCTTCGCCAGGGCTGCGCTTTATCACCAATTCTGTTTGTGATTTTCATGGACAGGATATCGAGGCGTAGTCGTGGTGAGGAGGCTTTACAGTTTGGTGGCCTGAGGATTGCATCACTGCTTTTTGCAGATGATGTGGTCCTGTTTGCGTCATCAGCCTGTGACTTGCAGCGCTCACTGGTCCGGTTTGCAGCCGAGTGTGAAGCGGCGGGGATGAGGATTAGCACCTCCAAATCTGAGGCCATGGTCCTCAGCAGGAAACCGGTGGAATGCCTTCTCCAAGTGGGGAATGAGGTCCTTCCACAAGTGAAGGAGTTTAAGTATCTTGGGGTCCTGTTCACGAGTGAGGGAACAATGGAACGTGAGATTGGACGGAGAATTGGGGCAGCAGGAGCGGTATTGCAGTCGCTTTACCGCACTGTTGTCACAAAGAGGGAGCTAAGCCGAGAGGCAAAGCTCTCCATCTACCGTTCAATCTTCGTTCCTACCCTCACCTATGGTCATGAGCGATGGGTCATGACCGAAAGAACGAGATCGCGGATACAAGCGGCTGAAATGGGCTTTCTCAGGCGGATAGCTGGTGTCTCCCTTAGAGATAAGGTGAGAAACACTGCTGTTCGCGAGGGGCTCAGAGTAGAGCCGCTGCTCCTTCGCGTGGAAAGGAGTCAGTTGAGGTGGTTTGGGCATCTGGTGCGGATGCCTCTGGGACGCCTCCCTAGGGAGGTGTTTCTGGCACGTCCAGCTGGGAGGAGACCTCGGGGCAGACCCAGGACCAGGTGGAGGGATTATATCTCAACACTGGCCTGGGAACGCCTTGGGATCCCCCAGTCAGAGCTGGTGGATGTGGCCCGGGAAAGGGAAGTTTGGGGCTCCCTGTTGAAGCTGCTGCCCCCGCGACCCGATTCCGGATAAGCGGTGGAAGATGGATGGATGGATGGATCTTAATTCATTTTCCACTTTAAAATGAAATCTATAAATTGTCTACCAAGATTCCATTTTCTTGCATTTTTTCCATCCTACATCAAAAAGATGTTCAGTCAGTCAGTTAAGAAAGAGAAAGAAAAGTGGTAAAACTTAATGTGTGCTGAGTCAATAACAGCTAAAACTGCTTTTTAATTACACTATCACAGCCTTGAAATGTCCCTGAGAGTTAAAATGCAGTGAAAGTTAAGTCTAATATTGAGGGCTGCCACTGGTCTGCTGCCTGGGCATTGAAGGGTACAAAAATTCGGCCACAGAACTCCAGAGCCTCCCAGAGTTATTTGAAATGTAAATTAACTGACACTGCAATAGGATACCCAACCAAAGACAACAATGTCCACATTATTGGCAGAGCAGACTGGTGAATTGAGAGGGAGGTGAAAGAGGGGTGGAGGAGCAAGTTGGAGGTCTACACCACCACCACATACAATGGGGTCTTAGCATCAACCATCATTCACACCTTGAGTGAAGTGAGTCTGATAGCGGTTCTGATTCATATGATGCTCCGTGTGTCCAAAAAAAAAAAAAGACATTTGTGTCTTCAACAATAAAAAAGTTCAAAGCAGTATAACAAAGATAAGGCTCAGAAAATCACATCTTCTCATGAAAGTATATTTTAAGATGAGATTTCCAAGAAGACAGTGAGTCAGACAGTTATATCCTCTCGGCAGGTCATTCCAGAGCTTGTAAGCCCTGATAGCAAATATTCTGCTTCCTTTATTCTTCAACCTGGACTGAAGAACTGACAGGCAACAACTGCTTGAGTACCTTAAACCACGCGGAGGCTCATACTGGATTAAAAGCTAAGTCATATATTCAAAAGTCACAGCATGACAAGCCTTTAAGATGACCAGTAAATTCATAGAATCAAAAAATGATTAATCAAGTGTAATCTTTTTACTTCCAGTTAAAAATGTGGCAGCTGAGCTCTACAATTAGAAGGCAGCTTCACTTCTGGTTGAGACACAAGAAAAGGCTGTTGCAATAATCAAGGTGAGATGAAATAAAAGCATGAAAAACATTTTTTGGCATCTCTAAAATTTAAAATAGGTTTACTTCAAACAAGGAAAAAATGGGACAAAAAATACCAGTAAATAAAATAAAAAATGTGGAATAGCGTCCAAGGGCCAGAAGACACTTGTATGAGATGTCTGTGAGTTCTGACAGAGGAACAGGAGAGAAGTGGCTCTAAGAATCAAAGTCTGATTGATCAACTTCCAAGTGGGCTGAAGGTAACACCATGTATCAAATCAACTTTATTTTTAAGGTACTTTCCATACAAGAACATGCAAAGTGCTTCAAACAATTAAAAACACAATTAAAAAAAAGAACACACACACACACACACACACACACACACACACACACACACACACACACACACACACACACACACACACACACACACACACACACTTATGTTAAAAACAGGAAAGTACATATGAACATATGAACATCCAGTATATCTATATTCAAATGTGAAGAAGTGAAGACAGATTACCTGGAATGGGTATGACCGGAATACTCTCATTGGCCACCACCCGTGGAGAGCTACTCTCCTCCACATAGAAGTGAGCCGTCTGGAAAAATCTCCTACAAGGACATGGACAAAAGTGCAGTGAGATGCCGTGGTAATGTCTGCTGGGTACTTATTATCCTATTGTTCTTAGATCTGGTTTTTCAATATGAGTATCTTAAAATTGAAGGGAGTGCAACCGATGTTCCCTCTAATTTTTCATGCGTTTGGATAAACACACAAGCTTCCTGAGTGCACTGAAGACCGCTGTGAGCAACATCTGATATGAGTGCTGTGGCCTCACACCAGTATCACACTTGTTAAAAACTTTGGCTCATAGCAAGTAACATGGCTTATTAAAATAATCAAACTACTCGCAATTTTCACTAGTTTACTTTTATTATAAGTGATTTGGAAATGAAAAAGACATAAATCTTGTTCTTCATGAGATGTGTAGTAAGTTATATGTGAGGTTCATGCTTTGGCCTGGGTGAGGTCCAGTTGTAGCCTGGCCTAAGAAGGGTCCTGTTCTGGAAGAAATGACACATAGACACCTTTCAGACATAACATCTTGTGCACATTAAAACATTCACATTTTGCACAATGTTGTGTGCTGTTGCTTGTGATAGAGTTTAAATGTCTAACTCTTTGTCTGTAAATTATCTAATTTTTAAATTCATCAGGTGACACACTGGTGCTTCATTTACCAGATGAACCGGTTCAGTGGTTCAGATCAATGGGTGATCCGAAACACCGGCCAGTACCAGATTTGTTAAAATGGATGAAAAAGCGCGGTGCGCTGCCTATCATGTCAATACCCTTGGATTGATCACATTACCGTTTGGATTGCTGACAGAAACTTTGCGTCGTAACTGTTTTACAATGGATCCAACCAGAAAGAGATCCCAAGTCTGGGAACATTCTGAACTGGTGCCGCCGAACAAAGTAGATTTTAATTTTTCAGAAACTTATTTTCAGTCTTAGGTGCTCACACAGTAGAAATAATAAACCAAATACATGCCATATTCAATTTGCAGGTGAAGTGTGTGCTTTATTTCCAGCACCTGACGCACAGTAATAACACATCATCAATGATGAGACGTTACCGAGCCAGCAATGAGAATGAAGCCGGTGGTGCTGCTTTGATGACGTCTCAGATTTCAGACTTTTATTCCAAAACATGGACCTTGTTTTTTCCAGTGACACCAATCATCCTATCCAATTCACGCACACAAACACATATGTATATATTTGTTAAATATACATGTATGAACATATAATCTATATCTCTTATTGCTTTATTGAACCCTGCAACCTTCAGGTTGGGGACAGGTGTCTCACTGTCGTTTCGGCCTATGGGCCAAATGGCAGTGCGGAATACCCGGCCTTCTTAGAGTCCCTGGGAGGAGTACTGAATAGTGCTCCGACTGGGGACTCCATTGTTCTCCTTGGGGACTTCAACCCTCACGTGGGCAATGACAGTGAGACCTGGAAAGGGGTGATGGTGGAACAATGTGTTTGTTATGGACAAACTGTGACTAGCACAGAAGTCCAATAAGAGAACACCACTCGCGTTCAGATCTGGGAGGCCATTCATCCCAATCACCCCTTTCCAGGTCTCATTGTCATTGCCCACGTGAGCGTTGAAGTCCCCAAGGAGAACAATGGAGTCCCCAGTCGGAGCACTATTCAGTACTCCTCCCAGGGAGGACCATTTGGCCCGTAGGCCAAAACGACAGTGAGACACCTGTCCCCAACCCGAAGGCACTGGGGTGAACTCCAACATATGACGGCTGAGCTGTGGGGCCACAAGCAAGCCCACACCAGCCCACCGCCTCTCACCTTGGACAACACCAGAAAAGTGGAGAGTCCAGAGCCCAAGCTATGGGTGGAGGTGAGCCCGACTATATCTAGTCGGTCGACTCAACCTCCCTCACAAGCACTGGCTCGTCGAGCCCCATGCTGATGACTGCCACCCAATCCACACTGCACCCGTCCCCTACGGTTTCCTCGGCAGGTGGTGAATCCACCGGAGGTTGGGGCCACGTCATATTTTCGGGCTGAGCCCGGCCTGGCCTCGTGCGCAGGGGCCCGGCCAACAGGTGCTCGCATACGAGCCCCAACCCCAGGCCTGGCTCCAGGGTGGGGCCCCAGTTGCGCCATAATGGGCGACGTCACGGTCCTTGATATTTACTCATCATTGTGCTGCTCTTCGTCTGGCCCATCACCCAGGACCTGTTTGCCAAGGGAGACCCTAGCAGGAGTGTGAAGCCCCAGGCAACATAGCTCCTGGGATCATTCGGGCACTCAAACTCCCCCACCATGATAAGGTGGCAGCTCTCGGAGGAGCCTGCAAGGACCAATGATCTTAAAACAATTTCCTATATGGCTACAATATAGCAAGCAAGGTTTAACACATTGAATTAGATTATATTCGGTTTTATTCAGGAAATATATGCAATACAGGAAACGTTTTCTGGGGTTATCGACTGTTGTGTGGTTGCAGTACAGACACCCTGCCAAAGAGGACGCCCACGTTCACAATGACTGGGGCGCCGAATCATTGTCGCAAACGATTCGAAGCCCCATGGGCCGCCATTCAAACATCACTGCTCTCAACTCCCGCTCAGCACTCACCTTTAACACTCACACACCGCCCCCACCCCTCCCTCCAAGTCTCGTGAACTCATGCACACACGCACAGAACAACTCAGGGCAGCAACACACATCAATAAAAACACACGGGACATCAAAATACGTTTGTACTCAATTGTATTTCTTGCGCAGCTAGAATTTCTTGTGCGGTGAAACTGCAAGCAGCACGCAATTGTGCAAGCGAACAGCTTAGATGGAACGCTGAGTGCAACAGCACTGCCAAAAACCTGCTAATGAAAACCCCAGAGTAGAGAAACAGCTAAAGACACATGGAGTGAGACACATTCTGAGTCCCAACACATACATACGCTCCACAGAGACAAACCGAAGACAACTAATGTGAACACAGAACTCCTCTTCAGTACAGTGTAAACCACTTATAACCCACTCTGCTCTCCTTGACACATCAAACTAGAAAGAACATTTTGTGGAGAAGATGCATTTCACTGACTGAAACAGTTGACAAAAAGAAATTGATATGCATAGATGTACTGACCTCAGACATTTAATAACCCTGAGGTATTTCCGAAGTAAATAGCCAAATGTTTTGTCCTCTCTATGAAAAAAGGGCTACCAGATTTTATACAATTCAAGGTCCAAAGTTTGCAGATTGTAAAACTGAAACTCTGAAACTCTGAAATTTCTCAGCAGGAAAATATTACCTCTACTTACGAAAGAAATTTTGACTTACGTAATGTAAAAACACAGTATCGGCTGATACTCAAATAAAAACACAGTATCGGCTGATAGTCAAATCTCCCACAGGTTCCTGAACGCAACATTGTCATAGCTGCTCTGCCATTACCTATTAAATATCTTCCTGGCATCCCATTGGCTAAGAGGGATGCCACTCCACCTCTGTGTGGAGCTAGAACGGTGCTTATGGAGTGTCTCGGCATTCGGGACTCGACCCGTGAGGTAGTCTGATAGTTTTGCGCAAATATAATAACTTTATCAGTACGTATTCGCTACGGACTCCAAAAAAGTGACGGACAAAAGAGGAAAAGAAAAGAGGAGGAAAAGAGTTTTTTTGTCCATAGAAACAAAGCGAGATCATAGAAAAGCATAAGAAAGGGATGCGTTTGGTTGATCTCGCCAAAGAATATGGCCAAAAATCTACAATCGACACGTTATTTAAACAAAAGGAAGTTTAAGGAGTTTAAGGCATAGCGTGGGTGGTTGGAGAAGTTCAAAAGGAGGACTGGAATTCACTCTGTTGTTTAGCATTGTGAGATAGGAGTGCATGAACAAAGAGGGCAAAAAACAATGGGGACAGCAGTTAAAAGGTAAATGACCGTCATTATTATTCTTTACTCTATTCTTTGTATTTTACGTTATGCACAACTCTCATTTATTGTGTAATAATCTAATTGTAACATGTATTTGTTACATGTTTTGATGCATTTTTATGCTTTATAAAACATTTATGGCGGAAATTTTTGTGGACTTGGAACGAATTAGGGTATTTGCATGCAAAATGCGTCTCTACTTACATAATTTTCTACTTACGTAATTTCTTCCAGAACCAATTAATTCCGTAAGTAGAGGTACCACTGTACAGTAAATACAACGTGTTTTCAGGATTAACTGTTCAGACAATTAAATGTTTTGGGGGAAATTGTTTTGTAAAGTTAGGCAGCACTCGGAGTGCAAAGCTCTACTTAAAGTTACTCAGTTTACCCTATGTCACAGTGTCTATGGCATTTTCCCTTAAGAGACGGTGTCATGAAAGTTTAACCCTTACATAACTATGAATTTAATAGTAACTCAGGAAAACAAGACATTTTAACTTATGTCATTATGAATTTAATAGTAAATCAAGAATACATCTAAATGATGAGGGTTTTTTGTTTTAACTCAGTAACAGTTGAAGATACTGTATATCAAATTTGATATCAAATTTGAATCAGCATTGTTTGATCTTAGTTGCCTATTTTCTGTGAGCCCTTAATGTTAAGATTCTAAAGAGTATTAAACCCTATAAAATAATTCTGGATGAAATGTAATGACCCGCGTCACCGACAAAAACTATGGGACTGTTCTATGTGTCAAACCCTATCTACTATAATATACTCCCCAAACTAGGTAGGAAAATCCTTACCACTTCAGCAAAAGATGAATTGTATAATTATTCTCAGCTAAAATGTTCATCACTCAAAGTGTTGTTCCCTGAAATGTGCATTTAAAAATCAATGTGTACAGGAAAAGTAATATGTCTTTTAAAACAGCAAAATTAACATAAAAAATAAAATTTTACCACTTTTTTTTACACAGACTCTTTTTACAAGAAAAATTTTGCAAGCTAAGTTAATATCTCCAGCAGTTTGCAACCCTTCGTAAATCATATAAATATGCTAATACATCAATATTAGAGTTTCATCCCAGTTTCAGTATTTCCCATGTTTAATCCTACCTTTTCTTGATGCAGAAGAAGGAACAGATGTTCATCATTGTCAGTGAAAATAAATAAAAAAACCTTCAATGTATTTAAAAGATACGTGCAAAGGGAGACAGGGAAAGAGAAAGAGAGAAAGAGAGACACAGAGAGAGATGGGGATGCTTGCCCTGGCTTACTGATCTAATAGTTCCCTGGGGGTGCAGATGTGCTAATCAGCATATTTGCCACCTCCTCCCTATTCTCTCCAATAGTCTCAGAAGAATAGGTTACTTTTGGGGAAGAGAAGGTGGGTTATACGTGTTGATAGAAAAAAAAATCTGGATAGACATCCTTTTTAACACTGGCATCGCAGGTACTGACTCACAAAATGAGAGGAGATGTTGTCATTTTTAACCTCAGTTGAGCATCTGGGAGTTTTAAACAAGCCCCGCCAGACTCACGAGCTTCCAGATGTTACTGTAACATCTGCAAATTAATTCCACTTTAGACTGACTCATAAGCCGATGACACAGGAGAAAAATATACAAATTAACAAGAGGATAAAATTTCAAAAGATGGTAAATCGATCACATATTATTAAATAAAGACTTCTAAACCAAATTGATTGTGAAATCAACCTGCTAAGGACTAAAATGAGCAGAAAGCCGCCCTATCACTAACAGAAAGACCACAGATCAGGAATGAAGAGAGTGGGAACAGCTCCACTTCTATCATAATCGTTTCCCCAAGGACAGTAGCCATTGTGTGTGAATTATCCCTGTTGTCACGTGTTTGATGTTAAAGGAGCACAAAATCCGACCTGAACTAGAGGACTATTAGTTAATTATATTGTGCCCTTAGATCACCCAAGTTATCACTGGCCCGTGAACGTTCGCTAAGATGATATCAAACGAGAAAAAAAGATATCCCAGAAAAACTATTTAGAAATTGCATTGACCCACTTTCAGATTATAACAAAATTTCTACAAATCTGAAATATGAGGCCCAATTAGAAGTAAACGGTGATTAAAAAAAAAAAAACAAATTAAAAAAAACAAGGCACCAGCTGAGGAAATGTTCCACAGTACTATTTGTAAGTCATTAACCACCCTGCACATGTCAGTGGCCTGGCCTGCATAATTACTAGGCTCCAATAGGATGGATGGAAATAAACACAACAGACGAAGGCACAGCTGGGACCCCTCCTGGTACTGCGCAGGGCTTTCAGGTCTCTTGACCCTCATTCCTAGGATTATGGGCCTAATGTATGGCACCCAGGCAAGTGTTACTAACAAGCTGTTTGAGACTGATACAAACACATGGGCACACGTGTATGAAATGGATTCATCCAAACGTGACCAGTGTGAATGCAGAGTCGACTGAAAGCAGTAAAATACATAAGTGGAGTCAAGGAGATGAGGAGTTGCTTGCTGAAGTATAGGCATCAGTTTAAAGTATCACCCTGATTAAGATGAGACATTTGCAATGAAATGTCCCTTATGTATATTGAACTCACCTCCAGTAGACCATCACAATCAGCAGCATTATGAGGCAGAGCAGAGTGAGAGCTGACACCACTGCCAAGGGGACGATCCACACCATCTTGCCCATTCCCGGCTGAAGGGTTCGGGTCACGTTGGACAAAACTGTCCTGTCTGGATTGTTAATGCATATTAATACACACCTAAACATATCAATTTGCCAAAGTTAATACCTATGTTTAGAATTTCTATAACATCATAACATGCTTTAAAATGTTCTGGCATCAACAATTAGTGTTAAAATTAAATGGAGAATCAATGAAATTAACTAGTAAAGGCTGTGTTTTCTTTGATGTTACTGTGTGTACTGGCTAAAGGCATTACTGTTCTAAATAGGGTGTTTTACTATTAACCCTTTACCATTATATATGTATACATACATACATACATACATATATGCAAATAACTGCATCTTGATCATGATAAAACCAAATGGAAATAGGACAAACTTTTGAAGTCTGCCTATTGAAGCACCTCGAAGGAATTTCTCGAGGCAGAACGCTTTAGCATGTGGCACACTTCTGCCTTCAGGCCTTTGCTCTACAGCGACAAAAAAGCCTGGAGCTGTATCTTGACTGAGATGATAACCAGTGTATCTACTGTTTTAAATCAACTTATTTGTTATGCAAAACTGGGCTCCATAACCAACAGAATTCTGCTGAAGAGAAATGCTTATTCCTGCACAAGAGCTGACAATGCGAGAAAACCTTTGTCAGCATTCAAGTAGGATGCTTCTGTGTGGGAAGCATGTTGAAATTGCGAAAAAGAAAGAGGGCATTTTCTCACCAGTGTGGACGGAGAACGGCCAAAGACGGCTGCCATCACTACTGATCTTAGGAGACACCGTGGAGCTCTGGGGAATCTGCATCTCGACACTGTCATTGTGAGGCTCTGGAGTGAACACTGGGTTTATGTCCAAGGGATTCATCTCCACATTTTCAAGTTGTTCATCACTGGTGTTCACAGGCACTGTGGTTCTTTCGACTGTTGTCCTTCCTTCTCCTTTCTCTTTGGCTGTGGGTGCTGGAGTGGGGATTAAAGGCTCTTTGGCCACGGAGCTGTTGGCTTGTCTTTCCTGGTTATCAGGTGTGGTCTTGCTTTTTACTTTCTTTTCCTCATCTCCTTCTTCCTGTTCTCCCTCTCTCTCCCCCTCCTTTTCTTCCTCCTCACCCTTATGTGTGGACTGTTCTGTCTCTGATGGGGTGTCTACGTCAGAGCCCTGGTGTACTGCCTGTTCAGTGCTGGGCTTTGTAGGGGGGGCTGATGTACGAGTGGGGTTCTGTGAAGTTTGGGGTGCCTGTGTAGGCCAAACAGATATTGGCAATGATGAGATGACCCCACCACCAACACCCAAGCCAGCTAGCAGGGTACTTGTCACCACCGACGCCACTGTGGCCTCACTGCCACTCGAGGAGGGGCCCATCCCTGTTGTCATGGAGACAATGGAGAAGTGAATACCAGAGGATGTCCATGTAGAAGAGCCGGAGCTGATGGGAGCCATATCTGCTGAGGATGCTGGAGAAATTGTGGGCTAAGGGACAGAGAAAGTAGTTATCTAATGGACCAACATCAGTAGAACATAGAAAAAGAAACATGTAAAGCTTTCACTGACCATCCCAGTCTTCACAATACGTGACCCTTCAAATATTCTTGTAGTATTTGCTAAAAACAAAAACAAAGAACAAGCATTTTAAAAAAAATTCCATTCAAGCTCTCTGATGGGCAACCCAAGTGTAAAATTAGTCACTAAATGGATTTTAACTGGGTACCTCTGAAAAGCAGTGTTTGACTGAAATCGCTGCGGAGATCATGCTGACATACGGCCTGAACTCGGAACAGGTATAGGACATCAGGGGACACGTTGGTGATGACTGCTTTCTGCAAGACAAAAGATGCACAGATGTACATGCGTATGGCAAACATAATACAATCATCATATGTAAAGGTGAACATACTTTAAAACTGAAGATGCTGTTTATTCTCAAAATTAAAATTGTATGGTAATTCTTTGATCCTCAAATTCAATCTAGTATTAAAGCTCAATCCATTTTGCTCCATCTAATTGTGTTATGCAGTTTACAGAAAGCTTTACTTCTATTAAAATAACACTTGGAATGGATAGGTGAGGCCTCTTGTATTGGAGAGCTGGTAATTCTCAAACATTAATTCAGATAAAAAAAAGTGTCCAGAGACAGAAAATGAAAATTGAAAAGGAAATGAAGTGGGCAAAATAAAAGGACTGCTTGCAGGGAGAGTAGTGGAGAGAATTCTAAAGTGACTGATGGAGTGATAATAGACTGTCACTACACAGAATGACATGGACACATTCACTTTCAGGAATTCATTTGCATTTTATATATGATAGCAATTTCCAATGTCCAGTCTTCCTAAAAGAACATATATAGTACAACAATGATAAAGAAATAATTAATAAGAAACCATAGCTACAGATAAGACAGCCTCACACAGTTTCACTAACAAGTCTCACACTTAATTTATGGATCCATCAGCTTGCCGGGGTACAGAGTTCAGAAACCCGTTCATAGATATTATTCCACTTTGGATGTGTGAAAGGTTGACAGAGAGCTCTACCTTTTTGTGTCTCATGTCAAAACCACAGAAAATAGAAGAGGAAGACTCGACTGTAGAGATATGACAGTTCTGTCAGAGGACTGCAGGGAGCAGTACAGCTAATAGGGAGCTAAAGGTCAGTAAATGTAGCTGAAGGATGCTGGAAGTAGCAGGTAACCAGCATAGGGAGGTGGTTTTTGTGTTTAACATCACACAGAAGTGTCTGGTTTCTGAACAAGGTAAAGGTGACACTTAAATCTATGGGAAAGAACGGTGTTAGATTTTAAATTTTTTCTGTATGCAGTTTGATTTGTGAGACTGTTTCTTACTGCAAGAAACCTGACTGCATACTTATTTCAACCAGCTTGTCCACTCGCTATCTTTGAGTGACTTGCTATTCAGTTAAAATCAGTAAATTAAATCCTACAGATAAAGTTCCATCAATAAATCAGTAAGAGACCAACTATGCATGACCCCTTACCAGCTACCCATGTATGACTATTACCCCCTTCTCTGAACTGATAGGTGAATGTCTTTCCCCTGAACTGATTTAGAGGCAGTCATGCAGTCTGTCAAGACTGTTGGAGGTCAGTGGGCTTTAAAGAGAAACACAGCTGGGTGTTGGAGTCTAACAAATGGAAGGATATGTGGCCAGGGAGACGAATATATGGTGTGACAAAGAACAGCCCTGTAGGTGTAACCTCCTGCAGGGGGGGATATATTTCTGTAGAGGCTGAAAAACACTCTGTGAAGAGACACAGTAAAAACTGAAGTGGTAACTGAATGCTTAAGGCACACAAGCAGAAATGTATGATCACTAGTGTCAAAAACTTCACGGAGATCTGAGGGGATACACTTGCACAGTTGCTTGTGTTGGATACTGATGAAAGACAATTTGTTTTCAAAGAGCTGCCTGAATAAAGGCTATTTTTTGCGGTAGTTTTCAAATATCATTTTCATACCCACTTGAATATGGAGGTTATTTAGACACAGAGACAATAGGTGATGATATGCCTTTCCTAAAATCCAACAGATTGCTTGTTTCCTGGTGGGTCACATTTGACATCACAAGTGCTTCAATAGACAAAGAAGAGTAGAATGTAGCAGTGTTTATACCTTCAAATGGCACTCAGAAGATGTTTTACAAAGCTTGCATGTCCACTTGAGTGTCATGTTTACTGTACATCACAGCTAATCAGAGCTGGAGGGGATAAATGTCTGTGCTTATGTTGAGCCATTTTACATAAGAACAAATGCACCATGCATCATTTCTAACATTTCATTTGATAACAAAAGCCAGATATAAAGGAGAGTTTGTGCTCTTTATGTTTAGTGTGAAAGGGCTTACGTCATTTAAATTCTGAATTTTTTTTGGTTTTAACACATTTTATCAGGGTACTATTTTTAGTCCTATAGCATATTAACCTGAATGACAGGCTAAAGTAAAATGAAAAAGCCACAGGTGCATCTGTCAACACATTATGTACATATATCAGCTGACCTGTCAGTGTGTGATAGTGCTTTGGGTCTATTCCTAGACAGGTGACTGACAGGGGAGTGGCTGAGCCCTCATATCACTCAACAGCCACACGCCGAGTTCATCACAACCTGATGCGTCGTCTACACACAGTTACAGATCCAGTCACCCTCTGATACTAGCGCACACACATGCACGCACGCACACACACACACACACACACACACACACACACACACACACACACACACACACACACACACACACACACACACACACACACACACACCTGAGAATCTCACAAACAATCAGGGCTGTTTGAATCACAACCATGATGAGGATGAAAAACAAATATGAAAGTGGCAAAATGCATTAATCTGGGGTTAGTTGCATATAATAATAAAAATAACAATAACAATTACAATAATTATAATAACAATAATAAAGATAATAATAAAAAAAAAAAATTGTGATAATAATAATGCTTACCATACTCTGGTCCCCAGTCTTGGTAAAGGTCTTTTCATCAGCGACATCACGTTTCACCCAGCTGTAGGAGACCATGAAACTGGTGATGGGTGAGTGGTAGACAGTCAGGGGACGCTCCCAGCTCACCATTAGAGCAGTCTGATTCAGTGGCTGGATCTTCATGCTCACTGGGGCACTACTGCACACTGAAAGACCAGATTGACGAATGGAAAAATCATTATAAAAAGACACCTTTCGACTGCGTCAATACAGCCGAGTGAAAATTGAAGGCTGTGATTGGACAGAATGCTTGGTCACATTTTTGTGAACTTGTGTCATATTTGTAAAAAACGAAGTTTGTTTCAAAGAAGCAATTCTTACCATCCTTAGCCAACTCAATTTTTCTCAGTACAGATTATCAATTCAGATATTTGCTTCAGAACACAAAAGGTACGGATGGACGTAGTGCTTGTGATGTAAGTACAAATAATTCCACTACTAGCTGCCCATACAAATTCAGCATGTTCCTGTTTGAGAGACATTTAAAAGGATCCAGTAGCATGATGAAAGAAAACCTGCATGCCGGCCTCAGGGTGGCAGTGTAGGCTGCACCATGGATGTTTACACAACGCTCTCAGGAGGACTAAGGACAGTCAGGGCAAACTGTTCAACCCACTTGGGAAACAAAAATAAGGAACTAGTGCCAACTGATTAACTCCATACCGGCTTTCAGGCAAATTGAAATTGTCACCATAGCTTTCTCTATTTACACATGAATACTGTGGTGCAAATTATGCACTATGAGATGTGAAAAGGAGACAGGGTGGAAGGGTATCAGTCAGGGGGACCCGGGGGAGAAGAACAATGGCAGGAATATCCTAGGGTGTTGATGATGTGTGACAGGTGTAAAATGTATTATAATCCATCAGATGTCCGATGTCAACCTCAGTCTTATAATATTAATTTAACTACAGCAGAAGACATCACTGTGTTTTTCCTGCCAGCATCAGTACTGTCATGACAGCATTGAGCTTTTGACCACCAAAACTGGTGCACTGATAATACTACAACCAATGACAGGTGTAGTTCAACAAGATGCATATCTTGACACACATTCTATTTATTCTCATGTTCTATTTGGTAATGTATATGCATTGAGAAGCACGGCTTGATGGCATAATGGCATGTAAGTAGCAAAATGAATTAATCTTCCTTTAAGGCCATAACAAATGTTGAATTAGCTTCTTTCGTTTGTGGTTCAACAGAAACCTAAACTTTTAAAGTCTAAAAATTAAAAAAATTGTGGATAATACCACTACCACAACAATCATTCCAATTAGCTTAAATAAGTGTAGATGTCTAGAAAAATAGAACTTCACACAAAGAATGCAGCGTTACATCACAAACGAAGCCTCCCAGTGGTTTCATGTTAGTTGGCAATACAACTCAGAAGAAAGCATAAATCTTTCTCCAGGACAGTTCTACCATAAAGAGGATAAACCGACTGTTGCCAGAGACAGCAGTGCCATTCCTTCTCTCCTCAAGGCTGTACAGAGTGTTTTAAGGGGCAGTGTGACACTTGAATGAGAGGCCAAATGATTTAATTGACAATACAAAGACAGACTGATTTTAACATCAATTATTTGTAGAAAAGTCAAGTCATAATCTCACCTGAGTTCTAAAGACCGACACACTAACTACAGAATGTACTATATGATCTACCAATACATTTTGGTTAACATTATAATATTATACTATGCTGATATTGCCGTTAAAGAAAACAATTAGGGAATCACTTCAGGATATACTGAAAGGAATTTTTCACCAATGCAAAACGGCTTGTTGCTGATTTTAAGACATGCAGATATTTATAATTAAAATCAATTGAATAAAATTGTAATTTCTCATGTCCTATTTTCATGGTCATTAATTTCAAAATGACAGAATATTTGGTCAGGGTGTGACCCTGGCTCCCACAGCACTTACAAGCCAAGTCAAGGTTTTAATAAACACAGTAAAACCTTGATTGATACCACTGCTGAAAATAAGACTGACACTCCCAGTATATCCTATTAAGTATGAATTCGTAGCTTTCAACATAACGAAATAGAAATGTGAGAAGTACAAAAGAAAAAAAATGAGCAAGATGGAGTGGAAGCAGGGAAAAATAGAGAGAAACTGGTTTACAATCATTTTGCCAACTGACATACCACAAAAGCAATTTCACAACTTAATTTGTATGGGTCTATTTTAGCTGTGCCACATATTAATGATGATTGCTGATCGGCCTTGTTAGATTGCTCCAACTTCATCATAAGCATTCCCAATCAATTCTTCAACACTTAACTTGCAGCAGCCTTTGCCATTAGTTTCCAAAGTCCCTCTACAGTTCTGTTACAGTAAGTGGTGCACCACATGAAGGAGAAAGCAAACTAAATAATATAGTAGTCTAATCAAACCCTGCATGAAGCCTGTGCTTTGTATTAACAAGTTCTATGATAAATGCATTTATTGTAACAATGAGAAAATTCCATGCACTACAAGCTGAATCTAAATATCTCCTAACATTTAAATCTTCAGCAGTTATCCCAGTATTGTTTTGTCTGTGTTTTATACCTTCCTCAAACAGAAAACAAAATTACATTCCATAGCTCTTTAATATTTACGACTCCCCTGATTTATAGAAGTTTCCAAGAATGGGAGAAGATAAAGATCCTGAATTCAGCCTCGAGATACTATCAGAGACCTACCGACAATAATTTTACTGCAATCCTAACATTTGCCCAAAAACATAGAGCTGAAAAGGTTCTGTGTGAAGTACGGAATGACATGGAAGATACAGTGGCATGAAAACATTTGGGCACCCCTGATAATTTTCCAGATTTTCCCTTATAAATCATTGGTTGTTCGGATAAACAATTTCAGTTAAATATATCATATAGCAGATGAACACAGGGGTGTTTGAGAAGTGAAACGAAGTTTATAGGATTTACAAAAAGTGTGCAATAATTTTTTTTAAACAAAAGTAGACAGGTACCCCAACACAAAAATGACATCAATATTTAGTAGCGCCTGTTTTTTGCAGAAATAACAGCCTCGAAATGCTTTCTATAGCTTCCGATGAGGGTCTGAATTTTGGTTGGTTATTTTTGATAATTTGTCTTCACAACACTTCTTCAGTTCGGTTTATTTGATGGTTGCCAGCATGGTCAGCCCGTTATAAATCACACCACAATTTTTTGAACACATTCAGATCCAGGAGTGAGATGGCTGTTCCAGAACATTGTACTTTTTCCTCTGCATGAATGCGTTAGTAGAATTTAAACAGTTTCTATGGTCGCTGTCCTATTGACGTATCCAGCCCTGGAGTAACTTCAACTTTGTCTCTGATTCTTAAACATTGTAAGAATCTGCTGAAACAGAATTGGAATTCATGCGACTTTCGACATTAAAGGTCCCATATTAAGATGTTTTTAATTGATGTGAAATCAGCTGCCAGATGTCCAACTACACTGTATTTGAAATGTCTTGCCCAAAAGTAATCCGGGGTCCTCAATATCTCTAATTGAATATTGATAAATTCTCCTCCACCCCCAAACGCTATGTTTTAATGGGGCATAGCTCTCAGGTCCCTATCTCCTCCCCCTCCCTCCTCTGAGCTGCCTCGATCAACCCCTCCCTCCCCCGCGCGTTCAGGTGCGTTTGTTTACTTTCGCCACTCGAACGAGGATGCATTACAGATTGATCGGTCGGCATAGTTTGGAACTTTTTATACTTTCAGTAACTTTGCTGCTATGTATTTTGCTCTTCTCGTGTTTTACGCTCTTGTTTTTCATGATATAACGGTTGATTTTTCAGCGCTAAGCGTGGACTGCTTTCTCATGTTCCTCAGTCTTGGCTGAACAAAGACTTGTGGCTCATTGTGTAAACATGATGAGATCGAACGGTGAGATAATTAAACTGTTTTCTGAAAATCGTCATGACTAATGATAGATCGTGGGTAACAGGGAAGTTAAGCTACCGCAAACTAATGAAACATTGGATTTTACCGGCAAAGCCAAATTTTCTCTTGTATCTGTGTTTGTGTGTGTGTGTGTGTGTGTTTGTGGACATACGCAACTCTCCGATCACTTACAAGAGCTAAAGCTGCTTTCACATTCACCAAAAAACAAACATTAATTATTAATGTGCAATTGGTTATGTGTTCCCTGTGATGCTGCCAGTACCTACACTGGATACACAATCTCACAGCATGATGGAACCGCCACCAAATTTTACTTTGGGTAGCAAGTGTTGGTTTTGAAACACTGTTTTCTCCATCTGCCATGCGTACCCCCCCTTATTATATTTAAATAACTCAATTTTCTTTTCATCAGGCAAGAGCACCTCATTCCAAAAATGAAGCTGGCTTGTGCAAATGTGCTTTAGCGTATCTCAAGCGACTGTTTCCGGCATGTGCACAGACAGAGCTTCTTCCGTATCGTTTTTCAATAGAACATTCCTTTTTGCAACGTGTGTTAAATACTTAAACGATGCACAGTGACACCATCTTAGCCTGCCAGTCCGGGCCCTAACTAGAACTGTACCTGTGTTCTTCCATTTCCTCACTACGTTCCTCACATTAGAAACTGACAGCTGAAATCTCTGAGATAGCTTTTTGCATCCTTCCCCTAAATCATGATGTTGAACAATCTTTGTTTTCAGGTCATTTCAGAGTTGTTTTGAGGCTCCCCTGTTGCCACTCTTCAGAGAAAATGCAAAGAGGACATCAATTCAAAATTGGCCACTTTAAATACCCTTTCTCGTGATTGGCGTCACCTTTGTATGCAGGTCAAGGGTCAATGAGCTTACTAAACAAATTTTGAGATTCAATAATTAGTGCTAAAGGTATTCAAATCAATAAAACAAGGTTGCCCAAATTTATACACCTGCCTTCTTTTGTTTAAAAAATTATTGCACACTTTCTGTAAACCCTATAAACTTCATTTCACTTCTCAAATATTACTCTGTCTGCTATACGATACATTTAACTGAAATTGTTGATCTGAACAATGAGTGATTTATAAAGAAAAACCTGGAAAATTATCTAGGGTGCCCAAACTTTTTCAGACCACTGTAAGCTTAACTTACATAACTACCATGTTGCAGATTCACATGGTAAACAGGATGCATTATAAATTACAGGACTGCCACAGAAATACTCTGTACAATTAGGATGTAGGTTGTGCTTCAAGATATCTGAGGGTCTTGAATTTAACTAAAGTCTCATTAAGTAACATGTTATACTTGACACTTTAATTCTACATAAGTATGAATACTTGACAAGCAGGCTGGTCACCTCAGCATGGGGGTCAGAGTGAAACCCAACCAGGTAATATTTGTTTTTGCCAGCCTACAGTAGCAATGTGGCATAGGTTATAAATTATGCAGTGCAATGCTTCCCCCTTCCACTTTATATCTGGAAGGGAATAATACGAAATACTGTAATTCTAATTAGAACAGACTCTTGGTTTCAAGCAGTACTACGACAGCGCATGTCTCAACAGTCCCTATCAATAATGTTAAACCCAAATCCAAACTCCAAATATCAAATGAATGCCACAAAGTTAGGTTTATAATATTGAAGTGAAAAGAAAATCATGGATCTAGTCTTTATCCAGGCCAAAATTTAACATCTTCCTTGGCACACATCCAACTTTTGAAACTACCATTAAGTTTAATTATAATCAATAAACATGACTAATAAATCCTGCAATGTTTTGAAAAATGAGGGGGGGGGATCTGACACTACTCTTTTCCACCCAAACTGTGGGTGGAAAAATATAATAAAATCCCATAAAATATTATGGGATCTCCCTCACTAAATCCAATTTTTTCTGACAAGTTTCATTAAATCTCTTAGTTTTGGCTAAATTCTGCTAACAGACACAAACAAACAAAAAATGAAAAGATGTTAAAGGATTATGTAGCAAAGTGCAAGACACAGAGCCTACCTCTTGAAGCCTCTGTGCTGTGAGGGCTTCCCACAATCTCATTTACATCTTTCTGCCATGCCTCTTTTACAGCCGATTTAAAGACTTTTCTGTTGTCCAGGTCCCTCAGAGGTCGGAAATTGTTCCTTAGGTACTCAACGGACTTGACGTGATCCTGCTGCTCTGTAGTAAGAATGGAGTAAAAGGCCTCCAGCTACATTGAAAGAAAAAGAAAAGCTCCTGAAATATGTTTTATTTTGCCATCAGTAAATTGTGCGTGTTTGCTTGTGTGTGTGTGTGTGTGTGTGTGTGTGTGTGTGTGTGTGTGTGTGTGTGTGTGTGTGTGTGTGTGTGTGTGTGTGTGCGTGTGTGTCATGCAGGACTGCAATGTAACTGCTCGCCAGCAGCTGACTGTTATGAAATGGAGCGCAACATTTATAGAAACATTCTGTCTACCTGCTGGGCTGGAACTTCTCAATAGGACAAATTTGTGGCCATTGATTGCCATGAATGATCGCCTGCTGTGGGCTGTAATGACTACACATCGCAAATATGGTGAAATCAATGTGTCCTATATGTGTTCAGAGAAATCAATGACAGAATCATAAAAGATCAGCGGTGAGCATTAAAAACATTGTAGCCATGGTTAATACTCTAGGAACGAAAGTCATATCTGGGTAAAGAAATCTGTGCTCTAATGCAATGTGTGTGTGTTGATGTAATACTGTATATACATGTGGATGGATGGATGGATGGATGATGGATGGATGGACGGACGCATAGATGGACAGATGATACAGAAAATACAGAGAAAAAAATGGAAATGATAGAAAGATAAAGAGAGAAATAAAGATAGAGATGGTAGATGAAGATATGAGATGATAGACCGACCGACCGACAATAGACAGACAGATACGCATACGTTAAATATATATGCATGCACTATATATACAATAGGCAAAGGGGGTGTCATATAGTTGTGGAGGACAGATAGAAAAATAGAGAGGGAGATCAGGGGAAAAATTGCTTGCGCTGTAGCACTGTGGGTGAGCAAGTGATCCAGTGAATGTGTGTAAATGGGATGTGACTGCGTGGAGAATATAGATGTCTGAGAATGTGTGTGGACTTAACACACCTGTGCACGGGACAGATACACAGGCCTGGAGAGGATGATCCATTCCGCTACCTTGCTGCAGGGTGGTGTGGTCAGAGAACCAGTGTACCTGTAATAACCGTTCACTGACGATGGAAGCAGATCCCTCAGAATGAATGACCTGAGGTTGGTCTCCTTGTCTGGGTGACACAAGAAATAAATTCTTGTCAATATCCACAAATGAAAAACACATTGTTTTCCTGCAAAATATCACAGTTTGAACAGTGCAAGGCTCTGCTAATTACTCTTCAAAATCTTGGCTTCCACTTGCCCAAACATTTTCATTTTCTGTAGCAATGCTTTCCTAAAAGTTCCACTCAGGGAACGATGCTGACAGTAGCTACAAGCTACAGCACCTGTTATCACTTTGACCAGATCACTGAGGTCAGATGGACTGAAAGAGACCAGAGGGACAGAATTCAAATAAAATGCCCTCCTCTGACAGTCGATCTGTGCTTCGGTAGCAACGTCCTCTCCTTCCAGTAATAACTGAGGTTTAGCCAAAGGGATTGGTACAAATCCAAATGATAACCATGATAACCAAATATGTTGCATCCAGTGAGATCAGAAACAAAATAGGAAAAACACATGCAGGAAACACTGTTTTGATCTAGACAAAGATCGGTTTCTCCATATAATTACATTGAGAGTATTTATGTGTTTTAAAGTTTTTCAGTGAATTATGATCTGAAAACTATCCCATAAAATTTCTCAAAACATATGATGTAACGTGTTAAAAAAAACCTGACAGCACTACTGGGGCCCCTATGCCTGTTCTGTACTCAGTCGATTTCAGTATTCAAAGTATTTCTTCTCTCCGTCTTCAGACAGTGTACGTGCCCTATCGCTCATGGGCTGCTGAGGTGCTGATGGATGGATGGATGGCTGGCTGTGGGATAACAGGCCTGCAGAAAACCAACCACCCTAATGCGGGAGGAGGCAAGAAACTTTTAATGACCAGCAGGATGCCCCAAAAAAAGATGTGTAAAAAAAAAACAGCACACCCACGAACAGCTCCCTTTCAGCTTGGAGATGACAGATATAGGTGCATTAGCATGAACATCTGTGGTAGTACATAGGACAAAGTTCAGCTAGCGTGGAGATTTGGAAAATGATCAACATAACAAAACGTTTGGCAAATTAACTTTATCAAGATAATACAACAAAAGTGGACCATTAAGAACCCTGTGAAAATACAGCATCACAAAAGAGGCTAATCTTTGCCATTGTAGATAGGTTTTACATTCAAACAGTCATAACTTCATCAGCGACATTTCGAAGCATGCAACAAAGCGTCTCAAGACAATACAGGGAGTGATTCATTTGCTGCCTCATTGGAAACCAGAACAATTACAAAGCAATACACGGTGTTCCTAGATACCTGTACATCCTCATCTATGTCCTTGCTATGTATAGTCATGTTAATGTAATGATCACCAGAAGCGGGTTGTAAAACCTGTCATATTTGTTTTGTCAGCAGTCACCGTGGCCACAGATGTAGTAAATGGTCGCACAGCCATTCGAAGACCTCTGCCTATTATATATAAATAAGTCATGTATGAGGTTAAGCCACAGCTCATCTAGATAAAGCTCGTTCGCATCCTTTACTGTAATTACAGTGTAAAATCAGCAGGAAATCACCTAGAAATATACAGTATCAACCATATATGGACACATGTTGGTGCTGTTAAGTTTTATTTAAGTTGAATGGATATCTAAAGGACTGTGGAAATTCTTTTTTCAGCCAAATGTAGATCTCGCCAATATAAGCAGACTAATATACAGTAGATCTAGCTAAATGACATGGCTATTGTAGATCTAGCTAAGGGTACCTGATGACTGAAGATCTAGCTAATATAGATCTGTCTAATGTCATATTGCAAATGTTGATCTGGGTAATGTTGATCTGGTTAAAGTTGATCTGGCTAATTTAACCTGATCGATGTTTATCTATTTAATGTTATCTACATAATATTTATTGACCTTACCCATTTTATAAAAAGTATATAGAAAACTGAGCAAATCTTTTTTTTTTTTTCTATAAAGGTTTCATTCAGGGCTTCTGCTCATTGAGCTCCATTCATTTATAGACTACGTTATGAGCGCCACTACATACACAACTGTTCTAAGAATAACACATCTCTATAATATAAAGAATATTTCTGGTCAAGCCAGCACAAAACCTTTTCAATGATAAACAACAAGACGTGACCAGATCAGTATAGACTTGGCTACAAACCACAATCTGCACAAGACCGAAGGCTCAGATGTAATTACTAGTTCTTTCTATGTGTGTGTAACTCCTTGGAGGTCTCCTGCTGTGGAGCTACCCTAACAAGGAAAAGGCGGTATCGTGCAAATTTCTCCTCCTTTTGAAGTTAAACTCTGCTCATATCTTGTATTTAGACTCTAATTTGTTTGGGGTTTTTTTTTTGTTTGTAAGAAAAGATGATACCAAATTTATTGGGTCATTTGCCCAGTGTTTGTGCGGTCATGAATATTTTTGATTCTAGAATCAAATAAACCATAGATGAATGTTAGCAGGCTAACTGGAGAAAGAAAGCTAACTAGTTATGAGATTGGGAAAGGAGCTAACGTTAAAGGGACAGTAAAGTTAATTTTTAAGTGACATACATGTTATTCATCATTATGAAAAATAGAAGAAAAAATAAATTTTATGTGTGTAGCATCATCCGTTTGGTCAAAAAAGCTTAAAATCTACAATGCAGCAGCTTTCGCATTCAGTGGTCACGTGGGCGTCATACGTCACTGGGGCCAAACATAGCTTGGCAGCCATAAGAAACAATGCAATTCTAGATGTGATTAACACCAAAAGTATCATGGTTACCTGTGCGGTGTCAACAGAACAGCAAAAAGACATATTGCCATATTGTTCACGTGAGTCCTTCTGGCAGATGATTGTTTGGGCACCATGATTAGTTGGCAGGTAGTGGTTGGAGTTGGTGACAGCGTGAGAATTTTTCAAGTGAGCAAATATATAGGTGGGGAGGTTCTTATAATGAATATTTAGTGTGTACACACACACACACACACACACACACACACGCACACACACAGAATGATTACTTACCATGATGCACTACTCCTTTCAATCCTTGGATGATGGGATCTACAGCAGGATTGTCTTTTTGGCCGAGCTGCAAAATGTCCACAGACAAAGTATTACAAAGAGGATTACAAGACTAGAATAATAATCTAACAAAATGACTAAAGGCAATCAATAAATAAAATGCAGAGGTGGACCCTGAGCCACATCTCTTCAGTGCAATATATTCGAGCAGCATTTGATACCATCTGATACTACTGGGGGACTTTGTGATTTTCTAGGTTGAGGTGATTGGTCCTGCTGCTATTTTTGAAGCTGTTGTTTCTGGCGGCATGACTATATTACAGTTGTGTTTTTGTCTCAACAAATTATGAACATTAAACACCTATTCATTCTTAAATGTTTTCATGAAAAGTATTTACTACTTACTTGGGAAAAAATAGATAATTAGATTTTAGGTGTAACACTTCTAGAAATTAAATTTATAGCACTTTACCCAAGACCAGCTCAGAATAGTTTAATACAATGGTCCCCAACCTTTTTAGAACCACGGACTGTTTTCATCCAAGATAATATTTTCACGGACCGGCCTTCATTTGCTCGATAATCGTTAATGATGCCAGGGCAGCTGTTGTCTAATAATAAATCATCCGCAGTGGTTTTATTTAAAATGCAGAAATCAGCTGACAATGAAAAACATTTTTTTTGTGAATTGATAATCAACATCTCTGTAAACAAAATAATTGTAAGAAATAATTATACTAAAAACTCGATTCAAGTGGATGCACTGATGAGGTTTATTTTGAAATACAGCGACTTACAAACAGTGCATTCAATGTAGGAGAAATACTGATCATTTCCAATAAAAGGGTCAATCAAATAATAATTACAATAATGAGAATTAGTGGTTGAGGACCGCTGATGAAGGGGTAACGGGAGACAATGACACCTGAAGTGTGTTCCGGACGTCCGGTCTACTCCGCAGTTTGGTTTTCTTTACGGTTACCACAGAAAATCCTTCTTCACAAAGACAGGGGGTTGGAAATGGAAGCAGGGTTTTTGACACTTCTAGGCGATCTCAGGATAATCTGCCTTGACTTTAATTCAGAACACTCGTGCAGTTGTGGGCGCTTAATTCAGGGTAATGGCTGGTAACCTGTTACGTGACCAAGGCCTGTCAAGCGGCATTCGTCTGTGTGTCATTCCGTACAGATGTCACTTTTCAAAATAAAACATCTTTAGACCAGTAATCAATAAAAAAAAGAAAATCAAACTGTGTGCCGCCCAGTACCTACTACCAGATAGATAGATAAATAGACAGACACACAGACAGACAGACAGACACTTTATTAATCCCGGAGGAAATTGTATATATCCACTGCTCAGGCATTACATAACGAATAATACTGGATAAACACCAGGAGAAAAAGGAACACTGACATCACAGGACATACCGCAAGACATACACTACACTAACAGACACATGCAGCACTAACAGGACTTATATAATAAACTATAACTAAAATATAAACACTATAAAATTAAAATATAAACAGTATAAAATGTAAAAAAAAATAGACATAGACGGATGTAACAGAGAATCGGGTAATTTTTCAAACTAAAACGTATTTCAGACTCCGAAATAAATAAAATGAAAGTAATGTAAAATATTTTTTTTCTTTCTGTGCGACCCGTTACCAAATGACCCACGAACCGGTACCAGTCCACGGCCCGGGGGTTGGGGACCACTGGTTTAATATACAGTGGTACCTCTACTTATGAAGGTCTCTACATACAAAATTTTCTACTTACAAAACGCCTAAACAGGAAAGTATTGCCTCTAGTTACGAAAGAAATTTCGAGTTACGAAAGGTAAAAATTAGGGCTGTCAGTTTAACGCGTTAATTAGATTAATTAATTACGCTGCAAATTAACGTGCAATGAAAATTATCACAATTAATCGTGAGTGGCAAGTCAATGCGCAAGCATTTCTCCAAATCCCTGCAACATGCACTCAGCACCTGTACATCGTGTCCCCCCCCCACCTACTGCATTTTGCATCCTACATTTTGTATTTAGTATAGTTATTTATAATATTTAAGTATTTAGAATAGTTAAGTTATGAATGAACAGTTTGAGACACCACCTGCCGGAAACAAATTCCTCGTCTGCTTTTTACAAACGATGGCCAATAAAGCTGATTCTGATTCTGATTTTAAATTTGGCCGATTGAGGAACCCGTAGACTGCAGTGACGTCACCTTGCGCCACTAGTCAAAAGCAGGGTGACTGACAACAGAGATGGACGCGACACAGGAGAGCGAGGCAAGGCCACTCGGACCTTTGGGCGGAAAGTTTATTTATAAAAAGAAAAAAGACAGGACTATTAACAAAAACGCAGTGATTTGTACCTTTTTGTAAAAGAGAATTTTCATATCATTTCGTAAGTAGAAAATTTTTTAAGTAGAGACATCCGTAAGTAGAGGTATCACTGTATGTCTGAATTTTGGGGGGCTTGGAACGGATTAGGGCATTTGCATGGAAAACGTGTCTCTACTTACGAATTTTTTTCCAGAACCAATTGATTTCGTAAGTAGAGGTACCACTGTATTAGATTCAACACCTAAGCAACACCATAACACTAAACGATTCATATTTTTGCTTTCTTTGTAAACTGATATGGTTGGTGTTTCTCTTATCTGAAAGGTCATTTAGCTTTTCTTTGGGTTGACCTCCATAATTTATTTCCAGTTAGGCCTACTGTTAATCCATTAAATGACTGAAGTCTGGGAAACATTGTTTAGCCAACATTCTACAAAAGTCCCCATGTCCTATTTAAGAGACAAGACTGGACAAAACAGTGTACAGGGATGCAGGGACCCAACTCCCCTTGCTCAATATTAATTCAGGTCAGCCAGAGGAGAATAATTGTGTGGAAATGAATGCTGAATGCAGGTAAAATGCACACCTTAGAGGGCATTAATATGCCTTTGGGGAGAAGAGAAAGAACACTCCTCATTGATTATAAATGGTAAATCTGAGCCAACACGTGTGTGTCTGCTTCAAAAACCCTTACAATATAAACTGCTATTCAGCTGACTGTGTTTGGTGGTGCTAATTGCAGTAAGCAATAGAGTTGTCAGGACCCAGTGGAGGCATTTAGGTCTGGATACTAACACTGTTTTATCACTGTCTAAGAGTAGACCTACATAACAAACACCTGTGTCCCCATTCTAGTTGGCCTCTTCCTGAGAGCTGACCCTTCCCTACATACTATTAAGCTGAGTGTTTGCCCGCATTGTTCACCCACCATTAATCGCCAAGAATGTGCTAATAGAAATTAAGTGTGTACCATTGAGAGAGGCCCTGCATATGCAAGTGCTGCTGGTGTGTACCTTTTCGCAATTCATAAATCTTTGAGGTGTTCTTACAGATAACAGAAATCAGGACCATTCAGGTCCATTAGGAGCTGATTCACACAGACCTTAAGGGAACTATTTGTAGCATTTCAGGAAGCAATATGCAATGTACAAGAAAACAGGAACATAATCACTGGCTAGGTGAAGACAAACTATCACATATGTTCATTATATAAATATCTATAATTCACTGACCTCAAAACAGGTATGAACACTTTCATTCATATCATTTTTGAGCCAAAAAAAGTCCAATTATCTCCTTTAAGTTATAATTGCCTGAGTGTTTTGCAATTTCTTTATTCTTTCTTGCTTGACTCTTTGATTCGTCATTTTTTTAAATGAATCAATTTTATCTGCATTTTATAAGTTTATTTTTACCCATTCATGCTAGACTAACTTCACAATAACCTTGACTACCTCTAAATGCTGGCAGTAAGTGCTATGCACTACCTATTACAGTCACTTTACAAGCTTATATAAAAAAGCTATTTTCCATCAAGACAACACTAACAGCCCCATACAGAGGTCCTTAAAAGAGCTTTTCATCTAGAAAGGTTCTGCTGAACATATTAAACTACACATGAAGTAGTGTCATAAATGGTCAAAGAGTGGAATTGGTAACCACTTAGAAATATCCATCCACTTTCTACTGCTTTATCCGTCGTCACGGGTCACAGGGAGTTGGGCCTATCCCTGCTGACTGAGTGCGACACTAGTGTACCGCGGAGCCACACAAAGACACAGACAACCACGCACGCACACACTCATACCTACAGACAATTTGGAAACGATCAATTAACCTGAAGCACATGTTTTTGGAGGAGGGAGGAAGCTAGAGAACCCGAAGAGAACTCACGCAGACACGAGGAGAACATGCAAACTCTGAACAGAGCAGGACACAAAGCCGGAACCGCCTTGCTGTGCGACAACAGCAATACCCATTGCGCCACCGTGCCACCCACTCATAAATATCTTTGGTCCATTATTGAAAAGTTGTCTAAGAAAGGCCAATAGGGCCTCTTCTGCTTCAAGAAGCTAGCCAAATTTTAGGTGGACAAGTTGCTGATGATTTTGTTCAACAGGCCTTTTATAGAGTGTGTAATTTCCTTTCCTGTGATTTGTTGGTATGGTAACCTTGGTGTTATGCAGAAGGATGCCTTAACAGTGCACTGACGTTGGTCAGCAAAATTGTGGGGGTGCAATTGAGATGTCTGACTGGTATGTAAGAAGAAATCAACATCAAGAAATCAACATTCATCATAGCAGACGGGTCCTACACACTACATGTGGAATATAGATTTTTGCCTTCAAGCCAGAGATTTGAGGACCCTGGAGTTGAAACCAACATGCATAAATTTTATGATCTTTGTATGATTAATAATGGGAGCAAGAGGAGGCAGCAGTTATGTAGGTTTGCAGTGTGTGTGTGTGTGTGTGTGTGTGTGTGTGTGTGTGTGTGTGTGTGTGTGTGTGGTCATTGTTTTGCCCCTTATTTTTTACTTATTTGTTTTATCTGCTGCACTCTTGTGATTATGCATTTGTCTTTGTTAATGTACATTTGTTGTGTGTTTAGATTTCTTTTTATTACCTGTTGTGTTAAGAACTGCCCAGTTTGGGACATGCAAATATATAAATTTGGACTTGAAAGTTGCATCGTTTAACCTGGGTATAAGATGTTTTAACAGGGCAAGACCATTTAACAGCCTATGTTTAATGGTAAAGTCTAAAGTGACAATGTTCACATCATGACATTAAATCATGATATTAAATGTTTACGTGTTCAGTAAAAAAAAAAGGCTTGTATGCATATTTGGGAATCTGCACTCAACACAAAGTGCAGTCAAGGCTGATGTAACTATAATTAGACTGACTTACAGTATATTTAGACAGAAACCAAAACACTGGAAAAATAGAACTGTTCAATTTGACTTGTCAAACATGAAATGTAATCAAAATGATTACATTTCATCCCGACAGAGATATGCCTGTCTGAACCAATTTTCTTGCTTATCATTCCATCTAATTGTTATTAAGATGCTGTAGTTTATGTCAAAGTGAAAAAATTGAAAAATATCTTTGTTACAAAAAGCCACTCATATAGTCTTGGGCTTCTTTTGATTATATTCATCTTGACCTTCAAGTCAGTCTGATAATTTACCTCAAAGAAGACAGCCATGGCAGAAATGATGCGTCTCTCCTTGATGGCAACGCTGAGGCTGTCAAAGTCATCTGAATTGTAAAGGTAGATCTGCATCTGTGATGGGAAACAGAGCATAAACCGCTTAAGGAGTGGACAAGGAGAACAGTCCTGTCATCAATCACTTGGACATGCTGCTGGAAGCTGATGAAAAGCTGTTTTGAGGGGCATAAAAAAGGATGAATTTATCACTCTCATAAATCTCCCCTAATCTGTGTCATTCCTTTTTGTGTTCTGCCATTTCTGGAGGATGCTAAAGAAATACAACTTCCCATTCCTCAGGGTGATGGCCCTCACAGAACCACTAAAAGACAGAAATAACAGGAGTACGCTGCCCTTTTGTTGTTATAGGATTTGACAGAATGGTAGCTTTTAATCATTGCTCCAAATTACCTAAAATCACCCACAGTTTCCCTTCTGATATAACAACACAGTTTAGGATATGTGACATATTATGATGAAAACCATCATTTATAGAATACACACATACCTGTCTCTGCTTTACCATAAAATATTTTATTCCTTCCAGTATGAGGCAGACCTATTAAGGTAGTGCTAATAAAAATCTTCAAATGATTCTAAAAGTAGAAAAGGGAGCCGTCCATCATTTCATGGTCTCAACCCTGTTTAAAATGAAAAACTTAATAAATGTTGCTGAACCAAGTTAATTGACAATACAAAAAAAAGTTCGTGGACGTGGATTTTAAAAAATATGCTTGTCCTTATACCTTTTTCTGAAAGAGCCAGCTGTGGCACACTGTGCTGACAAGACAATCAGATTACCTAAAGTGTAAGCATACCAATGGTAATAAGGATAAATATTTCTTTTGCAGACTTCAGACCTAATCCAGGTAGAATATTACTCAATCCAAGTGTTTCAACAAAATCTAAGTGATCAGTTTCCTTTACAATATCTTTAACTGCAGTCTTTAATCGACTTAATTTGCTGTCTGCAAACTTTAAAGCGGAAGAGCTGGACATTCATCACACTTCAATAGTTGACTAATTCAACAAATTCGGCTGCTCATCTTGGGCTTCATTTACTCACTGACATTAGTCCATGACTTGCTGATGGCACACTGGAAAACATGATATTCAATTATGAAATGCTTCCAAAGAAGTCGGTAACAACTGTTGCCAAAGCAATTTCAATTACTTCATTTCTTTGCATGTTTGTGAGCTGTGACAGAAAAACCTTTGTTGGAGTACATGTCAGTCCTCAGATATTGTCAGATTCCGATTTTAGGAATAGCAATCTGTAAGCTCTTGAGATATTAAGAAATATAGATTTTTATACATGTTTGTTTTTGTGTTGGTCCAAAATCTACCACACTGCCAGAAAGAGAATAAAACAAACCTAACAATGATGAGCACCAGTACCCAACCCACTTCAATTGAAAAACAGCAAAACATTACTTTAACTTTATAATTTCTCTAGAGAGCCAACACCCCATACAGTCTATATCTCCCAAAAACTTGTTTATTTGAAATTCATTCACAATCCTGGAATTTTTTATACCCTTCTCTGGCATTAATTCAATAACAAATGTTAAAAGCTACTTTGCTTTCAGAAGTTCCATTAAGCACAAACAGGTGAAAAACAAAGTCATGTTTGACAATTTCCCAAGACAGCAAGTGATTTAGGCATGAAAAAACTTTGATAAGTAAGTTGTTCACAGAGGAGCTGCAACAACGCTTTTATAACTCTTTTTTAATCGTTATCAGCTAAATGTGTTGTAAATAAAACAGTATGATTCTGTCACTTCAGTCAAACTCACCAACCATTCATTTAGCCATCTAAGAAGCACTAGAGCACTTGCTCCAAAAATGCATAAAGTGTTGCAAAATTTGAAGAAGTGTTGCTGAATAAATAAATGAAACTTGGGGTTTCCTGTAACAGATAACTAAAAGAAATATTCATGGATAATGAGAAGGTACAGACAAGGTAAGGCAATGGTAAGGGATCAGTGAGGAAATGTATTCACTTTCATATCCATTTAAAGGAAAACATCTCAATGTTTGTTGGAGTAAGGTTTAACACAAAGTCAATTATTTGATGACCTCATATTAATATAGATGAATGGAACAAGTCCCTGCTAAATAAATATTACTGCTGGTCCCACTATAATTGTCAAAATCACAGGCACTACTTAACTTCAATAAGTAGGTGCTGTATTTCTCCTGTCACATAAATGTTAACTCATTCTGAGCTGCTGCAATATACTCAATTATGCTCACTTTACGAGCCTTCCTGAGCCACTTTTATTTTATTTTTTTCGTTATGTTGACAGGTCAGAGTTGTATCGCTAACAACAAAACATTTTTGGGATTAATTCCTGTTACTGACTCTAAAACTTATGCTTGTTGTGAAGTGAGATGGGACTTTTTATTTTTTTCAAACAAGTATTGATAGCAAATAAAATTCTCTCTCATTGAATTTGTCCATACTGTCTCTGCAGGCTCATGACGACACTCAGCACATGCGCAAGTTAAAGAAGACACATGAATTCCAAACCAATACACACACACACACACACACACACACACACACACACACACACACACACACACACACACACACACACACACACACACACACACACACAAGTGTACTGTATATATTTTTAGCTACTATGATAATAAATTACAATAGCTGTATGGTTGTTGCTGCAAGATTGTTAAAAGTTACTGATTGTTCCTGAACATATGCTTCAAGTGTTCTTAGAGCTCTTGCTCTGACGTGAAGTGTGCTGTACATACAGTATGTACAGTTCAAGTGTTTTTGGAGTTCTTACTCTGATATTAACTGTGCTGTACATACAGTACACTTATCTGTAGTAATGGCTGTGAACACAAACCCTTGATACAAGATATGATTTGTAATTCATGTATTATTGCTTGGCGACACCCTGATGTATCATTAGTAAAGATTGGTACCATTGGTACCTCAACGTAGAAAAAAATCCACTGTTTCAATTTTCATTGCGTTGTTTGAGAGAACAGGTGGTCTATCTATCGATTTCCCCAGTTCACTTGCATGAAAAAGGCAATGATTAATGTCAAATTCTAGAGCCACAGGCTGATAGCTTCCTATTTTTATGATCTGTGCTACAAAAGCAGAGTAGCTCCAAAATATAGGTCACTGAATTTGTCTTTTTACACCGTGTACCAAATGTGTAAACTTTATTTGTTTATGGATTTAAACTTCAGGCCACGAAGAATAAAGCCTTTTGGGGCTTTCTCCCCACTGTAACAATAAATGTGTTTTGCAGTGTGTTACCAGAGACATGGGGCAGGATGTGACACATTTTGAGAAGGGAGATAATTAGACAGCAGATTGGAAAACAGTCTCTGTTTAGCAGAAAAAAAATAAACCCTGGAGCTCATCCTCTAAGGTCGTGCTGCTTCAACTCTCAAAGATCAAAAAATACGCGCCTAAAACACAAACATTTATAAAAGGCAGAGTTCTGCTACACTTGTGTTGTCACATGTGCTATAATCTCAGATCAAATTATGTTGAGGCAGACCAAAAAAATCTGAAAATTCCACCTTTCACAGAATGAAGCGGTTAAATGTCCAAAAGCTAGATTGTGCACACATAGCCACATTTTCCTTCAACTATTCATCATTTGATTTCATTCTTTATCTACCGTTTCCTAGGTGTTAAATAATACATCATGCTTGATATAAGAGACTGACTCATTGCTAAAGAGAGGAATAAAAAAAATAATACGAACAGAACACCTACTATGTTGTGCACCATTATTACCATAAATATATACAGTACACTTGACATGGCTTGATAGTTAGTTGGTTGGTTTGTGAGTTAGTTAATTAGTTAGTTAGTTAGTTAGTTAGTGAGTTAGTTTCTAAAAAAGCTTCAAAGTGAATGTTAATCAATTCCATGAATACAAAATCATGAAACTTTATATGATGTTTTTTCATAGTGTATACATACATGAGAGTATAGGCTCTGCTTCTTTTCATTCTGAAGGTGTTGGAAAGATTTTAGTTATACCTTTTTGACATTTTCACTTATTTGCAAATCAAATTTCTGAACTCTCAATAGCAGCACATAGAGTTGGTAGTGCTAACTAGTTGATTTAATGTTTTGCTTGTGTCTTTATAAAAATAAATATACTGAAACCTTGTTTTGAATCACTTCATAATTCGTTTTATGCTATATAACCCCTGGTAGACATGCTCATCATGTTTTTAAATTTCAGGCACATTATCTCTGAAATCCATGTTCATTGACAGAAGGGATTGTAAAATTGGTCTGAACACAAAGACTCAAATATAAATCCAAATTTCACATCTATAAATGATGTATCTGGAGGGTGTAATTTTCTTGTTGCTGTTCTAATTGGTCACTTATGTGAATTCCATCATCTTATTTAGAAGCACACCATTAAATGGAGCCACATGCACAACAGCTTTCTAATGGCTGCATTTAATATAATACCATTTAATATGGCACTGAACAGAAAATGATGTGACAGAAATAAATCTTGTTTTTCTGCCATACAGAATCAAAAGACGAGCAAGCAAAAAAAATAACACAGGCTGTGTGTCAGTAGATATTTGGCCTAAGACGGAGTGAGAATTTTATAAGCAAAACAAAATGTAAGGGTATGTTTGGAAATTCATTGTAGATAATGAATAGGAACAGTACTGTAACTTACAAATTTCTAAGCCACTCACATTAAAAGACTATGATTTTTGCTTTAATCCAGGAGCCAGAATAAATAATGGAAAAAGCTTTTAGACTTAATACTCTTCTTATCAGTGCTGTCTTGCCTCTTTTATTACTTGTAGTCTTTTCTGGTTCTTTTGTTCGCTCTTTGTCTTTGGACATTAAAGGTTCAAGAAATTACATTACAATCATGTGGAAAAAAATTTTTTAAGATCATGCAAAGTATGGAAATCTGCTTTAATTTAACCTCTATAAAAACAGTTTGGATACATTGTATAATGTATCTATTTGACATGTGTTTAGTATTTTCCTGCTAAATTCCTTTGTAATGCTGTGTATAATTTCACTTCACAGTCTTTAAATACTTAAAACCGAACCAGCACAGGTTGAAATATCTTCTTCAATAGTCTCTGCAGTAGTTTTTTTTTTTTTTTTTGTATTTTGAAAATGCTTTTCAGAAACATATAGTGCTGCCTCCATACTGAACAATAACAGTGCACAATTTAAGCTTGAGGTCCCTTCTGAATGTTTCAATAAAAACTGAATCCATACCACAAAGAATTAAGCCTCACTTACAAAATGAAGTGTGTCCTTTCACTCTCCTCGTGGGGTTAAAAGTTCTTGATCTGAAAGCAAAAGACCTTTAAGGCCCCCTTACTGGGCAGCAGTGGTTCAGTAGTAGAGCGGGTCGTCCAATGTTTCAAGATCATCGGTTCGATTCCCGCTCCCGCACCAAGCAGGAGCTGCACGCCACTCTACCTCCCATTGCATGCATACATACAGGCCCCTTCTCTGTGTGTTTCAGGGCCTGTACAAATTAATATATATGCCTGTGGTTTGATCAAGTAGAGTGTGCCACTAATTTCCCTTTGGGGATTAATCAAGACTATAAAATGAAAAAAAAAAAAAAAAAATCAAAGTACATAGTAACAATTGAATGCTTTACCTCTACAGGGAACCTTCTGCCATTTATGCTGTGTTCTGATCCCGCTGACCCATTACTCTGGCCCCAGTGAAACTCCATCTTCTCAGCTTTAAAACGCCCTGGTAGTCCAGCACCGCTTACAAAGTAATCATTCTTCAGAAGAACAGCAACTGGAAAAAAATGAGCAGAACAAAAACATGTAATCAACAGGGAGAATTTCTCATTACACACGAAGGCAGCAAAAGGAGATCAGTCCAAATATTTATTCTACAGAAGCTAAAAGGTGCGGTAGATCTCATCCATCCATCATCATCCCCTCATCCGTAGTCGGGCCGCAGGGGCAGCAGCTTCAACAGGGAACCCCCAAACTTCCCTTTCCCTGGCCACATCAACCAGCTCTGACTGGGGATCCCAAGGCGTTCAAAAAGCCAGATGAGATATAATCCCTCCACCTGGTCCTGGGTCTGCCCCGAGGTCTCCTCCCATTTGAGCATGCCAGAAACATCTCCCTAGGGAGGCGCCCTGGAGGCATCCTCACCAGATGCCCAAACCACCTCAGCTGACTCCTTTCCACGCAAAGGAGCAGCAGCACTGCTCTGAGCCTCTCCTGAATAGCAGTGTTTCTCTCCCTATCTCCAAGGGAGACACCAGCTATCCGCCTGAGAAAACGCATTTCGGCCCCTTGTATCCGCAGTAGATCCCATTTTACCATTTAAATCTAGTATCAGGTCACAACTAAATACCATCATAAAAATCCACACTTTCTTTACATAATTACAACTCAAGTTTGAGATATCAAATAGTTTTATCTGTTTTTTTCATACAAAAAACAATTTCATCATCCATGACATATCACTGCGAAAGTAACAGCATGAATTAAAACGTATCAATTTAAAATTAAAACTGTTAAGAAAAAAACATGAGGACAATACAAACTTGAATATTTTACAACACACATGTGTAAAGCTTTCTTAGAAAAAATGATACATGAAAATGGATGATAAACTGCCTTGAACTTGAAATGGAATGAATTAAATAAAATGAGTCATAGACATCCAATATTTTCAGCAGTGCAGCAGGAAAACTAGGCATATTTTATCTCCTAATATGGCATTGTGATTTTTATTCCAACATTAGAAATATCTGTTTCCTTCTTTTCTTGCAACCAGATCTGTTCTTGGATCTGTCTGTCTCTTTAACCTGTCCAGAACAAGCGTTCTCCAGGTTTGCTAGACTTTTTCTTGTATGGAAAACCAAAATGATATGATAGTTTTGAGGGCTGGATAGTGCTGGAAACATAAATGGTAACAGTTTAGAAAGGGTTACAGAATTACAATTTTACAATGAAACAAAACAATATAAATAAACAACAGGTACATCTTACATCAGAGGAATGCCATACCAACACGGACAAATCCCAATACAAAACAGAATTGCCTTGCTTCGCAATGGCATCATCCACTAGATGCCCCCTCATTGAGCCAAAATCATGAAAAGCAATGATCGGCCAATCAAAATAAAAATATGCAGCCATGGATAGTACTGTGCATATCCATCCAGATCTCAGTCATAATACAAATTTACAAATAATACACACACTCAAATGGAGCAAGATGGATTACACTACTCTCAATATGTGAATGGCACATTCAGATTTTTGGATTTTAAATATCTGTGACATTTAAGACTCCTTTAGTTTGATGACATCCTTACTTCCGGTGCCCACCACTGGGTCCGGGGGTTGCCACCGTGACAGGCACCGGAAACCTTATGAACACAGCTCACAGCGGCTGCTTCGACAGTGGAAGTGGAGGACATGGACCCCTATGATTCAATGTCCCCAACCTGCTGTGGGATTTGGGAGAAGCTCTCACTGACAGAGGGTTCCACCAGATGTTGCCAGCAAACTCTCACAACACATTTGGGCCTGTCGAGTCTGTCTGGGGGTCCACCCTGCCAGCGTATCCTGCTCACCACCAGGTGGTGATCAGTTGACAGCTCTGCTCTTTCCTTCACCCAAGTGTCCAAGACACATGTAATGAGGTCTGATGACATGACAACAAAGTTGATCATTGACCTTCCATTACTTTTGCAACTGAAATCTTATTTAAATGTTTAACTTAAAACTGTGGATAATAATCACATTATTCTAGTGGTCAGTTTTCATGGATTAGGGATGATGTCTTAAATGTATTTTAATAATTTTATAAGTATATTTACTGTAGTTATATTTTACTAATAAAATTGGTATATATAGGATTTAGTTTTCTACTGAGTCAGATGCATTCTGGTTCAATCAATCTGTACTTTTTTAACCCATATTCTCTGAGAGAAGAAGCCTGAGAATTAAGATACGGAGCAGGAGAAAAACATTTGAGATTGAGAGAAATATTACTACAGTCACACATTACTGTTAGTAAAGGGTCTTGAAGTGTTATAGTTGGCCATTTAATCTTTCTGAAAATACAAGATTGTTGATTTGAAGATTTGGCCTTAAATATTCCACCTGTTTGGAAAAGTACTTGGCAGTGGCAGGTTGTCCTCCTTCGGTTGTGCTACCTGAGACCACATGTTAATGCATCACCTTTTATACCATCTACATGTGACATCATTATTTAGTTTGGAACCACTGTGTCAGTTGAGCCATCCTCTTAGAAAGGAATTTAGACAACCTCTGGCTAAGGACAGACATATTTTAATATGTTTCATTTTAATCACCAAAACAAGATAAACATGTGATCAAGCATACAGAGACTGCTGCTAAGCAAATATGACATGCTGAACAAGCTGTGAAGAAAAACTACATCAAGGTAAGTAAAACACAATGTGATGATTACAATGGGATGTTTAGCAGAAATATGGTGTCAGAACAGAGAAAGGGAGGAAAGAGATGGAGGTTATCTGAGGAGAGGTAAACTATGTGTGAAGAAAAAAGATCATCTGCCATGAGCCCAGAAAAAAATCTATCAGCTGTTTAAATGTTCACAGTTCTTGTCAATAACAGGCGTATCTGCATTCTCACAACATTTTTTCGATTCTTTGCTATAATGGCCGTAGATCACATTTTGCCTGCATTCCCCAATGTGTCAAAATATTTAAATTTTCAAGACTAAACTGCAGTGTCTCTTTCCAGAACTCATGACCTGGATACTATTTTCTTCAACCCAACTACACACCCAATACGTTACTGCGCAGAAATAAATGTAACTATAGTATAACTACTTATCAATTCAGAAATGAGTTTTCTTATTCATAGTGGGGCTAATGTATCCAGTAATGCTGTACTCCTCAGATGAGCGGTACCTTTTTGTGTGGTCATACTCAAAGATAATAATTCATAGAACAGAGTAATTGCAACACAATCTATATGAATGCTTTTCAGTTGCTTAGTTAGAATTTGTGATGACAGTCACTGCAGTTACATTTTTAAAATGCTAAGGACTTTCCAGTTCCATTTTATTCAAGTAAGGCAGAAAAACACAGCAAATAATCTCAAAACCATGGCATGTCACATCAAAATAATTTAGATAAGCAGAAAAAGAATGATTAACACAGGTAAATGTCTTTGATACATGAAATGTTAAAATTTAAAATACAAAACAGATCCTGAATTGTAGATTACTACCGCTAACATCATAATGTTTGAGAAACTAATCTGGAACACATTCATATTTACAGGGATTGTAATGTAAATAAAGTTTGTCGCCACTTAAATACAGCAATCAAGTCTGAAACACAAGGAAAGCCAAGGAAAGAGACTGACCCTGGGAGTTTCATTAGAAATGCAGCCCTGGATGTTTTTGAACCCTTCAACACTGGAGCAGGAATTAGAATCTAAGCCAAAAAGACCTTGAATCACAGCCAGTGGAAGAAGAGGAGTCTGTGTGAAAGTAAATCCTTGATCAATGCAAATGTCTCTAGAGCCATTGGATTCCTCATGAATTTGGTTGAGAGTTGTTGGAAATTTTACTGAGAAATGTTTTGTTGAAGAACACTGTTTGAATGGTGGCCAATCACCTCAATCTCAAAGTGGATCAAAGCTCATTGAGAAATAAATCTGAATGATCTTTTAAGATCTATTCATGTGGTTCTTAATTAAAACATTGACAAATAGCGAGAATGAAGGACGTTCAAGTTATTGAAGTAGGAATTGAGCTGTACCTCTTCAGCAACCTCTAGCTGAAGCAACTAAAAAGTACAGTAAGATAAATCAGTCATTGTACTCTGTTTAACACAGGGAACGACTATTGAATAAAATGTAAAAAGGCATTCACAGTGTTAAAACTAGACAGTCAGAGACTGCAAACATCCCAGACACCCCTGAATTCAAAATTTTACCCTGACATACTTTTATAGGTCAGGGTCATTTAATAAAAGACCCATGATCCAACATGTAACTGGTGAATTCTATATATCATGAGGTTTCAGAGATGTGTACCTAAAAATGTATAAAAGTGGAAATGTGACCTTGACCTCGTTTCTCAAGGTCAAGGTTGTGATCTAATTTTCATCCCCTTGCCTCCCTGAATATAACCCTTTTTGTTTCGTATTCCTCTCTTATCTGGTTCCTGAGTGAACAGAAGTTGAAATTTGACCTTGACCTAGATTTCTCAAGGTCAAGGTTGTCATCTCATTTTCATCTCTTTTGCCCCCCGAGTAATGGGCTTTTCGTTTCATCTTTCTATCTGGAACAGTTGTGAAGATATTTGGTGGACGGACGGACTGGCAGACGAACACACAAACGCTGACAATTACAATACATCACCGCTTCGCGGGATGTAATAAGACAATGTGAAAAGGGTCACATGTAGTGAGGAACATGTAAGGATTTGTCACCTGATTCTACAAGTCTGCTGAAGTAGATTGTCATAACTTGGATTTCTAATTCACAACATCATTTTATAGTTTCACCCTTAATGCTACCATAATTTAATTTTCAGCACTTTCAACAGTAAAGTGCAGCTCTTTACAGTAATGAAAAATTTTAAAAACCCATGACATACTACCTGCTCAGCATCAGACAGCACTAGAGACACAGTCAACAACAACTGACCTGTTTAAGCAGTTAAAAAGCCGGACATCATCTTAGCGTTTAGCGAGGATCCTCACTGCTTGCTGGAGTTTTACTTTTCCTGTTTGACAATCATCCAGGTACAATAAACAAAAACAAACTTTGTCAAAGACATTTGATAATTGATTTTAACTTGAGGCTGCTGAATCAAATGTTGTTGTTTTTTATATCAACCATATTTTATACTTAAATTGATAACAATCTACTGTACACTATACAAACATGTAATTTAAGACAAAGACTAACTACCTCCACAAAGTTATACACACTACATCCTTTCTTTACTGTAAATCCAAGAGTATGCTTTTTGTTTATTCTTATGCACTGCCTCATTCCTTACAGCTTGGTAGAAAAGCCCCCCTTTCTCCACCTTCACTATCTTTGCTTGTGTCCAAGGTTTCCAGAATAATTCCAAGTGGAGATGCAATATGTGAGAAAAAAAAAAAACAAGCTCCACACAAGTCATTTCAGAGACAAATTCCTCAAGAAATAGAAACATAATATTGAAATCTGGGACAAAAAAAATTGAAATCACATGATTGCTTGAATGAATTGTTTGGTTAAAACAACTCAACCCTCAGAGTTCATTTTGCCTCAACAAAGTAGTGCAGCCCTGGGATACGCTTCAACAAAAAATTGTGCATCCCAACATGACGTTTATGCATCCCAAAAGTAATTCCAGAATATATGGTAGAAACCTATGCAAGTATTGATTTTTGCCAATCGTAAAATATAAAAACTAAAAAAATGTAACTTCAATGATTTTATTAATAATGATGTCATAACTGTTTGAGTAAAAAGAAAAAAGGAAAATTACATATTATTTTTATCAAAATATTACAGCCTGAAAGTCATTCTTAAAAAAAAAAAGGTTAAGAAATAAAGAAAGATGTAAAACAGTATTTTTCCCTTTTGCTTTTCAATCAATAGTTTTCATTCATTCATTTATTTCTTTTCCAACCCGCTTTATCAGCATGCGCAGGTCGCGGGGAGCTGCAGCCTATCCCAGCTGGCTTAGGGCATGAGGCGGGGGAAACTCTGGGTGAGACGCCAGTGCGCCACAAAGCTACACAGACATACAAACAGGCACACACGTACACACTTATTCCTATGGTCAACTTGGGACCAGCAATTAACATGAAGCACATGTTTTTGGAGGTGGAAGGAAGCCGGAGAACCCACGCAGACACGAGGAGAACATGCAATCACCGCACAGAGCGGAACTCGAACCCAGACCCCCCTTGCTGTGCAGCGGCAGCGCTACCCACTGCCCCACCGTGCCGCCCTCAATAGTTTTCTTTGCCTTTGATTCATATCTTCTCCTGTGGACACTTCACCAAGCTGACAGAGCCTTCTCCACAAACATTTTTTGTAAGCTGCATTTTGTCTTGGGTGCTGATATTTAGCCCTGCCTCACCCATGGAAAAAATTGCTTCCATTGCGGTACAAATGTTCAGATTTTTGCTGGTTTTGCTTGGCTTCTTCTGCATCTTCGTCTGTACAGTCCACAGTAATATCTGTCTTTCTTTTCATTAACTTTTAATTGTTTTTTATTCAAGAAAGCACTCATTGTCACTTGGGTTTTATCCAACTTTTACATCTTTTTCAGAGGCATGGTGATAGTGTGAGACCAACTCGTCACTCTCTCTGCAGCATGTAAAATGAGCAGACGTTGTGTTACCATTTGGTGGATTCTAGTCATTCATGCATTCATTGTCACAACCGCTTCATCCACTGTGGCGGGGAGCTGGAACCTATCCCAGCTGACTGAGGATGTGACACGTCGGAAACTCTGGGCGCGACGCCAGTGCACCGTCGAGCCAAACAGACACAGACAAATACGCACACAGTCATTCCTACGGTCAATTTGGGACCGGTCAATTATCCTGAAGTTCATGTTTTTCGAGGTGGGAGGAAGCCGGAGAGAACCCATGCATGTCTGCATGGGTTCTCTCCGGCTTCCTCCCAGAGAACATGCAAATTCCGCACACAGCGGAACGCAAACCCTAAACCCCCTTGCTGTGCGGTTACAGCACTACCCACTGTGCCACCATGCCGACCCTGGTCGATTTTAATAAGGCTGAATCACACAGATGAGTCTCCTGATAAGAAACTCGCACGAGATCACAACACAATGGTGATTTCCGGGTTCGAAATTTAAGTGGAGAAATGGATAAATTTGGGATATTTTTATTGAATGGAATTGCATTTTTTCCTAATATTATATCATAGAAAAAGGTAGCATCAATTTTATTATTGTAACTATTTAAAGCTTGCGTCCCAGGGACGTACATTGTCTGATGATGATGCGTCCCTGTCAAAAAATGTGCATCAAAAACGCAAGGACGCACGCAAATGAGAACAATTAACCCTTCTCTAATAGTGGGCTGTGCTCATTTGACCCTTAGGTAGACTTAAATGCGTTTGACTTCCAAATTTTTTTCGACTTCTAAGACAGAAAAATTCCGAGTTTTTTGGTCGAATTCCGATGTGTTTGATGTCCTTAGCGTTCGAAAACCAAGGTTTGCTTGTATCTGGCCTTCTTGGAGTTCCTGGGAGGGGTACTGAATAGCGCACCGACTGGGGACTCCACTGTTCTTCTTGGGAATTTCAACGCTAACTGGTCTCACTGGGCAATGACAGTGAGACTTTGAAAGGGGTGAGTAGGATGAACGGCCTCCCCGTTCCCCCGTTAACACGACTGGAGTTCTGTTACTGGACTTCTGTGCTAGCTACAGTGTCCATAGTGAACACCTTGTTCAACCACAGGGATGTCCGTAAGTGCACATTGCACCAGGGCACCTTAAGTCAGAGGTCGATGATCGACTTTGTTGTTGTATAATCAGACATCTGAGAGTGTTTTGAGAATCTGTTGGGAACGTCTGGCAGAGCCCTCTGTCAGTGAGGTCTTCAACTCCCACTTCCGATAGAGCTTCTCTTAGATCCCACAGGAGGCTGGGGACTGAGTCAGAATGGACCATGTTCTCCTCCTCCGCTGTCAAAGTGGCTGCCTGGAACTGTGGTCACAAGGTCTCTGGTGCCTGTCGCAGCGGTAAACCCCAAATCCGGTGGTGAACGCCGGAAGTAAGGGATGTCGTCAAGCTGAAGAAGGAATCCTTTCACATCTTGTTGAATTGTAGGACTCCGGAGGCAGCTGATGGATACAGGCAGGCCAGGCATACTGCAGCTCGAGTAGTCACGGAAGAAAAAACTTAGATCTGGGAGGAGTTCAGGGAGGCCATGGAGGAGGACTATCGGTCAGCTTGAATAAATTCTGGCAAACCTTTCGGTGCCTCAGAAGAGGAAAGCGGTGCACAGCCAACACTGTTTACAGTAGAGGCGGAACTGCTGCTGACGTTGACTGAGGATATTGTCAGGCCACAAAGAACACTTTGAGGATATCTTCAATCCCGCTACCATGACTTACACAGAGGAAGCAGAGGCTGAGGTCTCAGAGGTGGACTCGTATATCAACCAAGCTGAAGTCACCGAGGTGGTTGCCAAACTCCTCGGTGGCAAAGCACCGTGGGTGCGTGAGATTCGCCTTGAGAACCTCAAGTCTCTGGATGTGCAGGGACTGTCATGGTTGACATGTCTCTGTAACATCGCATGGCAGCCGGGGACAGTACCCTCTGGATTAGCAGACTGGGGCGGTGGTCCCTTTTTCCAAAAAGGGGAGGGTGTGTTCCAACTACCGTATTTTCCGCACTATAAGGCGCACCTAAAACCCTAAAATTTTCTCATAAACCCGTAGTGCGCCTTATAATCTGGTGCATCTTATATATGGATTACTATTCATATTAATATTGGTTAAAAACATGATCGCTGAAAAAAAAGCCGGCAGTCTGGCCACCAGTCATGCCGCACTCCGCCACCAGAGGAGCACCCTCACAAGGCACTCGGGCATAAGCCCCCTAACAACGGTAGTCAAGGGGCGTCACCGAAGTCCCGGCTCTGACTGAGCTGCTCTCAGACGGTAGAGCAGACTGTAGGAGCACCGGTGATTATGTAGCAAAACATAAGGAACTTTCAACGATTCTATTAATAAAGTTTGACTGACTGACTGATCTCAGTATTTCCTAACTATTTGGCGTCGGAAATAACCCACTTTAAACTCAATTGGTCTTAAAAATGCCATTGTGCTGTCATCTGGAATCTAGTGGTCAATTCTATTAGTCTGTGGAAACACACGGAGAAACTGGCATAAAGGTGAATGAAAGACCCTCAAAGCTGAACTTCCAGCCTTTTCTGAAATTTCAAGAGCAGAGTCACTGCTAGACAAAGGTGGCAACAGGTGTGTTGCAATTGATTTACAAATGTAGTTGATAGGTCTGGGCGGGCGCCGGAAGGGCGCATTCAGGCTTGTGTATTCTGTCTGCAGCGACATGCGGTGAGATTCACGGCGATGAGACACCGACGTTAAAGTCAGTTTTAGGAGTAAAACAACGTCATATTTGCCAGTAAATTAGCAGCCTGACATTAAAAACTAGTTTAAAAAAATGTTTAGGACACACAGCAGCAAATAGCTACACCTCACCTTCGACTGGACTACCATCGATCGAAACAGTATTTAATTAATAAACAAAGACGAACGTCGAAGCTTGAATATCTGCTTCGAACTTCAGATCAGGAAGAAATCCACTCTTTTTGCACTGACTGCACTCGTAATGAATTTGACCAGTTTTTAATGTCAGGTTTTTTAATATACGTGTTGACTTCTTTCTAAGATGGCAAAGTGATCAAGTGATCAGGTTTCCTTCATGAGGCTCAGAATGGCTTATTAACAATAGGGGCCATTCAAAGGTAGTCAGGAAATCATGAATGCAATCATGACTGCCTGAGCAGCGCGGCTCTAGTGGACAGATTGCGCAACTACAGCCGCTGTAGTTTGTCGAATAATTTTTTTTTTTTTTATTGTGTGCGCCTTATAATCTGGTGCACCTTTTATATGAAATAAATTATAAAACAAACAAATTATTGAGGGTGCGCCTTATAGTCCAGTGCGCCTTAGTCAAGAAAATACTGTGTAGGGGGATCACACTCCTCAGTCTCATGCGGAAAGTCTATTGCAGGGTACTGGACAGGAAGATTAGACCTACAGTCAAACACGAATTCAGGGGCAACAATGCAGTTTTCTTCTCGGTCACGGAACACTGGACCAGATCTAGACGCTCTATCGAGTGCTCGAGGGTTCATGGGAGTTTACCCAAGCTGTCCACATGTGTTTTGTGGATCTGGAGAAGGCATTCGATCATGTCCCTCCTGGGATTTTGTGGGGAATGCTTCTGAATATGGGGTTCGGGGCCCTTTGCTGAGGGCTGTCCGGTCCCTGTGTGACCGAAGCCGGAGCTTTGTTCGCATTGCTGGCGGTAAGTCAGACCTGCTCCAGGTGCATATTGTACTTCGGCAGGGGTTGCCCTCTATCACCGGTTCTGTTCATAATCTTTATGGACAGAATATTTAGGCACAGCCAGGATCCACAGGGAGTCTGGTTTGGGGACCAAAGGATTTTATCTCTACTTTTTACAGACAATGTTGTCCCATTGGCACAAGTGGGATGAGGATGACCCCCTCTAAATCCGAAGGTCATGGTTATCGACCAGAAAGGAATGATGTGCCCTCTTCAGGTCGATGGAGGAGTTTAAGTATCTTGCGAGTGAGGGAAGAATGGAACGCGAGATTGATAGGTAGCTTCCGCATTGATGCGGTTGTTATATAGGTCTGTCGTGTTGAAAAAGGAGCTGAGTAGTAAGACGAAGCTCTCGATTTACTGGCCAATCAACGTTCCTACTCTGACCAATGGTCATGAGCTTTGGGTCATGACTGAAATGACAAAATCCCGAATACAAGCGGCTGGAATTATTTTCCTCTCTAGAGTTGCTGGGTGCATCCTTAGAGATAGGTTGAGGAGCTCAGTCACCAGGGAAGAGCTTGGAGTAGTGCCACTGCTCCTCCACCTTGAGCAGAGCCAGCTGCAGTGGCTCAGGTATCTGTTCCTGATGCCTCCAAGATGCCTCCCTGTGGAGGTGTTTTGGGCATGACCTACCGGGAGGAGACCTCTGGGACAACCGCTGGACGGATTATGTCTCTTGGCTGGCCTGGGAATGCTTTGGGATCCCCCTGGAGGAGCCGGAAGAGGAGTCTAGGGAGAGGGATGTGTGGGCATCCTTCCTGAGATGCCCACGACCCGGCCCCGGACAAGCGGTTGAAGATGGATAACTTGTTTATATTATTACCCTTTATTCGGAGATGGAAGCTGGACAGTAGCATTCGGGTTGCAAGTTGTTTGTCCATATTCAGGACAGTCCAGTTTTAAATTGACCCGAGGTTGCTCTTCTGTAATATTCACAATTCAGAATGTTTCTTTTTATGTGATTTTGTATGTTTTATGTATACTGCGCTTAATTTAATGTTAGTGACTACTTTACATTCTAAATTCATCCATATTATTAAGTCTGTTCAGCAATGACAGGCTAAAACTAGGCCATCTTCTAATCAACAGTGACCTCTGGTTAGTGAATAAATAGAGGGAACAATTCAATGTGACCACTTTAATATAAAGTTTAACAGTCTGTACACAAATAGTTGTATGTAATAGTATAATGTTGGCAAAGGTATAAAATACAATAGAAATGTAAAACAACTGAGTTATTCTTTACTTTACTAAAGACCTAAGTTATCCAGATAGCTTTATCATATTAGAATTAATCCATTGGAATTAGCTTATCAATTGTATTTATTTGTATTCATTTTTAATTGTATTTGAATTCAGTATATCAACTCTGGATTAATTTATCATACGTATGGGTAAAAAGGACAACAGTGTAATTCGAACTTAAATACCTTACTAACATGTAAATTTAATAAATATTAATATTAAATATTATCTGCTCATTCATGAATGGGTTATGCCTGAGCATTTTCCTAAATTACCAGCTTATGGTGCTTTCTTGGGGTAATTCAGAATAGCTTTCCCCATGACAACTTGCTGTGATGTAATGTAACTGATATACATTTAGATCAACGATAGGTGGAGCCTTCATTAGTCATCATTACCATCATCAGGTATAATAGCAGTTGAAAAAGTCTTGAAACAGGTCACACATAAGTTTGTCTTCCCATCTTTCTGCTCAATGAATGCATCCATCAACTATGAAATCAAACTTGAAAATCCTGCCTGTGTACCAGTGGGCTTTTGGTTACTGTGAGTTAACGATTATCTCAACTGTAGGTTGATCCTCATTCTTCAACTAAGACCAGCTTAGGCAGGTTTCTCGTGTAGTTAAGCAGTTTTGTTCAAAAGTGGTTTGTTCATTTGGCTGTTGCCTCTTTTGGGGAGAGGGTCAGAAGCATTGGTTACATGGGGAACTGAGGCAACTTCTTTCTTCATGAGCTTGGTGTCATCGGATTTAAGTCTTCAAAAATTTGGAAGACTAATTAATGAAACTTTTAGCATTTGGGAGCCCTGTCACTTCTTCTGCAACATAACCTCATGCAAGAATATCTTGACAGAACAAATTTAACTTTCCCATGCCCAACCAAAGTGTGGAGCAGCTGTTGGATAGAACGTAAATGCTATCTACATCTGAGATGCAAAACTGGCTTGAAGTTGTAATTCCAAAGCTAAAGCCTTTTTGAATTTACACTCAGCAACACTAACATTTGTTTCCTGATCCATCTGAATTTCTAAGAGGTTCCATCTTGACCAATAAACCATTGTAGGGGAAGGTTGAATGCATTTACATCAGTACTGAGCACTGAGGAAATCCAAGTGTCTTGTAAAACACATTAAGATTACTTCCCAACTATTTTGGAACTACTGGGGTACGTTGTGTCAATGTTTGCCTGCATCCAAAACGAATTTTGCTCGTCTGGCACGAGTGATGGTAATATTCACCTGTGTTATAGATGAGGAGGTTTGTGGTAACATGGTATGGGTCCATTTCAATTTAGGAATATAATCTGTGATGGTACATTATGTTCTGCAGACAACCTCTGACAAGAATGAGGTCAACATCCATTCTGGTAAATGACAGTTTTGTCCAGATGTTTGACAAAGCCAATCACTAATTTTGGAGGCTGCCCTTTACTCTAGTAAACTCTCAAGAGCAATCCAGTATAGTAGACAGAAGTTCCATTTACACTGGCCTTTCAAGGAGAGAGTGGTGCACTTCTATTTCACCCTAGTGCTTTGCATGAATGCAATGGAGGTCCGTTTTATTCTACCTGTACGACGGAAGTGGAGGTAGTAATGTCAAACTACACAGCTGAGTCAATGCAAGCTGGAAATGCAAGAGGTGGCTGAGACATTTTAAAATCATACGTAAAATAAAAACAAACCAACCAAAAATGTCTTCAAATTGACGAGAGCGCAATTTTTTATAATTTGATGTATTGAGGTGTTGTAGTCTTTGTTGCAACGCTGTTCCATGTAAGCATGGATGGATAGAGAGACAAGCAAAGACAAGTAGTAATGTAGAAAGAAAGGGAGACACAGAGAGGGGGGGGGGAACGAGAGAGAAACAGAGATGGGAAGAGAAACAAGGACATAGACAGCGACAGAAAGACAGAACATGACACAATAATTGACAGAAAATAATTGACAGCTTGTTAGGGATGAGTCTTATTTTCAAAATTTGAAAAGTCATTGAAATATTATTTTCAATCAAATAGGTATCATGAATACTGTATTGTTAATTAAATATTTCCCTTGATTTTACTCAAACCTGGTATTAATGTACTACCACCACCACTACCAGAGGGTGGTGGTAATACACACCACCCAGTGCTGGTCAAGAGTTGGAGGCTGCAACAAGGGCAGAATCATAAAAACTTAAAAAGGCAAAATACAGAGCAGTCAGTATAAACAAGATTATTCCAGTCTTACACTACACTGAAACTTCTTTGGAAATTCTGGTCACAAGAAAAAAAGGAATGTTGTATTATATAATAATAGATATGAATTACTACTGAACAGGGAGTCAAAAGCTGTTTCAAATACGAGAAGCAATTAAAAAAGTAAATATATCTGAATAAATTGTAGTGGAGTTGTCTTCTAACTTCAGACATTATTTCACTGTATACAGTATTTGCGGCACGGTGGCGCAGTGGTTAGCGCTGCCGCCTCACAACATGGCGCACCCGTAGGAGTGAGTGTGTGTGTGAATGATTGTTTGTTTCTATGTGGCTCTGCGGTACACTGGCGTCGTGCCCGGAGTGTCCCCCGCCTCATGCCCTGAGACTGCCGGAATAGGCACCGGGTCCCCCGCGACCTGCGTTAGCGGATTAGAAAATGACTGACAGTATTTTGTGTGTGTGTGTGAGAGAGAGAGAGAGAGAGAGAGAGAGAGAGAGAGAGAGAGAGAGAGAGAGAGAGAGAGAGAGAGAGAGAGAGAGAGAGAGAGAGAGAGAGAGAGAGAGAGAGAGAGAGAGAGAGAGAGAGAGAGAGAGAGAGAGAGAGAGAGAGAGAGAGAGAGAGAGAGAGAGAGAGAGAGAGAGAGAGAGAGAGAGAGAGAGAGAGAGAGAGAGAGAGAGAAGAGACAGAGAGAGAGAAGGGGCAGTCAAATAGTTCCGGTCAACTATCAATTAGTATGTTTGCTTGAAATACAGTGTTATATTCATTCTGAATTTGGAACTGCCTGTGTTACAACAGTCAAGTGGGAAAAGATATCACAAAGTGGAAAAATAAAAAGAATGGCTCGGTAAAATGTCTCATCTTGATATACTGTAAATTATTCAGAAGACACTGCTTGTAAAAGACAGGATATTTAGCAAAATAATAATAATAATCTGTACTTTATCCCTCTTGGGGAAATTCTTTTTAAACTTCTCACTCACACATGTACATACAGTATATGTGTTAATTACACACATGGTTACAGGTTACAGGCCCCTGAACACAGCACACACTAGGGGCCTGTAGGCATGCAATTAGTAGACAGAGAGGACATATAGTGGTACAAGGGAGGCTGAGTGACGGGTCCTGCCCCAATGAGTATCTCAAGGGCACCTCGGCAGTGACTGGGAGATGAGCCGACATCTCCCACCGTCAGCTCACACTCCGATGGATGTTCTTGTGGGAGCAGGATTCGAACCCCTGATGGCTGGGCGATCCTGTCTTCAAGACGATTGCTCTACCGCTGAGCAACTGCTGCCCCAAAATCAAGTACAACATAACAAAATGTAATATCTTTATACATGAGGCTGTGCAATTACATTAAAACTCTGAAATTATAGGAAAAATAACGAAACTGACATACAAGTTTAAGGAAACACCAATTCAGAGGAGCTGAAACTGCTTTGGGCAGGACAGATTTCCTTTGTTGGTACTTAAAACAGGAGAGCTGGATCAGTCTTAAAAAGAAAAAAAAATGCTGTCTGTCAAGTAAGTAGTGAAGAGAATGTTCAGAATTATCATAGCAATCATGGGTAAATGCTTTTCTTTGTGCTCCTCTCCATCATAGCTTCAGAGGTGAGGACAGATTCCAGAAAGATTCACATAAGTTGCTGGTGAAAAAATGAGGATTACAGAACTTAACACTTCAATAAAAATAAACGACTGTGGACAGGAATGCAATTTAATTACATTGACTACCAAACATTTCAACAATGTTGGATCCCATGCCCACATATGTACATGTATGTTTGGAAGACATCTGTGATTCCATTGACAAGCCTCGAGTTGTGAATCTTGCTTTGGATATGTAGTATGGAATAATCAAACTTCTGTCACCTTAAAATCATCTTTGAATAGAACCCTCAAAATATACAATTTAATTAGGCCTAAAAAACATTGTAAGGCACAACTGCATTCATTGTTAATATATGTGTAAGATTTGGTGGAGACAGAATGAATAACTAGCAAGAAATGCTCCAGTGAACACAAGTATCACTCAGAATCACCTCAAAATCTTGTTCTCCAGGAAATAGTTTTTGTAATAAATCAAGGACAAAACTGCTTGTTGTGCAGAGTTCATTTTACCTAAAGAAAGTATAGCATCCCTGGGATGTGCGGCAAAAAAATTTTTGTACATCCCAGCATGACATTTATGGATCCCAAAATTAACATCAGAATTTATGGTAAAAGCCATATGCAAGATTTGAACTTAACAAACAGCACAATATAAAAACAAAACAAACTTAATTTTAATTATATTTTTAATAATCTCATAACTCTTTATTAAGTAAAAAGAAAAAAAGAATAAATTACATATTATTTTATCAATATGTTAAACCCTGGTAGTCATTCTTTAAAAAGACAGTTTTGGGGTTTTTTTTCACTTTTGCTTTTCACTCACTAGTTTTGTTTGGCTTTAAGTCATATATTCTTCAATGGACACTGCACCAAGCTGAAAGAGCCTTCTCCACACACAATTCTTTGTTAGCTGTACCCTCATTATTTTGCTTGGGTGCTGACATTTAGCCGGTTTGTCTTTTTCGTTAAAATTCGATTCTGTATAGACAAGCCCCTTTCACACCCTGCTGTATGGATGGCTGACGTGAGGGCTAACTGCGCAAGAGTGATGAGGTTGGGAAATTCCTGCTTGTGGTACATGACGATGCACCTCCAAAGAATGTGCATCTGATCTTTTGTATATTTGTGTGCATGAACCACCTCCTTCAGGAATTGCCACTCCTTCTTCACTGCTGTTGCATCCACTCTGGCAGCTGCTGTCTTCTTCATCTTACTAAAATCTTTCTCTATCCATTCAACATTCTTTCGTCTCCAAAGTACGTATATAGAATATCCATCTCTTCATTCCCATACTCTAACCTCTCCTTGTAGCTCATTAAAGATACAGAATGCAGAGCTAAATCTGAAAAAGCATAAATTAGTTCTTGTTGAGGAAATCTGCTTTTGATGTTGTCTTCCAGTGCATCAGTGAACTACTCTGTCACATTTTGAAGCTTAAATTCTGGCGATCGGAATACTTTGTGATGCTTTCTGAATTTGTCTGATTTCAAATCATTTTTGAGTTGACACAAGTGAGGTGTAGACAGCTCTTTCACTGTTTGTAGCTCTGGGAGACACTCTACAAGTTTCACAGTGACTAGTGCAATATCAACATTCTCTTTTTGAAAGAACTGACAGAACTTGATGACTGGTGTCATTGCATCCATCATGAGGTAGGTTGTTGCGATGATTTATTCACTGGACAGCTTTTTGTACATGTCAGCAGCTTCAGGGTCTTTGCTAGGCTCACAGTCCCTCATGTAGACAATCAAGCTTTCTAAAGACCAGTAAACCGATGACAGGGCTTCAAAATACGATAACCATCAAACATTGTGGATCTCACAAATGTTCAAAAGTGGTTCATCCAAAATCATTTGCACATCTCAAAGTGATGCCCCTCATTTGCTGCTGCCACAAAAATAGTACCACAAGCTTTTCAGGACTTCTTGATGTCTTTTGAGGGCTGATACATATTCGGCTGCTTGAGATGTGCATAGAGCTAGTCTATGTGCAATGCAGTGCACGTTGGTGAGATGTGGATTTTCATGCAGTAGTATTGCAGCCAGTCCATTTTTTTTTACCCATCATCACTGATGCACCGTCACTGCCCAGATACGTCACTTTATCCATTTGAATTGCACATTTTTCTAGCTCGTCCTTAATGGTTTTGCGATACCCTTGCCAGATTGATCTTTACACTCCACATTCCACAAGTAGTGAGTGCTTGGTCCCATTGCATCAGAGTCGATTATTTGAGCATAGAGAACTAACCTCTTTACATTTGTTACATCTGTTGATTTGTCTGCAAGGATGCTTAATACTGGAGATACCTGAATTTTTTATTAACTCTTTCTCTGTCCCCCGCCTTACGCCCTATGCCAGCTGAGATAGGCTCCAGCTCCCCGTGACCCACTACGGCGGATGACAAAGTATTCAAAAGTTGGCTTGCTGTGAAGTACGAGAACGCTGATCGTGTGTGTATATTTTTGTGTAGGTGTCTCAAGTTGGGTGAAACTAGAAAAGCAGTTTGCTAGATATTCTCCAAAGTGTAAAAATAACAGACCAATGAAGGGAGAGGCAGAAAATCAGTAACCATATCCTCTACATCAGAAACAATTTTAATCATTTTTAGTTTGTTTCTGTTTCTGCACACAATTACTGTGTTGTTCCCATTATTGCAAATAAGCAGCTTGCAACACAACATGGTTGCATCACTGGCCTGGTTGTCATTACCATTTTCTAATAACAAATGAAAATATTCTCCTTTACAAATATTAAGAGAGATGCTTCTGAAAGCAGAGGATCAATTAAGGCTAGGTCAATCTACTCCAGTGGTCTCCTGACCAGCTGGGAAAAAGTGATATTTGTTTGAAATAGCTGTTAATCAGATAACCATCAAAATGAGGATATAATGAGGATGTGAGAGACACAAGGAAGGAGGGGGGAAAATGGAGGCAATCATAATACTGTAATAAGAAAAATACTAAAACAAGGGGCTGGACTAACAAGAATCATAAGGGTTCGTACATATTTGCGTCAATAAAAACTTCATGGGAGCTCAGAGAGCACATTCACAGTCCTATTAAAGTTTAAATGTGGTACCTATGTTAGGAAGACCGCAGCACAGAGAAGCAAGAGGTGGTGGTGGTGTTGTGTGTGTGTGTGTGTGTGTGTGTGTGTGTGTGTGTGTGTGTGTGTGTGTGTGTGTGTGTGTGTGTGTGTGTGTGTGTGTGTTGCCAGATTTGTTACTGCATTGTCACGTTAAAACTACTTTCAATGCCATCAGTGGTCAGGGCATGGGACCGCTGTACTGACCACTAAAAAATTAGTAGGGCTGAAAAAATACTGAAAATTCCTGTGAATAATAATCTCATTCACAATATTTTTGAAAATGATTAGTTTTGTAATGTTCACGAAACATCAGAAGTTGGACAAATGTGGCTCTACCTACTCTGGTTGAAGGGTGTTAACAGAACGCACTTTAGAAATTTGACATGGTTCAGGATCATATAATAATTGCTGCTGTCAGGCGATTAAAATTTTTTTAATTAATTACAGGATTTGTAATTAATTAATCTAATTAATCACATTTTAATCTCATGCCTGCTAAAGGCCCCCAAATAAAGAATTTGAATTCTAGGACATTACAGAATTGTAATGCTTTACTAATCAATACAATGCACCAAGAAGAGAAGATTTGTTAAGTGTGCTTTATAAATAAAATTCGAAAGAAAACAGGCCAGGCACATCAGCAAACCAATTAGGCCAGGTGCATTTCTCAAAAATGCTATACAAACAAAGTTAAAATAAAGAAAATTCAGAAATAAAATAAGGCTGAGTCTCAAATAGGCACATAAGCAGACTCTCAATCAAAATGAATACTAAAGCGGACTCAATACAGCAATTCAAAATGAATAGTATAACATGCCTCTAAATAAGGCAACATCACTAGTAAGATGCCTACAGGCTTGTCCTTTAAAAGGGTAAGCTAACGTTAAGCTACTTTTTTCCACAGTCTTGTACACTGTTTAAATCACTTTTGAGTTTCACAGAAGCGCACTGTGTTCCATGAGTCTCGGAACCCAGGGAACTTTCGGATGCTGTCATCTAATAACATGCGCGTAAGGTATCAGGTGACTACCTACTAAAAATCCGCGATTAGGTGACGTCAGGTATCTTGAAGCGCGAACAAGCGAGGGATTAACAGATCCAGTGAGAATTACCTGTCTTTCCTGTGTTTTTCATGGTAGTCTGGTTGGACGAGACGGTGTTGAATTTCTCCAGCACCAATTCCTGGAAGTCCTCTGAAACCAGAGCTTGTTCATCTGAAATGTCCACAGGTGATTGGTTTTTTGCAGCACATTCTGGGTATGAGATTGCCCAGCCTTGGGGTCCATGGCTTCCTACAGAAAGAGAAGAAACAGGTGCTTACAAAAATGAAGAGGCAGACTTGGAAAAGAAACACTTTCAGTTTGGTTGGATAAAGAACACAAAAAGCATACAGTTTAATGTATGCAGGATTTTTTTGGGGAAATTTTGAGAAATGCAATGACAATATCAATTCTACAGCAGTATTCACATTTTCAATGGGCTTTATAAAAATGTAGAAGAGGATAAGCATTAGTTCATTCTCATTTCGTTGTGATGCCCTTTAAATGGCTTCAAAAGCTGGGGAAAATACAACAAAATGATAATCTCACTACTGACAATGTTAATTGTTCATATGCAATTAAGATATCCAAACACAGAAAATTTCTATAATGCTACACCGACCAACACTGAACCTGGAAATGGTACAGAGTTAATGTGTGTTGATGCCTGAGATGCTATTTTTTTGTGTTAAAAAAGACCGAAAATATGCAACTCAATACAAAATGTTCCATTTTAACAATTTATGTAGTGCCAGTTAAAAACGTCCTGTAGAATCCCTATCCTCATTCTGCTTTGAATACCCCCCATCCCAAATAGTGGCTCTTCTACAAAGGAATAATCCACCATCGACAGGGGTCTCCTTGATCTCTTCTCGGGTACAATGGGCCAATGCAACAACAAAAGCACAAGGATCAGGGGAACAAGTAGAGATGCATGGATTTTAACTTTTCTAGGTTACCACAATATTCATGATTCCACTCCCCACAGACATGGGGAAACTTTCCTACTAGCTCATTAAAAATGTATGAGAGCTCTTCTTTACTATAATACCTTGATCAAGGGATGCTTTATGTTTTTCCATGAATAAACACCTCAAAGCCAAAAAGATCGTGCTCAAGTCCCTCAAACATTTTTCATAAATCAATTCTTATAACTGAAGTTTTCCTATGTCAATCAAAAAACAACTCTGAACATACACAGACACACTAACACTGATCGTTTCAGTGTCTCTCCAACAAATGGTTGGTGGAAGTGTACACTGCACACTGTTAAATGCTTGGAAATGTCTTGGCTTGTTTGTCCAGGGCCTTCAATAAAATATATCACCTTCTGGACAATGTCTGCAACAAAACAGAAAGGTGGTATGGATCCTAAATAAATGTCGATGTGTGTTTAGGTTGCATTGTTAATTACCAACTCAATTACAAAGCAGAATTAAATGTTCAAGTCATGGCTTCAGATTTGTAAACATATGTCCCAATTCCAATATTTCATAGTGGAAGAGAGTCAATTGTGAGCACATTACATTTACTATGAAACACCAGAATATTAAATGGAGTAATTACTGCTATATTCAAGTGAAACTGTGCATTGTAGAAATACTGTCATTCTCTATTCAATTTGATTTGTAAATTCTGCCTATTTACAATGTGACAACTCTGGGGAACAATTGAACGTAATTACTTCCATGAAACAATGCTTTGATTAAAGGGATTACACTCTAAAAAGCTATATATCTTTCCTCAACAGTGAAGCTTAAACTCAAACTGAAGGTTACAAGATGTCTACAATAAGATACACATGTTGCCCTGTTCAAATTCAGCAGGAAAGTTTTAACACCAACTTAGTGTGTGAGCCATAAAGAAAATGAGATAAGTTATGTTCTGAATATAGGATTGGATCATAGTTATCAATAAAATTGTAGTCAAGTTGACATAGACATTCACATAATGTAATCTAAAAGTAGTATGTACTTTACTATAAATAATCCATAAAGATTGAATATATATATATATATATATATATATATATATATATATATATATATATATATATATATATCAAACACAGTTTATCATGGGATAAGATGTTTTAGATTAGAACACTAAACCCGAACGTTGTAAATCATGGATTAAGTATTATGTATTTATGTGTTAGAAGGTGTTTTGAAACTACAAAACTTTGCGCTTATTTCGCATTTATTTCCTTTTAAGTACCTGCTAAAATAACGTTTCATTTACCTGTACAAATCTAGGTTTTGCGTCAGATTGCGTCAACACATAGTCGCTCAAGGGGCGGAGTTTAGACCTCCGAAATTTTTCACTCTGCTCCAAAGGCTTCAAGATCACCACATCAACTGTGAGTATATCTAAGATCAATTCAGTAGATGTTTTTGTAATTTGTTGCTATTATGTAGGTTTTATCCATGTCAAAAAAGTTGCTCGAGTAGTGTGTTTAACTGTGTGCCTGAGTCCCTTGCGAGTTGCTTAAACAAAAGAATTTGGTAGTGGCTAGAGTCGTGTTTGTTATTTGGAGTCTAGTTTAAGAGCACATTGAAATAGAAAAGATAATTGACTTAAAAGACGCAGTGTGTTATACTGGCACGCGTTTTTACGTTTACACGTGCACGTCCGTATTGAATGTACATGAAGTGTGTACTTAAGGTGTACTTAAAGTGTACACCTTAAAGTGTAAACTGAAATGCCTTAAGATAGTTTAGATATGGTAGTGTAAAGGTATTCTCATTCAAAGATGTTGATACTGCTGGTGCAACAACATGTAAGCCAATCTTGTTAGTTGGGGAACCCATCTTGATACAACACTTGTCAAAACTTCTCTGTAACAGGGTAGTGTGTCAAACCAACACTGATAATTTGAAATGATGGAATTAATCAGGAAAATTATTTTTAGTTGTATATATGCTTGCATGTTACATACTGCTTTAACATGGTGTCTTTACTCCATAGGTCCATTCACAGGCTCCTGTGAAAGACTACAATAGGCAGAATAGCAGGTAATGAATGTACTACAATACACTGTCTGTTTGTTCGTATATATTAATAATATGGAGGCAGCCCATCTTTCTAAGCACGGAAACGTCTTTTTACAGGCCATTGCTGGTGCCCATACGACTTGGAAGTGCAAATTGTGTTAGGTGTCCTAAAATGACCAAGCAAAATTATTCACACATTATGGGCTGCAGCACAGTCAGTCTACAGGAGTCAGTCAACTGCCATGCCTGCATGATGAATGTGTATGCACATTTAAGGCCCCATCCACACGATGATGGATTTTTTAAAAAACGTAACTTTTTAAAAACGCATCGAAAACGATTCGCGTCCACACAACAGCGTTTTTAAAAAAATCTCCGTCCACACGTAAACGCACCAGTGCGTTTTCGAAGACGGCTATAAGCATGCCAAACCATGTGGTGGCAGTATTGAGTCAAATTTTATCCAATAGGAATCCTCCGTGTTTGTTGTCACAACACACGGGCCCATAAATATGACGTCACAGCAGTCTTCGTCGCAGGCAAGATGTCAGCGCTTTTAAAAAGTCGCGGATACGCCGTCCACACGACAACGCAGACCCAGCTTTTTTTTTTTTAAAATCCAACTCGGCCAGCGTTTTTAAAAAGTTGTGTTTTCGTCCCGGATATCTGCGTTGTCGTGTGGACGGAAGGCGTAAACGCAACAAAAAAGTTGTGTTTTTAAAATATCCGTTACCGTGTGGACGAGGCCTAAGACTCTTGGTACACTTGGATCACATTTATCTCGCAACCACAAACTTGAATTTGGCAGTAGTGCAGATCTGAGTCAGAAATATTTGTCAGAAGTGACCTTCCGCTGTCCTCTATGCACATTTGAGCAGCCATTTTCAGAATCTGGGGTTTTCTATCATTTGAGAAGACATTTGAAAAATCATGAGACTGTGGTGTGCCCATACAATGACTGTAACTATCGTACCAATGTGACAAGTACCTTCAATGGTCATAAAAGTAAAGAAGACCACTCAGGTCTTGCTTCAGAATTCTGCCGTTACACCATCAGGAATGAACATGTACAGAGTCTACCAGGCACTAGTTCAGAGGTTGCTAGTGAAGAGGGAACCCGTGAACATTCTCTGGATTCCCAGGCAGACAAAGGGGATTCCCAGTGGGTAACTGACAGACTGAAGAATCAGCTCTAAAGATGCAGGCTACGCGTTAACCTTTTTTTTTTCTTTTCGGATGTTGTTGATGTTTCAACACTGATGAAAGTGAAACATGTCTGGAAAGAAGAAAAATAAACTGAATAAAAGAATAAATAAATATCATTCATGTCTCAAACACGGCTACCAGGAAATAGTGGAGCACTTGAATAAGATCTTCTCTTTGTCCAAGCCATTGGTCAGGGAGGCTGTCAGTTAGATTTTGCAGCGCTATGGTCACAATATTACAGATAGTATTCTGGATGAAGTTGTTGAAGCAGTCATGGACTCAAATGTTCTCTTTAGTGACACATCTGCAGGGGCAGAGTAGTCGTCTTGCAAGCGAAGAAAAAAAAAATTTGAGCACAACTATCCATTTGCAAAGCCAATAGATTATCAACTGGAGCAACCTGGCCATACATTTGTGTATATTCCAATCCTTGAAATGATTCAGGAGTTGTTTAAAAACACAGATACTCTGAGCAAGATCAGAGAACCAGACACTGAGTGTAAGCAATTTGTATCGTACCGTGATGGTTCTTATTTCAAAGAGAATGAGTTACTTAACTCGACAGAATATCTTACCTTGGCACTTCAGCTTTATGTAGATGACCTTGAAATAGCAAACCCTCTTGGCACATCCCGTAAAGTTCACAAAGTTTGTGCGATCTACTGGATCCTTGCCAATCTGCCCCCTAAATACCGAGCTACACTGCACAATATACAACTGGGTGTGCTAGCCAAAGCGAAAGATGTCAAGTTTCACAGTTATGAAGTTGTAATTGCTCCTATGTTGCGTGATCTTCATATCCTAGAGCAGGATGGTGTCTGTATTGAATCACTTGGTCAGAATATCAAAGGCACTATCCTTTGCGTTTCTGCTGACAATTTGAGAGCCCATGGGTTGGCTGGCTTTATTGAGTCATTCAATGGTGAGAAGTCACATGTTTCTGCCTTGGCACAAATGAAGAATTTCAGAAATAAGAAGTCAGACAAGGACACTTCATTCAGACAACCAAAGACACCCATGATCTCCACGTCCAAAATGTTGAAGAAAATGCAAAGCTACTTGAAATTAAAAAAAGAACATTTGCGAAAAACAAAAAGTTAGAGAAAAGGATGTTGTGATCAACATAAAGGTGTTAAAAGTGACTATGCCTTGCGCAAGTCACTTCAATACTTTAATCCTATCACATGTTTTGCCCCTGACTTCCTTCATGACCTCTTTGAGGGAGTCCTTCCTGTTGAGCTTTCTCTTTGCATTAAAGAGATGATCAATCTGAAGTATTATACATTAGAGTATTTGAATGAAAAGATCGTGTCATTCCCATATCATTACATTGATAAAGTGGACAGACCTAAGCTTATTTCCAAAACATTCATGACTCGTGGCACAACAGGAGGTAACGGGCATGAAAACGGCACTCTGCTTAGACTACTACTTGTAGTAGTGCTTTCCACTACTTGTAGGTAATAAAGTTCCAGAGGGTGATGGTGCCTGGTCAGTTTTGATGGATCTAAAAGAGGTATTGGAGTTGGCATTGTGCCAATCATTTACCAATGAATCCTTGGCCTTTTTGCAGGGCAAAATAAGTGATCACAGACACTGAAAGCTGTCTTCCCAGAGTATATTCTTCGTCCTAAACATCACTATCTGGAGCACTATCCTGCCCTAGTTAGGTGCTTTGGCCCTGTTGTGCATGTTTGGACTATGAAGTTTGAGGGAAAACATCGTTTTTTTTAAAGAAAGGGGTTCGCGACACTATGAACTTTAAAAATGTTTTGAAGACGATGGCATCCAGGCATCAAAGTATGATTGCATATCACCTTAGTTCACCATCATTTTTCAGACCTTAAGTCCAAACATCCAGAGTAGACTCTGTACTGGTTTCAACTCTTCCAGAGGTAGCCCAGGTACACATTAGACAACACACAGCCAGTGACACAGTCTACAGAACACCGAAGGCGATTGTTGATGGCATAGACTATAAAAATTAAATGTTTGTATCTGTCGGACAGAGTGGGGGACTTTCTAAATTCAGCAAAATTGCACAGATCTACCTTGTAAATTAAAATGTACCCTTTCTCTGTTGTGATTTTGAGACCTATTATATAGAGCATCTCCATTCCTATCAGCTGTCAGCAACTTGGTCTAGTCAGTCAGTCTATGTGCTATCAGATCTCAATGATACTGACATATTCTCCGCATACAGGATTGGTGGCTTGGTACTTTTGACTCCAGAGAGGTTCATACATGTTAAGAGCAATTAGTGCAGAAAAAAGAAATGAATAACGAGGGGACAAAAGTACTGAATGAAGTACTGTTTAGAGTTATTATACACAGAAATGGTACCTTGTAATACTGTATTTCAGTCACATGTATTTTAAGTATATAAGTGCAAGGTACTGTTTTTTAAGATCTGATAATTTATACATTGTACATGTTACTGCAATATATAAGTCCAAATAACAAAAATTTTAAAGTTCATAGTATTGATTTATAGTACATGCTACTGAAATATTAAAGTATAGAATAATCTTTTTTTTAAGTTCAGATAATTGATACATTGTACATGTAACTAATACGTTCAGATTAGTACGTGTAACTTCAAAGTTTTAAGTTCTGAATACTTTTGATAACTTAAAAAAATGTTTTGAAAACTTAAAACTTTTGAGGCAAATTATTCCCTTAAACGTTTTGAGTTCTACTTACTCGCTCAGGTTTACAGTGAATGTGAACAATAATAACAACCTCAAAAACCATGATTTGTTTGAGCTACAGTATAATGTGTACTACCTGATGAAGATTGTGAGCCAGGCTTTCATTAGTTCTTTGTACCCCCACATGGATTAATTCACTCTCAGAGTGTCTCTCTGAATGTTTCAAGAAAAAACACTGGAGCTCAGGCTTTGTTTTATTTAGTGAGGTTAGGTGTATATTTTCACAGAATGGGTGAAGTCACTGATAAACTAATAACAATGGGTTTCAACTCAGTTTCATTCCATTTGTGTTAAAAGAAAATGTATTTTCTCTGCCGCTAGGGGGTGCGGGAGTGTAATGGCAGCTGAGCACCTTGAAATACATAAATAATTAAATAATTTAAACACTTTTTAATGGAGGATTAACAGTTTAAATATTCAAATTCATTCACGGAAATCATTTGTAATTGTCAATTAAAAAACGTTTTGGGAAAATTTTAAATAAATAAAAAAAATACCCAAAATGCACTTGGCTTTCTCCTAGCTACGTGCTAGCTTGTTGTGATAGCAACAACAATAATATACCGAAATGCATAACTGGTTGAAAACGGGCAGTCTGTCCGGTATTAAATCTGGGAGAAATGAAAGAGGACAGGATACATTGGCCACAACTGAGAGCTGTGCAGTCTACCAGGCTGAAGAAATCCAGCAGGAAAAAGAGAGTGATGATGACGAGACAGGGGAAACTGAAAATGAGGAGCGCAGAACACAGAAAACTCACCCGGACACTTCATCGGGAGAAGGGGGTAAAGAACACAATGAGACTCATATTCGAAAGAGAAAATATGATGTTGAACTTGGGCCTGTGTTATTTTGATTTTTTGTGGCGAAGTAGTATATATCTGTTAGCATTTAATAACTGTTACAGTTTGTTAAATAGGCCTATTTGTTACATAGCAGGGCTCGGAATTGCGCCCATTTTGGTCGCATATGCGCCCATATTTTTATCAGTGCGACTATTAAAATATATTTGGGAGCACCGGTATGACTTGGGAAAAAAATCTGGTGCGCCTTTTTTTGTGAGACCGCGCTCCTGCGCTCCTGCCAGGAAACAATGAGAGCGCAACTGCAGCTGCTCTCCTGGGAGAGGGAGAGAGGAGGAACGGAGACGGACGGAGCGTCTCTATCGCTCCGTCACTGCCTTGCTTTTGGGTAGGTGCTCCTAAAGTCTTCGCTGGTGCTACTAACTTCTAAATTTGGGAGCACCAGTGCTACCAAGAAAAAAAGTTAATTACGAGCCCTGCATAGTAATAACTGCTGTTCATCACTCATCTGTAGTCGGCTCACTCGGCGACCATTTTGACTTAAAATATTATTATTGTCATTTTTATATTGTTACTATTATTCTCCCCACCGTTTCTAAAGAGAGAGATCATTAGGCCCATTATTGCACAATCTATTCTGTGTTAACAGGAGCCTATATTATTAAACTTGATACATATATGGCTATAAAGACTATGCCTTTTCTTTCTTTGTTTTTCATGTTTTGGGCATTGGGTGTGCGTCAGCTAAGTCGGGAGGTAGAAGTGGGTGCGCGGACTGAAAAGTTTGGGAACCGCTGCTCTAAAGAGTTACCACTCCTCTAAACAAAAGCTTGCCATGTGGGATAACCCATAATAAAACACTGAAAACTAATTCCAGTCCACCAGTAGTCAATTTCAGTCATTTTATTTTCTTCTTAATCCCTTTGAGGGATTTGAGGCAAACTACAAAAAACCTTTTTCAGAGGTTATTGAAATATATCTCAAAACACAATATTGATATGTTTCACAAAAACAACACAGTCCATTGTTAAGATGGTTTTTATTTGATGGGAGGAATATGAAAGGAACCCAAAGACGAGTAGGGCTAGATTTGTTGTTGGTCCATGCAAACATTAAAAAATAAATCGTCAAACATGTTAATAGTTTCTCACACTGAGAGCACAAAATAAAAAAAGAACAGTGCACTAAACACACAAGTGTGTTTCACAGGTCTCTACAAAGTGTGATAATGAAAATGTTATCTTTTGCTAATTTTAAATTAAAACAGACATTGCATCCAATTTATTGCTAGAGAGATAATCAAGCATTTCAAGAAAAGAAAAGGAGGAACAGCGCTGAAATCAGATAAGTGAGGGTTGAACAACAGTTGATTAATCTGTCTCATTGCCATCCATCAGTCTGACTGTAATCTTAGTGGTGGAGCTTTTCCTGCTGCAGCCATGCCACTCTATCAGGCCAAGGTGAACAAATTAACATGTTTTTCAATGTTAATTATTTCATCTTAAACATCATACTCTATATTTGTAATGATTCATCATACAGGACTATGAGATTGGTTGCCCTTATATTTTAATAAGAAACCATCATAGATTATTAGGCAGCTCCAACAGTTCAATGATTTTTATTGCACTGCTTTACACACCCATAATGGATAATTTGCCCTGACTTACTGATGTTTGATTTTTGCAGGACAGTAAATTATTTACCAGTTATGTTATAACTGCTGAAGGGGGGAACTCCGGCCCTCCATAGCAGTTACTTAGCTTTGTTAAAGAACATCTTTGATTTGATTGCAAATCAATCAATCCCTCATTCATTCATCTTTTTGATGACGAGGCAATCATAATTGTCAGCCACTAGTCTGAATCAGGGTCACAGGTTTTTCTGGAGTCTATCCCAGCTGACTATAGGCGAGGGGTGGAGTACACCACAGATAAATTGCCAAGGCCACACAAAAAACAGGCACCTTCTCGTGCCCACACCTACAAATAATTTTCGAGTAACCAATCCACCAAATTTGCACATTTTTGTTGGTGGGAGGAAAACCCACTGTGTCCCGTGCTGCCCACACATAATTCATTCAGGCACTATTTGGGATGGCTGGGGTGTGACTTCCTTAATTATTTTCTTTAGTGAGCCTTCACAGAGCTGTATTTTTCCCCATGAGCCTATCTGATTTAGTGGGAGAAATTTTTCATCCCCCCCACCTGAACCCTGCCAAAAAAAAAAAAAAAAGTAACTAACATTGGAGCTAAAGTAATGCGCAAACAACAGAGCCAGTGTGAGAGATGAGATATTACCAAAGCAAACAGCTAATTTCCTGTGCAAAATCCTTACACATCATACCACCTCATAAACTGTGCATGCAGTTCTCACAATGTTGCTACATGAATACTATCTAATATCACAAAAAAGAACAATATATGTAATACACATAAGTTCTAGAAAGAAAACTTGTGCAATGAGAAAGAGACAAATCTTGAGTTAGACATTGGGTATAAGGTGGTAGGTCCCTATCACTTTTGACTAATTAAAATTAAACGCCCTCCTAGCGGCAGCTCGGTGCCGCAGTGGGTAGCGCTGTCACTGCACAGAAAGGCGGTTCACAGTTCAAGTTCCGCTCTGTGTGGAGTTTACACGTTCTCCGTGTGTCTGCGTGGGTTCTCTTCAGGTTCTCCGGCTTCCTCCAAACTCCAAAAACATGCCCCTTAGGTGAATTGGCCAGTCTCAAATTGCCTGCAGGTGTGATGGTGTGTGGGACTATCTGTTTGTCATGCATGTGGCTCCGCGGTGCACTGGCATCACACACGGACTATTCCCTGCCTCACGCCCACAGTAGGCCAAGTCTGCGACCCGTTATAGCGGACAAAGCGGATATATAGAAAATGGATGAATGAATGGATATCCTCCTAGCTGACGAAGCTAAGGATTTATCCATAAGAGCTGTGTTTCCCAAACTAAAACATGACAGACATAGCATTACTGTGCAAAAGCTGACTTTCACAGGTGAGTAGCAGGAAACAGAACAAAAACTCATAGTCAGCTCTCAACCATACAGATAAAGACCTAATGTTTTGATTATGTAGGTGTTCAACTAACAGAAACAGAATACAATTCACAGACAGCAATGGACACCAAAAGATTCATCAGTATTATACTACACTCTCCTAGTCCTGTAGTTTCGATCAATTTTATTACAAATTTAGTCACCTGTTACCAACCCTGATGTTTGCCTCTGGTAAAATCAGTCTATAACTTTTTGTGTCAAAGGATGATGCGCAGGGGTCTCGCAAAGTTAAGAATTGTAAAGGTCACAGATCTATCCCTTCATCTGGGTCTATTACTTAACTCAATAAAATCTTCCCTGCCAGCTGCCCAACCCTCCTTCCAATTTTCATCAAATTCACTCAAGCATATTTTGTGTTATTCTGCAGATAGACATACAAACCAAATCCAACACTAAAATCCTCCTTTTCAGAGGAAATAAAAACAAGATACAGCCATCTAAACTGCAAACACAAAACAAATCATCTGAAGATGACACATAACCTCTGACATCACGCAAAAAAGCACAACAAATACATCAGCATACAACATATTCTTCGCTCCTCTGGTGAGTTGAGAACATGTCAGCGGTTTACAGTAGGACATGACAATAAGTGATTGAGATTAATTAAGCATGGCTCATTTCTACAGTCTTGTGTCCTTGAAAGATCTGGCATCAGAAAAACATACAAGCAGCTACACTATAAAACTATCACATCAGTACAAAACGCATGAGAGTATTGAACTTTCAGCAATGTCTCCATTTAGTTATTTATAATAGATTTAATAAGATTGATGTTTAGGATGGTTATTCCCTTTTCATCCAACCCATTCTGAGTTCACCATTATGCAATGTGACTCAACTCTTCACTCTCTACTTGTCTTAAGTAAAACAGACACGTGTTTCTCTCGATTTGGCACTTTCAGTTCCAGACGTCATCCCATTAACCTTGGAACAAACAGTCATGCCTGTGTCACCATGGCAATACTGACAGAATGGCAATTGCCTTGTCATTTCCGTTTTGTCCCTTAGAGGGAAAGTATCCATAGTGTATGCAGCCTGGCAGACCTCCCAGAAATGGCAAACTAGCACTTACAAAAAATCTGTGCTGATCAGTCCATTTGTGTGAGTGGCACTGACAAGAGAGACCAGGAGAAATAATGCTCAGTGTCAGGAAAACTGAGATGGGTCGCGGCAGCCATCTAAATGAAGCAGTGAGATCAAGACATGTTTGCGTACTCTAGAATCTGCTCAATGAATGCAGGCGTATCAGACAATATTTAAAGAAAACATCCCCGCACCAGTTTCAGTAGGTTAATAACACACTAGATGGTCTAAACTTGATTAACACGAATGAATCGAAAGTTCACGACGCACATCTATTAATTCTAAGTTTCCTTCACGTGACTAACCGGAGAAATTGAGTCTTTGAATTTGTCATGTCACATTTATGAAAATAGAAAGCCTCTTTATTGGCAATACTTTTGACAGATACGGAAGAATTCATTGTGCATTTAAAAGCCGAGGCCAGTATAAACATGTTGACTGGCTTACTAATGTATTGAATAAGCATCAAGTAGGGAAAACCAGAATATTAATTTCACACTAAAACAGAAAAAAGGGCAAAACCTCACAGATGTACAGCAGTACTTTGAGATATAAGCTACTTGACATACAAGTTTTTTTGAGAAACCAGCCGTCAGTGTGTTCATATTTTTTTTAACATATGAACAAAAATCCGAGATACAAGCTATGCTTTGGGACACCACTGGTAGTTGGCGGATAGTTACAACATCAACTGAGACCACATCTCATTCTTTCCCAAGTTTTGGATGGATACCTCAACTGAGGCCACATCTCGTTCTTTTCACTGTGTTGGTGGATAGATGCAACATCAGCTCAGACCACATCTCACTTTTACCCAAGTATTGGCGGATGGATTCAACATCAGCCGAGACCAGATCTCATTCACGGAGTAAAAACGTGACTCATGTGTGCTCGTAACTTCTGCATTTTCTTTCATACTTTATAATTGTTTATCCATGCATTCATCAATCTTCTGAACAGCTTTTATCTGCTGTCGCAGGACCCGGGGAGCTGGAGCCTATCCAAGCTGTTTATGTAACTTATGATTAATTAAGCACAGGTAAGCAAAATATAAAATGTAATGACAGCGCATTTCATTGCCTCTCAGATTACAATTCAGTTTGTTTCATCTTTTTTCTTAGATAAAAAACAAGACATATTGTGGTAGCATAGACCAATCTAATGTGAATTTAGTCAATTATATAAAGCATGTACTGTACACAAACTATTCATGGTGTTCTCAGCACACAGCAGCTCTATCTGCTGTGAACTGCAGTATCAGGTCTTTTTACACAAATCAAGAGACTTAGTCTCCTCCTCCTCCTCCATCACTTTGTTCCACTGTCTGTGTGTCCTTCAGATCTATTTACATGCTTCCTGGCAGCGCCATGACCTAATGATTGGGATGCGTTGAAGGGAAGGGACCTCAGTGCACAGCTGAATCAACTGTGAGAAGAAAAGAGCAGACTCTCATGATCAATGCCAACTGGAAGTGTTAAACAGTAAAGATAGAGTTTCCCAGCTGAAACTAGTATAAAAAGCAACAAAGGATGGGTATGATTTAGAAATTTAGCCCCTATGCATTTTGAAACGCTCTTGAGTTGACTGATATGTAAAGTGAAGCTAAGGTTGAAGTTTAAATAAGTCACTCCAATCAAAGTAGGGAAACTCATCCTGACAAAAGTGGGAGAGAAAAGTTTAGTAACTGACTTCCCAAATCTGAATGAGGTCAGCCTTCCAAACAGCACCATGCCACATGAGAGGGAAATGTATGACATACAATACAACTCAGAACAGGGTCTTGCTGTCATTACTCTACAGATCAAGCACAAAAAAATGTATTTTCAGGACTGGAATTGTTAGATGTGCCAAAACCCTCATTAGCTTTGCTGGTCTTCAGACATAAATAACAATGTCAATAAAAATTAATCACATGCATTAGCACATTAGCTTTCTGTCTTTTTATGTGCATGATTTTGTATTCATCTTGGAACTGCACATTCAAAAGGGAATTGCACGTTCAAAAACAGCTTATGTATTTGTTGACTGGCTAGTCTTCCTGAGACTAATTTAATTTATCAGTGAACCATGAGGGTAAGAAACATAATGCCCTCAGTGGGGTGGGAAGGCTTCAAAGACAAATGAGAGAATATGTAAAAAGAACTGAGTATAGTTTTAAAAATGAGAAAGTAATCAAAGTCTGATTCGGTGCTTTTTTTTTCCCTCAAAATTGTCCAACCTCCACCTTTCAGAGAAGGTGTAAAGGATCAGGTATCCAATAAATCAGTGCAGTTTGCAAGAAAAAAACTACAAAAATTTTATTCAACATAACAGATGCCCCTTATTAACACACCATTTGTATCAATGCGGATAGAACACAGATCATGGGTAAATGTGAGCAAATGGAAATGAAAATCTATCACCGATTGTGAAGTGTTTTGCTTTCTTTGTTAACCCCACACTTGAAGGGGTGTACAAACGCCGAACATCAAAAGGCTGGAATTCACTCAAAGACCAGGTCGTTGCTTCTTTTTCTTTTATTTTTCTTTACAACCTTTTTCTCCAGTAGTCTTCAAAGTAGTAGTAGTAGGTGAAAAACCTTAAACATCACATGATTATCATAATGAAAAACAGGTTCTAATAAATTTAAAAAGTTATCAGACCCATAATCAATAATTATAATACAAATTAATATTGATCAATTATCAAACCCTTTCACATTAACCATTAACCAAGTGCATGAAAAGAGATTTATTTATTTTTCCTTTAAGTTAAAACAGATGTAAGTAATTTCAATGTAAATTCATCAAAATAGATAAAATACATTTTTGTTTTTTCTTTTAACCCATGAAACCAATGAATTAAGCATTTCACTAAACCAACATATAAATTAATAACTAATCAACACACAATTACTCACCAGGTTTAGACACACATTTAAATCCCATATCCACTATAAAATTACTATTCTTTTTTCAGTAAGTCACATTTATAGCAGCCTTAAACACGCCGTCTGCATATAGAGAAAAAATATGACCCGTTTATCCCACACCCTCACTAGCAGTCAACATTTACACACAACACCAGACGCTACAAATAACTTCACCCACACTTCTGATACCTCGCATCCACACAAAAAACTAAAGTATTCTTACCGGCGGTCCGTTCAGCTCTTTGTTAGTACGTTTTTCGCGCTCTGTGGGGAAACTTAACTTTTCTGCTCCGTTGTGGTGTCTCTTCTCTCTGCTTGACTTGACACAGGTGAGCAATCAACATGCTCACACCCCAGCTGATGAGCCGGGAGCGCCCATCGCTGCAATCACACACACCCACACGCAAACTACTACAAATGTGCAAAACAAATGGCCAAACTCTCCCGAATTACACACCAACCTCATCCGGGACCACCCAGATGAACACGGGTGCAGACGTGCTCTGCCGGATACTCTATAATGAAAACACAGTATTCACGCTAAGATCTGGTTGATCGTGCACGCTTCGACACCGCCATGGTTACGCACACGCGCATCAGCTGACGAAACAGCTGTTCGCCGCTACACCGATAAATATGAGAATAAGCAAAGTGAAGAAAGCAAATAAGAGATTCTCACATTTACAGGCACTATAAGGCATTGGAGATTTTTGATTGAAGTATGGCCACTGTTTTTGAGATAAGTGCCAATTCACATGACAATTTCCAATGTGGACAACATCACACACATCACATATACAGTACAAGAAACATGTATTTGTTACATGTTTCTTGGATTACTACCAGTTAGTATTTGGGAAAACCCCATTGATTGATGCCTTATAAAATACAGATTTCAACTTTAGCTAAAGGATCATTTTCATTTAATATGAGGTGAATCAGAATGGGCAATGCGATTACGAATGTATTATCAAGTTCTCTAGGGGTTTTTTCCACTGAATTTATCAGCAACCCTATGGAAAATCATTCTATTAAAACAGTGCAATGGTTAAACAGAGAGAAAACCATATGTGCAATGAACACTAATTTTTATTAAGAAGTACAGGTAAACCTCGGTTTCCGACCACAATTCGTTCCGGAAGGCTGTTCGAATACCGATTTGTTTGAATTCCAAATACATTTTTCCCATTACAAATAATGTAAATGGTTTTAATCCGTTCCAAGATGCTAGAAAACTACCTTTTTTCAACATAATATCCATCCATTTTCTGCCACTGTATCCGTGTATTATGTTATTTTATAATGTCATTTATATATCAAATTGTATAGTAATTAGGGCTGTCACTTTAACACGTTAATTAGATTAATTAATTACACTGTAAATTAACACGCTATAAATATTAACGCAAGTAATCGCGAGCAGCAAATGTGGCCCATTGAAGGACCCGTAGGCTGCAGTGACGTCACTTCGTAAAACAGATGGACGTGACACAGTAGAGCAAGGCAAGCCCACTCGGTCTTTGGGCGGAAAGTTTATTTCTAAAAAGAACAAAGACGGGACTATCAACAAAAATGCAGTGATTCTGCGCTGTAGATCCCTCCATCAGTCTGCCCCAGGGCAACTGTGGCTAAACACTTAGCTTACCATCACCAAGTATGAATGAGGAGTGAATGAATAATGGATCCGATGTAAAGCATCTGAGTGTCCAGAAAAGCGCTATATAAATCTAATCCATTATTATAATTATTTGTACCTTTAGTAAAAGAGAATTTTCATATCACCGAAGCAGTTCCAGCCTAACGTATCATTTAAATGCAAAACATGTCAAGGACAATGAGTTGACTGTTGTCAGTTCCTGTAACGTTAGCTTAGGAAAAGCCTGTTGGCATTTTGCTATTGATGTTGCCTTATTTAGAGGCATGTTATACTATTCATTTTGAATTGCTGTATTGAGTCTGCTTGTGTGCCTATTTGAGACTCTGCCTTATTTTATTTCTGAATTTTCTTTATTTTATTTAACGGTATTTGTATTGGATTTTTGAGAAATGCACCTGGCCTAACTGGTTTGCTGATGTGCTTGGTGCTTGGCCTTTACTCTTTTGAATGTCATTTATAAAGCACACTTAACCAATAAAAATGTGGATTTCAAATCTTCTCTTCTAGGTGCATTCTATTGATTAGTCATGCACTACAATTTTGTAATGTCCTAGAATTCAAATTCTTTATTTGGGGGCCTTTAGCAGGTATGAGATTAAAATGTGATTAATTAGATTTAATAATTACAAATCCTGTAATTAAGTACACCTGTAGATTTTTTTTTTTAATCGCCTGAAAGCGCTAAGTAATAGTGGTAATAAGTAGTAATGAAACATATCAAAAAAATGTAAGAGAAAGAAGCAAACATGAGAAAAAAGTGTTGAGTACGATCCTGTGACGCTCTTATTTTGGGACTTCCTGATGTACCCGGAAGTGGTTACATGTTAATATAATGCTCTTGTTCTGTTGAGTGCGACATGCGTAATGTGCCAGTGTTCAATTGTGTGTTCAGGTGAGCGTAGCGGGCTCTGGTTCAATAAAGAAGAGAAAAACTTATTTTGTTCCACTTATCATTCACCACACAGATTCCGGATGAGCAAGTCTGGTGTCGTAACAGAAAGAAAGAAAAAAAATCAACGTAATCAGGTTAGCCTAAGGTACGAGTTACCGTCGGTACCGTAACTCGTACTATAGGCAATGGAGCGCAAATCAAGTGAAAAATTATTGAATATAGTAAACTAAAATAAAAAGTACATAACAGTTAAAGCATAAGAACAATAAAGATAACAATTTTTACCTTTGTGGCAGTGAGCAGTTGGCATACGTAAATGTTGGAGAGGGAGAGGAGGAGGAGGGTGGATGTTACTGCGTTTGTTTCGTGTTCGACTTCCAAATTTTGTTCGACTTCTAAGACAAAAAAAATTCAGAATTTTTGGGTCGAATTCCGATTTGTTCGATGTCCAAAGCATTCGATAACCAAGGTTTGGTTTATAACTGATAAAAATAAAAAAATGTGGACAACAAGCTTTTAAATAAGAAATTATATTTTTTTCATCTGTTCAATCCCTCAGACTTTCTCCTATTTTAACAGTTTACAATACTCTTATATCTGATAAATAAAACACATACAAGCTCATTAATTAACCTTCCAATCATTTGACATAGTTACTACAGCATAAGCTTCTTGGAGTTTCAACAGACATTGACTGTCACATGTGATTAAAAGTAGAACTGTTTAAGGAGATAAGTTGGCAGGGGGTTCAGATAAGATAACTATTTCCACCCCAAGTGTAATGCCAAAGCCAAAGTGACAGAAAAAAACAGACAAGATCCAATGACTTATCATATCCAGTGGGTCATCAGTAATCCTGTGCTATCTCCACCATCAAATTGAAACTCTGCAGAAACTGTACTGAAGTTGCACTCCCTATTGTTGATGGTGTGGGTCATTTACTTGACTCATGTTCCGAAAGCTCAAAATGTTTTTATGTAACAAACATGAAAGACACAACACTTAATGAATGATTAACTTAAGGGAAAGATTTTCATGTCTTAAACTCAGGTCCAGGGTGGTCTTATTAATTACTACAATTCCCCGATAATGTCAAACTATAACAGGGTTACTATATTCATACATGCTACATTTTATTTTATCTTAAGCTGACTTAAATAAAATACAACTTGTTGCATGCTGGTCATTACGTATTATATCTTTCTGTAGGGAGACTACAAGAAAAATAGCATGGCTGAAGATGCAAAGTGGCCTGCTTTCCTTTTGACTTACTTCTGTGGACTTATACCATCAGCAAGTGCATGTTCATGTGAACAGACTTCAAAAGATAGTTAAGAAAAACAAGTTAAGAACAAACAGCTGCGTGGCAGTAAAAATGGTTGTCACTTATGGTAATAGTACTAATTCAGGCTATTAGAATTAAATTGCTGGATTATGTTATGTTTACTATAATTTTAACATGTACACCCTAAAAAATAATTATAGCTCAAAACTCAGAAGTTACATCTGATAATAGCTGTTGGGTTTCCAAGGTGCTACAAAAGATATTTTAAACAAAAAAGAAGAAATTATTGCTCTAAAATGGGCATACTGCACAGTAGTTTAAACATACTTGAGTCACTTCCAATTTCTAGTTAGATAAATTTCCTTACAGCGTTATCTGAAGCCAACATGCTTTATTAGGCATTTAGCGGTGTGACCTCATACCCCTTACTCTGGGATCACTCCCATTTCTGCAGTAAAGGATGGAGGAAAGGACAAACAAGGCGTTAATCTATACAAAATAAGCCATTTGATGATTTTAAATGATGAACATCCCCAAATGTATCTTGGAACTTCAAATGACAGTACTGTATATACTGTGTACATTGTGTACATTTGCAAGTTGACTTTGACTTTGCCAGTCCTAATTTTGCGGATCATCAAGCCTAGAAAAAAAATCAAATACTGAATAGATGGTACCATTTCTGTGTCAATATTTAAAAGTCAAATCATGCTCATTGTTTCTGTCAGCATAGCAACCGCACAACCACTGATTTCAGGTGGTCTTGCTGAGTTCTGAGAAACAGATATCTGATAAGAATGGCGCCACTGCTGTCTAAGAGCCTGAGAGCAATCTTTAATCAGGGGTCATTGTGTTCCACACAGCAGCCCCTAGCACATAAAAGAAGGTAGAGGAAGTGGTAAATCATAAAAGCATCAGGGTCTAATTGGCCAGCAGAATGAGCTCCAGCCAAAATATTGTTTTCCCCTAATGTTATCTGCTTCCATCTCGTGGACTTTCATAGAAACTTTGGCTTCCTGTTCTTGGGTGTTGGCCACAGCCTAAGTACAACATCCAATAGTCTGTAAGAATAATCTCCAAGACCTTGTGTAAAGTTAAAGAGGGGCAGAAATACATTCTGTACGATGAGGAAGAGCTTCCCCTTCAGTTTCCTGTTCGATATGGCACATGGCCAGAAATACAGAAATGGCAGAAATGCAACATATGGTAAACTACAAAAAATACAAAATACAAAAAAAAACATCAACTGTATATATATTTTACAGGTGCTCACCGTAATGCACCATGACAAGTCATTCAGGGACTGTCATATTCAGTTCTACACCTCTATCTTTTAATATAATGGCTGTTGCAAAACTAATTTATGTAGCATTCTGGACACAGACAAGAAAGGTGCAATTTGTGGGCCATTACTCTCTACATGCCCCTGTTTGTTCTGCTTCACAGCTGCTGTTCTGCCTCAGGCAAGACAGGTTATTGTAAAAGAAGCAGCAGATGGAGAGCCAGCTTTGGCTGATCAAACATCTGTAGACCGTGGCACCTTTCTGTGTTTATGCACTCAAAATAATTTTAGACCTCAGATAAAATTTTCTAAGCAAAGGTAAACAGGTGGTATCTATGTCCACTGTGTGTGTCTCAATAATCAGTGTGCAATAGTCAATAATCCCTTAAAATTTTGTTAGTGCATGGTTAACATTATATGGTTTGTAAACATTAAAAAGTCACGACTGTATTTCAGAATTACAATCCTTTATTAATCCCCGGAAGAGGAAATTGGATACATGCTTTATAGTAAATCTCTAACTCAAAAAAATATATAAAATTAAAGCAAGCACAGAAACTAAATTTGAAAAAAAAAAGTTGGACATCTGTTCACTAAATTATTATGCATGCGATGTTTTGATGATGAAGAGGCAATACATATACTAAAGGAGTGAAAGTACGAGTCTGTAACTCCTAAAAGTAAAATAGACCCTTGACATGATAATTATGGCATCTTGGATGAAAAGATATCAAGAAAAAATAGTGAATCCAAGTGAATCCAACAGTGAATCCAAGATCAGTTGTCAGTATTCCACTTTATTTAATGTTTTTTTCTTAAAGTCTTTCTCACGTGTTTTTTTCTCTTTACAAATAAAAAAGATTGCACAAAATACCACTATTATTCGTCTTGTATGTGGACATAGTTATACTACGCTAAGTTGTATTCCACTTCAGGAAAAAAAAAAATTCCTAAAAATCTGTCATCTCATTTGATTTTTATGTATCCCATCCCGCCACCTCGCAGAATATTCTGGAAGCTCTAGTGGGAGATAGCAGATTGTTTGAGAGCTCCTTATCACTCAATTACAGAACATCAACCACTATGTAAGAGGAAGGGAAAAAATCTTTTGATTTGTAAAGAAAGTTAGCAAAGCACTGCATGATGCATAAGTTAGACCTCACACTCAAGTCTGCTGCTGCAAGTGTCACACTTTCTTTCCTTGTAGCATGCCGGTGCGCTATTTAAAACTACACATTGGAGCAGTGCTGGTCTGCACATGTATTGTTCTGTCTGAGTGAGGGCGTTGTCAAAAATGGACTACTGTGGTGCTGTTCAACAGTCTCTAGCTGAAAGAGGTGTTGTTTTGAGAGTGGTAGGCAGTTTGCGTGTCTCTTATGACAACTGAAGTGTTTCAAGTAGACAAATGTGTTCATTATTTACAATATTCACTGTGTGAAATGATGTTGACAAACATCTCCAAAAAATACAAAGCTTCAAATAATGGTTTATTCATATAATCAAAAGATAGTGGTGCCAAGCTGATCAGTGATTGATTTGGGCCAAAAACAATCAACAAAAATATTATATGCCTTTTGTAAAATTTGACTGGAAGTATTGATTCATTTGTTTTTGGCTAAAGGGTTTATTTAAGTATCTATTTAGACATTTTAGTTGTGTACAGTATGATTGCACTGCAAACAAGCTGTAGCAAATAACATGGATGTTCATTAGTTTTATACAACTCAACTCAAAAGTTTGTAGTGAGGCAATAAAATTGATGTAATAACCTTGTTGAAAACTTTTATTTTCATAATTAAGTTCCGCTTGAGAGCAAAGGTGTAGAATAAGTCATGACCACCCATGATTTGCACCTTCTTTCGAACATTTCCTTCATTTGATATTTGTGTGCCAAACTTCACTTCCAAATTGTTACGACAAAATTGTTTCCCCAACAGAGCTCTTTATTTACTAACAACTAAAGGGTTTGGTCACAAGAAGTGCTGCGGTTGGTGTAAAAGCGGTTTGATAACATTACCCTCTAATTTCATTCTGTTAGTCTGGCACAGCAAGTGTTATTTTTGTCTTGTGAATGATGAAGTTAAGTAAAATCTGTTTCCTGTTTCAAAACTTCAGTTAAGTTGAGTTACTTTTCTGCACATTTTGAAGTTGTTCTCCCACACAGTGTAAACAGGAGTAAAGGTTTTTCACAAATTTTGGCCTCTGTGCATCATTACACACAGACAGTAATCCAGTAGTGCATCATTGAAAGGAATCCTCCTTTTTGTCAACAGGAGCGAGAGGTGAGCACTCTGTTGAGCATACACAGAGAGATGCAAGTGAAGTGAAACACTGATTCGTGATGCTACATTGCTGTTTGTCTGACTGCAGGAAGCAAACGGTAAACTCAGCTCTCAGAGATGTCCTACAGCTGCTCTTGTAATGGACATTTTAATACCAGGATTAGCCATTACAGTCAAATTTCAGTCAATATTATAGTAAAGAATAGTTACTGCTTGTTCCAACTGTGAACATAATAATGATTTAAACCACATGAGGATTACAATGGAAACAACTGAAGAAAACAATGTAAATTATACATAATGTCTGAGGGCACACGGACAATGATCATGTGTCTATATGTAGTAATGAACTCTAAACTGAACCAATTGGGGCCCTGCGTACACAAAATGCATACCAGCAAGAATAAACAGCTGAGCAGGAATCAATATCCTGTTTGTTACGTGACCATTTCCAACTATTTTAATTGTTTTACTTATTTTCATTGAGCATATTATTTCAGTCACAAGTCATACCCTCTGTCATATCCTCAATTTGCATTCATGCAAATTCATCTATTAGTTTATATATATCTTCTTAGGCTCTGAGAATGTGAACTAAGCTAGGACTTAAACACCACAAAAATCGTTCATTTAACAATTTCAAACAGCAGTCAGGACTCAAACTTTTAACATCGGTAAATGTCGCTCCCCAGTTTAAATTATTTTAGTTCAGTTAGAAATTGGTGGAAATAGGGTTTCTATATTATGTTGCCGACATCTTTTTACTCGCAATTACATATTTTGTCATGTTAGCAAGAAAAACACTCATTATGGCAATGTTTAGCATTGTAAAGGCACAGCAGGACAAGAAATACTTTTTTACATGCCAAATACCATCATATATTCATTCTTTCATTTGAACCTTACCCTTATGCTTTGGAAACCACTTTGCAGATTTGGACTAAAAGCAAGTCCACCACCCTGTCTTTGTCCACTTCTGCTCAGAGGTCTTAGTCTCTGGCTAATCCTGTCACTAATAAACAAACACAGGACTAAAGTATTTTCCGCACTATAAGGCGCACTGGACTATAAGGCGCACCCTCAATAATCTGTTTGTTTTATAATTTATTTCATATATAAGGCGCACTGGATTATAAGGCACATACAATAAAAAATAATTAAATTTATTAGATAAACTGCAGCGGCTGTAGTTGTGCAATCCGTCCACTAGATAGAGCCGCGGTCAGGCAGTCATGATTGCATTCATGACTTCCTGACTACCTTTGAATGGCCCCTATTGTTATGTCAATAAGTCATTCTGAGCCTCATCAAGGAAACCTGATCACTTGATCACTTTTCCATCTTAGAAAGAAGTCAACACGTATATTAAAAAACCTGACATTAAAAACTGGTCAAATTCATTACGAGTGCAGTCAGTGCGAACAGAGCGGATTATTTCCTGATCTGAAGTTCGAAGCAGATATTTAAGCTCTGACGTTCGTCTTCGTTTATTAATTAAATATTGTTTCGATTGATCGGTAGTCCACTAGGAGGTGAGGTCCAGCTATTTGCTGCTGTCTGTCCTAAACATTTTTTTAAAATAGTTTTTAATATCAGGCTGCTAATTTACTGGCAAATATGACGCTGTTTTACTCCTAGAACTGACTTTAACGCCGGTGTCTCACCACCGGGAATCTCACAGCACGTTGCTGCAGACAGAATACACAAGCCTGAATGCGCCCCTCCGCCGCCCGCCCAGAGCTATCAACTACATTTGTAAATCAATTGCAGCACGCCCGTTGGCACCTTTGTCTAGCAGTGACTCTGCTCTTGAAATTTCAGAAAAGGCTGGAAGTTCAGCTTTGAGGGTCTTTCATTCACATTCATTCAGTTTCTCCGTGTGTTTCCACAGACTAATAGAATGGACCGTCACTAGATTCCAGATGACAGCACAATGGCATTTTTAAGACCAATTAAGTTTAAAGTGGGTTATTTCCGTCACCAAGTAGTTAGGAAAATACTGAGATCAGTCAGTCAGTTTTTTCAGCGAATATGTTTTTAACCAATATTAATATGAATATTAATCCATATATAAGACGCACCAGATTATAAGGCACATTACGGGTTTATGAGAAAATTTTAGGCTTTTAGGTGAGCATTTAGTCCGGAAAATACGGTACTTGACAAAATGTTGCAGTACAAGTTAATGATGAGCAGGACTGAAGAAATGCTGATTCAATCGTCATTGATTTTCTTCCCAGAATTCGCAAAGACCTACAAGTTTGTGATATTTGGTATTTTGTTGTGTAACAGCAAGTTGGCTGAATTTGGCTTTTACTTTTGCTGTCAAGTTTCTGCAACCTGCCATCACGATATGTTCATGATAAGTCATATTATAATTAGTTGCTCTGTGAACCTAGCAAAATCCTTTTTTAGTAATGTGAATTAGTCCATCAATATTGTGACTGTGAAATGAGATTGCACTGATGAATTATTCACAAATCAACAGATGTACAAGGATTAAATCCAATAAACGTATATATATATATATATATATATATATATATATATATATAAATGTAGTTACATACATGCAGTATATGCAAATACACACACACATATATGCATACATACATACATACATACATACATACATACATACATACATACATACATACATACATACAGTATATACATATAAAGTAGCACCTTCAGATGCGGTGTCAGCTGATGTTGAATTTATCCGCCAACTACCGGTGGTTTCCAAAGCACAGTTCGTATCTTGGATTTTAGCTTGCGTCAAAAAAAATATGGACATGACTGGCTGTATTTCAGAAAACTTGCATGTAGAGCACCTCAAAAAAGCTTGTATGTGGAGCACCTCAAATCTCAAGGTAATACTGTACTCTATATACTATTTATGAATTATTTCTTAATATACTTTGTTATTTTTTTACTAATTTAAATAGAATGCTGATTGAGATTAGAAAAAACAAATCTCTTTTTTAACAATAGCCAGGGTAACTGCCAACACGTAAAATGCAAGAAATACAACTTGTTACTCAAAAATCCACAATAAAACAAAAAGCCATTCATACACAGCGGTTTCTCCAAAATCATGCACGTTTCTCAATCACTACATTCTTCATTATGTCAGTTGAGATAATCTAATATTCTATGTTTTTTGTAAATTGTTCCATGCCCATGGTGCATCGTGGGAACATGTCGCTTGTCACAAATTATAAAATGAGATACACTGAAAGTCAGTCACTGAGAAGAGCATCACTGGTAACTGCCAGAGCTACTATACACAGAAAAGTAGAGCGATACGATGGATGTTTACCCAGTATGGCCTTACAGATAAACATGTACTGTACCAGTGCTGTTGTCTGCAACCCACCAAACCATAAAGAATGCAGTGTTGAGTGAGGAATTGCCTTTGTAATTAACAGTAAAGATGAATGGAACACTGAGTCAAGGCTACATAATGTGGATGAGGCTGCATACATGTATATATGTCACTGTAATATAATATACACAAAAAGCAATTTATTAAACAGAAACAGCAGATTTCTAGCTAGTCTTGACACTGAAATTGAAACAAGATTTAGTTTTAAAAGAAAAAGACATTTTCATTTTAAACTGTCTGACTTATGTGCAAAACATTATTTTATCATTTCACACATTACTTGTATAAGGTGGCCTTTTCAACAGATTCATCATCGAAAGTAAAACCTCTATGTATTTAAGCAAGCCCTTGAGAAAACAAAATTATTTTGAGCATTCGTATATTGTTAATTTTCCATTTTAGTATTTTTTTTACAAATTATGTAAATATATTATTAAATATAAATAATATTATTAAATTATTAAATATATAATATTATTATTATGTTTGTCATTGTCAAAAAAAACAAGTGAAGGGCATGCATGATTGGATGCACAGAATGATTAGACTGACAGGCCACTTTTGAAGGAACACAAAAAAAGACCAGAAGCATAAACCTTGTTTCAGAATCAAAAACAGTGACGTTTTTCCATTTAAAGTAATTTAACTGACTAGACCATTTCAGTGCACTGGATCACAAATGGTGATCAAGAAGAAGTTCTTACGAGTCTGAAATCACATCGCAGGAGGGTGAGTCAGAGCAGTTGTAAATGCTTGGCCAAGGAATACTGACCCCTTGACCTACATATTGCTGAGACACAATACCAGGAGAATGATTTGACTGTACAAGAATAAAAGAGGAACAGGAATAAAACAAGAAGCAGGCTGCTAATTTCCTTGGGAGAAACATTTGAAACAGACGTCTCACTTGCCTGACTTTCATGGTATCAGTCTGATGCCATGAAAGTCAGACAAGTGACCATGAAGCAGACCACTGGCAACAGTAAGCAGATAAAGCTTAAGTGTTGCAGCCATACAGTGAATCCTCAAATGCCAGATTGTACATGTTATTTTTAACTTCAATAACAATCTGAAAATTACAAAATGTCACAGTGATCTACCTGAAATTCCCTAATAGAAACTCTTGTCCCCTCTCGTGAGATTGATGAGATTTCTATAGATACAATATATTCAGTATGTTTTTATCAATAATAATGATATTAAGAATACAGCATTTGTATCTGATATTGGTCTTAACATCCTCAGGAATACAGAAATATGCAAACAAAACAAAACCAAAATGGAAGAGAAGTACAGGTAATCTTCAACATACAACACAATTGGTTCCAAGAGGTTGTTTGTAAGGGTTAGGGTAAATTGTTCGTAAATTGTTATTTATTAAATTTCAATCTATTATCACCATTTCAGGTCACTTAAATGTCAATACTACTCTAAATATGAAAGAACTACTCCCTAAGACCAGAAACAATAACAGGACATAAAATCAACACGTAATGAAATAAAATACAGTACAGGTAATTTCGAGTTAAGTCATTCTCAATTATACATCAGTTTTCATAAACAAAATACAAGGTAAAATAATAAACAAGTTTATTTAATTTCACTGACTTCGCGTCTGTCCATCACAAATACTGAGCTCTCAAAATCACTAGAAAACCATTAGAAGCACACAATATCATCTTACCGTAAAATAATTTGAATTAAAAACACAATATATTCAATTTGTAAGTATAGGTCAATATCTACCATTAAGCGTAACTCGTGATCCATGCAGTTGTTTTGAATCCATATTAGTTTACGCACAGTAAACTGTTGTTCCTTATAATTTAATGGTAACACTTTATTTTAAGGTACACCCATTCACCATTAATTAATTACTTATTAACATGCAAATTAGTAACATTTTGGCTCTTAATTAGTCATTATCGAGTACTTATTAATGCCTTGTTCTGCATGGCCTTTTATACAGCCAGTAAGCTATTAAGTAAGAGTCTTCCCTCAATAACCTCAGAATTATTGCTTATTAGTACTAAGTAAGGAAGTTGTATATCAATTACGATCTCAATATCCTTTGCTTAGTATGGACTTAATAAGGTGGTAGTACCCCAAGAATAGTTATTCTCCCTTAATACCACTTAATGAACATAACAAAACACAAAACTACAAATATTAATAGTGTCCAAATAACTCTAAATTAAGTCTTTGTTACTTAGAATATGTTCCCCATACTAAAGTGACATCTTGATCATTACTAATTAACTAAGAAACACTTATTAACCAACACATGTTCCTTAAATTTGCCTCCTTTTCACAATTATTTACTATGTTATAGCACATAACTACTGCAATAAACAAGTGATGGGTTACACCTTTGAAAAATGGATCAATCTTTACAGTAAGTTCCCTCTCATTCAGTGGTAGAATAACAAAGACAGCACAAGTACAAATACCTCATTTATTAAACCACTTCTTCAGGTTTTCCCCAGGCTGACAACAAATACTGCTCAAACAGGTAATGGGGTTTTCCTTAAATTTCAAACGCTGATAAGTGTATCAATGCATGTAAATATATCTACAACATGGTATCAAACAAATAAGCAGGTCATCCTGTATGATAATACAGGTACTCTATTGTTGAAAAACACTGTGCAATATAAAGTACAAAAATACAAAAAAATTAAAACTAAAAAATATAAAACCTGCACAGCTCAACATGACTTGTCAAAGGTTAGAACAAATGTACTGGACTGTACAAACATTGCACTTCCACAGCCTAAACTTGCTCTACAATTACTGCATCAGGTGATTTATTCCCCTGTGCACATATATTTCACTTTTCTAATACAATATAACAGAATTTTAACTGAACAAAGAAGCTCACTAAAGTCTTTCAACCTCGCAGTCCTGCTTCCAAAAAGGCGCAAAGCGAACCACTTTGTAGAGTAATGACTGACACAAGAATCTACTAGTCCGTAGCCGTGCTACTCCGGTATGTTGCTCTCATCCAATCATTGACTGCTACTCTGCCGTCATGTGACATTCTCATCCAATCATCCAAAGGGAGCCACCAGTCACGTTAAAGATCCGGAGAAGGTGGCTATTTGACGTTTCGTTCATAGCTTGGAGAGTGAAGAGGGAAATTCTTGTAACAAAAATGGTAAGTTAAGCGCTAGCCTGTTAATTGAAAGTCTCCCTGAGTTTTGTAGGCACATCATAACACCCGTACCTGGGCCATTTACATAGTTGAAGAGTATTAAACCCTCCCGTTTATCTGCAGTGTCGAGGCTAAATAGCTAATGTAATGTTAAGCTAGCTGAGTGCAGGTGCATAATGCTTTAACTTAGTCCAGAGATGGGGACTTGAGTCACCGTGACTTGGACTCGAGTCGACTCGAGTCGCTATTTTGATTTTCAGAATATAAAATATCAAATTATTATCTACAACTATTTGGTATGAGGGCAGACTGAGAATGGTGTTGTCATGATAGACGGAATAGAATTGGACACTATTAATATTTGTAGTTTTGTTATGTTAATTAAGTGGTATTAAGGGAGAATAACTATTCTTGGGGTACTACCACCTTATTAAGTCCATACTAAGCAAAGGATATTGAGATCGTAATTCATATACAATAACTTCCTTACTTAGTACTAATAAGCAATAATTCTAAGGTTATTGAGGAAAGACTTTTAGTTAATGGCTTACTGGTTGTATAATAAGGCCATGCAGAAAGGCATTAATAAGTCATTAATGATGACTAATTAAGAGCCATTATGTTACTAATTTACATGTTAATAAGAAACTAATTAATGGTGAATAGGTGTACCTTAAAATGAAGTGTTACCAATTTAATACTTGAGGAAGACACATCAAGGAACTCTCCACCAATTTTTTACACGCATCCAACAACAACAGCCAGAGTCAGCTGTTGATGTTGACGCTCCATTGTAAGGTACTGTTGCATGTAGCACAGACTTACCTCCAGAGTGAAGGAAGAGGAGGGGGAGGGGGGAATTATTGTTGGTGAGGGGCAGAGTTGTTATTGGGGAGCTGGTAGCCACTACCACTACCTTCACTAGCCTTTGCTTAATCATCCATGCTAACCAGTAAAGTAGCAAGGTATGAAGCCTGATGCCTTAAGATGCTCACAAAGACATCAGCAAACAACAACAAGACGGGGAGAGTGTTTGAGCTGTGTGAATGCAGCGGTGCTGCTCAGCGGGGTTGGTGGAAGACAAGGGAACTGCAGGACAGGTGGATATCGCAGAGCACGTTTGTATCTCTGAATGCTCGTGCGTCGAACGTTCGTATGTTGAGGACTACCTGTACTCACACACTGATATTCACTGACATACAAGGTGTCCTAATTTACGTACTTCAGTTAGTATGCTCACATGCAGTATTCTACATTTAAGTATACTCATATGTGTAATGTATGAATTTCAACAAGGTAGTGTTGTTTTAAATCTCAAACTGCTGCAGCGCACTAACCAAAAACGACAGCCATAAGATTTTAAAATATCTATCAGCTTAGACTTTGATGTTGTTCTCTGAAACGGTCGCTTCCATGGCTGTGGTTTTCACTGGTTTGATGTGTCGTTGGCCCCTCCCTTTCCCACGACATAACAAGATAATAATCATTGAGAGTGAGAAGTGTCCATCATTCCTGACTTCCTGGGTCATTTTGAGTGTGCCATCCAGGTACTTAGAATACACTACATTTTTACATATTCACTGTAAACATACTTCTACTGTGTGCTCAAATTTGCCAGGTTGAGTATGGAAGTATGCAATGAGAAAGTTTGCGTTGAAAGACAAAAAACCTGCTGTCCAAATCGAAACAGTCCTGATTTTTTTTTTTAAAAGGCACCACTTATGAGCTAAATGGTCACCAAGTAATGTACAATATTTGAATTCAGTGATAAGTGTAGAGCAATAATCATAAGCCATAAGCATTCATATGTCATATGAATAGAAGGCAAAGGAAAATCCAAAGCCAACTCACAGATTGAGAACTTTGACCATCTTCTAATAATCTCCCAATTTAACATTTCATATAAAAGATAAACTGGGAACATAATAATGATAATAATGACAGAGCTGAATGGTGCTGTGCAGCTCGTGTTCAGATGCTGGTGGCTGTATTAGAAAGGTCATCGAGTGGATACATTTAATAGATGCCTTCCTGTTTGTTCCTGATCCCTCTGCAGAGATCACAGCTGTGCACATCGAAGTAGTGTCAGTCCAGCCATTAGTGGAAGACATGGTGGTTGGTCTGATTAAAATGGACAGCAATAGGTCATCTCGACAGAACCTTCTTAGTGGAGGTGTGCATTACCTTCAGCCAAACAACTATAAGTAATTTCAATAGTGGTGTACTGTGAACTAAACAGACATGCATTTACAGTATTTATTCTGGAGGATGATGATAAATTGGGTGTCTGGAGAAGACTCTCTGCAGAGCTAAACATTTCTGTCTGCTGCTTATTCATGTGGTTTCACAGTCATCCTTTGCTTGTATTTTTACAGCTTGAGAGTGGGAGATTGTGTGCATATGTGGATACATGTGCCAGTCAGGAGACACCCTGCGGGAAGAGAGGAAATATTTGACGCAGAGAAGGAGGAAATGTTAAAGTTTTTTAGCCTTGCGTGCACCAAAACTGCTAAATTAGGTCACAAATCACTGGGAAGCACATGCCCACATCCCCAGATGTGTGCTGAGCTAACGGTAAGCAGCCATTCTAAATGCAACCTTAATCCGGTGTGTACTTCCACTTCTTCACCATCCCATAGCATCCACATGCAAACTGACAGCTCAGAAGTTGGATGCAGCCAACATTGGGAAGGACAAATGACTAGGGAAATCAATGGACTGAAGGGAGGAGGGACTTGACATCGAGGGATAGAACATTGATGTTATGGGACAGGTGAATACTGGTCAAGATGGTTTGAATTTAGTTATTTAGAAGTTGGTGTGGGCAGGTATAAAAGTACCGACAATCACATGATATCAATTCAAAACTGAGCTTGGCAATGGTATGGAATGTCACAAAACAGACCATGTATGTGATTATTTTTCCGTCAGATCATTGAAAGGTCAGTAACGTCAAATTCATGTTTTCTGATTTCATGAGGAATAGATATTGAAAACACAAATTTAAAAAAATTAATGAGTATTTGCATTTGGGTTTGGATTATCACACGAGAAACCAAAGATCTGCTTCCACCCCAATAATTCAAGATACTGTACAGATACATTATTCATCACCCCTTGTAGGTATATGAGCTCAAACATTAATGAGTAATGGGACTCCACAAGACAAAAAATGACAGGGCTGAGTGATCTTCCGTCTACCTGATAATGTGAAAATATGAAGTTGAATTTAAATTGATTAACGTAGAAGTTTTATATGCATTACATACAGAGTTTATGGCTTATGTCATATTTATTCTGTCCAATGATAAGTGTGAGTAATAAACCAAATAATGGAGCACATACTCAAGCCATTACAAAAGTCTTATTTATAAATTTTTATTGTTTATTTTATAAGTAAACCAATTTTACCCACCCCATGGGCACCCTTTAGCTACAAAGTCTCACAGTTCAAAAAAATAAAAAAGCTTAAACCACTCTGAGCTATTGCCCTTTCTAAGCTCAGTGCACTCCCTCAGCAACCATTACTCTTCTATGCTGCGGCTATTCTGCAAGCTAAGCAGGGACAACAATAGCTACATATTTTCACAGCAAGTGTTCTTGTAATTTAGAATCCAGACAGGAATCAATAGTTAACAGTGTAATTCAATAAAGTGGAGATAGTAGCAGAGAATAAATGATATTACCAGCATGAAAACTTCAGTGATTTGGAAGTGATGTAGTACTAAATGCTATCAAATGCATCCAAACACAACTCAGCAGTACACTTTATACCTAAGCAACATTTAAACATGTGATTGTATATCAAGCACTGATTAATAATTCATGCAAAGCACTGCACATCAAACATTTTGCAGTATTATTACTGCCTTGCCCCCTACAGTTAAATCCTCACCTCTGGGGCATATGTTCTCATTAAGTAAGCCATCATCACATGTTTAAAAATTTTGCTGAGCTACTCGCTAACTCACTCCTGCTCATCAGTATAACCACATTAGAGACGAAACCTGTGGGCTGGCAATCTCACACTTCCTCAGCAATGCAAATGGAGTATGTCCACATCCATTATATTAAGCCTGACCACAAACTAAACCTAATATGCTTCCACAGGGCAAACTAGCACCATGTGCCACCTGGAATCAAATTAATTAGGTGATACAACAAACCTGATGGTCCAATCCATCAGTCTGCCCTAAACAGGGAAGCAAAAAAGCCTGGTGGTATTTGTCATAACTGCTGATAAAAGGGCCTTAGTATCATGTTTCCTGTAGGCACAAGCCCATCATACTGGTCTCTGAACATGCCGATGTGAGAAGAAAAACAATCAAAACAAAAACAAGATGATTTAGTTAAGGGTTCGGGAATAGATAATTTATTTCCATCCTTAATATATTTACCTCGTCGGGAGAAAGGAAACAGATTGTCAGAAGCCGTGTGCTAAGATGATTTGTGGCTCCATACTTCCAAATTGGTTGCTGCCAATGTGATACATCATGGAGAATTAAGATGCTTCTCCCGAAGCACAGAACTTCGGAACCCATATTGGCACATCTGTCAAGGGCCCACCCGACAGAGACAAATGAACCAATTCTGATACACGAAAGCTGATCCAAACGGCAAGCAATAACCAAGATGAATAATGAGTTTGCTTCAGTCGTGAAAAATTCCTTTTTAATAATTAGTCTTCCTGCAACTTTTTTTTCTAGAAGACGAGTGCAGGTAGAACCACAAGGTGATACAACACAACGGCAAGACTGGAGGAATATAGATGATGTTGTGTTAAGCTCCATCATTACTGAGAATGGCTGTGACTACAAATGCAGGGGTTGCAAGACGGATGAATCTTTTTCTGTACTCCCAGCAGGGGGAAATTAATAAAGTCCAGAACGCACTGCATGTGGCTAGGAGAGGTGGTACAGGAATGTTATAGAATGAGTACAACAACACTTAAAGAGTCCTGGGGGTTCAGAGTATTGTACACAAGCACTGCCATTATTCTAAAAACAAAGGGGGAAAAAGGATATTCTTTATGATGTAAACCACAGATAATTGTAGCACACAACATTGCCTACATAGACATGAGTAGGAGCTGAGACATCAAAACGAGGATGTGCCTGTCAATGGTTAAATGTGATATAATTGACAGCCAATGAATCAACATTCAAGATTTGTCAGGATGCTACTATGGTGCAGATTTCCATAGAAAAAAAGGGATACTGTTGTTTTAAGACTTATAAAACCCTGTATGTATACATTTCTTTTGAGTTGCTCTAAATGATTGATTTAGAATGGATTGTTTTAATGTATATTAAGCTTTTATCCAATGTACAGTATATCTCCTATGCCCTTTGAAACACTGATGGCGCTGGTCTGGGGCTTAGTGTCTTCCAAAGGACACCAAAAGTAATTGTTTCAGTCAACAGTCAAGATTGTATTTAGCAGAAAATATTTACTCACGTTTTCCAACATGAACTTTGGCATAACAGTGATCCCTTGTTTCTCGCGGTTAATGCATTCCAGGACAACCCACAAATAACGAAATTCCGCAATACAGCAACAAACTATTTATTTTGGCAATTTAAACATTTATGAACCCTCCCTATACTGAATTAAATGACCTTCTATCTATATTACCTTTTCCCACAATCTTATCGATTGTTTAAAGCGCTTTTAAGCGTTTCTTTAGTACTGTACATGGAAGTGCGCTGTGTTCCTTGAGTCTCAGGACGCGGCGCACTTATGGATGCTGTCAGCCAATAGAATGCGTGTACGGTATAATTTGACTATCTACTAAAAATCCGCGATGAGGTGAAGCCGGGCATCTTGAAACGTGAAAATGCGAGGGATTACTGTACTATCTTAAACCGATGAAAAAAGAATATGACAAGATGTTAGAACATGTGAAAGAAATTATGTTATCAATTTGGTAAATGTGAAAGAACTTATGCTTTTAATTCAGTATAGAGGCAGTGGGTTCAGCTGAGGACATAGGCTCAAATGTGTACGTGCCCAGACATCTGTCGCCCATGTATTTCCTAGAAAAGTCAACCCATATTGATACAAAGAAAGCTAACCAAGATAACATTGTGGTGAGAAGTTGTGAAACCACATCAAATGTTTTTACTTGTTTTAATGGTAAACTGCTTTAATGGAATTGATGACGTAAACTATGTACTGTTGCTATGCTGATGCTCAATAAAAGACGGACAGAGACAGCAGAACTTTGACAGTTTGGAGGAGCATCTTCCTGCCAAGAGCTCTGCTGTCCCTCGCGAGTCACAAGACAACTTTGACTGGTGTGGGTTTGTTATCGATAAAAATGCAGGTGATGTACCTACTAGGGACATTCTAAATTCCTCTGACAGAATATCAGAGGCAAAACTTTACCAACCGGCAGCCTGGGTGCATGAGTACCTGGATAAAGGGTCAGTGCAAGCTGTGATTGCTCGTTTGAATAGATTTAGTTATGTTTGCTGTTCAAAATGGTCTGATAACAGACAGAACTAAATAGAAATTTCAGAGTCATCTCTGAACCAACATGTATGTATCAGTATATTTAATTGGGTAGTTGAAAGATATTGCACTAATTGAAAGAGTATATATCATCTAATCATTCTGAGATTCATATCACTTACAGACTTCACTGGACTGCATTACATTTGGAAATTCAATTCAATTGTCAATTTGGGCAAAGTCTGATTTTAATCATTGCTTTGTAGTTCTATCTGTATCTATCTAGATACACCGATACATCAATACATCAATATCTATATCGATGGATCGATAATACACTGATTTTACTACCCAAATTTGATTATTTTTAGACAATCAAGAGTAAAACATTTTTTATTTGTTATTAATCAGATCTCTGGTCCCCACTAGACAAACATAAGGCAGAATACTGTATGCTAGGACAGGTATTTATATCTTCATCTCTGTGGAGTATATCCCTCAATCCCTGGGTAGAATTCCCTACATGACAGCATTCCTGCTGTACAGCCATATAGTCAGAATCAGTTGAATTAAAGGCTTCTCTTACGTTCAGGTTTACTGGGAGAAATTCTCCTCTGGATTCATTACCTCCTGGAGTCAGAACATCGTCTGTCGGGCACCATGACAACATCGCTCTTTTCCCACAAGCTTTTAGAAGGAGGGGTCAAGCAACACATGACATACTTCAGTGCCCTCACAAGCATCCAGACGACTTAAGGTTGCATGAATCACACTATTTATCTTGCTAAAACCAACTAAAAAATTTTTTTGAAATCAACTCATTAAGTCTGCTCTGAAACCTTGGGTATTTGTTTGAACAACTGTGTCTGAAATACATTGATAATGTATGTAAATTAAGTAGACCAAGTGTACAAAAGCAGAATAATGTAAGATTGACATCTTTATACTAACAGTCGGCAACCTAATCAGTGCAGTTTTATAAAACATGGTTTTAACAAATAAAATTAGATCTGTAGAGAGGCTATACAACATGCAGCTACAGAAAGTGTGAGCAACAATACAAGTGAGAGTTAATTCAAAACATAACAAACAGCCCAAGCAATCAAGAACAGTGAGCTACCTAATCTTGTTTTGTATCCTCTAAAGTACTAATTAAGTTGGATCGACATGGCAATTGATTGAAAAAGACACTTCATTCACTTCATTATAAGAGACATGAGTGGAAAGATTTCTAATGATGACAGGCAACTTCTGTGATGTGGAATAAACAATCACAGTGAGACGAAATATAACCCACATGTATTATGTGATAGCAGGCTCTTCTGCTGAATGCAGCAGCTTGTCAGGGTGACGGTGCAGTTAACACAAACATCCATGACAGATGGATGAAAAGCAAGTTGGAGCTGTACACAGATCTTTGGGTATGTTACTAACGTGGTAAGTAACTGAGACTTATTAATACCTTTTTTTTACATTTGTGGATGTACTAGCATCACATCCCCTAATCAACGTGAGCCACAGGACTGTGCTAATGAATGTTTCTTTTATATTTTAGCCAAATTGTGAACTTTCAAAACATGAATATTTCATTAGTGTAATTAATTCAGATCAGTGTTAAGTGACATACAAGTTCATTCAGGGAGTTGACAAACTATAACAGCGTGATTATAACATTGAGGGTAGACAAGTGTCTTGGGGGCAATAATCCGTACTTTCCTACATCTAAGACATTATTCTTTGCTACGTTTCTGTTTGATTTTTTTTAATTCTGCACATCATTAAAGGGGATTAAGCATAATACCTCTGCAAAAGCATATTAAGGTAGTCCAACTGTTGTGTGGTAATTAAACTAGAACAATAAATCAACTAGAGCTCAATCAACAGCAAACTAATTCTGGCCAAACTACCAGTAAAGGTAGAGGAACAAACAGAGAAGATGTGAAAACCTCCAGAGATACAAAAAGGGGGAAATGATGCATAGCTGTGCTCCTGTGGGAGTCTTATAAGGAGTGTGGTATCATCCCTCTTATGAAAAATGCCTCCACACAAGTGTGTATGCACACATATATATGTGCACACACACATGAACATTCACGTACGCACATGCGCGCACACACACACAGTCCATACCTTAAATAACTTTTAATCAAATTGCAGAGTGTAGGTTCCGAGGCAACTTACATCCAGGTTTATAACCAAAGCACACAGGGCCTTGCCGTGTCAGCAAATGGCTGCTCTGGAACAGAGCCCTTTCACTCTTAAGAGTACTAAACTACTGTGCAAAATCAAGGGAGGCTTAGCATTCTTTAATTTTCATGAAACTTTATTTTGATGTTGATAAAAATGCTAATTTCTTAATGAAAAATTTCAGACCAATATTTCACATAATGAAATATTTGACACTGTACAAACTCAGGCATGGATGTGGGACGTTAATTTTCAAACTTTTTTTTTTTTTTTTAGTTTATTCAAAATTAAGAATTTAACAAAGTTGTTCCTGCTCCAGTTTCTGAGACTTACATTTTTTTCTGCATTCCTTAAACAGCTCTGTAGACTGAGGGATACACAGTGAAGGGTGAGCAAGTGTGAAGAAATGAGGGATGTATGCACCTAAATATATTATGTCTCTTTTCTAGCTCACAGTCTATTTTGTAGCCTTACCTTTTAACTTCAAGCTAACCTTACTATGTGTACTTTTTTCCACTCACTTGCACAGAGCAAATGTCCTTAACAACCATTTAGCTGCTACAGCACGCTTGTCCGTCCCCATTCACCGCCTAAGCCACTAATTACCTTTCCAATGCAATGGACATTTCTCTGTTCGCTCAATGCTTCCCTTTATCTCAGAGCAATCACCCAGCTGTCCTCACCAGTACAAATAGATGGCTTCACAGGCCTAAAGTGAATGCCCACATCACCCCATCAGCTGGTTTGTGACCTGGGCTTTGTACATGCTTTGCATGCCCTTCCTATACAGTATATGCCCTTCCTATATAAAACTAAAATACCTATTTATAAAAAGAGATATGGTCTCCCAATAACCAACCAGTCTCTTAAGAAGCATGTCTTTACACACATAAAAATACACAAAAAATATTCTAAAAGTAGCAGTGCCAAACAAGTAGAATCATTCTGAGAGCTGTGATTCATACCCCGAATAGAGGAGCCAAGTTAGACAATGGCCTGGTGGAGTTTCTAACTATGGAAAATATACATTGATGAATATTACAGACAGCTACTGGCTTTTTGAAATATTTTAATGAGATGCCCTCAATTAAAAGCGCACACCTCCCTTCTTTATGTAATCAGAGCTGTTCAATGGACAAAAACGGATTGCATTATGTGCAACACTGAATGCAAGGCAGTTTTGTAAAAAAAATGTATGTTTATAGAAAATATTCAGAACCAAATAACATCTCCCCCTCATATAAACCTCGCTAAATATTTAACTATCACATCATCCACAAAGGAATTTATAAAGCATTGACTTTTTAAAGGAACCAATATTTAATTCTCTGCATAAGTGGGAAGAAAAAGTAGTTTACTGCCTCAATGCTGCAGGTTGGATGCGGCATTGAGTGTATTTAAAATGATTATTTCAGTTATGCCAAAAACCTTTCACAAAGAGAATCTACTCAGATACATACAAAAAAATATGTTTTACCAAATTACGTATGAAAACCACTTGTTTAAAGCTTTTAACACTAAGCTGGTGAAACACCTCAGTGAACACAGCTTTCTGAATGCATTTATAAGTAACAACAAATGCTATTTAATAGTAGAATTGGTCAAACTATCTTCATAATGGTACAGCTTTACATACGACATTAAAAAAAACATACTGGAATGTCAGTTTTTTCAGACATTTTGCTGCCCCATAGCACATAACACATTTTACTATCAAAGTATATTAAAGCATAAAATATACATGATGTAATGCAATAATGCAGTAATAATAAAGCAAAAACAACATCTGTGAAAACCAAACGAGGCAGAAATATTGTGGGACAGAACAGATATGCAGTGTTTTGACAACCTGAGATGAGTGTGACACATCTGCCACAATGAGGAGATTTGAAAAGCTGCTTGCAGCCGTTCGCAGCTTCCTCTTAGAAGAAAATCAACCAAAAACATCGTCAAATTAAGGAAATGGCCTGCAGTCTGATCTCTTTATCCTCAAAGTAAAGGATGAGGTCATCCACTGCCTGACAGGGAAGGTAATTTATAGTTTTAGCCATGTCATTTTGTAGATTACAAAGCTCTACCTGATGCATGTGTAAAGTGTTACGTCACTGAAGCTTTTATGTTCAATTCCATACCTGTTTTACTGCCACAACATCGGCAGGCTATCTAAAAATTGCAAAGTGAGATACATAATACAATCATTGATTTGTTAAGATCAAATTTTGAGAAAAGGATGGTGTAGAGAAGCCACGGTCACTATGGCCTTATGTGTGACGTCTGTAAAAAGGATTGGGTTGGTTTCCTCTTGTGGCTGGTGTACAACCCACCTGAATAGGACCAATACGGTTCAGCAGCTGCCCTCCTCTCCCTCATTACACCTGTGCTCCCATGGTGCCGGTCTTCCCTGTGGTGAAGTTGGCCACCCAATGTAACTGTGAGGAGCAGATAAGTGGGTAGGAAAATTAGTCAGTGAAACAATTATTCAACATTCTCTTAAAACCTATTCATGCACACTCAAAATATATGATCTTCATAGTATGTTTGATGATAACCCAGTTCACAAATAAATATACACCATGGGCGGCCCATGATAATAACCAATATAGAAAAATGTTCACTTGACCCTGATCTGTGTACACAAGAAAACAAAAACAAAAACAAATGCTCAACACTGCCAGGACAGAAAATGGCAAATTTCAAGCACGAGGGAAGAATATTCTATAAGGAATATAATGCAAGCAGCGGTGATGACATCACCTGACATTTACTGTAGACATCACTGTAGACAGAAAAACTAGGTATCTACAGTTATCTGCAGTTGGAAAAAAAAAAGACGTTTAAAGTGTAGAAAATATGTTTTGCTACTTATCTCTATATGTCTTGACAAGACCTGCAACATTAACCGCAACATTAACTTTTTTTTTATCCTCATAAACCAATAAATCAATGAAAACAAACGCAGGAGCAACATTGGTGACCACATGTACCACAAACCCCTTGCTTCAGCCCGGGTGCAATCATTTGACACAATGCCTTGATTGGTGGCAATTATCATCACAGCCAGGAATCTGCACCAGGCAGGAGGACCTTCTCCTCCAGCTCCTGTGATGCTTCTTGCTCTCCTACAGATATAATCAATCAAAATGTTTACAGCGGCAGCTGGCTTGAAAGAAAAAAATAGGCTGAATGGTCAATATGTTTGGAAAAATGCCAGCTTCCCTGCAAAGTTCATATATGAAGGCTCGTTTGGGTATGATGCAAACGGCATATGTTGCCAGGAATGAAGACAATCAATGAGTGCACAAATCTCTCACTCTTCTTGGGGCAAATTGCCTGAGAGAAACAACACATTGTCAAAAGAATTACACTGAAAGCTAGAGGCAGGAATTGTCCCTGAGCACATACACTATGGTGCAGTCCAAGATTTGCAGCAATCAAACTCAGTGGGGAAAATCAACTCTCACAACAGATGCAGCCTGTGCCTGCACCGAAGGATGTTGAACTGAAGCCTTGTCAATCAGATGCATGAGACAAACAACACAGTTCTGTGTTGCTTGAAGCACTCTATCCCACTGACATTCAAAACCTGTATTGTAACCATATAATGGATAATATTTGTTTCCTGCTGCTAGAGGGATGCAAACAATTGGGTACACAGATTGTTTCTGTGAAACAGGGAATGGAATAAGAGCACAATCTTCCAGACTCAAAGTGGAGACACAAATCACTGTTCCAGTCTTCAATTTAGTGGACTTTCTAGTACAACCACCTGCATATTGTACTAAACACTGTGTTCAGTGTTTTTCAAGTGTTCAGTTACTTTCACAGATGTGCATCTTGAGAAAAATTATGTTATATGCAAAATACCTTAAATTATAAGAATAGTCTATTCATGTGTGTCTTTGCGACCCTTCTCCCTAAAACATTATTAAACAATAATATGACTATAATAATAAATGATAATAAAACTTTGAATCACTGAAGACACAACAACCTAAGGAAAATCACAGGTGGCTGAAAATAAATTGATAAAAAATTGGTCAAATTTAACTGGATACAGATAATGCTTGGTGTATGGACTTTTTGGTGTACTGTATAATTTGAATGTTGTATCATGATTCAGTAAACTTGACAACTCCTGTATGTAACATTTTATAGTCTCGTGGGGTTAAAGGTGACGTCAGCAGGTCTCCCTGGGCTAGCTGATGTCAAGCTGCCTTTGCAAAGAGACTTGTACTGGCTTGATCAACATCTGAACACACAAAATAGAAACACACATGCATGAACACACACATCTTCCACTACTTAAAACAAGCTCAGCTCTTACTAATAGTTGCATCATTACAGGGGATTAATTATAATAAGTGGTACACTTTGAAACAGGGGCTGTTCAACACTTTTGTATGAAATGTCTTCACTGTAATATTTAAAATGAAATGCATTTATTACTTCAAGATCACAAAGGCTGCAAAGGTAAAGTCGTAAGTATGTTAATTTTACATGCCTCAGTTCAACGTGGGGAATCACCGTCACCACGGAGAATCACAACGGATAAGGTAGTCTCTGCAGACTATTTGGAGGCAGGTTATGAGAGGAGGGCTTCACTGTTTTTGATCAGAGCACACAGAAGACAGCACCATGTCAACAGTTTACACTCATCCATGTCATCCATCCCCTCTGGGCACGGGATTATAGCCATAGCATCTCTGATAGAGCAGAGCAGACAACACAAGACTGTGATAGGCCTGGGGAAGGAGGCTGCACTCAAACATTCATAAATTTTAAATTAACCAATAATTTAAAAATTCAAATGAGATACAAGATGAGATGATTATATATGGAGATTCTGGCCTCAAATGTGTTATAATATTAAAGGCTTTGTGGGATTTTGTCTAATTTTTCACATCAGGGAATTTTTAGGGTGTGTGGAGAAAATGAAAGGCCTCAATAACACCTAGAATAAAACACCTTGTAAAAAGTTGTCCAATTCAAAATTGTTTCCCTTTTTTTTTATTGCCTTGGGGGCAGTTAAATCATCTGCGCTGCCATTAAGCCCTGTTATATGTTCCATAATATCACACTCAACAACAAGCTGGAACCCCTGAGAGCCCTTGAAAAACAGCAGCCTAACAACAAGCACAGATGCGTTTAACTTGCATTAGTCGCTGGGGACCGGAGTTAAATATCGAGCTCATCAGCTGTGTAAGCATCAGGCATGAGGAGGACCAGAGCTCGTCCAAGTCAACACGAGGACTTATGAGTGTGAATTAAGCTTCAAAACTTCTTGAGTTTCAGCGTCCACGTAATTTGACTAAATAAAGAGTGGCACCGTGACAACGTATGAAAGAGGTGTATTCAACACTCCGCAAGCAATACACATCTATATTACAGATGGCTGAAATTGTGTGTTTAGCTGACAATATCTGGGGTGGTGAATATCTCAATAGTCCTTTCTTTATATAGTTTGCCGAATCACTTCATAAGCTATAGTCCAAATAAATTAAGTACGCATTATAATCAAAGGTCAAATTAAATTAATATAGAAACATTTTCAGGTTGCTGTCGTAATTGTATGCATTAACAATAAAACATACACAATCAATATTCATATCAATCTACCATCAAAATCATGTTTGTGATTTGCCTGGTGTTAGTACGGCAAAATGACACACCTCTCAAAGGACAACTGCACTGAAGTTAAGTATTTGGCTACTGGCTTTTATTAGAATGGAAAAGCAGAAATAGAAACACTGGACCTAAGATAGAGCCCAAAGTCCTTTCCATAGTATGTTGAATTTTGAATAACAAGCAATGTTACATATTTAAGACAAAAATCCGATCATTTCTACTCCAGGCTCACCATAGACAGTACAATGGTAGTCACTTAAGCCATGCTCACACTACAGGAGTGTCAAAATCCTAATCAATTATGAAATCATACTTCATCTCTCTCTCACACACACACACACACACACACACACACACAAACACACAAACACACACACACGCACACACACACACACACTCTCCCCAGATTATCTCCTCTTCAAATGTCAAACATGCAGACACGACAAGATTGAAGAATAATGGAGCACTACAGGGTTTCATTAAGTTTCTCATGCCCAAGGGAGCAATGAATGCACCTCCTCAATAGATATCCAAAAACAGCTGTGTAAGTAAACAAAATGAGAGATGAAGTTGCTGTAATCAATGGTTTACTTTGGTGTGAATGAAAAAAAATTGTTGGGATACAAGGCAAACACAGCTGTACATCTGTCATTGAGAACATCAGGTGGGATTTTAATTGCTGGTTTATGTGCCAACAGTAGCATGCTAACTAACGTGAGCCTAAAAGGCTAAGATGTTTACTGTTCCTCCATAAAACAATCATCTGTTACAGGAGGCCTCTCATTGGGTATTAACATTTTTTTACTGTCCGTGAGAAAATCAGCAGCCTTAGAATGGAACTGTTAGTGGCTCACACTTGGGGTCAACACTGATGCAGACTAAAATTCATGAACAGCTTTTTAACCCATCTCTCTCCTACCACGTAAGGTTAGCTTTATTCACCTACAGTAATCATTTATCATAAAATAAATGTAGAAAAAAATGTGTAATTACCTTATACACTGAGTCGTTAACCAGTCCATAATGTTCAGTATTCAGCTGAATATTTTCTAAAAAAGATTTGTAGCTCTATTCACTTGACCCATCCCAATTTTCTCAGCATGTCTCTCAATTAGATGCAGAGAATGTACATCATGGCAGTAATTAGACTATGGTTGAAACAAAATATACATTATCCCACCCCACTAAACTGAAGCAAGCTGTGTTTTTCAGAGTATAAACGGGTAAACTACTAATGCAAATAGCTCTCCATATAAAGGAACAAATCTGCATACTGGAGGAGGCGGCTGTGGTCTGTACAGTCTCAACTGCAATGTATAAAGTCAACTGAGAAACTCTACTTAGCTTTTTGCTTTATCTATTTATATTTTCAAAATGAATACCTGACTCAGCCTGCAGTGAGAGGACGTCTGCACAGCAAGAAGACTAAATATTAATGATTACATAGCTCTCAAGAACAAAACTGTAAAGACAACAGATAATTTCAATTTCTGCATTTAAAAAGAAACATACCTCCCAGCCATTTGTTTATGCACATTGGAGTTTAACATGAAGTGAGCAGAAACAAATTTATAAATAGGTCAATATTTCATAGATCTCATATGATATACTGTATTGTTTAAACATATTTCTCTGCTTTAAACCCTAAGAGATTAATTCCAACAAACTACAATCCTGCTGTCTTCCTCTGAAACTGTGTAGTAATTACATATCATATGCATCATCACTTTGTTCTTTTTCGGGTTTCTTTCCAATACATCCTGTGTCCTAACCACATGGTTATTGTTATAAGTCACAGTGGTAAAACTAGGTCAGGGGTTCTTTGTAAAGCAGAGCAACAGTAAAGGAGGTAAACTGAGCTTGATTTGAAGAGTGCGCATGTTTTTTAATTCCTCAGGATATGGGCAATGAGGCTAGATATCCCCATAAGTCACAACAAGGACCTCGGAAAAATTATTATTGCAAATGGAAAATAGGAAAAGGATACAGCACAGATGAAGCTGAAGCTAAAACGTCAAGATTTGAAATAATAAGACAACTCAAATCCCAATGCAGATATCTATGCCTACACAGCTAAAATCAAAAAAGCTGTTTCAGCAAACTAGGCTCACCTTAGGGCCACAGAATTGCAGTCATATTAGAGTAAAAGTAAGCCCACTGGTCAAACAACATTTTTCCTTGTATGGCTCAGTGAAACAATGAACATAAACAAGACCCATCTGATGACACAGGCCAGCAAAAGGCACCTCTACTTAAGATGGTCAATGTGTTTAAAACCTGGTGAGGCTAAATGTACAGTTTGCTTTCAATTACAAGATGAGCAGATATATAAACTGATGACTAAATCATAGCAATCACTTCATGGTTGGAGGGGATACAAATTCCAAAAACCTAATTGTGAGCATGTCAAGAACTTTTTGTGCTTATTTTTTATCCATTAGGTTTACTGACTAGAAGTTCTTCTGTACATTCAACACGGCTGAGATGAGGTGTTTTCATCAATGCTGTATGACGCACTGAAAGCCTTAAATAAGCAGTAGTAGAAAAAAGTTAGGTGACAGAAACTGAAACAAAACCATTAAATAAAGTAAAGTCTTTCAAATAAAATTCTATACACAAACCTGTATAAATTGTGTGCAAGATGGCCATGGGGAAGTGTAACAATAAAGCCTTCAGAAAAAGACGAGGGTATTCGAGGTCAACTGAACTTCCTTGTGCAACATTTGCTCTGCAGTCGTGAGGGTACGACCATCTCATTATAATCATATTCAATTTCTCAACCCACTTCCAGTTCAGACAAACTGTATTCTCTACTGTACTGTATACAAATTTTCTTCTGAAAAGGTATAGTGAAAAGGTTCACATTATCTGTACTATATTATTACAGAGGTCAGGACCTGACAAGGCCAGAGCAGTGCAGTGCTTCATGTCACACTCTTCTTAAACTTTTAATACAAGGACAAATGCGCAACACAGAACATTAAATGATAGATTTGATAGACCATGTGGTCTCCAATGTATTCAGTCTTCCTTTAATAGAAACAAGAAAGAAAGAAAGATCATACAGAAACCAAAGTCCATCTCACTCCAGAAGGGGTGGTGTCTGTGTCTTCCTCCAAATCAGGTCCTCTACCAGACGCCTTTTAGTTTGAGGGTTCGGTGCAGTATCTCAGCTGTTGCTAGGACTGTGCTCTTCTGATCCAAGACTTAAAATGTTGTTTTTGGTATCCACTGAAGGCTCTCTCACAAGTTTAGGGGTTGTTAAGCAGTGGCAATAAGGAGCAGATCTTGATCACTTTACACAGCTTAACCAAATTTGATACTGGAGGAATTGGCGCATGTACGGAGAGTCTTAAGCATGAGAACAGTCATAAGAATGAGGTGTCTTACAGAGTAATTATCCTTTTTGACATTAGTTTTCTGCAGTTTTTTTTTCTTTCAACCTTAGGTTGTATTTCAACCTAAGTGTTGTATCCTTTGACCTTAGTGACCATAGTTTTCAATGGGTCCGGTTCATAAAACACAATGTTAAGCTTTTTTGAATTTAATGTTTTTTTACAAACATATATTGAATTGTATAGTTTTGAAACATATCAAAGAAATGTAGAAGAAAGAAGCAAACACGAGAAAGAAAGAAAGAAAGAAAGAAAGAAAGAAAGAAAGGAAAAATACATCGACGTAATCAGGTTAGCCCAAGGTACGAGTTACCGTCGTCTTTTGGACAGAAGTTTACGGTACCATAACTCGTACCATAGGCAAAGGAATGCAAATTAAGTGAAAAATTATTGAATCCAGTAAACTAAAATAAAAAGCACATTACAGTTAAAGCATAAGAACGTCCCGGTCCACACGTCCCGGTCCTCTCTCCTGTCTCTCCTCCTCCTTCTGCTTATACTCATGTTGATAAACGCACTGATGCGTTTACGTGTGGACGGAGATTTTTTTGAAAACACTGTCGTGTGGACGCGAATCGTTTTCGATGCCGGCATTGTGTGGACGGGGCCTCAGAATGACTTCATTGACATAACAATAGCAGTTCACAGCTGACTAAAGGTACTCACAGTCATGAATGCTCTAGCTAGTAGACGGATAGCGCAACTACAGCCACTAGCTTTTTAACTCTATTTTAATATTTTTTATTATATACGCCTTATAATCCAGTGTGCCTTATAGTGCAGAAAATACTATAAATGGTTTAGGGGTCCCGTATTATGCTTTTTTTAATTCATGTCATTCAGCTGCCAAATGTTCAACTACACTGTATTTGAAATGTCTTGCCCCAAAATGATCCGTGGTCCTCAATATCTTTGATTGAATATTGATAAAAGCGCTTCTGCCCCCAAACACTCTGTGTTAATGGGGCATAGCTCTCAGCTCCCTATCTCTACCCCCCCCCCCCTCTGAGACTCCTCTATCAATAACTCCCTCCCCCCACGCGTTCACGGGCGTTTTGTTTTGATCCAGTGTTGGACTGGTCGTCAGTCTGAAACTTTTCTTTCAGAAACTTCTTTACCACGTATTTCACTCTTATTTTTCTTGTGTTTGTCTCTCTTGTTAATAACTGTTGATTTCTCTGCACTGAGCGTAAAGCTGCTTTCAGCCGAACGTGATTCTGTTGTTCATTATGTAAACACTACACGGGCTGATCCAATTGACCGGTAAATATCGCAAAGAATTTAAAACACACAGTGTTTGCAAATGGGCCGAAAATCAGTGGCAACAACAACAGATGTTTACAGACAGGACATACGCTATTTCTCGACAATTGTCCCAGACAATGAGAGATTGTAGGGAGCAAAACTATCACAGACTAAATGAAACATGGGACAGGTAAGCCAAAGCGTGTGTGTGTGTGTGTGTGTGTGTGTGTGTGTGTGTGTGTGTGTGTGTGTGTGTGTGTGTGTGTGTGTGTGTGTGTGCGTGCGTGAACGTATCCAGTCTTTGTCTCTCACAAGACTAGGACTGAATGAGAATTTCACCTCTTGATTTCTGCCTGGATTATTTCACATGCAGTGTTTACATCAATTGATGGTAACCCTTGACTGGTGACAGTGAATATCTGTTAGGCTGTAAATAAAGGCTGAGGCTGTTTGTTTATCAGTGGTATGGACACGCGCAGCTCTGTTTGCTATGACGATGAGGATATGCCTTTAGTGAGCACACACAATGAAGCGGAGCTAACTAGTTAGCCAAATGCTAACTAGTTCCTCACAAACTGAGTTCAACAGTCTGTGAGGAACTTTCAATGCGTTTAAGTCTGAGCTAGGACATTACCGCACAATGCTACCGTAGACTGAAAGAACTCCCCCCTTGGGGATTGCCACGTCAGTGCCCTTTGTGATGTCACAAATACCACTCTAGCAAAATCCATTCGTTTTGATTCAATCCAGGCCATGAATTCCTAAAACTCAACATATTTATTGATACAGGAAGCGTTTGTTTACCAGATTCTAGGAGTTGGTCAGGTTAGGGAGGACCATTATGTAAATGTAGAGACCTGTATGTAATTTTCATAATAGAGGCTGGGCTGAGTGCTGTAGGACAGAGAGCTGCCCCAGCCTCTGTATAAGCTCAAAAGTGCTCAAAAGGGCCCACACCCGAGGACCCTCTCCAAAATCTACTAGTGGAGTCCACTCCATATGGTTAGCACCTCCAACTTTTTGCTTAAAAATCTATTGTTCTTCTTCCCGATGTGGCTGTTAGCTGGTATTACCCCTTCTGTCACCAGTGCCTTATTATTCTTAACATCGACCACAACTATGTCCAGTTGGTTAGCCTGCAGCTGTTTGTTAGTCTGGTCGCTGACGTCCCACAGCTTCTTGGCCCTGTTATTCTCAACCAGCTTTGGTGATATGTCCCACTGGGATTTGGGTACTTCTTGCCCATACTGGTTACAGATGTTCTGCATATGCTGATCCAGCAAGCATCAAACCTGCTTCACCTGTTTCTCTGTGCTGGATCATCTCAGGGGTGTCTTTGCACAGCCTGCCCTTTGGGTGTGCTCTACACCGACAGATCATGACCTCTATGGCCCTTCTGTGTAGGGCCTGTTCTGTCCGTCAGCCCAGTCACTTTTTCTTTCTGATGGTGGGACATGCCATGTAAGGTTCGGTTCCTCCATACTGTTTTATCCTCTTTCTCCTCTCTCTCATCAGGTGTCTGCTGTGTGAGGTATTCACTTGGATATTCATCCTATCTAGTCATCTTGTAGATGAACCTCGATATTTTGTGCTGGACTGCGCTCACCAGTCCTCAGCTTCTGTCTTTCCACTGAGTGTACAATCTCAGAGTGCTGGACTTGGGTGAAACTCACCATGCATGGTGAGGAGCTTCTTTGTCTTGATATCTGCGCCTTCAATCTCCAACTTTGACCAGCTAATGACCCAGTAGGGTATCGGCTGACTGGCATACATGCTGGTAACTGACTCTTACCATTCAGAAAATTTTTCAGGACTTGACTTACTCCCTGGAGGTATCTGGCTGTGGCTAACTTCTTTGCAGCCTCCTTAACCATTCAGTACTGATCGTTGCATACACATACAAAAATACACATATTAAGAGCTTGGAACAGGCACTGTTGTAGTTTCTGACTCTTGGACTCTCTTGTGAATTTAAACTTCATCATGTGGAGAAAGTACTGTGAAACTTAGCCAAACAACAGGAGATAAGTGTATTTCTAGGTAGCACTTGTACAGTGAATTAAGTTAATGAACTCTGCTGCACTCACCAGTTGAGTGCATCAGAGGCTCTGATGAAAACCATTAACAAGATTAAACAAATTCAGGGAGAGTGACCTCTTGACTAGAGTAGATATAGTTTGTTGTCTCCACAGACTACAATAAACACTCTGCCAATGTGTCTTAGTACACAGTGGCAGGACTGGACACAACAGCTTTGACAGTGATAAGAAAATTTACCGTGTATAGTGAGCTTTTCAATTTCCAATATGTGGGAATTGGATTGCTTAAGTGCCAAGAGCTTATGAGGGCATTCCTCAGGACACAGCGCGCAGTCATGCATGAATTGTCTTGTTATTGATTCTGAAATAAATTCTTGTGCCTCTGGTGGACCCATTACACTCCTCACACATAAATGAATGTGAAATAAACTCATGAATGGTGATGGTAGATTATTGGCATTACTTGGGTATCACTCGTTAACTTAACAGAGAGTGATATTGACACCACTGGGCCGGTAATGTGATCACAGATAGCAACTACTACAGTAAGATGGCTTCAGGAAAAGATTTGTGCAAATAGCAGGAGTGAAATATCACTGTACTGGGCTTGCACTAGGAGGTAGTACGACTAAGCCACTGTGGCTCAGTGTAAAAGAATTCAGTAAGCCACAAAAACCCACATTCTGTGTCCAAGACAGCGGCTTGCTGCAATAGCAAGTAAAACTTACAAGTAAACATTGACTAATACCAAGAATCGAATTTATTAAAATTAAAGTATCTAAGTCAAAGTTAAAATGTCTTGTAGTCCAAGTAAAACTTACAAGTAAACATTGAGTAATATTTTGCATGACTGCATCTTCACATAGTGAATGCAAGTTTTCAATTGTTGCGGGGTGTAAAACCACACTTGTCATAGGGGGGTGTGGGGGGATAACCCCCCGCATGGGGGATTGGGGGCCCCCCCGGGAAATGTTTTAGAAAATGGGGTTGCTTTCCTGCATTCTGGTGCATTCTGAGGGCAAAATCTTCTGTTCAGTTTACCTACAAAAATACACTAAAGTCAACAGTTCAAGCTTAACTATCTGTATTTCTATCCTATTTTATGCAGGTATAAATGTGACATTCAACAATTGAAAACTTGCATTCACTATGTGAAGATAGTCATACAAATATTACTCAATGTTTACTTGTAAGTTTTACTTGGACTAGAATACATTTTAACTTTGACTTAGACAACACCATTGGTATGCCATAGTTTAATTTTTTTTTTAATTCGATAATATAATTTTTCATTTCAATTTAAAAAGGCATATAAAATAGCAAGCGAGGTGAATACACATTTACATGCATCGCTGGTTATTCCTGCCGGTCATAGAGATCAAAAGTCTAAGACTACAAAAAAGTATTGATAATATCTTTCATTTACCTTCTGATCGGTCTGTCACAACTCCTACCCCCTCACAGCATTCACCATTTGTTGTTCAATTAGAATTTTAACACAAAATCTACTATAAAACACTCATTTTCAATCGATCGTCCTTGCCTTGTCGTCACCAATTTGCGGGTTTAGCTTATAAAAAAAGAATCTTTTTGTTTTTCATTGGACGAGAGGAGGCCATGACCCGAGTGCATATTTAATGATCGGGAGCGTTCGGGTCACTTCGGCTATTTCCGTCGGCTACTTCCGTCGGCATGCTTCGGCTAAATTCCGTCGGCATGCGGAAATAGCAGCGCTGGCGGAAAAGCGAGCAGCGGAAAAGCGAGCAGCGGAAAAGCGAGCGGCGCTAGCAAGCGAAAAAGTATTAAGTTTTAGCCTTTTTTTCCGTAAAAATAAGAACGCCACTGTGGCTACACAGTCTAAAAACCTTGTAGCCAATCTGGAATTTACTTTGCCTATGGCAAAGTGGCGAATGGCTAGCGCAAGCCCAGCTGTAAGAAAGCAACAAAATGTGTGTGAAAAATGTGGAAATTCTATGTGATAAGAAGAAATCTGCATAACCGTGATGAAAAATACATAACCTTCAGCACACTGGCCAAATGACTACAGTATTTATAAATAATACCACTACACTAGGACTTAACATGCATCACTTCTAAACAGGCTCTCCATGCCTGCCTGAGGCCATACATGCAACCAGACCCCCTCTCATCCTCTGTAAATGCTTCTGATGTAGGACTGTAATCAATACTTAAAGGATGAATTAAGAACAGATAAATAAAAGCATGACCAGAAATGCACTGGATGCCTCTCTCAGTAGCATCTTTACCAGCTTTACCGTTTATACAGCTCATCATTCATCTTCTAATTATAGGTACATTTTGCAATACATTGCACATTAATGTCATCATCTAAGTTTACAAATGAAAATCAATTGTTTCATGTGACTGTTTCAGCTGGGTTTGAAATTAACCGTACATAACCACATGCTGCTTGGTGCAGTTCATGGTTAATTATTTATACTGAATTTTATTTACCGTTACAAGTATAAATTTCACATTTTTTTATGGCTGTCACTTTAGCGCGTTAATTAGATTAATTCATTACGCGGCAAATTAACGTGCTATAAAAATTAACGCAATTAATCGTGAGTGGCAAGTCAATGCGCAAGTATTTTAAATTTGGCCCACTGAGTGACCCATATGCTGCAGTGGCACGTCACTTCCTATCTGCGCCACTAGTCAAAAGCAGGGTGACTGACAACAGCGATGGACGTGACACAGGAGAGGGAGGCAAGCCAACTCGGACCTTTGGGCGGAAAGTTTATTTCTAAAAAGAACAAAGACGGGACTATCAACAAAAACGCAGTGATTCTGCACTGTAGACAGCTCAGTAGTATAGCGGGTTGTCCAATGATTCGAGAACGGTGGTTCGATTCCCACTCCCGCAGAGTCATTTGTCGTTGTATCTTTGGGCAAGACACTTTACCGTCCTTGCATCCATTTGTGTGTGAATGTGTGTGATTGTTCCAGTGGTGGTCGGAGGGGCCGTAGGCGCAGATTGGCAGCCACGCCTCTGTCAATCTGCCCCAGGGCAGCTGTGGCTACATACGTAGTCTACCATCACAAAGTATGAATGAGGACTGAATGAATAATGGATCCAATGTAAAGCGTCTTTGAGTGTCTAGAAAAGCGCTATATAAATGTTATCCATTATTATTATTATTATTGTTATTAATATTATTATTTGTACCTTTTGTAAAAGAGAATTTTCATATCACCGAAGCAGCTCCAGCCTAAGGCATCATTTAAACACAGGGTTGAACGTTAGCTTACCCTTTTAAAGGAAAAGCCTGTTGGCATCTTGCCAATGATATTGCCGTATTTAGAGGCAATTTATACTATTAATTTTCAATTGCTGTATTGAGTAATCTTTAGTATTCATTTTGATTGAGAGTCTGCTTATGTGCGTATTTGAGACTCAGCCTTATTTTATTTCTAAATTTTAGTTATTTCATTCAACTATTTGTATTGCAATTTTGAGAAATGCACCTGGCCTAATTGGTTTGCTGATGTGCTTGGCCTTTTTTCTTTTGAATTTCATTTATAAAGCACACTCAACCAATAAAAACGTGGATTTCAAATCTTCTGTTCTTGGTGCATTATATTGATTAGTCATGCACTACAATTCTGTAATGTCCTAGAATTTAAAGTATTTATTTGGGGGCCTTTAGCAGGTATGAGATTTAAATGTGATTAATTAATTACAAATCCTGTAATTAGATTACTTTTTTTAATCGCCTGACAGCACTATTTTTTTTAATATATTTACTTGTGAAGACCATGCAATATGGTGAGCCTCCTGGGTTTCCTCTATGAACTATTATCTTCATTGATTTTACATTGGATGAGTTGAAATGCTAAAAATAAATGAAATATTAAAAGCAAAATACTCTCCTTTCCTGCAGTTCCACTCATCCACATTATTTCTAAACAAAATGATCAAAATATACAAACTGCTCTGAAATAAATTATTTCTAATATTTTCTAAAGACAAATAAAAAAGTTTTTACTCATTTCTTCAGTTCCCTCATAATCTGATGTAGTTCCTCATACTGGTTTGTATAGTGTGTAAACAAGTGGCCCCAAAGCTTTTCAATAATTTTTTCAACAGTTTTTTAAAATGACAACTGATGTGAGCCAAAATCACGATAGACCTTATCAATAAATGGCAGATAAATAATTTATTTTTTCACTTTACTTGGTGAATATTTTACCTAAATCAATCTGGTCTTTTTATTAACCATGCATCAATATTTATGTGACCGGCAGATTCTGTTCTTGTATTGGAGAGAACAATGTTGAAGACCTAGATGTAAGTTCCAATGAGTTCTGAAGAAGGAACTGCCTGCCTCGCCTGGTCATACATCACTTTCATTTTCAAAAGCAAAACAAATTCCCTTCTCTGTGACTTCAATGTGTGCAAAATGGACCAGCCTAAGGCCTCTCAACATCATCTTGGTGTGTGTGTGTTCACTGTGTACATGTATGTTGATATTCTACAATGTAAAGCATAAGAAGCATAATGTAAAACTCCATAAATCGCAGTTATTTTGTGTTCATTATTCAATAAATGGACTTCCTGTTGCTGCAGCATAAATAAACCTCATAGGGTACTTCACACATCTGAACATATTATGACAATGCCATACTCTTTCCACAATGCCAGAGTACTCAAATCATGCAGAATCCTGTTTGAGTGCTGTTACTACCTCGAGGCATCACAGAGTTGGAACAAACTGAAACCCTTTTTTACCTTCAAACGGATATTGGGGCAAAATAACAGAATGAATGAAAATACTGCTACGTAAATACAGTCATATGACAAAGTTTGGGCTCCCCTGAAAATTTCAATTACATTGCACCTTCGTTCTTTGCAGCTAATGCGTTCCAGGAACCACAATCGATTAAAGAATCCAAGATCGAGATTGCAATATATTTATCTGATTATTGACGGTAATTTAAACAATTTTGAACCCTCCCCATACTGATATTAAAGTACCTTCTATCTGTATTAACTTTTCCCACACTCTGATAGACTGTTTAAAGCACTTTTGTGTCTCGCGAAAGTCCGAAACTGACGGAACGGAGTACACTTTCGGATGCCGTCAGCCAATGTACTGCGCGTGACTGCCTACCAAAAATTTGCAATGAGGTGGAGTCACAAATGTTAATGCGCTATTTATAAATTATTTGACTGATGGATACCATAATATTTCGGTTGTGAATCTAGATCTATTAGACCAAATGAATATGTGCAATTTGTATTAAAAAAATTTGATACAACAGAAAAAAAAATCACATCAATATTAAGACCCTCCTTTTGCAAATATAACAGCTTCTGGTTTATGGATGGAGGTATTTTGGACCATTCCTCTTAAAAAAAAAAAAAAAAAAACAGAAGAAGAAAGAAAAAGAAATGTACTTTATTAATCCCACTTGGGGAAATTATTTTTTCTACTCAAGTTACTGGTTTTTGAAATGCATAATAGTATATACAGGATGTGTGTGTGTGTGTGTGTGTGTGTGTGTGTGTGTGTGTGTGTGTGTGTGTGTGTGTGTGTGTGTGTGTGTGTGTGTGTGTGTGTGTGTGTGTGTGTGTGTGTGTGTATGTGTGTGTGAGTGTGTGTGTGTCTGTGTCTGTGTCTGTGTGTGTACAGACCCCTGAAATAGACAAAAATACACAAGGGGCCCTGTAAGAATGCGGTATATACAGTGGGAGGTAGAGTGGCGGGCAGCTCTGAGAAGGTGCGCACTTCAAATGAGCAGCTTGTGTGTGCGCGGGGGGAGTGCCTTGTTCAAGGAAACCTTGGTAGTGCTTAGGGGGTGAGCTGGCACCTCACACTGCCAGCTCACACTCCAAATATTTCAGCCCCACCCGGATCTCAAACCTGCAACTTCCCGTCCCCAGTCCAAGACTTAGTGGACTGAGCTACTGCCGCCCCATTCAGTTAAGTTTGATGGTTGCTGAGCATGGACAACCTGCTTCAGATCATCCCACACATATTCAATTATATTCAGGTCTGGAGACTGGGATGTCCATCCCAGAACATTGTACATTGCTCTTTTGTGTGAATGCCAGAGTAGATGTTGAGCAGTGTTTGGATTTGCCTTTGAGCCCCAGAATAACTTCTACAAATCTACAACTTCTACAAATTGCACACAGCCTCACAACATGAAAGATCCTCCACCAAAATGTACCGTGATTAGCAAGAATTTTTCTTGGAATACTGTAATTTTTCACTGCCATGCATAACACCACTTGTTATGACCAATAACTCAGTCTTTGTTTCATCAGTCCATAGTACCTAATTCCAAAATTAATATGACTTGTCCAAATGCGCTTTTGCATACCTTAAGTGACATGTGTGTAGAAAAGGTTTCTTCTGCATCTGTCACATATAACATCTCTTTGTGCGAAGTGCACTGAACAGTTGAACAATGCAGTGACACTACCTGCAGCAACATGATGTTGTAGTTCTTTGTGGTGGTCTGTGTGATGTCTGACCATTCTCACCATACTTTGCCTTTGCCGCTCTGACATTTTTCATGGACTGCTACTTCTAGACTTAACAAGAATTGTGTTAGTGGTTTTCCATTTCGTCACTATGTTTCTCACAGTGGAAAATGACAGCTGAAATCCCTGAGAAAGCTTTTTGTAGCCTTTCCCTAAACCATGACGTTGAACAATCTTTTCTTTCAGGTCATTGTAGAGTTGTTTTGAGACCCCCATGTTGCCAATCTTCACGGGCGTTTCAAAGAGAAACGCAAAATACAATTGGCAACCTTAAACATCTTTACTCATGATTGCATGCACCTGCCTATGAGGATCAAGGCTTGATGAGCTCACCAAGCCAATTTTGTGTTCCAATTAACCAGTGCAAAGAAGTCACCGGTATTCAAATAAAAAAAATGCCAAGAGTCCCGAATGTTTCTACCTGTTTAATTTTGTTTTGATGCATCTTCTGTTAGTCCAATACACCTAGTTTCACTTCTGACATAACTGTGTCCATCAGTGATATACAGTATATTTTGATATATTAAAATTAAGTTGCTGATCCAAACTCCAAATGATTTATAAATGCAAATATTTGAAACTGTCAGAGATGCCCAAAGTTTTTCATATCACAGTATGCATAATATGCTTAACATGCACTGTTAACCTAAAAATAACTATGCATCAATGCTACAAAGGTATCAAGCAAGGCTATGATGAATGACTGTTTTATACCCACTCCCGTATCATTGCTGGTGTATTTGTGTTGGGCTGAGTGAATGATTTTGTCCTCACTACATTTGGTCAACAGGATGACTGACAGGTTGTGAACCTCTGTCATGTCAATAGCTGTGTGAATTCAGTAGTGAATTTGCTTATAGATTAATGTTATCCTTCTTCAGATATTGTCATTGCTTACATCTAGATAACTTGTAGCAAAAATAATCCATTGCTCATAAACTTCATAGTAGTAGACTATAAGGCAATAAAAAGTTTTCTGAAAGGTAACATCTGATTGAGCTTACTTGGCTGTAACTAAAGGCAATAAAAGAGCAGTGAAACCAATGGATGAGAGCTGGAAAGTACATGATTGTAAGTAAAAAATTCAAAAGGAAAATTGATTGGTTAAGTCATTTAACAAGAAAAAAATGCTGAAACTCAATAAATTGACAATGAAAAAAATCCTTGGTTAAAGACGCCACATAAACTAAACACAAACGCTAATAGTTATGCTTTTTTACAGAACATAATTCTAGTGAAAAGCAATGTTTTCTATTAAATAAACAAATGTGCTATTGTTTTAAAGATTCCTGAGCTATAATCTTTATTGTCAAAATATTTGATCAAGTATCAAATGACGAGGTTATTAAGACTGGTCCCATGTTTGTCGATGTCGCTTGTCCACCTTTCAGGGCACGAGCCTGCTTGAGCCTATCTCAACTGCGTATGGGCGAGAGGCATGGTATACCCCGGACGGGACGTCAACTCAATGCAGGGCCTGAAAACATAGTGTTTTCAGCTATACACTGATAACCCTTATCTGAGAGAAATGCTAATTCCAACTTTCTATTTGACAGAATAAACAGGAGCAACAAAAGGTACGACTTTTGATGGTATCTGGTTTTGTGTTATGAAATTTTTTTATTGAAAAATGCTGCATTTACAGGTTGTAACAGCATTTCAGATCTTCAGACAGATGGACATTCTTATAGTTTCCTCCTGACTTTGTTCTTGGTGAATGATAATAACCAGATATAGAAGACTGGATTTAGGAACATATTGTCTATTGTTCCTTGTGGGACAAACTGTAAAAATAGATTAGCTGTTCATAGCTAAAAGTCCCAGTTGTGATTTTTTTAGCACACAGATGTACGCATTTGTTACACAGTGACCTGTAATCAGGGTTTTTTTCAAATGTTGTTGACAGGACTAAGTCAACCTTTTTTATTCCACTGAATGGCATTTACTAATTACCTAGCATTATGAGGTAAGCTGCACATGTATGGGCCTAAGTGCCTAAACCTAAATTTTAATCTAACACTGAACCAATAAATGTTTTTTTCTTGTAATATATTTCTTTACATTGCACATACTGTGTACTCTAAAATATGTAACAACAGTAGCTCAAATCAACCACAACTGATTCAAGTTGATGCCTTTATATATCTTGTCTACCAAGAGTATAAAAAAGAAGGTATAAAACATTTACTAATCCCTCATTTTATCACTCAACCTCTCTATGGTACTTTACATGTCAGGTTATGCTGTATTTATTGACCCTCTCACTCCACTTAACCATGCAAAAAGAACTTTCATTGCACTATTGATGGACTGTTTATAATATCCTCAAGCCTGAAGACAGCCCAAACTATTTAATCTCAAAGTAAACCATTTATTCATGATAGGACTCAGTAATGACTTACATTAGTCAGATGCACATTTAGCATTTTTCACATAATTTCCCTTTCAACATTACATCAACACAAATTAAGGACACCAGAAGAGCAAGAACACTGACTGAGTGGACAGACGCTATTTGGAATCTCTGAGTGTTTACTGGTTACCTGGGGTTAACTCTTCCATGTATTGATCAACAAAGAGAAGCTCCCTGCCATACCTTTGGTACGACAGATAAGCAGGAATTTATACAGCGGATAACCTCGCTAAAGCAAGAATCTTTTGCCATCTTCAAAGTAAGATTTATGTTTTTTTCAGTAAGTGTGAAACAATGCTTTTCTAAAATGTCACAAAGAAAAGGCCATGGTATTCACGCTCCTTGTTAATCAGGGTTCCACTTCCACAAGTGTTGGAATGTTTGTATTGAGGAACAGAAACATTTGCATTCCCCATAGGGGAACATGACAACAGGATCGATAGGGTAGTCTCTAAACTAATTTTCTGTGTCCTAAAGCTGTAATTCAGCACTACTGCTATTTCTTGAAATTCTGCAGTTGACTTACTGATATTTTTAACAGTCATTATTTTTAAAATATCACAGATTCCCTTTAGTATACATTTAACATTACTCTTAAAGATGCTATGTTTTTGCTGTGTTGATAGCAACATGGTTAAGACTTCAATGACCTGTGTTCCATTGTCTAAGCAATTCTCTTTTAACTGAGAATCCTCCCAAAGCGACAACCAACTGAAAACAATCTAATCCTCCCCTCTAAAGGGAAAAGCCTGGGGACTGAACCCTTGGGCTGTTAACTTAGAAATTGGAGGAGGAAAAAAAGCTTGAAAAAAGAATACAGTGGTACCTCTACTTACGAAATTAATTGGTTCAGGGAGAAATTACATGAGTAGAAAATTATTTAAGTAGAGACGCGTTTTCCATGCAAATGCCCTAATCCGTTCCAAGCCCCCAAAAATTCCGACATAAATGTTTTATAAAGCATAAAAGTGCATTAAAACATGTAACAAATACAGTATTTTCGGCACTATAAAGCGCACTGGACTATGAGGCGCACCCTCAATAATTTGTTTGTTTTATAATTTATTTCATATATAAGGCGCACCGGATTATAAGGCACACACAATAAAAAATGAATAAAATGTATTTGATAAACTGCAGCGGCTGTAGTTGCGCACTCCGTCCACTACATAGAGCCGCGCTGCTCAGGCAGTAATGATTGCATTCATGACTTCCTGACTATCTTTGAATGGCCCCTATTGTTATGTCAACAAGCCATTCTGTGCCTCATGAGGAAACCTGATCGCTTGATCACTATGCCATCTTAGAAAGAAGTCAACCTGCATATTAAAAAACCTGACATTAAAAACTGGTTAAATTCATTACGAGTGCAGTCAGCGCAAACAGAGCGGATTATTTCCTGATCTGAAGTTCGAAGCAGATATTTAAGCTCCGACATTCATCTTCGTTTATTAATTAAATATTGTTTCAATCGATCGGTAGTCCAGTTGGAGGTGAGCTGCAGCTATTTGTTGTCTAAACAACCAGTTTTTAATGTCAGGCTGCTAATTTATTGGCAAATGTGACACTGTTTTACTCATAGAACAGACTTTAACGTCTCACAGCCGTGAATCTCACGGCATGTCGCTGCAGACAGAATACACAAACTTAAATGCGCCCCTCCGCCGCCCGCTCAGAGCTATCAACTACATTTGTAAATCAATTGCAGCACACCAGACACCTTTGTCTAGCAGTGACTCTGCTCTTGAAATTTCAGAAAAGGCTGGAAGTTCAGCTTTGAGGGTCTTTCATTCACCTTTATGCCAGTTTCTCCGTGTGTTACCACAAACTAATAGAATGGACCGTCACTAGAATCCAGTACTGAAACTCGACAATAACATTTTTTAGACCAATTAACTTTAAAGTGGGTTATTTCCCAACTACTTCACAGTAGTTGGGAAATACTGAGATCCGTCAGTCAGTCAAACTTTATTAATAGAGTTGTTGAAAATTCCCAGTGTTTTGCTACGTTATCGTAGCCGGTCACGTAGCCTGTTCTCAGCAGGCTGCTCTGCAGTCAAACAGCAGGAGTGAGAGTCTGCACCTCGGCGACGCCCCTTGACTACCGTTGTTACAGGGCGTAGTACGACCTGAATACTGTCTGAGGGTGCCCCTGGTGACATAGTGCAGCATGACTGCCGGCCAGACTGCCGGCTTTTTTTTCAGCGATCTTGTTTTTAACCAATACTAATATTAATATTAATCCATATACAAGGCGCATCGGATTATAAGGCGCACTACAGGGTTATGAGAAAATTATAGGCTTTTAGGTGCACCTTATAGTGCAGAAAACACTGCAATGTCATTGTCACTTGGTTTTTCTCCAACTTTTGCATATTTTTCGGAGGCATGGTGACATTCAATCAACCTTTATTTGTATAACACTTAATTACATCGGCAGACATTTCATAGCGCTTTAACAGACAAACCCAACAGGACTCTCCAAGCATAAGCAACAGTTTACAAGTGCTCACTCTGAAGGGTCTAACTCAGTGGTCCCCAACCCCTGGACCGTCAGCTTGGTGCAGAGTCCACAGGAGAATACAGTATATGAATTAAAGGCAAAGAAAACTATTGAGTGAAACCCAAAAGTTAAAAAAAAAAAAAAACATTACTAGTTACTAGTCTAATCTCTCTTTATTTCTAAAACTATTTTTTAAATGACTACCTGCCTTTAACATTTTGATAATATTTTTTCTCTTTTTACTTTAACAGTTATGATGTTGTTATTAATAAAATCATTGAAATTAACAGTTTGTTTAGTTTGTTATATTGCACTATTGGCAAAACTCAATCCTTGTGTATGCTTCTACCATATATTCTGTTATTACTTTTGGGATGCATAAATGTCATGTTGGTATGCACAAATTTTTCTTGAAGCACATCGCAGTGATGCACAACTTTTTTGAGGTAAAATGAACTCTGATTATGTATCCCAAAACACACAGTACAGTATACTAAATAACATTAATGTGGTATGTGAATGGAACGCATCAATAATGTTTCCTTACTTGAAAAGTTTTCAAATTCAAAATATTCTAATTTGTCGATGTTTCAGCTTATTAATTGTTTGGCCTTTAACTACCATACATCTTTTAAACTTTGCTCACAGAGTTTAAAACTCTTCCATCAATAATTTGCAAAGATTATTACATTTGAAGGACTCTTATAGGTATGTTAAATCTTTGTTGATAGTGACAGCTGTTTTCTCTCCCCAGCATGTGACCTTTCAAGACTTCCTTTGGTCACGACTTTCAGAAGGTTGAAAAAATTGTGCTGGATTGGTTCTTTAATGTGATCAGACAAGCCCAGCACAATTTAATTTTAAGCAGGCTTGCATTTCCAATCACACTTTCAAATATTTCAACTTTTGTAAGTTCATGGATCCTGAGACACTGACTGAGCCTAAAGAATTACATTTTAAAGGAAATTTATAGTGATTTTCATTAGGATGGTATGAAAAATACCATGATAATAAATATGAAAGATACATTCATAAAATAAGTTCTATCTCTTGTAGTATTTCCTTTTGGACTGTACATGCCTGGTGGGCTGCCTAAAAAAAAAGACACTGTTGATATGTTACAATCTAAAATTAAGATGTGTTCATAATCAGAGGAAGTGGATAACCAAAAGTAGTAATAAACCATCATTATGTTCGGCTCCCAGATGAAAGAATATAATCAATCGAAAATGTTTGTCATTGTTTATTAAGTTATATTAAGCAATTACAGGCATTGATATTTTAACATTTTCATTAAAAACTCCAGAGCTGAACCAAAGCCCACATGGGAAGAGGGGAGAGGGACAAATGTGAGGGAGAAGGAGAAAGAGGAAGTCAAGTGTGTGTGTGTGTGTGTGTGTGTGTGTGTGTGTGTGTGTGTGTGTGTGTGTGTGTGTGTGTGTGTGTGTGTGTGTGTGTGTGTGTGTGTGTGTGTGTGTGTGTGTGTGTGTGTGTGTTTCTCAATGAGTAGTGTAAGCTGTAAGAGATTTCGCCATCATGAACAGAGTGCATCACACCTTCTTATCTCTTTTAGCAATAAACATCCATCTTTTACTTTGGGAAAACTGCCATTCCATAATGTTAAGTAAAATGTCCCTCCAAGCTGAGGAAGAGCACATGCAGATATAATCAAACCTCAGCATTTACTTTGCACAACTGATTAGTTTTGCCAGTCATGTGACTGTATACTACACAAATTACAGCTTTTTTCCAGTCGCTAACAAGCGTTTATCCAAACAGTAGTCACATTTTCAAAACTCTAAACACAATTAGCACAGTATCGGTCTTTTGTGGCCATACCAATCACACATTTCATGTTGCTTTCACACAATATGCTGTCAATGAACATATTTCCACAATGCTTTCATTTTCTTAACAGACAAGCTATACCTCCCAACAAAATAGTGGATTGTTTTTCTATTATTTTCGGATGTTAACACACAACATCCCACAATAGCAACAACAATATTCCAAACCTTAGATACAGTATAAAAACCTCTGCTTCTGCAATGATATCAGTTAAAAAAAAAATATTGCAGCTGATAAACAATTGAATATGTATATATTTTTTAAATTCTTCTTTTTTTATTTTATATACTCAATCCCCAAAGGGAAATTAGTGACACACTGTAGTGTTAGTAATTCCCACGTGCATATATAAGTGTGTACAGGCCTTACACACACACACACACACTCAAAAACACACACACACACACACACACGGGTCCTGTATGCATGCAGGGGGAGGTAGAGTGGTGGGCCACTCATTTACGGTGCGCCAAAATTAGCAAATGCTAAGGGTGACGGCGCCTTGCTCAATGGTGCCTTGGCAGTGCTCCAGAGGTGAGCTGACACCTCCCACTGTCAGCTCACACTCAATTTTTGGGCGAGAGTGGGAATCGAACCACCGATCTTGGAACATTGGATGACCCGCTCTACCACTGAGTCACTGTCCCCCCATTGACACACAGCTGATCATTGCCAAGGGTGGATCCGGCATACCAATCGGTTCTATCCCAGGTGCATCGCCTTGGATGATATCAGAGATTGTTGGATGTGTTTTTTTGCGTAAGCCCCCCGTCCCCCCCCTTTTTTTCTGGGCTTTTTGCTGTCATTGTTTTTTGTTGTTCAGAACGCTCTTGTGTGTTTTCATGAATATTTTGTTCACTAAGCTTTTTCTGTTCTATCATATTGTAAATAGTATTTTTACTGTACCTCCTGTAATAAACTGTAAAGGAAAAAAACTGATTTGCTCTTCACTAGAATGCTTTTGAATGTGAACATTGCATGTGGACATAAAGCTCTCAACCAAGAAAGTTTGTGTACATTTTTTATGCAAATAGCGGTAAAACAAACATAAAAGTCAATGTAATTTTTTCAAATGTTAACGATACCCAGTATTTTGAAATCTGTTGTACTTTGATTGACTGCATGTATCTTATGAAGTGATAACAAGCATTATTGTTTGACACAGTAACTTGATTTTGAGTCGAATATCCAGTGTTTTGGTTAAGTGTGTGTGCAGAAAAAGATGTATTCTATTTGAAATGAAGAGTTAGTGTTTATTTAACACAATGTGCTTTTGAGGAGAAAATTAACCATTTGGACAATTGTGCTTTCTAGGTGGAAGCCTGTGTTAAGAGTTTAGAAAATGTGACTACTGTTTGGACAAACGCTTGCTAGCGACTGAAAAAACTGTAATTTAATCGGTACACTATAGTCCACACTTCAAATATTTATGACAATTTATACATCAAGACCTACTGATAAATAATTTGGTGAAAACATTACTATCATAGATACCGTTGAAGACATGGAAGTGGAATCAAGTGACGAGAAACTGATGTGTTTTGACACCGACGGCATTTTTACTCTGATTTCATTCATACACTCCATAAGGTGTAAAATTACCCACTCAGAGCACAACTTTCAGCTATCAGTGTTAAAAATTATAATATCAATATCATCCTTGGAAATCACAGATCTGGTTGACAACACGTAGTAAAAACCTTTACTTATGTAACAAAGTATTTCAAATAATTCTGGTACAGAAATTTGAATCAACATTTTTGAAAGGAGCCCACTGAAAAAGAACCCCGCAACATTCCAGTTGCATAACACAACACCGTTGGGTATTTTGAAAAAAAAAAAAAAAAAACACCAATGCCAAAGATCTGAAGACTGTCAGGTTTATGTGACATCATTTCAGCTTTATTGTTCTTGCATTCTTTTGCTGTTCCGTTAAAAAAAAACCCTTGTCTATCTTGAAAGCAAATACTACTGTATACAGAGGCCCCGTCCACACGATAACGGATATTTTAAAAACGCAACTTTTTTGTTGCGTTTACGCCTTCCGTCCACACGACAACGCAGATATCCGGAACGAAAATGCAACTTTTTAAAAACGCTGGCCGAGGTGGATTTTTTAAAAAACGCTGGGTCTGCGTTGACGTGTGGACGGCGTATCCGCGACTATTTAAAAACGGTGACGTCTTGCCTGCGACGAAAACCGCGGTGACGTCATATTTATGGGCCTGTGTGTTGTGACAACAAAACACGGAGGATTCCTATTGGATAAAATTTGACTCAATACTGCCACCACATGGTTTGGCATGCTTATAGCAGTCTTCGAAAACGCACTGCTGCGTTTATGTGTGGACGGAGAATTTTTTAAAAACGCTGTCATGTGGACGGGAATCGTTTTCGATGTGTTTTTAAAAAGTTCCATTTTTTTAAAAATCCGTTATCGTGTGGACGGGGCCAGAGACTGCCTGGCACAGACTTTCAAGAACCAGATAAGTACATTTGCAAAAAGACCATAGCAACAGAGTTTTGAAATCAAAGTGACCTAAATGCATAGTAACAAAAGTATGACATCACTTCCATGTACTTGAGCATAAGCATGTTCTACAGCTGCTAAAAATAAAAATATGTGCAAATGTTAAAATTTATTCATCACATCCTAGCGGAATCTTACTCAAGCTTATAATTTTCTTTCAACAGACCACCTTGTGTTTGATGAAAAGCACAAGTACAGCCTAATCCTGTATCTTCAGTAATTGTTGCCATAATTCATCCTGGTGGATAGCCTACACTTACAATTTGTTTTTCCTCACCTCTTGACTACAGGCACCACAAGAAACAATGAGCACAAAGCAAATACGTGCTCTGTTGACCCACAATAACACAATGCAGGAAAAAGGAGCCTGAAGGTCCCATTGTCTCCCCTCTCCACAGGGCAGTGTTGACTGTCAGTTCAGCTGTAAGTAAAGCTGACACAGTATCACATCACTGCAAGATAGTTTAAGGGGAAAGAGGACGTGGCGACTCAAGGACACAGGACATTTATTGATATGGCCAAGTTCTTGAGTGCAGCAGTATATGTCCTTCACTGACAGGGCCTTATTGCCTGGACATTAATCACTATTGTCATGAAGCACAGGAAATTATGTGCACCAGTCTCCCCCAGCAGCGTTTTCCACCCTTGTTTTAAACAGCCAATGCATGTTTGGGTTACTGGGACAGATCAAATGCATTGGAGAGAAATGACAGACTCGTTCTAAATGATTTAAGGCTGCTGTGACCACTTTAGAGCATACACAACAAATAATGAATTGATAACCGGTGGCCTAGATTATCATAAGTTAAACAAATAGCAGTTTAATCACAATCAATGTCAAAATAGGAGAATGGTTTTACGAATTAAAAGCAAAGTGTAAAATGCTACATTACAACATTAATGGTGGCATCTTTGCTCAGAATAACTTCACCAGTAATGTCAGGGTGTTGCACTAATAAACACTAATATGCAATAACAATTTTTTTTGTTAATCTCTACACTCAGCAAGACAACACCTGCGATGGTTGCTCATACCAGTATAAATTCTTCACAATATACAGGCAACATATAAAGATTATACATGCAGTTCAGTAATAAAAACCTGGATAGAATAGCCTGAATGTATTTTAGTTATCAAAAATTAACTGCAAATGTGTTTCATGTGCTTAACTATAAATAAACACACAGACACTGTGTCTGAAGAACATTTTAAGACGCTCCGAGTCTGAATTACATTTTAAAATCTCAACAGAGAGACAAAAATGGGGCAGATGAGAATCGATGCAGATCCAAGGAACACGAGCAATCAACCTTGTTACTTTTCAGGCAAGAACTGCAGATTTAAAAAGGAAAAACACACAAAATAATAGCTACATATTTTTGTGAAGGCTGAAAGAAAAGTGGCATACGTGCAAGACTATCACTTAGTGTATTCATAGTTCCTATAGAATACATTTCTCTTCCTGACTGGGGGTCAGTTTCTACTACACAACAGCAGCTGTAATAATATATAAGGCTGTGTTATTAGCATTATAAATCAGTGTTTTAACAAGTACGTCCTCACTTTGTTCAGATCATGTTCCTGCATAATGATGCACATGTACAGCCATATAAAGAACATGATGCATATCCTGCCATACGATTTCATTGACAATAGCAGAAAGGAAGAAGATTAGCTGTATCCAGCAAGTACACAGATACAGCTGATAAACAAGACAGTCAGAGACTGCAACATCCCACGACACTCCTGAATTGAAAATTGTACCCTGACCTACACATTTTTGTGACTCTAGCTTCCTGAAAAAGTTGCTTTTTGTTTTGTGATTATATCTCGTGTTTCAGAGATGTGTACCTAAAAAGATATATACGTGAAAATTTTACCTTGACTTAGTGTTTCAAGGTCAAGTTTGTGATCCAATTGTCATCCCCTTGCCTCCCTGAATATAATACCTTTTGTTTCGTCTTTCTATCTTATCCGTTTCCTTAGATAGGGTACGTGCAAAAAAATATACAAAAGTTTAAATTTGACCTTGACCTAGTTTTCTCGAGGTCAAGGTCATCATCTAATTTTCATTCCTTTTGCTGCCTGAGTAATGTGCTTTTTGTGTCATCTTTCTATCTGCAACGGTTGTGAAGATATTTGGTGGACGGACGGACACAAGACGAACACACAAACACTGACAGTTACAATAAATCACTGCTTCGTGGGATTTAATAATATTACCAGGAAATCCATTAAACCCTTGGGCCCCATCCACATGGTGCCGGCTCTTTTTGAAAACACAACTTTTTTCACCCCGCATAGAAAAAGATTCACTTCCACACAACAGCATTTTCAAAAAAAATCTCTGTTCACACATAATCGCATAAGTACGTTGATCAACACTTTTATAAGCAAAACAGGAGAGAAGACCGTGGCATGTGGAAATTCAATACTATCCTCCTGTAGGACTACCTCCATCACAGACTTCTCCCACCAGCAGGCAGCCCATCCCAGTCTGACCCACAACGGGCATCATCTTCTTTGGCAAGGAATGTGAATGAATGAATGAATAAATAAATAAACTTATAACTCATAAAGAAAGGAACAGACAAACAAATATTAAAGTGTCAAGCATGTTTATCAATGTATCTTTGACGTGGAGCTATTATAACTCAGAAAATAGCCACTTTTGACTCCGTCCATTCTGTGTGTACATGAAGACATGGGTCACACAAACTAACATCACAGCTGTTTTTGACACAGGGAGACGCCCCCGGGATAGAAAAAGTTTCGGTTACAACGTCCGAACGACAACGCAGCATTTTTTTTTTTAAATTTACTTTAGCCAGCGTTTTCAAAAAGTTTTCATCCCGGATATGTGCGTCGTCGTGTGGACAGAAGGCGTAACCACAACAAAAAACTTGCATTTTCGAAAAGATCCTGCACCGTGTGGACGGGGCCTTACAGTTGTGCAAGACTTTATGTAAAAGTATCTGTGTAACGAAGCAGCGGAGCCTCTACGAGTGTTCTGACATGGAGGTACATTCACACTGATACAAATAAATACACCAGAAAAACAACATGTACAGGTAGTCCTCAACTTAAGAACATTTAGAGATACGAACAAACAAGCTCCGCCACATCCAACTCTTGTCCGGCAATTCCGCTTTCTGCCACAACCTCCGGTGGGGCAGCACTGCTGCACTCATGCATCTCCAACACTCTTCTCCCCATCTTGTTCTCATGTGTTGTTATTTGTCTGAGCATCTGAGAATGTCAGGCTCCGTAACTTGGAAACATTGTTTATCATTGAAAATAAAGTAAAGGCTATTGAAGATAGTGGTAGTGGTGACTATCTCACTGATGAGAACTCTGGCTCTCACCGACAATAACTCCCCCCTCTTCCTGCTCTTCCTTTGTTCTAAAGGTAATCTACATGCAACATGCCCCAGTACAGGACAGTGGATCATCAACATCAACAGCTGACTCTGGATGTTGTTCGATGTGCTTAAAACTGGTCAAGAGTTCCTTTAAGTGTTTTCTTCTCCCGGATTAAATTATAAGGAGCAAAAGTTTACTATAAACTAATCTGAATTCAAAGCAATCACGTGAACTGCGTGTGATGCTCAACGGTATGTATTGGAACTATACATACATATTTTAATATGAGTATGTTTTTTATTCCTATTTATTGTACAATAACATGATTGTATGTGCTTTTAACTTTTTCTAGTGATTTTAAAAATCCAATATGTGTGGCGGGCAGATTGGTTGAGTGAAATGACGCAAACTTGATTATTTTTTCGTATACTTTTTTTAAAGCGACATATATTCGAGAACGACTTAACTTGAAATGACATGTAACTGCATTTTTTTTATTAAGTGTTATTTTTATGTTGTCAGGTTGTCCCCCTGTACCAAAATGATATAGGAACCAATGGGTTAGGTTTCTGCCTGGAAGTTTTAACTAACGCTCATCTCTTTTGTTATTTGATGTTAACTATTGTAGAGTTAACTCAGAAACTTAATGGAAATAAAGCAGAGTAATAATACATAAAGTGGCGTGACTTTTGATTACTAGGAAGCCCATGTGTGAAATCCCTCAGTGCCTTAAACCTTGACTTAGCCTCTAAACCGCTGAGGATAAGATTAATTCAGTAGAAGTAGACAGGTAAAAGTTACATTACAGTACTACAGTATTTTATTTGGTTTGTGTTGCTTTTATATCATGTTATTGTTTCTCGTAAGTCTAAGAGAAGAGTATTTTAGGATTTAGAGTAGTGATTGCATTTAAATGACCTTTTAGTTTGAAATTTATTAAATCACTTACGAGCAAAAACCTCTCTGAATCAATTGTGTTGGAATTTTATAAAACTACCTGTATTCATCCCACAATGGAGAAATTTATTTTTCACTGAATACAATTACAACTCATAGTAAGAGGGTTTGATGCCTTGCTCAAGGGCAAGATGTCCAATTACCAGTCCACACTCCATACTGTGGTACAGACTGATCTATTGCCACCCATGCTAGTGGCCCACACTTGAGTTATGAAAGGAAGTGGAGGAAACACTCACAGCTGAACCAAAGTTCCAATCTTCAATGGCAGTGGAACTTCTCTCAAAACAGAATGTCTTATGATTCTTAGAAGCACAAAACACACTTCCACTTCAAATCTAAGTATAAATTTGCTTTTTTTATTCAAACCATCCAATGTATATTCTTCTTTCATACTAATAAAAACACTTGGGTACTCTTTCATATGCAATAATTTTGAATACGCTGCACTTTAATCACTTTGTAGCACAGAGCTGTTTACATTAAAAATGGAAAACCAGTATAAATATCCCTTTTAAAAAACCTCAATTCATGAATGAAAATGAAATAAAATGAAATCATCTTTATTAATCCCCCGTAGGGGAAATTATCTGTCCACTCTAATACATTAGTTTTTGGTCACATGCGTATACAGTATACTGTCTGCGGGTACAGGCAAGTAACACACACACACACACACACACACACAGTCTGTAGGCATGCAAATGATGGAGAGGTAAAGCGGCGGGCAGCTTGTAAGGGCACTGTGCATTGCTCAAGGGTACCTCAGCAGTACTCAGGAGGTGAACTGGCACCTCCCACTGCTGGTTCACACTCCAAATGTTTTGGCCCACATGGGTCTTGAACCCTGGCAGCACGATCGCGAAGTGGGTAGCGCTGTCGCCACACAAGACAGTGGTTCTGGGTTCCGGGGGGCGTGTCCCTGCGAGGAAAACCGCTGTGATGTCATGCATGTGACCCGTGTCTACATGTACAGTACAAACAGAGCTAAAAACGGCTATTTTTGATGTATAACAGCTCCGCGTCGAAGATAAACATGCTTTGCATTTAAATATTTGTTCGTCTGTTTATTTATGTGTCATAAAGTTTATATATTTGTTTATTCATTCATTCATTCATGTTCCACGCCAAACACACCGACGCCAGTTTTGGGTCAGACCGGGATGCGCTATCTGCTGGTGGGAGAACTCTGTGATGGAGGTCGTCCTACAGGAGGATAGTCGTGAATTTCCACATGCCACGGTCTTCTCTCCTGTCGTTCTTGGAGTTGTTTTGCTTATAAAAGTGTTGATCAACGCACTTATGCGATTATGTGTGAACAGAGATTTTTTTTTAAAATGCTGTTGTGTGGACGTGAATCTTTTTCTATGCGGGGTGAAAAAAGTTGTGTTTTCAAAAAGAGCCGGCACCATGTGGATGGGGCCCACGAAGCAGTGATTTATTGTAATTGTCAGTGTTTGTGTGTTCGTCTTGTGTCTGTCCATCCACCAAATATCTTCACAACCGTTGCAGATAGAAAGATGACACAAAAAGCACATTACTCAGGCAGCAAAGGGAATGAAAATGAGAAACTGCACCAATCCGCCTGTCAATCTCACGTTCCATCCGTCCCTCACTCGTGAACAAGACCCCAAGATAGTTAAAGTCCTCCACTTGAGGTAAGGACTCTCCACCGACCTGAAGAGGGCACACCACCCTTTTCCGGTCGAGAACCGTGGCCTCGGATTTAGAGGTGCTGATCCTCATCTCACTCACGTTACACTTGGATGCAAACCATCCCAGCTGAAGGTTCAGGTTTCAAGAGGCCAACAGGACAACATTGTCTGCAAAAAGCAGAGATGAAATCCTTTGGTCCCCAAACCAGACTCCCTCCAGATTCTGGCTGCGCCTAAAAATTTTGTCCATAAAGATTATGAACAGGACCGGTGATAGAGGGCAGCCCTGCCGAAGTCCAACATGCACCTAGAACAGGTCTGACTTACTACTTTGCAAATATTTACTTATACCTGCCATGCTGACACTAAGACAATTAAAAGCAATTTCTCAGAATGTGTTACCTATTGGTAAATACATCTGGTAAATGTGGCATTTGACAATTAATGAATTTCATAATTTACATTAAATTACAAGAAATGACCCCAAACCAAACCTTGCTTCTTCAGGTTTTACAGAAAATATCCCAGACTGCCCTTTTTGGCCTGATCTCTAGTGTCCTTACTTTCCTACAAAATCCTGAATTTTATTAAACGTCCTTTTTTAAAAACCACTTCATAAAAGATATTTTGCACTAATGAAAAGGAAGCTCCTTTCACAGACTTTCACCAGTCACACAATGCAAGGAACACATACCGGCATGCTTTCTTTCAAGACACAATGGTGGTCACAGTATACTACTAAACATTGTACAATGTATGAGTCCATAGATGCTGTATCAGTTTGTGCTGTTTTCGGCCCTGGAAGTCACACATCTGCTGCAAAGCGGTAACAGAAGACTTGGTAAAATTAAGTGTGACAATAAATTAATATAAGCTATATAAAAGCTATGCTAACTTTGTATTCTAATGTGAACCAGCTGAAAAAAATATTTTGAATAATATCCAAGATAGAGTACAAAAAACAACATTCTAGGTGACAGCAGTAGGACAGACTTTCATACTTTTTCTACGTGATACTATAATGAAAACAAAAGTAAACTCCTTGTACGATCGTAACTTTACAAGAATATTTTATCATAACATTGATCATATCCAATTAAACAGAATTTTTTTTTATTGATTGCTATTCTAATTTTATAGCATAACAAATCTAATAATTAGACATAACAATTTTAGGCATTTCCAACAATTTCTGTGCAGTATTTTTGATACATGTACTACAATGTGCAAAAACAATGTGTGGCACAGTACAGTTGAAAAAAAAAAACATTCCTATTGCTTAATATATGAACATAAAAACCAGCCTAACGTCAGTCTGATCACGATTTGAACTAAAATATTATGACAACTGCTTTGAATTTTTTATTACTATAATCAGACAGATAAGATGATAAATAAGACGATCATTAATCATTGATCATCTGCACCACTGAAAAGTGATTTCAGTTGGAATGTTTCCTCATCTAACCATTTAATGGATGGTGCAGGTAACCCGTAGAGAGACAACAGATAATCCGTGCGCTGAGCTCATCCACGATTGAGACTGAGCATATGTACTGACGCTATTTTTAAAAGCAGGAGAAAGTTCGTTTTGAGATGTTCTGTCAGTACTGCACAAGCTGAACCAATTATCTCACGAAGGTAGACGAGGGCTTTGATGATAATGATGCAGTAGCAAACATCAGTGACATCCGGACAGCTGGCGTCCTGTTGGCACAGCAGTGCATCAGGACCTCATTAATAATATTATTAACAGGTTTGCTCACTAACAATCTTTTTGCAGTGGACAGTCGTGGAGTTTTTTGAAGACGACAATGAAAATACACACAAGAATACAAAAAAACTACTAATTGTTTTGCTAAAATTCCTAAAATCCTTGTTCATTAAGGACCCAATTTCACAGCTATCAAAAATTCCGCAGCTGCATAAGGAGTTGTTACACCTTTATCCTTCTTTGAATGAAGTACAACAATTTCCTCATTATTTCTGAAATGCAATTTTGGAGAAGTTCTATTATTTATGACAAGATGTGACTGAAAGAATCACCACAGAGCTGATATTCAACCCGTACAACTTTAAAATGAACGTGGTTGGATATATGTCTGAACTGAGCTACGCTCTATCTGTAGAAAGAATATCTGCCCTCCTGAATCTTCTTACTCTGCTGTGTGTGGTTTATACATATGTCAGGGTTGCGGGTCATACATTCACCTGTGTTCCGACAAGGGTAAGGATGTGGGGGCTTCCAATGGTAGTCTGTCAGGGATAACTCATTCTGCCACTAATTCTAATCGTACAACGAAAGAACTAATCGAGTCAAGCGGCATTAAATTATCATTGGTTAGTTGAAGCTTATCAAGTCAAAGCAGACATAAAAATGTCAGTTTCACCTTTACATGCTTCACCCACTACAGAGCACAACCCACTTTACATTTTAAGTCCAAAAGTACCTTCTCAGTTCACAGTTTTTTCACAAAATTGTATGAATATAATGGAAAAGACCTATAGAAGAAATACTTCAACTATATGTAAATGTGAACATGTCATTTGTTTCACTAAAATATCAATCGCATCAGCCTCAAAAATTCAGAATTGTTTAGACGTTATCGCATCTGTAAAAACTGACTATACTATCAATCTTGGCAACATCAATGGATATCTGCCAACGAATGCAGGATCTGGAAAAATTGAAAAAGGTCATTTTAAAACTATGTCGTGAAAATTTCTGACCATAAACAGGAACTAATTAGGGCTTATTTACACCCCTCTATGTACAAAGATTAATTACGCCCGTTTCATAATGGTACTAGAGCCACAAGATGGCAGAGAAGAGCAATGAGTTTCTAATATTATAAATAAAATGCAGGAGACAGTGGTGTACTGAGCACTGGTGATTAAGTCATTAAGTATTTTGGAATTTTCTTGTGTTCATAGAAAGTCATTATGCCTTGCTTGAATTATGGCTTCACAATTTCCTGTCATAATGTTCAGTTATGTCCACTTCATTCATATTTCGGAAATATGTAAACCATGATGCAGAATATGGACAGAATCTACATCAGAATCCCTGTAAGCATTTAATGATCTGTGTAAATAAAGTCATATTTAAATAGTCATATTTATTTCTCAAGTTGTTTTTTTACTTCTACAGTAAATGGGAATAAAAAAGCATTTGCTTAAGTATCTTGATTATCCTGAGTTCTAGTCAAACTGTGTCTGTCATACACCATCATTGCAGACAACGGGCATACTTTGGGATACTGTGCATTTTTAACTTTTGGCATTGTTTTACTCAATAACCAAAATTGATCAGTAATTTTTCACATTGATATTTTTTACCAATCACTCGTAAACGTAAATTAACATCAACCGCTAATATTTCCAGTGTTAAATCTCAACCCAATCTTTACCCTTCATTCTAGGGATTTGACCGTTTTTCAATAAATGTAGTTATGCTGCACATTTGTGGCAAAGGGATACCAAAACTAGTGATAATAACAACTGTAATACATAATTCCCATTTTATGCATACATATATAAAAAGTCACAAGGTGGCAGTGACTGACTCTAGTAGTGTTACAATCCAGATTATACAGCACATAAATTTATGGGCCACAAATTCCATTTTAACATCTGTAATGCCAGCAGCCAGTACTCCAGAATCTGTGCCACAGTCACATTAATCGCCCCTCACACATGTGCATCCATCCACAGAGCAACAACGTTTAGTGTCGCCCTCATCCTCGTGTCTGTCCACGGATATTAGAGCAGGCACATCATACCTGCACATTAATTCATCCATTCAAAACACGAAAACTCTCATATGAACCGTTGGGACCCACCATTGACGCCTCGATGCTATCAGCGTCACCCCGGTCAATCCACGGGAGAAGGAGTACTTGAACGCCACATACCTCCATGCCAACATGAACGTTGCATCGCCAAATTGTGCATCAATCGTACCTAAGATTAACTATTATTGTAGCTACGATGTAAAACATCATGGTCAAAAACTACTTGTAGGACATTAACCAGGACTAAATCTTCGGTTTCACACTAATTCAGCGTTCGAGTTCGCCCCTAATCAATAAAATACACACACATCAGCACGAAGGCTAAACGCTTCAACTTTAACGCAACCGCTGGACGCGAAAGTCGACTCGGCCCTGAAACCGTTAGAGGAATGCTAGCCTCGGAAAAATGTCGGAATTCGACGACCGAAAACTCGCTTTTATCGCTCGTTGTGGGGAAAACCAGTTCAACACTGGGACGTTCCGTTTCCGACATGGGCAGTGTGGACGAGCTAACCAGTGTTGAAGTACTTACCAGGATGACATTCTTTGTGTTTAGGCAAGGTTAAAAGCATTAAGGTTAAAATCCACCAGTAACTCGGTTCCCGTATTCTCCGCATGTTAAACCACTCATCGAGAGTAACAAGAAGGCAACGACTGACAAAGTTTTTGAGTCTTTTCTCTTCTTAAAAAATTATTCACACCACCACCACCACAGCTGAAATTGAAGTTGGAACAGGAGCCACGAAGGCAGAGCATCAAAGTCTCGGTTAGCGGTCAGGCGGCTGGTTTTAGTCCGTTCTTCTCCTCCGGTCCGAGCAGCGGCTGCTTTTAGCTTCGAGCAATGAAATATTACGACCGCCACAGCTGTGCGAGAACAGTTCGAAATCTCCTGGACTCCGCTGTTCCTGTAGTGGGCTTCCAGATAGCCTCATCCCCCAAGTGTGGAAGGATCAATCGGCGATCAATCTCTTGTCTTTAACTACAAGAAAAAGTGGTCGAATGTTATTGATAACACGTGGACATTAAGTGACTATCCGCCTTGTCAGCGTTACCAAGGACGAGGCGTATCGCATGGAAAAGTGGTGCTGGAAACGTCCCATTCTTCCATCCAGGAAGTAGACTGGCGGTCAGGCATGCATGGATTTCTGGCTACTGGTCCCATCCTGCCGGACAGGCGGCGCGTGAGAGGGATACAGCGGGGGGGGGGGGGGGCAGAGGAGGGAGGGGAGGGGTGGGGGCAGCTGAGGGAGGGGAGGGGTGGGGGCAGCTGAGGGAGGGGAGGGGTGGGGGCAGCTGAGGGAGGGGAGGGGTGGGGGCAGCTGAGGGAGGGGAGGGGTGGGGGCAGCTGAGGGAGGGGAGGCGGCTCTTGGATTTGCTGAATGTAAAACGACTCGGAACGGACCCAGAGGCTGTTTTCTGTCAGCGATGCTGTCATAAGACTCCAGAACTCAGTGGCTCATGTGAGATTTCTCAAGAAACCAAATCCAGACCGTATTATGCTGTTTATTTTTTATTTTTTTTCCAATGCTGCATCAAACGTGTTGCATCAAATAATGAAATGCAGATTGGTGTATTATCCATCCAGGGATATTTCCCGGCATACCGAGATCTGAAGCATTGTTCAAAAGCATTTAAAAACCCTCCCCATCCTAACCCCACCCTGTCATCCCACTGTTTTGTTTCTTCCTCCCAAGCCTCATTATTAAAATGACCCTCCTGTGGCCACACAGTGATGTCCCTTTGCCTCCTGCTGGCAGAACTGTGAATGGAATACTTTAGCAGCAATCATCACCTGGAATATCATCATGTATGAGTGTGTACTGATCGGAGAATTACGCTTCCACCGGTGACACTCCCTTAGGTACACGTGTAGTCAGTGGTGTTCTTGCAGAACTATCCAGCTGGACATTTAATTTGAGAAATCTGATTAAATTTCTCATTTAATTACCCGGTTCTCTGCAGGGCCATTGAAGATAGTCACAAGGGCCCTTTACTTTTAATGTGGGCCATCTGCTACCTCTCAAAAATGCCTACCTTTTCAGATCCCCCACAGCCTTGTGGGCATCCTTGCACAATCCTCCAGGCTGTACTACTCACTAGTCCCAGCAAAATATTGCCATAGTTGACAATACTCCAGACACGATTGTATTCTTGTTGATCAAGTACAATTAACCTGAAGGGAAGCTTCTGAAGGTTTTCCAGTGTTGTTTCTTGTGTTCACATATAAGATGAGATCAGGGCCGTTTAAATGAATCATGCAGACTCCAAAAATGCTGCCTGCAATAGACCTATCATTTGCACCCTTATGTGTCCCAAAACCAAATCAAGTAAACAGCCATTCAAGTCAGTTGGATTGTATGAATATATGCAGTTGTAAATGAAATACATTGTTGAGTATTATATCATGCAAGAACACAATTTTATTTTAATAAACAAATCTTAACTGAAGACATCCGCGGTACACTGGCGTCGTGCCCGGAGTGTCCCCCACCTCACGTCCTGTGACTGCTGGGATAGGCACCGGCTCCCCCGCGACCTGCGTTAGCGGATTAAGCGGGTTGGAAGATGAATGAATGGAAGATTTAAATTTCAAATATAACTTTTGAGCTTTGAACTCCATCTTATGAATGACCAAAGGTGGCTCAGTCGACATGAACCCACACTGATAATAATTAAGGGGTTCAGTAACAGAAAATCTGAGATCAATTTCTAGTTTTAGCAATTCATTATGTGAAATTCCCAGACACTATTTGGCTTGTCATTTATTAGGATTATATTCTGAATGTCTTTGGTTTTTAAACTGTTGGCTGGATAAAATAAGAAAATGAAATATGCCACTTTGACATATTTAAGTATTTCCTGGCATTTTAAAAACATTTAGATAACAACTGTAAAATACAGTTCTATCTGTGTGGTGTAAACAGGGATATGCTTTGAAACATCTTCTATCAGTAGTGTTTTAGCAAATTCATTTTCAAATTCAGACAAGTAATGCACAAAGGAATCCCTATGACTTGAAGACACTCAATAACTAAAATGATTGGCAACATTTGTGGCTATGATTTAAGCAATACAATATAAATCTCCTCAAATGTAAGGCAATAATATATTTTTGGAAATGTTTGAAAATCATCTGTGACATGTTACAGTCTAACAACTTTAATAAAACTCAACTGTTGCATTTTATTTTATTTTCACACTCAAAATAGGAATTCAGCAAATCAGAGAGGAGCATCTTAACCAATTTAAGAGTATTCGAAATAAAATGAATATAAAGAGTTGTATGTTGTAGATTAAATCTCAACCTTGTTTTTCTAAAATATGTGAAATTTGAGAGGCAGAGCACATACCTTCACCAAGGCCCAACAGTCGAGACCTATGGTGTGCAGCATCAGCACGATGGCTATCAGGTTTCAGTCAATAATTCTGATAGGGTGGCCATTGATCCACCTCTATATCTGGATCTGTATGAAAATGAAATAGTCACTTTGTTGGGACAATGCCCATCCTTCCATACAGGTTCAAAGAAAAGTAGTTTTTATGTAACCCTGCAAACAGACAAATGGAACATATAATTTTATGTTTTTGGCAGAGGTAAAGCACTGAAAAGTAATGTTAACCATATGGCATTCAGGGAAGACTGGTGAATACAAATGAGACCACTGGCAACATATAGCGTAAATTAAGTCTGGGCCATGATTTTTTTAACTCAAAATCCTCACAAAGAACTTTGTGCAAATGGTTTGAAAGATTAAGGAAGCTTGAATTTGGCATCTGATCTCCTTGCTCGTGCTCTCCTAGTTGATGTGATATTTGCAATGTGTCCTTTCAGATTTAACATCTTAGTCTTTCCACCCTTTGGGAGTTCAGACCCTAAAGGCATCCTAACACATTCCCTGATACTTCAAATGTGCTTCAGAATTTTAAAAAATGAAATAGAAAAACAGCGACATGCATGATTTATTTGAGTCATGACACCAGCATTGTCCCACAGGCATCACCTTCCTCTTTGCCCTTAAGTGGTCTGAGAATCCCACTTGTACTATTTTTTCAAACACATTTCACATGTTGACAGTTGGTACATAATGTACGACTGTGTGCATCAATTATGTAATGTAATTCAGGCTATAATCATATATAATTTAATTGATTCTCAATCTCCTACATTATTTAATCAAAACTATTTTTACCATTATTACTCTCCCCAAATAGTTTTATCTTTTGTTGGTCAGTCCTCCTATTTTCCACATCTTGCTCCTGAAATGTCACAACTGTCAGCCAGGGCAGGAAGGTAATAGTCCCAAAACTGTGCAGATGTTAAGAAACGGAGCCTCCAGCAAAAACATACACACCAGTCTTTGGTTTTCTTTTGATATAAAACAATATGCTTTAAAGCTGAAATGTCAGGAAACTCAGATGCGCTTCAGCTGCACATGTCTTCCTTTCTAGTAAATTTCTACCTTGATTTATGGTGAACAATCACCTTATATTTATTTTCAGACAGTATAAAAAAAGTTAGTTCTGGCAGAGAATACTACAGAATACATAATGTTGTTATTTTTATTATAAAAGCAGTTCTGTGGCAATAACTGAGGTCTGACACAAAGATTAAAAGACTATTGCAGTGGTTGAAATCTGATAACCAATTTACTGAAATAACAATGTGAAACATACATTGTTGCCCCTTTAGTATTCAACGTCTTCGTTGTTTGAAAAATGAGTTAATAAACTACAGAGAGAATTGCATCTAATGATATTCTTTGTCAGATATGTATTATTCTTGAATCGTAGAACATAGATGGATTATAAAATTCTGCCTGCGGGATGCATTCTTTGTTCTGTGGCAGATTGTTAACTTAACAAGACTGCTGTTAGACAGGTGTGAAGGAGATCAATAAGCAAACACAATGCAATGTCAAAAAGGAATTTTACGGCCATTAGCAAAATGATACTGAATGTGGTCGTATGGCCCCTCTCAAGGAATAAGGGTTTGAAATGAACTTTTGCAATCATACGTCAAAACAAAGTTGCATTATTTGTGTCTTTGAATGTGAACACTTCCACTGGCGGTAAGACTTCAGTAGAATCATTTTTGTATGGAAAACATCATTTTTCTCCATTTCTCGTCAGTCATTTCTGATATGTAATTGACTCTATTCACCAATGTGAATACTCTACTGAATTCTCATATTCAAAGTATTTGATATGATGTAATATGTTGCTGTATTTCACCAAAGTTTGGAAGATGGACACTTTTTTCTATTTCAGAGATAATGAGAAACGTGAAACATTTTAGATTTGACTAATCAGTGCCGGAGAAGTGTGGATATGACAAAAAACTGACTGGCTTTTTTTTTTTTTTTTTAAGTTATGACTTGAATTATTTGACTGTGTAGCAGGAACTATTTGAAGCTAGTAGATGATGTGTATAAAATCCATATTGACATTAATTATTACAGTAGTTGAAACTAGTGTAGGATCAACAGTGAAATTATATGAGATTAACTCGGCACAGTAAGGCATCAAATCCTGGTAAAGCATTTATAATAGCAATTTATTTACTTTAATGTAATAAAATCACAGCAATTCACTTCACTTGCCTTATATTTGCAAATCGATGCTTTAACACAGTAATTTGGCTTGAAAATTGTGGGGGGGGGTTTCTCAATATAACTGTTGTTCTGCTCACAGCAGTTGCTGTCTTTTTCCAACATGAAAGGAAAATCACCCCAGAATATTAGGTGAAAATGTATGTCAACATAATGTTTTCCCTACTACAGATAATTTGCACTGCTCCCAGCAAAGGTCTTGGATATATTTTCTTTTCACACCCAACAATTTGTGCTGATTTGAAAGCCACAGAAGATTGTTGAAATTTATCACTGTTTATCACACTTTAAAAAACAGAGTTCAACTCTTTTTTTAACAAGATAACTTGGAAATAGAACAGGATAAAAACACTCTGAATACATAGGTTCTGGTAAGAAAATACGAACATTAACTCAATTACTTGTCTTTTCCTAAAAAAAATTACTGTGACAGCAATATGTGATAACTGCTGCATTCATCTTCTTATATCAACTCAGTTTGGTGTATCATCATCAAGCCTGGTTGTAGCTGTCGTGGGATCTTCACTGTCTCTACAATAAATTATAAGTAGCTTTACACTTAATTTTGATGATACTTTTTTGTCCTTGATCTGTTTGAAAAGAGAAATGACAATCCTCAAATTCCCTTCATGTCCAAAGTCATTAAAATTAAGATACCTCTCACTTTCATCAATAATTCACAAGTTGCTGCATTTATCTCCCTCCTGACAGTCTCTAGCGTCATGTTAGGCACAGAGCGAGTGCTAAAGCTGGCAGATGTTTGGACACACAGTGTTCTACAAAATAAGCTGTCAAAGTGATACATCTTGATAAAAAGAAAATCACCTTGTCAACTTCACAGCAAAGAACTTCATGCTTTTGTCATATACCACAGCCATAGAATGATCTGAGCATGAAGCCTCTCGCATTAGTTTTTATCCCATGGACAGATTCTTAGTTGTAAGTCAACTTTAATTATCTCCTTCATCTTAAAGTTGTATCATTTACCCCAGTTCAATTAGGAGCAAGTAGAAGTGGAAATAAAATGATGATTTATTATATCAGATGATTTGTGATAAATAGCTGCTTTGACTCTTCAGGGAGATGGAGATAAAAGGTCATCTGCGATGAGCAGTGACAAGACAAGTACAATACTGTATCTCCCTTGGGAATCCAGGCACTGGTGATGGTGGTAGGTGATGGTCCTGATGAAACTCATGAATAATGAAATTGGTGAATCTGAAGACTGGGTGGTGTGGGAAGGTTTTGGGTACATAAAATGTTTTGGGTGCACTGTGAATTAACTACAGGAAGAGAGATATGATAGTGGATCACTCTGCTACTGGATAGAGGTGATGAGAACCACTGATATCTCAGTTTATCCAGTCCCCGATAAGAGCATGAGGTATGAGTAGCCAAACACGAAATAAACTTTGCCCCAAATGTGAAGAGGTTTGGTCTTCATCCCAAATATAAAACACTAAAAACATTTTATGGTTAGCCTCATCAGTATACTTCAAGTGAACAAACAAATTAAAAGTTAATTTAAACCTCTTCATGTGGCAAGACCTGCCCATGTACAGAAATCCAACATAAAAACAAATATTTAAAAAAGTATAATTTCAGGTAGAGGGGAAAGTGATGAATTCTCCAGTTGGTTCAAATTTCTTGGCCTTATTTCACACTTCTAAACGTCTTAACTTCAGAGGGCATCAGTGGTCTGAAAAATGACTTCTCAGTCCCTACCTCTGTTCATGATTCTAAAGTTTGTAGTCTTTGCTTTTGGACACATTACAGTAATTACATTTGCTCATCCCCCTATACATAACTTCCCCTTTAAATAAGAAGTGTAATAAAGCATCAATGCAAATATTGAAAATTATTCTTACTGTAAACTAAGTAACTTCTTTGAATATTTCCAGTCATTCAAATCACAGAAAAATGGTATACCACAAGATTAAAAGGGGAAGTAGACTGTATATGACAAGGTCTGCTTAAAGGATTTTGGAACCAAAACATATAAATACTACTGCATATGTAAATACAGTTGCATAAATCATCCCCTGGCTTAGGATGGGTTTAAAAAAACTGGGGGTGTGGAGACAGAAAGAAGTGAGCTTTCAGACCTTTGTAGTTGCTCTAGATCTCTGCTTGAGGCCAGCAGCTTGAGGTTATGTTAGCTGCCAGATTTTGACAAGGAAGAAGATTCTGTAGAATAATAGGAGAGAATCCAATGGTAAAGTGGTAGTAGAGGAAGGAGTGGATACTATATATTATTAAGAGCCCTGCATTCAAAACTATTTAGAGTACAAAATGGTGAAAAATTAAAATACCATGAAATCAAAGCACAGACTCGCAATGCAGACTGGGCGGTTTCAGTAGCACTCTATGTACAATTGGTATACAGTCAGTTTATTTCCTTATTGCCCTTGTGAGGACATCACTTTATTTTAATTAATGTGTTGGGTAATTAATTTTGGACATACCTATACAAAGTCACTAATTATGTCATATATCGTAAGTATACAGTAATTGAGTAAAAAGTACAACTAACCCTGCAAGCATGCAAGCATGCAAATTTGAAGTCAGCTACGTAGACGAAAGTGCAATACCATTAATATCTGAAAATTAAGATCATTATGCTACCGTATGCATAATATAGACATGAAATTTATGAGAAACTGAGAGATACATTTTACATGACTGTCTATTTTTTTCCAGTGTGAAAAAAATTGCTTGCCAGACTCTGAATGCAGCATATGGGAGAGTGCCAAATACTGCTGCTGGGCAGGTGCCTGGAGTTCAGTTTCAACAATGTAATTATGAAAAGTGGAGTTATGCAGATGAACAAAAGGATTGCTATTGGGAAATGTGTCTCTCTCCTCTATTCTTGTCATGCACAGTTAGAAAATGAAGTACAACAAATCATATTTGGATGATAGCACGGCTCTATGTATTTGATATGGATCAACCTAATGTACTGAGAATGTTTAAAGTATCCATTCTTTAAAAAAGAATCCAGTCAAATTAAATGAAAAATAGATTGCAGGCTGCACTACCACAGGTGATGTGTTTGTCACTGTGAAAATGCGGAAGCAAGGTCATACTTTTTACAGCACTATATTAATCTGAATTAGGTTCCTTCTCTCTGTAAAACAGTTAAATATCTGAACACTGTAACAGTGGTATACCGTCATTGATTTATTTTGTGTCTTAAATCTGTCAGACTATGCAGAATACTTCTGTGTTGTTTCTTTTCCGTTTAGTTCCTATATCAATATGAACTATTCTTAATGTTCTTAATGTAATTTGAGCATTGCATGGGTATGCACAAGTTCTTGGCTCACAAGCAAATCCAGTCTTTTATTGTTGGCTTAGTGAGATAAAGTAGACATTCTACAGTACAGTCTACCCATTCGTGTCTACTTATTTGTATTAACTTCTACCCAGATCAATCTTGCAGAACATAATGATACATTTGTAAAGGAGATCAGGCTAGACACTGTTGAGAAGAAATGCATACAATGCAAAGAATGTGAAATGTTTTCCTGATGGCATAAATATTGCTTTTAGTTACCTTATTTTAGTGTTCTCTGTTTCAGCCAAAGAATGCTTTATAGAAATGGTCTATACACTGCATACAGAAGTATCTATCATAAGCATGAGAAAAATAAATAAATCGTGGAAACAAATCACAGCTCCACAGCACCGCCTGCACAGTTGAGCTGTATCCCATGGAGATGTATATGATGTCTGTTTGGTCTTTGAATAAGGATTTATTTATTTTGATGTGACATTTATGCCTGGACCTGGGTCATTTTTGTTTTTCTGTTCCATTCCTACAAACACATGATCACCTATGAAGCAATCTTTATGTGATTTCATTGGAAAATACCACCTGGATCCAAAGCCTCCTGAAGGTGTTTTACTGTATGCAGGCAACGGATAACATGATAAAACCATGCACGCAACTGTGAGATTAGTGACATATTGTGGTATTACCGCGTATAGGAGATGTGATATCACGTGGAGATGGAGAGCAGAAATCAATTTCAGTGTCTCTGCACACTCACAAGTCTTTTTCATGCATTTAAAGATGTACTATTGTTTTTCTGCGGTGCTCCGCTTGTGATAATGAAATCTAATTAAAATCCATATGTGTGACCTTTGTGTAATGCATAATTTATCTTAGAAGTGTTACATGATGGTAACATGTCTCTGTGGAAGAATGGTGCCCAGCCTTCAATATTACAGACAGCCCATGTAATCATAAATTTTACTTTTTGGCACGAGCTGGAATCCTTTCAATACTGAGTAGGGATGAACTATGCAGACACCTTAATTTGTTTGTTTTGCAATGAGAGCGTTGCAGACTGGCTCAATTCAGTCTCCATACCTGAATCTTAGCTGGATTGATGCACGCTGAGGATCATTTTCTGAGCTACTTGTCTGTGTAATGGCTCACATCCAGTACATGCTTTGTTTTAGGTCCCAGAGAAAAAGAGGGATCTAAATCCAAGAGTAGACAAACCGAAGCATTTCTTACCAAGACGCCAGAATTCAGCCTTGAATCAGATTAAATAACATTATCAAATGCACTGAGTAGACTGAAAATAAACCAGGCTTTATAGTGAGCAGTAGAGTGATACACACTGTGGGAGAACAGTCTGCTGAAAACATGCAGAAGAATTTCAAATTAAAGTATAAATACTACAGTGCTGCAGTTTTCGAAACCAATAAGTAAAGTGTGTTTCTGTTAATTATGTTGCCCAGATGTCTCACATTTGTAAACTTATCTCTATGGAGAAATAATCAGCTGAAGTAGGCACTAGTTTTGTGAGGAGCACTTTATCAAGTTTTCATCCATCCATCCATCCATCATACATACATTCATACATGCATACATACATACATCCATCTTCAACTGCTTATCTGGAGCCGGGTGGCGGGGGCAACAGTCTCAGGAGGGATGCCCATACTTCCCTCTCTCTAGACACCTCTTCCAGCTCCTTCGGGGGGATCCCGAGGCATCCCCAGGCCAGTCGGGAGACATAGTCCCTCCATCATGTCCTAGGTCTTCCCCGAGGTCCGGAAGGCATCCGGAACAAATGCCCGAGCCACCTCAGCTGGTTCCACTTGAGGTTGAGGAGTAACGGCTCTACTCCTAGCTCCTCCCTATTGACTGAGCTACTCACCATATCTCTAAGGGTGCGCCCAGCCACTCTACGGAGGAAACTCATTTCAGCCGCTTGTATCCGCTTGTATTGTTTCAGTCATGACCAAAGCTCATGACCATAGGTGAGGGTTGGAACGTAGATTGACCAGTAAATCGAGAGCTTCATCTTGCGACTCAGCTCCTTCTTCACCACGACAGACCTATACAGCAACCGCATCACTGCAGAGGCTGCACCGATCCGTCTGTCAACCTCACGTTCCATCCTTCCCTCATTCGTGAACAAGACCCCAAGATACTTAAACTCCTCCAGTTGGGGCAAAGACTCTCCACCGACCTGAAGAGGGCACACCCCCCTTTCTGGTCGAGAACCATGGCCTTGGATTTAAAGGTACTGATCCTCATCCCACTCGTGTCACACTCAGCTGCAAATCGCCCGGTGCGTGCTGAAGGTGAAGGTTTGATGAGGCCAACAGGACAACTAAAAGCAGAGAAGAATGCAATGTGAACTAAGCTGGCTTCAGTCATGCAGGGACGAGACAGCCCTCAGCAAAGGGCCCCGAACCCCATACTACCGAAGCACTCCCCACAAGATACCACAAGGGACATGATCAAATGCCTTTGAATGCCACACATGTGAACTGGTTGGGCAAACTCCCATGAACCCTCGAGCACTCGATGGAGAGTGTAGAGCTGGTCCAGTGTTTCACAATAATCTGCAGTTCAACTACAGATCTAATCTCCTCCTCTAGTAACCTGGAATATACTTTCCCCGGGAGGCTGAGGAGTGTGATTGCCCTATAGTTGGAACACACTTTCCAGTCCCCCTTTTTGAAAAGACGAACAACAGACCCAGTCTGCCAATCCAAAGATACTGTGCCTGACTGCCATATAATGTTACAGAGACATGTCAATCATGACAGTCCGTGCACATCCAGAGATTTGAGGTACTCAGGGGAAATCTCATCCACCCCCGGTGCTTTGCCAACAAGGAGTTAGAAACCACCTCAGTGACTTCAGCTTGGGTGATGAACGAGTCTACCTCTGAAACCTCAACCTCTGCTTCCTCTGTGTAAGACATGGTAGTGGCATATAGGAAGTATTCTTGAAGTATTCTTTCCCCTGCCCGACAATATCCTCAGTCAAGGTCAGTAGCTCTCCACCTCAACTGTAAACAGTTTTGGCTGTGCACCGCTTTCCACTCCTGAGGTGCTGAATGGCTTGCCAGAATTTCTTCGAGGCGGACAGATGGTCCACCTCCATGGCCTTCCCGAACTCCTTCCAGACCCAAGTTTTTCCCTCCACAACTACTCAAGCTGATTAAACCTGGCCTGCCTGTACCTGTCAGCTGCCTCCGGAGTCCCACAATTCAACACGATTTGATAGGACGGACTCCTTCTTAAACTTGACGGCATCCCATTACTTCTGGTGTCCACCACCAGATTCGGGGGTTACCGCCGCGACAGGCCCACCAGAAACTTTGCGACCACAGGTCAGAGCAGCTGCTTGGACAATGGAGGTGGAGAACATGGTCCACTCTGACTCAATGTTCCCAGCCTGTGAGATCTGAGAGAAGCTCTCCCGGAGGTGGGAGTTGAAAACCTCATTGACAGAGGGTTCTGTAGACTCTGAAAACACAATTGGGCCTGGGTCTGTCCGGCCTCCTGCTCTGCCAGCCGATCCAGCTCACCACCAGGTGGTGATCAGTCAACAGCTCTGCCCCTCTCTTTACCTGAGTGTCCAACACACGCGGTCAGAGGTCTGATGATACGACAATAAAGTCGATCATTGACCTCTGGCCCAGGGTGTCCTGGTGCCATGTGCACTTATGGACATCCCTGTGGTTGAACAAGGTGTTCGTTATGGACAAACTGTGACTAGCACAGAAGTCCAATAATAGAACACCACTTGTGTTCAGATCGTGAAGGCCATTATCCCATTCAACCCATTCCAGGTCTCACTGTCATTGCCCACGTGCGCGTTGATGTCCCCAAGGAGAACAATGGAGTCCCCATTCAGAGCACTATTCAGTACCCCTCCCAGGGACTCCAAGAAGGCTGGGTATTCCGCAGTACTGTTTGGCCCGTAATCCGAAACAACAGTGAGACACCTGTCCCCAACCCGAAGGCGCAGGGGACCCTTTCGTTTACTGGGGTGAACAAGGATTGGTTATTGAACAACATTATGAAGTGAGGGTAATAACAACATATTGATTCATCAATTTATGATGCAAAATTCTCATTTATATAATATGAAGCACAAGAAAGACTCCATGGAAATTTGACAAAAATACACTTCTGTAGATCGATGAAGATGATTACCAATATTTTCTTTAATTTTGATCTGCATATGCTGCTATTCGGTGACTAGTGTCCAGAAGGGTTAATTTATATGCTGTCTTTCTTATTTTTGAAATAGGCTGGCAATTATAGGCTAAAGAACGGCGTAAACTTTGCTGTCATCAAATGAGGACACTGGGCATTAAATAAGCAATATGCATCGGAAGAAGCGCTGCCTCAATTGGAAGAGACAAGCTCAAACCATAAAAAGTTTCATAATTCTAATATGAAATAATGTTCATATATTGTTCTAAACACGTTTTGCACTGCAAGGCAGGAAAAAGCTTGAACGTAACACGTTTGAAACTTGTAAAGTAACTAACATACAGTACGTGAGAGCTGTAAGTGCTGCCGAGCATTCATTGACTGGAGCTTCTAGTGAACAGAGTTTTTTTATGTACAGAAGAGATTGCAAGATAAGATCGAAGTGTACCACAGTTAGAAATTACAGTATGTAAGTCACTCCATGAATTAGTGAAGATATGTGTTTACACGTTTTATTACCATAGTTGGTACATCCCTTTAGTTTACTTTGATAGAAATATATTATAGATTATAAATAAATATTATAATAAATAATACTATAAATAAAATAAGGCTACTGATTACTATACTTCAAGAAACCTTTCGAAAGTTTGGAGTGTTTGAGGAGAATTTGTCAGTTGACGAAATGATTGTGCGCTAATATGGACATAACACTGTCAAGCAATTCATGCGAGGCAAACCAATTCGATTTGGGTACAAATTTTGGCCATTGTGTGGGGTGTCAGGATGCTGCTACAATTTTGATCTGTATTGTGGCAAAGGGTCTGCTAATGAAGAAAACAGCGATTTGTTGCTTGGTTCTAAGGTGGTCCTGAATATGCTCTCAGTTGTAGATAACCCATTCACTTGTAATGTATAATTTGATAATTTGTTCATTTGAGGACTTTGGGATTCAATGCCACGGGAACAATTAGGGAAAACAGGATCAGCAAGTGCCCATTGAAGAAATCAAATGCAATGAAAAAAGAACCAAGAGGAACATATGATTACAGGTTTGATCACAATGAAGAAATTCCCATTGTGAAATGGGTGGACAACAAATGTGTTATAATTGGTACAAATCATGACACAGTACAACCAACAAAAATGTACAGCATTGGCGGCGAGAATCTAAGTCAATAGGAAATGTCCCTCAACCAAAGAACATATTGTAAAAATTGTACTGTAACTTTAGGTGTTGAATGTTTTGTTCCATATCATTCTAAGGAATGAGCTGCTTCTGAACATGTTAAATTAAGTGTTTTTTGTTCATTTGTCATTTTTTATTAAGTAGAAACTGTTTATATTTATTGTTTTCTGAAAATGGAAATATTCTTTTATTTGGCCGGAATGTATACATATCAACCCAGTGTCCTCATTTGAGGACACCCTTTATTTCTATTCTTACTTGATATAAAGGAGTTTTTGAAGTTCCAACATGTTTGTATTCCCATTTTATGCAAATGCTCTGAAAATCATTACAAACATCTAAAAATTGTTAACTTGGGTGAAAATGGGATAAGCAAGCCCACACCAGCCTGCCGCCTCTCACCTTGGGCACACCAGAAAAGAGAGTCCAGCCCATTTCAAGGGTTTGGGTTCCAGAGCTCAAGCTGTGGGTTGAGGTGAGCCCGACTCTAGTCGGTACCAACTCTAGTCGGTACCTCTCAACCCCCCTCACAAGCTCTGGTTCCTCTCCTCCCAGCGAGGTGAGATTCCATGTCCCTAGAGCTAGACTTTTTGTCTGGGGATTGGGTCGTCGAGCCCCAAGCTGACAACTACCACCCATTCCACACTGCACCCGTCCCCTATGGTTTCCTCGGGGGGTCTGAGTCCACCGGAGATTTGGCCCACGTCGTCCTTTCGGGCTGAGACCGGCCAGGCCCCATGGGCAGAGGCCCAGCCACCTGGAATCTGCAAACGAACCCCAACCCCGGGCTAATCTAGCGTAAACTGTGCATCAGATTTCTCTGCTGCACTGCTGCAACAACTGATTGATACTTTGCAGATATATGATACAGACCTGCATACACAGCATGGATTCAATATTAATATGTGGTGGCAGACCTGACAGTTGAAAAAACAATACACTCCTGACACTCCCTATGCCTTTGTTTTATTGACCGACCTCCCGCTACAGTCATTGTGGAAGGAAATAAAAACCCATCAAATGCATCTCACTGTCTGCTGCAGGACATTGCATTGCTTGGGATGGCATGTAGACCTTTATGAGAGGCAACGGCCCACAGCTCCTTAAGTCTCTCAACCATCAGCAAAATTAGGTTCAATGTTGTCTGGATTCCTGTCACTAGAGAGAAAACAACAATCAAAACACAAGACACTCTAGTTCTGGTTGTTTCCAAAAATGCACTGACATAAAAAATACTCAGAGACCAAAGTATTTCTTCAACACAGGTTTACTTGTTGACAAGGGGACAAAAAGAAAAAAGTCCAACGAGGAGTGAATCTCCACAGTTTTTATACATGAAATGCATGTCATTGGTTACATCATAATGGGTGGAGTTGAGACAGATAGTGAAGTTGAGACAGAAAAAAATATGAATCAATTACCATATAAGGATTAAATGTCTACAGCACAGAATACATGTTTTTCTTTAACAGGAGATAGTTCCCATAACAGGACATTGCATGATTTAAGGAAGAGGGGCACTGTGCTCCTTACAACATTTATTTTTGGTGTGACAGTTGACAGATAGCAGAAGAGGAACTGTGAGTGCACAATCAGGGGATCAATCAATCAGAGTGTCTTCATCTGTATCAGTTAGAAAAACTTTCCATTGAGAACTTGTGACCTTTTTATTCCCTCGCAGCTCCTACTGTCCTGAGAATACACTGAAAAAGTTGTTATAATGTGATTAAAAGGCATAACATATATTTACATATTAACAAATGTCCATGCTTAACTTTCATTTACGTGTGCCCTGAAATAGAGCAGAAGTATTTCATATTAAAAATATTGACATAGATACGGTAGGCCTCATTTATTTTCTGGTTTCCAAATGCTGACAAGATTCCTCTTGGCTGCTCTCTATAGGACTGTAAAACATGTGCTTTAGGTTGGCCAATGCATCTTTTACAACAATTAGGTATGGTGTAAATATCCTCACGCTAAATCATTAGGGGAAATATTTCAACACAGACAGTTCATAAAGTTTTTTCCCCAGACCCACTTCACAGAGCATTGTAATCTCTCAGCTGAATCTATGAACTTGTTTTCTCATGATACATTCTCTCATTATCCCAAACCTCGAAGTTCTCTGAGAAAACAATATCAATTAACCAGTCATCACAAAAAAACAAGCATTGTTAATTCAGGATAATCAAATAATTAAGCCTCAAGTGTGACGCAGTGAGACGTGTTGAAGTCTTAACTAAAGATTTAATGTAGGCTTATAGTAATATTAGAAGGGTAAATTACATTGTCACTCAGGTTAGTATTTTTAACAGTATACTGAACACTGCACATGTATTAACTGCATGCTTACAGGCCTGTAAGTTAATACATACACATCAAGCTACACACATTGGAACACGGCCCAATTGAGCAGCTTGTAGGGGGGACGGCGCCTTGCTTAGGGGCGCCTCGGCAGTGGCTGGGAGGTGAGCTGACACCTCCCACCGTCAGCTCACACTCCTGGTGACATCATGGCGGGAGCGGGATTCGATCCACCGATGGCCGGGGTGATCTGTCTACGAGACATCTGCTCTACCGCTGAGCCACTGCCGCCACTGAAGATAAACATTTAAATAAAAAAATACAGTTATAAAAGTAATTAAAATCTAAATAAATAACCTGCATTCATGAATGTGTTTTACAAAGCAGTCACTCTAAATTAGTTATAAATCAGTTATAGATATTTCAATGGCGGGGCTCTAGTTGCTGACACAACCATTAAGTTACATTGAAGAAATGTGCAATATACAACAATGATCTACTTCCAATAAATGCTTTGTTCAAATAGAATGTTGCCAAACTACATTTGTAAAATGGTCTCACAGTGTGAAGTCATTCAACCCAGAAATTCATGATGCTTGTTTGAGAAAGTCAAAATATTTTGACATTAGTATGTTGCATAGAGCCATGTCAACACTGGGGGTTTTTTCTGGCAGAAAAGCAGCAACTCAAGCTGGGATGATTTAACACTTTGGTGAGAGAGAAAAAGGTAATGCATACTTTTTGACTGATTTAGGTTTGCTTCTGTGATTTGTCAACAAATCGTGAACTATAAAAGAGAAACAAACTTAATAGCACAATATTCATCTGCATTGGTCAATGTTCAAATCAGCTGCTTCCACAGTCTTGTCTGCTTGGGTTTGATAAGGACAGGAACAATGTTAGGAGCTTCTCCTCCATTTTCTTGGTACTTCTTGGTTGGTTGCAAATGAAAAACTTGAGGTTGTCATGGTGGAGCCATGGTCAGCTTTGTGTTTATCTTTTGTTTTGTTCCCTTTCTTTTCTCTGTGTCTGGCCGTGGCTACTCTTCCTCTTCCTGCTCTACCTGCCACCTGCACACCTACACCTCCTCCTCTGCTGGTACAGCTGCCCCCCATCCTCGCATTATCGTTTCAGCATATGAAGCCCAGCTCTCCTCCTAGTCTTTGCCAGATTGTTCTTTCATGTACAGTGGTATTGTCAAGATTCAGGCCAATTTATCTTATTTTGTTATTTTGGATTCTGTTTACTATTTCCTCCTTTGTGCCTCAGTAATTCCTGTGCCAGATCCAGCCATCACCTGTCTGCCCAGTCACCACCATCTTCATCAACTTCACTCTGGTTCTCTAGCCATCGAACCCCCCTCATCCTGCTGCCTCCCTGTGCACAACCTGGGATATATTTAAATGCCTGCTTTCAATAAATCCCCCTGGAAACCTATATTCTGGCCACTCAATTTTGGTTCACTTGTTACCTTACTCTCAAAAGAAGAATGAATGAAGTTATGAAGTGTTACTAAGAAGGTCAGATATTTTGCGTATGGAGAAGCTGCACAATATATGAAGAACCCTGGTGTGGTGCCTTCTTTCTCAGTGATGGTATGTTACCAAATGTTTCCTTCTTATTAATAAATACATGTGATACTAATGTGCAGATAAAAATATATATACAGCTTTCAACAATTGTCCATCGTCCATTGAATTGTCCACGGTGGAGAACTCTCCTTAAGAGGAAATAAAGGTCGTTAGCAATTTCCCCATAAATTAAAATATTATACTGTACTGTACATATTAACGTGTTCTGTGTTATGTTAAGCACCACCACTCCTGCCAAGTCAGTCATCAGACAAAACTGATTGATTGCTATGTGCCAGTGGGCCTGATGTTTGTTTAGCATCCTGCATCCTACAATTCACAAAGATTATATTGGACATTATATTCCAATCTGGGGTGGCACGGTGGCGCAGTGGTTAGCGCTGTCGCCTCACAACACGGCGGTTCCCGATTCGAGTCCTGCTCTGTGCGGAGTTTGCATGCTCTCCTCGTGTCTGCATGGGTTCTCTCCGGGTTCTCCGGCTTCCTCCCACCTCCAAAAGCATGCGCTTCAGGTTGATTGGCCGGTCCCAGATTGCCCGTAGGTGTCACTTCTCTGTCTTATATTTTTCCTGTTTGTTTTCCTGCCACTAACAACTCATATCATTCCAGATCCTGTCTCATCCTTAATCAGTGCATTCCCTGCACCTGCTGTCTCTCCACACACCTACAGCCACTCCCTATTCTGTCTCCACACTACTTATACCCAGCTCAGCCCTCAGTACTCTTCCAGATTGTTTAGTGTCTGCCCTGACTCTCCAGCCTTCGTATCCTGCTTGCTTTGGTGACCGTGTATGAATCCCGTCTACTCTCTCGACCCAGCCTGTTATCTGCTCCTCATCTGATTCATCTGCCTGGTTTGTTGATTGTTTCGTGCCTGACCCTGCTGGATTCTGGACTCTACCTTTTGCCTGTCGCTTTTTGGATACCCCTGCCTATCGGACTGATTATTTGGCACCTGACCTCTATTAAACCTGCTCTGAGACTCTTGACCTGCCCGTTTGTCTGTCGTGCTTTTGGGTTCCCCGTGCCAGTCGTGCTCAAGCCGTGACAGTAGGAGTGAGTGTGTGTGTGTGCATGGTTGTTTGTCTTTGTGTGTGGCTCCACAGTGCACTGGCGTCATGACCGGAGTGTCCCCCACCTCACACCCTATGCCAGCTGAGATAGGCTCCGGCTCCCCGTGACCCGCTGCTGCAGATGAAGCAGCAGAAAATGAATGAATGAATACTCCAATCTGTTCACTTTCTGCTCCCCACCTCCCTCTTTAAAAGCTGACACCCAATGAGCAGTGAATCACTTTTTTGACTTCTGAATTATCTCCTCTGCTGGGACAGAATACACAGTGTCTGCTTTCTGGTCAACAACTGTTGTCTCTGCATTGTGTTCCAGTGCTTTGGGTTATGTGAGACATATTGGATCTAAACTTTCAAATGAGTCCGGCCACTGTGAAAACAGGTAAGCTAAATAGGAGTTATGACCTGTAGATGGGCTATGGCAAAGATAGAGGCGGAGACAACCTAAAGTTGGATGGGTGATAGCCAATTCTTGCTGAGGGAGAGACTGTTACCGACAAGGAGAAAAGAGACTCTAAGGGAGAGGGAAAACATCAGAAACACGAGGTAAAGAGAGAGGGTCTAGGACTAAGGAGTTAAGGACCTAGTAACTAAGTCCATCCACCAGATATTGACAGCCTTTTCCCTGTCTCAGGACATTCAGGAGTTGCCATTTTTTATCCTCTGTAAAGACATTTTATGGAATTTTACTCACCCATTCAATGGTCTATGGGTAGGAGTCATTACTCTGTACAGATTTTATTTGTATATGTATAGTATTTGTGAATTTGGACTATACAAATTTTGATTGATTGCTTGGTTGGTTAATTGGTTGGTTAGTTGGTTGGTTGACTGACTGATTAAATTATAAAGAAGCTGATAGTTTCAGTTTGACAGACAGATGTAGTGTTTATCTTGTCATGGGAAATTGTTGTGTAGAGTTTCCTAACAATCGTTTGTTACTGTAGAGAGATGTTCTTTGAGGATAACCAAACTTTTTGACCTGGATGATAAAATGAAGCCACTCTGCCATGTCGATCAGCAAAGCATTTGCTCTTGTTTGCTGTGTGAGGCATACCTGCTGGAAGTTCTTTCCATTTCAGAAATTGTGGCAGTGGTGAAAGTGAGACAAGAATGATGGCACAGCGCTCTTGTGCCAGGAACAGAAGTGGAACACATCCTAAAAACACCTCAAAGGGCGTAACACATGGGGCTGAATTGGTCAGAGTAATGGTTGTACGAAATCCATATAAGATATTTAGGCCAGGAAGAAGGATTATAGGCAGTTATGCACATTAGGGTTAACTCCAAGTTTTGGTTAGCTCACTCTGTCAGTCCATTGGTGTCTGGGTGAAAATAGGAGGAGACACTGACTGAAGCACCAAGTGCCTTACAGAATCTTTCCACACTTGAGAAGTGAATGAGTCGCCTCAACCTAAGGTCATTGAGCATGCTATAGTGATGCAGAACAGGGATGACCAACTGGGGGTGTTTTAGGAAGAGCAATAAAAAAATACAGACTTAGAAAAACCATCTGCAATGTGTTGTGAGCATTACTGTTACCCTTGAATAGGAGTAAACCCATGCCAAATTCCAAGGCAACGTGAGACCATGGATGGCAGGGAATAGGAAATGATTAAAAAAAAGGCCCATTGTCTGTTAATGTAGGATTTTCCCTGAGCATAAACAAAACATACAGACACATATTCAAAGGTATCACCCTCCATCCAAGGCCGTAGAAAGACTATAGGAAACCCAAGGTACGTGTTGCATCAAGAGGGCAGGCAAGGCAAGAGACATGGGCCCAATGGAGCATCTAAGAGAAGACATTGTGAGGGACGAGTAGGCTGTTCGGTGACCAGCTCCTGGAATAAGTGAGATTCAACTTGGCTCCAAAAAACCACCAATTTAATTTTCAAGGTGAAGGCTGCCATGACGCAATTAGCCAGGAGATTGGTCTTACTCAAAGAGTTTGTGTTCAGGACTGAACTGATGAGACAGGACATCTGGATTCACATTGGGAATCCGGGCAGCAAGGAAGCAATCATAATGCAACAATCACACAAGGCAGAAGTTGAATATAAAAGTATGTCTGTCTGTATGTCATTGTCATATGGCAATGGGAAATCAAGAAGATCTCTGGGATGGAAAAAGATTGCACAACAAATGCAAGACAGTGGCACACAAGGCAGCAGAAGTTCAGTAGCTTCAAACAAAAGGACACATATGAAAACATGATAAAATTGGACACTCACCAACAGAACACACTTGGAGCACAGAAGCCAATGACAAAAAGTTGATGGAAGTGAGCAAAAACTATGCCTGGGGTCATGGTTACCACTACAGGAAATGGCCAATTTTACAACGCGTGAAAGTGTAGCTGGTGTCTAAATATCATGGGGAGAGATAAGTCTTAGTGAGAGTAACGAGTGACAATGGTGTGATATAGAGAAGATAAGGGTAGAGACTACCTGGAGTTGGTGGCGGTGGACATTAGCCCCACGCGGCAGCAGGAGAGACAGGTACAGAGTGTGAGAAAAGACAGACACGAAACACTACGGGAAGGGAAAACACAGGAATCACAAGGAAACAAGGGAGGAAACTGCTGATGCCCAACAGAATGTTATAAAATTGGTGGAGTATGTATTAAATTTCTACTAAGCAAGTAATGGAAAAATAGAATGGTAGCCCTGCTGCCAGTAGTTTCCAAGGCACCAATATATTAATAGTAAGTAATTGCAAGGTGGATTATTGTTTATAAGTTCCGTAAAATCAGCAAACTTAAGCATTTCTGCTGCTGTTTTTTTACACACTTTATTTGCAAGAAAATATCATTTGCATTATAGTAAATTGTCACATGGGGTCTTAAGCACATGCATCTCGTCAGAAAAGTAGCTAAATATTATGCAAATATTTTTTCAAGGTGTGAAAATGACAATCCTTAATCAATTAACCATTGATTAACCAATAACCATTGATTAATGATTGTTCATTGTTTTTATCTATGTATACAGAAACTGTGTCTGTGTTCTGGCCTCCTTTAAAAAATTCTTCTCTCTTTGTGACGTCAATTTAGATTTTGTAAAACAATTGATGATCCCTTGTTACTGGTTATACCTTGGCTGCATTTCTAAAAGCAATGATTGCCTCATACTAATCTAGAAGTTGTGAATCGTTTGAAAATAAATCCTGATTGTTGAGTCCGTTATTTTTTCTTTTTTATTTGATGTTTTGCCAAAAAAAGGGCTGCGTTAAAAGCGACTGAAAATAAAGGATATCTCATTATATGTTATGAATTAAGTTCTTTAAATTTCTCAATTTTCTTAAATTTTCTCAATATAAGTATAAAAGAATATTTACAAATATAGTAAATATAATAAAAATATATTTTTAAATGTCATCATTGTTCAGTAAGGTAGAAAGACTGATACATTTTTGGACGAGTTAATTATTTTTCAGTTCAACTTATTTTAGCAATTTTTATTTCAAAAAAATATTGATGTTTCAAGGTATTGACCCATTTTGAGCTCATTGAAAACAGTTTGAAAATATTTTTTTTCTGTATCAAAAGAGAGCAGAAAACTCAGTTATCTGTAACTAACATCAAATTGCTCAAAGGCTGAGATTTTAACGCCTGTTTTGTTAGATTTGTCGAAAATATTTTAACATCCTGATAGTTAAAAGACGATGTGTATCTCATAATTGGTGTTATGACTTGCTTCTTGTTGAATTACTAGGCCTATTTGAACTCAAATCATCATCTTCAGATTACCACCGCTATATCCGCCGCAGCGGGTCACGGGGAGCCGGAGCCTATCTCGGCGGCATAGGGCGTGAGGCGGGGGACACTCCGGGCACGACGCCAGTGCATCGCGGAGCCACACACAAAGACATACAACCATGCACACACACACACACACTCATTCCTACGGGCAATTTTGGACCGGCCAATCAACCTGAAGCGCATGCTTTTGGAGGTGGGAAGAACCCGGAGAACCCGGAGAGAACCCACGCAGACACGGGGAGAGCATGCAAACTCCGCACAGAGCAGGACTCGAACCCGGGTCCGCCGTGTTGTGAGGCGACAGCGCTAACCACTACGCCACCGTGTCATGATATTCTGCTCTTAATCCGTAATGACAGGAGGGATGGTCAATTTATTTCCCAATCAAAAATGGTTGATACATTTTTATGTTGTGTATAAAGAAATAAGGTTATACATATCAGCCTTAATTGAGTTTTTCCAGTATCTGTATCCTTGGACACATATTTTCTAGGTTTTTCATCCATCAAAATTTGAATTATTTAGACTGATTTCTGGCCCTGCAATGAGCTGGTGTCTAATTCAGTTTTTCTCAATACTGCATATTGCTGGAGTTAAGCGATGGCAGGGAAATTCAATCCAAAATTTCCATCATGCTAGTTTGACAGCTGTGAGTATCTAATAATAATCATAACATTAGAAATATCTTCAGATCTGAGTGAGATGATGTACAGTTGAATGCGGTAAGCGATGTCAGCCATGTGCTTCACTGCTATATTGAAGCTCATTTCAGCAGCAAAAAAAAAGTGACAATCACTCGTCATCTGCTCAGAACTGAACTTGCACCCAAAGTCACCACAGTGCTCAAACAATCTTGAGAAGATCCCATTTGGCAACGGTACAACCTTCAATTCAACTTGTGCACTTGAAATAAATCTAAAAAAACATGCTCATGCTGATTGGTTCAAAAAATATGCCTGGCATTTTTTATGAGGTCGGATTATAAATAATTTATTTGAATAAACATTCACATTATAGTATGTTACTTTTTTATAGGTGTACCAATGCCAACAGCATAAAATCCTTCTAGATCTGATATACAATGAGAGCAATGACCCTGTTGGCAATTGACCGATTACAGCATCTATAGTAAGTCCTGGTCTATTTTCAAACATCCTCTTATTAGGTTTGAATGTGAGCTTCCATTAAAATCATCCAGAACTGTGAAATTAATTTAGCAAGACTATGGGTGGTGACTTCAATTCAGCAATTGCAAATTGTGAATATAAATTTGGAGCCCGACGCTGACAGAAACTCAAAAATGGGAGTAAAGCTGAAAAAAAATACAGATATACTGTAATGTCCATAATGGTTCATTTAAAAATGGCAAATCGTGTAAATATGTTTCAAGTTCAATGCTATAATAAATGTTTGACATATTGATAGATTTGACTATTTCTTCATTTTTCAGATAAGATGAGTACTCTGAGAAGAAATTTTATTCATTTTGTTTTTATTCGTATTTTCAGACATTGTAACACTTAGACTAACGTTGCCAGCTCTGTAATGGATTACTGAGCTGTGACGCACAAAATAAATGACATCAAGCACAATTTTTGAAGTAGTGAGCAATGAGGATTTTAGGCTTAAGTTTACTAAATACGGAAGAAACTACCTAGAATGCAACCTCGCAGTCTGAAAATGTAATGCTGACAGCATCACGCTATCACATTATCGGCTATAAAGCTGTGGATGACAATGGCAAATTAGTCATCAAGAGCAGGGTTTCAGAAGTGCACTGAAAGCCTGTCAGTTCACCAGGCTTTTGCTGACCTCATGTAAGGAATGAGTATTGGGAATGGTGAGAATATAATTTTTTAAAAACTGCATTAGGACAATCTATGTTAATAAAAACAGTTACATACTGGACTCTATTTGAGTCAAGAATGTGTGCACTTGGTCAATGCTTTGGAAATCTGCTTTGTTCCATTCTACAGACTTTCTTCGACTCAGCTGAACCACTCAAAGATGCTTTCCTTTATGTCTTCTTGTTTTGAAATGAAACAATAAAATAGATTTGCTTATGCCCTTTACAACAACAAGGACGAATTTACTGATCTGAACATCCTCTTGCCAGAATGACATCATCCATCTGTGCCTCTGAAAATACCTGACAAAATAAATGTGTTTAATGATGCCACAATAAAATAGTTCCTCTCGTGCTGGCAGAGGTGGATTTTTTCACACACTGCACTTCTCACCTTGTATCTCATTTTCAGCTCTGTAGCTGAGAGCTACAGTAATGCCAAGATTATTGGACATTCGACCAAGTCATGTACTGATGGAATAATAAAGTCAAATTGAATCTTCATGTACAGTATTACCAGTATTACTCAATGTGTGAGAAGCTCTTTACTAATTCCCCATCATTTCTGTACTATTTGTAAGAGATTGGGAGTTTGCTGAAAGATGTCTGTACTTGGAGGCTTTGCAGAAGTGAAAATTAATGTCAGGGTCTGGTAATCACCCCCTCCATATTTGACATACAAACTTCCAATTACTGTACTTTTCTATAACAATTAAACACAGCTTCAGAAAATCAGCTTTTGCTTCTCAATGTACTCAATGTACTTTTGTACTATGCTGTGAAGTGAATTTTTTCTGACCTATCTTACCTAAAAAATTTTAAAATTCCATTAAAGAATTCAGTCATTCAGTCATTCTTTGTTTTTCGACATTTATTAATCATATTTAAGTTTAACCGTCCTTAATATGAGTTAATGCTAGTCACTGTCACAGTGTGTGTGTGTGTGTGTGTGTGTGTGTGTGTGTGTGTGTGTGTGTGTGTGTGTGTGTGTGTGTGTGTGTGTGTGTGTGTGTGTGTGCGTGTGTGTACAGGTATGTATGAATGTCTGTTTATTTCTTTTTTTTCTGAATTGCACTCATTTTTTTCCTGGTAGTTATTCTATAGAAAATTGTACACCTGTGAACTCATAATGCTTGTTACATTTTCTCTTGAGTGCCGCAGTCTCCCTCTGTGTGTGCTTGAGCATCTGAAAGCTGTTCCACTGTTGATTTCTCCCACAGTGAGAACTATTAAATAGAATCCCATTGGATTGATGGTCCCTTCTTTTTGGTGCACGATTCATTTCCCTGTCGTTTGATGGTAACAGCAATGCTGCATCTCGGTGTAATTTCGCTGTCTATGTGAAGTTTTGCAAGTCTAATTTCTGCCCTTGAATTGAATTACAAAAGAGGCCACAGATACACAATGTTTTTCCATCTGGCTCATTTAATATTTTACTGTCACTAGTCGTTCGTCTTGCTCTTACTTCATGTACAAAATGTGCATCAATGGCATGGAGGAACAGGAACCAGGAGAAACAAATAACGGAATATTTTCAGTAAATCACACAATTTTTAAATCGGCAAAAGAAACAAATTAACAACGGATTCAGCCTTCCCTTATGCCCAAGCTTAAGTTATGCAGAGAAAACTCTGGAAGGTTAGTTCAAATGATGGATTTGATTATCTAGTCTTTGCTTTGAATAATCACACTGTATAAAGATGACAGTAATATAACAGCGGCCTTACATTTAGACCCTGCAGCCAGCTCAATTAGCACCATGTAACATCCACGGCTTAATTAGCTCTGTCGGTATCATCTGCAATTCTGAATTTTTTCACAGTATCTTTCTGATGCTTTGCTGAAAGACACATTTTCTCTGTAATTTAATCGGCTACCCAGCTAATCGCTGCTATATCTTGGGAGTGTTTTCTCACTTTGGTGGGCATTTAGCTGTGATCTGACAGTCTAAATTGAAGCCTATGCTGTGACTGCATAGCAGTAGCTGTGTGGTATATGCAAGGCATTAATGGTGGTGATGCTTAATGAGCATAACCGCATGATTTGTTTCATCTGTCATGCTCTTGCAGAAATAAAAATAGAATTACAGTTTTAAGCCACTTTTTGTTACAGGCACCTGTGCAAGTGATGCAAGCTGAGCAGCCGTACCCTCACTATTATATATAGAAGAGGCCTCATATGTATGCTCCCTTTTCATCTGTCTCATATCTTTATACAGTGGTGGAGCTGTTGCCTCACAACAAAAAGGTTCCAGGTTCGATTCCTTTCCTTGCAGAGTTTGTATGTTCTCTCCATTTCTGTGTGGGTTCTCTCCGGCTTTCTCCCACCTCCACAAACATGGAACTCAGGTGAATTGGTAACACCAAAATTGTCTGTAGGTGTGAGTATGAGTGGTTGTTTGTCCTTCCTGTGGCATTTTAAAATTTTTGGGAAGAGAAACAAATGAAAACAAATGCATTACCCAAACTGTCATCTGTCACAGAGTCAGCTCTCTAATGCTTTGTTGTATCCACAGTTTTCCTGTGTGTTGGGGGTCTACATACAGTATGACTTTTTACTGATTCCAAGCACTGATTCTTTTCTGTGTCAAAGCAGCTCTGCCTATTTGCGGTATATACCTGGTCACAACAGCAGCGGTTCTACATCATGAACTGTGTGTTAAATTTATTTCAGTAACACTAGATGATGTCTTCATTATGAGTGTGTTGAACTGTACTGACACCATTATATTCGTGTTTTAAATAGCATCAATTAAAATTTCACAGACTTGTGATGTCCCCACTGTTAGTTAATGATGTAGGTTATCTAGAAGTTACATCTCATGTTAGAGAACACACACTGTACCTGAAGAGATTTAACAATACTGTGATATCTAATGCAGTTGTTGTTTGACTTTGGGTAATGGTATCAGGAAGGATAAAGCTGTCAGTGCATCAGCTCGACTGGGTGAGCAGTAGCAGTGACCCATTTGCTGGGACATAAGCTATGCAGTTGACATTTCATCTTATTTCATTAAACTGTGAAAATTGTCATCTCTTGTTCATCTCCCCCTTATGTTTACTCCAAGTTCCTTGTTCCCCACATCCCTGTCTGTCTCCTCCTGTGAGTGTGTAATGTATGAGTATCTCTAGTGAACGTCTGACTCCTACCTCCTGTCCTGATCCAGATCCACCTGTTCCCTGCTGTATTCCAGCCTTGGTTCTTCCACCAGTATTAGTCAGTCCATTCAACATACTGTGTATTAGCACATCAGACTGCAGGCTTGCTCTTTTTGTAAATTTTTTAAACCTGTTTGCTCCTTTGTTTCTGACTGCCAGAGATCCTCTCATCTTCATTCTGCTCCTGTCCTGGCAATCTGTCTGTTCTCCGTGAGTTGGTTATCAGTCAGAAATCTACCTTCCAGTCCTGGTCTCTGTCCAGTCATCTATTATTCTTCATCTTTGCTATTTTCTTTCACCTACCAAACATTAAATTGTCCTGAGTTCTATATTTTTGGTCTGTATAATACTGACTGCAAAAGCTTGTCTTTCTAACTCAGCACATTCCACATATCAGCAAATAATTTGGGCCCAACATTATTATAGTTCAAATAATTTGTGAAAGTAAAATTATAACCACAGTTCACCTGTTCCTTTACTCATTTGTTCTTCACATGAAAGCTGTCTAATGGGCTATCGAAAGAACAGGGACTACAGCAGTAAACAAACACTGAGTGAAATGAATACAGTATCAAGATCACTACAGGTTCCCTCTATTTAGTTTTATTTAGAGACTGATAATAAATATCAATAAGTAACACATTTTTGTTGGTCGTGTTTATGTGAGGATGCGGGTAAATCCTCTATAATCTGGCTTGTTCTGTTTGAGTCTGTCTCCTACTTTACCCGCAATGGCAGATTTATTTCAGCTTTTATTTTATTTATATGCTTATAATGTATTGTACAGTCCTCTGCATTTGATTATGCAAACTGGAAACCTTCCCAGGCTCATTAGATGGTTGAAATAATTCTAGTCGGTCATGTTTTGGTATTAACGTGATTTTCAATTGCTTTATCTCAGATCAAAGCTAAGGAATTGGCCCGAAGATAAACTGTCTCCCTAAAGAAACTCATTCTATTGAGTTTCAGAAAAAATAATTGTCTCTATGGAAAATTAAACATCATTATTCCATATTAATCAGTCATTCAAGCAAACAAAAAACTACATCTAGGAACTATCAGTATCTGAATGTGATTGAATGAGAACACTAAGTCCTGTTTAGTCGGATTATATGCACCACGATAACCTTAAAACTGTTCAGTTCACTTATCAATTTCCAAAGGTACCATCGGACTGGTAACCATCAAAGAACTTACCGGTCCTGTAACTTCTTGGTATAACACATAGCATCCAAGAAAGGAAAACTGCTACGTATTTGCAAAACTATTTGTATCCCTTCATTTTTTTAAAGAATTAAACAAATGAAATTATGTACTCGACACAAGTGTCCTCTTTCTTTCTCTCCTTCCCTTGCCCTCTTTCCTTCCCTTCTTTCTCTCCTTCCCTTGCCCTTGAGCAAGGCGCCGTCCCCCCTACAAGCTGCTCAATTTGGGGCGCGTTACAGAAGCCGCCGCCCATCACTCTGCCTCCTGATGTGTGTAGTTTTAATGTGTCCCTGTATGTACTAACTGCATGCTTACAGGCCCCCTTGTGTGTTGTGTTCAGGGGGCCTGTATACTATACTAACCTGAGTGACAATGAAATTTCCCTTGCGGGATAAATAAAGTATACTTCTTATTCTTATTCTTATTCTTATTCTTCCTGTCACGTCACATTTTCTGCTTTTAAAATGAATAAAAGCCCATAAATGTCTTTTGCTGCATTTCAAGTCATCAAGTGAGTTCATGGCTCCACAGTGCTCTGGCGTCATGCCCGGAGTGTCCCTCGCCTAACGCCCTTTGCCAGCTGAGATAGGCTCTAGCTCCCTGTGACCCGCTACGGCGGATGAAGCGGCAGAAAATGAATGAAGAGAGTTCATCAACATGTGTTGATGTTATGTCACCTTCAAGTATTTTCAATAATTTTACAAATAAACACTCAAATCCATTTTTGGACCTGATTCCTGGTGCTGTTACATATACAATATATAAAGCATAGTTGTATCCTACTTTTAAATAGTTCTCACAACAGCACCGCACAAAGACCCTTGTCTACACTGCTTTAGTTTTCTGTGAATAAAGCAGACAAAAGACCATCTAGTATCATTTTTAGATAGCATTATAGGGCTTTGCAAGAAAAAGAGGTTCAAGCTATAACAGAGCAGCATTGGCATCTTGCATGAAGTTTAACACATACATTGAGCAGAGCCGTAGAAACAGATATTTACCATTTATGTTACAGTATAGTTGAACTTGTTGCCTGTTTTTAGGGTGAGGAGCTGAGCAGTGAGTGTAAACTACAGCTGTTTGTGAATTTCTACACCCTCAAAGTTGCTGGTATCTAAAGCTGAAATATTACAATTGATGTGTACATTGACGAACTGTGTGAAAAAAGGCTTTCTTCAGGATTTTACCATAATTATTGCCATATGTTCAACAAAAAAATTCATGGGTCAGCTGTTAAATTTCATAAATTTCAGGTTTATGAAGTGAATATCTTAGAATAAACAAGCAATAATGTAACCTGAGCTCTACTGGAAACACGAACAAGGAGATTTTAATTATATGCAACTAAAATCCAAGATACGACAATCACTATGCCGACAATCATTATGCCGTCCAATATCGACAGCAGCTTGTGCTTTTCTATTCCATACACAATCATGTGGAATAAACTGGCAAAGGAAGACCTACACCAGAGTTTATATGCTACAGCAAAACAGGCATTGTTCAGCGCCAGAATTGTGTTTTATACTATCATTGGACCATTGTCTGGTGTTCATTTGTTAACGGCCTCCAAGACAACTGAGTCTTACTATTATGGACACGGCTGTCATTGTTAAGGTTATTTTCATTAGTTTTAATATTTACCTGGCACCAATATATGTGAAACATGTACATGTATTATATCAATCAATCAATCAATCAATCAATCAATCAATTAAAATTTATTTATATAGTACTTAATCATGGCAAGAGACATTTCAAAGCGCTTTAACAGACAGAAAAACCCAATTAACCCTCCACAGCAAGCATAAGCGACAGTGGCGGGGAAAACCTCCCTCATTGAGGAAGAAACTCTGGGCAGGACCCAGACTCTTTTGGGCGCCATTCACCTTGACCGGTTGGGTGGAAAAGAAATAAAAGGAAAATAAGGACAGGGTAAGAGAAAGAGAGACAGAGAGAGAGTGGCAGATAGGCCAGATAGAGTCAGACGATTTGATGCAGGCACTGAATTGGGGACAAGAAAGTCAGGCTGCGTTTACCGACACCTGGGTTGTTGCCTTCAATACATGTTCCCCGTCATATAGTTTTTAATTTCAGGGCACAATTACAGCTGCATGGATGACTGTATCGTGGCATGGAGGAAGAAATGAAGCAGGACCCCAGCTGATGGATGGATGAGGGGTGATACTGGTGGTATGGGAGGAACAGGTCCGCAGTGGGTGGGCGAATGAGGGGTCGAACAATATGGTGGCACGGAGGAAGAAAGGTAGCAGAATCTGCAATTTTTTGGTTGGCTAATTTCTGTACATCTGGCCCTCATCAAACGAACTCAATTACAAACCCCAGCAGATGATTAGGTGAGGGGTGATACTGGTGCGATGGGAAGAGCAGATCCACAGCAGATGGGCGAATGAGGGGTGAACCTGAGAAAACCTGTGAGGACATAGAGCACAGAGACTCCAGGGAAGAAGTTGAGTTAGTAGGGTGTGATTGGAGACTTGGAGAGTGAGGTCGGAGAGGAGGAGCAGTAACAGAGATGGTCAGAGAGAAGAGGGGGAGACAGGAGCTCAGTGAGTCTGGATGTTGAGTTGCCAGCAGTGTAGGTTGATAAGAAAAAACAAAACAAAACAACTCAGTAGCCTAAGCTGCCTTAATTGTAAAATTTTTGAAAAAGAAATATTTTAAGTCATAATGAGAGGGTGTCCGCCTCCCGAACTGAGGGAGGGAGGTGGTTCCACAATAGAGGTGCTTGATTGCTAAAGGCTCTAGCCCCCGTCCTATTTTTGTATATTCCAGGAACCACCAGTAGGCCAGTATGTTGAGAGCGTAATGCTCTAGATGGATTATATGGAACTAAAGGTTCCTTCAGATAGGTCGGTGCCTGGCCATGAAGGGTGAGGAGGAGTATTAAAATCTATCCTAGCTTTTACAGGAAGCCCTTGCAGAGAAGCCAACAGGAGAAATATGTTCGTGGTACTGGGCCTGGTCAGAACACGGGAAGCAGCATTCTGGATTCGTTGAAGTGTTTTCAGTGACTTTTTGGGGCAGCCGGAAAAAAGTGAGTTACAGTAATCTAGTCTGGAAGTGATGAAAGCATGGATTAATTTCTCCGCATCATACCATTTTAAAATATCCCCGATTTTAGCAGTGTTTCGGAGATGGAAAATTGCCGTTCTAGAAACCTGTTTTATGTGTGTGTTAAACGACAGATCCTGATCAAAGATGACACCAAAAGTGATGCCATCCAAGGGTATTAAGTCACTGGGCACTACATCCCTAACGGTTTTTGAGCCGAGCACAATGACCTCAGTTTTACCAGAATTTAGATACATTTTGTACACTTTAAAAGCCATATGGCCAAGCCATGGTTGCTGCATTAACAACAATGACAGCTATACACTATGTAAATACAAAAATAAATGTATTTATGGGGGGAGAGTGCATCATGCATTTTTATCTATTCATTAAGACAGGTTCAGAAGAAATAATTGTAGCCCTAGGCAGTGACTAATCAAAAACAAATTGATGTCACATCTCAGCCATCTCTACAAGATTACAATCAGTCCACCAATCAGTGTTATTTTAAACTCAAAAGACACAAATGGCTTTGGTTGCTTTCACCTCCCAAACGAAGCGCCAGAGTCACGTCTGTGGTCATCAATGTTCAGTTCATGTCTGTGCCAGGGCATAAACGACACACACAGACATTTCGTTTACTAGATTGGTTTCAAATGTGATCACATCTGTACAATATAAGGTAAAATAGAAACTTAATAGTCTTATATTTAGACTCATTAACCACCTCATTTGACAACTCACAACACCCACAGCGTAATCAGCTCAGTTAGCATAATGTTCATGTTTTCACTGCAGCCTTAAGTAAAGGACACATTTTTCTCTACAGTTTTGTTAATTATATATCCACAGCTGTAGGACTGGCTAGAGGCTTGGATGTCTGCATCTCAGCTTACAAAACCATCTTGTTCCCTGTCACAGATCCATGATGTCCACTACTCATTTTACAGAGGGGGTAATTACTAGAACAGAGTCATCATCGTAGCTATAATGAGTCAGTCAAGAAGTTTATTGTGAAACACACGAACAGATAGAGGGGGAGAAAGAAAGGAAGTCAAAGAGAGAGAGAGAGAGGGTGAGAGAGGGGGGGGGTGAGAGAGAGAGAGAGAGAGAGAGAGAGAGAGAGAGAGAGAGAATAAAGAACATTAAAGAAAGAAAATAGTAAGGCTAACAGGGTTCAGGTTAGCAGCTTATTTCTTTCTGAAAACATTGAGATGCAAGCTACATAACCAGAGGCAGACTTCTGATAGGAAACAAAGAAAACCAAAAAACGATGACACGATAACACAATGAACACTTTTTTTTGTTTTGTAGTTTCCCTGACAGTGTACCAAAAGAGACTTGTGTCTATTTTTCCCTTGTTCACTTTTATTATGCTGTTTCTGCTCACAGCAGGCACCTGTTTTCAGGAAAAAACTAAATACACCCAAGGAATTCAACCTGATCAGCATCAAATGGCAGGCAGACACTGGCTGGTGAACAAAATAGATATTTAACAGATATTTCCCTCAGAAGTTGGTAGAAGCCAAAAGCAGAACAGTATAACAACTGTTGACATTTTACAGTGATCTCAGTTGTAACTCTACTTCTCCGAGGTCCAAACTGCCGCGGGCCTTCACGTGTGATAATTGTCTTACCCAGATAATAGCAAAAAAACGCTGACACAGTATAAAGAGGAAGTGATATAAACACAATCTTGAAGTAATACTTTTAAGCTGTTTACCACAATGACTTCAAATTCATTCAGAAAAGCAATAAGGCCTTGACAAAGTTTTTTGTAAATAAAAATGGATTTTCCATGCAGTGGCAACTGAGCAAGGGGAAATGTTCCCCATCAAACTGAAGTAGGTGTAGACAGACCAGGGAAACAAATTCCCACCAAAATTGATATAGCCATTAAAGGTTGTACTGCTCAGTATCTCAAAGACTGATTTTACAAGATTAGTTGTGGAGACTTGATGCTGCATAGAATAATAAAAAGAAGCAGATCTGGCCATGCTTTTTACATATACAGGCATCAAATTTGGTAGAGGGATCTATAGATCTAATCCATCATCATCATCTGTAAAACAAACAAGCAAGCAAACAAACAAACAAACAGAATCCCATTAACCCACGATCTGAGTGCAACAGGAAGGTTGTCATTTTGAATTTGCCCTAAAATTTTCATCAGTTTATAGATGTTTTGGGTTGAGGTAAGATATTAGATAATCTAAGGACCCCCTCTGATGGATGTTTTGCGATTAAACTGAAATTTCATCAGTAATATCACAAGGTCTTGTTGCTGAAAATTCATCAAAGGTTTTCCATAATTACATCTCGCTTCAAAGCAATTATGTATTGTAATTGTCAGTGTTCGTGTTTGTTCGTCTGTCCGTCCGTCCGTTAGTCCACCAAACTTCTTCGCAACCGTTGCAGATAGAAAGATTAAACAAAAAGCACATTACTCGGGCAGCAAAGGGGATGAAAATGAGATGATGACCTTGACCTTGAGAAAGCAAGGTGAAATTTTAACTTTTATACATTTTATACATTCAGGAACTGGGATAAGATAGACAGACGATGGAGAAGGCCAGTGTAAGACTATAGATCAAATCTAGTGCTTTGATAAATGACAGTAGGTCAGAGCACTAGCTTTGATCTTTGACCTATGCACGTAGGTCAGGGTTAAATTTTGAATTCAGGGGTGTTGCGGGATGTTGCAGTGACTGCCTTGGCTCTAGTTCAAAAAGTCATGGTGATGAGGTTTCTAGTGTACATTTGCCATGAAGCAGGAAGTTGCTGTAACTCCATCATTGCCCAACATGCACACAACTCCGTTTGCTGAATAGGCTTATCACTGTGGTAAAGCCAGCCTGTCCTTACCATATAAAATACTTCCAGCCTCCCATGTAATTAATTATGATTAGAATATATCCACATGGTCCACCCTGAACCTATGAATGCTGCTAGGCCAGCTATGCATTGCAATTGCTTTCAGTTTGTGCCAGTTTTTATTACCTTAACGTTCATTTCATTCAGTTTACAAAAGACACACAAAGTACCTGATTAAATCATTTATTTAAATTCAAGTCAAACAAATGCATGTGATACTTATGTCCTGTTCTGACATAAATCTTCTAAAAGATTCACTCCTGGGTTCAGTGTAGCGATGTGACCTTTCATATCGAGGCTTGAGGCGTGTGTTGGGCAAGGGGGGGGGGGGTGTTTCAGCGAAGCTTGTATTGAGGCTTGCTTCATTGGAGGAAGGGGTTGGAAATGATGACGTCTGATATGTTAAAGTCACAGAACTGACTTTTACGTCGGTACCTCACCACCGTGAACCTAACCACACGTCACATATAGAGAATACATATAATACACACACACACACACACACACACACACACACACACACACACACACACACACGCACACACATACAGTATATATTTATTTATTTATTTATTTATTTATTTTTCACACTACAATTATGTGTGAGTTTGTGTTATGTTCCTTGGGTAGGACAGTTGGTCATTACAAACACTATAAAGGCTGTGGCCAAAAAATGTAGGGGAGTTTGTCTGAATCAGCTCAAGGTGGAGGATGTGCTGCCGACAATACATGGTCTTTTTGGTTTGCTCATTCTGTACACCTGGTCCTCATCAAACAAACTCATTTACAATCACTTACCTGCTCATAGCAGGTAAGTGATAAAGCCACCTGCTGGAAGCAGGAGATATCTCTTGAGTGATAAGCAACAGTTTATTACCATTAAATATTATACATGTAGCCAGTTGGGGCCGACTCTAGCAGAAACCCCCCAGTGATGGAGTCCCAAAGTGGCCACGGGTAGAGGGACCTTTCCAATTGCAGCTTTAATTCTACATGTTTTAGTATGGATCATGTTGCATATTTGCATAATGCCAAACTTCCACATTATTATGATAAATTGTGCTTAACTGCTCTTGCTACTAGTTTTCACATACTTTATATTAGATTGTAGAAAAAATGAATAAATAAATAACATTTGAGGGCCAGCTGCCACAGTTAAACATAGAAGGAGCTGAATGCATATTGTGACAAATCAGTGTTTGCTTGGATATTACAGAGAATTTCGAACGAAGGCGAGAACAGGCAGTTATGGTTGGTTGAGAAGTTTCAGTGGACATTTAGCTACTTTCTGTTTGCTGTGGACTCTGGTTTCTTTGCCAAACTAGCTGACCAGCTGTCAGCATTTAAGAATAATATTTTTCTTTAATTCAGAAATTGTAAATGTGTTTTAGGCTGTAAAGCAAAATGCTCATTCAAAAAAGAGGAAAAAACTATACAGAGGACATGCTGTTACTATCATTTCCACTTGCTGAATATTTAATATTATTTTCTTTAACTATTAGAAAATTTATCCAAAAGCACTGATATTGTTGAAATCTATGAAATTACTTAAAATGTACATATCTGTTGTTTTTGTCATCAAAGTCAGTTGGATTAAACATAATAATATGAAAAGTAGTGGGAGGGTGTCATAAGGTCATAAAGTTGCCTAAAGCTACATGTATGAATTTCATATTCAAATTAAAATAAAACACAATGTTTAAAAGATGAATTGTCACTGACACTGTACAGACTTCACACAAAACACTGGTTTCATAATCTTTAAGTTAATTTAAAAGGCACAAACGTCATTATTTCTCCAGTTAATGCTTGATCACATTTCCAAATGCTTTCTGTGTGTATTTTTGACTTGCTCGCTTTAGTATTGTGGGATAGATACTTCATGTTAATATGGGGTGCTAATTGCATATAAAATTAACTATAGGAGCCAACTTCCATAAAGGAATGGATGCGATATTAGGTTCACTCACATACTATGAAAAAACCCCACACAGCTCCAGTGAAAAGACGATGCGATGTTATCATCAGGAAGAAACACATACAGTATGTATTATTTGACCAGGATACAATACTCAAAGAACCATAACTCATGATAAGAATGTTAATTAAAATCAGTAGTTTAGATCAACATTTACAAATATGGAAACCTCCAAAGTTAGGGGAGTAACAAAGAGAGTAATAGCATACTTTGTTTTCCATTCAAACTATCCTGTCTACAGTTCTACTCTTTTTTTCAGGGTTGATGGACAGGACCTTGATTATGAGGCAATTGTGTTCAGAAACTGCTGTGACTCCAACAGACAGCATCTGAACAACAACAGCCTCAGCGAAAGCTGATAAATCACTTGTTATTTGTTATTTTAAATGACTTGATACAGTGGACAGATTGAACTTGAAAAGCTGTTGTCACAGGAAATGTCTATTTTTCACACAATGGTAGAGCTGAAAAACACATGGGTAACATTTTTTGATTAGACAATGCTCACAGTCTCATTTGACTTAAAAAGGATTTGGGGGTGTAAATGTCTTTTGGAAATGGTCATAATTTCAAAATGCACTTGTGTGGTTTCATCAGTTGTCACTGGCATGCCCATCATGTGCTCAGAGCATAAGTCTGTTTTATGTTTTGCATTTACTGTAGGGGAACATGCAGGGGTTAACGTGGGGAAATCAGGAGCTGAAAGCAATTCAATTTTTTTAATAAGTTTTTTTTTTTTTTTGCAAATGCCATAGTAACCTAAAACCACAGTAGCATGAAGGAACAGGGCGATGTCCCTTAGTAAATGTTGAGGTCATTGCATTTAGCAGAGGCAGAAGGAAGTTAATCTATAATAGTCTGTGATCTGAAATCCCGTCTAACAGTAACAGGTGTGTGAGTCCGATGTGATGAGAGAAAACAGCTTGTGTTCGTTTCCTAAAGCAGCAGATGGAGACTGGCTTTCTCTGGGTGTGCCGGGTCATATTGAAGCATGATTATGCAGACAACAGTCATGGAGAGAATCAGCGGAACCTGTCTCCAGTCCATTTCATATAAACGTGTCAGAAATTATTGGCTGGTTTGAACATCAAAATCTGGTCACGATTACAGTGAGAAAAGAAGCAGTAAGTGCAGCTGGACAGATTTAGATCATTACTTTAACTTATGGCATAATGCTGTAGTGGTAACTGCAGTATAATGATCCATGAATGTAAATGAGAATGTTGGTAATTGTAGCTGCACGGTAGAAATCACACAACAAGAAAGTAAGTACTTTTCTATTACTATTAATAACAATGTTTGTGTATTTAAAATGTTTCTTCTGGTTTCCATTTTCACAAGTTGACACCCTGTAACCATACATATTTTAACTACAATAAATTAGAGTTATATCACTTATTGCACCAACAAGCAAAAGTGTTGAGGTTAGATAAATTTAATAGGGTCAGATAGTCATGGCAAATGCATTTTAGGATGCATTGCATGGTTGTGTGTTTGAGATTCGGTGGGACAGGTCGCTATTAGCCTTGTCTAATCAGAAGAAAAATAGCGAGCACTGTTTGTCTCAATTAAATAGCCAAATAGGCAATTTACTGTATATGAACAACAACACAACCCATATGAGAAATAAATGAGAAATAATCTAATGCTGCAAATGATGTTCTGCGTGAATGAGAGGGCATTGCAGGCCTCCCAGTGCTATCTGATTAGTATGCATAAAATAAGATATTGGCCTGCCAGTATCCTCTTCTTCACCTCAGCATTAATTGTTACTTTAATGACTTTGACCTTCACTGGTGAGATTTTAAAGTATATTGTGTTTACTCCCCCTGAATCTGTGCTGCAGTACGGACTTATTGTTATTTGGAAACTTTTATGTACAGTATATACTGTGTGTGTGTGTGTGTGTGTGTGTGTGTGTGTGTGTGTGTGTGTGTGTGTGCGTGTGCGTGTGTGTGGGCACCAATAAACAAGAAAGGTGCCCAAATTTTTGCACCAGCCTACTTTTGTTGAAATACTTATTGCACACTTTCTGTAAATCCTATTAAACTCATTTCACTTCTCATATATTACTCTGTCTGCGATATGACATATTTAACTGAAATTGTTGATCCAAGCCACCAGTGATTTATAAAAGAAAATCTGGAAAATTATCAGGGGTGCCCAAACTTTTTCATACCACTGTATCTTTGTATGTATGTATGCAGGATGTATGTACGAATGAATGCATGTTTGTATTTACTGTATGAACTTGTATGGATGCTGTGGACTAAAATGTTGATTTTCGGTTAAACGAAAATAAAAATGTACCTTCAATAAATTGCAAGGTTTTATAACTTTTTCAGTATGATGTGTTTTTTCTCCTCTTTAATATGAAAATATACAGTATATAGCTATGAATTATTACATACAGAAAAACGGAAGAGATAGCACATGCAGAAGTCAATGCTCAATCCATGAAACCACCTCGTAACATTGAAAGTAGTTGAACAACTGTATTCCTCTAGTGTTAAGCAGGGATAATGGCGAACAGTGGTAGTTGAGATGGTGGATGTTAGTTGACCAACTTGGAACAATGGAAAAATTGTGTTATTGTTTCCTTTATCAGGACATTTAACATCAACAGCAATGTATGTACACTGTATCTTTATTGGGTACATAATGGGTTAAATGAATATTCTCTTTTACTGTGAAATCTTAATCAGTAGGCGTTGTGTATGTGTGTGCATTGAAACACACACATATCAGCAACATCAGGAGGTTTCAGTGTTCAGTTTATTTTACAGGCATCTGGTATTAAACAAAATATACATTTGCAAACATAACATAATTCATTGTGAGATACAGGTGGGGATTTATCAAACTTACTGTATATACCTTGTTGGTGAATAAGCCAGTCTGGATCAGCAGAATTTTCTCCAAATTCCAAATTACTTATTCACCAAATCTATTGCGTTATATTCTGCATGACCATTCAGTGAGAGAATACCTGGTATCAATGTTTTTTCCCCTTTTTTGGCCGCTTTATCGATCCTCTCAGCAAGACGTGAGATTGGGCTTTCTATTATGGTGTATTCACAGGTGCAGCAGCGTGATGACGGGCACAGTGCATCTCCACTGTGAGCAGACAACAATCATCAGATATCACAACAAATTCAGGCACCAATGTCAGTAGAATTCTTTTCAAGATGTCTACGATTAGCATGGGAAGGCTCCATAGATAATGACATTTCTGAGCATATTCCAATGACAATACTCACATGCAGTATTCATTAGCATTCCATCCATGCTGTTCAGGTCAGAGGTGGGAGGCATGTAGGGAAGCAAGCAGAATATCTGACTGGATGCCAAAACCAGCACAGCTGTCCATTTTCCAGAAGATCACAAATGTTCCTTCTATTAATCTCAGAGTTAAGGCACAATCCAGCCCTTACATGTATGCAGGTTGCTGCTGCTGCTGATTCACTCACTGCATTCTGTTTCCACAAACAGACTGAGATAAGTAAGGAGGAATTCATCTGGTATGTCCTTTTATTCTTTCCTGTCAAGGTATTGAAGTGCAATATGTGATGGGGGTGGAAACAAGAAACATAAGACAGTGCAGGATAGGCAATGGGCAGCAGGAAATAGAGCAGTGTAGAATAGCTACTAAGAGCACTTTGTAATGCATCAAACCCTTTTTGAGAAACATTACATGAATGCAACATGAGAGAGAAACTGGCCACAGAGTCCAGTTTACTCCAAGCAAATGTAGCACTTCTTTTGATGTAAGAACAGAACCAGAGAAGGGACACCAAAAAATATTGAAATGGCAAATTTCACTATGGTAACCAGCCTTTGTCTCTTCATCTATGGTATATCATGCCATGAAATTGCGTCTTTAAAATATTTCTCAGGGCCACAGTAACAGATACTGATGGGTAAGTTGACAGATGGCTTTTCCACTAAGTTCAGTGTAAATATGAAAAATAAATAAAAAAATAGCTAACCCTACATCATGTCAGTGATTAGATTCTACTGTTTTTATCACCATAACTGTGAGGGGAACTATTAGGATTTATTTTCAGCTGCAGTAAAATGGAAATATGCTCTGGTTACATGCCAATTTGGCATCTAACCCAAAACAGGTGGCAGTAATTTTGGACAAATGATCAGATTCAAAGATCCTGTGTTGGTTTTACTCTCAACTGTGATAAAATAAATTAAATAATGAAGACACAACTGTAGTCTGTGTGTGTGCACACTTGTGTGCATGCGTATGCCTGTGTGAATGCATGCATGCATATGGGCGCATGTGTACAATGGGGAAGGGGTGTGGTGGTGGCGGTGTATGATTGATTCTCTAAATGCTAATCTCATATCTCGTTGTATGTATAACAAGTAGGCACTAAGAGTGCAAATCTCTGCAATGGCCACTGGTCCAGTTTTGTATGATATGCAAGTATGCAAGCCCACTGACTTTAATGTGTGGATATGTTTCCAAAACTATTCCAATTATGCTAAAAGGTGTTGGCCTAAAGTTGAAGTATCAGTATTAGCGTCACTGATGACCAACAACAGCGTGTGGTGGTAGCTATAGACACCTATGGGCCTACATCACCACCTTAATATTACTGTGTGGGTATCTTTTGGCCATCATTTGCTGTTTTGTTCCATCTGAGGAGGGAGTGCTTACCTGAAGCCCAATCACACTCACTGAAAGTGAGAAAAAAAATTATTCAGCATATCCTCTTTGGTATTCGCATCTCAACAAATCATCACTCCGCATATCATCAACCATAAGGTGAAGTGTGAATACAATCTTAACTGATAAAACTGGTGATTAAGATTAAAATTTAGTGTCAAGATTATCTGTGAACAGCTTTGAATGATCACAAGCAAACAAACAGTGGTGTTTGTGTCTGTTTTACATAACGAACAAAGAAATCTTTTTAAAACCTGATCACACTTACCTAAACCTAACCTTACGGTTATGTTAAATAACCCTCCTGGCTATTTTGATGGTGGAATCTAGTAAGGGAGACAGCAAGACAGAGAGCGAGAGGGTGGGGGGGGGTATTTGATTTTTAAAATCACTTTTATTCATAAAAGTCAAATTACAAAATAATCACGTTGACACAAAATTCAAAAAATATTCACGTAATGAGGATTTTTAATAGTGCTGTGCATTTTCTGAAAAAAGAAAGAGGGGGAGAGTGACTTGTGGAACAGGGAACTGAGAGTGAGACAGGTGTTTTGCCTTACACCGATTGCTCTCTCTCCCTTATCTACATCTGAGGCTGCTTGAGACTCAGTCTACCAGCTGGAGAGGACAAACTGAAGTAGATTAATAACTCTGAGAAGCTGAAGTTTACATTTATTGATTTATGTTAAAATTGAGACTGTTGCTAAAAGTCATCATCGGTGCACCGAGGAACCCACACATGCAGTAGTTGAGTTCACTGTTAGCATTTTCATCAAAAACACCCAGCAGAGGATGTACTTTCTGCACAATGTTCAACCAGCCTCAGGAACTGCTGATCCAGTTGTATGATGCAGTAATCCAGCCTGTTCTCTGCACATCCATCACTGTTTGGTTTGTATCGACCACCAAAGAGGACATGGGCAGAATACAACGTACTGTCGGGACTGCAAAAAAAATAAAATGTTCAGGGCCAGCTTTCTCTACATTCAGGAGTGCTACAAGTCCAGAATAAGGAAGGGGACAGGAAACATTGTTGAAGATCTATCATGTCCTGGACAGAATCTGTTCCAACTTCTTTCCCCAGTAGATGCTACGTAGCACCACACACCAAAAAAACAGACGTAAGAGCAGGTTCTTCACAGAGGCCATCACTGTGCTGAACACTGAAATCAGTCAGTGTCAATAAGCCTGTAGCATAAAATCACCCACTTGCTTCCATTCCAGATTTTATCATTAGACTTTAAATGCACCACTTTTTAATACATGTTCATCCATTGTCAGTTTCACTGCTAGTATAAATACTGCACACTGTAGATACTATTCATATACGCAAATAACCTCAGTCCATCTCAGTTATGGAAGAATCAATGAATGCAAGTTTCTGCTGCTGATTCACCCGCTGAATAAAGTGACCACAAACAGAATGTAATGAATAATGAGTGAGCTTGTGAATGTGTTTGGGGTTTTTTCTTTCCTTCAAAGGTACAGAAGCACAAAACATAAAACAGGAGACATAAGTGGGAAGGTGCAGCAGAGACATTGGGCAGCAGGACGGCATTATAATGTAGCTCTTAAAAGAACCCTCTCATGCTACATACAGTGGTGGTCAAAAGTTTACATGGACTTGTAAAGAACATAATGTCATGGCTGTCTTGAGTTTCCAGTTATTTCTACAAATCTGATTTTTTTTTTCCTGATAGAATGAGTGACACATACTTCTTTGTCACAAAAAACAATCATGAAGTTTGATTCTTTTATGACTTTATTGTGGGTAAACTGAAAATGTGACCATACCAGTAGAGGTTTGGAAGTGTCTAGGAGAGGTGGCAGTAGAGTTTCTGACTGGGTTGTTCAACAGGATCTTAGATAGTGAGAAGATGCCTGAGGAATGGAGTAGAAGTGTGCTGGTGCCCATTTTTAAGAACAAGGGAGATGTGCAGAGTTGTGGCAACTAGAGAGGAATAAAGCTGATGAGCCATACAATGAAGTTATGGGAAAGAGTAGTGGAAGCTAGACTAAGGGCAGAAGTGAACATTTGTGAGCAGCAGTATGGTTTCATGCCAAAAAAGAGTACTACAGATGCAGTATTTGCTTTGAGGATGTTGATAGAGAAGTACGGAGAAGGCCAGAGGGAGCTGCATTGTGTTTTTGTAGATCTGGAGAAAGCTTATGACAGGGTGCCAAGAGAGGAACTGTGGTATTGTATGAGGAAATCCGTGACAGAGAAGTATGTTAGAGCGGTGCAGGACATGTATGAGGACTGTGAGACAGTGGTGAGGTGTGCTGTAGGTGTGACAGAGGAGTTCAAGGTGGAGGTGGGTCTTCATCAGGGATCAGCTTTGAGTCCCTTCTTGTTTGCCATGGTGATGAACAGGCTGACAGACGAGGTTAGACAGGAATCTCCATGGACTATGATGTTTGCAGATGACATTGTGATCTGCAGTGAGAGCAGGGAAGAAGTGGAGGAGAAGCTAGAGAGGTGGAGGTTTTGTCCTGGAAAGGAGAGGAATGAAGGTTAGCCGCAGTAAGACAGAGTACATGTGTGTGAATGAGAGGGACCCAAGTGGAAGAGTGAGGTTACAGGGAGAAGAGATCAAGAGGGTGAAGGATTTTAAGTACTTAAGGTCAACAGTCCAGAGCAATGGAGAGTGTGGAAAAGAGGCGAAGAAGCGTGTACAGGCAGGATAGAACGGGTGGAGAAAAGTGTCAGGTGTGATGTATGATAGAAGAGTTCCAGCTAAAATGAAAGGAAAGGTGTACAAAACTGTGGTGAGACCAGCGATGTTGTTTGGTCTGGAGACAGTGTCACTAAGGAAAAGACAGGAGACAGAGCTGGAGGTAGCAGAGATGAAGATGCTGAGGTTCTCTCTGGGAGTGACCAGGAAGGATAGGATCAGGAATGAGTACATCAGAGGGACAGCACATGTTAGAGGTTTTGGAGATAAAGTCAGAGAGGCCAGACTGAGATGGTTTGGACATGTCCAGAGGAGAGATAGTGAATCTATTGGTAGAAGGATGCTGAGTTTTGAACTGCCAGGCAGGAGGCCTAGAGGAAGACCAAAGAGGAGGTTTATGGATGTAATGAGGGAGGACATGAAGGTAGTTGGTGTGAGAGAAGAGGATGCAAAGGACAGGGCTAGATGGAGGCAATTGATTCGCTGTGGCGACCCCTGAAGGGAAAAGCCGAAAGGAAAAGAAGACTGTCGGTATAATCTATACAGTGTATTTTGATCCAAAAGGAATCTCCTTATAAAAGTTGTATTGTACTGCCATTTTAATTCAATGTCACGGAGCCATGGAGGCAACTGCATGGCTGAAGGACTTTGCATTCGCTAAATAAATAAATAATTCAATGTCACCATTCAGCTCCACCAATCAATATTTTTTGTATCACAGGGTTTCCTGCCAGCCTTTGCTCACCTTCATCTGTTTTGTCACCTGAACCATCCTACTGCCACCAGTGCCGAGACCCAGTCTGGCTCTGACACAGAATAAACAACTGCAATTTATAGGGTCAACACCAGACTCTTATACCCAAAAGCTTCTAAATTCTTGTTAACTTATGAATTCTTGATTGTGGTACAGTCACTGAAAACAGAAGCACAACTTCAGACTCTCCCTGAAGTGACTTCATAAGGGTGAACAGTTTCATTAAATAAATGGATGAATGCTGATTTCATGATTGTCCATCCTTTGGCCTACAGTTCATAAAATAATTGGAATCAACAGACCAACACACAGATGAACAGATGGACAAATAGAATGTTGTGTGACTATGACTGACTGACAACATAAGAAACACAAAATGTCTACAATTCGCAGCTTAAATTTGGATGTCAATATGCTAACCAACAGACACAGCAACTTACATAAGTTACAGAGGTAACAGCTCCAAAACACACAGCCACAATTATCCTCACAATAACATCAGCTCACAAACCCCTGCTGACACCTCATTGGATAATTGAGTACTATTTACCATGCGGTTCCTGTCAGCGGTCTCCTCCAAAACAAATTCAGCAATACAAGGATAAAGCTTTACATATAAATTCCCATACAAAGGGTTCCCAGTGCACGAACTTTAGTGCTACACAAACCCACACTAGGGATAAAGTTCCATTAATCAACTCTAGCTGGTCATTATCCTTAGAATAAATTTATTAAAAGGACAATGTTAATACACTGAAAGATGTTGTCTTTCTCTTGAAAGATGAACATTTTTGTGCCCCACCTGCTTCTGTTTTTCTTACTCCCCCTGGAGAGATTGTGATTTTTTCTTTTTATTCATATTTTGAAACTGTTAGTGACTGTCAACATCATTCACAAATGTAGATAGAAAGGACCTTATGCAAAATCATGGGTGCTCCAGACTGCGGACAAAGACTTTCTAATACATCTAATAATGTCACTATTCTAACCTTTTCATGCAGGAAATATTAAATCATAAAGTATTCACAGGTGGGTACCAACACACACACTCGCATGTGTGGGTACACACATACACACACACATAAATAAAATTTGATTGATTGATATACACACACACACACACACACGCACACACGCACACACACACACACACACACATACACACATACACACACACACACACACGCACACACGCACACACGCACACACGCACACACAAACACACACACACACACATACACACACACACACACACACACACACACACACACACACACACACACACACTGTCGCCAGTGATTGAGGTGAACAATATGGATGTTGGGTAAGTTCAAATCAGTATTCCTGGATCGCAGCCATTTCCACTTGGAACTTCTTGACTAGAACGTTGTCTAGAGGCACTCTTCTTTACAGCTTTCCTTACTAAATCTTCTTGATTTTCTCATAAATGTCTGCGGATCAGAAAATTCCTTTAAAGTGTGGCACATTTCCAGTCCATCAGCAGCACTCCCCCTTGCATTCCAGATTTGAATGTCACTTACTTATCTTCCCTGGAGCTGGAGACTCAGTGTGTTACCAGTGATTAGTTTGTTCTTTTGTCTCTGGTGAGTAGTGGAGGACCTAAGTCAGTCATAGCAACAAATCACTAAACTACCTTCACAAAATCCATCTGGTGAGATTGTTGCTGGAGATATGTGGAATCTGCAACACAAGGTGATCCATCCAGCTGGAACCTTGGCCATTTTGTCATTGGTAACTTCATGGACATGTTTCTATAGAGATATCCAGGTCTGTGGTAATGCCCTTTAAATATTTGCTCATTGATGTTACATGCATCGCAACACTTAAATCCATATATACGCACTCATACACTGCAGATTTACAGGAATCATCCTTGTGTCTATCTTCAAGGTAATAGCTCAAATGATACATCAACTTAGCAACAATTATGTTTTAAGAACTGATTAAGAAGCTACAAGAGAAAAGTAAAAGTTGACATGATTTAATGGTACAATGAAATGAAAATAAAAGACCTACAAAAATTTTTTGTGTAGGTTTAAAATTGATTTACAGAAGATCATCTTTCTTTGATTTTGTCCCATGCTTTGAAATGACTAAGAAAATAAAGCAAGCTTTGGTTGCATGAAGTTCAAAATGGTGCATTAAATGTAGATTAAAGGTTATTGGCAGCCGCTGGACCAAGTCATTCCTTTGAAGTAATTAATGGAAATCTCTAAATGAGCAAATAAAATTGACTTGCTATTCATATACATGTCAATGTACACAGCATAGAAATCAAATTCTAATGAAAATTTCAATCAAAACCATTCTGGCATAAAGTTACTCTCTCTCTGCTCTCTTCATCTGAAGGACACAATTATAATTTAGTGCACTGGGAGATTTCAGTCCTTTGTTATAACCACCTCTTTAATGGGTTTTTCATGCATGTGGCTGGAAATTGTTCTATGAGCGATCACACTGGGGTCATGAACAAAACCTGTTTTAATGAGGTATTCTGCTCAAATCTCTGCTGGTTTCAAAAATGACTTTGTATCACAGCAAATATGTCTGCAAGTAATTGAAGTGGTTTTAACAGAAGAAGATCTCACCAATCTGAGAAATATTAAGTTGAATAAAATTGAATTAAAACAAGCTGCGAGCTAGGCATTATTGATAAATTCTGCTACAAGGGTGCGGAAAAAATACTGGCAAGTTAGTATAGCCCATCTGCTGACTCGTGGAGTTTATGTACAGACTTGATATTTGCTCTCTGCCTTCATCCCCCTTGTGCAACCAGCTCAACAAAGCACAGATTGGTGGGTGACAGAAGTAACCCCTTATCAAATGCTATTTACAAATGTGTTATGTTGGAAGCAGCAGAAAGTAGTTACAGCAATTTCACAGCAGAGCTTGAGAAGGAACATGGCCTCACCTCAGACCACAGGAGAAATATGTCCAGTAATGTGTGATTGGGAATCAGATCCTGTGTGTGGAAACACAAGAACCACAGAACAAGACTAATCACTGATAGAAATGTTTCAGAAGGATATATTTCAGTCTAATGAAATTGCTTTGATTCCTGGAGGACAAGTGTGACAAAGCCATCAGCTACACTATTAAAACAAATGTTTATTTTTATTAGATGTGATAGATTACAACATTGCTGTTATCACTTTCTTTCCATTTTCAAATTATTGTTTTACATCTTATGCATATGTGTTTGCACTTCAATGCGCCAAAGCTTTGGGATCAATGCAATGTTGATGATGTGGTGATGTTTAGTGGGATTAATGTGACAATTACATCTGCCAATGAGTGACAGTAATTTAACTTATGTTAAAGTTTCAGAGGACCTTAAGAACAACACTCAACACTAGATTTTGATTGTGATTATGCGAATCATTCTGAAGTTCTTGAAAAAGAGTCTTAAATTAATCTGTAATCAGGTCAGTCACAAGATTCCAATACTATAATAATTCTGGTGATTACAGGTTTTGGGACTTGTTTTCACCGACAGCAATAGTGGTTTAATGAGCACAAGCACCAGTGAAGTAGTTTCAGTATATGACACATTCTCAACGTTTTTTCTTTTCTTTTCTGTTTGATTCCACAGATGTCATCACAGAGCAACTGTCAAGGCTTTAGCACGACTGGCACGGGAAACCCAAAAGCACGACAGACAAACGGGCAGGTCAAGAGTCTCAGAGCAGGTTTAATAGGACACGCAGAGGTCAGGTACCAAATAATCAGTCCGATAGGCAGAGGTATCCAAAAAACGACAGGCAAAAGGTAGAGTCCAGAATCCAGCAGGGTCAGGCACGAAACAATCAACAAACCAGGCAGACGAATCAGATGAGGAGCAGACAACAGGCTGGGTCGAGAGAGCAGACGGGATTCACACACGGTCATCAAAGCAGTCAGGATACAAAGGCTGGAGAGTCAGGGCGGACACTAAACAATCTGGCAGAGTACTGAGGGCTTAGCTGGTATATGTAGTGTGGAGACAGATTAGGGAGTGGCTGTAGGTGTGTGGAGAGACAGCAAGTGCAGGGAATGCACTGATTGAGGATGAGACAGGATCTGGAATGATATGAGTTGTTAGTGGCAGGAAAACAAACAGGAAAAATATAAGACAGAGACGTGACAGCAACACAAAGTGGTGCACCTCATTTGTCCGATGCTAATGTGATGGAAAAAAGATGAGGTCAGCAAGGTATAGGAGTCAACAAAGTGGGATTGATTCCAGATCACATCTCAGTTACATGAGAAACCTGGGCGTAAACCGATTGATTATGAGTGTTCAGAAATCCTCAGTGCCTCTGGCTAGATTAAAGCTGCCAAAGTCAGAATCAGCAGTGTCCTTCTCCGCTCCCCTGTCCTTCTCTGACTTGATTGAGATTAACAGGGATCTGACTCTGTCAGCTCTTCCCACTGTTGGTTTCACATCATCAACAACTGGTAAGAATAACTTTACTGGAAGTCACACCTCCCTCAAGGTGTTTGATTAATTTATGAATTGCATTTCCAGGAGTATCCCCCTGGTTTTAAATGCACAAAGCATAAACCTCAATAGAAAACAAATGAAGATATAGCTGTGTTTATGTGCTATTCCGCAATGACAACAATGAAGTGGAGTCTTAATTATGATGCACGGCTCTAAACTCTATTGGCTTATTGCTAGAATTTATCCTCTGAATGCTGCCTTCTGATTTTTTTATTCATTAAGTTCAAATTCAATGCTACAACATGCCATCTATGCAAATATCTAATCACAAGGTGACACTCAGAGCGACAAAAAAAACTCAGAGCCAGCCCTCCTTTTCAAGTCTCAATAATAATCTGCACACACTTACATCACTGATTATGTCTGTGGAAGAGAAAGTCCACAGGGGATTCAATCCTGCTATTGCACGGGGGCAGACAAACATGAAACAAACAAGATTAATAATAGCCTACGGTGCTCATCCCTGGGGCCGTGGAGCTAACAACTCTTGACAAAACAGGGTTTAAAACCGCAGATGGATTGTCTGTAGAAATGAAGTGAATTGCATTGGGAGTGTAATGAAGAGAGAGAGGATGGAGCACAGGCTTTTCCCAGAGTCCCTTTGAACGAGCCTATGGCAATTAAATCAACTGGTGACAGTTCCCATCGACTGAGTCCACCTGGAGACGGTGACCACAGAAATGAACGCACACTAATCAGCCTTTGTTTTATCAGAAGAAAAGAATGCTTTTAATAATCACAAACAAGTCTCAAGTGGTCCAGTAAAAAAAACCAAAAAAGACAACCAGCGCTTCCTAACACAAGAATCAGTGTTTCTGTTTACAGTGATAGTAACTGTGAGCTTCATTTTTAAGGTTATGGATATACTGTAAGTACAAATGCGGCCGAAGACTACTGTATGATATCTTAGTACTGTCATGTACATTAAATCCATCCATCCATCTTCTGAACTGCATTTATCTGCCGTCACAGGTCGAGGAGACCTGGAGCTTATCCTGGCTGGCTTAGGGAAGGGGAAACTCCGGGCGAGACGCCAGTGCACTACACTCACACACTCACACCTAGGGGCACTTTGAGACCAGCCAATTAACCTGAAGTGCAGGTTTTTGGAAGTAGGAGGAAGCCGGAGAATCCAGAGAGAACTCACGCTGAAATGGGGAGAACATGCAAACTCCGCACATAGCGGGACGCAAACCCAGAACCTCCTTGCTGTGTGGTGACAGCGCCACCTACTGCGCCACTGTGCCACCCTATATATTAAATCCTCATTCCAGAAAATTAAACTTCTGATTGTTTGTTTATTTCCATAAGTGAAACCTATTGAAGTCCCAGAATGTAAATATTATGGAGCATGACATGCAATACTGAACATTTTATCTAAGAAATATAATCAAATATTACATTATTGTTACCTACAGTGGAAAACAGTATTATTGACATCATTAGCACTGCATTTCTTCTCCTTGTTACTGTTGCTGTCTTTGTTTGTGTTCTTCTTCCTCTTCCTCTTCTTCACTCTGTTTATTTCCAATCTGCAAACAAACTTTCAATGTACACCTTTCTAATAATTATATCAGAGCATACTGAGTAGATCCTATAAATGCAGCCCTATGGGTGCACAAGCCAATGTTAACTGTAGGGTGGTCCCAAGCTCGGATAAATGCAGAGGGTTGTGGCAGGTAACAAACAAACATTAGCGTTCATCTGAAGAATTCCATACCAGATCGGCCGTGGTCTGGGCAAACAACGTCTGCCATTGGTGCCGTTAACCTACAGGGCATCAATGGAAATTGAGCTACTCTGGTTGAAGATGAGGGAGAGGTGGACAGCAGATTCTGAGACAGAAAGATAAGTGGAAAGAAAACCCCCAATGAAAATGGAGACTTTGAACGTGGGATTTATAACAGGAAAAGCTAGGGAGTTGGTTGGCATGATAATCAGGAGGAAGAGAGATTCACTGTGTTTGCAGGAGAGCAGGTGAAAAGGCGGTAAGTCTAGAAGCTTAAGAGCAGGATTCAAATTAATTTACTATGGTTTTGATTTCAAGAGAAATGGAGTAGAAGACATTTTAAAAGAAGAGTTAGTTAAGAGCACCTTGGAGATGACAATAGTGTCGGATCGAGTTTTAAGGTGATCAAGTGATCAACAGCGTTTGAAATTGAGTGTGAACTGCTACCTATCAAGCTGTCTGCATATGAAAAACCTTTCAAATTAAATACAACTGGTTGCAGATAACAGAAACAGGATGCTTGTACAAGGCCTCACAGGACAGCTGTGACAGGGCCTCTCTTCTTTTCATATTTACAAGTGATCTACACAGGGATGTCAAACTCATATTCACTGAGGGCCACATCAGCATAATGGCCATCCTCAAAGGGCCTGATGTGACTCATAAATGTAACTAAATGTAACTCAATGTAATGTCAAAATGAATGTAGCTACTCCCTAACGTTAAATAACAAACATTGCAGTCATGCAGAAAAAATATGTTTGCGTGTTTCTCTGTTATAACATAAATCCTTTTAATTTGTCAGGTTATGAAACCAACAAAAGTCCGTCAATCAAGGATCAAACTATGCGAGTTAATAAAGACAAATAACATCAAACACAGATATAAACACAGATATTTGTTCAAAACGTTTTTGTCAAAGTTAAAATAGGCTTCATTACTGCATTGTGGGAAATGTAGTTTGAGGACTTACTGACCATTTATGCTCTTGTGGGCCACATAAAATGATGTGGCGGTCCACATTTGGCCTGTGGGCCTCGATTTTGACACATGTGATCTCACATATGTTTTCATCGTTGCAAGCATGGCTATGACACCAGATGATACAACCAAGTGCGTCTGCATTACAGGAAAAACAAAGGACTTTAACCAAATGTTTTCAGCATGCTACATCCTTGCTTCTGGGTAAGATGTTGAGAAAAAGTCTCTTCTTCTTCTTTTCCTTTCGGCTTTTCCCTTCAGGGGTCGCCACAGCGAATCAGTTGCCTCCATCTGACCCTGTCTTCTGCATCCTCTTCTCTTGCACCAGCTAACTACATTCATGTCCTCTTTCACTACATCCATAAACCTCTTTGATCTTCCTCTAGGCCTCCTGCCTACTCAGTGTCCTTCTATTTGTGTGTATATTGTGTCTCCTGGACACACAATATACTCACAATCTCTCCTCTGGACATGTTCAAACCATCTCAGTCTGGCCTCTCTGACTTTATCTCCAAAACCTCTAACATGTGTTGTCCCTCTGATGTACTCAGTCCTGATCCTATCCTTCCTGGTCACTCCTAAAGAGAACCTCAGTATCTTCATCTCTGCTACATCCAGCTCTGTCTCCTGTCTTTTCCTCAGTGACACTGTCACTAGGCCAAACAACATCGCTGGTCTCACCACAGTTTTGTACACCTTTCCTTTCATTTTAGCTGAAACTCTTCTATCACACATCACACCTGACACTTTCCTCCACCCGTTCCATCCTGCCTGTACACGCTTTTTCCACCTGTTTTCGACACTCTCCATTGCTCTGGACTGTTGAGCCTAAGTACTTAAAATCCTCTACCTTCTTGATCTCTTCTCCCTGTAACCTCACTCTTCCACTTGGGTCCCTCTCATTCACAGACATGTACTCTGTCTTACTGTGGCTAACCTTCATTCCTCTCCTTTCCAGGACAAAACCTCCACCTCTCTAGCTTCTCCTCCACCTGTTCTCTGTTCTCACTGCAGATCACAATGTCATCTGCAAACATCATAGTCCATGGAGATTTATGTCTAACCTTGTCTGTCAGCCTGTCCATCACCATAGCGAACAAGAAGGGGCTCAGAACTGATCCCTGATGCAGTCCCACCTCCACCTTGAACTCCTCTGTCACACTACAGCACACCTCACCAATGTCGTACAGTCCTCAAACATACTTCTGTGCCACTCCAGACTTTCTCATACAATACCACAGTTCCTCTCTGGGCACCCTGTCATAAGCTTTCTCCAGATCCACGAAAAAACAATGCAGCTCCATTTGGCCTTCTCTGTACTTCTCTATCAACATCCTCAAAGCAAATACTTAATCTGTAGTACTGTTTTTTGGCATGAAACCATACTGCTGCTCACAAATGTTCACTTCTGCCCTTAGACTAGCTTCCACTACTCTTTCCCATAACTTCATTGTATGGCTCATCAGCTTTATTCCGCTGTAGTTGTCACAACTCTGCACATCTCACTTGTTCTTAAAAATGGGCACCAGCACACTTCTCCTCCATTCCTCAGGCATCTTCTCACTATCTAAGATCCTGTTGAACAAACCAGTCAGGAACTTGACAGCCATCTGTTCTAGACACTTCCAAACCTCTATAGGTATATCATCAGGACCAACTGCCTTTCCACTCTTCATCCTCTTCAATGCCCTCCTCACTTCATCCTGACTAATCTTTGCTACATCCTGGTCCACATCAGTCACCACTTCTAGTCTTTGTTCTCTCTCATTTTCCACATTCATCAACTCTTCAAAGTACTCTTTCCATCTTCCCATCACCCTACTGGCACCTGTCAATACACTTCTGTCCCTATCCTTAATCACCCTAACCTGCTGCATGTCCTTCCCATCTCTGAAAATCCTGAAAATTCAGCAATTTTGACCCTGCCGACTCCAAGCATGGAATCATCAGAGGAGATTTCTGCATCAACGTTAGCAAGAACATCATTCACGGCAGTGACTCGGTGGAGACTGCCAAAAATGAGATTGCCCTGTGGTTCAAGGATGAGATGGTCAAGTACGACAGCTGTGCCTTTGACTGGCTTTACTAGGCCGCCGTCCCAACACCAACCGACCAGTAACAATTGGGCTCAGATCTGCTGGTATTTGCCTGTAGCTTAGAGGACAACTGGAGTTCATGTCATAGTCACATCCCCTCCTGGCCTCTTGTCATACTGTATTTGAATCTTCTCTCTGTGGAGGTGTAGTCCTTAACTCATTCCTTTAGAAACATTCCATCATCCAATAGATGTACAGGAAGAGCGACTTGAAACATTGACCATTTTGTTAAACCATTTTTCCAATAAAATTCACATCTTCTTTTGTGAGGAGTGAATGAAGAGAGTAGAAAACTGCTGAATGTGTTTCAGCGCTTTTTTCTATCTATATGTTTTTTCTTCATGTTTGTATTCTTTTTATTTTGTAAATTGGGTTTGTCTTGAGTGTTTAGTGTCGTCTACTGTCAGTTTTTGTGTGGTTTTTGCTGACCAGGCGTGGGCTGGTTGGTGGCCACTCAGACACCGTCATGGCTGACAAGGAGCCACGGGATCAGAGTGGTGTCTCCTTGCAGCGTGGAGGAGGTAGCACTAGCGGTGGGTGATGTTATTGGGTGTAGTGCACTGAAGTCTGCTGGCCAGATGAACAGGGCAATTGTCATGTTCGTGGAGAAGGTGGACCAGGTAAAGTTGCTGGTTGAAAAGGAGATAAATATTAACAGACTGTTTGTACCGGTCATGCCGCTGTCACAACCGGCATCTAGAATCACACTGTCTAACATCCCCGTTTCATCAGTGATGAATTCCTGATTAGAGAACTGTGTCGCCGATTACAAAAGTTCCGTCAGGGTGTCAGTCCCCGCAGCTGAAACATCTCGTGTGTCACCGCTGACAGGTTTCTATGATCCTGAACAACAAGGCGGAAGAATTTAACTACTGCTTCATTGTTAAAGTGGACAACTACAGTATGACTACAAGATGTACACCACCTCCTCTAGGCTCAAATGTTTTGGCTGTGGAGAGGAGGGACACATTGTCAGCGCCTGTCCGAGGCGCATCAGCGATGCTCCGCGGGACCCGCCCGGTGAGACGGTTGTTCCCATTGCCGCTCCGAGGCGTCCCATTCCGGCTCCACAGCGCCGAAGCATCGGAGACGCTCCAAGGAGCGAGACTGAGAGTCAGGTGCAGGTAGGAGCGGTGATAACTAGTGATAACGTCGAGGTGAGGGTGGTGAGTGAAGGTGGGACAGGTGAGGATGGTGGCAGGATAGCTGCGAGAGCAGGTGAGGTTAGGGGTAGAGCAGGTGGAGTGATAGGTGAGAGTGTGGTGGTGTCCAGTGAGTTGGGTGAGGTGACTGTTGTGGTTAGTGAGAATGGTGAGCTGACAGGTGAACAGGGTGTGATTGGAGAGGTAGTGAGTGAACGGGGTGAGATTATGGAGGTGGTAGGTGAACTGGGTGAGAACGGTACACTGGGGGAGACTAGGGTGGTGACAGGTGCAGTGGGTGAGAATAGGAGGGAGACTGGTGATAAAAATGAGAATGTTGAGACAGGTAACCAGACAGGTGCTGAAGCTGTTACAGACGACCATGCGTCTGAATGGATTCCTGTTCCTGGTAGGCGGCGCAGTAAGCGCAAGAATGTTTTGACTGTGTCCGCCGGATGAAAAGCTGGTAGGCTTGAGGTATCACCAAGTGTTCCAGACAGTACTGATAGTGAGGATTGTATGTCTAATTGCAGTGAGCTATCTCACACTCCATTCACTGCAAGTCAACAGCATGTTTTGTACCCAGAAAAAATGTTTAAATTGTTTTTACAACAAACTAAAGGCATGAAAGGTCTGAATCTAGAACAGTTTTTTCCTGATATTAATTTTTATATAATTCGGCAAAACAACTTATTAGAAACAGAGCCACATCAGAACTCAGTGACCAAGAGATATACTGACTAAAAAAGCAAATGAATAAAGTCCGTAAACAACTGAGTTTTTAATTTTGATGAGGCTGACTGTATTAATATATTTCCTATTTATTTATTTTAAGGTTTTTACTTTTAACTTCTCCCTCATCGTGGATTCTTTTACAGTGGGGACGTTGAATGTAAATGGAGCCAGAGAAGAAAAGAAAAGGGCACTGGTTTTTGACACAGCAAGGAGGAAAACTATTGATGTTCTGTTTTTACAAGAAACACACAGCGATGACAGCAATGAGGTAGACTGGATGAAGGAGTGGGAAGGACAGGTGGTCCTGAGCCATAACACCACACTGAGTGGTGGAGTGGGCTTCCTGTTCTCCAGAACTTTTAAACCAACATGTCTGTAGGTCGAGCACGTCGTAAAGGGGAGGTGTCTTTTAGCAAAGGCACATTATGAGCACCGCACCCTGGTTTCTATAAATATTTATGCTCTAACAAACTGTACAGGGAGGAAGAGCTTTTTAGAAAATATACAAGCTAGACTGGATAGCTGTGGCTCGGAGGATTTTTTATTCTTGGGTGGGGATTTTAACTGTACTGAGGACGTGGTTTTAGACCATAATCACGCAGAGCCTTACCCGGCATCCCAACACACTTTGAAACGGCTGGTCTCTTCTCATGGCCTAGTGGATGTGTGGAGGAGGATGCATCCAGACTGCAGACAGTACACTTGGTCCCACCTGACAGAAGGTAGGGTGTCTTTAGCCAGGCTGGATCGTTTTTAATGTTTGAAACACCATTTCAATGTTTTTAGGGACTGTAATATAATGCCAGTTGTTTTTACTGATCATCCTTTGGTTTTATGTCGCGTCATGATAAGAAATATTTTACCTAGGAGTGCATACTGGCATTTTAATTCAGTTTTAGCTTTAGACAGAGGCTTTAGAGAGGTTTTAAGCACTTTTAAACTTAGAAAAGCTGATTTTACTTCTCTTAGGCAGTGGTGGGACTATGGCAAAATGAAGATAAAACTCCTGTGCCAACAGTATACTCTGAACGTCACACGTGACACCTGCCAGTCTATGAAAAACCTGGAGGCTGAGATCATGGAGTTAGAGAAAAACGCTTCCACAGGAAATCAGAGGTATATTGAAATCCCTAAGTCCAAAAGAATGGCTTTTGCCAACCTATTGGATACTAAAGTACAGGGTGCACTGGACCGATCCAGGGTGCAAAACATCACAGAGATGGCTGCTCCCTCTAGCTTTTTCTTCGGCCTGGAGAGGAAGTATGGACAGACCAATGTGATCCACTCCCTGCTATCTGACACAGGACAGGAGCTGACAGAGCCCAGGCAGATCAGAAGGCGAGCTGTGAGTTTTTATTCGTCTTTTTACAAGTGAATACCAAGAAACAGTGAATACCAAGAAAACCAGCCACTGTTGGAGGAGTTCTGTGCAGAGCTACCTCAGGTCTCTGCGGAGATAAACTCACAGCTCGAGCGGCCACTGGAGTTGGAGGAGCTCCACGCTGCCCTGCAGAGCATGCAGGGACGACGGGCTCCAGGCATTGACGGTCTGACAGTGAAATTTTACAAAGCCTTTTGGGACATTCTAGCACCTAATGTGCTGGAAGTGTTCAATGAAAGTCTGGCCTCGGGCTCTTTGCCACTGTTTTTATAAAATGACAAAAGACCTGAATAACTTTAGGAACATCTGGTTCCACAAAAATGTCTTAGGCACTTTAGTTGATGATCAACTTAGTTTTGCAAATTCCTGATGTATTGCACTGATTTTTGAATTGTATTTATTTTTATTTATGTTTTTTTAGTATTTCTGAAGCACTTTAGCACTTTTCATATACAGTAATACCTCTACTTACGAATGTCTCTACTTACGAAATGTTCTACTTACGAAATTTCTCAGCACGAAAATATTACCTCTACTTACAAAAGAAATTTCGACTTACGTAATGTAAAAACACAGTATCAGCTGATACTCAAATCTCCCACAGGTTCCTGAACGCAACATTCTCATAGCTGCTCTGCCATTGGCTATTACCTATTACGTATCTTTCTGGCATCCCATTGGCTAAGAGGGATGCCACTCCACCTCTGTGTGGAGCTAGAACGGTGCTTATGGAGTGTCTCGACATTCGGCACTCGACCCGTGAGGTGTTCTGATAGTTTTGCGCAAATATAATAACTTTTTCAGTACGTATTCGCTATGGACCCCAAGAAAGGGATGGAGAAAAGAGGAAAAGAAAAGACAAAGAAAATAGTTTTTTTTGTCCATACAAACAAGCAAGAGATCATAGAAAAGCATAAGAAAGGGATGCGTTTGGTTGATCTCGCCAAAGAATATGGCCAAAAATCTACAATCGACACGTTATTAAAACAAAAGGAAGTTTAAGGAGTTTAAGGCATAGCGTGGGTGGTTGGAGAAGTTCAAAGGAGGACTAGAATTCACTCTGTTGTTCGGCATTGTGAGATAGGAGCGCATGAACAAAGAGGGCAAAAAACAATGAGGACAGCTGTTAAAAGGTAAATGACCGTCATTATTATTCTTTACTCTATTCTTTGTATTTTACGTTACGCACAACTCTCATTTATTGTGTAATAATCTAATTGTAACATGTATTTGTTACATGTTTTGATGCATTTTTACGCTTTATAAAATATTTATGTCGGACTTTTTGTGGACTTGGAACGGATTAGGGTATTTGCATGGAAAATGCCTCTCTACTTACGTAATTTTCTACTTACGTAATTTCTTCCGGAACCAATTTCGTAAGTACTGGTACCGCTGTAATGTAAAATTGTAAAATTTTTGAGTGTAATTAAAGTGTTTTTGTAAAAATAAAAAAAATTCTTCTTCTTCTCTCTGTGTCTGCTTCTATGGCATTTAGATTCAGTGATGATCAGAGTTAACAGTGATGGTAAATGCTCATTGCACAAAACTGAATATATGTGTTTTCACCATTGCAACCCCCATACCTTTACAATCAATATTGTTAAAGGGCAGATATGAATGAATGTTAACATCAGACAGTTTACATGTGTGTTTGTGTGTGTGTATAGATAAATAAACATATAAATGTATATATTCTGCTCCGGGTTGATGTCCGGCGACTTTTTAACCTTTGCGCTGTCACCTGTGACCTCGGGGTTGATGCCTGGTGATTCCGCGTGGGGTGAAGTTGGAAACTCACAAGGCTGTGATTGCGAAATCAGGACTGTAGTACTTGAAGACACCAGAGGGATTGCGGCCCCTGGTTTAACCTTTACGTTGTCACTCGTCACCTGTTATTCTGCTGTTGGAAGTTGGCGACCCAGTGGGTAAAGGAGTCGGACACCCAGAGAGAGACAGAGAGAGAGAGCGAGAGAGAGGGATTGATTGATTTTTAAAATCATGTTTGTTGTCATGTTGACACAAAATCCAAAAGAGAATCACGCAAAGAGGAATTCACATCTCAAAAACAATGGTAGAATTTTCAACAGTACGGAGTGTTTCCTGAACAAAGAAGACGTGTAATCTTTTAACATTTATCAAACTAAAAACAGAGGCTCTTGTCTCCATGTCCCCTGCTCCATTCACATTCAAAGTATTTAAAACATATGTTTAAAAAAAAGCAGCCAAAATTCAAAAACCAACTAATCGTTCTCCACAATCATGCTTTTAACTTTTGTCAATAGTTTCTTCAATCTAAAAATCTCTTGGTCTGTAAAAAATGGTTGGTCACTTCTTTCTGGATGTTTTAAGCAAAAATGGATGCTTTCTAGAAACATGTTGAGGTCAGGAAAGAAATTATGTACTTTGGACTTCGAACGTTTTGTGTCTTGCAGGAATTGTTTTTATCTTTTGAGAATCAAACTTTTCTGTTATGGCTTCTTTCATACTGAGAGAGGGGGGGGGGGGACAGGCAGAGAGAGAGAGAGAGAGAGAGAGAGAGAGAGAGAGAGAGAGAGAGAGAGAGAGAGAGAGAGAGAGAGAGAATCTCCAGGAATCCAATATGAGCATGTTTTAAGAAGTCACTGCTGACTCAGTGACTCAGATGACTTGATTTGGTCTGGTAGGCCATTCCAGAGTCTCAGGGACCTAACTGCAAATGGTCCATTTCAGCTGGGCCCTTGGAACAGATACATCACCTCGCTCTCAAGGCCCTTTAGGTGTGTATAGGTGTGTACAGACCTAAAAGGTCAGATCGACACCTGGGAGAGAGGCCAAGGAGGGCTTTGAAAGTAATCCGTAAAATCTTTTTTTTTCTGGATCAATTTCAAGTCTTGATATTCTGGGGTCATCCAATGGATTTTTCGTTAGCAATAAAAGTACAAAACAGATTTTATTGGGAATTTTTCATCATGATTGCAAAACTGACAGTTTTGATCAAAAATCATGAAACAAACATATCCCAACAACATAAGCTTGAATGTTACTTAATCCAATGTCACATGCTTAAATAACTAATGATTGCTGTTTGATTGTTTTTTAGCATCTCTCAGTTCATGACAGCTTTCAGTTACTGAGCTTTTAAAATCCACTCAACACTAGTGCTATCAGGACCACACATTCAGAACCTGTGCAGTGCACATTGACTTGTTAAATAAAATAGTGATAGGTAGCTGATGTAACTGCTAATGTTGCACTCATGTCTGTGAAAAACAGGGATCAGAGATAAAATCCAGAAGCTGTCAGGATACTACACCCACCGGCAGCCCCCAGGCAGCTGACATCATTGGAATGATATATACAGACCAGCTACTACCTGACACATTTAATCATGTGAGAAGGTCCACATTTAGGCAGACACAGTCTATGGAAAATGTGGTCAGTAAAAGGGAAGGTCCTCCAGTAAAAGGAAGGGAAAGAGAAAGGGCTTGGGGGGCAATCTTGTTTCATTGGATCTTTCAATCCCAGATTTAAACACATGCAAGTGGAAACATGAATTTAGTTTGAGGTCAAATGAAACATTGTAACCCTGAAATATAAAAGTAATTATCTGTCCATGTCTGGATTGAAAGCCATTTAGACAGTAATTTGGAGACTGCAATGAAAATTACTTTTTAAATGAATGGTGACTGACTGATTTATTATTTTGTCTTTTAGGGCCTCTCAATCAAGGTATCAACAAAATTATTTTTATATAGATGTATATGAAGTGTTTTCAATGCAATATTATACTGTCCAGAAAAGTCATCTTTTAGTGAAGTGGGAATGTACAATAAGGTTCCTGGATGTCTGACATTCAGTGCAGCCGGGACAGCTCAGACTAGATGGCTTTAACTCTGTTACCTCAACCAACTGAAATCCAGGCTTCTAACTTTTTAAATAACATATGAAAATAATGTATTTGAGAAGTTACTAACTCCTTCAAAGAAAACCCTTCTCAATATTTTTTAATAAATGTGTAAATTATAAATACTTCTTTACATGTTGGGCATCACTGAACTGCCAGTTATACATTTCAAGGACTTGCATCACTGCACCATGCTGTGGAATAAAATATATCCTTCAAGATTTGGTTACATTCCTTTAAAATACACTTCTTCTTTACTTGAAATTAATGAAAGGTTTCATTCTGTTGGACATTCTTGAAGTTCCATTGTGGCCTCAGTCAGTCAGTCAGTCAGTCAGTGGGGGGGGGGGGGGGTCATCCCGTCTCTATGCATTGAGCCAACCTGATGAACCAGTTTTTTCCAGCGCTGGCAGTCTTGTGCCAGCTGCTCTCCATCCTCCACAGTGACTTCCTGTTGTCGAAGGCCGCCTGCAATGACATCAAGCCATCGGAGCCATCGGGTGCGGGGCTTGCCTTGAGGTCATTTCCAGCTTGCGGCCTTGGGTTAAAATGGAGAATGGCTCTTGTTGGGTGATCAGGGGGAAGGCGTAGGACATGACCAAAGCAGCGGGTGCAACGATGCACAGCCTGGAAAGGGCTCTGGGCTGGCACGTATGGGCTCTAAGTATTTTGTTGGAAACCCACTGAGGCCACCTGATGTTTTCGATGGTTCTGATAGCCCTGCTTTCAAAGCCATCTATACTGGCAGCTAGGGTCTTGTTTAAGGGCCAAGTTTTTGAGCCATAGCACAGCATGGAGAGTACATAAATTGTAAGTTGTAAATTTGATGTGTAAAGCTGCGAGGATGGTTGGATCATCCGGGGTGGAGCAGTGATGCAAAAGGAGGCTGAAGTGCTCTTTCCAGCACACGAGGCAGTTTGCTTCAGTTGTTATAATGTTGCCATCAGAGACTTTCACCAGGGCTGTCTTGATGCGTGGACCATTGCAGGCTTGGCACAGCAGAGTGAAAACCGTGTGTCAAGGCTCAGCACGACTGGCAAGGGGAACCCAAAAGCACGACAGAGTTGCGGACAAGTAAAGTCTCAGAACAGGTTTAATTATACAGGAAGTCAGGTACCAAGTCATCAGTCCAACAAGCAGATGAATAAACCAAGCGACAGATGAACAGGTAGAGTCCAAAAACCAGGTGGGATCATACAAAAGAAGGCAGTCCAAAAACCAGGCAGACAAATTCAAAGAGGGGTTGATGAAAGGCAGGGTCCGGGAAACAGGCTGGGTCAATCACAAGAATCAGAGCAACAGGCAGGAATCAAAGGCTGGAGAGTCAGGGCGAACACTAAACAATCTGGGAGTGGAACGGAAGGCAGGGCTGGCATTTGAAGGGTAGAAGCAGATTGGGGAGTGGCTGCAGGTGTGTGGAGAGAGGACAGGTGACTGGACTGAGCTGATTGCAAATGAAGGTAGAATCTGAAATGACATGATATGTTAGCAGAAAGAAAACAAACAGAAACTATTAGACCCGAGATGGGACACCTGGCTAATCTTGTTGGTATTGGCCACAAATTCTAGGTGTTCAGCTTCTGCCAGAACTTCTCTCTGTCCTGAGCTATGGCCACATTGCGCTGGTGGTTCAGTCGCCGGTATTTGGTCAGGTCGCCTTGGAGACTGGGCGGGCGCTGCTGATGATGTGGAGTGTCCTATCTGATATCCAAGGCTTTTTGGGGCAGGATCGGCAGCATCCAGGGACATCATGAGTTGACTGGATGACACTATCCTTAAGGGTCTGCCAGTCTGTCACTTTGTCAGTGGCCAGGGCATCGAAAGTGCTGTGGATTGAGCAACTGAACTCAGTTTTGATGTTTGGATCTCTGAGTAGGGAGGAGTCCAGGTGAGGTTGATTTTTTGTTATGATGGTTGGCCCGCAACTTAAGCTGGGCAACCAGCAGGCGGTGGTCAGTGTTGCCAAGTTCTGCTCCTCTGTACATATGGCGGTTGGTGACAAACAACTTCCAACATCAGGAGATGAGGATGTGGTCCAACGCTTTACTGATTCTGCCATCTGGGCCATACCATGTCCAGTGATTGATCAGTTTCCGTGGAAACCAGGTGTCAGCGATGCAGAGATTGTTGTGGTGGCAGAGAAAGAGAAGGCGGTGAGCGTTTTTGTTTGTCAGCAGAAGTTGTGTGTTAGGCTTGGCCAACAGCCTGATGGAGTTGGTCAAAGAAGGCATCCTTCGCGTCCTCATCAGCGACATCGGTGGAAGCATAGGCTACAATGACTGTCATCTTGCTGTGTTGGTGGAGAAAGTGGGCTAACAACAGTCTGTCACTAAGAGGAGTCCAGCTGATGAGGCACTTATGGAGGGCCTTTGGGAAAGCAAGTGCCACGCCATAGAGGCCTCTCCGTCTCTGAGGGCAGCTTCAGATGTAGCAGTGGTCACCCGCTGTTGTTTCGTCATTGCCTTGCCATCGTACTTCACAGAGCCCTACCAGGGTGATGTTATAGCGTCTGTGCTCTCGGGACAGCAGAGTGGCAGCTCTGGGGCTAAGGAGTGTCTGCATGTTCCACGTGGTGACACGGGTCATACGACAAAGGTTGATCCGTACTCATTGGTCAGGGGCAGGCTGGGGTCCATTATCTTGTTGAGCAGTCCGGCCTCTCTTTCTGGTCAGTTTCATAACAAAGGGGTTTCTCAATTGCTGAAATTCAGAACTGGGAGACAGGGATTTGGTGAAAAATATGAGGTGATGTTAGGAGAAGAGCCCCATTCACCATCTCAATCTACTAGATCATGTTCAGTAGAACCCATAATCTATTGTCTATTTGCTCACTGGACCAAGTACAAGGGAAGAAGGCTTGGCCCAAATGTCTGCTAGTTACACAACTAAATTACCCCAGTTGCTAAATAATTGTTAATTGATGGCAGATAGCCATGATATTGAATCCTCCAGGTTGGAAATAATGCATTAGCTACTGGGACTAATATGGTTGCACTGTGTGCTTTCGTTGGCTTATTGACATTGATTGTTTTCATTCATGCTATGACTTCAGGAATATGTCTGTTATTTGGTATATAAACAAAGTTTACATTATCTATTCATTACTTTTGCTCCTGGATATAATGATATTAACATTAAAACAACAAACTTCCTATGCTTGACCTTTGGTCTGGCTGGTGGACCGGTGGTGGTGCTGGAAAACGCCTCAGTGCATCGGGGGTGAGCTGGCAGCTGGCTGTTGGCCAGCGGTGTCTGGCTGGCGGTGGTTGGTGGGCATGTGTTGCGATGCCGCGATGCCCGGCCTGGTCTGGCCCCATTGGTTGGTTCAGTGGTTGGTCGTGAGGGGGAAGGTGGGGGGGACCTGGCTGTTCGGCGGCTGCCTCCCCTGGATGGTGTGGTGACTTTGGGCTGCTCGCTGGCCTTGGTCCTGCGGGGCTGGCCCTCTGTGGCCCAACGGCCTGGCCTGGTGGGGCGGGGCATGCATTGCCTTTGTTCCCCTCTGTGGTGCCGTGGTGGTGTGTCTCTGGGTTGTCGTTGTTGCGGGGCGGGTTGGTGGCTTGGGCCGATTGCCGGTTGGTCATCGGTAGCTTTGATTGAAGCCAGGCGCCTGTGGCCTTGCCGGGGCCCTGGTGGTCGTGGCCGGGCCGAGTTGTGGGCTCGGGGTGGTTGGCTGGCTGTGATCCTGGACCCCCTCACGGCCCTGTTCATGTGGGCTGGGCCCACACCAGATTGCCTCCTAAAGTTCACTTCACATATCTCACACTGTACAATACATGATAACTTTAAGGCACATGCAGGGCACAGTTAGGGCTTTGGGAATGGATGGGGGTGAGGGCAGTGGGCATGGTTGTGGGGCGGATTGCGATGCTCTAGGGTGCTGATTCCCCATATACACCTCACTCCCCCCCCCCATCCTCCAATTTTAATGCAACATACACACACACACTTTGGAGGGGGCCCTGCGATGTTTGGAGTAATCTGGACAGCGCTGGGCTTCCCTTCAGACTTTTAATGCACCACATTCCACACTAGGTAGCACAGGAGCCTCCTTGCCCCGTGCCCCTTGGGCCTGTCCTGTGCACCCTGGCGGTGGCGGCCGTTGCCTCCTTTGGGTCCCTTGGTCTACGTGGTTCTCGGTGTCCTCGGTTGCTCTTGGGGTGATGGCTTCTGGATGCTCCTGGCTGCCGGGGTTGGGAGTGCTCGGCTGGTGTGGCCCTGTTGAGTTCTGGTAGCCTATCTGGGTGTTGGTTTCATCACACAAATATGATGGGTCAGGGCTTACCAGCTCCTGTCGAGTCCAATTTTTGAGAACCATTGGGTCCCGTCAGAATGGGATGAGTCTCACTTCAGTCATCACAATCTTATGCCCTATATCTTCCTCCTACACTGGTTTCCTCTGGTGGCCTGTTCTATACTATCAGGTCCTCCACTAATCTGATGTTTTGTAACATTGGTGTTGAGATATCAGTTCTAAGATAGGATAAAACAGCCTAAACCTTTTTCCCTCCAACAGCACTGCCTGTCTATCCACTACCTTTGTTTGTGTTTTCTCTCCCTGTCTCCTTTTGCTTTCCTCCTTAATTCACAGAGGTGCAGCACTTCCCTCTCACAATAGGAAATTCTAATACTGACAATTTAGTTCCCAGGGAGGACTGGTGATGGTCACATGCATGAAAAAGAAAAAAGAAGAGAGAAAAAAGAAAAAAAAAGAATGTATTTACTGGACAGCAATGCTATTTGCATTGCTAACCTGAACGCAATAAAAATACCACAGCGTAAGCATAGCACAGCAGCACACTGACTGCTGAACGTGGAATATGATAATACTGTAACATGTTCAGGCACATTTAGAACTAGCACTGCTCTAGTGTGCATCAAAATCGTTACCTCAATGTCCGGCTGCTTGGCTGGTCCAATCCTATTCATGCATGTTGGTCAAATCAAGAACTCATTTTTGCAAACGTTCAGCTAACATGTTCTCTAGGATGGCCGTTTGGTAGAAGAAAATTGATACAATAACCTTGGTCCATCATGCTAGAAAATATAATGTAGTGTTCTATACACTGGAGGAAACTGAGACAGTCGTATATAGACGGACCTATAAGCTAGAAAATTAGTTGGCCTGTATGTGCATCTAAGTGACAAAAGTCAAAAGCTGTGGAGTAGCTATATTTTACCAGAATTGACTTCTCCATAGATGCATAATGAATTTCCCATTCCCCCACAGCCTGAACTCACCACCGTTTGCTGCAGCTTCCTCTTTCACCTGACTCCCCTTTCATGAAATAAATCTGCTCATGATTCAACTTAGAGTTATGTTTATGTTCTAATAAAAGACATCCATTTATCTCAGCAAAATCATCATTGCTGCTCACATTCAGTGAGAATTTGCTCACAGGGCCGAGACCTTTCTTGCTCTGTAAAGCTTTTGCTGTATTTACAGGCTAGTTTTGAGCTTGCAGCTGGACAGGAAAACTGTGAGACCATGAAACCATCAGGTGAGCGGTATGTCTGGTTAAAGACCATTAATGATTCTCATTCATGAACCACTCTGGAGGCTTTTTCAGTCAGGGCTTATGCTGCTGTCTTATATAATATAAATTTTAAAAAACAAAATAAAGGACACCTTAAAAAACATCTTCATATTCATGTATCTACACCGTCTTTGTGGCCCTGGTTATTATCCAAGTACTTAAAATCTTAAGTACTTAAAATCCTCCACCTTCTTGATCTCTTCTTCCTGTAACCTCACTCTTCCACTTGGGTCCCTCTCATTCACACACATGTACTCTGTCTTACTGCAGCTAACCTTCATTCCTCTCCTTTCCAGGACAAACCTCCACCTCTCTAGCTTCTCCTCCACCTGTTCTCTGTTCTCACTGCAGATCACAATGTCATTTGCAAACATCATAGTCCATGGAGATTCTTGTCTAACCTCGTCTGTCAGCCTGTCCATCACCATAGTGAACAAGAAGGGGCTCAGAGCTGATCCCTGATGCAGTCCCACCTCCACCTTGAACTCCTCTGTCACACCTACAGCACACCTCACTATTGTCTCACAGTCCTCAAACGTGTCCTGCACCGCCCTCACATACTTCTCTTCCACACCAGGCTTCCTCATACAATACCACAGTTCCTCTCTGGGCACCCTGTTATAAGCTTTCTCCAGATCTACAAAAACACAATGTAGCTCCATCTGGCCTTCTCTGTACTTCTCTATCAACATCATCAAAGCAAATACTGCATCTGTAATACTTTTTTTGGCATGAAACCATACTGCTGCTCACAAATGTTCACTTCTGCCCTTAGACTAGCTTCCACTACTCTTTCTCATAACTTCATTGTATGGCTCATCAGCTTTATTCCTCTGTAGTTGCCACAACTCTGCACATCTCCCTTGTTCTTAAAAATGGGAACCAGCACACTTCTCCTCCATTCCTCGGGCAACTTCTCACTGTCTAAGCTCATGTTGAACAAACCAGTCAGAAATCCTACTGCCACCTCTCCTAGACACTTCCAAACCTCTACAGGTATATCATCAGGACCGACTGCCTTTCCACTCTTCATCCTCTTCAATGCCCTCCTCACTTCATCCTGGCTAATCTTTGCTACTCCTTGGTCCACAACAGTCACCTCTTCTAGTCTTTGTTCTCTCTCATTTTCCACGTTCATCAACTCTTCAAAATACTCTTTCCATCTTCCCATCACACTACTGGCACCTGTCAATACACTTCTGTCCCTATCCTTAATCACCCTAACCTGCTGCACGTCCTTCCCATCTCTGTCTCTCTGTTTTGCCAACCTGTATAGATCAGTCTCTCCCTCCTTACTGTCCAACCTAGCATACAAGTCATCATAAGCCCCTTGTTTGGCCTTTGCTACCTCTACTTTCACCATACGCTGTATCCCCCTGTACTCCTATCTACTCTCTTTAGTCCTCTCAGTGTCCCATTTCTTCTTAGCTAACCCCTTTCTCTGTATACACTCTTGTACCTCCTCATTCTACCATCAAGTCTCCTTATCTACTTTCCTTCCAGATGACACACCAAGTACTCTCCTACCTGTCTCCCTGATCACATTAGCTGTAGTTGTTCAGTCATCTGAAAGCACCCCCTGACCACCCAGAGTCTGTCTTAACTCCCTCCTAAAAATAATGCAACACTCTTCCTTTTTCAACTTCCACCATTTCATCCTCTGCTGTCTTTGCCCTCATCATCTTCCTCACCACCAGTCATCCTACACACCACCATCCTATGTTGTTTGGCTACACTCTAGCTACACCATCTGCACAAGATGTAGTCTACCTGTGTGCTCCTACGTCCACTCTTATAGGTCACCCTATGTTTCTGCTTCTTCTGGAAGAAAGTATTCACTCTAGCCATTTCCATCCTTTTTGCAAAATTAACCACCATCTGTCCTTTTGCATTCCTCTCCTGGATACCAAACCTGCCCATCACCTCCTCATCACCTCTGTTTCCTGCACCAATATGTCCATTGAAGTCTGCACCAATGACAACTCTCTCACTTCTAGGTATGCTCTGCAACACTTCATCAAAGTCCAACCAGAATTTCTCCTTCTCCTCCAGCTCACATCCTACCTGTGGAGCATAACCACTAACAACAAATAACATCACACCTTCGATTTCTATCATCAGACTTGTCACTATCTGACACTCTTTTTACCTCCAGGACATTCCTAACAAAGTCTTCCTTCAAGATAACTCCTACTCCATTTCTCTTCCTATCTACACCATGATAGAACAACTTGAACCCTGCTCCTGAACTTCTAACCTTGCTACCTTTCCACCTGGTCTCTTGGACACACAGTATGCCTACCTTCCTCCTCTGCATCATGCCAACCAACTCTCTACCTTTTCCTGTCATAGGTCCAACATTCAACATCCCTACTCTCAGTCCTATACTCTTGGCGTTCCTCTTCTCTCTCTTCCTAAGGGGAACACTTTCCTCGCCTCCTTCTTCGACCAACAGTAGTCCAATTTCCACTGGCACCCTGTAGGTGAACAACACAGATGAAGGACGGTTTTAACCTCGACTGCCTCGACCGATCCGGTATGGAAGTCATAGATTTGATTTGCATGTTTCTTCTTCTTCTTCTTCTTTTCCTTTCGGCTTAACCCTTCAGGGGTCGCCACAGCAAATCAATTGCCGCCGTCTAACCCTGTTTGATTTGGCAAAAGTTTTATGTTAAATGCCCTTCCTGACACAACCCTCTGTATTTATCCGGGCTTGGGACTGGTACAATAAGACACTGGCTTGTGCCCTCTTGCGGCTAAATTTTGTTTTTGCAAATGAGATGAGGGTGGTAAAGTCTGTTGTAATGACATGTCCAGAAAAAAAACAAACCCAAAAGTAAATCTTCTTTTCCTTTCGGCTTTTCCCTTCAGGGGTCGCCAAAACCCAAAAGTAAATACAGTACATAAATAAAAAAAATATGATCTGCAACAAAAACAAAACAGTTATTGTGTTTGATTTAATAAGAAAATCTTTGACTAGATACATCTTGTGAAGAACCTTAAATGAGAATTCTTTGACCTTCTGTCAGTTCGGCAATGACCTTCTCAAAGCCACTCTATTATGCTATTATGTAAGGGTTAGTAGCAGTCTCATAGCAGATAGCCGTTATTATTTTTGGAAGATTGAGATAAGCAGGATTTTGAAACTTGACTGTCAATAGGAGGCAGCAGTAAAGGCATCAGTCTAATCAGGAAAACCCTGAGGCAGGGTCTGGAACCATAAGAAGAAGAGATCTGTATTATGTCACTGGGCATGCAGCACACAGTACACACTGTGTGCTGAATTTGATTTATTTTCAAATATTTTTCATTCAAACAAAAAGCAATGCATGTCATACAGACAACTAGAGGTGTGTGTGTGTGTGTGTGTGTGTGTGTGTGTGTGTGTGTGTGTGTGTGTGTGTGTGTGTGTGTGTGTGTGTGTGTGTGTGTGTGTGTGTGTGTGTGTGCGCGCACGTGTTGGTTGTCATCTGCAACCTTCAGCAAGTTGACAGTAGGATGTAATTTAACAAGAGCACATAATATGCATAAAATGTATGTCATTGATATGGCTTTTCATGGAAAAGTGAAAATATGCACAAAGCACAGTTTTATCTCTACTGAGAGCCCTGTCTGCAGCTGTTGTAGTACAGCATTTACAGAATTCAGTAGTGATTCAGTCCTTCATTGCTCAAGTGACTGCATAATGTTTCAACTCATTAACATGTGAACATATGGAGAGTGTTATTGAGTGGTTTTTAATAGAGACACAGCTCATTAACAAATTCAACACATATGACATCAGCACATAAACAGGTTATAGTCTCTGAGATCTGTGTACTTTCAACAAAAACACATGTTGATAAATCCATTCAGGCCTTTCAAATTGTTCTGTAAATTTTTGTTTTACGTTTGAAGAAAATTATACCCATTACACCCAGTGAAACTGCTAAATTAAATTTAAAAGCCGTTTCTCGTTGTATTATTGTTCAGCGGCAGGAATTATCACACTGAATTGATAATGCATAACTCATTTTGCCACATTGCTGCTTTTTGCTACTTGTTTTCTTTTGTTTTTTGCTTGTCTGTCAGCTGTGTTGTAATGAAAACAACAGAGAGGTATGATTTATGATTTCAACCTTTATGCTAACCAGTTGAAGAGAACGGTGAACCTGACAAACAGTTTTCAGTTTCATTTCTTTATCTGTTTCCAGTAAATGCCAGAAATAGATTTCAATGACATTTGAATACCAATTAAGTTTGTACTACTTTCAAAACTTTTTTGGTGGAAGATGAGAGTCTAGCGTGCCATAATAAAATGACGGTAATGTATGTGATTTTTTTAAATGATTATGAATTTAATCCCATTTTTTACTATTTCTTTTAGTATATGAGTCTTTAAACTGTCCTGATCTAGTGGAAGATGGGTTTTAGAAATTTAAGGCCTCACATCTTGTTTTTATTCTTTTTTTTTTTCCTTTGGTGAACCCAAACTGATTTAGCTGAAGAGAACATGAACAAGTGGGAACTGAGTGTCATCAAATATTTGATGAGCTGTCCAATTCAAATCAGAGTTGAATCAAGAGTTAATGTGAACTCAATGGCACACCACTGTTGATGTTGTTTTTTTATATGATCATTCCCATATGTGAATCTCACATATTCTCAGTCCTGCTTCAGAATTTTAGCTAGTACATACAAAATCCAGTGACACTGTTTTTCAGAATTGGGCACACTTCAGCTCATGTATGTGCACAAATAAGTTGCATGTCTTCAGCAGGCAATGGAGTGACCTTTCTGCACAATAAAAAAAACATCCTTAAAGTAACTATGATTCTCTGGGGTTTAGGAGGAATCTTCATCCCCAGAAGAGATGTTGGCACAGGCAGGACCTGCTTTGGGAAAACGAATATCAGATGGCCGATGGGTTGATGAGTTACTTTGAGGCAGATATGAGAAAACTGCTATGGCTGCAGGGGCTGGAGAATTGTCAACCATGCATTCTTAAACCTGAAAAACTGTAGGAATTAGACTTCCCCTCACTTCCTCGAGAAGATGAAGTGACAATGAATTAATCATTTTTATTTTAGTTCAAATTTATTCAGAACTCACATTGTTTAAATTCACTGAGTTTAGCACCTTGCTCGGTGCAAAGATGAAACCTTTAAAAAGATTTTCATAATTTTTCATGACAAACACAAAGGTATGTTTCTCAGGCATGAAGATTAAGGACAATGACTATATGCAAAGGATAATAGTCTCTAGTCTCACAGATAGTGAACGAAAGATTCTGCTTTAAGTTCAAAATGCTATACGGCAGAAAAGATGAGTTTCCATGTGGTCTTATCTGTCTGTGTATTAGAAATTACTTTTTTTTATCTTAAGTGTAGAAGCCGATGAACTAAATGCAGCGCATAAGTTCTTTTCTAAGCAGAGCAAAGATTACCATACTCTATTATACAGTAGTTTGAAAGTGAGGTAAAGGTTAATGATGAAAGGAGTGCCCCTGTCAGTGGTCAAAGGTTCTATGCAGGCAGACTGGGGGATTATGTACCAATGTTTAACTCGACACTGAGGAAACAGTTTCAATGAAAAGTTTTATTCAGTTTATTTTTTCCTTTCCTGACATGTTATTACAGCAGCCTTCACTATCATCAGTTTTGGAACATCAACAACATCCGAAAAGGAAAAAAAAGGGTTGACGGGTAAAAGTCATCGGATTGTAAAATTCCCGACCCTTTAATCAACAACATCTCTCTCATTGCAGCACATTATCAGCCAAATTCATACACTGAATGTCACATTTAGATTAGGGTTGAGCCGAGTACTCGTTTCAGTATCCGGTACACATAACGCATTTTTGACGAATACGAGTCTAATACGAGTAAAACTCATCAAAACTGACTGTCGTCAACCTCAGTGATTGGTCAGTCACACACAGCACCCACCCCTCTCTACAGAGACTGATTGACTGATCTCTCTGTTCGTGGCTTCACTGTAGCTCATGCTGCTATCCTTAGGTTAGATTGGTGTCATCATGAGAACTTAACAATAAAAATTATTAACTATTACGAACGTTCAATAATGCTGTGATGGCTGCCAGCTAGCTGGAGACACTGATGTTACAACGCCAAGTTGTTGCTTATGCCTCTCAAACACTCAGTCAACACGGGTAACTTGTATTGAGGGGGGGAAATATCACCACTGATAACTTCTTTGCTTCTGTTGAACTTTCCAAGGCACTAAAGACCCAGAAAACCAGCCTGGTTGGTCCAGTAAATAAGAATAGACAAGAGCTTCCGCCATCTGTAGAGGAGCAAAGGGCCCTGCAAACTAAAGAGGTGCTGAAATGTGACAGTGCAACCCTAACAATCTATCATTGCTAACCAAGGGAAAATGTCTCCATTCTAATCACAATGCACACATCTGACCAACATCACAAGTGGCCATAAGGCTAAACTGGAGACTGTTACATACAGTATCACAACAGAACCAAAGAGAAAGTAGATGTGCTTGATCAATTGGGGAGGAAATATTCAGTGTGAGCTCTTACATGATGATGGCCACTAGTGGTGTTTCGTAATATTCTTAACCTGGCTGCCATAGATGCTTCGATCCTGTTCAAGAAGTGCACCAATAAGATGATGTCAAAGAGGAACCTCATAATGCAACTCGCAAAGGAATTTTGCTCAGGACACATGAAAGCAAAAGCCTGAAAAATGATGTTGCGAGAGACCCATTTGGAGCAGCAGAAGATGAAGAGGAGAAAGCAGTGCCAAGTGAAGAATGTGTATGAAAAATAAAGCAAATCTGTAAGAAAAATAAAGGAAGGGAAAATTGTGTCAAATGTCATAAAGTAGTGGGAGCTGCACAAGGAAGGTACAGGTTACCTGTGTTGACTGTGAGTGATTGGGAGCCATAAGCACACCATCTTGGCATTGTAACATCAGTTCTCCAGCTGGCTGGCAGCCACTACAGCATTTGGGATTGTTCATAATAGTTAATGATATCATTATTAAGGTCTAATGATGACACCAATGTATTCTGAAGCAGGATATTTCACAGACTTACATTTGTTTTTATTTCAAAGTTCAAATTTGGATGTGTAATTGCAGAGAAACTATGTTGTATCAATTACACAAATAAAACACTCAATAGTTATAGTTTTAATTTAGTGTCATGATGTGTTTTTACCTATTCCACCAATTTATTCTTGGATACTTAAATGATAATCCAAATTATATACAAATAATATCCGAGCAGCCACTATTCAGATCACTTTTGTGTTTTAAATTTTAATGATCAAACAATGTCAGAATAAAATATACACACATTTAGGAAAAGACAATGTATCCACAAGAGGACAAATGTAGCCGCAAGAGGACCCAAACCAGTGTCTTATAGTGCCGGTCCCAAGCCTGGATAAATACAGAGGATTGTGTCAAGAAGGGCATCCGATGTAAAACTTTTGCAAAATCAAACATGCGAATCAAACCTACGACTTCCATACCGGATCGATCGAGGCCCGGGTTAACAATGACCGCCATCGGTGCAGTTGACCAACACGGTGCCGATGGAAATTGGGCTACTGTTGGTTGAAGAAGGAGAGGAGGAAAGTGTTCCCCTTAGGAAGAGAGAGAAGAGGAACGCCAAGAGTATAGGACTGAGAGTAGGGATGCTGAATGTTGGAACTATGACAGGAAAAGGTAGAGAGTTGCTTGACATGATGCAGAGGAGGAAGGTAGACATATTGTGTGTCCAGGAGACCAGGTGGAAAGGTAGCAAGGCTAGAAGTTTAGGAGCAGGGTTCAAGTTGTTCTAACATGGTGTAGATAGGAAAAGAAATAGAGTAGGAGTTATCTTGTACAAGAGTTTGTTAGAAATGTCCTGGAGGTAAAAAGAGTGTCAGATAGAGTGATGAGTCTGAAGCTGGAAATCGAAGGTGTGATGTTCAGTGTTTTTAGTGGTTATGCTCCACAGGTAGGATGTGAGCTGGAGGAGAAGGAAAAATTCTGGTTGGACTTTGATGAAGTGATGCAGAGCATACCTAGAAGTGAGAGAGTTGTCATTGGTGCAGACTTCAATGGACATGTTGGTGCAGGAAACAGAGGTGATGAGGAGGTGATGGGCAGGTTTGGTATCCAGGAGAGGAACACAGATGGACAGATGGTAGTTGACTTTGCAAATTGCATGGAAATGGCTATCCTGAATACGTTCTTCCAGAAGAGGCAGGAACATAGGGTGACCTGTAAGAGTGGTGGTAGGAGCACACAGGTAGAATACATCTTGTGTGGACAGTGTAACCTGAAGGAGATCAGTGACTGTAAAGTAGTGGTAGGTGAGAGTGTAGCCAAAAAGCATAGGATGGTGGTGTGTAGGATGACTCTGGTGGTGAGGAAGATGAAGAGGAGAAAGACAGAGCAGGGGATGAAATGGTAGACAACTACAGCTAATGTGATCAGGGAGACAGGTAGGAGAGTACTTGGTGTGACATCTGGAAGGAAAGTAGATAAGGAGACTTGGTGGTGGAATGAGGAGGTACAGGAGTGTATACAGAGAAGGTGGTTAGCTAAGAAGAAGCAGGGCACTGAGAGGACTGAGGAGAGTAGACAGGAGTACAGGGGGATACAGTGTATGGTGAAAGTAGAGGTAGCAAAGGCCAAACAAGGGGCTTATGATGACTTGTATGCTAGGTTGGACAGTAAGGAGGGAGAGACTGATCTATACAGGTTGGCAAGACAGAGAGACAGAGATGGGAAGGATGTGCAGCAGGTTAGGGTGATTAAGGATAGGGACAGAAGTGTATTGACAGGTGCCAGTAGGGTGATGGGAAGATGGAAAGAGTACTTTGAAGAGTTGATGAATGTGGAAAATGAGAGAGAACAAAGACTAGAAGAGGTGACGGTTGTGGACCAGGATGTAGCAAAGATTAGCCAGGATGAAGTGAGGAGGGCATTGAAGAGGATGAAGAGTGGAAAGGCAGTCGGTCCTGATGATATACCAGCAGAGGTTTGGAAGTGTCTAGGAGAGGTGGCAGTAGGATTTCTGACTGGTTTGTTCAACAGGATCTTAGATAGTGAGAAGATGCCCGGGGAATGGAGGAGAAGTGTGCTGGTTCCCACTTTTAAGAACAAGGGAGATGTGCAGAGTTGTGGCAACTACAGAGGAATAAAGCTGATGAGCCATACAATGAAGTTATGTGAAAGAGTAGTTGAAGCTAGTCTAAGGGCAGAAGTGAGCATTTGTGAGCAGCAGTTTGGTTTCATGCCAAAAAAAGTACTACAGATGCAGTATTTGCTTTGAGGATGTTGATAGAGAAGTACAGAGAAGGCCAAATGGAGCTGCATTGTGTTTTTGTAGATCTGGAGGAAAGCTTATGACAGGGTGCCCAGAGAGGAACTTTGGTATTGTATGAGGAAGTCTGGAGTGGCAGAGAAGTATGTGAGGGCGGTGCATGACACGGTTGAGGACTGTGAGACAGTGGTGAGGTGTGCTGTAGGTGTGACAGAGGAGTTCAAGGTGGAGGTGGGACTGCATCAGGGATCAGTTCTGAGCCCCTTCTTGTTCACCATGGTGATGGACAGGCTGACAGACGATGGACGATGATGTTTGCAGATGACATTGTGATCTGCAGTGAGAACAGAGAACAGGTGGAGGAGGGGGAGGAGAATCTAGAGAGGTGGAAGTTTGTCCTGGAAAGGAGAGGAATGAAGGTTAGCTGCAGTAAGACAGAGTACATGTGTGTGAATGAGAGGGACCCAAGTGGAAGAGTGAGGTTACGGGAAGAAGAGATCAAGAAGGTGGAGGATTTTAAGTACTTAGGGTCAACAGTCCAGAGCAATGGAGAGTGTGGAAAAGAGGTGAAGAAGCGTGTACAGGCAGGACGGAACGGATGGATAAAAGTGTCAGGTGTGATGTGTGATAGAAGAGTTTCAGCTAAAATGAAAGGAAAGGTGTACAAAACTGTGGTGAGACCAGCGATGTTGTTCGGTCTAGAGACAGTGTCACTGAGGAAAAGACATAGTTAGATGGAGGAAATTGATTTGCTGTGGCGACCCCTGAAGGGAAAAGCCAAAAGGAAAAGAAGAAGAGAAGACATTTAGGTAAAGTCAGGCTCCTCTTGGTAGATAAGTTTTTTTAAGTTTTTGTAAAAACATTGCAAAATTTGAAAGCAGTCAAAATAACTGCCTCGGGAGTTCTAGTGCTAATCAACATTGTTTAACTCCGTGTGAAAAAAAAAGCAAGAACAATTAGGTGGTAAAAAATAAAGAATTGAAAAAAAAACTTTGATAGTAAAAATAAAAATAAAAAAATAGAAAGTTGTGTTGAGTATGACAATTCCTGTCCATGCATACTTTGTAGTTCATAATTTCCTATTCCATGCTTTGTATTTTTTTAATGCACTTCATGTTCTGAGTTTTAAAAAAACTTGTTCTGTAAATAGCTCTCCCACTTTTGTGATCAAAAACATGGATTTGAATCTCAATTTTTAGGCTGTTCTGTAAATAGTTTTAAAATAATCAATAAGTATGACAACTTCTGATCAATCCATTTCAACTTAAAATAGTGTAGCGATTTAAGCCCCACCCATTTCCAGTCAAACCACACCCACTTCCGGTTTAACCCCCGCCCATCCCGAGTACAGATGTGGATACAGATAATTTAGATAGTTGAACAGATACAGATAGTGGTGTACTCGCTCATCCCTAATTTAGATTATTTTATTTTGGTACATTGTTTCGAATCATCCATTCAGTCCAATAGACGTGTGTGAAGAGTGCAAGACTTTAACCATCATTTGCGTCAGAACCATAACCTTGCAAAATCAAGTCTTAAATGCTTTTTAAGAACTTGACTTTGTTAATCAGATCTTATTGTCTTATTTTCTATACATATGCAGTGGTATGGAAAAGTTTCGGCACCCGTGATCATTTTCAAGGTATTCCTTTATTACTTCCTTTTCCTTTATCATTTGTTCGGATCAGCAATATCAGTTAAATACATGATATAGCAGACAAACATAGTGATGTTCATCTTCTATGAAGTGAAATGAAGTTTATAGGATCAACAGGAAGTGTGCAATGATTACTTAAACAAAAGTAGGCAGGTGCATAAATTTGGGCACCAGAACAGAAAAATTACACCCATATTTTGTAGATCCTCCTTCAGTAGAAATAACGACTTCTAGTCTAAACACTTCCTGTAGCTTCAAATGAGGGTCTGGATTCTGGTAGAAGGTTTTTTTTGACCATTTTTCTTTACAAAACATCTCCAGTTCAGTCAGGTTTGATGGTTTCCGAGCATGGGCAGCCCGTTTTAAATCACACCACAGATTTCCAATAATATTCATATCTGGGGACTGAGATGACCATTCCACAATGTTGTAGTTGTTCCTCTACTTGAATGCCTTAGTCGAGTTTGAGCAGTGTTTAGGGTCGTTGTCATTTTGAAGTATCCAGCCCCGGCTCAACTTCAACATTGTCACTGATTCTTGAACATTGTTTGCAAGAATCTTCTGATACTGACTGGAATCCATGGAACCTTCAACTTTAACAAGATTCCCAGTACCTGCACTGGCCACACAGCCCCACAGCATGATAGAACCGCCACCAAATTTTACTGTGGTTAGCAAATGTTTGTGTTGGAATGCTATGTTGTTCTTTCGCCATGCATGCTGCTCCTTGTTATGTCCCATTAATTCAATTTTAGTAGCAATTTTACATTTATCAGTCCACAGCACCTTATTCCAAAATGAAGCTGGCTTGTCCCAATGTGCTTTAGCGTACCTCAAACGACTCTGTGGCATGTGCGTAGAAAAGTCTTCCGCCACATAACTCTCCCATAAAGCATCTCCTTGTGCAAAGTGCGTTGAATAGTTGAACGATGCACAGTGACACCATCCACAGCAAGATCATGTTGTAAGTCTTTGGAGCTGGTCTGTGGGTTGAGCTTGACCGTTCTCACCATCCTTTGCCCCTGCTCTTTATTGGTCTGCCACTGCAGGCCCTAACTAGAACTGTGCCTGTGTTCTTTCATTTCCTCACTATGTTCCTCACAGTGGAAACTGACAGCTTAAATCTCTATGCTAACTTTTTTTTTTTGTATCCTTCCCCTAAACCTTGATGTTGAACAATCTTCGTTTTCAGGTCATTTGAGAGTTGTATTGGGCCTCACCTTTTGCCACTCTTCAGAAAAGATGCAAAAATGAGAATTTGCAGCTGGCCACTTGAAATACTTTTCCTCATGATTTGCTTCCCCTGTGTATGTAGGTTAGGGGTCAATGAGGTACTCAAATCAATAAAACAATAAGGTTGCACAAACGTATGCATCTGCCTACTTTTGTTAAACTAATTATTGCACACTTGCTGTCAAAACTTCATTTCACTTCTCAAACATCACTGTTTGCCTGCTATATGATGTATTTAATGAAATTGCTGATCCGAACAACTAATGATTTATGAAGAAAAATCTTAAAAATGATCAGTGTGCCCAAACTTTTTCATACCACTGTATATTTTTCTTGTTTGTCAAAATTCAGTCTTGACACCTCCCACTGTCGGCTCACACTCCAAGGACGGCTGGTCAGGAACGGGAATCGAACCGCTGATCTTGGATCATTGGACAACCTGCTCCACTGACTGAGATACTGCTGCCCAAATAAAGCGTGCCTCTGACCATAGAAAATATTTTTTTTGTTATTGAGACTTCAATATAAGTTTATATTACTAAGTATATTAATTCTTGCACTGTGAGATGATCACCCATATGGACATTATATGAACACACTTTATCATTAGTGCGCTGATAACAGTTAGCAGAGGAATAAACAGTCATAAGTCTGAATTTGTATTTTGGTTGAACAAATATTTAAATAAAAGTTAGTGTGTTACCAAAATCAAAATTGATGTTGATGGTCTAACTCAAGGATCTTCCTCTTTGTCTAACTTTTCTCTAACTTGGCATTTACTAAGCCACATCCGTGTTTAAGCATGTCCTTCATATTACTTGCCATTTATTGATTGCTCCTCACAAAGCACAAAAGAATAAAACTACTGAAAGGCTGAAAGGAGATTTTTCTATATGCACAAGGAATGGTCCCTATGTCGCAGATGATGTGGATAATTATACAAGACACAGCTGCACCGGTTTATACACTCCTAAAGAACTGCTGTGGATTATATTGTTTTGGATTGTCACCTCATTAGAAGAAGCAGTTACCTCTTCAATATGTATAACAACTCTGTATGACACAAGAAGAACATCCCAACAAGACCCTGCTCTACATACATACAATACGAATAAATACCTAAGCTGGTGGAATGAATGGATATTGCTAATTTCTACTGTGGGCTCCACTGCTATGTTTAAAAAAGAAGCTCACTCCCCCTGCAAGACATACATACAGCAACTATGGAGCAACAGAAATGCCAAGCAATTTGCTAGGTGTTAAGCAAACAGACAATAATGGGCTAAACCCTAACACAAAGTTAACAACAGTAAGTTCAGCAGCATTTCTATCATTTCTGTCTTTTTTTGGGCAGTATTGGCCAACTACTACAGAGTAGTATGAAAAACAGTGCAAAAGTACTAGATGCTGCTATAGTTAGCTGTCAATGTCGACAGCAGCAGCAGCTGCCACAATAATGCCAACAAGAGGTGTCCCTCGAACAGTGCAGAAGAGATCGCAACTCACTTGTCTGCATGAAATGTGGCACAACATCCTACGCAACTCATAGACTGTATGACCTCTGTGATCCAGAGAGACACTTCTGTGAAATAAGCAATGAGTATCATTAGCCCATGGCCTACATGGTCACTGGGAGACAGGAGGTGGACAGCCCAGCTGTTTGACTCAGGCATGTGGGATAGATCAGATTAGGATGCAGCATACTCCATTATGGGTCAGATTTATCCTGCTGACCTCTTCCTCTTCCTGTGTATCCAGCTCTTTTCGATGGAAGCTGTGTTCCCTGAAAGACTTGTGGGAGATCAATGAGTAGGCAGCCAGTGCTTTCTGGGACAAACCTGAAGTTCCAAAAGAAAGGGGTAATCCAGAAAGGTTCATTTTAATTCGATTAATTTTGAGTATTTTCCTTCATTATCTTCTCCTATCATTGCAGAGCCTTCTCTGTCTCCCTGCACTCAATCATGCTCATCCCCTTCACCTGTGTTTCTTCAGCCACCTGCAACCCATAAGTCTCCACTCTATATATACTCTGGTCATCCCTTAACAGCTCCTGACAGATTATTAGCATTTATCCTACTTTCCAGCATTCCTGATTACTTCCTGATTTCTCAGTATTGATTCTGTCTGATCCCTGGACTGATCCCTGTTGCATTTGTTTGCTTGTTTGGATTGACTACCTGGCTTTTGAACTTTAATTACTGTAAATCTGAACTTCAATTCTTTAAATGCCTACTCTCCTGTCATTGGGTTTATCTGCCAGTTTATCAGAAGTGTGATACCTTGTGCTTGTAAAAACATAAGTGAGTTGGGAGATCCCATGATGGTCCACTGATCAGATGTGTGGAGACTCACAAAGGGCTTGGGCAAATGAAGGGCTAAAGCATCTGCACCAAAGGGAGTGATATCCTGCATCACCCTAAGATCCTGATGTATGCCTGAACAACTGTGCCGCATTTCCTTTCCTTTGCAGTAAATGGCCATCCTGACAGTGGAACAAGGATTCATAGAAGGTAAGTAAAAATTCAAAGCCGCATCAGTGGCCCTTGTTTCCTCTGCTCTTGCAAAACTGAGAAGGTACCTTCACTATCAAAATGCAGGTCAAATGGACTATTACTACTTCTGCTGACACTAGTCAATAAAGTACAGTTTCTGGATAGCGCAGTGCCAGACAGTCTTCTAGTCTACTTTCATGGCTGATAATACAAGATTGTGATATTGTGCTATGGTTGAGCCACAGCACAATAATTGCTTGTCAGACAGTTCATAACCCTTGGGCACCACCTGAAGATGGATGGAGCCAGTCAGCTATTGAATGGGGGAACACAGGAATCAAAGAGCAGTTCCTTGCATTCCCATGACCTTCCCAGGAGGTGGGCATTATTTAGGTCCAATGACATGACCTACTTGCTTACTTTGAATGTCCACAACACTATGTGAACCAATATGTAGAACTAGAGGCCCGTTTAAAAACTCTCCACCACATTGGAAAGAGAGGGAGCAGCATTAGTCCCCATCATAATGTAAGGCCAGTGACATGACACAGGCGTGTCTGTACACTTTTCCCTCCTCTGGGAACTGCCAAAGGCTGACCAGAAGGGTGGTCTCCTTTCTTATATGTATCTTGGAACAGGGATTCCAACTCAGTCTTTTCAGCTCCCCCTCCTCATCCTACATATCAGCAATATCGGGAGTACAGATTAACTGTCATCCTATCCTTGCATTTTCTTTCTTCTTCTGCATCTTCTTTTCTTTCTTTCTTCTTCTGTTTTAGTCTTGGTTACTTTGCTCTGTGTATATGTACTTGATGTGGTGTACAACCCACTGAACACAAAAGTGACTTTAAGTCATACATTTCCCCTAACTCTCTTTGTATTAAATAGTGTGAACAAATGCAGATCTGACCCCTACCATGCACCCTCTAGTGGTTATATTGATCTCAGAATAAGCAGATCCTGCCGCATCCACCAAACAATGCCTCATTTCACAACGCAGTCAAACTTGGGTATTATATCAGACTAAAAGTGGACCCAAAATGTGGAAATTAGTCTAAACAGGAGGAAAAAAATAGAACAAAAGGAAACACTACTAAACCAGCAGAGGTAAGACCCCACCTCACCAGAAAACATAGTAAGAATATAGCAATTGAATACTGAAAAAGGAAAATAAAGAAAAAGGATCTCATATGCTGTAGCATGACACTGGTGAGAGATTACTTCACATTTTGCCACAAATATTAATAGCTTTGTTTTGCCATGAAGAACATTCCTAAGTCCACCAGAGCTCTACTGAAATGTTAGAAAATTGAACATTTTCCTTACTATTTTTTGTGCTGTCATACAGTTGTCAGCTGAGTACAGTAATTAATGTTTGTGATCTGTGTTTAAAGTCCAACTTGAATAACACAGGGTTGGATGAGGAAAACCAGAGCGAGGTTGAAGTTTTTCCACTCTAGAATAAATAAGGAGTTATTCAGCCTCTGTAGGACGTGATAGTAAAGTGCTTTTAATTTTCCTATTGAGGTGAGAAGAATATGAATTGGGTAGCTGTATGTGTGTGTTTAGGTCTGTCATGATAAGGACTTTTTTGTTTTAGAAATTTTATTCTCAATGAAAGACTGTAAACTATTATTTTTTATATGAAGGCCATTTCCTCATCGAGGGAGTTTTTCCCCGCCACTGTCACTTATGCTTGCTCTGGAGGGTTGAGTTGGGGATCTCTGTCTGTTAAAGTGCTTTGAAATGTCTGCTGCCATGATTAAGCGCTATATAAATAAAACTTGATTGCTTGATTGATTGATTGATTTTATGCCGCTGATGTCATAACAGAATTATGTTTAATGCGTTTTCAAAAGTATAATAGCATAATAATGGAACTGTACTTTTTCAAAGAGAGATGAACTTTTAATTTGTGAGAATAACATAGAATAAGTTTAAAAATATCAAAGTACACCATGAACCAACAAAACAAATCAAATGAGTTCAAGGGCTGTTTTACTTTAAAATGTGTCAAAGAATTGGCAGAATTATTCATTCCTTAATATGAAGCACAATGCCATCACCACATGTGTGCTGTGGATCACTCTTTACTTACACAGCTTTATACCACTTAGAGATATTACAAAATATTTGCTTGTGGCAAAGCAAGCACATTAGATGAATAAATATCTCCCAATGGATCGGACATTATTATGTGTTCAAGATATTAGATAGATAGATAGATAGATAGATAGATAGATAGATAGATAGATAGATAGATAGATAGATAGATAGATAGATAGATAGATAGATAGATAGATAGATAGATAGATAGATAGATAGATAGATAGATAGATAGATAGATAGATAGATAGATAGATACTTTATTAATCCCGGAGGAAATTGCATATATCCACTGCTCAGGCATTACATAACAAATAATACTGGATAAACACCAGGAGAAAAGGAAACACTGACATCACAGGACATACCACAAGACATACATTACACTAACAGACAGGCACATGCAGCACTAACAGGACTTATATACTAAACTATAACTAAAATATAAACAGTATAAAATTTAAAAATATTACAGTATTAAAATATAAACAGTATAAAATAAAATCTAAACAGTATAAGTATTACTTGCCTCAACAGTAATATCTTGAACACAAACTCAGCCGTAATTTAAATTGAGATAAATGTCAGGGATTGCAAAGTATTATGTATTAAATTAACAATTTAACATTTGTCTGTGATACAATGAAAATACAGTAATGAAAACAGAATGTGTGGCATGCATAACATAACATATCAATTGCATTTGGTGATGCTGGGATCATAAATTTAAAAAAAAACCTCATGCTATAGTGGCCTGACGATAGATAATAAAGTGCTGGGCATTTCAATAGGTACTCCTTAAAAGTGAATACAAAGTATCTGCTGAACTTGGCACGCTCTACAACCTTGTCCTGCTAATTGCATGTATGTAAAATTATATTATTTTGCTTATTATTTCAATGTTTATGAATGTGTTGCCTCGTCTTTCATCTGTTCCCTGCTTTGAGGTTAGCAAGATTAAACAAAATCTAATAGACTGATTACCACAAAATTCTATGGAAGAGTAGGCCATGGCCCAGACAACAATGCATAACGTGCTATTGTTGATGGGACTTATCAAGAAATACTTTTTGAGGTTTTTTTTAATCATGTCTCTTCAATACAATTGTTGCATAGTCATTATTTATTGCAAAACTATATTTTATTATTATTATTATTAATAATAATAATAATAATAATAATATCGATCAACTATAGAGCACCCCTAAAATTAAGATCAAGTGAAAATTGTACACTTTCAGTGCAATACTTTCTGATTGCATATTGTAAATCATACATCTCACATAGAATCTGTCAAGAGTTCCTGCTGCCATCATCTGGGACAATGAATTGCAATCAGGTAGTTTCATCAGCTTATATACTTACAGTATATACTGTATATCCAACAGCACAGTGACACACCCTCATTTGCCTGCCATTTACTATATTTGATGTAAGCAAGTCTAGTTAACTTGTACTGCTCTTATTGTTGACATTGTTCCTCCTCTCCATTAGTGTCCCAGTCTGACAAATTCACCAGATCCATCAGTCTCAACAGAGTCATCATCTACAGTTTTGTTCAAAATAATAACATGAATAACCTGTTTTTGGTAGAAATTATATTACTGCATGGCAAATAATTTACCAGTTGCTGTAGTAGGGTCATGGAAAACCAACACAGCCAACATTCATGATATTTATGCTCCTGAGTCTGTGTAATTGAATAATGAATTGCAAAAAAAAACAGTAGTGTGGAATTCAATTAGTGAAGTCATTCAATCTGTGAAAAAACAAGTGTCAATCAGGTGACACCTGTTTTTTTTTTTATTTAAGGATGAAGCCAGCACATGTTGCTCATGCATTTCTTAGAAAACCTGAGAAAAATGGGTCGTTCCAGACATTGTTCAGAAGAAAAACGTACTTCGATTAAAATGTTGATTAATGAAGGGAAAATGTATAAGGAATTGCAGAAAATGATGGACTCCTTGGCTAAAACGATCTCCAATGCTTTGAAAATGGAAAGCAAAACCAGAGAGATGTGGAAGAAAACGGAAGACTACCATTCGAATGGATCGAAGAATAGCCAGAATGGTGAAAACTCAGCCACTGATCAGCTCCAGGATGATCAAAGACAGTCTGAAGTTACCTGTGAGTGCGGTGACAATTAGAGGACGCCTGTGTGAAGTTAATCTATCAGCAAGAAGCCCCCGCAAAGTCCCACTGTTTAAAAAAAAAAGGCATGTGCTGAAGAGGATAGAATTTGCCAAAGAACACATTGGCTGGCCAAAAGAGAAATGGAGAAACATTTTGTGGATGGATGAGAGTAAGATTGTTCTCTTTGGGTCTAAGGGCCGCAGACAGTTTGTCAGACGACCCCCAAACACTGAATTCAAGCCACAGTACACTCTGAAGACAGTGAAGCATGGTGGTGCAAGCATCATAATATGGGGATGTTTCTCTTACTATGGTGTCGGGCCTATTTATCGCATACCAGGGATGATGGATCAGTTTGGATACATCAAAATACCTTAAGAGGTCATGTTACCTTATGCTGAAGAGGAAATACCCTTGAAATGGGTGTTTCAACAAGACAACATTCCCAAACACACCAATAAGCGAGCAGCTTCTTGGTTCCAGACCAACAAAATAAAAGTCATGGAGTGGCCAGCCCAATCCCCAGACCTTAACCCGATAGAAAACTTGTGGGGTGACATTAAAAATGCTGTTTTTGGAGCAAAACCAAGAGATACAGAGGAATTATGGAACGTTGTCAAATCATCCGACTGGAATACCTGTTCACAGATGCCAGAAGTTGGTCGACTCCATGCAACACAGATGTGAAGCGGTTCTCAGAAACAGTGGCTATACAACTAAATATTAGTTTAGTGATTCATAGGAATGCTGAATCCTGGATATTTTTCAGTTTATACAGTAAATATTTGAGTTTGTAACGTAAAATGCAGACACTGCTATTTTTTTAGATAGTGCCTGCTATTTTTTTTAAAAAAAGCAGACACTGCTATTAAAGAAATTAAAGAATTTCTACCTTTTTCTTCATGTTTTGATTAAGAATACAATGTGCAGTGTTCCCAATGCATGGGAATAAAACCATTATAAGGATTTTGGGCTTGACTAAATTTTTTAAACAGACTGTTGTACCATCAACACCACCAGTGGACTCTGTCATGGTATTTATCTTACTGATGCTCAGGAACAATGCCCTTGGATCACAATCACTAAATACCAAAGACTGATTGATGATCACAAATAATTTGCAGTAATAAACAATGATTAACATCACCTTCATCCCAAAGGAGAAAGACTCACAAAACCTCAGTCAGTTCAGAGGCATCGCTCTGCTGAATGTGGGGGGGGGGGATCTTTTTCTCCATCTTGGCCAGAGGGATGATGAGCTACTTCCTGGCAAACAAGTACGTTGACACCAGCTGCCAAAAGACAGGAGTCCCAAGATTCCCTGGCTGTGTAGAACACTCAGCGGTGATCTGGGAACAGATCCAGACAGCCAAACGACGCAAAGAAGACCTGCATGTAGTTTGGCTTGACCTGGCAAATGCCTTCAGATCAGTTCCCCACCAGCTCATCACATATGCAACCAAATTTTTCCACCTACCATCATGTGTCCAGAACCTAGTAGTCAACTACTTCAACAACCTGCACGTTTGCTACACAACCCGGGATCTCTCAACCGAGTGGCACCGGCTCGAGAAGGGGATAGCAATGGGATGTGCCATATCTCCCATCCTCTTCAGTGTGGCTTTTGAGATTCTCCTGATAGGCGGAAGGCAGATGGTCCGAGGGGTCAGAGTACAGACAGGCCAAAAACTACCAGCCATGAGGTGCTATATGGATGATGTCGCTACCCTCCTCCAAACAGCAGCCAGCACAGCTAGAGTCCTCAAACGTCTGGAAGAGCTACTAGCCTGGGCTCGCATGAAGGTCAAGCCATCAAAGTTGCGCAGCCTGTCGATCCGGAAAGGGACCAGGAACGATAATGTCGTCTTCACTGTGGCGGGTGAAAGAATCCTCCTATTGGCAGAATCACCTGTGAGAAGCCTCGGCAGGATATACACGGTGCACAGCTATCACAACCCACCTCCAAGAGGGCTTGCGCAAGATCGACCAGTGCCCACTACCAGGGAAGTTCAAGGTGTGGTGCTACCAGTTTACTCTGTACCACCGCCTAATGTGTCCCCTGAAGCTGAGCGACATCACCATGAGCAAGGTCCTAAAGCTGGAGGCAAAGGCCAACAACTTCATCCGGAAGTGGCTCGGCCTTCCTCAATCCCTCTCCACCACGGCACTGTTTGGAAGAAACACCCTGCAGCTCCCACTGCAGTCCATCAGTCTGGGGTACAAAAAAGGAGAAGGTGCAGCTCCACTTCGAGCTGAGGGACGCCACGGACCCGGCAATCCAAGCTGCCAACCCTCAGATCAGACCTGGACGGAAGTGGAATGCATCCAAAGCAGTTGACCATGCAGTGGAGAGGTTGAAGCACCAGGAGATTGTTGGTTTCACACAGTCAGTCAGGTCTGGCTTAGGATGGGCAGCAGCACCAAAGACCTGGTCTAAAGTGACCATGAAGGAGAGGAAGGATCTGGTGATCTCTGAAGTTGCTAAGATGGAGGAGGAAACCTACAAGATCACAGGGATGAGCCAGCAACTGCAAGGAAAGTGGACTACTTACTTGGGAGGCTGTGATCAACAGAAAAATCACTTGGGCCGACATGTGGAGAGCTCCTGTGATTGAGTTTCCGGATTAGGGCCACATACGACACCTTACCCAGCCCCCGGAACCTTCTCACCTGGTTTGGAACAGAAGAACCCTGTCACCATTGTACCCATTGTAGCTCCCCAAATCCAAACCTGAAGCACATCCTCTCTGGATGCAAGATGGCGTTGTCAAAGGGAAGGTACAGATGGTGGCATGACAAGGTCCTGCGCAAGCTAGCAGAGATCCTGAAAGCCCGCAGGCAGCAAGTAAACCAGGAGAATCCACCTACATCCCCAGGCCTGGTAAACTGTGGATCCAGTTTACCAGGCCTGGGATAACAGCATGGCACTGCACGGAATCAGAGCGATCGCTCCTGTCACTAGGAGGCACGTGGCAGTTAGCAGCCGACCTTAGCCGGCAACTGAAATTCCCCGCAGAGATCACCATGACATCCCTACGTCCAGACATCGTGCTCTCGTCAGCTCCTGCCAAAGTCGTCATCATGGTGGAGCTGACAGTCCCATGGGAGGAACACATGGAGGCCGCGTACGAGCGCAAGAAGGATAAGTACGCAGAGTTGTAGCAACGTAACCTCAAGCTGGGTGGAGACCATTCACTTTCCCAGTGGGGGTCGGATGTAGGGGCTTCACCGGGACATCCACTCAGCGGTTGCTGGGGACCCTCGGAGTCCCTGGGTCCAGCAGAAATCGAGCTCTTTGGGATCTTGCGGAGGAGGCCGAGGAAGGGAGCTTCTGGCTATAACTCAGAAGGAAGGACAGGGCGTGGGGAAGAGAAGGCTCATAAGAAAGACGCCACGGTATGCGGTCAGGCCTACGCTTGACTCAGGGAGATGGACGTCCCTACCATGCACAGTCCCCTGGGTCTCATTCTATACACGCCAACAATAACACTGGGGTCAGAGTGTGGGGAGAATACGATCCTTCAGCAGGCTGCAGGGGGCGGCAGGGAGACGTCCCTGTTGCTGCTCCACCACCCTGAGATGTTCCAGGGGATAATGGAGTGAAACATCAGTGAAAGGTGGCCCCTCCGGCTGATGACCCTGCAGTCTGCACAATGGCACCGTCGGAGGTGCTTCAGGCAGAAATGCCGAGCAGGTACAAACACCTGTGCTGACATCTAGTATTTTCTTTACTCTTTTCCATGCTGACTGACTCATGCTGTTATCATGCAATTAGAGGTAAACACACATTTCTAACTTTGTTTGGCCTTGGTGTAAGAATACAGTCTGTTGTGCAATTCTATTGAATTGGCCATTTAGATTTTGATGCTCAATGGCTCTCAGTATTCTGAACCACTCCTTCCTTGTCGGTTAATTGAGAATGTTGGCCTTTCAAATACAAAACTTTAGTAAAATCCATCATATAAAACATGGCCATGGTCTCAGTTATGTCACCATTTTCAAGCGTCATCCTGGAGCTTATGGCAACTCCAAAATTGGACAAGGAGGTGGACCACAATGTTTTCTGACAGTTTTTCTACATCCAACCATAGATGGATATAGTTTGTTCAATGATTTGTATGATAAATTCTCCCAGCAATGCTTAAACCACAAACTTAGACATGATATCAGGTCATCTTATTCTATTTGTATGACTAGAATCTTTATTGCTCTTTCCATTTTTTTTCAAAGCCTGAAAAGGATTATGTTGTACTGAGGGTATCATCCAATAAATTCTTATTCATATCATCACATTGAGAAACTCTGTGTACACTAGGCACATAATTAATAGCTCTCCTATGCTACATCTTCATGAACAAATACTTTGTTGTATTTTTTTAGAATCATTTGTCACAATGACACATACTCAATACAAGTGTTTAACAAATCAGAGAAAACAGAGCAACCCATAGACCATTTTTGCGCTGAGTTGCTTTTTGTCAACCTGTAGGAAACTATAATAATAACATTGTCATGATGCCAGGTTCTTCCAGACACACTCAAAAATACACAAGCTGACATTCATGAGGGATGGTAAAACTACAGGTCTATGAACCTAGTTTCACCGAAAAATATGGATAAAATTGACGACAATATTAAATGAAATGTGAAACTATATATAGAAACAAAACTAAAATGACAGGGTAAATGAAAAACTGTTTTCAGTTTAAAATTATAAAAGGTTGACTGACTGATATGTATATGTGTGTTATGGTTTAACAGCAATGTGCAGCAGTTGCCAGCAGGAGGGTTAAAAACACCACTGAGCAGGTTTGCCAACTACCACAAATAAAATAACCAATTCTGTCTGTTTCCCTCTATCCATCACACTTGAACACACCCACACACAGCTGCAAAAACTTTCTTTTTTTTTAACAAAAGATGGTTAAATGAATCAGTGTGGAATTTATTCACTGCTGTCCAACTTGAGAATTGAGCTAGTTACACAAATTGTACTTGCGTCAAGCATTTGCATCTTGACTGTTCAGCATCATACTGGGCATTCAAATATTTAGCAGCAGTGGCTCAATGGTAGAGTCGTCCAATTACTCAAGATCGGCAGTTCGATTCCCGCTCTTGCCAAGTCATATGTTATTGTGTCCATGGGCATGACACTTGAACCTCCTTGCCTCCAGTGAGGCATTCGCTAGCGTGTGATTGTTCCGGTTGTGGTCAGAGGGGCCGTAGGCACAGATTGGCAGCCATGCCTCCATCGGTCTGCCACAGGGCAGCTGTGGCTACATACTAGCTTGCCATCACCAAGTACAAATGAGGAGTGAATGAATAATGGATCCAAAAAGCAACTTTGAGTGTCCAGAAAAGCGCTATATGAATCAAATTCATTATTGTATTCAATTAATACAAAGTATGTGAGGACCTGTAATCTTGGCTAACTTAATAAATAAGTAATAACATTAGACAATTAATTGCTTTTTTAAAGCACGTTTTGGATTGTATTATTGCTGTATTGAATCTTACCCCCCCTCCCCCATTTTGACTTTGGTTTGATTTGACTTTTTTTTTTTGTCATTTGCAAATTAAAGCATATTATTACTATAGTAATAATATATCTATAATAATGGCAAACCAGTTAGCATTAATAATTATAATTTATTTTGATGAATTTGCATTACTTTGTTTTGTTGATAACCAACAAATTAAAGGGACAGTAAAGTTAATTTTAAGTGACATATATGTTATTCATCATTATGAAAAATAGAAGAAAAAATAAATTTTATATGTGAAGCATAATCCGTTTGGTCAAAAAAGCTTAAAATATGCGCCGCAGCAGCTTCCGCATTCAGGCCCCGTCCACACGATACCGGAACTTTTGAAAACTTTTTTGTTGCATTTACGCCTTCCGTCAACACGTCATTGCGGATATCCGGAACGAAAACGCAACTTTTTGAAAGCGCTGGCCTGGGTGGATTTTTTTTAAAACGCTGGGTCTGCGTTGTCATGTGGACAGTGTATCCGCAACTTTTAAAAAATGCTGACGTCTTGCCTGCGACGAAAACCGCTGTGACGTCATATTTATGGGCCCGTGTGTACAAACATGATGGATGAATGAACCTTGTTGATTGCAGCATTCTTCCAGGCGTTTTGTGACAACAAAACACGGAGGATTCCTATTGGATAAAATTTGACTCAATACCGCCACCACATGGTTTGGCATGCTTATAGCCGTCTTCGAATGTGTTTACGTGTGGACGGAGATGGACATAGCTTAGCAGCCATAAGAAACAATGCAATTCTAGACGCGATTAACACCAAAAATTTCATGGTAATATAACCAAGTATCAATTTTTCCCTCCTTCAATGACAAATAAATGAGGGTTACATCAGATTCATAGGTCGTCAACAGGAATTTATTTAGGGTCTGGCAGTAGTATGCTGCCAAAGTCCAAAAAGAAAATTAAATAAAACTTTTATGGACTGGAACGTACCTTCCCTTTAAATCAAAATGTTATATAAAAAATAAACTTTGAATAACCTAAAACAAAATGTATTAAAATAAAATAAAAATAAATTGTCTTCAATGATAATATAAATGAAAATGTCACAATTCAAAACGTTGTGAACCCCCCCCCCCAAAAAAAAATACTATAGAGCTCTATAGAAAAAAATAAATGTCTGGTACTGAAGTTATCCACTAGCAGAGCTGGGTGACGGCTGGCGGTAGGTCCCGGTGCACAACAAGTCACTATCTGGCTCTAGTCCACCCACGCTAGCAGGAAGAAATATAACAGGTGACTCGAATTGAAAGATGGCAAATACAGACTAGCCACAGCTCGGCCATGTGTCCTCTCCTCTCTCAGTTAATCAAGTGACACGACCTATGAGACCCTGAAGAGTGACCCAACCAGCAGCTACAAAAAGAAGGTTGTGGACTGCCTACAGGCGCTACCGAAGGAGAAAACTTTAAACCGCCTGCTCTACTTTCGCCTGTACCCTGGGGAGGATATACTATGCATATATGGCCTCCCCAAAATTCATAAAGAAGGAACCCCACTCAGACCCATCGTCAGCAGCATCAACTCTGTCACTTACAACATTGCCAAGCATGTTGCAACCATCTTGGCCCCGCTAGTGGGTAACAACCCCTATCATATAGAGAATTCCATGGTCTTTGTGGAAAAGGTGAGAGGACTGAGATTGGATTACGCCATTGTATCCTACGACGTCACCTCCCTGTTCACATGTGTCCCCACAACGGAGGCTGTGGAAACAATGGCTTTCACAGGACACCACCCTCAGCGACAGGACAAACCTCAACCCCAACCAGATCTGCTAACTTTTGGACCTCTGCCTCAACACAACATACTTCCAGTACAGAGGGAACTTCTATAGGCAGAAACACGGATGTGCCATGGGCTCGCCGGTATCTCCTATCGGGGCCAATTTGTACATGGAAGAGGTGGAACACAAGGCCCTTACCTCGTTCAACGGAACACCACCAAGCCACTGGTTCCGGTATGTGGACAACACATGGGTTAAGGTAATATCCACGAGGTGCAACCTTTCACCGAACACATCAACTCGGTGGACAGCGACATCAAATTCACCAGAGAGGGTGTGAAGGACAACAGTTTGCCCTTTTTGGATTGCAATGTCGGCATAAAAGATGACAGAAGTCTGTATTTTGGGGTATATAGGAAACCAACACACACGGGCCAATACCTGCTTTTTGACTCTCACCACCCACTGGAGCAGAAGCTGGGCATCATCAGGACCCTGCAAGACAGGGCTGATAAGCTACCAACCAGTGCCCAAGACCAGGTGACAGAACACCAACACCTGAAAGGGGCACTGAAAACATGTGGATATCCTAACTGGACCTTCATGAAAGCCCACACAAGATCCAGAAAGGAGAACAACCCAGTTAGGACGGAAGAGAGCAAGCGCAATGGTATAGTGATCTCGTATGTGTCTGGATTGTCTGAAAAGCTGAGGAGGATCTTTAACAAACACAAGGTCCCTGTGTATTTTAAGCTGGGTAACACCCTCCGACAAAGACTGGTTCACCCAAAAGACCCAACACCTCACAGTCAGAAGAGCAATCTGGTGTATGCAGTTAAATGCAGCGAGGAATGCTCATATGTCTACATAGGGGAAACCAAATAACCACTACACAGACGCATGGCTCAACACAGAAGAGCCAACACATCAGGACAGGACTCAGCAGTCTTCCTTCGCCTCAAGGAAGAGGGACACTCATTTCAGGACACTGATGTTCAGATCTTGGACAGGGAAGATAAATGGTTTGAGAGAGGAGTGAAAGAGGCCATCCACGTCAAAGAGGAGAAGCCATCTCTGAATAGACGGGGTGGTCTGCGACATCACCTTTCTCCCATTTATAATCATGTCCTTTCGAAACTCCCAAAAAGATTGTCTCAGCGGATTGACCCAGGTGATGTGTCTCATGCTAATGACCCTCATTAGCATACAAAGTTGTAACTCACATCTCAACAACCCCCTTTGACACCCCCACCAACAATCGTTGAGGAGCCAGACGGGTTTAACAACGGTCGTTGGAATGTGAAAAGCACTGACCACACCCCACAGGGTTTATAAACTGGGACATTATCAGCCACTCTCTGAACTGAAGAAGTCTCCTGGATGAGAGACAAAATGTTTTCAAGAACTTTCTTAACGTCCAGTGGATTGACTCAACAGCTTTTGGATAGCCATGACCTGGATGACTGAGAACCTACACAGACATCAAGTGACAACCCGCGATTTCTCCCGCTCTGAGATCACCTGTTCCACAGCCGTAAAGAAGAACGTTACTGTCGTGACTCCTAAAGAGACAGTGTACCTACCTATTAGCACTGAACAACAGGCTGGCTAAATAACCCCTGGCTTACAGTTACCTGCGCGGTGAACGGTCGTGTCAACAGAACAGCAAAAAGACGCGACTTTCAAATAAATTCACTGTGGAATTAATAACAATTAGATTTGTTATCAATTCCACACAGTCCAAAAGTAATAAATGGCGGTTAGCTCAATGCTAACATAATATGGACAATATCATTGACGGGCTAGCGCATCAGCATTTTTAGCGCGATACCTTCCCATAAGGTATTCTAAAGAACGACAGGTACTTGTCTTCGCGTATTTTTGCTGTTCTGTTGACACAACCGTTCACCGCGCAGGTAACCATGATACTTTTGGTATTTTCGCATCTTGAATTGCATTGTTTCTTATGGCTGCTATGTTATGTTTGGCCCCAGTGACATATGATGCCCACGTGACCACTGAATGCGGAAGCTGCTGCGGCGCAGATTTTAAGCTTATTTGACCAAACGGATGATGCTACACACATAAAATGTATTTTTTTATTCTATTTTTCATAATGATGAATAATATATATGTCACTTAAAATTAACATTACTGTCCCTTTAAAGGTTTGGTAGGATAAAATAAATAACACTAACAGCAAATAACAAGATCTGTGAATCTCACATTTGTTGCCATTGCATTAATAAAACCTGATGAGAAGAAACGCTCAGCTTTGCCAGCATCCAGGTTTGGTGGTGCCAAATCTTGTTAAGTGCAAGTGTTGGCAGTTGCCTTAAAAATACTCCATCTCTATTCACAGTTTTGGACAGTGAAAAGCATGACAGGATACAAACAGTACTATCGGTAAAAGTCATTTGGTCACATACATTGGTTGGTTTGTTTCATTCATTTCAAGGCTTTGCAGGGATGTGCTGAAATAGCAATGGTAAACTAAAGCAGATATATCCTCATTTTAACTATGATTCTCCTCTTTGAAGACCAATGGAAATAAATAGAACATGTGTATCACTTTTCATGTTTTATTGGTAATTTGCCCTATTCTTTACAATACAAATGTAGGTCTATTAAATGTTCTCTGACCTCTATTGTCAAATGATTGTTAATTGGTACAGCAAAACTGTGTTTGTCTTTGTTTGGCCTTTTCATGCATAAGCAGAGAAAGAAGATTAAAGAGTAAACATAGTCCTGTTTGCTACCTTGAGAAACTTTCACTTTTATAATATCAGATATTTCAAATTCATAAGAAGTAAAAAAGAAAAAAAAAACAGCTTTTCACATCAAGGCCAAGAGGATTTACAATGAAAATGCTTTATACTTTAGTGGTCCTCTTGGAATTGGGCTGCTGGATAAAGTTTGCTAACTTAATTCAGCAGTGTTGATTTATCTTTTTAATTTATCTTTATATTTCTTTTTTGGAGTTCAGCTAGTGTAACCTGTTTTAGAGATCTCCTTATCATTTTCTCATAGACGAGATGATTGTAATCTCATCTGCAGCAACCTATCCACCTTGTGGGTCACGGGTCTGCAGGAGCTTATCTATGTTGGCTACATGTGAAAGGTTGGGTACTCCCCAGATGAGAACCCAGCTCATCGAGAGCCACATGAAAGACAAACAACCACCTCACACTCACACCTATGGACAATTTGATTTGACAAATTTACCTAAGCTGCATGTTTTTGGAGGTAAGAGGAAGCCAGAGAACCAGGAGAGTACCCAAGCAGAGAACCTACAAAATCCACACAGAAAGGAATCGAACCCAGAATGTTCCTACTGTGAGGCAGCAGTGCTACCCACTGTGCCCGTGTGCCTTGTCATTTGATACAATTCAAAGATCCCTGACAAACAGTCTACATTTTGCAGACACACTTGTCAACCTCCACTGCTCCAAACTTTTTTCTCAGGCCAGACTTCAGTTAAAATGAAATATACACTCGCAAAATTTTAACAGAGCCCTGAGATATCCAAATCAGCAGCATAAATCTTTAAATAATAAAGTCCACTTGTCCATCTCAAACCAAGCTTGTGAATTATCACATATCATAGAGGTGTCCTATTCTTCTACAGCAGGCAAGCAATTTGGAAACAGCATACTTTGACAAATTATCAGCAGTCTCCCTCGTGAAAGAGATTTTACTGACTTTGGCTTGTGCCTCAGGCTAATTTTATTCAGTGAATCGCTTTTCATCATCTGTTTTCGGATCACTTTCCAGTGTAAGTTTTTTTTTTCAAGGGAATTTGATTGGATCACAGCAAGTTGAAATTCAGTTTGTTTTGAACATGATATTTTTTGTCATTATTAGAAAATGAGCAAAACAAGGCTGTCAAAGCTTTTGAATATATTTATTGAGGTGTTGAATCGGTGGATGATAACAATTAGTAAGGGTTTTTTTGTAATTTTATTCAATTGATGATTAGAAAAATATTTAATAATTCAAGTAATTAAATCTTATTTTTTTAACCAGAAGCTGCTATAACCAAGTTTTATGGGCTATTTTTCTTTACCAGCATAAACTACACAGTATATATTACATTGAAACTAAAACAGATGGTTGCAGGTCAGCCCTCGTGAATCTTACTGTTTAGGTCTGAGATACAATAATTTGGTCAAAGCTCAACAGGTTTTGTGTTGGGTCAGGGCAGGGGTAGGCTCAGTAAACTCAAATTTGTATTTTGTTCACCTAATCAAAAGAAGAAATATATTTTATTTTTCATCTAATTGAAAACCAGACACAAATTAATATAGCTGGCTAAAACCGGGCCTGATTTGAGTTAGTTGAGCTCTGAAAAACTCTTCATCACGATTCACAATAAGATCAGGAACCAGAATGACAATCTGCCTCTTATTTTGAACAAGGACAGGCAGAAGTAGATGAGAGAGAGAGAGAGAGGATTGGGGTTTACTGGAACAAAATAAATTAAAACTTCAGTCAGAATATGAGAACACACAAGGAATAAGAGCTACAGAATTATCCTGCCTTGGTTGGTTGGTAAGTAGGATTCTGCAAAAATTACACACACAGATTTTCTTCATATTTTAAGACACGCTGATTTTATTAATGTTATTGCTTTTTACACACATTGTGAATAAGCAAAGGGTATTTTTCAGCCTTACAGTATTCATAATAATGCATTATACATTGAACAATAAACTTTGTATTAGGGTGAGATATGGGTGTATACGGATGGAGGTCAACACTGCTCTGTAGGTGACTGATAGATTGTGTTGTAATCCTCCTCTCTTTCTCTATTTTGACAAAAATGGCTTTTTTAACTCCTCTCTCAAACCATCTGTCTTCTCTGGCTAATTGCTGGACATTACCATCGGCAAAGGACTGGCCGGTGTATTTCAGGTGCAAGTGAATCTAGGCCTGAGGAGTTGTCTCTCCTGTGTTGAGTCATACACTTCTGGAGAGGTTGTTTGGTCTCCCCAGTGTAAAGTCACTGCTTTCCTCACTGCATTGGAAAACATAAATTACATTGCTCCATTTTTGTTGTGGTATTTTGTCCTTAGGGTGGACCAGCTTCTGTCTTAGTGTGTTTCCAGGTTTGAAATGTATGGAAATCTTGTGTTTACTGAAAGTCCTCTTGAATTTTTCTAATACAGCAGCAATGTAGGGGATGTAGACCATTTTGTTAGTCTTTGTTAGTCACATCTTGAGATCATTCTTGGTGTTTCTGCTACTTGACCTCTCCATCTGCTCTGGTGATGATGTTTTCGGCTCAGTAGTTCAGGGTTTGGATGGCCTCTAACATGTGCTGTAGTGGGTGATGGGAATCAAAAAGAAGATACTGATCAGTATGGGTCAGTTTTCTGTACACTTTGATTTTGAGATCCCTATCTATTTCAAGGTGTAGGATGCAGAAGAGAGGGTTAGATGGAGGCAACTGATTCGCTGTGGCGACCCCCGAAAGGAAAAGAAGATCTATTTCAAGGTGTACTGCACAGTCCAAGAAGAGCAGTACATTGTCCTTAACATCACCATTGGTGAACTTGATGTTGTGATCCATCAGGTTGATATGATCTATAAAGGCCTCCATTCCTTGGGTCCTGTTATTTACCTATGTGTCATCCACATATCTGAACCAATGAAATGGATGTTGTCTCTGTGAGAGCCTTTCTTTCCATGTCTTCCGTATACACATTGGCTAATATAGAAGATACAGGTGACCCTCTGGCACAGCCACGTTCCTGTCTGTAATACTTTTATCTCTGCTGCTAGAAGGTGGTGATCAGACAGAGGTCCAGCAGTGAGAAAACGTGGTCTAGGGTGAAATGTTTTCTGTTTGGTAATTGAACATTTTGTCATTTTGAACTTCAAGCAAGTTTATATGGTTGTTGCATATTCAATTTTAGTACATCCAAACAGTTCAATTGAAAACTCTTTAATCTCGTGTTTTATTTTAAAATGAATCAAATTTATCATATAATCTATCTCAATGTAAAGTATAGTTTGCAGTATTATTGAGTCAAACAAATGATTTTAATTATACTTGTCACCTTTACTAAAAATTGCTCACCTTAATTATCCAATGAGTGAAATGAATTAAAACAAATAGTTTAAATGTCAGCCTCTTTCCAACAGTCTTTCATAAAACAACTATGGTGATATTCTGAAACGTTGCCTGCATTACAACAATAAAAGAAACATCTTACCTTCCTGCCACTTGACAGTATATCAAAACTAATATTGTCGACACTAATTTATGTGTTTGGACTGATTCAAATGAATAGATTATTTTTAAATAATGAGTGAATAATTAGTCATAATTAAGTATGCTAACAAGCACTGATTTATTAACTGATTTCTCCATACCACCTTCGTCAGCACTCACTGCATGCCAGGCTTTGTTTTAATGAGAATGTCTGTCCCAATCAGCGTCAAGGCATTGCTTTGAAAAAGACCAGAGAAAAACAAAAAGACTAACTTATGAAGCTTTTTGGTGTGGCGTGTTGTGTTGATGTGATTTCCATCTTGCTATAATCCACCAGAATGGATATGTTGGTGCAGTGGTTTGCATTACTGCCTCACAGACAGTACTGGTTTCAAAGACAGGCATGGTGTATTTCTTTTTGGAGTTACCACTTCCTTTCGTCCCCTACCTACCACAATCCAAAGACATAAAACAATGGTGAATGTGTCGATATTGTCTATTAGTCTGAATATGAACACTACAAACTCTGTGATGAACTAGTGACCTGTTTAGGAGGAGTCCACCTCTCCCCTCATTATCAGCAGGGGTAGAACCCTGCTGACACTGGAAAAAAAGATGAATGAATCAAATAAGTACTTTTGAGGATGGTTATGGCTCACAAGATGGAGCAGACATCCCCGTATTGAAAGGTCAGGGATTTGATCCCTGGGCACTGCATTTTACGTATTGAAGCATCCCAGAGAAATGATCCCTAATTTACACCCCATAGCCATTCCATTGGACGATGTGTGTGTGTGTGTGTGTGTGTGTGTGTGTGTGTGTGTGTGTGTGTGTGTGTGTGTGTGTGTGTGTGTGTGTGTGTGTGTGTGTGTGAGAGAGAGAGAGACTGTGGTAATAGTTATCATGAATTCATGTGTGAATGGGTAAATGGTGGCTTGTGTTGTAAAGCACATTGACGTCAGTGAGAATGGAAACGTGCCATTTTACAATTTATATAACCATGACAACTTGTGCATTGTGTGAAGTGTGTGAATGTCATCTGCACAAACTTGTGTGATCCTTTAATCATGCACAACACCATAAATGCCATTCCCCAATTTTAGAAATCCACTTATTTGATTGAAGAAAAGAAAGGGTTGTCATTAATGAATCATATAGATGTGTCCTTTTATTTAAAATTTTTGGGCTTTTTAGCCTTTATTGATTTAGTATGACAGCTGGGGTGAAGACAGGGTAGGTGGACGAGAGCAGGGGGCAAGACGTGCAACGAAGGGTGACGGACAGAATGAAACCCATGGCCACCATCAAATTGCAGTCGGTGCACCGGCAAGACATCTTACTAAACTCTGACTACACATAAACAAGGTGAGCTGACTCAGATCAAATATAGTGTATAATAAATGCCAGTAGCGGACACAATCTGTAAGCAGTGATTCCATACACAGAACACTTTCACTCCTACTAACCAATCACTGCTGATCTGTTGTGTGTCATAATTAGCAAAGGCTTAGACATGACTATCAACCCAAAGATTTAACATCACATTTCACATACGCGCACACACACACACACACACACACACACACACACACACACACACACACACACACACACACACACACACACACACACACACACACACACACACACACACACACACACACACACACACACACACACAAATAAACAGTGATCAGTACTTTGTACTGATGTTATGAGCAAAACAACTCTCTGCAATCAAATGTGCAACTGGATAGATTTCTTTTGGTGTCTTTTGTTCTATATCCATAAATAACTGAAACCACCTTGTGTTTGAAGTCAGATCCATGCAAAATACGTTAATAAGCTGTAAGCTATACTTCTGGATCTGGCCTCCCTCAGTAGCTAATTAAAAGACATCTTTTTGATCTCATAATAGTGCTGCTGCCTGGGTAAACAAAACAAATGACAATGACACTATACAGTAATGGATTTTTTCGCATTTCAAGAGCAGACAGTTTTAATTCATCCATATATTTATCTTTTTTCTTTAGTAGCATCCTCAGAGATGACGTTTATTAAGACATTTAGTACAAGAAACAATTCTACTGTTTTGACAAGTCCAGAGATGAGAAAGAAAACATTTAAATCATTTTTTAATTGAAGGAGAAAGCTGGAAGGACTGTACGTCTGTTATTCAGATCAAAGCAACAGCCAATCACCAAAGTCAATGCCGTTTGTCTTGATTGAAAAACACAAGCCCTATGAAAGAAGTGATTTAGAGTTGGAGGGTTATTGGGACAACTGCAATATACACTTGTGCCAAGGAGAAGGGCAAAATGAGTTTTGAAATAAATATTTAAGTGTCAAAAATGCATTGCTTTATTTTGACAGTACTTATTACCAACATTAAATTCTCAGTCTTACTGTTTTACAGATTTACACTGTTTGCCCATATATTAATGATTCCATCTCACTTAACTTTGTATCTTTTCTATTTTTAAAGCTAATGTAGGTAACCTGAAATTTTATGATTGTTTTCATTGACATACTGTATGCACAACACATGCAGAAGGGTCATGAAAACACTACATAAATGGGTCTTTGCTGAAAAATCTCAGGGAAAGTAAAATCAGAACCATTGACTTATATGGCAACTATGACAACTAGAATGAACTCGGTGATCACACATCCCTGCCAAAGACATTGTTACTAAAGCCTGAACAACTGAATAATTGTTTCCAGGTTATATATCAAACAAGATTCATTAACATTTGTTTGTCAGTGCACCTCTGAAAAGCAGTGGTGAGTCAGGATGCCGGCATTCTCTGTCTTGTCAGTCAGTCATCGTCAGATTACCACCGCTATATCCGCCGCAGCAGGTCACGGGGAGCCGGAGCCTATCTCGGCGGCATAGGGCGTTAGGCGGGGGACACTCCGGGCACGACGCCAGTGCACCGCGGAGCCATACACAAAGACATACAACCACGCACACACACTCATTCCTACAGGCAATTTGGAATGGGCAATCAACCTGAAGCGTATGCTTTTGGAGGTGGAAGGAAGCCGGAGAACCCGGAGAGAACCCACGCAGACACGGGGAGAGCATGTTGTGAGGCAGCAGCGCTAACCACTGCGCCACCGTGCTGCCCCCCTCTGTCTTGCTTTCCCTCTTATTTCCTTTTCAAGAAGCTTCATGTCAGTCACAAGCCTCTCTGCCATTTGTCTTGTAGAGATATCCAAATGAAATCTAGCTGTCACAGGTAGCAGGATGGGTCCTAACTTAGGGGGTGTTTCGTGTGCTGGCAGTGCACTTTATAATGCATTCATAGGAGGTTTAAAGGGATTTATTATTGTCACTGCAAAATGTACCTACAAAGGCCTTGTTGAAGAAAGTGAAAAAGTAATCCAGAATCTGATGCTTAGTCAAATCTGTGTCAAACATTCAAACTTTAAACTCTTTCTCTGCCATAGGTTCCAAAAGGTTGTAAAATATTAAGACAATGGATTAAATATTTGCTCACAATATACTGCGATCTCTGTTGAAGATGACCAACTTTCAGTTACACCTAAATTATCTTTCCGTGGAAAAACCTAAAAAGAAAAAAGGATCCCATTGAAGAAACATAAAAAGGCAAATGTACTAATGTTTTATTTATTTGTAGCGACTGGAAAAGCTACACTGTACATTTTTTTCAGACAGTACGACCAGACCAGACTCACATGAAAAATCAAGTTTGCATGGAAACAAAAAAAACAAATGCAAAATTAGAAGATCAAAAATACTTGTTACGATCTAAAATATCATGACACGATTACTAATCACAGTCAGCATTGGTGTAATGTTTGGTCAAACTAGTGCTGTATATAGCCTCTGAGGTTTTTAATTGTACTGTTGATGACAGCCAGACCGTCATAGCCTAGTAATTACTCACACTAGCCAATCCTATGTGAATTGGATTTAATGTGTGTGTGGGGGGGGGGTCTGTTTGTTTGTTTGTTGTTGTTTTCTTGATATGTACAGTAAAGCTCCCAAACGTGTCGACATCACGGTAAAAAGACAAGTGACGTTAACTTTTGACTGTTAGACGGCGGTGTTCACATTGACCCGCCCACTGCCTGCTTCCTATTGGTGGTTGTGTGGCTCGATGCTCAAATGCGAACCAACCAAACCGACGGAGGTCACGGATACAAGCCAATCAGAGATAGAGGAAATATAAAAAAACGAAACTGGAGAACTCTGGTAACCATGACACCGTATGTTCGTTTATATCTTGTGCGGTTCTGAAGTATAAGATACAGACTTCATTATTTTTCCGGCAAAGGCGGTGGAAGACATTATATTTAAAGCTTTGCGTTTCTGTTTTTGAAGTCAGGTAAAATGTTCAGGCATAGTTTTCAGGTAGGCTAATTAGCGTCACGTGTCTTAAATGAGATATCATGCTGTGTTTAAGCTAATATGAGCCCAGAATAAGTTAATGCTAACGAATGTAAATTGTAGTGGTGTTTCTCTCAGGGGGGACTTAGTGTGGAAATCTTCAGTGGACAGGGAAAAGACCCGGTGGCGAAATGGAAACTTTACGGGGGGCCGTTAGCGATACACAAGGTGAGTTTAAGGTGAATTACTTTAACCTGGTGTTACATCGTGTTAAATGAAACGTTCGTGAGTAAAAACCAATCAAATGCATCTGGTTTCCATGTGCTAAATGTCAGATTAGCACTGAAATCCAGCAACAATTACACAGTGTAAAGCAGTGCTAAAAACGTCACAGTGCTTTCATGTGGTCTGGAGGATTACTGTGGAGCTGAGTGGAGCTGTGATGTTGACATGTCATGTCAGGTTGTGTGCTTCCGTTTGCGTCATTAGAGCCACCTAACCTTGTTGGATGATCGTGTGTGCAAACGTGAAGCTAATGAAAATACAAACTGATGTATTTAAATCCCCCAGTTTGGGATCAATAAAGTGCATCTGATCTTATCTTAACTGATCTTATCTTATTATGAATCATTGTATTATAACAGAAAATGTTCAGCTCTGATTTCCTGTTTATCAGACAATTTAATTGGATATGTCCACGACTGCTCCTCCATTCATCTTTGCAGTCTGAAAAGACTGGATTTTTATGTCACTGTAACTCAGACTATGCCTCTCAAATTTAATTTTTTGCCCACATTTGTAGGCATTAGCAGCAGTAGCACTGAAGGTGCACAACTCTGGTCATACTTAATAAGGGACTGACAGACTTCCTCTTTATTATTTTCTCCCTCAGGAGTTTAATAATGAAGTCAAAGGATTTGTTTACTGTCTGGAAGGTAGCAGCCAGACAGTCAAGATGCAAATGCCGGCAAATGGAAAAACGTCTCGTAAGTCACTATCATACTTGCACCCATTAGTATAATAGTCAGCTATGCTGACATTTTCATTGGTGTGTATATCATTGCTTATTTCACATGTAGTTGGGCTTCTCCAAAGAATTTTGGTCCTTCAAGTCTATGTCCCTCTGAAAGAAGATTTTTCTATTGAGCTTACGTAAGTACAACCATCACATTTTTAAATTGTATCCTTTCCTTTATACATGGAAACTCACCTTGAAAAGTATTGTTGTAAAGCTCAGTAAAGGGTGAGGGTTTTTTTCTGTTACAGCAGTGTAATATTTTGAACTATACTTATTTGAGATTGCCTCGATTAATATTGTAAATTGAGGTTTTCTGCACTCTCTCCTGAACACAGACATTTATCACTGAGATTTTCTTTTACACCACAGAAACGCTGCAATAAACAATACAACCCAAAATAATAAAGACATGTTTACATTTAACCATGAAAAGAAGTGCATTGTTTAGAATCTATATTGACGATTATAATTTCTCAAATATGTATTTATTACGGGCGGCAAGGTGGCGCAGTGGATAGCGCTGTCGCTGCACAGCACGGCAGTTCCTGGTTTGAGTTCCGCTCTATGTGGAGTTTGCATGTTCTCCCTGTATCTGCATTGGTTCTCTCCGGGTTTTCCGGCTTCCTCCCACTTCCAAAAACATGCGCTTCAGGTTAATTGGTCGGCTTCAAATTACCCATAGGTTTGAGTGTGTGCGTGCGTGGTTGTTTGTCTTTGTGTGGCGCCGGGGTTTGCCCCACCTCAAACCCTAAGACAGCTGGGATAGGCTCCACGTGACCTGCTACGGCGGATAAAAAGGTTCAGAAGATGAATGAATGTGTGTGTGTGTGTGTGTGTGTGTTTGGATAAATACACACATATATGTGTGTGAGATTTTGTTGTCTACTATTGACAGGATAACTGATTCAGAGCACCTCAAAAAAAGACTTCACATATCCACAGTGCACAAAGAAGTGTCTGCCAATCAGTTGCATGCGAAGATACCTTTTGCAGGATTGAAACGTAATATTGTGAGTATCTAACGTCTCCCTGACGATTCCTTTTTATATTTGCTTTCAATTACTTCTTTATCAGTGGCATTATGTTTTATTGAGCTGTATTCCAAAGAGATCCTTGTAGCTATGATTTCATACTGTTTCTTTTCCTTCAGTGGTCTACTTTATGCATCGACCTTGTGTCATTTGCTGAAAACCTTTTCAAAGGATTTTTGACACTGGACATAATCACTTTATGTGCTACTTGTAAAGTCCGCAGAATCTTCACCATGAGAACAGATCCTACAGGGATGACAGATGATGGTAACAGATTTAATGTTAAATGTCAAATTACAATTGTGCCAGTTTTCCCTAAGCTCCTCCATGAGGATTTTTAAAGACAAGTCATAGACTTCATCGCTCATCACAGTAGACAAGCCCTTTCCCAAAACGTATATCATGGAAGAGTTTATTTATTTCCATAATTTCATTCAAAAAGTTAAACTTTTATATATTTTACTCATATATGATAGATTCAGGGTGCACCATTTTAGCAATTTTAAGTACAACATATATTCGTTTATTTTTACATAGTGTGAGCTTCCACGTCATTAAGCCATAGAAACAGGAATATAAAAAACATTTGAATACTATAGGAAATTTACCATTTACTGTTTAATTTTTGCAGAAAAAAAACCCAAGAAAAAATCCGGATCACATCAAATTAATCAAATTCTGGCTGGCCAGTCAAGCACTGTGATAGAATGGGCATCATACCACGTTTTGGTGCTTCTGGCTGTATGGGCGGGGGCCAGATCCTGCTGGAAGATGAAATCTGTATCTCCATAGACATCCTCAGCAGAAGGAATAATGAAGTCTTCTAAAACATTCTTGTAGACTGCTGCTGTAACCTTGGATTTAAGAAAGTAGAGTTGACCAACACCTGCACCAGACACCCCAAATCATCACTGAGTGGATATTTCACACTTGACCTCAACCAGCTTGGGTTCTGTTCCTCGTCCAACTTCTCCAAACCCTTGGACCTTAATTTCCAAATGAAAGGTACGCTTTACTTTCATAAAAAGAGAGGATCTTGGATCACTGGCCCACAGTCCAGTCCTTCTTCTCCTTGGCTCAATTGTTGGCTCAGGCTCAGAAGTGGCTTGACCTGAAGAACCCTACACTTGTGGCCCATCATTTGGGTACATCAGAATGTTGTGGTCTTTGAAGCTGTGCCTCCTGCCTCATTCCACTCTTTCTGAATTTCTGCCCAATTCTTGAATCTTTTCTGTTTGATAATCCGCTGAAGCCCAAAAGACAACTCTTTTGCTGGTGCATCTTGTCGTGCCCCCTTTTGCCCTCGACTAGACTTTCCATTGATATGCTTGGACACAGCACTTTGTGAAGAGCAGGCCTTCTTAGCTATGAACGTTTGTGGCTTACTCATCCTGCAGAAGGTATCAATGATGGTCGTCTGGTCAGTTGTCAATCAGTCTTCCCAATCTTGAACGGAACAGAGGCACTATAATCAAACTGAAGTAACAACACCTGGGAAAACATGTGCAGGTGCTCTTGTGTTTTGTAGGTGATTGTAGTGTGTGACACTCACTTTGCCCTGCAAAATGTTTTGAATCAACATGTTTTATGAGTTTTATCAGCAGGAAGCCCAAATTATGTAAAAATAAAGAAATATAGTATATAATAGGGTGGGTACTCATTTCACCCGAGTATCCGGTACGGATAAAGCATTTTGACAAGCACGATTTGAGTAAAACAATACTCGTGCTCGTGCTGAAGGAAAATCCTCATAACCAGCGGTCCCCCACCTTTTTGCGCCACAGACTGGTTTAATCAAAGACAATATTTTCATGGACCGGCCTTCATTTGCTCGATAATCGTTAATGACGCCAGGACAGCTGTAGTCTAATAATAAATCATCCGCAGTGATTTTATGTAAAATGCAGACATCAACAGACAATAAACAATCATTAATTGATAATCAAAATCTCTGTAAATGAAATGATTGCAATAATTATGTTAAAAACTCAATTCAAGTGACTGCATTGATTAAGTTTATTTTGAAATTTAGCGACTTACAGTCAGTGCATTCAGGAGAAATAATAAGTACAATAATGAGAATTAGTGGTTGGGGACCGCTGATCTAGAGGTAACGGGAGACAATGACACTTGAAGGAAGTTCCAGACGTCTGCTCTACTCCACAGTTTGATTTTCTTTACGGTCACTGCAGAAAATCCCGCTTCACAAAGACAGGAGGTTGGAAATGGAAGCAGGGTTTTTTGATACTTTTTGGGCGATGTTAGGATAATCTGCCTTGACTTAAATCTAGAACACTGGCGCAGTTGTGGGTGCTTTATTTAGGGGTGATGGCTGGTAACCTGTCATGTGACCGAGACCTGTCAAGAGACAGAGATGCATGCATTTGTCTGAGTGTCACAGACAAATGCACAGACGTCACTTGAAAAAAAATCTTTAGACTGGTAATTCATTAAAAAAGAAAGAAAGTCAATCGTTCCGTGCCGCCTGGTACCTAATGTCCTGCGACCGAGTACCGGGTCGCGACCCGGTGGTTGGGGGCCACTGACATAGACGGATGTAACAGAGAATCCCTGCTCTTAGTTTGACACTTTCTCACTTCATTTCAAACAAGGCAGTCACAGACTACAACATCCCGTGAAACCCCTGAATTCAAAATTTTACCCTGACCTACTTGCATAGCTCAAAGATCAAAGTTAGTGCTCTGACCATAGAATTGAATTGAATTGAAGGCCTTGAATCTATAATCTTTGAAAGTTTGTTATTATGGAAACAAATAAACTTTTCCATCCTTTCATAATTTTTTGGAAAGGGTCTGTATATAAAATTGTGTGCATGTGTGTAGGGTGTGAGTGAAAGTTTTCACTGGTAGGGGCGTAGATCTCAACCATGGCTTTTGTTGAACCTTGATTTGGCAAAGCCATGGCGACAGCTGCACTTGATTCACAGTAAAGTCAGCTGGCCATTTTACATTTCCCTGTTGACTAATTTGTGTTGTGTGATAATATGTTATGTTAATGTGTTTTGATTTGTGATAAATTTGATGCTGTATGTATGTTAATGTAGATATGTTTCTTAATGAAGATGGCTTCATGGACCTGATCCCACGCAATTGTCACTTCCCACCACATGTCAACCATGTCACTCAGGTGTTGAGTGTAGAGAATTTGCAGAAGATGGAAATGAGTGCTCGAATGTTGATTTCTGACTGTCAAGGTAAGAGCAAATCATAGGATTTTGAGTGAAACAGTGGTGAAGATTTATGAAGGGTAAGTCCACCTACTCAAGTGCTCTACGTAACTGCAGATTTGAGGGACTTTGTGAATTTCTATTCAAAGCCATTCTATATGTCTTTACTACATTGTGAGGAAAATTTTGCCTTTATTTCATTCACCACATCTGTAACAGCTTTAGCTAGTTGTTACATTTCACCTTTCAAATATTAATACTCAATATAATTAACTAATAAATGATTATGTATTGACCCGCGAAGCAGAAGAAGTGTTGAATAAATAAATATTTAAGAAGAAAAGAAGAAAGAAGAAATGTACTTTATTGACCTCTCTTTGGGAAATGTTTTTTCCCCTCATGTTTATTTTGTATATTTTTGACATGCATATATGTGTGTAAAGGCCCCTGAAACAAATTCCCTTTGCAGCCCGAGTAATATGCTTTTTGTTTCATCTTTCTATCTGCAACGGTTTGCGGAGATATTTGGTGAACATACTAACGGAAGAACTAACGAACGGACTAACACACGAACACTGACAATTACATCACCGCTTTGAAGCTGAATGTAACCAATGCAAGCACACACTGCAACATCCCGCGACACCCCTGAATTCAAAAATTTACCCCGACCTACTTGCATAGTTCAAGGATCAGAGCTAGTGCTCAGACCTACTTTCATAGATCAAAGCACCAGCTTTGATCTACAGTCTTACACTGGCCTTTTCCCTCGTCTTTCTATCTTATCCAGTTCCTGAGAAAGTTCCTGTACAAAAGTTAAAATTTGACCTTGACCTAGTTTTCTCAAGGTCAGGATCATCATCTCATTTTCATCCCCTTTGCTGCCCAAGTAGCATGCTTTTTGTTTCATCTTTCTATCTGTAACAGTTGCAAAGATATTTGGTGGACTAACGGACGGACGGACTAACGGACGAACACATAAACACTGACAATCGCAATACATCACCGCTTTGAAGCGGGATGTAATTAAAACTTTTGTACACTCAGGAGCTGGATAAGATAGAAAGACGAGGGACATGGTCAGTGTAAGACCATAGGTCAAAGCTAGTGCTTTGATCAATGACAGTAGGTCAGAGCACTAGCTTGGATCTTTGACCTATGCAAGTGGGTCAGGGTAAAATTTTTAATTCAGTGGTGTCCTGGGGTTTTGCGGTCTGTGACAGGATTGGTTCTTGTTTGTTATTGTTATATATTCAAGACATAAACGTCTTCTGACAAACTGACCCTCATCTCAATTTGTCAACTATTCAACCCAATTAGTTTTAATGATGTAACAATAATAAAAGTTTGAGTCATTTAACCAAAACTAAACTCCGATCTATATAGATAAGTGTACTTTTGCGTATTTCTATTTTATATTACTTATGTTTAATTTCTGCTTATAATCTGAGGAGCTATGTCATTTTAAAACATCCGTAATCAAGGACTAAAAATATGCAAACAGAGAAACCTCTTGCTACAATGAGACTTTGGAGATAATCATTCTTGTTTCCTTTGTTTGAAACTCTTGTGGTCCTCATTTTTGTGTTCATTTGCACCTCACCTTTTCAGAGAGAACAGCAATTATCGCTTCATATAAAAAGACATGCACCAGTAATCCAGTTCCACCACCTTTGTGGCCTTTTTTTTATCAGGGCTTATTTATTCATTCTGACAGCTGTCTAAGTCATGTTGATGAAGCTTGCAGTGCCCACAGAAAAGAGCAATAACCACACACAAAAGTGTTTCATAATTAGCATTTGCATTATTAGCATAGGTTTTTCAATTATAATTAAAATTCTTGCTCTTTAAGTAGGCATACAATTTAAGTGTGACAGAATTTCTTACTGAATATTGTTGCATCAGTGCCCAATCTGTCAGAAACTGTTAAAAGTAAGCTGCAACCACTTTTTCTTAGACAGCAACAAACAAACATTATCTCATACAAAGACATTCAAGGGCATTGCATTTTCACAGATCAAAATCATGGCTCATTATTTATTCCACCAGCTATCATATTGCATATTATTTTAGAGCTCCAGTATATTTGAAGTTACCTGCATTTTATTCAGCCATAAACCTGGGTCATTCCCTGTACTACCATTATGTCCCTGATTATTTTGTGGAATGTTTCTCTTCTTTGCTCTAAATTTCCTACACAGATTAGGGTTGCAGCTCTTACTCGTTCTGTAGCATGTCATGCTGTAAACTTTAATTGTAAACATATTTCAAGATAGGAAAGAAGAAGAGAGGTCTGATGCACCTCTCTGATACACCATAAGAGCCAGTGAGACTTGGGCTCTCAATGGGCGTTACACAAACACATGTGGTAAAGAAACTGGCGGCAAGAACTAGACAGCTGTCACAGATGAACATATATCCAGCCATTAAAGAGAAAGAAAGCCACTTCTTTGGATTTCTGAAATACAATTAAAGGTTTGTCCTTATAGAAGGATATCCAGTCAGTAGGAAATGTTGGTGCTAACCAAGTGGTAGCCAAGGAAATATGTCCAACTTCTTGATTCATTAGTAGAGACATCATCCCATTCATGATTTCAATCCTTGAACAGATATGTTCAACAAAGAGCATTTCACAACCTAAGGGACTCAAGGTTCCTGTTGAAACTAAAACTATAGAAAAGCCGTCATAGGTAAACAGTCATAACGGTATCTCTTCAGGGTTCTGTTCATGTTATGGCTCAGGCCCTCCTAGACTGGGTATAACACTTCCATATTCAGACACCCAAAAAGTTGGGTATTTATTTGGTAAAACAAATGAAAACAGAGTTTCCATCTACCTTTAAAGGTATTATCAAAGCAATTTGTCTGTATTTCCACAAAGAGACATTGTCTGTCTATTCAACAAGCGCCACATCTTCCTCTACCACTGATGCTAAAAACAACAACAAAAAATAATGAATTCAGCTTTACTGTAATAGTTTCTATGATTAAAAATAGCATGAAATTCTTATAAAACAGATTCAGCAATGTCAGGTCATTGCCATATCATGACTCCCACTACAGCCTTTAATCATGGTGATATGGAACAGATTGATAGATGAATGATGCATCAACTCTGACAGTTCAGCAGTGGAGTCTAACATTCAGCCAATTTAGTCTCTGTGATTTACAGCATCACGTGTAACATGTAATTAGTTCAGAGTAGAATTTCATCTTGTTGAATCCTTGCTCATTTGGATTTGAAATAACATTTATAATACCTTCTGGTTGTTTAAGTTTGCAATGTAATGAAACATATACCAAACCCTTTTAATATTTAATCAGTAGAGCTAACAGTCATAACAGACATCTGCGGTTGTTTGTTGTTTTTTGTTGTTCGAATTCCATTGCACATTATGTAATTTTGACCAACAGAAATTCAGTTATATCAACAGTACATTTTTGACTAATGTCTGATACAAATATTGTACATTTCTTTACAGCCAAAATGCTGATTTTATATACTGACCATATACTGTGTCTTGAATACACCCACTGTACTAAATATGTGCTATTGAGTTCTGTACAAACTCAGTTATAGATATCTACCAGTGGCCTGAAATTGCACATCTCATCAATGCAATTTCTTATGTTTGAAATTCAGTTCTACCACTGACATATTGGTTTCTTACTACGTAGCAAATGTGTGATCTAAAAAGATGCTAGTCAGGACCCGTCAGAATATTTTCTGCATGAGACATATGAAAATGTTAAAGAAAATCAATAATTCTTTACAGTTCCAGATCAGTCTGCCTCTGCCAGAACAACCAGTTATGGGAGAACCAAGCCCCAGGGTGTTTTACGCAGTGCCTCAGGCTCCAAGGTTTCGAAGCCAAGCCTTCAGACTGGAAAAAAAAGCAGCACAGTGTTAGATGGAGTTAATGAACGTGCACTCCCTATCCCAAATACAGTAAATGTATGAATCCCATAATATCATATCCCTCTGAATGATTTGGGTTACTGTGTTATAAATTTCTGATTAAAAGATAAAATGTTCTTCTTTTATTGTTGTGCCATTCAGGGATCAAAAGGAGGGAGACAAAAAGTTGCTGCAGAAAGTCAGAGCAGTGCAAGCCTGAGTGAGAATGTATTACATGGAAAACCTTCCCACATTGATCTCAAGGGTAAATTTGAATAATTATGGTTTTGTTTAATTAAGGCCTCTTACCCTGGTCTTCCAGTTGTTTTTGGGTTTTTTTTTACATTGTCACGCTTATTTGATAACACAGATTGTTTTTTATCTTGTATATATGTCCAAAGAAAGATTATAAACATATCATTTACAATTTTGAATTAATATAGCTTTTCCAAAGAACTTCTTTAGGCCTAAATTAATTTTTTATCTGGTCTATTATCATTAGGTGATATACTGTAGTTCAGTGATTACTGTTCGGATAGTCCAGGATTTATCGTAACTGTCATTTTAGGGATCTAGGGAGGTATCCATACATTACCAATATCCCAGTAGTAGTACTGAGTGTAGTGCATTATTGATACTTAGTATTGTCCAGTATCGAAACTGGTATCATCCAGTAGCAATGCTTATATTTAGTACAAGTGCACTCTCATCATTAATCAGTTAGTAGACCGGTTAGAAACCCCAACAAATTCTAACTAGTGAAGTATTGGGTGGAGAACCCAAACCGTCTCCTGTGGATCTTATTCAGTGTATTTATTTTTTCAGCTAAGTAATCAGAAGAACTTTGTTTCAGTGTGAAGATTTTCACCCTGAGTTTGTTGATGTGAAAACCATATTTTTATTTCTAAATCATTTCCTAAACTTTAACAGGGCTAAGAATAATGTGTGTTTATATGAGTATTTAACCATACCCCACTTTAGATGTTGACTTAGTACTGACACCTTTCTCTTTCATTTGGCAGTACACCATGCTTTGAGTATTACTGACCAGAAAAACAGATAATTGTTATTTATTAATTCGGCTGAGTATATCATAGTTGGATGCAGTCTTTCTCCACTAACTATATATGTAAATGGCTTACATTTTAAAATTTTCTTCATTAGTAGCTCATAAGTAGGCTATTGGAGAGCTTCAGTAACATTGTTGTTTGAATGTTATGTGTTTAAAGCTTTTCTAATGTGAAGTTCTCTGTGTAGAAACATCTGGCAGTTCACAGCCTCATTCCCCAAAAGACAAGGAGTTCGACAAGCCTGGACCCAGAAAGCCACAGGTTCTTTTTTCTTCTGGAAAAGAGAGGATAGCACTATCAGGTAAAGTATTAGTCCTGCGAACTGTATTATCTTCATCTTGGGGAATATGGAATGGTTAGATGGATGAAGATATCATTTGATATGGTAAAATGTTTAATGCTGTCTTCTCAGATTGTGTTCCTGGTAGCCACAGAAAGAAAAGCAATACCAAGGAGAAGTGCACTCCACCATCCAGTAGAGAGGAGATCAGACAACAGCCTTTGAACCAAAGAACACAGCAGTCAATGTCAGGTGAGGTTCACAGACAGGGAATTAGGACATCAGAAAGACATGTGCATTCTCAGGCAATGCAGACAGTAGGGAATAGGACTCAAGAGAATATCTTGTATGTTGAGAGATATTGATGTCTACTCGGCATGTTCTTATATAACCAAAAAGTTCCTTTATAATTTACCGTAAGTACCTATTCTAACTCTTTCACTTTGAATGAGACTATTTCAAAATGCTGAAGGAATTTAGTGATTCATCCTCATTTTATGCAGCATATACCATTGCTTTTCTTCCCCTTTGTAAATTTTGTATAACCCACGTCAAGGCCATTTGCAGGATTTTTGCTGGAGTGCCCCTGATTCCAACTCATCAACATTGGTGTGCGTGCTTTGAAAGCTCATTTATGGATGTTTCTGTACAGCAATAAGCTCCTTTGCTGCAGCCCTGCCCACAGACAGAAAGTAGTCAGTTCATTAATGGTAATGTGGCACATTAAATAAAAGTCACAGGGACATCTCCCGGGCCCAGGGTTTGCCACACAGTGGGCAATTAGAGAAAGTGATTATACTGTCAAGAGGTTCAAATGTGCTCACTCATTCAAATAGAGGTTCCTCTGTCTTTGAGCTCAGGGGTTTAGGGATTCACTGTTTCTTGCTTGCACACAGTAGTAGATGAAACATAAGACTGAAAAATGGTACATTCAGGAACAGAATGTCAGGTATTTAACGCTACTCCAAAAAGTCTTTTTCTACTCAAAACAAAAAACCCAAAAGGTTTTGCTTGATAGGTAGGCTTTTAAGCCAGTATTTAGGTCAGATTTTTAAGGATGTTTGTACATAGCTGTCAAGCTTGAGTGACAATTTTCTGTAAACTGTTTGTTTGTTAATTATGTTGTTTATATTGTTACATTCTCATTAAGGTATTAGCATAGCAGAGCTATTAACAAAAGCAACAAAACTGTCAACGCAGGATAAATGAATGATAATTTTTGGCAAGCAGCAGAATTCATTATAATTTTGCATTATAATATCGTGATTCATTTCTTATGTGCATATAATCAAAGGAACTTGAGTGACATTAGCCACATGATGAAAAAAATTAAAAAGATTTATTACTCATTGAAATTAAATTTACATCATTCTCTCCTCAATCTTTGTGGTTAATTCCTCCATGTGCATTCCTCAAAGACTTAGTCATGCTGTATATAATTTGCCCACTCAGATTCATTCATTTCATCAATATGCATGTGAGACAACAGATGTATCAAGAGAGAATTGACACCTACTTAGGTAAAAACTGTCTTGTTTTTAATTTTTTGTAGACTCCGTTCTTTTAGGTGACTGTACCAACAGTCCCAGTCAACAAAATTCAGGAGCTTCTCCCGCAAATGCAGAGTGCTTGACCTGGCCAGACTTGCCCTGTGACCTACAGGAGAATGACGAAGGATCTGAGCCTCAGCTTGTTCTGGTAGAGACTGCATTCACTTTCTTGTCTTACTCACCCAAACACATATATTATATTATATATTTAATATCTAGTAATACACAATTGTCAAAAACATTTTTAATTCGACAAACTGTTTGCAGACAATTGGGACTCTTCATCCACTCATAATTTAGCTCTAAGATTTATGCTGAGTAAGGAAATCACAACTAAACTATGAAAAAAAAACTTGACATAACAATTATCTTCAAAGAAACACTAATTGTCTTTCCTAATGTAAAACTTCTTAATCCATCAGAGGATTCAGACTTAGGAACCTAATTTTGTTGCAAATGGTTAACTCCACATTTATGTTTTTGCTACCAATAATACACAAAAAAGCTAAAGAAAAGATAGTTTCCGGATCAACTGTGTGTAATGCAGGATAAAATTATTTCTAAAAATATTAACAGCCAATGCCAAGTTATGTCTTTAGAAACTTGTGAAAGCTTATAAAGACTCAATAACCTGCATCAATATGGTGTGCACATACAAATGCGCATGCAAAGACAACAAAACAGTGATTTTTTTGAGACAGTGTCAAAGAACTTCCTTGTGAGAAATTATGTGAAACACAACACAAAACTATTTTAATTTTCTTGCGAGGCATTTTATATTTTCTGTGATCCTCAAGTTTTCAGCACTACCTCCTGGAAAAAAAAATTGCCCAAAAAATAAAGGGAACACACACACAAAAACACACACATACATACGTAGATTGTTTGCAATCATGTTTTTGTACAACTCTGACTTCAAACACTGTAGGTGCTTAATTTGAGTCTCAATACTCAAATAAAGCACCCACCCTTCATGGGAAGGTGCTCCCTTTGACATGTAGAACATTATATGCAATTATATGCAGTGTGTATTCCTTTTAAGTTTTTTTTTCAAAAACACCTGTTGTGTTGTGCTGTTTAAACCAGGAGTATTAATATTTTTATGCTATTGTCACTCTGTAGGTCTGCAGCATCATTGGAACATTTGATCTTTGTTCAGATCGGAAATTTGGTCTCTTGCCACCATGCATAAACACTGTGTGACAAAAGACACACCGTCCCCAAATATTAAGTGCAGCATTTCACAATGACATTATGTCAAAGCTGTGTCTCTTTCAAATTATTATGGAAATTGTGTTCTCTTTGTCTGAGCTATGGGGTTAGAAGGTTAAGAAAGAAACATGGTTTTATCCTGAAAATGCAGACCAAGTTTTTGTGCCCAATTTTCTGGCTTCATATCAGCAACCTCTCTCTGCAACGGTCATTTTGAAAGTGGCTATTATTCTGAGGTGAAGCAAAAGAGACATACAATATATTTCTATTTTCCAGGTATTATTTGATTAGTGTCAGTAACTTTGGGAGCTTTTGCATTTAAATTATGTGAGAGGGAATCAGCTGAATCTGGAATTAAGCTTATTAGAATACACATAGCTTCCATTAAAAGATTTCATTTGTTGTTGTCTCTGACGAGATCAAATAAATCAGTCACAAAATTTAGAATTTAGAATCAGTCACAAAATATAAGTTAAATGATGCACCGTCACTGTTTTTTTAACCGGGTCTCAGTTAGATGCCTACACTGAGAATTTACATCATATGAATACCAATAGTCTATAAGGACTTATTGGCCAAAGACTGAATATTCAGTGGAGTTACCTTTGTTCTTTCAAGGAGAATGTAGAAGAACATGACAAGGAATTGATAATTAATCAGATCTGAATGAGCACAAAGCATCACTCTCAATGGTTTTTCTCATCCAGACAGGAATACAGAAGAATACTGGGACATAGGGTTCCAGTATGTCAGTGTAACAGTAATGGGTGCTACTGACGTTATAGTGTTGGCAGTAAGTCAGTAAGAATTTAATGATTTTGTGGTGAGCAACTTGTTCTGAATGGTTACAGGAGGGAAAATATGAAAGGAATAAGATTAGTGGTAGCAGGGACGAGCATTTTGATTTGGCCTGTGGTGGAAAGGGACGTGTGCAGGAAAAATGTGACTGGATATGAAGGATAAATGAACAGGATGTGGAGGTCCTTTTGTTATGACCTCCTTCATATTTCCTTCATTTTTAATCTCTTCTATGGGTCTAAAACAGTGAATTATCACATTACAAATAAAACTGAAAACAACACATCAACTGAGGAGAGAATCATTGGCAGTCAAACACTTGAACCAATAAGGACTCACAAAAAAAAGCGTAACTGAAAAAGAATAAAATTTTATTTAAAGTTACTTTATTTTGAATACATTTTTGTAGCACTTTTAACGAATAATGTTTGTCATTAAAGTTTGATACTCTTCAGTGTCACTGCTTTTTAGATTGTACAGTTTTAGTGTGGAATGGAATGTATATATATGCATCATGTTACATAATTTACATATACGCATACCAATATTTGTTTTATTTTTCAGTCAAACAATCTTCAGTGCCAGTGCGACTTCTTGAAATACAAATGTTTCAATGCCAGCGTCTTCTTGTTTTCAAACCAAGCATTAATTTTTGTTGCCATTATTCACCGTTTGTCTTAGTTTTAAATTCTTCAGGCTGAAATGGATGCAATCCTTCAAACTTTCTTCCATGTTGTTTATGTCTTATCTAATTTTAATTTGTGTTGTCTTATGTTCCTGATTGCAGTAGTAAATGATGTGGGAATTAAAACAGATCACATGTAAACAATCTTAAATTTATTTGTTGTGGCAGTTTCCTTCTCCTCTAAAAATATCCCTGAGAAATGAAGAAGTTGCAGAATGTAGATGCAGTTGATCACTGTCACCATTCTGCTGAATCTTATAACTCCTCCTCTGAAGGAAGGGTTACTGTTCAACACCTCCACTAAGTGTGTTCAGTATATCAGTTGCTGCATTCCAGTACCTCTACATCAATAGTCCCTTTGTCTACATTGACAGTTTTTTTTAAGTTGGCTTGTATCTTTCTTTGTTGTAGTGATCTTATTGTTCATGCCTATTGCATCTTGAATAACAAAGTCAAACACAGTCACAGCTTGAGGTCATTATCTCAACCATTAGCATCTGCAGAAACATTTATCTTTCATAATGCTGATGAGGATGAGAGGTTATCCAGGTCATCTTACACGAATCTAGGATCCTGCAGAAGATTCAAGTTTTACTCTTCCTTGTTGAGAAGATAAGTTGCTAAGTCTTCCTTTCACAGCGGACTATACCTTGCTTAATACAGGTGTAGATGGGACACTCAGCCTGAATGGTAGGGATAGCAAGCCAAAAGCATATCAAATATCAAGGTGTTTGTCAGGTTCAAAGCTCTGAGGATTTTTACTAGGAAAGATCCAGAGAGAACCACTACTTGGTAATTTATTGCCACACAAACAGCCATCCCTTTTCTTTGTAGTCTTGTCTTGGTTAGTTAGCCACTCGTTTAGCTGTCCAATTTAGACCATGGTATCATTTCCACACAATGCAATCTCCTCCACTTACCCTATATTTCCAATCTGTGGATCTCTGTTCCATTAATAGTAAACTCTGCTACTGTGGGTTTTGGATTCTTGAGAGCAGCACTGATGATGACTCCTGGCAGCAATCTTTATTTTCCCATAAATTGAAAAACATAAAATCCAGCTTTTCAGCTTATTAGTCTCTTTCAAATGCTCATATTCTCCAGGCAGCAGACTCTCTCAGTATCTCGCTGCCTCCCTGGGGTCCAGAGCGCTACTGCAGATAAGGGAGCGAGAGCAATCAGTGTGACAAAAAACAGCTGTGATAATTAACTCTGTGTCCCTGACCCCACTTCCTTGAACCAACCCTACACTCTTTCTCCTAACATTGAGCCCTAACAGAATCCTACCACCACACTGCAATTCCCTTCGGAGGTTTATGAAAGTCATCTATATTGAGAAAGAGGAAGTTCTGCTTTTAACTAGTGTCAAATAATGCCTGATTTCCAGTTGGCGCATATTATTCCAGTGACTCCAGTGACACTGGAAAAACCTTGTGCTGTTTGTAGGTATTGCTTTGTGGTAGTGAAAAATGTCATACATTCAGAAAGTTATAAAAAATAGTAGCCTTCAGTGTTGTTCTTAAATTAAGCTCCCGGTGAATTTTATATATATATATATATATATATATATATATATATATATATATATATATATATATATATAGGCAGTCACAGACCTTAACATCCCGTGACACCCTGATTTAAAAATTTTACCCTGACCTACCTGCATAGGTCAAAGATCAAAGCTAGTGCTCTGACCTTCTTTGTGCATAGCTTTAACCTTTCAGGGTAGGTCAAAGCTATTCACTAGCTAGTCAAAGCTAGTGAATAGCTTTGACCATCGATCAAAGCTAGTGCATAGGTAGATCAAAGCACCAGCTTTGATCTATGGTCTTACTCACACTGGCCTCCTCGTCTTTCTTTCTTATCCGATTCCTGAGTGTACAAAAGTTTAAATTTTACTTTGACCTAGTTTTCTCAACGTCAAGGTCATCATCTGATTTTCATCCCATTTGCCGCGCGAGTAATGTGTTCTTTGTTTCATCTTTCGATCTGCAACGGTTGCGAAGATATTTGATGAACTAACGGACGGACGGACAGACAAACACACAAACACTGACAATTAAAGTACATTACCGCTTTGAAGCGGGATGTAAAAACAAATATACAATGTTTTTCTAAGGCTTTGAGTACCACATCTGCCAAACAGACAGTATAAAAACCAAGACAGGCAACAGAGTTTCTCTGCTATCACCTAGGATTTGACTGCTGTAGACTTCAGCGTTGTAATACACTGTACCCCACCATCCCAACTATAGTGATAAATGAGACTTTGGCCATTAGCTCTCTGACTCAAGCTGGATTGATTTGAATCACATTCAGTTGCTGCAGGTTGTTCATTTCTCAACTTGGAGCTATACTGTATTGTCTTTCAGAGCATTGCATCATTTTTCATGCAATTCTTTTGAGCTGGCATTTGTTCTTAAGCATAGAGAAATATTAAAGGCAAAACAAAGCTATGAACTTCAGTATGTGATATATCGTTTCTTGTTTTTTTACTGCCTGTGGGTCTGAGAGGACTGTAATTTCATCTTTGCTGTATCTCATGCATATATGGTACATTTGACAATAAAGTTGACTATGACTATGACTATTTTAAATACAGTAGACCAAGGTAACATCTACTCTGTTTTCAAAGAAATGCAGTTATTTTAATTCAATGACACCTAAAATAATGGATGTTACAGCACTATTTTAAACTTTTCTACTCATGCTCTGGTCAAACAATGTGTGGCTACTGTATATGCCCTATACAAACAGGCTTGCACATACCCCATAAATTCATACACTTCCACATGGTCAGAGCCATTCCCAAATACATCCTATCAATAATATATGTGTTCATTGTTCATTCACTTGCACTTCAGAATATGACAACACAGAGAAAGAGAAGAGAAAAGCAATAACATATGTAGCAGATGAGTGAAACACCTCAAGGGGCTTATGATAACCTTTAACCCCAAAACAAAGCTCACAGATGTAAGAGAAACATGAGCAGCAGTAGGAAGATGTAGAGAGGTTAGAGGGACTTGCCGTTTACAGGGAGGCTTCAAGTAGTTTAATTCATGAGAGACTGTCTGTAACGTGAAGTCATAAAGTGGAGGTTTGTTCGGAATCTGGCTGTATAATTATAATCTTTATATTTCATTGATAATTGGTTAGCACTAATGTGAACATTATGAAGATACAGTGTGATGTCAAATTCAATGTATTCATTGTAAATCTAAAGCATTAAATGTAGTTTTCAGATATCAACAGAATTAAAGAACCCAAAATATGTTTTGAATGTATAGCTTTTACCCATGTAAGGGTGTGTTCCACTTAGGTTTGAATGTATTCCAACTGTGTCCCAGTTTTTACTGCAATAGTAAGTGTATTAAAAAAGCAACAGAAATGTCCTCTGTCCATGGACACTCAGTTTGTATCAAAACAATTTTCTCCAGTATGAATGAAAGTCCAGTTATCCTTTGTGTATCTCCTACATTTACGTTGGTGAGGGATTCTTCTGAATTTGGTCATTTGGTTATCGGAGGCTTATCTGATGCATTTGTTTTGCTTTGGTTTGGGGTTCTTTTGCAAACTTTTCATGGGTGCTTTTTTGTCACAGTGAAAATAGGTCACAATTCGAATCCATTGTTGCTGCAATGAATCCACTAACTTTCCTCAGTAAAGGACTAAGTTTCAAACTTATAATCACATCTCTTTAAAGCCTATATGTATGCGTGTTTGATATTCAGAACATTTTTTCAGTGGATCTTTTAATGATGAGGTAGACGAGAGTATTGTGTAAACTTAAACAAGGAGTTACATAACAGGATTAATTGGTGATAAATTTGGAACATTGTCGAGCACTACTTTGAACGTGAATGTGGGAAAGAATTTCAGAAATAGACGGTATGTCATTCACATTTTTAGATGTTAAGTTAATTTAAAACTTAAGACTCGATCAATTCCAGTGACTGTGTGCCCTTATGAAAGAAAATATATTGCAGTATATTGGAAAATATCATGCAATACATTCGTCAAAAATATTCCCTTAAATGAGATTTAGTATTTATATTTTCCAGTATATTGCAATATATGCATAGACCATCTATGCATATATATTGATACATATAATAAAATATATTGCAAACAAAACCAAAAAGGCACTATATTTTTACATGTAATAGTTTATTTATATGATCCAATATAGTGCAATATATGCATGTGCCATATATGGATATAGTGCCATATATACTGTAGATATATATTGTATCATATATGGATATATATATATTTTTCACATGCAAGTTTGTCTTTATATGCCCCAATATACTGCAATACATGCAAGTGCCATATATTGTTATCATTGTGGTATATATTGTGCCATATATAAAAATAGTTCATTACTTTTTATAATTTTTTCAACCATAAATAATGAAAAAAAATTAAAATAAAAAATACAGTACCGAACATGTACCATACATGGCTATAGGCAAAATACTGTAGATCACAGTGAAAACATCTGAATTAAACAAATGCTTCTAGTTGATTGAAGCAAACTTCCATTTTCAATCCTCCACACTGGATCTTGGGGGTATACATGCATAATGGCTTGCAAATTGTGGCAGATCAATAAGCATACATTTCCTTGTAACTGTGTCACATCAAATATCCGTTTCCTGCCCCGGAATTCTTTTTTCAGAACAACTACATTTTCAATAATAATCAGTGTACTATGTGATCTGTCATACATTCTTCCAAAAGCAAAGTATTTTTTGTCCCCATGATGCCCTACTACAATGTAATAGTACACAGTTATAATGTGTCCATTATGCAGCAGCACAGTGAAGCTATTCCTTTTCACAACCCTTGTGAACTCCTGTAAGTAATACAGCTCTCCGTTGACTAGAAGTCGGCTGAATATTTTCACGACTGTATCCTTGGTGACTGAAAGTTGATCTCTCATCACTAGTGTCTCTTCCCTCAAAAGTTTTTGAGAATAATGAAGACCAAGGGTAACTAATTGATTGCCTACTCTTTCAAACTGCTTCAGTGTTTTTTGGCCGGTTAAGGTATTAAATAGCTGGATGCATTCAGGAACAGCATTTCTAAGAGCATCATTCCTCAAAAGAGCCAATACTTGTCTATATGAGAATTGTTTCATTATCTGTAAAGGAACGTGTTGAGTGCCATGAAACATTTTCAATATTTCACCATTATATGATTCAAAAATATACCCAGAATGAGCCCACAAAGGTCCCTAATTCCTGACAGACTCTGGCAAATTAAGACATAAATGTACATTCAATGACACACGGGTCTTTCCATGCAGTGTTTCAATTTTTTTGACAAAATCTGCAACAAGTCTTTCAAATTTTGTTACTTCCTCTGTTGTGATAATGCCCTTGCAAAGAAATATTAAAGGATATATTTCCTTTTCAATCTGTCCACTTTGTACTCGTGTATATTCTGCTTCGTTGACTAGTTGTTCTGCTCTGATCTGTGATCTGACATGACTACTTCTACCAGACTCGCGCAAGTGCAGAACCAGCGCCCCATCCGACCAGCCAATCATAGCGCATAAACACGTCGCGCGCGCATGCGCATTGCTTGAGCGGGACGCTGACCGGAAGATGGGTCCCTTAGCGCCAGCAGCATGCATGCAATGTGACCGGCAAAACAAACCACAAGACGCGTACTTTTTTTTTTTCCGTCAAGAAGAAACAAGCAGCCGGACCGGTTCTGCTCAGCACAACGAGGAGGCGAAGCATCACAGTCAAGTATGACAAAATATAGGGTTTCCCTCGTTAATTGGGCGAAGGGACCAGACAAAGATCGGGAATGATGGAACCGTCACTGTCTCTTCACATTGTTGGGGGACTGCAAAATCTTGTACTACCGCAAATGGGATGGCACGGGTGCTACTGATGGGGCTGTTTGATGTGGATGTCCTCAAGTCTAACCTGAAAGGAGGGGTCAGCAAGTTAGATCCCTCTGCTGAGCGTCGGCAGGCTCTCGACCCAAGGAAACTTAAAGCTTCACAAGGTAAAACGTTCTCAGAGCTAGTGTTTTCCCATAATAATTGCATGTGGGGGAGGGTGGCACAGGAGCTGTGAAGAGTGGAAGAGTAATCAATTTTCATCCTTCTTGTTCCACAGATGCTGTTCTAAACCAGTTTCAGGCAACCAAAGAAGCTGATGTCAGAAAATCCATCAACAGAACTGCAAACTAAGACACCAGGTGAAGCGCAAAAGCAAGTGAAGTTAAATAAGAAGTCCCCTTCATTCAAATTGTATTGTTCCGCAACATGTTTAAATCAGTGAAGAACCACCAAGATGGACTGTTAACCTGGATTAATGGACTGTTCGTTCGGTATTTTTATCTTTGCTTTTCAATGGTTCCCCAAAAGTCCTTCACAGTTTGCAAAAAAAAGGAAGGTGTTGGATGTTTGTTTTGAAAATAATTGTTTATTGAAAGTGCCAGTTAAGCTACAGAAACAGCATTTTGGAACAATGTTAAGTTGTGGTGACTGTTTTAATTAATATTTTGTATACTTTCTGTTCAAAGGGACACTTTGAAAAATGTTTCAACAAATTGCGCTGTTAAAAAATGTTGCACTGTTACAAAATATCTACCTCAAATCCTCAGGGTTTAGTATCTGTGCCTGATAAAGAAAATAAAGGTGACTATTGATAGATTACCCATTGTGTCTGTGTTGATATGTTATATCGTTTGGCATTGCTTATACAGGTTGCATTAGTTTAATGTTACCATATAATATATATTTAAATATATATTCTACCATATATGGTACTCATATCTGCACCTATATGTGATATATATGCAGCCATATAATTTTACATATTTAAATATATATTCTAACATATATATGAACATATTTAAGGTATATGTGTCCATATAATTTTACATATATTTCAATATACCATATATCTGTACATATATTAAATGTATATGTTTCAATATGATTTTACATATATTTAAAATACATTCTGCCACATATTGAACTATATCTACATATATTACCAATACTTTTACCATATAAATTGCAATACATTTTTGATGATATTTCTAAATGTAAATTTGATATATTTTGGAATGTATAAATACATATATAGTTATGTTTCATATGCAATATATGGAAAGCGGCAATTATTTGTGTATTTTGCAATATATTGCAATATATTACATGAATATATATTGTATAATATATGTCCAATATGCTATTCCATGTATTTCTAATATATAATATACTGTAAATGTATTGGGAAAATAATATATTACCATATATTACGATACATTTCAAATAATATATTGGTACATATATTTACCTTTCACAAGGGTGTCATGTCATTGTCATGTTTTATTAAGCACAGATCAATCTCAATGACAGAACACATCATCAAGGTTCAGCTAACATAAGAAAGAAAAGAAAGTGTATGCAATCTTACGTCATTTCTGTGTATATTTACGTTGTGTCTATCATTTGAATCCCTTGTTTGTTCACTCACTTTTTTTTTCTTTGAGGATACACACTGCACTACATTGCACCATCAAAGAACTGGTGTTGAGTCAATCTCTTCTGCTCTAAGATCTCCCAATCCAGCTTTGACTTGCAATTTGAAGTCAATGCTGATTCTTATAATGTGGATCAAACAGCACCAAACAAGCTCAATTCATCCATTGCCAGTTTGACATCTCACGTCTCAAGGATGGCTGTACCAGCATGGATCCTCCCAAACCGTTCACTTTCACCCTTTTTGGCACTCAGAAAACGGGAGCACAAATGTGGTCCATATGGATCAGACATAGTGAACCATGTAGTTGGGAAAAGCATTATCACTGCAAGAAGTCAAATCAAATGACATCAAACATGAGGTAGCGGTGATATGAAATGATGTTAACATACACTTAAATTTATCCAGGGAGCTCATGCTTCATATTGTGATTTGATACCAGACAGGCACGCATGAAAATATTATAACTGATTCCATTACTTTCAAACCTAATTCAATAGTTGGATTGTTTTTCATCCCTAATTATATCCACTATGAGTTGCCTGGATTTGATGTTACACTGTATTTTCCACAAAGTATATTACCAATTGAGGTTGACTTTTTGTTTCTACAAAGCAATTGTCACACTTATCTTCGGAAGCAAGGTTGACATCCCAACAAATGCCTCCTGTGTTTGCATTGCAGAGCTGAGTTCATAAATTTGTATCATTACTGCTTTGTTTTTTTATTGTTGTATATGTCATTGTTGTAAAAAATAGTTTTATGTCCTGGTGAAAAGATAGAATACTAAAAAAGTTACATTTTTATATTTTAATTAAATGACTGTGTGAAATAAAACAGATTCTCAGAGTTCTAAAATCAAGCAGAATTAACTATAGAGCTTAGCTTCATGAAACTCATATTTTCATTTTTGGACTGCAAATTGACTAGTTTCAGTCATAGCTTCTTCATGAATCCCTGTGGGCAGCTGTCTCCACCAAAAAAATGCTTTGATATATTCACTGAACACTATTTGCACTAAACATCAGACAGATGTTATTCAGTGGCTGGTGAAAAAAGTTAAACCTCTACAATAGCAGGCTCGGCCAAAAATCAAGGTATTTTTGTCCTGAGTTGATGGAGCTCATGAAAGATTACAAAGAGATTGAATGTTTTATGTTTTTATTTCTTAAAAACTGATTAATGCAGCCTGGTAAAATAAACACTAGTCTAATTAAATTCCATTGGAAAGTGTTGCAGTGACGCTTATTGCATTCCAAAGTCTTCAGTAAGTTGGCATAGCTTATTTTTAATTTTACAGTCACAATAATATTAATTTTTCAGTCGGGATGTCAACTGTGGTTTTGGAGGCTTTGGCAAAGGTGCAGCTTTTTAAAAGCTCTGATGACACTCTGTTGAGCTGCCTCTCTTTGCCAACAAGAATGTGATGACTGGTGATTTGGGTGGCTCTGGAGGAATGTGAAAAGGTTCTTTAATGCCATGTTGAGCTGTGTCAAGCTATGGTCTGTCACAAATTGAGGTTGGCTGCTTCTCCAGTTGATGATCAATAGCCAATGTGATAGATCGCAAAGCCTGAAGCCTCATCTGTCATCTGGCTGTTACTCTCTGCATTTACACAAGTCACTGCTGAGACATATCCCAGCATCCTTCATCAGTGCAGCTCTTGACTGTCTGTTTGTGCCAACTCCAGCAGGCAGTGAAGGTTTTGACTGAAAGGTTGTCTGAGAAATACGACGTGAAACTTGTTTCCTTCCTTGGAGCCCTGGCTCATTGACTGTCATTGATTGAGGACCAGAGCAACACTAGGGTTTCTTGCATTTTCTCACAAATCAAGTCAAAGCTTTCCGTAGATCATCTGTTAAAAAATATATCTTCAATACAGTGAAGTATGTGCAGCACTTCTCTGTCTCATATTACTCCTTTTTAAGATTCATAATGTTGGGTTGGTTGCACATGACATTTTGTTAACTTTGTAGAATGGGTGGAATTTGATTTGAAGCATGATCATCACAATTGCTTTGAAATAAGTAATAGCTGTTTTATGGATCATTTTACAGAAAGACGATGAGCCATCCCCAAGGCTGGCTGAATCTGGTGGTTACGATCTCCATTCACTGAGTAGGCTACAACTCCATGATGATGAGGAACTTCAAATGTTGGCAAGTCTAAAAAGGCAGCAGGAGGAAGATGAGTGCAGAGCCTCTGGCCTCAGCGCATCTCAAATTCAGCACTGTAATGTCAGCATCAGCATGAACAGTGAAGACACCCCTACCTGGACCCATAGTTCTACGGTCTGTGCTATTATACTATTCTTGTTCTCTTTTAGGTGATTCTTCACTAACAAGCAGTCTTCCTGCACATCTCATCCACTATTTACACTCATCATCAGGTTGTCCCTCATTCACTCTGCCATTTGGAATAATTTTTTTGACCCTAGTTGATCCTGACTGTCTAATTTCCATTTCAAGCCCCCAACTTATGCCTCCTTGACGTGCTAATGCAGCTCTTTCTACTGTGTGTTTTCTGCATTACAAAAGATTATGGAGATAGACACACATTAATTGGCCTCTTAAAGCTTTAAAAAGTACTCTGGCATAATATCAAGCATTTCCCGTGTGACTAAAACATTATTTAGGTCATTTGAAATTATCTCCACATGTCTTTTGAATTCAAAGATGTTATAGTTTACTCTTGTCTACTGAAGGTCATTAGATCTATGGGCATTAGCATAAGCACATCACACCCATGAAGAGAGTGTAATGCCCTGTCTTGTGTGACTGTGTCCACTGGTGGGTTCTCACTGATTGTAGTAATTACAAATGCTCATATTGTAGCCCTGTTATAAATTCCTGCACAAGCATGTTTCCATTATTATGATGATATTCAAGAAGAAATCAATGAATATTGGTATTACCACAGGGATTATCATTTCCTTTTTGAAGACACAGCAATGTGGTCACAACAAAACATGTATCTGCAGACCTTGCAGTGGGGAGAATTTTCCTTGGGGACAGGATGAGATTTACATCTGACTTCATCAGACCCTGAGGGGATGTTTACGGTATCAACTACAGTGCTTTATAATTCTGCATACATACTGCAATAGCACCCCCATCAGCACATTAAGAAAAGAAAACGTTTTCCAACAAAAAGAGAGGACGCATGACAGTATTAATAGTAAATTTTGGTGGCATTCTAACCATTACACTGTTTCTGCATTGATTCATTTTCCATTTTAAAGCTTCATTTTAGGTGTGTGTTGGAATAGATATACAGGTATTCCTCAGCCTAAAAACACAATTGGTTCAGAGAGGCTGTTCATAAGGTGAATTGTTCATAAGTTGTTATGTATTAAATTTCAATCTATAATCGCTATTTGGGGGCGGCATGGTGGCGCAGTGGGTAGCACTGTCGCCTCACAACAAGGCGGGTATGGGTTCGAGTCTCGCTCTGTGCGGAGTTTGCATGTTCTCCCCATGTCTGCGTGGGTTCTCTCTGGGTTCTCCGGCTTCCTCCCACCTCCAAAAGCATGTGCTTCAGGTTGATTGGCTGTTCCCAAATTGCCCGTAGGAGCGCGTGTGCGTGTTTGTCTGTCTTTGTGTGTGGCTCTGCGGCGCACTGGCGTCGTGCCCGGAGTGTCCCCCGCCTCACGCCCTATGCCAGCGGGGATAGGCTCCAGCTCCACGTGACCCACTGCGGCGGATACAGCGGCAGAAAATGAATGAAAGAATTAATCACTATTTGAGGACATTTAAACGTCATTACTACTCTAAATAAGAAAGATTTACCAGAAACAATTATATGACAGAGAAACAACACATATCCAAAATAAAATAGTGTAGTACCATAATGTAGCTTTTACATTTTAACCTCTGCTTTACATCTAACCTCTGAATTTTATCCTCTGGGGGTGTAGATGTGAAGCCAAGCTTTAAACCACTGAGGTATTCCACCGTGAAAGACGTGCTGATGTGCTTCCTTGACACTCCACTTTATGTTTGATTACTCTGTTTTATTTCCATTAAGTTTGTCAGTTAACCCAACTCAGCAGTTGAGTCCAGGCATGCTTCCAGATCAACAATGGTTCCTACAACAATGATCATCTTTTGGTTCTTACAGGGTGACAACAATTTTAAAAAATCTATGAAATAACAGGCAAGTTGTGACAGTTTTCTTGCAGGAACCCTATAGTCTAAAGTACTGGCTTTAACTTTTAACCTGGCCCAAACATCCAGCAGTCTCAATGCTAGTGAATGTCCCCATGTACACGAATGTGTTGTGTTTATTCACAGCTCAGAAGTTCACAGAGATTTTGATAAAAGAAGGACAAAACACTGCAGATGGCACACCAACAGGGAAGCCGAATGAAGTCTGACATCAGAGTGAACTGTTCACTTAGTCTTATATTTGCTCAGCTATTTTGACATGACGTAAAATCTTTATCTATGGGATGTTAATGTTTCGCTGCTCGGCATGTAAGGGGAAGAAAGGGGAACTACAGTAGTTGAACATAGCATTGGGCGGGGGTTTTTTGCATCTACGAATGTTCATAAGTCGGATGCTTGTATCTTGAGGACTACCTGCATGTTACCTGAATGTAGCACCTTTTTGACCTTCTGTCCAAAATGCCATGATCCAGTTTCTAATCCAGTGTTTCCTTGGGCTTCTAGGGGAGTCCAGTCTTGTATGATTCGAACCATCACTGTTTACTGTGTCTCTAGTCACTGTGCTGGTATTTCCAACCACCAGTTGCCCACACATCTTAGAGAAGGAAAATGATCTGGACTAGTCCCAGTCTCAATGCCAAGCAGTTCACTAGAGCGACTTAACAGGTTTTGTATGGTTAACTGCTTGATACTCATCAAAAGAACATGAAGTTATCCAGTAAATGAATTAGTGTTTTTAGTCCTATTACTCACATGGCTACCTACATGTCTATCAAGTAAATTATGCAGCAATAATATATACATGTCCTGGAGTAAATCAGATTTTAGCTAATGTTAAACTCACCTAAACTAAACTACTAAAGTAATGCTAAACTGACAACCAGCCTGCTGAATAAATATAACACATCACACAGCTCAAAACTGTTGACAGCATTCAGCCCATCAAAAATATCTTTTTTATATAGTTGGCTACAAATGAGGCTTAATGTTCACATAATTTCTCTTGATCGTCCTTGACTTGGAGGTCAAGGAGGAAGCTTGGAGACTTGGAGTAGCCACATTATCAAAGTAACATTCTGACACTTCATTGAACAGGCTAATCTACAAAATAAACAGTAAAAAAGCAATAAAATGTCAACGTTTACAGCTTCACTAACAGCTGCTATCAATTCGTCTTGAGTCTTTTACTCGCCCTCATTCACGATATTGTCAATGGTAAAATTTACACATTCATGAGCTTGTAAAGATACTGGAGCCATCTAAAGGAAAAGGAGCACGCACACACACACACACACACACACACACACACACACACACACACACACACACACACACACACAATTCCATCGTTTCCGTTTCCTCAGACAAGAGTAAATGAAGACAAAAGGGTGATTGCCATGTTTAGTTCTTTACTTTGTATTTGCCCTGATGAAGTTGCAAATCCATTGCTTTCATGCTTACAAATGTTATCAGTGAATAAAGACTTGTTCCCTTCTCTATATCCAGCAAAGGCAGTGTTTCTTGTATGTACTACATCTACATGTAAAATGTAGAGCAATGGCAAAGAGAAAGCTGGGCAGAACCATCACCGGCTGCAAACTGTCATGTTTAAAATAAGACATTAGCTGAAAATTGTGTGTGTGTGTGTGGGGGGGGGGGTTCAGGTTAAAGAAAAGTACAGCAATATAAGGTTGATCTGGCATTTAATATCTTAATGAGATGTTCCACAATTAAACAAAAAGTCACATTTAATAGCAGTGCTGGTGTCCAGTTTGGATTTTTAATATGCATCCAAGAGTGCTTTGTATACAGTAAAATAGCAATAAGCAATTATTTACCTTCCTTCTGATAGTGGTGTAGTATGACTGTTTTTTAGATTCATGAGGATTGACATCTCAAAAATGACATAATTACATGACTGATATAGCCTTCAGTTTACGGAGATGAGATTGTTATTCTGCTGTCAGAAAGTCTGCCAGTCAGTGGTGCTGCTGGAAGCTCTCAGAGTAGTCTTTTTCTGAGTGCAATATTGTGAATGTTTAATGTAGAGCATGATTGGCAGCAATTAGTGCAAGTTTATTACAGAAATAAGAATGATGTTCCTCCTGTGAGAGTTTTTTATTTTTATTTTTTAAGTTGTATAAAATTAATAGAATTACTTTCCCTGAACATCAGCATTCAGAGCATCATGATCAATGCTCTGAGAAGAGTTAAGTAATTATACAGTGAAATAGCTCCTTATGAAAATCGATGCATGCCTACCCCCACCCATCATATCTAAATGAGTTATATCCAGCTACATTTATGCCTTCATGTGAACAGAATCATGAGCCAGGTCTCTCTGTTTCAGATTCACTAAATAACAAACATTTATGTGTACAAGGTTGAGTGGAAGATATTTCTTCAAATCAAAGGTAGATTATTAAGGTGTTAGGAGAGTATATAATAGTGAATGGACGGTTTGCAAAATAAAAAGCGAACTGTCCAAAAGAAAATTCTCATTATAGTGGAGCTGATACATCAGCATTCACCTTGACACTGCCTTGAAAATATGGCAGTTGAAAGAAATTATCCGGCATTAGTGATGTGTTGTTGAAAATCATTTCCAAAGAAATGTGTGCAGAACAAAATTCCATACCGCATAGTTTATAGCCAACTAATATGTCTCTGTAACAGATGGGCCAAAAGTGATCTATGATAATGTTGTTCAGAGGGAGGTAGGCCTCTCTTACATTTTCTGAAAGCTGTGGCATCAATTTTATTCATATTGTAGGATAATCACGGACATGTTGATTGAAGGGACAGAGGAACTAAATCACCAAAATATTTATTAGCCAAGGAGACCATCAAACAACAGTTATGTCAGCTCCAAAAACAGGCTGAAGGGAGGGGGGGGGGCACTGTTCTTTTGATTTATTGTAGAGTTGGACTCTTCAGTACTTTTCAACTTTTCTTACCAGTCTCCTACTGAAGCAGTGGTGTTTTGGTCCTAACAACACCAAAAGATACACACCTAATTTTATTTCAGCTGAGGGTTTTCTTCACTCGGTAATTGGCTAAAGCAGACTTGAACAGGATAGATTTTCACTTACAGTCCAGTAGATTACAGCTATAAAATTAACAATAATAATAACTTTAAGTTTACAAAGTGCTTTGACAAACAAGGCAAAAGCATATGACAATAAAGAGCCAAAACAGTGAGGCCAAACATAAGCGGGACAAAATTAAGCTAAAATTGAGGTAAAGTTAAGCAAAACACACCAGAACAGGAATTAAGACAGAATGGTAAAAGAGATAAGAACAATAAAAGCAATAAAACGATTCTTTTGATTTTAATACTTAGAAACAAAAGAATAGTAGGATAAAAAGACAGCATTGCCTAATGACAATAGAAACAAGAATTAACGCTTAAAAGGAATAGAAAGACTAAAAGAATAAATAAAAATGAATAAAAAATAAATAAAAGTAAAAATAAAAGATGACATCACATAAAGGCAAGTCTATAAAAATGGGTTTTAAGAAGAGATTTAAAAGATGTCACTGATTCTGGCCGCCTTATCTCTTCAGGCAGGTTGTTCCAAAGTCGAGGGGCCCGGATGGAAAAGGCACGGTCACCTTTACATTTAAGCCTCGACTTTGGAATCGACAGGAGGGCCCCACCCAAGGATCTAAGGCTGTGTACCGGCTCGTATGGGGTCAACATTTCAGCTATGTAACTCAGGGCCAGACCCAGACGGGCTTTAAAAGTGATCAGCAAAATCTTAAAATCAATTCTAAAATGCACAGGGAGCCAATGGAGGGAAGCCAGGATTGGGGTAATGTGATGTCACCTGTTAAAACCAGTAAGAAGCCTAGCTGCTGCATTCTGGACCAGTTGGAGGCGGGAGAGTGATTTATGGTTGATGCCAGAGAGGAGTGAGTTAAAATAATCGAGTCTGGAGAAGATGAATGCGTGAATTACTTTTTCTAAGTCTGAATGTGGGAGCATGGGTTTGATTTTGGAGATTGTTCTTAACTGAAGATAGCAGGATTGGACAACTTTATTGATATGAGATTTGAAGTTGAGGTTTGAATCGAATATTACTCCTAGATTTCTGGCAGCGGATTTAACGTTAACGGACAGGGGACCAAGGCTATTTTTAATGGGACTGATGGAATTTGGAGGAGTGAACAGTATGATTTCAGATTTGGAGTTATTGAGCTGAAGAAAGTTTTGGGCCATCCAACAGTTGATATCGTTGAGACAGTCTAACACAGCAGCCAGGCTACTTGGGTCATCCGGTCTCAGCGGGAGGTATATCTGTGTGTCATCCGCATAGCAATGGAAAGACACGTTGTGACGGTGGATGATCTGACCGAGCGGAAGCATGTAAATAGAAAATAAAATTGGACCTAAAATTGAACCCTGCGTTACACCACAGGTAATCTGAGTTTTCGAGGATATGTAATTACCTATGGTGACTGCAAAAGTTCTATCTAAAAGGTAGGAATAAAGCCAGCTAAGTGCAGTGTCCTTGATGCCAAGCCAGGTTTCAAGACGGTCATTTAAAATGGCATGGTCTACAGTGTCAAAGGCTGCACTTAAATCTAAAAGGATTAAAATTGTACTCTCTCCCCTGTCAGCTGCTAAAAGAAGATCATCGGTTACCTTGAGGAGGGGAGTTTCTGTACTGTGTAAAGCTCTAAAACTAGACTGAAATTTCTCAAAGAGATTATTATGAGACATAAAAGCTAAAAGCTAGGTTGAAACCACTTTTTCTAGAATTTTTGATAAAAACGGGAGTTTAGAAATTGGCCTAAAATTGTTAAAATCAGAAGAATCAAGGTTGGGTTTCTTTAAAAGAGGTTGGACCACAGCATGTTTAAAAGAAGATGGAAAATGCCTTTTGTTAATGAGCTGTTAATAATCAATAAAATACCGGGACCAACTGTGTCAAAAACCTCTTTAAGAAATATTGTTGGAATGACATCAAGACTGCACGTAGTTTCATGTGGGTTAAGATTTCAGATAAAAATAACAGTGAAACCGGTTCAAAATTGCTAAGATAACTGTGTATATCCCTACTGGCGTGTAAAACGCGGTCTGAGGGGGTGATTTGTTGCCTTATAACCTTAAATTTTGTTTGTAAAGAAATTTAATAAATCTTTACACATCTCTTGAGAGGCATCAGTAAAATGACAGGGGGAGGGGGTGGTGACTGAATCTATTACTTTAAATAAAATTCTGGGGTTGGATTGATTTGCTAAAATTAAATTAGAAAAAAAGGATGCTCTTGCCTCTTTAACTTTCTTGATATCTCATCATTGATTCTTTCCAAATTTCATAAAATGCATGCAAGCCTGTCTTCTTCCATTTCCGTTCTTTTCTCCTACAGTTTCTCTTCAGTTCCTGGATAGAATCATTCAGCCAAGGTTGCGGTGCACCATTTGGTTTTTTAGTTTTGTAGGGGGCAACCGAGTCCAGGACAGTGTGACAGATTTGGTTAAAAAGGGAGACCAGCTCCTCTGTGTGATAATTTGGATCAAAATTAGTTAAAGAAGCAACAGTAAAAAGCTCAGAAAACTGTCTGGCAGATGTAGAGTTAAAAACAAACTTACTGGTGAGGATCTAGATTTAGCCATACCTGCTGTGTAACAAACTTCTCAGCAACATGTGACCTGTGGTTTTGTAGGAAGCTGTACAACAGGTAGAGTTTCAAAAAGATCAATGCACACGCCATGACCACATTTTGCTGTTAAGATATTACATCCTTTCAAAATCATAAAAGCATTACTACTAGAAATACATTTTGTGACTTGTGATCGTTACACTTTTCCTGTCCAATACGTTTTCCATTTGATGTGATTCAAGGACGTTGTAATGACCACTTACAAAACAGGCTACTGAGATGATTCTGCTACTTCATTTCCAAAAGAATTTTCTCCATCATCCCACACCACTCATCATCATCAGTACACATTACCTGCAGAATTCCATGGGGTCCAAGCTCAGCTACCCTCTTATTTTTAGACGACAATTATATAAAGAAAAGACTGGAACGCTACAGCTTCAACATAACTGCTTCTTTATCAGTGTCATGTAATGCAAAAGCCTTTAAGTATGCATCAGCATTAAATAGCCTCCCGAGGCTATTATATGGTCTTTAACTTTGACAAGATGGAGCGGGCAACTCACTTGTTTCCTACAGCCCGATATTGCTTCATACTGAAAATAGCACCACTCTTATTTTGTTACGATAGCCTGTACCACATCTCACAAATAATGTAGCTGCTTATAAAATTAACAGCTTCCAATCAGTTCCAATCCTTTGTTGCTCCATAACCATCAGAGTACATCTTGATTTGTTCACTCATCATTTTCACACATATATTTTCTGTCTTTTGCCATTCTTTTCATTTATGGAGTTTTTCTGCAGTGATATTTCAAGCTTGACTTGTTGACAGCTACTAAACCTGTTAACACATAAAATACCTTTTCAGAAAGTCTTTGTTTCATTTTGATGCAACCTTTTTTACCATTACAATTAAATCCAATTACCACACATTGCTAAAAAGCCCTACTTGACATCAGAATTCTTTAGTGAGCAGTATTACCTCCCATAGTTGAGGGATGGCTGTCATTCATCAGCAGTCAAGCTTGTTTTGATGGTGAATGTCGATCATTACTGGGTTATATGGAAGGAAATAGGCTGTTCTGAAACTAAAAAGCATTTTCAATTATGTTGTATGTATCTTTTCTATGCCCTAACACATTACACTGCTTATTAGCAAGTACTGCATATTTGGTGACATTTATAACACCGTTCATTTTTGTTCCCTTCATATCCAGCCTGCTGATCAGGGCCACCACTATCAGAAGGAGATGAACCCCCTCCAGCAATCAAACCCCAGGTAAGCACAGCAAATTGGTAAAACATTTGCTAAAATAAATTTGCATGATTCTAATAAAAATGTAAACTACCAGACAAAGTCCATATTTTAAGAAGAGAGACACTGATACTATAACATTTCTGTGTTTTGTAGTGAAAGCCTAGATTCTGAAAGTTCTTCAGAAAAAGATGACATTCTTCCTCCTAAACATTAGAAGAACAAAATTTAACTTTTTTTAAGCAAACATTTATGCATTTCCTGACAAGAAATGTCCTTATGTAGCCTTCATTGGTACAAGGATGCATGAAATGCACCTTCCCAATTAGATGGTAATCAGTGACTACAAAATGAAAGCTAAATGTCAAATAGATATGCAGACTGGGGCTTATCCTGTCTACTGATGACTTTAAGTGATAGAAAGTGTGCCAGGAAATGTTTTCACTGTTTTCATTTTTGCAAGTACACATTTGTTACGTTTCATGTAAACTTTCTACATACTAGGTAATTGATGTTCAACGTAACATTTTTATTCTAGTTTGTATTAATCAACAGCAGGGGTTGGACTATTTAGCACTGACTTTCAGCAGCTGTAGAATAAGAAATTCATATTTGATTAATCGAAACTCTCCTCTGCAAGATGGGAGCCATAGTAGTTCTTTTAGTTCACAGCAGGCAAAAGAAATGTACTTTGCTTTCCTTGCTCAAGAAATAAACTCGACCAAATAAACTTGAGGTTAAAAAAGTGAGATGACAGGAGTACATCAAAAAAGGAAAATACTTCACTCAAGTTTATTAAAAATACTGCCGGTTCTGTTTTTATACTTGGTTCTTTGTCGATTCCCCAAAATGTCTCCTGTTGTATTTTGTCAGGGGAAGATAAAAATTACTTATTCAAGGTGTTTATTACCTCTGCCATGGAGGTTAAATGATCAGTTTGGTCCGTTGCTCTGCCATTAGGATAACACAAGAATGTCTTAATGGATTTTTAACTTGGTGACAAGGTTGGCAAGAAGAACCTATTTAATTTTAGTGTGGATCTAGGTCTGTTTGACTTGACTTTTTATGTACACTGTATATAGAACCTAAAGGTTACATTGTCTAATGTTGAATGCATCAAAGTGTTTTTAGGTGGGTGGGGGGTAAATTCATCTTTCATTCTTGACAATATTGCTAAATAATGAGAGAGGAGATGGGGGATGACACAAGGCTGAGGGCTACAGAAAGGTTTCACCCTCAGAACACAGCACTGACACCTATACTGCTGAGCCACCATAGGAACAGCGAATAAATCAATATAAATATACAGTAGGTGCTACTTTAGTATTTAATCAATCAGGAAGGCTTTGTCAGTCCTCAGTTCTGGTTTGTTTTATTGCAGATGTGTTACTTTTTTTACGTCCCAGATGAACAGTCAGCTCTGCTCAGTGGAGCAAACATCGCTGCTCTGTCTTCACCACTACTGCTTGCTATGCCAAATCAATTTTATCTACGTATGATAGATCTCACATGTTGCTTGAGAATAGTGTGCACACACCCATATTTGACCACCAGTTCTATAAAAGAGTTCGATTCAAGCTCATCCAAACAGGGTCATTCTAATATTAAAAAGTGTAATATTAATTTAAATGCCGTATTTATACAAGCTTCAGATCACGTTCTATATTTAATTAAAACAAGTATTTAGGTCTTTGTGGTTCATTGCATAATTTATTACATTGAATTTCCATGTACCATAAGTTGATTTTCTTGAAACAATGTGTCATAATGTCAAATTATGTGGGAGCATCACCTGAGTCAGAAATTTACCCAGATAGCAACTGTAAGTTGAGCTTTTGCTGGACGGTTAGCCTCCCTCTAACCAGGCTAGCTTCCCTGCATAAGATTTCACAGCAACTTATCTTACTTACATTTTTATGTTGAACTTGCTCTGGCTAAATTAAGTGAAAACAAGACAAAGTTTAGGTTTCGGGGGTTTTTTTGAAGAGAAAGATGCTCTAACACATTTCTGGTGTTTCTGCCCTGAATTGAAAGGATTATACAGATGTTTCACTTTTGTCATCTTTCTTCAAGAAATTAAGCCTTGTTTTTCTCTTGATAATGGGGTCCTTGCTGAAAGTCATCAGGCATCATTGTTTTGTTTTGTTTTTCGCATTATCAAAAACCCTCACAAACTAGAAAGCCACTCAGTAGCTTACCTTAGCCTAGACCAAACAGCTGCCCTTAGGACAAAATTAGAGAAAGTGAAGAAAAGTAATTGTTGAAACATTAGTTTATCTTGATCTACTCCAGAAATCAGTGCTTCTTTGTTTTAAGTGCAATGTTAGGTCTTCTTTCTGATTTCATGGCAGTCTGTCATCAGTCTGAAAATATTTTTTTCTGGATCAAAAGGTTTCATGACAGTGGGAAATGGGCTGTGTAGAATGAATGATAAACAAATCAAACCAATCACTTACTTATGGTGGAGGTAAAATACATTGATAGAATTCAAACAAAGTGATTCTGGTGAACTCGCAGTTTGAAACCGGTTCCCAACCGGATCCAGTTCTTGGTTCCATACCAAAAGAACTGCCCTTTGAATTCTGGTAACTAGCAGTTGACTTTTAAGCACTGAGCTTCCACCTCTAGATATGACCAAGGCAGAAATCATCCTACTAGCCACAACAACAGAGCCATATTTCCACACATCTCTTCATGGATGTACACAATTTTTGTCTTGTTGCAGAACAAGACAAAGGGATTGCATCATGGTTTCACTCAAATAATGCACCCACCTCTTCTGTTATGCCTTTGATTTGTTGATGAAAAGGAAGGTAGGCTTGTGCGAACATGTACAGATTTACATTAACCAAAATACTTTTATCGTTAAGTTTTATCGTTATTATCGTTGTAAGTGATGTGAAGTGGAGACATAAGGAACACTTTTCGAGATTTTAATTAAATTTACTCTAATGACTACTAACATGTTTTTTACATGAAGATGTTCAGTGAGGTTTTGCTGTTTGGTTGAATGTCCATTGAATTGGATAACGATATTGACAGAGATCAGCCATACTCTCCAATATGTCTCCCACGGACTACAGCATCTGCAGCTGTATAACAGTAATACGGCTCTGAAGGAAACCTTGATTTACATATCGAAGAACAGCTGCACAGGATTTGTCATTGTTGTCTCTCCTCTTCTTTTCTCTCTTGCATTCTAAGACACCCTTACACTGAATGGAATTATGGTATTTTTTTAACATCCTGGCATCACTGCAAGCCTTCCTTACTGTTGAAAGCTACCGTTTTCTTGATAGCTGAAATGCTCTTTATATTCTGTGTAACGCTGCTAGGACTTTTCTGCCATTTCTGAATGTGTTGGTTTCTGTGTTATTTATATGTTCGCCTTTGGCTGGCTATTTTGAAATCACACGTGTCAAGGAGCAAATTGGATAGTTTACAAATGCACATAAATGTGAATTTGAGAGTATTTATAAGTGTGTGTTTAGTTTAAGATATTTTAGAAAGCATTTCAATAAATGTTACGTACGTACTCACTGCAAAAAATGCCTCACTTATTCAAATTAAATGAGCAAGGGTTCTCTTTATCACAGGTTCTTGGGCTCTGACTTGTAATGACTTTAAAAATCTAAGAATTTAATCACTCTCGCCAAGTCCCACTTAACAATTTGAAGTTCAATTTGCAGCTCTGTAGGAGAGGCCTTTGTCCTAGAAAATTACTTCCATTACACTCCATTTTTTATTATATTCTGCCTCTCGTGTCATCAAAGGGATGTTAGAGCTGGATGCCTTTGTTAGAAAGAAAAATCAGGGCCTCAGTGGAGATAATGTATTTGATCACTATAAAGACACGTGCTTAGAGATGAAGAATTTGTGACATTAATGCACAGAAACTTCTGATAACAGTTAACTGAAAACTGTCATCTTCCTATTGAATGAACTTGTTAAGGTATGTTAGTGGATGTGATTTGTAATGTTATTTTAGCTTGTAATAATATCTGCGGTGAATTTATATTTTTATTGGTCTACAGTACAAAAATGAACCTCATTAAATGCACTATGATCTTAGGAGATGCTGTGACAAGTGGCTAAAAAGACAACAATTTTCTTAGTAATTATCATTATAAAAATGTCAAATCTTATTCTCTATTTTCTAAAAGAGCTTTTTTACGTTACTGGAACATGATTGATGTGTAGCTGTAGCATGTGTGTGTCTCAGTGCAGAGCAGATAATCTAATTTAGAGTGAACAGAAGTGTTGCTCTCAGAGACAAAGACAAGGGTAGGACCCCCACTCAGGGCCAGAATGTAGACTCTTGGAAGTCACAGTTTGAGACTGAATCTAATAAATGACCCTTCAAGTAAAAATGTAAGGTGGAGAGGCTAAGTGAACGGGAGAAGTGGCTCAAGGACGAGGAAAGCTTGGATGGGCTTCTGAGATCACACAATGATGGGACTTCATTGTTAAAATGTCATATAGAGGCAATTTGATGTGCAGGGTACAGTAGGAGCTTGGTGAGTGTAATGGCATGTGTTGTCATGACTGTGTGCTTTTATGGTCTTTTCCCTAGGGACTGGATGGATGTGCTCAGTCCTCCTATTAATCTTCCCAGCCAGCAGAGAAGGTCAGGCAAGATGTGGAACAATCCTGACAATCCAGTCGAAGGTAGATTTACCTTAGTATTGGTCCTTTTGCTCCCAGACGCACTTTTAAGTGTTTAAAAGTCAGACCGACTGCAAACAACACAATGCTTTAACATTAACCACACTAATGGTGCAAATGCAAATAACTAATGGAAACATTCACGACTGTCAAAGCTTACAAAAATGTTAACCTTCCACTAAAGACGACACTAAGCAGTGGGGCAGAATGTATCTAATTAAAGGTAAAAATCTCATGAGAGAGGAGCTCTCTGTCCTCCACCTAACTCCATAGGTCAAAAGAGACAGGCTCATTACAGCTCTGTACCCCCTAGACACATCGACAGGTTAATTGATGAAACCTTTTCAGTTTACAACATCATTTTTAAAGCTCTTACACAGTGTGTCTGATAATTAGTTTTCATTATCATTGCCAAAGTTCTGATAAGATAAAATGTTCCTCCTGGAGCATTCCATAACCTTTTTAGCATTTCACTGCCTGTCAATTTAACAGCTAAATTCACATGCTTGGAAGGTGTGGGGATTACAGGGAATCTCTTTACACCTTCATAATGTGGTGCAGGGTCCGGGTGTTAGGAGCTGATTGATGAGAGAAAAAATTACAATGGAAAAAAAACTTTTAAATCCACTTGAGTCTCAAGGTTACCTTGTCGTACATGCTTCTCATTTTATTACAAAGTAGAGCCCTATTCATTTAGCAGGGAACAAGCAATATACATTTTATAACAATACTTACAATACTTTTATTACAATGTATATTGTTATCGCTATTTATATTTAAGATATTAATCATACATTTTTGTTTTATTGCTGTTATATTATACTGTATATATTATTATTTCCACACTTTTTTACCTTGCAAACTTGATTCAATTGAATCTTGCTTTGCCTTGTTTATATATTTTGAATAGTCACCTGTAAATTATGAAAAGTGATTTTCGTACGTTATTACAGGAGGATTTGAAGCGGTGAATGAAGAGGAGAATGGTGATGAGAGTTTGAATCTCTTCTATGATCCTTGCCTGAACTGCTATTTTGATCCAGAGACGGGGAAGTACTATGAGCTAGCTTGACTCAAAGCTCAACAGAATCCAAATTAATAAATCAGATGGCATTTACTGTGGATGAATGGCTTCAGGATTTTTTTAGATTTAGTTTAAAGATTAAATATTAAATCCACTTTATTTATCCCCATTGGGGAAATTATCTTTACACTCCACTTTGTACATGCATATATACAGTATACAGTTTGTGTATATATATATATATATATATATATATATATATATATATATATATATATATATACATATACATATACATATATATATACTGAATATATATATGTGTGTGTGTAAATATATATATATATACATATATGTGTGTACATACTGTATATATACTGTATACCTTTATGTATATGTGTGTGTGTGTGTGTGTGTGTGTGTGTGTGTGTGTGTGTGTGTGTGTGTGTGTGTGTGTGTGTGTGTGTGTGTGTGTGTGTGTTAGAGTGACTTCCCCAAATGAGCAGCTTGTTAGTAGTACGGCTCCTTGCTCAAGGGCGCTTCGGCAGTGGCTGGGAGGTGAGCTGGCACCTCCCACTGTCAGCTCACACTCCGAGGATGCCTTGGCAGGAGTGGGAATCGAACCGCCGACCTCCAATCATGGGGCGGCCACTCTACCGCTGAGCCACTGCCGCTTATTGATCGGTAATGCATACCCCTTTTATGGAAACCCCTCCATTCTGTTGCTTTTTGGAGATTACAACAGGACATCTGGAGTTTTGTGTTTCTGCAAATACAGACATATTATAGGGTAAAAGAGTGGAACTCAATAAATCTCATCCAATTTTAGCAGGAAGCTGATTTCTTGTCCATTGAGTATTACATGCGATTTTTAAAAAGTCTTTTCAGAAGTCTTCACATCTAAATGAATATGCATTCCGGTTGAAAGAGCATCCTGGATCTTGTTTCATTCAGAAGATTTTTAACATTAACATTTTGACTGAGATAATACATCAGTATCTGTTACTTTCTTCTTTATATATAATGAAGTTAAAAAAAAGATGTTGATGCATGTTTGTTTTGTTCCAATAAATTTTCTTTCAAACTGCTGCTGATTTTCTGTGTAGATTTTCATTAAGGTGGTGCTGCAATTTTCCTTCAGCCTAGAAATAAAATAAAATGATTGAGTTTGTTGTTTTCACATTGTTAATAAATAGATAAAAGACCAAGCAATTGGCAGATGTAAACACACAATTACTGTGTAGGCAGGTGTAGGTTGAAGTTACGACCAATAATATCCACTCTTACATGGCTTAATTAGCATGGCTTTTAGAGTCAAACAGCAAAGCAGAAGAAAACAATCCTGTGTAGGATCAAGTTCAACTAAATTTACAATTTAAAAAAAATATCAGTTAATATAAGAATGTCTTGGTTTAAAAACATTTGATAGAATCACAATCCTTATGACCTCCGTCTGCAAAATGACTTTGAATTTGTGTCATATTTTGATATATTTCCCCAAAATCTCCATACAGTTTCTAGTGCTATGAAGGAACAGTTCAATTTTAGAAAAAATTTCTATTAAAATGAAGTCAAAATAGATTTTTATTGCATGTTAAAAAGCAGCCAGCATCAGAACAAATTGCCTAACATACCTAAAAGAACAACAGATCAAAAGACATAATAATAAAAAAGCCAATAAACACAACAATGATAAAGGAAAAATATATAGATCTACAAAAGTTCAAAGCAAGAAGTCAAGCTCAGCTGGAATTAAAAGCAAGTGAGAAGAGATAGCACTTCAGCAGTGATTTAATTATCGACTGCAGGTCTTATTTTATTTGTTGAACTCTTCAGCAGCCTGGTAAGCTTGCAGCACCAGTCCCAATCAGCTCTGCTGCTTTCGGCTGGATCTGGGCTCATCCACCAGCAGCTGGCTGCGGGATCTCAGGTTCTGACCGGGGAAAGAAACAGATCTGAAAGATCAGAGGAGAAAAACTAAACAACAACCAGTATAATCAAAATCAATCCACAGGAAGCCAGTGAGTGGATGCCAATTGTGTGATTTTTAATTGTAAAGGTAGTCAATGCTCAAAACGCTGTTGCATAAATTCTTAGTGCTCAGCTCTAGTACGGGATGGCTTGGCCCAGCGCTGTAATCGTCTCAGCTCGGTTAATGTTGAAGTTTACGTCACGTGACACGTGAACGTCACAGTAATTTCCGAGGCGGCGTCGAAATGCGTCGAGTTCCACCAGGTGAAACAATCCGGAAGTAAACCTACGTCAGACCGATCTGGGGGGGGGGTTTCGACCGACATGAAGTACAGTATTCAGTAATGTAGCGTGAAAGTAATGTAACGTAAAGTAATGTTGTAATGAAGGCAGGTAGGGCCAGGTTCACGTAAAAAATGTCGGCAAAACAGGTAAAGTCGTAATGACACACCCGTGGCGGCTCCTCCGTCTGTAGACATAATGTTGGATTTACATCATCACAGCTGTCATTCAATAATAATACTTTCTGTGTAGCTTTGAGCGCATCGTTCTGAAGTGTGATGTAAAGACATTTTATATTTAACAGTGTTGAGATGTGTCGTGGGTAAAACCTAGACCCGTGTGTGGAAGTGGAAAGGCGGAAATGTTTACGTCTAGCTGCTCGAAAAATGCCGACAGCTATTTTATACAATCATCTGGAATCATTCTGGATCCATAATAACAGCCAGAATAGTGGTGGTAGTAGTAATGTTTCTGGATGGGTTTGCGTTAAATAGTTGTTCACCGACCCATAAAAGTGGATTCATTTTGAACGCATCATTTTCAAAGTAAAAAAAAAAATCGTGGTTGATATTTATTTAAACATGGCACTTGTATGATATTTTCTTAGTCCAAAGCAAAATTTGTCAATATGTAAAAAAATATGGAAATAAAATCTGACAGTTTCTTGTCAGTAGTCTCATAACCCATGTGGTTAATAGTTCCTGTGAAACCAGACAACTATGAATGTAATCACTACAAGGATCGTGTTTTGAAACTCCACTCCAAGCGTTTCCTGTGGTCTTATGTACTGCTGTAACCAAAGGCATGAGATGATGAGCATTTTTCTGATGTGACTGATTATTCATACCCCTCCTGTTGAGTTTTTTTGGGTCATTCGTAGCAGCATGTGCTACAACACACTGTTGTTCAGCCATCAAACCTGCCTGAGTTTCCCTCTTATCCCAGTCACTCATCATGGGCGAAGCGGTGAGGTTTACAGGCTCTTAAACCACTGCATTGTTAGGTCTTACTGGACTCATTTGTCTTTTTGAGGACAAGTTAAGACTTCACCCTGGTGTTATTGCGTCTGTGATCCTCGTCTCAGTGTTGGCAGTCTTTGCTGCTGCAATGATCATTCGTAAATACTGCTTTCCAGTCAAGTAGGTGCACTTCATTAATACCCTTTAATAACATTATTTAATGTTTAAAATAGAGATTTCAAGCATAACCTCACATGTCACATCGCTTTGTTTCAGTGAGGCAACATACAGATACTCACAGCTGAGGCAAATGGAGGATCAGGGTTCAGCAGTGATGGAGGAAGATGGCGACAGGAGGCCAACCACAGTGGGAGAGGAGTCAGACGAGGTCAGCGTCTCCTGATAGTAGCTTAAACGGTGCAAGTTGACAGAACTGTAACCTTTCTTTTCATATCGCATGTCATTTTAACTTCCTTTCCCCCTTGTGACAGGATCTTCTGGAGTAACTCTCAGACTGGAATGCTGCCGGACGAGCCAAATAAAATGTAGATGGATTGTGTGGACTAAAGCTGCTGCAAATGATTGAGTAATCAGACTATTTATTTGATTATTGGTTAATTGCAGCTATACAACAAAAAATAACACAAAACAGCATCCCTTGTCGGAACCAAATGTTTTATTTGAGCTGCTCAAAACCCACCAATATTTACTTTAATATAAACCAACTGAACTGATTTTAAATGATTAAGATTTTTTATGTATAACCAAAATGACTGATGTACTGTCAAAACAGCTGATTAATATTCTGTCATTTGAAAAATCAGTGAGATATGACTAAAGTGGGCTTTAAGCCTCAGGCTTGAATTGTTATCAGAGTGTTATTTCTTTATGCTTAATGTCAGAACATTTAGGCTTATTTATATATATAGTGAAGATGCACATGAAATATGTATTGTAGAACAGAATTTTACGTAGTTCTGCTTCTTTTATTGTGACCATTATTTAGGAAAACAATATTAGAGATTTTATGATAACTTCTTGTGCTAGCAAGTGTGAAAATAAGACTGGTGCTAGTGCAATTAGGCCCAGCCATTCACTTTCCCTGGGCTCATAAAATGTCCAATCCCAGATCAATTAATCTTACTATCCAAATGAAGAGAATAATAACATTAAACAGTGACATGACAAAATGTCCAGACTATAAAATCTTAAGTCTTCCCTTACTGTCACAGTTACACACTGGATTGAAGAATGGAGAGATTTAAAAGCAAACGTGGAAAATATTGGAGTAGTTGCAGGTGGCTGCAGCTCAGGAGGTCGAGATAATCCTCCAATTGTGATGTTAGTGTTTCAATCTCTGGCTCTTACCGTATGTTGAAGTTTCCTTGGGCAATATACTGAGCTACAAAATGCTCCCATGGCTGTTCCATGGCTGTGGGTGTGTTTGTATGAATAGTAATATCATTTTTGAAGCATTGTTTTAACGGAAAGGTAATGAGTGCTGCTGAATATGAGGCGTTGCATTATTTTACATTAATTCATGAGCAGTCAGAGAGCTATCAGTTAATAGCATCTACTTCTGCTAAACATCACATGGAGATTTGACATTTCAGAGGATTTCAAGCACACTAATTAGCTTGCAAATGAAAATAGGAACATCAATAACATGTTTATTTAGAAATCAACCAGTTTCCTTTGAAATTTAGATTTATTTCCATTTGCATGTTGTTCACCAAGTTAAACATCTCCTGTCAGACACTTTGAGCAAAGGAAAAGGCAACCTTGGAGCAATGGAGCATTTTTGTGGAACATTAATATTACAAAATAGTAGTTACAGTTTTCACTGTGGTTTTTGTTTTAGCTGGTATGATAAAGACTTGAGCAATCTATTGTCAAAATACCTCCTTATACCAGAATTGAAGTATTATAGCACATTTTGCAAACTGTCATATTACTTCTTCTTTTCCCTTCGGCTTTTCCCTTCAGGGGTCGCCACAGCAAATCAGTTCCCTCCATTTAAGCCTATCTTCTGCATCCTCTTCTCTCACACCAACTACCTTCACGTCCTCTTTCACTACATCCATAAACCTCCTCTTTGGTCTTCCTCTAGGTCTCCTGCCTGGCAGTTCAAAACTCAGCATCCTTCTACCAATATATTCACAATCTCTCCTCTGGACATGTCCAAACCATCTCAGTCTGGCCTCTCTGACTTTATCTCCAAAACCTCTAACATGTGCTGTCCCTCTGATGTACTCATTCCTGATCCTATCCTTCCTGGTCACTCCCAAAGAGCACCTCAGCATCTTCATCTCTGCTACCTCCAGCTCTGTCTCCTGTCTTTTCCTCAGTGACACTGTCTCTAGACCAAACAACATCGCTGGTCTCACCACAGTTTTGTACACCTTTCCTTTCATTTTAGCTGAAACTCTTCTATCACACATCACACCTGACGCTTTTCTCCACCCATTCCATCCTGCCTGTATACGCTTCTTCACCTCTTTTCCACACTGTCCATTGCTCTAGACTGTTGATCCTAAGTACTTAAAATCCTCCACCTTCTTGATCTCTTCTCCCTGTGACCTCACTCTTCCACTTGGGTCCCTCTCATTCACACACATGACCTCTGTCTAACCTTCATTCCTCTCCTTTCCAGGACAAACCTCCACCTCTCTAGCTTCTCCTCCACCTGTTCCCTGCTCTCGCTGCAGATCACAATGTCATCTGCAAACATCATAGTCCATGGAGATTCCTGTCTAGCCTCGTCTGTCAGCCTGTCCATCACCATAGCGAACAAGAAGGGGCTCAGAGCTGATCCCTGATGCAGTCCCACCTCCACCTTGAACTCCTCTGTCACACCTACAGCACACCTCACCACTGTCTTACAGTCCTCATACATGTCCTGCACCCCTCTAACATACTTCTCTGCCACTCCGGACTTCCTCATACAATACCACAGTTCCTCTCTGGGCACCCTGTCATAAGTTTTCTCCAGATCTACAAAAACACAATGCAGCTCCGTTTGGCCTTCTCTGTACTTCTCTATCAACATCCTCAAAGCAAATACTTTATCTGTCGTACTCTTTTTTTGGCATGAAACCATACTGCTGCTCACAAATGTTCACTTCTGCCCATAGTCTAGCTTCCACTACTCTCTCCCATAACTTCATTGTATGGCTCATCAGCTTTATTCCTCTGTAGTTGCCACAACTCTGCACATCTCTCTTGTTCTTAAAAATGGGCACCAGCACACTTCTCCATTCCCCAGGCATCTTCTCACTATCTGAGATCCTGTTGAACAACCCAGTCAGAAACTCTACTGCCACCTCTCCTAGACACTTCGAAACCTCTACAGGTATATCATCAGGACTGAATGCCTTTCCACTCTTCATCCTCTTCAGTGCCCTCCTCACTTCATCCTGCCTAATCTTTGTTACTTCCTGGTCCACAACAGCCACCTCTTCTAGTCTTTGTTCCCTCTCATTTTCCTCGTTCATCAACTCTTCAAAGTACTCTTTCCATCTTCCCGTCACACTGCTGGCACCTGTCAATAGACTTCCATCCCTATCCTTAATCACCCTAACCTGCTGCACGTCCTTCCCATCTCTGTCTGTCTGTCTTGCCAACCTGTATAGATCAGTCTCTCCATCCTAACTGTGCTTAATGTTACTGTTACTCCTCAATGTTGCTTTTTGCTGTTTTTATCAATGATGTTTGGGCAGCCATAGCTCAGTCTGGGGCAGGGCTCGAAATTAACTTTTTTTCTTGGTAGCACTGGTGCTCCCAAATTTATAAGTTAGTAGCACCAGCAAAGACTTTAGGAGCACCTACCCAAAAGCAAGGCAGTGACGGAGCGATAGAGACGCTCCGTCCATCTCCGTTCCGCGCCTCTCTCCCTCGCCCAGGAGAGCAGCCGCAGCTGCGCTCTCATTGTTTCCTGGCAGGACCGCAGGAGCGCGGTCTCACAAAAAAAGGTGCACTAGTTAATCTCTTTGGCACTGCCAAGGTGCCCTTGAGCAAGACACCAAACCTCTAAGACTGCTCCATTATTCTCTCTCCATGGCATATGCATAAACCCTTTGTGTGTGTGTGTGTGTGTGTGTGTGTGTGTGTGTGCGTGCGTGTCCATGCGTGCGTGTGTGTGTGTGTTCAGGCTTATATACTGTATGTGTGTGGAAAAAATGTTTATATTGAGTGTAAAAAGCTTTTTTCATTGTGGGATGAATTAAAATTGGTTTTAATCATGACTACTGTATTATCTCTGTATGATGAATTTGCAATCTTCACAGTTATACAGTATATTAAAATAAATGAAAGAAATATTTTTTTGGTTCTGCTAATTCCTGAGAATTTCCCATTTTAAGCCATCATTGCTAAATTGCACATGAATTTACCAAAAATTGAACAAAATGTAATTATTACATTCCAGGAAGGGTGATGTAATTGTTAGTGTATGTTTGTCCGTCTGTTAGTCCACCAAACATGTTCACAGCTGTTGCAGATACAAAAAGCACATTACTCGGGTGGCAAAGAGGATGAAAATGAGATGACCTTGACTTTGGGAAAACTAGGTCAAGGTCAAATTTTAAAATTTTTGTACTCAAATTTTCTACTTTTGTACTCATCACAGATTTTTGGAAGGCAATCACATGATACCGTACACGCATTCTATTGGTTTACGCCATCAGGAAGTGCGCTACGTTCTGCGAGTCTCGGACTTCCCTGAGACACATAGACGATAAGGATGTGGGAAAAGATAATGCAGATAGAAGTTGGTTTGATATCAGTATGGAGAAGGTTCATAAAACTTTATATTAGTGTAAATAATAAGATAATAGTTTGTGACTCTATCACCAAATTCGTTAATCGCGTGTGGTTCCTGGAACGTATTAACTGTGAGGAATGATGGCGCACTGTATACCTTTTTAGGTACACATCTGTGGAACCTGATGAGATATAATCACAAAACAAAAAGTAACATTTTCAGGAAGCCAGAGGCACAAAAATGTGTAGGTCATGGTAAAAGTTGAATTCAGAGGTGTCGCAGGATGTTGCAGTCTGACTGGTTTGTTTTAATCCTGCCATGTGTAGTAATGATTCTGTGAACATTAGTCCTCTGATTTGTCAGTAGAGCGCATGAGCCATCTGCTGGTTATCGGCGGTACTACAGCTTGTTAACATCAAGCGCTTACAAGTTCTGTAAACTTTTATGCAGTCATTTCTAACCAGGGGGAGGTCAATCCCACCTAAAATGAAAGGCAACCTGATAAGCAACTAATCACACTCACATTCATACCAAAGCACTTTAGAGTCTCACATTCACATATGTTTTTGGTGGTGGGAGGAAGCCAGAAAATCCATCCACTTGCAACATTTTCTAAACGGAGAACAAATTATAAAATGTTTGCCTTGACCAACAGCAAACTGATGTGGTGAAACCTGTGGTTCATGGAAAGGCTGAGGTAAAGATAGGTAAACATTCCACTCGGACCCGAATTAGTATTTCAGTTGATTTTAGCAACTGTTTATTCCATGAAATGCTTAGTAATGAGCGTGAAATTGACTCGTAATATGAAACTGCTTTCGATTTTTGTTTTTAAATTCACTCAACTTTCCCAATTCTTACCTGAATTTTTTTAATCTGTTCTGCAGAGCTTTAAAGGCCTCAATGGCGTTTTGTTCTGTGGAAATAGCAGAAATTGGGTTATAAATCTTGATTTTAATGTGAAGACATGAATAATTTTTACACTTGTAGAGTCTGTTTCAAAATATGTAGATGTTTTTTAAATTTTCAATTCCTTTATTTTTCATGTGGTGCAGGGATTCCGTCGGCTTAAGGTAGCATGCCAGTTATTTTGTCATGGTATCCTATGTTTGTTTTTTTCCTCACTTGTGTCAATTTGTGGTTCAATTGGGAAAATATGGCCACAGAAAAACTTAATGAGACCCTCATCGATTTTTGGTTTATGGGGAGGAAGGGAGGACGGGGAGGATGATTTTGTAGTCAGGGTGAGCTTGCTTACTTACTTGCTGAGTTTTGTCTTCGTCTTACTTTAATCCCTCTTGTTGTTTGACCATGACAGAGGGAGCTGATTGATGACATAAGAAGTAAAATAAGTTGTAGATGAACAATTTAACTCCTGACTCGTTGAGGAAAAGTCCATCTGCCTTAAGTGCAGTGGATGGATTGCACATGCAGCTGCAAGCCATGTGTTCAGTGCCAACAATCTGCTGAATCTCTCAACTCTTTTTCTAACTGGCGGTAGAGGGTCCACTGATCAACACCTCAGCACTCGAAGAGCTGACTGTGTTCAACAGATCGCCCGTCTGGTTTCAGCATTTCAGACTGCTGTTTCACAACATCATTGGTCCCTATGTGCACTATGACATTCTTCACATTTGGATGTCCAGCTGTGATATGAAGAACTCTCAGGCATGTCAGCGACCATATCATTGGGAAGGCAGAGTGTTTTGTGGTTCTTACTACGCATGTTTCTTAAATCTTTTACATCATTGTCACCCAATATCAGAGTTTACGACCAAGTCATTAGCTTTCCTTGTAGCCTTTTATTTTCAGATTTACTCTCAGTCCTCACCCTGCTGTGTGAAGCTCAGAGGTTATCCAGGTCATCAGACGGAGATGCAGGATCTGTAGGAGAGGAAAAAATCTGTTCTCCAGTTGCATATTTGGTTATTGGGGAGCTTTGTTGTTAGTTCTCCCTTTCTCAGCTGTCCATGGCTGCGTCCTGCTAGGAACAGGGTTTGAGGCGGAGGCGTTCAGGCCAACAAGTCGCATCACAAATCTCGGGACACTGGGTTCTGCTGTTACTCGTCCTTGAGTCAATTGGTCGATTCACCATCTTAACCAATCTATTGTTTTGGATCAATGGGTGGGGGGGTTTGAAACACCGGCGGGTCCCAGATGTGTTAAAGCAATGACCTCACTGCAGGACCTGGGAATGGAGACTGTCTGGGAAAAACAAATTAGTTTGGACATGCACTAGGGGTAAGATGCTCCTCCAGGGAGCACTTTACCTTATCCTCCACTTCCAAAGTTACAGAACCAATGACACATGTTGTATGGAGGATACCATTAAGTGGTGATGGACAGTGGTCTGTCTGGAACTGCTGGGAGAAGGCATCAGGCTTTGTGTTCTTAGAACCTGGGCGGTACGACAGAGGGAAATCAAAACGGTTGAAGAACAGTGCCCACCTTGTTTGTCTGGATTTCAACAACTTCGCAGAACGGATATACTCCAGGTTGTAATGGTCAGTCCAGACTAAAAATGGTACTCCTCACCACCACCACCACCACCACCAGCTAGTGTCTCCACTCCTCAAGGGCCAATTTTACTGCCAGTAGTTCCAGATCCCCGATATTGTGGTTCCTTTCTGCTAGTGACAGTTGGCGGGAAAAGAAGGCACAGGGGTGGATTTTTTTGGTCTTCAGATGAGTGCTGTGAAGCACTGCCCCCACTCCAGACTCCACCTCTATAATGAACTGGCGAGACAGATCTGGGAAAGTGAGAATAGAAGCAGAACTCATCAAACACCTTCTCGGCTACCTGGGACCACTTGAAGGGATTCTTCTGGGAAGTGAGGGCAGTGAGCGGGCTGCGGCAGTGCTGTAATTACGGATGAACCACAAGTAGAAGTTAGAGAACCCTAAGAACTACGGCAGTTCTTTGTGAGTAGAGGGAGTGGGCCGGTCTGAGACTGCTGTGGTCTTCGCCGGGTCAATCAATATTCTCCAATTCTGCCAATCATGAACCCCAAAAAAGACACCTTCGTGGTGTGGAACTCACATTTATCAGTCTTGATGAAGAACATGGTTATCCAGGACTCTTTGTAGCACCTGTTGAACATGTAGCACATGCTCCCGTCTTGATTTAGAGAATATAAGGATATCGTCCAGATATAGGAACACACAGACATCTAGCAAATCACGGAGCATGACATTAACCAGAAATAACTGAATAGTTAGTATTAATTAGTCCAAAAGGCATGACCAGATACTTATTGTGTCCACTGGGGGTGTTAAAGGTTGTCTTCCCCTCACTCCCCCCCTCTAATGCACACCAGGTGGTAAGCATTTCTAAGATCACGCTTGGTAAAAATAGCAGCTTCTTGTAATGTCTTGAATGCAGATGAAATGAGTGGAAAAGGCTACTTGCTCTAAATAGTGATTTCATTGAGCCCCCTGTAGTCTACATGTTCATAGGGACTTGTCCTTCTCCACAAATAAAAACCTTGCACCTGCAGAGGAAGAAGAGGGTCGAATAAGGCTTGCCACCAATGTGTCCTTGATTATTTCTCTATGGTTTTCATCTCTGGAGCCGATAATGAGTACAGTTTACCCCTAAACAGCGGTTATACATTTATTGTGGTCCATCCACAGTGAGTTTAGTAGCAGACAAAATATCAGGGCATTACTGCCTGGCCTGGAGGGACAGTTTTGTTTTGACCCCTGCAGGCAGGCATCCGTTCCAGGATCAGCAGTGCAGGTGCTTTAAGGGATTAGCATGCTTTTCACCTTTTAAATGTCTAGCACCTAATTTTCAGAGCCAACACTGTTGCCTGTTCATGAAAATATGGACTTTAATTACTTTTCCTTTGATGAAAGAACTAGATTTTTTTTACCCATTAAAATCATCTTCCAGCTCTTTTCAATAGAGGTAAAAGAATAAAATATTGTTTTATAATTTACTTTATTGTCTGATGTTACTCAACTGAAATTTACATACAAATAGAAAATATCCCTCTTTTTCATTTCCTCATCTAATTTGAAAAATTAAGCTTGCAAGACTTCCTTGTCTTTGTGCTACTCCTTTCTCCAGGTTTCAAATGCTTATCTGTTAGAATCAAGCCACACCTTCACCTCAAATAGTGTTTGTTACTGGTGAACACTGGACATGAAACTTGATCATATCCTTCACAGTGGGTGGATGTGTTTGAGTATATACGGTGTATTCTTCCATATCCTGTTATTTGGTTGTCACAGAGGGGAGGAGAGCTGTCACAACTTCTGCATATCCATATCCTCAGACATTAGACTTTTCTCATAAGGCATGGATGTATGAATTATCAGGCAGTGCAGTCACAGATGAGATTCAATCAAACATCTGCTGTATCTACAATATTACGTGTTGACAGGACATACTTGAAGTGAGATTCAAAGGCCTCAGTTCTTCCCTTAAGGAAAAGAAACTCTCATTTGTTGCAGTTATGAAATGCCGAGGTGAGATTTTTTGACTTTCTTTACACACAAAAAAAGTTGGGACACTAAGGGTATCTTGGGGAGTGGAATGATGTTGTGATGTTCCAAATCATTGAAACCCAATATGATATTGAAAAGAAATTGTTTCAAATGTGAAAGAAAAATGTAATTGTTTATTAAATTTATACTCTTATTTAGATTCTCATGCTATCATTTCATGCAACGGTTTGAAAAGCCATGGGAAATTGTCCAGTTTGTTACATCACCTCCTCCTTTAACAACACTCAGTATCAAGCACTGGGGACTGAGGCACTGGGGACTGAGGAGACCAACTACTCTAAATTGAAAGTGGAACATTTGCCCTTTCATGCTTGATGTACTTCAGACAGACAGCTACATTAAAGACACCATTATTATACAGTAAGCTAATGGAACCTTCACAAATGCACAGGTCATCCATCTGTTCTACTGCACTGCCATCCCGTCACAGATGCTGGCTTCTGAACTTTGCTTTGATAACCCTGATGGTCCCTCTCCTTTAACCTGGAGGATGTGGCATCCATGATTACATAAAAGAATTTTTTTTTTTAATGCTAATTTTGACTTGTTATATTAACAGTTTTCCACTTCTTCTCAGTCCCTCTAAAACAAGTTCAAGACCATGAAGGAGGTATCATTTCTGGGTGTGGTTAAAATACAATTTCCCTTTTGCGTGGTAGATTTTTGATTGTCAGCTGTGGAGCAATAATGAACTCTGTTCACACAGTGGCTTCTGAGTGTTTCTGAGCCGCTGCACTGATGCCCACTACAGAACTGTATCAAATTCACGACATATTTATAATTGAGAAAATGGGGTTTAAAATTTTCAAGTCATCACGTTCTATTTCTACTCATATTTCACAGTGTCCCAACTTTTTTGGAAATGGGATTGTAATTGTTTGTCTGAATATCTGCATCTATATACTCTTTGTGGTTGACAGCTACATTTAACATCTGTGCTATAATGGTTATCCTCCTGATAACATGGGGACTCTCAAGCAAATCATTTGATAGATGGCAGAAAGCAAGACAATTTCTTGGTGAGATAATTTTTACTTATTATCTCCTAAGCTACATTTTTTTTGTTCGGTTTTACGTATTAAATCTTAATAAAACTGTCTCCAATACTTTTATTATAGAGTATGATTTCATACGTGAAATTGCCCTGACATTAAAAACAGGTAAATTAATGATAGTCATCTTTTCAGAAATACCTAACTTCCACACCATGTGTATCCACCATCATGCAGTATGAGAAGTCTTTTTTTTTTTTTTTTTACAGTTTCTGTCACAATCGCACCTGAACCAAAGTGCAGCCTGTCCAGAGTCTGTCTACCAGACCGCTTTGCTCTGAACATCAGGAGTGGAGCGGCTAATGTGGTCGGGCCAAAGATTTGTTTTGAGGGTAAAATGTATGTGTTTATTATTTTAATTAAGGACGAAAACAGTGGCTCTGCAGTGAAATTCAGCCTTGATGGTTTCTCCGCAGCATTATGAGTCATGTGTTGAATAATGTGAGGCCAGGGCTGAACATTGTAGTGGTGAATGGTGAGTAAAATATCTTTTTTAATACCAATGCACTTTACTCTGTCAGGTTTGTTTACTGAGCAAAGAATCATATCAAGTAAATAATGTCACCTGATTAAAATCTTTTGAACTAACCACAGAACTTCACAAAGTAGTTTGTCTTTCAGCTCTTTTACGCTGGTTTTCCAGAGCTTTGATTGCACCACATGATCTTAACCAGAAAATGGAGTCTGTCAAAACATTATGATAGCTAAGTAGATTGTCAATTAAAGGATATTTTAACATAAATTCCATGACATCTGATCGGTATTATATTATATTATATTATATTATATTATATTATATTATATTATATTATATTATATTATATTATATTATACTATATTATATTATATTATATTATATTATATTATATTATATTATATTACTTATTTATTTTTCCTTCTCAGATGAAAGTGGAGATGTTGAAAATGTTGACAGCCTTAATATGAAGAACGGAAGTAAGTCAAGTTGTTTTTATCTGCTCAATTCTGTTCCTATTTTAAACGTCTTTGAAATATTGAATAATTTGGGTGTGTTTGTGTTTTAATGCCTTCAAAAAGACACAGAAGAAATCTTGGAATACTTGAGGAACATAAAACCAGGAATGATTGTTCTGGCGGCCTCATTTGGTGATGTGACACAAGTGTAAGTCAATGGCTCGATCTTCCGTTCTGTCTGTTCTTGTATCAGACAGACATAGTTTTCATTTTCAATCCAATTTAAAAAAAAACTATATTTGTCCCCAAGGGCCAATAGATTCATGCGGGGAGCCTTGTGCTCATCTGAGCACCCATGAAAATGTTTGCCTAAAATGAAGTGCAATCAAGCCAGTTTTTGGCTCATTGCCACACTGAGGTAGCAGGAGATCCTGCACCATAGACAAACACAATTGATCTTAAGTCAATAACAATTTAAAGGGAACATCAGCTGATCCTGGTCACAATGCATGTCCACGTCACCCACCTGAACAAACTGTTTCCTCCAGTCTGTAGGTGCCTTGAGGTGCCTTGACTGTTGCTGTACTTTAAGCATTTTCACTGTGTGAACCTGGACTGTTCTGACCTTTGTGTACAAAATGAATTACTGTTGGATCCTGTCAGTGTATAAGGAGAGTTACAGTATATGATAAATGAAGTATCACTACTGCCAATTTGGTGTAGATGACAGGCAATGCACACATTTCTGTTCCACATGTTCTTTTTAAAGGGATATTACACTTTTTAATGTCATTATGTCACACACAAAAACATGACTATGAAAAAAGAAGTTGCTAAATATAGGGGAATCTTGCAACTTACTTTGCACACAGTTTTGGTAACTTGGTAATCTTCAACAATCCTGGGTGATGGACTGATGACCAACCGCTTACAGACTGTTTCAACAGGCATCATGTGTCTGTGATTCACTGTCAAAATGATGACAACCTATATTCTTTTACTTTGTGGCAGACTGACAGATGAAATAAGGGAGGTATTTGTTGGCATGGGAAGCACTTTGATCGAGGCTGTGAAAAGTAGAGATGGCTGGGTGTTTGCTGGAAGAGCAGGGGCACAAAACAAAAGCCTCTATGAAAAGGTTGGTTCTCTTGTTCTTAGTGGTTATGTATCACAAAACAAACATTCTGACTGTAAGACACTGTTCTCCTCTCTTGGTCCCCTGGCAGCACGCTGTTAGCAACAAGGAAACCAACATTTATGAAGGATGGCCAGGGATAGTGGAAATAGGTGGCTGCTTCCCAAAGACCTTGACTGGTGGACTTAACCTTTAATGGATTTCAAGACATTTCTGGAATCATCACACCACTTCAAATTGCTTTACACTCTTTCTGAAATTCAAAACCTGTTAGACACAATAAGAGAATGAAAACACTCTCTGTTCGTCGTCCAGAGATTTTCCTCATCCCTAAGTAAAGTCAGTGGATAAGCTGTAAAGCCGTTTGGCATTAGTGGTCCTGGGCTGTGTAAATAAAATTGACTACTTGACGTGGGCACTTCAATATTCCACTGTATGTCCCTTTAGAGTAAAAAAACTTTTCTTTCTTTTTTTCAGATTACATAAGGTGGAGAATCATATATTATTAAACTTTTTTTTTTCAAACTGAACACGGGAGCATTTTTTATTTCCTTCTCATCCAGTCCACAGTATTTCCATTCATATCTGTTTTCTACCTGTTTTGGAAGAGATATTCAGTCCTCTTCTAAAAGGAATATTTTCTCTCCATCTGTGCACACACCCTCACTGGAGACAACATGACCATGGTACTTTACCTTTCTTTTGAAGAATGCTTATATATGGCTTCAATTTAAAGTGTTTTTTTTGGGGGGGGGGGTTTGCAGATGGCTCAGTACAATATCAACATGGTGTGCATGGAAAATGAACCTCTGAACTTTCTTCCAGACAGTATAACCAAAGATTCCTCAGTTCTTGGCAAAGGGAAAGCATCCTGTAAAGTTTTATTATTCTGCCATTGTCAATCAGCACAATGCTGAACACTGTCTTCTTAGGTTAGGGTAATGGGATAGAGGCCAACAACTCTCTCAGATACATGGCAATCTAAAAGCTGTTGAACATATTGTAAACATTTATCATTTATTTTAAAAAGACAGTGACTTCCTGCACAAAACAGGCCTTAATCAAATTAAAAAGAGCCTTGCCAACACTGTGGGCCTTGGAGAGTGTTAATTCCGTCACATCCTATTAATTCCTCCTCACAAAATACTCTGATGGAGATTTAACCAACAAGCAGGACTCTTTCCTCATCAACCAAACAGCAGCAGAATTACCATTAAAATGCCTCATTAATGATTACACTTCTGTGCATTCTGATAATTCACTCGTCTTGTTTAGACTTTAGCTTTTTGTACATTGACTGCTGGCTTTTGAGTACATTAATCATGGCTGATATACATACTGTTTATTGTTCTGATGCCCAGATATTGTGTAGCTGATTACCACTGATAACAAAACATGTACACAAAATATCCAACATCTTTGAAAGTCAGGAATAAAACAGGTCTTCTTCAGAACAAATAGAGCTACTCTAGCATAAATTCATCATCATTGTCTCATCATCATCAGCATTATCTTCATCATCATCATCATCATCATCATCATCATCAAAAATGACAATGCTCCTTTTTTTTAAATTCTGTATAAGCAACAAAATGAAGCCTTTAATTAAACGCACCTAGTGTTGTAATTGCAAACATGTCAGTATTTAACCCCAACATTAACCCTAACTCTAACCCCAACCTTGCTGTTTCCTTGGAAGTGCACTTTCTGGAGTCAGCCATATTCATGATTATTAAAATCTTTAATAATCTTTAAATCTTAAATCTTAATGTTAATCACCACTGTTAATCAAAGCTTAATAAAATACCACAAAACAATACTTAAGAATGACAACAGTGTGGCTAAATAATTTCCTCTATGGGGCTCAATGAAGTAGATTTAATTTAATTTCATGTCCAAATTTATTTTTACAAGTGCAAAAGTCTAAAATGTTATACACCAATATCAAAATGTCAGATACTATACACCACACAGAGCTCAGATGAACTGCTGCTGGACCATTATGTAGCCCAACAACATAATTCCCTTATTATCTTTCCTTTAAATTAATCTAAAATGTACAGTAGCTCAAAAAACATTTTTATGATGTGAAAATCATTGTGGAAATTAGTTATGCAATTAGTGTGTCAGTGCTCCATTACAGTCACACAGACCAACAGAATTGTACCACTGAAGTGAATTTCTCAGCTTTGTGGAGCCTAAAATTCCTGACTGCTGTAAGTAGGTTTGATTGTGGGTCATAAGAACTGCAATGGTTTATGTCAATATGCCTTACGCTGTAAGGCTGACTTTGGTGGATGTTATGATGGCTTGGATGTTGGGACAATACATACTATCCAAAGCTGTTTAAATCAATCCACTGGACTGATTTAAACAGTCATCTCATGGGTGAGAGGCGAAACGTTTTCAAGAAACTTTCTTTAAGTCCAGTGGACTGATTTAAACAGCTTTGGATAACCATGACCTGGATAACTGAGAACTGACACAGACACCGACAAAGCATTCTGCATTTTCACAGTACAGAAGATAACACAGTTTGAAGAGCAGGGTCAACACCTGACACATAGACATAAATACTCGCACTTCAGTGTTTTACTGGTTGTATAAAACTTTTAAAAAGTCTTTTGTGTTTCCTGTTAGGAGAATTAAAAAATGAAGAACTAATAAGCTTCAAGGACTCTTAAAAAAGAAGAAGTGGGCAAAAGATGAATGTAAACAGTGATCACCACTTCATTAAGAGCTGTTGAAAAGCCATCAGAGGCCAGAGAAAATTTGCATTTCTCAATTTTTAGCAAACATTCTGGTCACGTTCTGTAATATCAGTTATCCATTCAGAGACCATAAAGTGTTGTATTTTGTAAAGATGTTCATTATTTACAGATTTACCTTCATAATGTCAGATGATGAAGCACCATTGCTGTTCTACAGTGAACCACAGGAGAGCAGCATCGACATCCTTTCTGACTGCAAAGAGCGGAGGAAATCTTTTAGACACATTGGCTTCTCTGAGCGGATAAGCTATATGGGGTTAAGGACAGCTCGTAAAGATGGTCAATATTTCTCGTCATGCAGCTTATTTTGTGAAACCATTTACATCAATGCAGCTGTGGATTGTAATTGTGTGGATCTCAGGACATTGGAATAAACCTGAACATTCATAAAGTACGATATATTTACTCTGGCTTCACAGGACGTGAACAGCAGTCTGTTATTACTCTTAACAGACTGTTGAGAATAATAACAAGAATATAAAATCCCCAATATTGTTATTTTTGCTGACACAGCTCAGCTGGTGATGCACTTCTCAAATGCGTAAGAGGCACTAAAGGAGCTTTTTGTTTCCTTTGGATCAATATTAGTTTCATTGATGGATTAGTCATTCCACTTCATTGATACACTAAAATCAATAGTTTGAATGAATTAGGTCGTTACGTTTCATGAAGCCATGTCAGCTCTGTTCTGTGTTTTCAGTGGTGTGCGGCATCATATGCTGCCCACTGTTAAGACGGCCCTGCCAATGTGACTAGTTCCTATACTGTCAATTCATAAATTGATTATAAAAATAACTCTTGCATCTCTTGTGACTCTTTTGATAAGGAAAATAATGTTTTCATATGTTGTCTGATGACAATAAATTATCACATAAAGAACAGGCAAGAGATAAAAGAAATTTACAATATTGTAACAGAAAAAAGCCTAACTTCATTTGGCAATGAGAGAGATGTTTATTTGTGCTGTAATTTACAGCAGTGCTATATGGTTTAAGTAGCAAAGAGGTCAAATAAGTACACATTTAAAAAAAAAATATATATATACATATATATATACTGTATATAGTAATGCATCAATTTTGCATTCTTCATATTATATGTGAATCTAAAATTATACATTTAAATCTTTTCCAGTGCTTCCTCACAGGACATTGTGTTCTCAGCAGATACGTAAAAATAAAACGTGTGTATGATGACAGAACACACAATGCATAGACAAGGAAGTTTAATTTATTTTCCTGCAATCGTATCTCTTACATGTTGTTCAATAACCCATGATGCATTGCATCCATACATTTGTAGCTCCAAACAGCTTTTACAAAAGAAGATATACAATATATACTTATTTTTATATATATATTTATATATATATATACACACACACACACACATATATATACATGGATATATATATATATATGTGTGTGTGTGTGTGTGTGTCTGTGTATATACACAGACACACACACACACATATATATATATATATATATACACACACATATATACATACATATATATATATGTGTGTGTGTGTCTGTGTATATACACACACACACTCACATATATATATATATATATATATGTGTGTGTGTGTGTGTGTGTGTGTGTGTGTGTGTGTGTGTGTGTGTGTGTGTGTGTGTGTGTGTGTACACACAGACACACACACACACACACACACATATATATATATACACAATTCTTTATGCATTTTAATGTGTAACAGGTAAAATGAGCTTTATAAAACACACACAGCCAAGTGGAAACAAACCTCAGGTAAAGTTAACATCGGGTCATTACCAAACAAATAATAGCAAGGTTCTAAAAGTCATTAACATTAGCTATCTTACAGTTAACATGAAGCCCTTCACTCAGTTTGCATATTTTCCACAATTGCAGTCATGTAAATCCAGAGAGATCACATTATTTTACTGTACTATTGACCTGAAAGTATTCATGGCAAATCAAAGGCAGTGGATCTATAGGCGACATTTTTCATGATGTATTGGTTGACTATCTCAGTAGTTATGTCATCACATACATTTACAAATCAAAAATAATATGGTTTTGTATGGATTTTTACTCACTTGTAACCAAAAGGTTGCCCCCGTTGCCCTTCATCTGAGTCATTTTTGTATGACATGTAGTTGAAATTCAGATATGGGATTTCTTTAAATCATGGAAGTGATAAACTTTTTAAGAAGTTTGAAGTAAGCAAGAGCAAGAAAACAGATTGAAAGACTATTTCAGCTGTGGGTAAACATAGTACAGAAGTGTCACTCAGGTAGAGACCTGACTGTCAGCGTCAATGCAAATGATGTCCACTGTGCTGTGTTGTACTTTGTAACAACATTAATTCTGGTGTTACTCACTTCACATTACATAGCTCAAAATTACAGTTTTACATAATTTTTCAATACAACAGAGTAATAATAATTGTGTGTTTATACTAAGTCACCATCATTCATGTAAACATATTTAACCAGGTCATGCAAACAGTAGACCAAAATTTCTTCCACTAAAGGTACACAGCACAGAGAAAACAGAGCGCCCAGACTGAGATCCTTCCGACTCAGCGTAAAACCCAGAGACTGAGAGCTGGTGGATATTTAGAAATTTGCCACAAACAGGAATATGATCATTTTCTTTCCAGGCATTGTGGAGTCTCAACATAATTCAAAATAGCACCTAACACGGTGGTAAAAGGTGATTTTATGATAGGTCACACTCGGATACACAGACACAGGGATCTCAGTTTGAACCTCTATAACATAACCATAAAACAACAGGTCCAAAATGGTCTTTTTGATGTTCATACTTTTTGATGCTTTTCCAAACAGAAGCATGCAGATATTCCACGCTCAGGAAAAATCTTCACAAACCCAGTCTGACTCAGAAAATTAGAGTCCATAAACTCTTAATCATCTACCAAACAAAAGCTAAAATACTTATAAAAGGACAGGAACACTTAATGTGAGAAAAAAGATGGAAATTATTGAACAGAACAGACGGACAGGTGGCATCAGCAGTGTCACATGCCCTTTTGCAGACATTCCTTGAGATTAAATCTATTCCACCAAACAGCTACAGTGACTGGACTCGGTCACATTGAAGAGTAAAGATTATAAGACATGCAGGAGTAGCTTTCGGAACTGTTGCCCCCGAGAAAGTGATCCCTTTTTCTTTGTGCCCTGTCTGGCCAGATATTCAAAGAAAGCTGCCAGAACTGTAGGGTGTGAGAGTCAGATGGACAAAGACAGACAAACACTGTGGTTAGAGGTAGATGTGACAGGTAATGTGTGAACAGACCTAACAAAAGAGGACAGCTTTAGGCCACTGGCTCGTCTTTGATTAACTCCAAAGGCTTAGATCCTTCCTGACACACCACTTCTTGTAACACAGAGACAAACAACCACCGTCTATCGTTGCACAAAAGACAACTGCAAGTTAGATTGCTGAGGGATTGATTTCAAGGAAAACAAGCATACAGTCCTGTTCTTTAAAACAAAGTGACTGAGAGCAGCTTTGTGTTTTTTTGTCATTGGGTTAGGGTCATTGCATGTGTGTGTGTACGTGTTGGGGGGTGGGGGGGTGGTTGACAGTATGATTCAATGTCATTCATCAGCTTGCTGTAGATCTACTCTGTTGTATGTTGCCTGATTGATTCTCTGGATACCTGGCCAGACTGGGCGGGCGGGCTCTGAGTGCCTCGTGAAAAATGGAGGTTGTGCTCAAACACGGCTGGTTGGCCTGCAGCAATAGGTGCAGCTTCTCAGGCTGTCCCGGTCTGTGCTACCTTCAGTGCTCCCACGGCGACCATCTTCATAGTGGGACACTGAGGAGAATAAGGGAGACAAGTGAAGTTAAAGGGTTCTATTCTCAAAATGTAGAGCAGGTCAAAATAAGTTTGCTCTCACAGAGATATTAGGTAAATAATAGAAAATATAATACCACGACAAACCCCAAACCTTTTACAGTTGCATTTAAATGTTCAGTAAAAGTTAAAGCTCTCTGAATTAGATACTGTTCCTAACAGCATGAGGAGCTATTTATGAGCAGTCGACGAATCAAACAGCTGCCTGTTCATCTGCACACTCTGGTTTGTTTACATGCTCCACACTGGAGGTTGATCTCAATTTAAAGTGTGTGCTCGTTCGACAAGAACCAGCCAGTGTAACATTTTCTGAGGAAATTCAAGGCTGGTTTTACGGCAGACGGCTGTAGTGTCTACAGATGGACTGATACCAGCTGTATCTACAAGATGTTCACAGCTCCGAAGAACACTTCTGGTTCTCCAAGCCAAATTATTTGAAGTAAACAAACTGAGGCTTGCTATTGGACATTTCTGTAGTATCTGTTTATTTCGCTGTGTACTGTCTATGTACTATGTGAAATGATGAAAAAATTTTCTTGTCATTTATACAGATTTCCAAAGATTTCAAGGTACCTTTCAATACACTACTAAATATAGATAAATCTATTTGTAACAAATTGTGTATCAATTATGTTTTTTTTCTACTACACAGCTTTACTGTACTACTTTACAACACACTGTGGTAGTTTTATACACTTAAAAAAATAATACTGCATGTTACTTAATTCAATCAGTGAAACATTTTTACACTTACAAATATTGAGTAGATATGAAAGCTCTCAAATCTGTTAAAACAAAACCTGAGTCATGAGTAAAATCTAAGTAATATTTTGTAGTACGTCTGAACGAATTGATTTGGTTCAATTACCTACACAAATTGAGTAAATGTAACTGAATTTGGAGGGGGGGGGGGTGCATCCCAAAAAGAGGGGGGACAGCACCTTGCTCAAGGGCAACTTGGCAGTGGCTGGGAGGTGAGCTCACAACTCCCACTGTCATCTCACACTCCAAGGGATGTCCTGGCAGGAGTGGTATTTGAACCACTGATGGCTGGGCGATCTGTCTTCAAGACATCTGCTCTACCCTTCTGTTTACTTGATGTTTTTAAGTTGTTACGTCTCCAATAAAATTGAGTTGACTTGTTTAATAATTGCACTCATTAAAACTAACTGATATTTGTTAATATATTCTCAAAAAGGTTGGTGAAACATACACTTATTATTACAAGTATTTAAACCAATATAATCTGTGGGTCAAATAATACTTTATTTAAAGTAAGTAAATTTAATTTACATGTGTCTATTTCATACAAATATTCCTGTTGGAGTTTTACTAATTAATTTTGATGTAGTCAAATCAAATACTCATCATGATGATATTCAGAATTTTTATTGAGCATGCATAACTAATTATTACTGTCACATTTACTAGGTCCTTGAATCATTTTTTAGAATCTACTACTGCCCAACAGTTTTTACCATTACCACTACTTTGACACAGATTTTAGAAATTTGCAACAATGATTTAGATTTGCAATGACTTATCAGATACTCAACTTCAGAATTCAATAATGTAAGGTGACAGAAGTAAGCCCTTAAGATGGTTAACACAGGAACCTCTTAATAATTAGTGGGTTACAAAGATCATCTCCTCATACATCTATTCTTTGAAATTTGTGACGTCTGAATTAAGATACAGCAAGACAGCGAACAACTTTAACAATAATATGTTATTCTGTTTTTTACTATTTATTTATTTATGTTTATATTCAGTTATTTTTTAAAGCATGGGTTGAAAACTGTAAGGAACTGTTCATTTACTGTGAAATGATAACTTACAACTCTCCTCCTCCCCATTTCCTAAATCATCCTCTTCCTCCTCCTCCTCCTCTTCCTCTGGGAGCAGATGTCCATGGCAGGGACTGGTGGGAGTAAGCTGACTGGGTCCCTCGAGACTAGTGCCCAGCTGCAACTTTCTCATGTGGCGCACCACTGCTGTGGCATTAAATGCTTGCTAGATGGGTACAGAGAGAAAGGACGAAAAAGCATTTTTGACAGCTGCTGGGGGGAAAAACAACAAAGGCAAACAAAATGTGTTGTAACTCCTGCCAGTCCTAATACTGCTCTTTCAGTCAATACACTGACCTTCCATTTACTTTTGGCAAAGTTTTTCTTGATTTGAGCGCTGACAGATTCATGGATATTCTTGTCTAGCGCTGTGTCTCCGCAGATCCTGCAAAGTTATGAAGAATAGGTCAACTTGACATTAGCTGTGGAGACTTCTTGGAACCATTTGAGTCATTTATCCTCTCAATTAAAACATCAACATAAACTTAACCCATTCTTAAATTTGATATTAATTGATAAATTCAATTATCAATAGTCATTTTTCAAGGAAATTTTTCATATTGGCCAGTTCTAGCCTCTGATAGAATCAGCTTTTATAATTAAATTTATCATGGGTATATTAAAGGTAAATAAATATCTTGGATTTCTGCACCTTCTGTGAAATTGAACAAAACATTTGAATGTAAATATTTCTGACATCAAGAGACTAACGGTTTTGTGAAATAATTACTTTTGTCGTACATCTTCCTCATGTGTTTTATTTTCATTTGGTCTGCAGTATGTTAGATAATAGTGAAAAAAGATAGAAGCCTATTTTCAATCCTTATAATTCAATGGGGTTTTTTTTATCAGTAAATGCCAACGATGGTCAATTTATATACATAGGAAGTACGACATAAAACCTATATATCCTAAAATGAAACTACACAATTTGAGGTACTTTGCTTGTTCTGTGATTCATTTCAGTTCTGTTCTGTTTTTTGGGCTCTTTGATCAGCTATTTCTGTAGATATCAGGCCTATCAACTTTCTTACCATGGATGCTGGAGGGCCTGCTCACATGTATATCTTTTTAAAGACTCTTTCTCCATCAGGTGACAGATGAAGTCTTTGGCTGCAAACAAAGAAATGCAAATTTTCTGCCAACTGTCCCAAGTCACCTGGAAGCAGGCATTTTTAATAACTGGTTGTACCTGAATCTGAGATGTCGTCCCAGTATGGAGAGTCAAATTCATACTCTGCTTTCAGAATCTGCTCAAATAACTTGGCATCATTTTCATCATAAAATGGAGGATATCCACATAACCTGAGGATATTGGAATGTATTCAGCACTAGAAAACAATGACTCTACCGACTGGATTTACTCAAACTTACAGGATATAAGAAATAACTCCTATGGACCAGCAGTCCACTGCCTTGCTGTACGGCTTTTGTGCAAGAACCTCAGGAGCTGTGAAAAACACACATTCAGGAAAAGTGTATGACAGCAGTCAAGTAATCTTGAACTTTAAGCAACATGTGGGCCCCGGTAGGTCAAGTTCAACAGGTCAAGAGCCCTTCTGAGACACTTGAAAATGATTCAGTCAAGAATGAAAGAGCCTCTCACAACACAATGACTGAAGAGGGGTATCAGCCGTAACAACAAACGCTGAGCTCATGAAAGAGAGAGTTGAGGAGAGCCTTACTGAAAGGAGATACAATGCCTTACCCACGTATCCAGGAGTACCACAAGCTGTGGACATGACACTGCCAGCCCCCTCAATCTTAGACAGTCCAAAATCACTGATCATAATTTTAGAGTCTTCGTCCATGCTGTAGTACAGCAGATTTTCTGGCTGCAAAGACGAAGAAAAAAGATAAAAAAGGATGGCTCTGAAATGGAAAAAAACATCAACTACTATTCTTCTGTGCTCCCAGAACAATGATACCTTCAGGTCTCTATGGACAATTCCCATATCATGGAGATATTTGACTGCATCCAAGATCTGGTGGATGAGCTGGCTGGCATCTCTCTCTGTGTAGAAACCTTTCTCCACAATCCTGTCAAACAGCTCACCCCCAGACACCCTGCCAGGTCACAAACAACTGTTCAGTACCGATGCACCTTTGCTAACGATATAAATATAACAGCGTTTCTGATAAATTCAAACTTCAACTATGCAGAGGTTTTCAATATCTATAAAGTCTGTATCTGAAATCTATAATCCACAAAATTTGAAATCGATTAATTTTTCAAGTACTTCCATTTAAGATGTAAGCTGTTACTGGAGAGTGGAGACCAATTATCAGACTCTGCAGACAAATATTGATAAAACAAATTTTAATGTTAGACACTGTCAGTAAATACAGCTTGTCTGAATTGGATTGTCATAATCTGACAGAAACTGTATGAGTGATATACAGGACCTCTGGGATAACTATGAAAATATGTTTGTCTTGATTTTTATTTATAGCCTTTTTGATCATACATATGTCGTACTGTATATGAATCCTCAATCTAAATAATTACAATAGCAAATGGTCACATGTTTGCTTGTTACATTCCTGGTAAATTTTGCTATAAATGATTATAAATGATCATGAACCTGGCAAATGTGTCTAAGAAAGAGCAAAAACTCACAGCTGCATTACGAGATATAGATGTGATGTACTTTCAAAGATGTCCTCCAATGAAACAATATTGGGATGCTTGATTCTGAGAGGGCAAAATGTACAGAAGTCATCAGAGTATGCTGCTTTTTCAAATGAGCCACTTGTCCCTAGTGCTTACAATCAACTGGTCACCAGATGGCATTCTTGCTGCATAATTCAACTGTAGAGCGGTTCACTCCTTTGTTATGGTCTTCAGGAAATGCAAATCAAACCTGCCTTGCCCTAAAACAATATTTGAAAAAAATAATGAACAACTTAAGACATGGAAACTACCTCCTGCTCCAGCTGACCAATGTCTGACAATGGATCCATCAATATAGAAGAGCATCAGATGCAGTGTCTCACAGAAGGACAAAAGCAAGAGACTTGAATCATTTATTGTATGAAACAACTCTGCAGACGGTTATGCATCTCTCTTGAATTTCAAACTCAGTTGCTAAAACCAGCATCACTACAACGTCTCAACGGCAGAGTGGAGCCAAAGGAACTTTTGGTCGAGATGGAAAATCCCTACTTGTGGACTTTTCTCTCATCTTCTTTGTGTATTTATTTAACAATGACTTGAGGTATTTGTCTAAGCTCCACTCCTCCCATTCTTCCACATCTTCATCCTGCTATCATAGCCTACCCCTTCGTCACTTCTCCACCCTCTATATCTCTTTCTCTTTTCTCAGCACACTGCTGCGGGGAACTCCACACCATCCATCTCTGTGTGCTGTTGCCCTAGCAACAAGGACACTAAAAATAGGCCTATCTTCTTTACTCCTGACATTTCCGGTGCACAATCCTACTGTTTCTACTGACACCATGCATTTAGTCACCTATTTAATTGACCACTTGCACATTTTCTGTAGTTATACGTGCATTGTTGTCAGAGGCTGACTAATTCCTTCTGAACACAAAGCTTCAGCTGGAACATCACAAAGCACACAACCTCACCTGTGCAGGACTGCAATCTCATTTTCAATGTTGGTCTCTTTGCCTTCCAGTGCTTTTTTGGGGATGCACTTGATGGCCGCCAGTCTCTGGGTCCTCTTCTCCTCTGCTAGAACCACTTCTGAGAAGGCTCCCCTGTAGCAGAGGAAACAAAAACACACACACAAATTTATCAAATAGAAGCACACAAACAGAAATCTGAAGTACTACAAGGTGAAATGGACAAAACTGAATGGCTTAAATGAGATTAATTCTCCTGGACTAACAGATTTTTAAAAAATATAAAAAGAAGTACAAAAGAGCAACATATTCATATTTCATACTAATTAATTTTTTATTATACTAATCATATCTTTTCTGTATAAAGCTGTGCTTTTGTTTGTTTCACTTTGTTTAACACTCCGTTATCACACATTTATGTGGCCTCCTAAAATCTCCCTCTACATTTTACCACAACACCAGTGAGTTTAAAAGAGATATGTGTGTGAGTGTGTGTATGAATGGAGATTATATGATTAATTCAAAATGGTGACATTAAAGAGAGGCTTTGTGCTCGAGGGAAAGGTGAAGCAACAGTCTCATACACACATGCTATTAAGCCTATCAGTTGCTTTAAAAGGAAACTACTGTATTCTATTGATTCAGTAACAGATACAATAAATATTGTGTGACTGGCTCTGAGCGAGGCGAGACACCATTATGGATTATGGTGATGGTGAGAGGGAGAATGGTGTGTATTTAGACATTCTCCTCAGAGGAGCGTGGGAGGGAGCTCAGGATGTGGCCTTTACATTCAACAAACATTGTCAGGATCTGCAGGGATCCTCTACATGTGTGTCCTCTGTCATGCTCTGTCATGGAAAGTTTAATGTCCTTGTTTTTACAGATATTCCCTCTTCTTTTTCATCGGGCACATAAAACTTGAAATTTTAATTTTACTTAACCAACATTAACGCTTTCATTCTTTGTGATCCATGGTCACTCTGAGATGGCTATACGCAGTCACCATGTTATGCTTAATGAACCAGTGTGGCGGAATCATTTTTATACTGGAGCTGATGCACATGAGCAGAGATGATTTATTCCCAGAGATATCTCTGGCTTCATTTGTGAAACGCCTGAAAAATATAAAAGTGAAATTACATAAAGTTCAAATTCTCATTGATTTATGGTTTACAGCTACTGCCTTCTAAAAAGATTAAGATTTGTAAACTTTTTACAGTCAATGAGCAATTATCAAATAGGCGTTTTTGCCTTTGAAATCAAAAACCAGTAAACAAAAAGTAAGACGCTAAATTCAATAATATACGAGGCAAATTTCTACAAATTACACAAACTTCTGCACATTGACAAAAATCTTTGATGGTTATGAAAATGCAATGTTTGACTATTCTACAGATTATTTTCTTCATTAATTGATTAATAATTATATCTTTAATTTGTCAGAAGATTGTAAAAAGTCTCTTTTTCCCAAAAACTGAAATGGATTTTTGTTTGATTTAAACATGTTCAGTTCACAAGGTTCACAAAATACTTCCTCTTGTGAGCTAACGTGAACTGTACATTTTAATGCAATCACGGGAATGCTATTGTCAACATTTTTGCCTTTAATGGATGGGATAGCTGAAGATGTGTGAAAATGGGAGTGAGGATGACTGATGTAGCGTGTGGCTGGAATCGAGTCATCAGCCACCACACAAGGACTATGTCCTCTGTAAACATCTGTGTCTACTTTTGTTTGTTCACTTGTTTGTTACATTCCGCTTCAAAGCGGTGATGTATTGTAATTGTCAGTGTCCGTGTGTTCATCCGTTTGTCCATTCGTATGTCCACCAAATATCTTCGTTTCTATCTTGCAGATAGAAACATTACATTACTTGGGTGGCAAAGGGGATGAAAATGACATGGTGACCTTAACCTTGAGAAAACTAGGTCAAAGTCATATTTCAACTTTTGTACACTCAGGAACCAGATAAGATAGAAGTTAGACCATAGATCAAAACTAGTACTTTGATCAATGACAGTAGGTCGGAGCACTAGCTTTGATCTTTGACCTATGCAAGTAGGTCAGGGTAAAAATTTTAATTCAGGGATGTCGCAAGATGTTGCAGTCTGTGACTGCATTGGTTCTTGTTTTCTTTTATGACCAAAAAATGCTTTGCAATCTGATTTGTGAACTGGAAAGATTAGTTTTCTACAGTACCCACAATTTCCTTCCTGCATTAAAAAAAGACAGAAAATTGTAAATTACTGCAGTTTGTGGTTGGTTTATAAGACAGACTACTGAAACTTACAAATGTCTGATTAGATTATTTTAGTAATTTGGATTGTGATGAGTTTACACGTGGTTAACATGCAGCAGGTCTGACAAAAATTAAAAATCAAGTTGATATTTTTTTCTTAGGTGGTAAAGCATCACTTAAAAATGAGGTTATAATTAAGTCAAATGAATATTTATTAACATAGCATAGCATAACATAACATTCATATCCTTACTTTCAAATAACACATCAAATTATTCCACCCGTTGGAATTTGCATTTCATATTTGTAATTAAACAATAATATGTTTGTGCCGCTGTTGTGTGTTCTATGGTAATGTTCCAAGCGCCAACAGTATGCTGGGTGCTATTGCATCGTACAGTGTAAGACAATCCCTCAAGAGGACGCTCTATAGATTCCTCGTATGTTCGAAATTAAATGTGTGGTTGATTTTAGTATGTGGACTGGTAAGGCATTAGATCTTACATATTATTAATTTTCTTTCAACTCTTTTCTTTTAACTTTTCTTTAGCTCCTTCACTTGATGCAGCAACTACGGTACTCATCCTTTTCCAACAGATTCATGGCGTCAGACTTGGAGGTAATAAGGTATTTTTATTTGATCTATGTTTCATTCTCATCTTGTCTGCAGTTGGGTCATGTATTTTGAACTAAACGTAACGCCAATGTGAATAACATTAGTACAACTCATCTTGCCTTGCCCACATTTAGTATATAAGGACCCCACTCTAGAGTCACTGACTGATACTGACTAGACATAACAGAGTTCAGTTTACCCCAAGAAAGTAGTGTATCCCTGGGATGTGCTTCAAGAAAAATGTGTGCATCCTAACATGACATTTATGCATTCCAAAAGTAATAACAAGACAGTCAGAGACTGCAACATCCCCGACTTACCCTGACCTTCTCTCAGGTTAGGTCAGGGTATCCCAAAAGCAGTACCTGACTCATAGACTAGTGCATATAGAGAAGGCCAGTGTAGATCAAAGCTAGTGCATAGGTAGATCAAAGCATTAGCTTTAATCTAGGCTCTTACACTGACCTTCTCCCTCGTCTTTCTATCCTATCCGGTTCCTGAGTGTGAAAAAGTTGAAATTTGACCGTGACCTACTTTTCTCAAGGTCAAAGTCATCATCTCACTTTCATCCCCTTCGCCTCCCGATTAATGTGCTTTTTGTTTCACCTTTCTATCTACAACGGTTGCAAAGATATTTGGTGGACAGACGGACAGACGGACGGACGGACGGACGGACGGACGGACAAACGAATTAAGGAACGCACGGAAGAATGCACAAACACTGACAATCGCAACACATCACTGCTTTGAAGCGAGATGTAATAACAGAATATACAGTAAAAGCGTACACAAGGATTGAGTTTTGCCAATAGTACAATATTAGAATTAAACAAACTGTTAGTTTTAGTGTTTTTATAAATAACATTATAACTGTTTAAGTAAAAAATGAGTAAAATTATATATTAGTTTTATCAAAACATTAAGCCTAGTAATCATTTTGAAAAATCAGTTTTAGAAATAAAGAAAGATGTAATACAGTTTTTTTCACTTTTGCTTTTCACTTTAGTTGTCTTTGCTTTTAACTCATACATTGTATTCTCCTTCTCCATGCTGAAAGAGCCTTCTCCACACACATTTCAGTAATATCTGTCAGTAATATCTTGTCTTTTTTGCTTCATTAACTTTGGTTCTTTTTTATTCAAGAAAGCACTCATTGTCACTTGCTTTTTCTCCAACTTTTGCATCTTTTTTGGAGGCATGGTGATAATCAATCAATCAATCAATCAACCTTTATTTGTATAGCGCTTAATCACATCAGCAGACATTTCACAGCACTTTAACAGACAGAGAAACCCAACAGTACTCTTCAAGCATAAGCGACAGCTTATGCTTGCTCTTTAGGGCCTCACTAACTCCTCGCTCTCACTGCAGTGTATAAACAAGCAGCGGTCGTGTTGCCGTTTTGTCAGTTTTAATAGGGCAAAATCACGCAGGTGAGTCTCGTGAGCAAGAAACTCGAGCAAGAAACTCATGCCAGATCAAAGCATAATGGCAATTTCCATGTTGAAATTTAAGTGGAGAAATGGAAAATTGTGAATATTTTTGTTGAATGGAAGTGCATTTAAAGCATACATCCCAAGGATGCATGCTGTCTGACGATCATGCATCATTGTCAAAAAATGTGCATCAAAGACGCAATGATGCACGCAAACAAGAACACTGTATAATAAGGTTCTCCACCACCCACAGCATGGCTATTAGAACCAAGCTCATCAGGAGGGCCTGGACTCTATTTTAAGTTGGTGAGAGCCAATGACAAGGTGGGAGCCTATTTGGTGCCTGGATGTTGAGTCTTTACCCCAGTAAACAAGAGGGTTTTTTCCCTGGGATTGACCGTTGGTTGTGTCCGTGCACCAAATGGTAGTTAGGAGAATCCAGCCTTTGAAGACTCCTCGAATTCTAATGCAGGCTATGATATTCTGACCAGAAACAGCTTGCATGATCTTGAACCTGGGTGGTGTTCTGTTACTGGACTTGTTTACCTCAGTTTTCCCACAACAAACACATTGTTCCATTGTGGAGTCATATTGTGAGGTGCAATGACATAATAGGGCAAGTGAGATGCTTAACCTGGATGTTGGGGTTTTACCACAGTAAAATAAATACATTTTTTACAATACATTGAGACACAATCTCAGTAAAACAGTTTCACAATCAATGTATCTATTGTAGACAGCTATGAGACTGATGGATGATCAATCTGTTGATCTCCCAATGATGCAAGTGCAAACATGCCTTCAAAAGACCAAAAAAGCTTTCTCTTTTTTGCCCAATCAATTTGACTGTGTGTGTGTGTGTGTGTGTGTGTGTGTGTGTGTGTGTGTGTGTGTGTGTGTGTGTGTGTGTGTGTGTGTGTGTGTGTGTGTGTGTGTGTGTGTGTGTGTGTGTGTGTGTGTGTGTGCATGTGTGTGTATGTGCATGCGTGTGTGCATGTGTGCATGTGTGTGTCTTGGAAACATAAATCAAGTGTGGATATGTGTAGGCATTACATACAAATTAATTTATGTTCATGTTTATTTAATAATTATTTTCCACACTTTAGGCAACATCAATATGGAAAATAACTTCACATACAGTATCAACCAAACATCTTATTGGGCCATGATGAATTGTACTAATGCATATTTTTCAGCATCCATCCATGCATCCATCATCCATCCATGCATCCATCCATGGGGTCATGTCACAGTGGCAAAGAACCTCAAAAGGTAGGCATCCTGGAGGCATCTACTGTAAATAAGATACACAACCATCACAACTGACTCCTGGAAGAACAAAAGTCCTCACCTTGACTTTTGGGTTGAGCTCAGCTGGCCTGTACTGCCCTGTAAATGAAAATTAATTTTAGCCGCTCATGTCTGTGAATCCTTAGTCACTCCCCAGATCTCAAAACAATGGGAAAAGGGTTGGAAATAAACCCACAGCTTTGGCTGATGACTCAGCTCTCTCTTCACCATGATGAAATGACACAGCACCAGTATTACTGCTAACACCACCCCCAAAAACCCTGTCCATCTCTTGATCAATTTTCCCCTCTTTTATGACAAGATATTGAAATTCCTTTACCTGAGGCCGTAACTGGCTTGCAATATGTACAATCAAAGGCTGACCATTATGTTATCTGTTACCTTCTGCTACCTTAAGGACAGGTTGTCCTAAATCAAACTCCAAACATACCTACTATTGTGAGGATTGACTGGATCTGAATATTATATTCCAACATAAATCAATTAATGTCACATACTAAGTTCCTGGATAAAGCTCCTCTGTAATCTTCTCTCTGAGGATAAGAAGCTTTCCGTCAACACATTAATTCTGCCCTCTGCCAGGTCCACCTACAATGACAGGTGGGAAAAAATATAGTTTAATTTTTTCCCTCTATATTTCCTGAAATATGGGAGAATGGTATCCTGGTAATTCATTCCTTCAATCCCTGTTATATAACCTTAATACCACACATCAAATTACAATAACTGTTGAAGTTCCTTTGAGTCCAAGTGGAATCCAAACAGAAGTTGTTAAAAGTTCAGCAGCAATCATGAATCAAATCTATAATCTGTTAGTCAAAGAGCATTTCATACAGTATGTGAGGCACTGAGACACTGACTGGTGGAGTCACGTTTGATGTCCTCCTCCAGCACTCACAATAACCAGACTGCCTCATTATCGTCCCACTCCTTCTTCACTTTTTTGGAGGTGAACCAGAGTTGCACAGTCATGAAAATCTGACTGTTTGAAGTCTCACTGGGGAGGCAGGTGCGGTTCCAAGAAGAACCTAAAAAAGATAACATTCCGTACAGCAAAGTCATGTCATCACAGGTGGTTATGTGCTGTGCCTCTTGTGCTTAGTTTGGGGTGGGAGGAGAGGTGATGGACTCAACCCTGTCTCCCTGGAGAGGGCATTCACAGATCTCTCTCAGTTTAGTGCTCATAGTTTTCCACTTTACTGCATGATACAGCTGCATTAAATTGATAAAAAATATAATCTACTTTTGATTCTAGCAATAAATTGATTAAACCAGAGTCAGTGTAACTGCAATGAGAAATAGCTGGTTGGCTGGTAAAATGGTTAAACCTGAGTTTTGAAATTATTTCATATATTAATAAGCTACAATTAGAATGATCTTTCCTAATGCTGTGAGCAAATATATGCTCTTGATTAGTGAATAAATGAAGCTGAAACGAAGGTGATATGTGACCTGCTCCCCTGTCTCACACAACATCAATCATCGCATGAGCAGAAGGAGGTGAGGCTGAGTCTGACGCCTTCAGAGACAGATGGATTATATTACAAGATTGAAGAATGTTTGTGTGTGTTTGTGTACAATAAGATGAAACACTGACTTTCGATTTCAGTGTACATGGCAGTGTGAAACATAGGCTTTCCTACAAAAAATACTAGTGCTGACACCTGCTTTAAGTCCATTCAGACACAACTTGTCCTTAAAACATGAAACAAATCAGAGCTGACATGAAGGCAAGAATGCTGTCATCCCCTGACACCAATGCACACCAGGACATTCCTGTCCTCTCTGTGTTTCCAAGCATGCCGTCTCATCCTGGCTTCCTGCACAATTCCTCACCTGTCCCCAATCTATTCCTCACCTGCTGCCTCTCAAGTTGTCAAAAAGCAGAACTCAGCTTGTCTTGCATTCGTCAGCTAACCATATGGTAGCTATATCACTCTTTTCACTTATCCCTGTATATTTTCTCCTAGTGTTTCTCCAGTTATATCAAAATTAATCAATGATTTCTCTGCATTCAGATCTCTTGCATCAGTCGCCACTCCTTCCCTTGCTGGCTCACGCCTCATCATTCTTTGCTCAGGCACAATTCAGGCTTCAACTGGAATCAAGCACTCATTCAATCTCTCAACCAGTCGACAGCCTTCACCTGGTTCTCCAACTTCAACCGAGATGAGAAGCTCTGTTTTAAATATATTCATTCACCCATGAGTCTGCTTGTAGGAACACAGCCACAATAAAAACATATGCATATTAAATACATATTACAACTCAAGCTCCACCTCCAGCACCCTAATCCTAGCCTTTTTTTCAGTTTTATATATTCTGTTAAATTCCATTAACTGCAAAAGTGAACACTTGCAAATTGTTTGGCCAATAGCAAGACAAGTAAAAATAGGCATAAGGGACGATGTCAGTCATCTTTCGAAAAAGTAAAAAATCTAGCAGCATGAGCAGAGGAAAAATGAGTGGTAGACTGTTAGTGGATAAATGTATGTGCTCTGTGTTTTTCTCCATTTTTATTTAACCAATGTTTGCTATACTTTAACAAGATGTGGTCCATTTTAATTTTTTTCATTTTCTTTCGCTTGTCTGCCACAGCGGGTCACGGGGAGCTAGAGCCTATTCCATCTGGAATAGGGCGTGAGGTGGGGGACACTCCGGGCACGATGCCAGTGCGCCACGGAGCCACACACAAAGACAGACAACCACACAAACAGACACTCACTCACTCCTACGGGCAATTTGGGACCGGCCAATTAACCTGAAGCTCATGTTTTTGAAGGTGGGAGGAAGCCGGAAAACTCGGAGAGAACCCACGCCGACATGGGGAGAACATGCAAACTACGCACAGAGCGGGACTTGAACACGGACCCGCCGTGTTGTGTAGCGACAGCACTACAGACTGCGCCACCATGCCGCCCAAGATGTGGTCCATGTTACCACAAAACAGTCTACTAGACACGATATGGCGTTTTAAGTGTTCCATATTCAACAGTTCATCTGAATCACAGTAAAATGTTCTACTTTATTATTTATGTTTATAATTTTCATAGTTCAATCTAACCTTGAGGCATTAACTGTTGAGGCTTCTGCAGATTCTTCATCACAAAAAACCAACAAAAAAAGCTCAGTTAAATAATGCATCTGACACAAGGTGAGCTGGTTAGGGCCCTAGAAGTGTGGGGTACATTGCCATCGCCCACTAAGCCCCGTTAGCACACCATCATGGCCATGACAATTCCAAATGATCAGTGTGACTTACGTCCCGAGCACTTCTTTGAAGTTATAATGTTCCTTGATCTCTGATGTCTTCTTTTTCCACCCATTGCCATCTTCCCCAAGAGGCATCCTACAATGCTGATCGAATTTACGACACTGCAGCTTTGGGACAGAAAGGAAATAATTTAAAAGGAGTCACAGTACATGCATATGTTTTTATCCCACTGTCTGCCCAGAAAAACCTATTAAAAAAAAGTGATTGGGAGGGTATGGCTACATTGATCCAATGGTGATATCCTATAGAGGACCAGTCATTTTTAATGATCAGACAAAAACCTCCGAGATACAGTAGTCAGCATACATCATCATCAGCTTGTGGCCACTTTAAGATGCTGTTTTAGAAACAAAAATGCAACACACACAATGGGGAAATATTAAAACTAAAATAATCATCAATCAATCAATTGGTATTCTAGCACTCTTTACTGTAATTAAGAGATTATAGACAATATAAATAGTGTGAGATATTGTGCCTCCTTTAAAAATGTTCACAGCAGTTTGAATGATAACTTTTTATTACATTCCGCTTCAAAATGGTGATGTATTATAATTGTGAGTGTTCGTGTATTCGTTCGTCTGTCCGTCCGCCCATCCGTTAGTATGTCCACCAAATTTGTTCGCAACTGTTGCAGATAGAAAGATGAAACAAAACGCACATTACTTGGGCGGCAAAGGGGATGAAAATGAGATGATGACCTTGACCTTAAGAAAACTAGGTCAAGATCAAATTTCAACTTTTGTACACTCAGGAACCAGATAGAAAGACGAGGGAGAAGGTGATTGTGCGTAAAACCATAGATCAAAGTTAGTTTTTTGATCAATGGCTGTAGATCAGAGCACTAGCTTTGATCTTTGACCTATGCAAGTAGGTTAGGGTAAAATTTTGAATTCAGGGGTGTCGCAGGATGTTGCAGTCTGTGACTGTATTGGTTTTAGTTAAAGTCATTACTTGCATTTTCAAGACCACTTCATTTGACTTGGCTGGGCTACAGGCCACGCCAATCAAAGTACATCTGCGTTGAATAAAGTCAACAAGACTTGCACAAAAAGCTTGAAGGCATGCCCAGAGAGAGAGGGGGGGGGGTTGGATGGATGGATGGATGGATGGATGGATGGATGGATGGACGGATGGAGGGATGGAGGGATGGACGGACGGACGGACGGACGGAGGGAGGGAGGGAGGGATGGATGGATGGATGGATGGATGGATGGATGGATGGAGGGATGGATGGAGGGATGGATGGATGGATGGATGGATGGACTTTCTTTAACCCAAACTGGGAAATGTAGGAATCATGTCTACCATGATCTGGATGAATGTGAATCTTCACAGTAAAATCAAATTATGGTCAAAGAAAACAGGACTCTTCTATGCTGGATACTATTTGTCAAAATCTATGATCTGGTGTTTCATACAACAACAACTTATACGAGGCTGAGCAAACTCCCTCGAATTATAATGACAATTGAATAGGACCAGAAATATTCATGAGAAATGAATCAAATATATCAATATTAATAAAAATGATTTGCACTGACAATACCATGTGACTACTCTCCAAAAATAGCCATGATATGTGCAGACTTCTTTGCTGACAAACACTCACGCAACAATATAGCAGTAAATAACAGCTTGAAAGTAGGGCAAACTGCAGCAGAGATGTTCACAGGAAAGGGACCATGTACAGTCTCAGTAAACAAAGGCATGGTCAGCAGAGACTCATACCAGCTGGGGGACCTGTGCTATATTTAACATCTGAAGCATTAAACAATTAGATTTCTCTGACGAAGAGTAGAGGACACGGGGGCTTTGAAAGGGAACATTTGATAACATGTCCTGTATTCAGGTTTTACAAAGTGAATGACGTGCCGGACGCTGAATGGAACTGACAAACATTTTGTCAGTGCAGTAAGACTGCCATCCTGAAATGAGTCCGATTGTCGTGTCGGAGATGTGCGCGCAATGCGAGTGCGAGAACCGTAGCCTATGCAGCGCTCAAGGGTATGGCAGGCAAAGAAAGGCAGCATCTTCGGATTGGATTGGAATCTGTAAGCGCTGTCAAGGTTTAGAGAGTTTTACCGCGATCGGACAAAGTATAAACGATTAATTGTGAATTTTGGTTATTAAATGAATGGGGGAAAAAAAACATACCTAAATGGCCTCTGTAGCTGTGAAGTGCTCTCCTTCCCGTTGGGAGCAATGTGGTTGCTGTGCTTGTGCGCAGCGCTGGGTCCGCTCGCACTTCTCCTGACGTCAAGAAAACCAGACGTCTGAGGACGTAGTGCAGCATAAAATCACTCCCCGTTCAAATCGAGCTGCCGTCTGTCAGGAGATAATGCGAACAGCTTTTAGGAACACCTGCTTGTTATTTTCTGCAAGTTCCATGCTGCGCACTTGGAAAACGCTCGTTTCGAGGCAGAGTACGTAGACGATTATAGAAGCAGGAATAAGTTGTCAGTGTGAATAGTTAATCATACAACACTGCCACACAGGCGATCTGGATTCTTTCTGAAAATACAGAGATTTGAAAGAGGATCAGTGCGTTTCTTTCCAAACGTGAGCTTTCAGGTGATTAAAGCTGTGATAGTGTATCCTCTGCGTCTTTGACTCATACACTAATTGAGCCGTCTGCACGCCCTCGTGGTGGGAGCTGGCAGGGGTGTGAAACCATTAGTGTTATGTGTGTGAGGGGTGAGGCCTGTACACACACACCTGTACACACATTTTCACATGATAGACATGATAAGATGTGCCAGACAGCTTTGTCAGAACTTATATCATTTTATTACAAGTGTATGTTTGGACCTTAAAGTAAGTTGTCCCTGTTACTTTGCCTTCTGGACCTTGTGTCAACTGATCAAGTAGTGAGAGATGGATGGAGTGATATGCAGACATATGGAGGCGCCCTGGGAGGGTAGGCTGTTTGATGCCCTGTTAAACGTTGCCCTGGCAGTGTCCAGGAGGTGAAGTGGTACCCCTCCAGCAACTAGTTCACACTCCATATGTGGTCAATGCTGGTCTTGAACTGAATAATAAAAATAATAATAACAATAATAATGATAGTCTATTGACAATTCATTTCCCGCCACCCCAAAATAGTTCACATTTTAATTTAAACTTTATTTAATTGATTTATAACTATATCAATCAGTGCATTACGCTGTCCTTTTTTTAAAGAAAAAGATAGGATAAGATAAGCCTTTATTCGTCCCACAGTGGGGAAATCTTCCACAATGACAGCAGCAGTAGTCAGAGAGAATTAAAGAATAGGACAGGATGCAGATAAGATGAAAAGAAAAACCTGCAAATATAACCATGAGCATATAAATACAAATTACCATACATTTTGTGGTCAAGACATAAATTATACTATAAGACTTTTCTATTCTAATTTGCTGAAATATTCTCCTCTCCCAGGCACTTCTGTCATCTGCCCTTTCCTCAACTCTCCTGCGCAAACCATCACTTCAAATCACTGGACAAAATCTATCCCAGGTAAAATAATTTATCATAAATCAGAACCAGCAAATAGATGTTTGTGCACCAAAAATGATAAATGAACCGTGAATTTCTCAGTTATTTTACCCCTTATAAAAAAAAGTGAATATGCTTGCTCTTTTCCAGTAACTTATTGTTGCTCATATCTGGCTGGAGACTTTAGAGATCCTTCACTTAGGGATTGAGTAAAGTTCTGGAAGGCCCCCATTTAAAAACAGAAGAGAAACATCAAAGTTCATCTTTTATAAACTGACATTGATATTAACATTTTACTCTTATCGCTATATTTACATCCTGCTTCAAAATGGTGATGTATTGTAATTGTCAGTGTTCGTGTGTTCGTTCGTTCGTTCGTTCGTTCGTTCGTTCATTCGTTCGTTCATTCGTTCGTCGGTCTTCTATCACACATCACACCTGACATTTTTCTCCACCTGTACCATCCTGCCTGTACACACTTCTTCACCTCTTTTCCAGACTCTCCATTGCTCTAGACTGTTGACCCTAAGTACTTAAATTAAAATCCTCCACCTTCTTGATCTCTTCTCCCTGTAACCTCACTCTTCCACTTGGGTCCCTCTCATTCACACACATGTACTCTGTCTTGCTGCGGCTAACCTTTATTCCTCTCCTTTCCAAGACAAACCTCCACCTCTCTAGCTTCTCCTCCACCTCTTCCCTGCTCTCACTGCAGATCACAATGTCATCTGCAAACATCATAGTTCATGGAGATTCCTGTCTAACCTCGTCTGTCAGCCTATCCATCACCATAGCGAACAAGAAGGGGCTCAGAGCTAATCCACCTTGAACTCCTCTGTCACACCTACAGCACACCTCACCACTGTCTTACAGTCGTCATACATGTCCTGCACCGCTCTAACGTACTTCTCTGCTACTCCAGACTTCCTCATACAGTACCACAATTCCTCTCTGGGCACCCTGTCATAAGTTTTCTCCAGATCTACAAAAACACAATGCAGCTCCGTTTGGCCTTCTCTGTACTTCTCTACCAACATCCTCAGAGCAAATACTGCATCTGTAGTACTCTTTTTTGGCATGAAACCATACTGCTGTTCACAAATGTTCACTTCTGCCCTTAGTCTAGCTTCCACTACTCTCTCCCATAACTTCATTGTATGGCTCATCAGCTTTATTCCTCTGTAGTTGCCACAACTCTGCACATCTCCCTTGTTCTTAAAAATGGGCACCAGCACACTTCTCCTCCATTCCTCAGGCATCTTCTCACTATCTAAGATCCTGTTGAACAACCCAGTCAGAAACTCTACTGCCACCTCTCCTAGACACTTCCAAACCTCCACAGGTATACCATCAGGACCAACTTTCTTTCCACTCTTCATCTTCTTCAATGCCCTCCTCACTTCATCCTGACTAATCTTTGCTACTTCCTGGATCCCCAGCAGTCACTTCTTCCAGTCTTTCTTCTCTTTCATTTTCCACGTTCATCAACTCTTCAAAGTACTCTTTCCATCTTCCCATCATACTATTGGCACCTGTCAATAGAATTCCATCCCTATCCTTAATCACCCTAACCTGCTGCACATCCTTCCCATCTCTGTCTCTCTTTCTTGCCAACCTGCATAGATCAGTATCTCCCTCCTTACTGTCCAACCTAACATACAAGTCATCGTAAGCCCCTTGTTTGGCCTTTGCTACCTCTACCATCACCTTATGCTGCATCTCCTGTCTACTCTCCTCAGTCCTCTCAGTGTCCCACAACTATAAGTATATAACTATGTTTTCTACATTATTTTTAGCTGCTCTTGCATCTGCATCTGCTCTTGCATCTGCCAATAGGCCTACTTAAAAAGAACTGTAAATTTGTGAGAAAAGAATAACAATATAAATATTTGACGTTACCACCCACCAGTTGCTTGACAACAGGATCACAAGTAATTTATAAAGCACTGAAAAGTGGTTCGTTTTTCTCTGTGTTTGATTAGCGTCAGGACAACATTTTCTCTTGATACATACGTTCAGCACATATTGTTCCACAGCGTAAGCTGTAAAATCTGAAAACACACTGCAAATAAAATTTTTTACAAAGTATCTTGTAGGCTTTTCAAGAGACATTAATATTTCAAGTAATCTTTTTAACACTGATAAATGATCATTAAGAATACAGTACAGTACTAGAATGCTTGTCGTCTACATTAGGTGCAGTACCATTCCTAAGCTGTAGAGGGACACATTATTTGGCGCTTTGTTCTTTTACAGCATTTCAAGCACAATACAACCTCAACATCCGGGTAGGAGTTTTCAAACAGCACTTAGCTTGCGATAAACATCTTTTGCTCAGGGAATTACTGCAAACTTTGTGGCCACAAGGTTAGCTTTTTTGAAGTCACTTTCTTTCTTAATGTTTGCTTCTGCGTGTTTTCTTGACGTTTGCATGTATTTTTCATGCCGGCTGTGCTAGTTTGTTAGCGGGTAGACATGCTAACAGCCGCTCGCCTGTTCGCTTTGTTTCATACATCCCGAGCGGCGGTCTGTCGTGGATGTTATAATTGTTAGTCTTGACGTGAATTGTGCGATTGGAATAAATCACATTTTTATATCAATCCCGTGTAAAACCATGTGAATTATTTTTTTCTTTTTTTTGTTTGTCTTATAGCTAGATAACTAGCCTGTTATTAAGAATAGAAAAATAATCAGCGATGTCACTGAGCTCAAAGAGGAGAAGAGCCACCTCGCCTTCCAGCAGCGTTAGCGGAGGGGGTGACCTGGATGATGTCTCATCCTCCACTCCTGGGAGTGGGAGAAAAAGGAAAAGAGTATCCAACGTTCCTCCTGTAGACACGGTAAATTCATTGTTTATTTACTGTTCCATTTGTATGGTGTTGAATACTTTTGTTTAATATCTTTACACGCTGCTACCTTCCAGTAGATATGCATGTTTATTATTACCTGTTTTGTCCAGATTGCTGTTTGTCACGAACTGTTCAACACCGTGAGGGACTACAAGGATGAACAAGGAAGGCAGCTGAGTGAAGTGTTCCTAAGGGTACCAAAGAGAAGGTATGGCCGCTTAAAACTCAGATTACATTTTTAGTTTGGTCGTGATGTAGGATGGGTCGGCAGACCTGTCCAAAATACATCTTGAAGTTTAGGCAAAGTCCTTTCTAAGATTCTTTATTCTCTGGGTTCTTGTTATTGAGGTAAAGTAGGAGACTTAGCCAATAGTCATAAGTTTAAAAATGTATTCCTGGCAACAAGTCTAATACAGATATCCGGGCTCTCTCAGTGTCCCTGACTGCTAGTACTAAATGGGTCTTACATCAGACACAGGTGAAGAAGAGCTAATTCAATCTTGGCCCGGTCAGATTTAAACAATTCAGATTAGGAATATGCATGAGGGGATGTGGTGTCTTCTGGTCCAATCAGATCGTGACTGGTTTTCGGCCACATCTTCTCGGGGTAGTTTCCGTGTCCGGTCTCATCCTGTAAACAAACTTCCCTGCATCCTGATCACCCCATAACTGAAAACTTCCATTAAGGGATTTGTTATTGTAAGTGTGTGTGTGTGTGTGTGTGTGTGTGTGTGTGTGTGTGTGTGTGTGTGTGTGTGTGTGTGTGTGTGTGTGTGTGTGTGTCAGTGTCAGATTAGATAAGTTTGCCAATGTCCTCCAAATGGAACTGCCACTGCAACCGTGTGTGTGTGTGTGTGTGTGTGTGTGTGTGTGTGTGTGTGTGTGTGTGTGTGTGTGTGTGTGTGTGTGTGTGTCAAATTAGATGAGTTCAAGTGTGTGGAAATTTACTGAGACAGAGTGATAGAAAAGTTTATTGTATGATTAAAATTAAATACTTATGAAGCCAGCAAATAATGAATAGCATGCATTTAAATGTCTTCAAAGTTTATGTACAGACACATTATAAACTAAACATGTCACATTGATCTTTTACAGATTATTTGATTGATTGGCAGCTGTTCAGGATTAAAGACACAGTAATATTCCATCTGTTTCCTTTTTTATTTCTATTTTTTTCAGGAATCAGCCAGATTATTATGAAGTGGTGTCCCAGCCAATTGATATGACTAAAATTCAGTATAAACTGAAGTCAGAAGATTATTCTCACGTGGAACAACTTACCGCAGACTTCCAACTTATGTTCAACAATGCTAAGTTATTCTACAAGGTGGGGGCAAAACATTTTGGCACAATCATGCTCTTATAGATGAACAATTATTTCTAAACATCAAAATTTCACAGTTCATTATTTTTATTTGTGGTCTCCACATTCAAGCCATTTCTTTATGTCATGTCATTCAATAACTTAGAGCGACAGTGAAGAGTATCGAGCTGCATGTAGGCTGTGGCAGTTACATTTGCAAACAAGGGCTGAATTTGTCCAACCTGGGGAAGGAGATGAGGATGAGGATGATGGTGATGATATGGATAATCCAGGAATGGCAGTTGAAGATGAGGCAAGTTCTTTTCCTCTCCTCTTTGTGACACTGTCACATATGCGCACCATATGTTCTTGTTGTCCTACCGGGAGGAGGCCGGAGATTTTGGTGAAGAAATAGAATGGAGATACACAATGCTGTATCCATGCAAAAGGGATGGCAGACTTGGTTGTAATTAATTCACTTGTCATTCATGTTTATAAACAGGGCTGAGTGGGTAGACATACAGCACCACCAAAAATATCTGTTATTATTGTCACTTTAATCACAGGAATAAAACAGTTGTCGATAACACCTTCAGTCATTTATATTTTGTCACCATATTTCTTTCAGGCCTCAACTGGCAGTTTGAAGGAGGTGTTGGAGCAGCTTTTGGAAGCTGTGGTGTCCCATGCTGATCCATCAGGGCGTCTGGTCAGTGAGCTATTCCAGAAATTGCCTTCCAAAGTGGTGAGTCGTTGAATGTGTTCATACTTCAAATAGTGCCTCAGAAAGTGTTGTACATGTTGACACTGACATGTCTGTCTATCTTCTCTAGCATTACCCAGACTACTATGCCATTATAAAGGAGCCAATAGATCTGAGAACAATAGCACAAAGAATTCAGGTAGTCATTTTGCTTGACTGATTTTTCATAAATTCACAAATGGAATAATAATTATGTTATTATAACCAATCCTAATTTGTATTACTGTACTTGCATAGATTGGACACTACAAAAGTGTCAGTGCTATGGCTAAGGACATAGACCTGATGGCCAAAAATGCCAAAACCTACAATGAACCAGGATCTCAGGTTTTTAAGGTAATCTCTCTCTCTCTCTCTCTCTCTCTCTCTCTCTCTCTCTCTCTGTGTCTCTCTCTCTCTCTCTCTCTCTCTCTCTGTGTCTCTCTCTCTCTCTCTCTCTCTCTCTCTCTGTGTCTCTCTCTCTCTCTCTCTCTCTCTCTCTCTCTCTCTCTCTCTCTCTCTCTCTCTCTCTCAAAAAGGGTTTACTCCTCAAGTCTTGACAATTGCTTGCCGTGTTTGTGTGTATATAGGATGCAAACACCATAAAGAAAGTCTTCATCCAGCGGAAAACAGAACTTGAACATGCTGAACCCATTAAATCGAGTACACGCATCAGGTATTACACCTCAGTTACTTAGTTGTTAATGTTTGTTTGGTCAAAAACACATCACAAAATTACAGGTGATAACAGTTTTCATGCTCATGCTGAGCACTTTCATTGTTGCTATTCAGAAATCGCAGGTCTGGCCAGGGGGATCGGCTCTCTGGTGTCACTGTACCTCTACACTATGGGTCAGAGAGTGAGGATGACCCTATAATCTCTGGTAAATTGTCCTTTAGTTTGTGGCAAATGTACCTTGTCCCTTTTTTGAGAAAAATCACTGTTTGTAATATAAATGTACATGTTTTTAGGGTCTGTATGTTATGACGAAGGAGAGTCAGAGGCTGAGAGTCAGAGCTCTAGTATGGAAATGAGCAACCCGATCTTCCAGCTGTATGAAGCTGTGAGGGGCGCCAGGAACAACCAGGGCCAGATCTTTTCTGAACCATTCCAGCATTTGCCTTCTCGCAGGGAATATCCAGACTATTATCAGCAGATTAAACAGCCCATTGCTCTGCAGCAGATCAGGTAAGAAATACATGTCACCTGTAACACATGACAACATGAGTTAACGTAACGTTAGTAATGAGTTTTATTGGTTAATTTTCTGTAATTATGCTTGCTAATCTGTTTGTATGTTGAATATTTACCAAAGTACAGTTGAACATAAATTGATTGTTTATACAAGGTAAAAACTCTTTGTTTATCTTCAAGAACAAAAATGAAGAATGGCGAGTATGAGAGCGTGGAACAGATGGATGCGGATCTTACTATGATGTTTGAGAATGCGAAGCGATACAACATGCCTAACTCAAATATTTACAAACGAGCCTTTAGGCTTCAGCAGATAATGCAGGTAAGAACATTGATTTTTTTTTTCTATCAGGCTGTGCTACCAGGTTTTCTTTTTCAATCTTCAAAAAAAAATTTAATTTAAAAAATGTATTCCTATAGAGCGAGAGAAACAGAAAAAGAGCATATATGTATGTATGTATATATATATATATATATATATATATATATATGTGTGTGTGTGTGTGTGTGTATGTGTGTATATACTGTGTATATAGATTTATTTTTTTTTACACAAACACATCGGTATATGTTTTGTTGATACAATGTAACATAATTAGTATAATAATTACAGTCATGGAAATCATTAAAATTGTGCACTTAGGCGAAAAGGAGGGAACTTCTGAGGAGAGATGACGAGGATGGAGACAGCATCCTCTCCTCTGATGCAGGGAGCACGAAGAGGAAAAGGTTTGCTTACTAATTGCAAAAATAAAATGCATGACCATTGAAATGTAGTTTGAAGTCACAGTGTTGCCAATTGAGTTCAGTTGTTTTCTGTGTTTCTCTTTTTAAGCCACAAGAAAAATGTTAAAAAGAACCGAATGAAAGTCTTGTACACTGCAGTGACGGAGGCGCGGGAGATGGGTACCAATCGGCGTCTTTGTGATCTCTTTATGGTCAAGCCATCCAAGAAAGACTATCCTGACTATTACAAAGTCATCCTTGAACCGATGGATTTAAAAACGATTGAGCACAACATTCGCATTGAACGCTATGCCACAGAAGAAGCGCTGATGGACGACATGAAGCTCATGTTCCGTAATGCCAGACATTACAATGAGGAGGGCTCTCAGGTAGACAATCCATTGAAATGATGCAACATTATCTTTTGCTGTTCCTGAATTATTACTTTCCTAACACCCATCTTTTCTGGGGGTCTTTATTTTAGGTTTACAATGATGCCGATATTCTTGAAAAGATTCTAAAAGACAAGCGCAAGGAGTTGGGACCTCCACCGGAGGAAGATGATGTGGGATCTCCCAAACTGAAACTTAGTGAGTTTGATAAAAATCTGTCTTCTTCGATCTTTACCTCATTGGCTAGAAATCCCACCGTGTAACTCACCTTTGTGTCATGCAAATTTCTTGATGTGTTAGACAGAAACTATTTTAAACATTTTTTTTTCAAAATTGTATGTTTCTAAATGGAAAAAGTCCTTTTTTATTTATATAATAATCTTTCCTCTAACACAAGCTCAAACATTGCCAGTTCCACGTTGCTATCTAACTGGCACAAAGGAAATTTGTTTCTTAGTTTTTTGTAAAACTTTTTTTGTTTTTCTTGTGGTTGGATGATTGCAGTTCTCTATATCTTTTACTAGTAAATATATTTTTTATAACCCAGGAAAGAGTGGTGTTTCTCCAAAGAAGTCCAAATACCTCACTCCTCTCCAGCAGAAGTTAAATGAACTGTATGATGCTGTGCGAAACTTCACTGACCGTCGAGGTCGGAGGCTAAGCACAATCTTCCTCCGACTGCCGTCTCGTGCCGAGTTGCCCGATTACTACGCTACAATCAAGAAACCCATTGATATGGAGCGCATAAGAAGCCATATGGTGGCCAGTCGTTACCAAGATGTTGAAGCCCTGGTAGAGGACTTTGCTCTCATGTTCAACAATGCCTGCATGTATAACGAGCCAGAGTCCCTTATCTACCGGGATGCTCTAGTGCTGCACAGGGTTCTGCTGGAAACACGCAAGCTGCAGGAGAAAGGCGAGGACTCCGGGCCTCCAGCTGTGGTACCTCTCGTGCGAGAGCTGATCAGGAACCTGTTTGTGTCCGTGCTGGGCCATCAGGATGAGGAAGGCCGATGCTACAGTGATTCACTGGCTGAAATTCCTGCTGTTGATCCAACTGCCCCTGAGAAAACACCACTAAACTTTGATGTGATCAGGATGAATGTGGAACGTGGTCGCTACAGGAGATTGGATGTCTTCCAGGAACACATGTTTGAAGTGCTGGAGAAGGCAAGGAGGTTAAACAGGTACATCAGTGTATTTGTAAGAGGCTAACATGCTTTAGCCATCAATGAAAACAGAATTTTCCCAATGGGGAATTTTATGCTGATGAAGCGTATGACTGTTCATTGACTAACTTTTGCTTTTAAACTGAATAGCTTGAAATACCATGCATGAACTTTTTTAGAGCTCAAGCTTTTGATGACATGATGTGTGGTCTTAATTCATTAGATCCAGATTCAGGATTCAGCTTTAAACACATTTACAAGCATTCGGTGTAAAATAGTGCAACCATTTTATGTGTAATGTTTTAATTTGTGGTAAAGTTTCTTACAAGGTGAAATTGAATTCCCAGTTAATCTGTAAATGAGTGTATATGAGTGTATCGTGTCCTGAATCGGGGTATGCTTTACTGATAATAGGATAAAGAGAAATCTAAGCTGTTTTTGAACATGTCTCTTTTTTGCATTTGCAGGACTGACTCAGAGATATTTGAAGATGCAGTGGAACTTCAACAATTTTTCATTAAGATCAGGGATGAGCTATGCAAGAATGGAGAAATACTGCTGTCCACTTCACTCAACTTCACACTTAAACACCTTCACAGCGAGGTGGAGCAAGAGAAGAGGGAAAAAATTCCTAAAGAAATTGAGGAAGACAAACAAAAAACAGAGGAGGAGGAAAAGAAAGGTGTGTCTGAGTGTGTGTGAATGTAAGCGTGGGTGCTTGGCACAATACAAATGATATTTTAGAATGTTTATGTGGTATTAATCAAACTACTATTTATGTCTCACTTCAAGAAAAGGACAAGGCTGAGGACTTGGAAGGAGAGTCATGGCAGACAGAGAGTGAAACGGAGCGTGTGTACATTCAGGAATGCAGCTTTGAAAACAACGTTTATAACGTTGGGGACTTTGTCTATGTGGAGCCTTCAGAGCCAAACCTGAAGCCACATATTGTTTGCATTGAGCGCCTGTGGGAGGATGAAAGAGGTAACACACTGAATCCATTTTTTGGCAAGTTATAGAGAAAATTTATGATTGACTGGCTACAACGCAATTTTCAAATAACAAATAGGCTATATAGGAACTGTGTCTTTCTTTTTAAAAAAAAGTCATGGCCTTAAATTGCCTGTAGACACTGGCTTAGTTTTTATTATTTCTCTTTCTTTTTTTTTGTTGTCCTGAATATTGGTTGGTATTTACGTGTCTGCTTGTGTGTAAAGGTGAGAAGTGGCTGTACGGCTGCTGGTTCTACAGACCCAGTGAAACCTTTCACCTGGCAACACGCAAGTTTCTAGAAAAGGAGGTCTTCAAGAGTGACTACTATAACAAAGTGTCTATTCGTAAAGTTCTGGGCAAATGTGTGGTTATGTTTGTAAAGGTAAGATTGACAGAAACTAAATCGCCTCTGGAAAATTGTTTTTTGTAATTCATTACTAAGATCTCCTCACATAACTGTGCCTTGTTTCATGTTTCTGTAGGATTATTTCAAAATGCAACCTGAGGGCTTCGGGGCAGACAATGTGTACGTGTGTGAGTCCCGCTATGCTGCCAGGTGCAAGTCCTTCAAGAAGATCAAGATCTGGGCTGTTCCTGTGAGTTCTGTAAAGTTGATCCACCGGGAGGTTCCGTTGCCTGTTGTCCGTGTGTCTTCCATGTTTGCCAAGCCTGACCAAGACAAGCTTTCATTTACTTATTCAGATGGATCCAGTTTTGTGGACAAGGTGAGGAGACAGATTTCTAGATTTTGTACATATGATTTTACTCTTTTTTTTTAAATTTTCAGAAAACAAATTGTCATTTTTTTAAGGTGAAGATGAAGGCTGACTTATGGGTCTAAATGACACAGTATATTTCACCAAGAAATGTCTTGACTATAGGAAATTAATTCATAAACCAGAGGCATCTGTATCTTGTTGATATTTGCCATGTGGTCCACGCTTTTGAAGTTTGTCTCATTGCAAGTACGTGACTCACATACATGTGTGTTTTTATTGATTAAGGAGAAAGAGGATGTCCCTATGGAAATAAGCAGTGCTGAGCCTGACTGTCAATACTACGAACAGTTGCGCTACAACAACGTGTGGTTTAAAGTTGGAGACTGTGTTTACATCCAGTCTCACGGTCTGTCAAAGCCCCGGGTTGCTAGGTGGGTGAACGTACATTTCCTCCATAGTAGAATAATGCCTATCATTTCAATTAAGTCAGATGCTGTGTTGGTCCTGCATAATTATTACTGTGATTTTAACTATTACTAACATGGTTCCCTTGACTTTCCTGCAGGATGGAGAAGCTGTGGATGCAGAATGGAACTGTTTTCTTCTTTGGGCCCATTTTCATTCATCCCGAGGAAACGGAGCACGAACCAACAAAGATGTTCTACAAGAGAGAAGTTTTTCTGAGCCATCTTGAGGAAACCTTACCCTTGACCTGTGTCATAGGTACTGCCTTAATGGCTTTACAGAACATTTGCTCAGTTTTCAGAAATCCAGTGCATCCTTCATGGATAGTTCAAACATTGTGGGAAATAAGCATTGGTAGTAACAATGAGAAGATGAGAAGATTAATGCGTCCGTCCTAACCTGAGGCTACTGTCATGCATCACTTGAAATGGCTGACACCACAAAGGAGCTGGCTACGGCGCTAACTCTCACCAATATCTGCATGTCCAGTATTTCAGGCCTACACAAAGACACACACACACACACGCACACACACACGCACACACACACACACACACACACACACACACAGAGACACAGACAGACACAACACAGACACACATATGATTAATAACGACTAGTGGAAATAATATTTTCTCCTGCGTGGGATTAATGAAGGTTAATTCTTATTCTTCTGACAGAGACAAAACCCACCTTTAAACCTTATGAACTAAAATGTTAGGATTTGTTTGAGCTTTAAATCTTGAAATTGTGTGTCTTCATTCTGCTTGTATTATTTTAACACATGTTAATCATCAACAGTCTTGATAGCAAACAAGTTCAATTCTTCCTGTCTCCAGGAAAATGTGTGGTGTCATCATTTAAGGACTACCTGTCCTGCAGACAGACTGAGGTTGCAGAAGAGGATGTCCTGCTGTGTGAAAGCCGCTACAATGAGATAGAGAAACAGATGAAAAAATTCAAGGGTCTGAAACGCTTCTCATACTCTTCCAAAGTAGTGGAGGATGAGATCTACTATTTCAGGTTGGTCAGCTAAACACAACATAGATTCTAATCAAAAGCTATATGGTTATTGCAAAGCTATTGTGCAAAGTCTGAATTTTTTTTTGTGCCGTCTTTTCCCTGTGACTTATGTAGGAAATTAATAGTACCACAGAAGGAAGCATCTCCATATTTGAACAAGAAGATAGAAGAGCTTGAGGTTAAACTGGCAGATATAGAGGATGTAGATGATGACATGGATGATATGGATGAAGAGGAGGAGTCACAAGAGATGCCTTCTATGCCTCAGATGCAAACCCCACATTCAAGTGATATGGACAACATGCCATACATACCCTCCCAGGTACCCATGTAGTAAAAAAAGACCTTAATCTTAAATCTCAGTTCACAGAACCTGATTGTTTTATCTAACTTTTTTTTTTCATTAAGTCCACTCCAAAGGTGAAGGGCTTATCAAAGAAGGAAGGGGCCAAGAGGAAGATGAACATGAGTGGCTATATTTTGTTCAGCAGTGAAATGCGAGCAGTCATTAAGGCTCGACACCCAGACTTCTCCTTTGGGGAGCTGAGTCGCCTTGTTGGCACTGAGTGGAGGAACCTAGAAGCTCAGAAAAAAACAGAATACGAAGGTGAGAGGACGCAATTAATGTATTGCTAGCATTCTCTCAAGATACAGTAGCTGATGTAAAGACTGACATGATTCGTTTCAGAACGCGCAGCTAAAATAGTGGAGCAACAGGATCGTGACAGACCAGTGCAGAAGCAAGTGTCCCCTAGAGCAGGTACCCCCGTAGGGGCACTGATGGGGGTGGTGCCTTCGCCTAGCACTATGGGAATGATAAACCAGACCATGTCACCTGTGTCAGGTAACCCCTCTCAGAGGCAGCACGAGTTTGGCAACAGGACAGCAGGAAAATGAGGCTGGACTGTTAAAAATTGTAATACCCTAACATATTTATCTGAAAACGTACAATCTTAAGGCAATGTTTTCCTACTTCTGTTGCATCGTTTTATCTCTAGTTTTTATTGCCGCTAGCTTCATGAAATTGCATGACATTGATTGCATGACTGACTTTGAACTGTGAATAACTTCATTTATTTTGTTTTCTTTTGCCTGCTAACATTTACAGATCCATTTGTTTTGTCCGCCCCTTTTGCACACTGAGCCTTTAACTTCACTGGGTGTGGTTGGATTTCATGATCTACATATTAGTCTCTTTCAATAGCAAAATTTTATCAGAGGTCTGTATGTTGCATGAAGGTTGAGGATGGAGACACACAGAGTCCATCACATTTTGTCATTTTGAATAGTACTTCAGGAAATTGTATCTGAAGGCCTGTGTGTGAAAGGGGCACTGTGTGCAGTCGTAGTGCATGTTGTTTTAGAGTCACCTGCATGTCACTTATGCATGGATGTGTTGTCCTCTCCTCACCCTTTTCCCCAAGGCATGATGGGAGCTTATGGCCCACCTTACTTGCCAATGCAGGGCCCCTATGAGGGCTTGTTAAGTGTGGCACCAATGTCACCATACCCTGCAGGGGGCGCCCATCTGCCTCCTCACCATCTCCAGCAAGGCATGCCTGGGTACCCTGGCATGCTTCATCAGGGTAAGGGTCACTGTCCAAGCCACACCTGCTTCGTCACATCCAGTTCTGTCTCTCCTGCTGGAGGGGTTTACCTGATCCACAGGCTGCACAGCCTGATGTACTCAGCAAACAGTCAAAACTATTTGGTCTCAACTTCTCTGTTTACTCACCTGCCATTCTTAAAATAGACAGCATCCATATTAGACATTCACAGATTTAATGCATGTGAAACCAGTCTACTAATGTGAAACTCATTTGAAAAAAATATTTTTCCGTAAGTACTAGAAATGCATTGTAGTCTAACATGAAACAACTTTTTTTTTTTAAGCTTTTAGTTTTATTGTAATTACAAAATACACAGAAACACATTTTATTATTTAACAGGTGTAATTGGCACTGGGATGAATGGCATTACAGGAACTCCTCCACCAGGAAACTTTATGCAGCAGGTGAGTCCCATTTTAGAAAATATCCATGAGTCCATGTGCCTGTCCCTCAAGGAAGTTGTGATGTCGCAATCACAGCATATTCAGCCAATCTCTACAGTACTGTACTTTCTGCTTGACCTTATCACTTTGGTCATATAGCAGATCACATATTTCCAGATTTGACCAATCATAATACTATAGCTTTCTTCAAGTTTAGTCAAATAGAGCAGTCATTGATGTTGAGCCTGCAACTTCGTGGAGGTACTGACATAACTCACAACTCTATTTGGTCACAAATATTCATAATGTTATTGTCTCTGTTGTTCATTAGTGCTGACATTCTGCTTCAGTCATGTTTTTGTTTTTGGCATTGATGTGGTCAGAATGCTTCAGTTAAAAAAATAATTTCCCTCTTGAATTATCGTATACGACATAGCTTATAATTTCACACATTGTCCACTTGCTAAAAAGTATATTGTGTTGTTTTAGCCTGGGATGTTCAGCCCAGGATCACAAGCTCCACCGCCATATCCAGGACAGGGCCAGCCCTCACATCTTCAGCCCACCACACCAATGTTTGTGGCTCCACCACCAAAGACCCAGAGGGTACTCCATTCAGAGGCCTACCTGAAGTATATTGAGGGCTTGAACGCAGAATCCAGTACCGTCAGCAAGTGGGACCAAACGCTAAAAGGTGGTGTTCCCTAATTCCATCTTTTCATCTATAGCATGTGTACAGAAGCATTCCTGTGGCCATGATAATTATTCTACAGATACTCCATAGTGTTTCTACCCAAATGATCTAATTAGATTGAGTAGGTTTTTCATAATTTTCTGTTTTTTAATATTACATTTTTCTTCAAAAATCATAACACTGTTTTCTAGCTAATTGTGAAGACAATAACGTCAACGCATTAAAGTGTATTTATGTCTCAAGGAAAGTTAGTTGATGGGAAAATGGTCTTGGAACCGCTAACCTTCCCATATGCGGATGACATTTATTATCTAAGCCGCAGATGTTTTTGCTGTGATGTATAGACTCATTTTCTTTTGAAGCTAAAATTGTGGTTCCTTTTTATCAGACCAAGTGTCTCATGTCTTCTTTTTTTTCTTTAACAAAAAGCAAGATACGCAGGATTTGTGATTAAATACTTAATGGAAAAATAATGGTTTCTTCTTTGTTGCCTTGACAGCTCAGAAGCGTGATGCTCACCTGACCAAAGAGCAGGAAAGCCGGCTGCCAGTTCACTGGCTGAAAAGCAAGGGAGCTCACACCACCATGGCGGATGCACTGTGGCGTCTGCGTGATCTGATGCTGAGAGACTCTCTGAACATCTGTCAGGCACACAACTTGTGACCTGCTGGCCCCAACCACTATAATCAACTCATTCACTGCTCTTGCCCTTAAGAGATGGAATTTAGACAGAAAGGAAGGATTATAATTCATAGAAGCAATATTTTATCGGGAATCATTATCATTTTTATATTTATTAGCTAATGTAATGGGCTTGATAATTATGTGTGTATTTTCATTTTTTACAGGCCAGATTAATTGTACATCAAAAGGTGTTAATTTGGTTAATTGATACTACCAAAATAAAATGTACCAAAACTGTCTTGATTATAATTTGTTGGTAGATTGCATCAGTCCCCATTTATTTATATTTATACGCCTTGAAAAAAAGACTTTTGTTTATACTGTATTTCGAAGAGAAACAAGTGAAAATTAAAATATCTGTGCAGGTTCCCAATCATCCAGGTTGAGTTAAATCAAGAAGAGCAACGTCTTCAACCCAGTTTAGATAAATCCAGTTGATTCTTTTCTGTTCTTCTTGACATAAAATCATATCCGGCATTATTTTGATACCGCTTCCTGTCTGTCAACGTCACTTCCTGGGGAGAGAATTCCGCAAGGGCTATTCTCTTTAGTGTTTGCCCTGTATTCCCAATGCCCATCTGTTAAGCGCCTGTATTTTGATAAAGAATAACTTCAAACACTTAAAACTGCCCATCAGTAAAAACTAAGGACGTTGGTTTAATTTGTGTCATGGACTAGGTAACAACCGAACAAAAAGAACGGCAAGGTGAGGTTATTTTTCTGCAGTGATGTACTGAGTGCCGAGTTTGGCTAGCTAGCGACTCCACTGGCTCGTCCAGGTTCGCTGGGAATTATTGAGGCATACAATTATCAATGAACAATAGCAGGTGCTGTAGTCAGTGACACATGAATGCTTCTTCCGGATAGAGCATTGACACTGTGGTCACAGTGTTCTTCTTTCTCAGCTCGATTTCGGTTCATTCATAGCTCGTTTGCTAATGTTAACGTGGTCTTCTGGGAGGTGTCTTTAGTTATCTGGCGGCCTAAATTAATGTACACCTTAGACTACCTAATGTGTTGCTGACAACAATGGTTTCTTTTTTAGACAGATGCCAACGACTGCAGAAAACATATAATTCTACTCGTATGAGCCCAATGGTCGTGTGTGCAATGCAAGTGGTTTGGGCTAAGATTTTTCCCCCAGCTAACGCTACCTAGCGTGTCGGCTACTGCTATAAAATAGAGAATGTTTGGCTAGACAATACATCTGTTTTGTTAAATTGCGTAAAACATCTGGTGAAATAAGGTGCTCGTTTAATGCAGTGCATATTTAGTTGTATTTTAGCAAGGTTTCAAGGGCCCCACAACACCCAGATTGTGATAGCTTCCTAAATTTGTACCTTGAATACACAAGGTAGTTTTAAACTTCTATCATTCTGTTGTCAACCAGTATTGACAACCAGTGTCGTTGAATGTCAAGGTGAGGAAATACTGTAATGGCACCCAGCAGTGTGGTTTAATCTAGCTCAGACTGCAGGCGCATCAATGTTCATTCCACCTGACTACATTGATTGTCCCTGCTGTTGTTAGCTGTGACTGTGATGCTCACATCTGTGTCATTCTGTGGCTGGACATAAATCATAACCTATAGTGTATATTTTTAAGGAGAAAACGTGAGGTATATTATCTTGGACGTCCTCGATGCTTGTAATATTTACAGTGCACGTCCTGTTACTTTTTGCCACATATTTAACAACTGCTCTGTATGATTTCCAAACCTTCAACTGGACTGCAGGTTTTATCATACAACCTAAATTGTTTGCTCACTGTTAAAGCTAACCTTGTAAATCAAAATACAGTATTCTTTATGCTTGTCAGGTTTCATACCATCCATCTATCTGGACAGAACATACAAACTGGTCACAGAAAGTAGCGGTGTCTGTGCATGATAAGAGAACCTTCTGTCTGGGATGACAGGGTCAACCACTACACCATCATGACAAATTCAACAAAGGATTTAACTTAATGATTGAAAAAATGTCAGTGCAAAAGCCACTTGTGAAGGTCAGTAGTGAGCATTGTTATTGCTCAGTTAAATTGTGCCAATGGCACAACATTGTGCATAGATAGGGATGGGATTTTTTAAAATTCATTTATTTATGTCTGGACTGTGGAGGACAGAAGTGACAGGCAGTCCAAAGGTTTTTAGAATCTGACAAAGAAAAAAGATTGAGGCATATTTCATTATATTCAAAACAACAATTTGGCACATTTACTCGTACCAGGCGGCACGGTGGTGCAGTGGGTAGCTCTGCCGCCTCACAACACGGCGGACCCGTGTTCGAGTCATGCTCTGTGCGGCGTAGGAATGAGTGTATGTATGCGTGGTTGCATGTCTTTGTTTGTGGCTCCGCGGTGCACTGGCGTCGTGCCCGGAGTGTCCCCCGCCTCACGCCCTATGGCGCTGAGATAGGCTCCGGCTCCCTGTGACCCGCCTTGGTGGATATAGCGGTGGTAATCTGAAGATGACTGACTGACATTACTCATACCCTTTTTTTTTTTCCCAGGCTCATCAAACGGTCTTACCACTTGGGCATTTACCATTACTGCGCCAGTAAGTTCTTTACTTGATCTCAGCCTACAATTGACAAAATTGTGCAACTACAACGAGGATGTCCCAGCTCCAGTTCCAGTGTCCTTCCAGTCCCATGCCTGCTGCCCCTGCCTCACTGCAGCTGGGGCAGCCACAACCTGGCTACAGCCTCCCTTGTTCTTCAGGCACCCTACCCTCAGAGAGTGCTAGCCAGCCCATCAGGAGCTCTGCTCTACCTGCAGCCTCAGCCACTCCTTACAACACCACCACAGGTTTATTTTATGTTTGTTTGCAATTGTCTTTGCAAATGTGTTTTGTGGGGAGGTGGACTCAGACAAATGTTTGTGCGTGCAGAGTGTTTTGTTGCTATGGCTGCTTGAAGAAAACTAAAATGTACATCAATCTTTACTTATTTCATCACACTCATCATTTGTTTAGCACTGCAGACATTACAGAAAGTTAGAGCCAATTTCTAGTCTCCTACTACTCGCAGTTATAATTACAGTACAGAGATGAAGTATAGACCACAAGTCAATAGGTGGAAGTGAACTGCTGGAAGTAGCCTAGACAAAACACATTACAACATAAATGTAGACAAAACAATATTAAACAGTAACAGGCCTATTTTAGTTTAGTTTGCAGTACGTATGAGGTAGTCCTCGTATGTACTGCAGTAATACACCATCAGCATTACCAAATGTACACAATACATTTCTTTGGCCTTCAATAATTTAACTGCCAAATATAAAGTGGATCAGATGAGTTATATGTCAGCAACATGCAGGCTCATCAGGAGTCATTGCTATATTGTTAGATTGTTTTATACAGTTATGTTTGTTACAGTTTCTAACATGGCAAACCCTAAAGAGAAGACCCCCATGTGTTTGGTGAATGAGTTAGCCCGTTTCAACAAGATCCAACCTGAGTATAAGCTGCTTTGTGAGCAAGGACCAGCTCACTCAAAGGTACTGTGTGAGCAAATTATTTTTATATTTCTTCCCTGTGTCACTTGATGATGCTAGTGACAAAGTGTCAGTGATTTCCTGGTTTTCCTACCCCTGTCAGATTTTCTCAGTTCGACTTACACTGGGAGATCAGCACTGGGAAGCAGAGGGGACCAGCATCAAGAAAGCCCAGCATTCCGCTGCAGCATCTGCCCTTGCTGAAACAACACTTCCTAAACCCACCATGAGGACGTCCCGCAACACAGGCAAGAACCAAGGTGGACTCTTCATGCTGTCTTGTTCTTTTTCTAATGCCTGACTGCTAATTGCAAGTTTGCTTACTATCAGATTCATGTTGTGTTTTCGTCGTTTTGGCTTCACAGCAGATAGTGTGACACATACCATGGAGTTAAATGCATTATGTATGAAGCTTGGTAAAAAGCCTTTGTATAAACCCATCGACCCGTACCCGGGTATGAGACCACCAAATTTCAACTACAACATCCGGGCTCCAGGACATTATCAGCGCTCAATGCATCAGTGAGTTGTCTTCACTGTGATATTAACAATACTCTTTGAATGTTTTTGATTTAATATGGGGGTTATTTTTGAGATAAGGAAAATACAGTGCCTTTTTTGTTTAGGTACTACTACCCATTTCCTCCAATGGGACCATTGATATACCACATGGAGCTTTCTATTGGAGGCCAGCAGTTCATTGGTAAGGGACGCACGCGGCAGTTAGCCAAACATGATGCTGCTGCTAAAGCGCTGAAAGTACTGCACAAGGAGCCAATACTGCAGCAGTTGCCAGTGGTAAGAAAAGAAGTGCACACACGTGCAAGAGTTCTCTAAAGCATCTATGCAGTTTCATTCAGATTTGCTTTTCTTATTGAAACATTCTTCTCTCATAGATGAACGGGGAACCCGAGGAGGAGAACCTCAACAAATCAGAAATTAGTCAAGTGTTTGAAATTGCACTTAAACGCAACCTACCTGTCAATTTTGAGGTGATTTTTTTGTTTATGTCTGTGTGATTTTATAAATGTTAATAGGAAGTAGTTGTCTTTTTATTACATAGACAAGCTACCTGACTTTTTCTACTTTTTTATCCAGATATATTGCATACTAAGATGGTCTGCTGTACGTCAAAATCTTTTCCTGTTGTTTTCCAGGTTGTAAAGGAAGAAGGCCCTCCCCACATGAAAATGTTTGTAGTGTGTGTAACAATCGGGGAGTTCACTGGAGAGGGCAAAGGAAAGAGTAAAAAGATTGCCAAGAAGCTGGCAGCAGCAGCAGTGCTAGGAGAGCTGAAGAAGCTACCCCATATTCCCGTTTTGGAAATGACAGTGCCACGAATCAAAAAGAAAACCAAATCCATCATCAAGGTAATGTGAAGAGTGAGTAGGACAATACGGACGTGAAGAAGCCTGTTCATCAATTCATGATTAATGTTTCACACAAACAGCTGCAAACCAGTCCAGAATATGGTCAAGGAATGAATCCTATCAGCCGTCTGGCTCAGATTCAGCAGGCCAAGAAAGAGAAGGAACCGGAGTACAGCATGGTGACGGAGAGAGGTTTGCCTCGGCGAAGGGAGTTTGTTATGCAGGTAACTCAGCAGCAGCTGAAACTTGCCATTACTATGATGTCTTTTTTTTTCTTCTGTTTTTGGATCTGGCACATTTAGTTTTCAATTATTATTTTTTCTTGTGCAGGTGATGGTGTGTGGTCAGACTGCAGAGGGTATGGGACCTAGTAAGAAGGTGGCCAAGAGGAACGCAGCAGAGAAAATGCTGGAGCTCTTGGGATATAAAGTGCCTCAGCCTCAGCCCCCTAAACCGGCACTCAAAACAGATGAAAAGGTCCTACAACATCAAAAAGTACTCCATACGTGGTAGACAGAGACCAACCTTTACTCTGTCATTTGCATGTGTTGTTTTTGTGATATTTAGACCCCAATGAAAAAGCCTGGTGATGGACGTAAAGTGACCTTCTTTGAACCTGGCTCTGTGGATGACACATCATTAAGTAAGTATCTGTGTACCCACGCAACTCGTGTTTGGCCATGGTACATATTGTATTATCTAAATTGTGTTTCTGTACTCTAACACAGCAGTCCCCAACCTTTTTTGCGGTTTTCTACAGACCGATTTTATCTTAGACAATATTTTCACGGACCAGCCTTCATTTGCTCGATAATCGTTAATGACGCCAGGACAGCTGTAATCTAATAATTACTGCAGTGGTCTGATGTCAAATGCAAACAACAACAATAAACAACCTTTATTTATAAATTAATAATCAACATCTCTGTAAATGAAATTATTTATTTTAGAATGAAAATCCTTTTTAATAAGAAGTAAATATATTAAAAAACTCAACTCGAGACATTGCGCTGATGAGGTTTATTTTGAAATATAGCGACTGGTAATTAGTGCGTTAAACGAAGGAGAAATACTGATTATTTCTGTATAGAAGGCTCAGTCAAATAATAATAATGACAATTAGTGGGAGCTCTGAGTTTGTTTCTCAGCAACGAGCCGGTCCCATCTAGGTGTAACAGGACACAGTGACCCCCGTAGTGTGTTCTGGACATCCGGTGTACGTAGTTTGGTTGGGGTTTTTTTGTTTTAGTAGACAGTATTTTCTGCATTATAAGGCGCACTGGATTATAAGGCACACCTTTAATGAATTGTTTATATTATAATTTATTTCATATATAAGGCGCATATAATAAAAAAAAATTGAAATAGACTTAAAAAACTAGTGGCTGTAGTTGCGCCATCCGTCCACTAGCTAGAGCATTCATGACTGCGAGTACCTTTATTCAGCTGTGAACGGCCCTATTGTTATTTCAATGAGGCCATTCTGAGGCCCCGTCCACACGATGACTGAACTTTTTTGAAAACGCAACTTTTTTGTTGCGTTTACGCCTTCCGTCCACACAACAATGCAGATATCCGGAACGAAAACGCAACTTTTTGAAAATGCTGAGCCTAGGTGGATTTTTAAAAAAACGCTGGGTCTGTGTTGTCATGTGGACGGCGTATCCGCAACTTTTCAAAAACGCTGACATCTTGCCTGCGACGAAAACCGCTATGACATATTTATGGGCCCGTGTGTACAAACATGACGGATGTATGAACCTTGTTGATGGCAGCATTCTTGCAGGCGTTTTGTGACAACAAAACACGGAAGATTCCTATTGGATAAAATTTGACTCAATACTGCCACCATATGGTTTGGTACGCTTATAGCCGTCTTCGAAAACGCACTGCAACGTTTACATGTGGACGAAGATTTTTTTGAAAATGCTGTCGTGTGGACGCAAATCGTTTTTGATGCGTTTTCAAAAAGTTGCGTTTTCAAAAAAGTCCGTCATCGTGTGGACAGGGCCTGAGCCTCATCAAGGAAACCTGATCACTTGATCACTTTGCCATCTTAGAAAGAAGTCAACACGCTTGGATTTTTTCCTCAGCTGCTGAGATTTACTGATAAAAATACTACAAAATACTGTAGTGCAAAATTATCTAAAAACATAGTCAAATTAGATTTTATTTCTATAGCTCTCAGTGACGTGTGGTGAGGTTCATGGAGGTGAGGCACCGACGTAAAAGTCAGTTCTATGAGCCAGACAAAGTGGCTTATTTGCCAGTCTGGCAAAATACGCCATATTAAAAAACCTGACATTAAAAACTGGTTAAATTCATTACGAGTGGACCACTCAGTTCGAACAGGGTGGATTATTTCCTGATCTGAAGTTCGAAACAGATATTTAAGCTCCGACATTAGTCTTCGTTTATAAATTAAATATTGTTTCAATCGATCGGTAGTCCAGTCGGAGGTGAAGTGCAGCTATTTGCTGCTGTGTGTCCTAAACAGTTTTTTAACCCATTTTTAATGTCAGGTTGCTAATTTACCGGCAAATGCGACGCTGTTTTACTCCTAGAACTGACTGTCTCACCACCGTGAACCAGACAGAATACACAAGCCTAAAATGCACCCCCCCTAACGTGTTGTTTCAGGTATCAACTACATTTGCCAATCAATTGCAGCACACCACCTTTGTCTAGCAGTGACTCTGTTTTTGAAATTTCAGAAAAGGCTGGAAGTTCAGCTTTGAGGGTCTTTCATTCACCTTTATGCCAGTTTCTCCGTGTGTTTCCGCAGACTAACAGAATTGACCGTCACTAGATACCAGATTGCAGCCCTGACACTCGACAATAGCATTTTTTTAGACCAATTAACTTTAAAGTGGGTTATTTCCAGCACCACAGTGGTTGGGAAATACTGAGATCAGTCAGTCAAACTTTATTAATAGAATTGTTGAAAATTCCTTATGTTTTTGTGTGGAATCGTAGTCAGGCACCGGTGTTCTCCGCAGGCTGCTCTGCCGTCAGAAAGCAGGTCAGTTAGAAGGCACTTAGGTGACGCCCCTTGACTACCGTTGTTAGGGGGCTTGGGCCCGAGTACCTTGTGAGGGTGCCCCTGGTGGCGGAGTGCGGCATGACTGCCGGCCAGGCTCCCGGCTTTTTTTCAGCGATCTTGTTTTTAACTAATATTAATATGAATATTAATCCATATACCGTATTGGCGCGAATATAAGACGGTGTTTTTTGCATCGAAATAAGACTGAAAAAGTGGGGGTCGTTTTACATTTGGTCTAGACATTATACCCATTCACAACGCTAGATTGCACCAGAAATCTTTAAAGCGAATGCTTAACTTAACTCCCCAGGCAAAAGCGAACCCCTGTCACAAGAAGAAAAATAAAAATAGCGATAGCACGAAAAAAGAAAAAGAAAAAATAGCGGTAAGAAAGAAAACAGAAGAAAATAAGAGAAGAGATAAACAGAAAACGGAGAAATGTAGCGACAATCTGGAGAAAAGTGGGTCGAAGATCGGCCAGGTTAACCGGCAGCTAAGGAGAAGTAATGATGCAAACTACAAGATGATGGTGATAAATGAGGCAGTCTTCAAACAATTGCAAAGCGGCTGTGAAATATGGTGTCACACAGTGTAATGTACGGAGATGTACTGCAATTATTTTCTGCATAAAAATTAAATTTGGTGTTAAAAAAGTCTTTTTCAAACTTGAGTCTTGAAAAAGAGAGGGTCGTCTTATAATCAGGCTCGTCATATATTCTGGCCAATATAGTATAAGGTGCATCGGATTATAAGGCGCACCATGGGTTTGAGAAAATTAAAGGCTTTTAAGTGCGCCTTATAGTGCAGAAAATACTGTACTTTAGTAGTCCCCAAAGAGAATTTACGGTCATTGCAGAAAATCCCACTTCACAAAGATAGGAGTTTGGAAATGGAAGCAGGGGTTTCAATGCTTTTTTGGCCAATCTCAGGATATTCTGCTTGATTTTAATCCAGAACACTGGCACAGTTGTGGGCATTTAATGTGGGGGTAACGGCTGGTAACCTGACCAAGTCACTTGACTGAGCCCTGTCAAGACGCACAGACGCATGCATTTGTCTGTGCGTCATACCGCACAGAAGTCACTTTTCAAAATGAAACATCTTTTAGACCGATAAAGATAAAAAAGAAAAAATCAAATGTTCTGTGCCGCCCAGTATGTAATGGCACGCAGTCGTCCGGTACCGGGTGTAGTGTCTTCCAGACGTAGTGTGTCTCCAGGTGTAATGGCCCGTGGCCCGGTGGTTGGTGACCAATGCTCTAACAAATAGGACTGTCCCTTTAAAGGTTGTAAGGAGGAGGACTTTCGCCTGCCTTACCTGAACCACCAGCAGCTGCCTGCAGGTATTTTACCTATGGTCCCTGAAGTAGCTCAAGCGGTTGGGGCCTGCCAGGGATCCCAGGCTAAGGACTACAGTCGAGCTATACCTAACCCAGGCAAGGCCACAATCACTGCCATGATTGCCAATGAGCTGCTGTATGCAGGAACATCCTTGACTGCTGAAACCATCTTAAAGAACAAAAATAGCATGAATAAACTTCCCCATGGACCTCTCACCAGGCCTTCAGAGCAGCTGAGCTTCCTTGCATCTGTTCAGGGCCTGCAGGTAACTGATAGCACGTCCCAATAAGACCATAGCTGCACTTGTGATGTAGAGTAAATTTTAGATATTAAAGTTTTCTTTTTTGCTTTTAGGTGGAATACAAAGATTTTCCCAAAAACAATAAGAACGAGTTTGTGTCACTGATTAACTGCTCTTCCCAGCCGCCGCTCATCAGTCATGGAATTGGGAAAGATGTAGACTCATGTCATGATATGGTAGGTTTACTCCAAAATAAATACACATTGTTTAATACTGTTAAACTACTACACTGTATGTCAGATTCATCCGTCAGTGTGACAAATCATAGTGTGTATGAATTGTTGTAGTTGTGAGAAGAGATGACATAAACCTGGGGATGTAGACTGATGTGGATGTGTTTGGAAGAACTAGGGAACCACTGATTTAAAAACGAGTGGCTCATTGTGCCAATTCTAAGTAGGTCTAAGTAGGTTAACATCTGTTTGATCGGACTATGCTTGCAATTAATCATTTAGTGATGATTCAACAGTAAAAGTTTGTTTTTTTAAAGAGCAACATCCAAATCACAACAACATCTTTGTGTCATCTGATCACTGGAACCCGGCATGCAAAGCTTTTTAGAAACACCTTTCCTAAAAGAAAAAAGAAAGGCAGTTTTCAAACGTTACTTGAAAACCCTCTCGTGAAATGGATTATTAAAAATTATGGTGTGTTTGATTACTGACACTCATGCTACTACACAGCAAATGTATAACTGTTCTCCAAGTGGAAGGTGTAGGTGGGATGTGTCTTTTACACCTAGTGCTTTTTTAATGAGTCCTGACAAAGATGTAGTCCAACTTTACTTTATGGGGTTGTTCTCAGCTGAGGAGCAGTAACCTACCCTGTTCTTCACCCTGACAGGCTGCACTGAATATATTGAAGTTGCTCGCTGAGTTGGACCAGCAGTCAAATGAAAGGGCGGGAAATGGACCAGTCTCTCGGTAAGCTGTGACAAACACTACAGTGCCATGCCTTGTGTCAACCCAGATTGTAATAATTGGTCAGGACAGGAACACCATGATTTGGGGCTGGTTAAAAACTGACTGTGACTATATTTGACTTTCTTTCCACAGGTGTGGCAAGCAGGAAATGGAGGGTGACTTGCACCTCAAACAGGCTAACTCAAGCACATTGACACAGACCTTGGATGGCACTATTTAGATGGTCAGGTTGTCTGTAAAAGCACTATAGAAAACTCACACTGTGTTCTTAGTCAGTTTTAGAAGGCAGTAGGAAGCTTTTGGCATCATCGGCCTCCAAAACATCACTGTTAATATCCATTGTTCTGAGATGTTCACAGTTAAACAAGATTGATAGGAACAAGTAGATTATTCCCTTGATGTTGTTTAATTGTCTGCATTATTTATTTTGTTGCTTTGTAGAAAAAAATTGCTGCATCCAAGGCAATGACTGTGGGGTATACATGGTGAAAAACAGAATCCAGTTACGGCCTGTGTTCTGTTTCTGCCAGGAACTTTTTCCTTTCTGTGAGATGTTCTCTTATTCTTAAGTCTTTTGTGTTTTATCCCCACTGAGGTGAATCATGATTAAAAGCTTGTTGGTTTGGACATCATTTCTGCCTTGGGTGCAGCTAATGAACCTTTGATTTTCCTTGGGTGCTTTACATCAACAACCAGTGTTATCAGTATTACCATGTAGGACTGGGAAGACTCTGACTAAATGTAGCGTGTGATGTAAAGTGACGTGTCTGCTGTGTGTGACGGGGATGTTTCCTTGTTGCGTCAGTTTCGCTCATACTCTTTTTCTCCCTTTTGTCAACCTTCCTTCTCTGCTACCCATGGTGATTAAATTTGTGTGCTTATGTGCACAAAACCAACACCTCTGTTGTCTTTCTGAACTGCTACTGATGTAATATATATTTAAATCTCAAGATATGTGGAGCAGTGTAATAATTAAATTCACTGACATTTATAAATATAGTTATTTTTATCCATCATGTTTTAAACAAATTGTTCCCCATAAGTATGTATTTTGACTGGAGTGTATTCTGGAGATGACAGGGATATCACTTCATAAAGTATAGTTTATATACACTTAAGTTGAGTTGCAGTGAAAAATATTCATATGAGAACGTAAACTCCACACAGAAGAAGTCACATGAAGGGCTTCAACTATTTGGCAAAAAGATATCTAGGACTGCAAAGAGATAAAAATATTGACAAACTAAACGGTGAATATTAAAATTATTATGAACAGAACTGAAAATTACACGACCTGATTTTATTGCCCAGTTGGGAAAGCCGCCCCACAACAAAAAATTTCTACATTTGAACTGTAGCATTTCAGAGATTAATTTTAACAGTAAACTAAAGGTTAAACTAAAATCTTTTATTCATACCTTATGTAATCTTAATTTACTCAGAGTCAGTGATGTGTACTGATTCTAAAAACATCTGAACAAGTGTTCCAAGTGTTCTCTTTATTATGACACCAATATTACTCAAATAGACCTTGTGATTGCAGAAGTGAAATATTTGCACATCATATCGAGCAGAGGCCTACTGGGTTGAGTGGTTTTCAATTCTTTTATTTTTTGGAAACAATAAAAGACAATATTTCAGTACATTGTTAAATTGCAGATATGAAAGGCATTCCCGATTTGGCAAAAGCCATAATTTTGTTACCATTAAGTATGTTGTTTAAAATATGGTGAAAACAATTGAAAGGAACTAAAGGCTTGACTTGAACCACAAACTTCTTTGCCTTTGATGATCACTTGGCTGAGTCATCATCATGAGTCAAAATCTCCATATTATTGTGGTTCTGCACATTTTATTAGACCCTGACTTTAGCTAGGTATGACTATGCAACCTCAATGGAACCATTAAGCGTGTGCTTCTTCATGGAGTCAATGAACGGGTACATGCATTTGTCGGATCCCATGAAACGATAAGCAACCACATTAGATTCCCAAGGCAACAACCTGAAAGAGAACATGAGCAGTATATCTCAAAATACTGAGCATCAGCTAATATTTTGCATAGAAGTGCTCATATGAAGAAATGTTTCAACTAAATTAATAATACTTTACTGTTTACAGTGGAATTTATAACATTTTATTGTTAAAGTCAAATACAAATTATTCTTAACTGAAGTGCAGTGAAATAGTTAACACAATGGGAAAGAAGGGGGCAAGAGTCAGATATGTTCACATTAGCAGAGAAAATTATTGAACATTAGGGGATAGAGATAAATGAACTGATATGCAGCAGAACCTTTGAAATAATATGAAAAGCTCAAAAGCATTTTATGTAGTGTCAGTCTCAAGTACGAATGACACCCGACTCATAATATAGTCCATATTTATTATATAGTTTTACTGAATTTCTTTTCCCTAATGTAGCCACAAGAGGACACAAGCCAGTGTCTTATTGTGCCGGTCCCAAGCCCAATATAGAGGGTTGCGTCAGGAAAGGCATCCGGTGTAAAACTTTTGCCAAATCAAACATGCGAATCAAACCCATGACTTCCATACCGGATCAATTGAGGCCCGGGTTAACAACGACCGCCATCAGCGCTGTTGACCTACAGGGCACCGGTGGAAATTGGACTACTGTTGGTCGAAGAAGGACAGGAGGAAAGTGTGTTCGCACGAAGAGAGAGAAGAGGAGCGCCAAGAGTATAGGACTGAGAGTAGGGACGTTGAATGTTGGAACTATGACAGAGAAAGGTAGAAAGTTGGTTGACATGATGCAGAGGAGGAAGGTAGACATACTGTGTGTCCAGGAGACCAGGTAGAAAGGTAGCAAGGCTAGAAGTTTAGGAGCAGGTTTCAAGTTGTTCTATCATGGTGTAGATTGTAAGAGAAATGGAGTAGGAGTTATCTTGAAGGAGGAGTTTGTCAGGAATGTCCTGGAGGTAAAAAGAGTGTCAGATAGAGTGATGAGTCTTTAAGCTAGAAATCGAAGGTGTGATGTTTAATTTTGTTAGTGGGTATGCTCCACAGGTAGGATGTAAGCTGGAAGAGAAGGAAAATTCTGGTTGGACTTTGATGAAGTGATGCAGAGCATACCTAGAAGTGAGAGAGTTGTCATTGGAGCAGACTTCAATGGACATGTTGGTGCAGGTAACAGGTGATGAGGAGGTGATGGGCAGGTTTGGTATCCAGGAGAGGAACGCAGAAGTACAGATGGTAGTTGACTTTGCAAAAAGGATGGAAATGGCTATAGTGAATACTTTCTTCCAGGAGAGGCAGGAAAATAGGGTGACCTATAAGAGTGGTGGTAGGAGCACACAGGTAGACTACATCTTGTGTAGACGGTGTAACATGAAGGAGATCAGTGACTGTAAAGTAGTGGTAGGCGAGAGTGTAGCCAAACAGCATAGGATGTTGGTGTGTAGGATGACTCTGGTGGTGAGGAAGATGAAGAGGGAAAAGGCAGAGCAGAAGACGAAATGGTGAAAGCTGAAAAGGGAAGAGTGTTAAATGACTTTTAGGAAAGAGTTAAGACAGGCTCTGGGTGGCAAGGAGGTGCTTCCAGATGACTGGACAACTACAACTAATGTGATCAGGGAGACAGGCAGGAGAGTACTTGAGGACTGAGGAGAGTAGACAGGAGTACAGGGAGATGCAGCGTAAGGGGAAGGTAGAGGTAGCAAAGGCCAAACTTATGATAACTTTTATGCTAGGTTGGACAGTAAGGAGGGAGAGACTGATCTATGCCGGTTGGCAAGACAGAGAGATAGAGATGGGAAGGATGTGCAGCAGGTTAGGGTGATTAAGGATAGGGATGGAAGTCTATTGACAGGTGCCAGCAGTGTGATGGGAAGATGAAAAGAGTACTTTGAAGAGTTGATGAACGTGGAAAATGAGAGAGAACAAAGACTAGAAGAGGTGACTGTTGTGGACCAGGATGTAGCAAAGATTAGGCAGGATGAAGTGAGGAGAGCACTGAAGAGGATGAAGAGTGGAAAGGCAGTCGGTCCTGATGATATACCTGTAGAGGTTTGGAAGTGTCTAGGAGAGGTGGCAGTAGGATTTCTGACTGGTTTGTTCAACAGGATCTTAGATAGTGAGAAGATGCCTGAGGAATGGAGAAGTGTGCTGGTGCCCATTTTTAAGAACAAGGGAGATGTGCAGAGTTGTGGCAACTACAGAGGAATAAAGCTGATGAGCCATACAATGAAGTTATGGGTAAGAGTAGTGGAAGCTAGACTATGGGCAGAAGTGAACATTTGTGAGCAGCAGTATGGTTTCATGCCAAAAAAAGAGTACTACAGATGCAGTATTTGCTTTGATGTTGATAGAGAAGTACAGAGAAGGCCAAACGGAGCTGCATTGTGTTTTTGTAGATCTGGAGAAAACTTATGACAGGGTGCCCAGAGAGGAACTGTGGTATTGTATGAGGAAGTCTGTGAGTGGCAGTGAAGTATGTTAGAGCGGTGCAGGACATGTATGAGGACAGTAAGACAGTGGTGAGGTGCGCTTTAGGTGTGACAGAGGAGTTCAAGGTGGAGGTGGGACTGCATCAGGGATCAGCTCTGAGCCCCTTCTTGTTCGCTATGGTGATGGACAGGCTGACAGACGAGGCTAGACAGGAATCTCCATGGACTATGATGTTTGCAGATGACATTGTGATCTGCAGCGAGATCAGGGAAGAGGTGGAGGAGAAGCTAGAGAGGGGGAGGTTTGTCCTGGTTTGGAGAGGAATGAAGGTTAGCCGCAGTAAGACAGAATACATGTGTGTGAATGAGAGGGACCTGAGTGGAAGAGTGAGGTTACGGGGAGAAGAGATCAAGAAAGTGGAGGATTTTAAGTACTTAGGGTCAACAGTCCAGAGCAATGGAGAGTGTGGAAAAGGGGTGAAGAAGTGTGTACAGGCAGGATGAGGCAGGATGGAACGGGTGGAGGAAAGTGTCAGATGTGATGTGTGATAGAAGAGTTTCAGCTAAAATGAAAGGAAAGGTGTACAAAACTGTGGTGAGACCAGCGATGTTGTTTGGTCTAGAGACAGTGTCACTGAGGAAAAGACAGGAGACAGAGCTGGAGGTAGCAGACATGGAGATGCTGAGGTTCTCTTTGGGAGCGACCAGGATGGATTGGATCAGGAATGACTACATCAGAGGGACAGCACATGTTAAAGGTTTTGGAGATAAAGTCAGAGAGGCCAGACTGAGATGGTTTGGACATGTCCAGAGGAGAGATAGTGAATATATTGGTAGAAGGATGCTGAGTTTTGAACTGCCAGGCAGGAGGACCAGAGGAAGACCAAAGAAGAGGTTTATGGATGTAGTGAAAGAGGACATGAAGGTAGTTGGTGTGAGAGAAGAGGATGCAAAGGACAGGGTTAGATTGAGGCAATTAATTCGCTGTGGTGACCCCTGAAGGGAAAAGCCAAAAGGAAAAGAAGAAGAAGACTGAATTTCTTTTCCCCTACTTTCTTATTCTCTTGATATTTTTGTAACACATTGTTACTATGAAGCAGATCATACAGTATAGGTAAATTTAATGTCATCTGCAAAATGTCAGTGCAGTGAAACACTTCTGTTCCCCACATTGACATTACACTACGTTATATCAGCATTCAAGTGTCAGCAGGAACGAGTAACTACTTTAATGATACCTTCATTGGAATTTCTCTGCAAATTGCAACCTGTCTCATAAAGTGCCACAAAAACGATGTATGGACTTTTGGCCATATGATTTTGAGGTTTTATACTCACGCTCTGGACAAGAAAGGTAGGTAGGTGAGACGTGGGATGCACACCAAAGGTTGGTCTATTAGGATTGCATTCATGGCCTGTTCAACACAGTACTGGGGCTCCAAGGGAGGCAGGAGCAGTTCCACCTCCTCCCTATTAGTAGCACCAAAGCACAAAGACAGACCATCACATCCAGTGTGTAGTGTCTAAGTAGCTTATTAAAACAATTGCACAAAACTCTTTACAGAATATACTGTACATTCTAAACTTACTGGTATTTTGCGCTAAATTTAGAAGATTAAAAAATACAAAAGTTTCCGTGCATTTCTCCTATTTTTCTTGAATGATTTTTAGTATAAATGCAGAAAAATTAATTTGCAACGTAAATTCAACAATAGCGTATTGGCAATTATTTTACCACTTACCAGTTATTTTTTGTCCAGGTTTTGCAATATACAGTGGTACCTCTACTTACGAATGTCTCTACATACGAAATTTTCTACTTACGAAAAGCCTCAACAGTAAAATATTGCCTCTAGTTACGAAAGAAATTTTGAGTTACGAAAGGTAAAAATACAGTATGGGCTGATACTGCAGCTCCCAAAGGGTCCTGAACGCAACGTTCTTATAGCTGTTAAGTTAATATATTTACGTAAAACTATCAGAACACCTCATGGGTCGAGGGCCGAATGATGAGGTCGCTGTATAAACACCTATCTAACTCCACACAGAGGTCCCTCTTAGTCAATGGGATGCCAGGATTCTAGGTAATAGCCAATGGCAGAGCAGCGTTTCATAAGGAGAAAATTTCGCTGGTAGAGACGTTCGTAAGTAGAGGTACCACTGTAAAACCTTCCACATCTGAGATTGCTCAAGGGTAATGAGAAGGGAGTCAAACCACCAAACGTCTGATAAGTGGGTTGACGGTGCGTTCAAGGCACTCTTTCCTGGGCTGATTTTTTGATGGCTAGCAGACTAGCAGACAGCATTTTAACATATAGATGTCATATTCAACAGTGGCTGACTAATTATAATCAGGAGACATACAGTATATATGCTGACATGATGTCATTCTGGGTATGAGATGCCACCAAAATCCAACATGGACTTGAAATCCTGCAGCTGCTGATAAAAACAGTCGAAGCCCGTGGCTGCAGGCCGGCCGTTGTTATTCACACATCCTCCACAGGTTTCCAATTCATTCCCACCATTCAGAACATCCATTCCCTACACTCTGCAAAAAGCCTAAAATGCATGCATGCTCGCAAACATATGGATGCAGTGTTGAAAAAACCAATTTCAATATGTCTTTAATAACTATCAGAACACGTCATGGGTCGAGAGCCGAATCAGGAGGACCCTGCATAAACACCGATCTAGGTCCACACAGAGGTCCCTCTTAGACAATGGGATGCCAGGAAGACACTAGGTAATAGCCAATGGCAGAGCAGCTATGAGAATGTTGCGTTCAGGAACCTTTGGGAGCTGCGAGTATCAGCCCATACTGTATTTTTACCTTTCGTAAGTCGAAATTTCTTTCGTAACTAGAGGTAATATTTTCCTACTGAGAAGTTTCGTAAGTAGATAATTTCGTAAGTAGAGACATTCATAAATAGAGGTACCACTGTATTCGCTATGGACCCCAAGAAAGTGACGGAGGAAAAGAAAAGACGAAGAAAAGAGTTTTTTTGTCCGTATAAACAAAGCAAGAGATAATAGAAAAGCATGAAAAAGGGATGTGTTTGGTTGATCTTGCCAAGAATATGACCGCAATGCATCTACAATCGCCATGTTATTAAAACAAAAGGAAGTTTAAGGAGTTTAAGGCATCGCGTGAGTGGTTTGAGAAGTTCAAATGAAGGACTGGAATTCACTCTGTTGTTTGGCATGGTGAGGCAAGAGTGCATGAACCAAACGGCAAAAAACAATGAGGATAGCAGTTAAAGGGTAAATGACCATAATTTTCATTCTTTATTCTTGTTTTTTATATTATGCACAACTCTCATTTATTGTGTATTAATCTAATTGTAACATGTACTGTATTTGTTACATATTTTGATGCATTTTTATGCTTAATAAAACATTTATGTCTGAATTTGGAGGGCTTGGAACGGATTAGGGCATTTGCATCGAAAAACGCTTCTCTACTTACGAAATTTTGTACTTACGAAATTTCTTCCAGAATCAATTAATTTCGTAATTAGAGGTACCACTGTATTCTTATATTCATGGTTACACCATTGACCTACCGTATCTGACAGCCTTCAAACATGCCTGTATTCACAATGTAAGGGCACACAAGAGTCGTCTTCACGCCTTCAACGTCCTCAGCTAGCAGCTCATGGGCCAGAGACTCGTGGAAGCCCACAGCGGCAAATTTACTGGCACAGTAGTCCTGTCTCAGACAAAAACCACACTTGTGTGTTTTGCTTGTTTTCATATTTTTAGACACGTTTTAACTTTTATGTCATCCTGATAATATTCTTCTAGATAGTTATGGGTTTTCCACATAAGCACAAATTGAGTTTTTAAATACTGTGTCATTGGATCTGAATCATCTTGTGATATTTATTTGATTTTAGTTAATTTATTAACAAGAGCAAAGAGCTGTGTGAACTACTGAGACTATGAAGCGTCATAGTGTTGCTGTGATGCTTTCTTCGTGGTTCACCTCAACACAAGCAGTGCTGAAGAGACCGAGGACACTGGCGATGGTCACAATGTGGCCATGGTTCTGGGCCTTCATCTGAGGGAGGAAGGCCTTCACTGTCTGACACACACACACACACACACACACACACACACACACACACACACACACACACACACACACACACACACACACACACACACACACACACACACACACACACACAGTAGGTTATTATGAGGCAACAAAATTCATCTGATTTGTGGTTTAAATGTTGCTCAATGTGAAGGAATTTTATAAAACTCGAGCAGCCTCACATTAAGAGGATTTAAAGTACGTGGGAACCCTATGGTCCATAAAGTGAAGGGGATAAAGCCATTTATGTGATACACCTTACATGTAATGCGTCGTGGCAGCTGATCCTGAAAGGATTATGCTGTACATTGTGAAATTGAAATACTTATTTTCCAGTTGTCAAACTTTCAGTTTATTTTTAATTTAAAAAGTATCACCTGCAAAGAAGGTTACATGTCATTGACAGAAATTAATAGTGGGAAATATAGAAGTAAAAATGAAAAAGAAGTCACCCTATGTCTATAGGTTTGGTCTGTGCTACGCTTGGAGAAACCTTTTTCACCTTGATTTTTTTTTTTTTTTTTTTTATCTTTCTGCTGGCTCTGTGTCTCAAAAGGCACTTTCCAAGGATAGTAGGTCTAGACTGACACTTCATTGTACAGACCCCCCACCAATCCACTATCAGCAAACACTTGACAGTGGTGAGGAAAAACCTTGATTGAATCCAAAACTCAGGGTGGCTGGGTTTTGTGTAAGAGATTGATTAAGATCAGAAGACAAACTTATATAGAGAGTTATGGAAATAGACTGGAAGAGAAAGAAAGAGTAAGGAAGTGAAATCATGGGTAATACTGGAACGTATTTTCAGATTTTTCTGTTCAGGTGCAACTGAAAACAGATAAATAAGCATCATCTGAAAGTTAACTCATGAATTTGATTAGTTGGTAACTCGTTGGAAACTAAATGTTATATTTGGACAGATAAGCATTGCATTGTGTCTGTTTAGGAAATAATGATTTTTCACTGCCTTCTCAAAAGAAAAGGCGTAACACTTTAAGTGTAATGTCAGCATCACATTTCATCCAGACTAAGATGTTCTCACCCAGAAGAGGGCATGGCAGTTGACTTTCATTGTCCTCTCCATCAGCTCATCAGGACAGTCTAACATGCGCTCCCCAGCCACGACTCCAGCATTGTTCACCAGCATTGTGACATCCCGGCCCAGATCCTTTCGAATAAGGTCTGCATTGCGATACACATCCTCCCTGTTGGTCACATCCACAGTGTAGGTGTATGCCTTGCCCCCCATCTCATGCACCAGCATGGCTGTCTGCTCATTGGATCGGTTGTCGATGTCCCACAGCACCACCTCTGCCCCATGCTTAGAGAATTCCTGTGCAAAAAGACGACCCAAGCCACCGCCTGCCCCAGTGATCAGCACCAGCTCTCCATCAATAGCCTTTGTGCGTGGGCGCAGGATGACACGCAAAGAATTTCGCAGGATGAAATAAATCACATCCAGAAGCATCATCTGGAGGTCCATTAGAAAAATCATGTTGATCTATTTTGCTTGTGATGGTGCTGATTGTAAGAGCAAAGATGTCTTACAGTGGGTTGGAACTCAGACCTGGTACCTGTGTAGCTTGTTGTTAGTTTGTGTGAGTACAAAATGTGCAGACAGCCAAGCTGGTGTTTCCTTCTCTTCTGTGACCCCCGGCCTCTGTGCACGCTTTATTTCAACACTCCTGTCAGATTAGAGAAATGCCTCCAGCTCCTAATAAATCCACTTTGTTCCAAGCTCACCATTAGTGACAAAACAACATGTGTCAGATGGCATTTCACAGCGTTAAAGATTCTTGTTGGGGAATTAGTTCACAAGTTGCACATTTATACAGTATCTGTGACTGTCTTTTATATGCTATGCAGATGCACATAATGTAAGCATCTGCATGCATTATATGCATGTAGTATTTGTTCCTAATGTCAATATGTACTGTGTATATACACACACACACACACACACACACACACACACACACACACACACACACACACACACACACACACATATATATATATATATATATATATATATATTAGGGCTGTCACTTTAATGCGTTAATTAGATTAATTGATTACGCTGCAAATTAACGCGCTATAAAAATTAACGCAATTAATCCCGAGTGGCAAATCTGGCCCATTGAGGGACCCGTAGGCTGCAGTGACGTCACTTCGTACCTGCGCCACTAGTCAAAAAGCAGGGTGACTGACAACAGAGATGGACACGACACAGGAGAGTGAGGCAAGCCCACTCGGACCTTTGGGCGGAAAGTTTATTTCTAAAAACAACATGTGCAGTACTGTACATGTTCTAAACTTGGTTGGATGTAATAAATACTGGAAAGGTGTAGAGTGAATCTGAGGCTACAAACAGTGAAACAGTCATGGCCAAAGCGGATGAGAACATAAGGAGATTATTTGAAACCGTTGAGCTTTTCATTGTTACTTATAGCCAAAGAAGGCTCCTTGTTTTGGTGTCACGTTCTTGTTTTTAAGGTAAACAGTGCTGGCCTTGTTTAGTACCTACAGTATGTATGCATTTGAGCCACAGAGTTAGTTTTAACAAATTTATTACATACTGTATGTACCTAGTGGTCATAATTTTCTGTGAAGCATCCCATTTGCTTTCCAAAAGAAAACAATTTATGATTTCTCATTATACTTCGTGGGAATATTGGACAAGAAGTAAACTTTTTTTTTTCATTATTTGTGTTTTGTATACATACATTCTTCAAAACAGAGGGCATGAGTCTATGGCCTGCAATCTAGCAAGTTATTCATTTTATACAAGGGTCCAGAAAGTAGGCACACCATGGACCAAACACAATCATTTTAACTATCAGTTTGGCTTGTGGGGTCGTATTATCGGCCGTTCAGCTCCATGCATGCCACTCTCTTTATGTTCCTATCTGTCAGTACACACACAGAAAAAAAAACACTGCTAGTCTGCCCTGCTCATATAGTTTGTTTTTTGTTTTTTGCATGAATAACCTAGACCACAGGAGTTTCAATTATACATTCTTTTCCTTTGCTGGAGCATATGTGGAGCCAGCTACTTCTACAAGAGTAGTCAAGTTGTTTATGCAGACAGTTCGAACTCCAAACTTCATTATTTTCTACATAAAAAAACTCAGTCACATTTGAGCATTTTTCTAGTTGTATTATCTTCTTAATTTCTGCAATCATTTTAAATCAGTTAGTTTTATTGTAGAGTCTGTATTTTACTTCGTAATGCCTGAGAGAAATATACTTAATGAAGAAACAAATTGCTTGAAAATAAAGTAAAAAATTGCTATTTATATATTCATTTGATTTAAATTAATTCTTGTCTCCCTGGTGCTCATGTGAGTTACAAAGCAGGATATGCAGATTTTTATAATAAATCAGGACTCAATCAGATCTCAAGTTTTAATTCTCATCTACAAGAAATGGATGGATGGAAGGACTCAATTTTCTTTTGGCGACAATCATCTCTTCTTCTTCTTTTCCTTTCAGCTTTCCCTTCAGGGGTCGCCACAGCGAATCAGTTGCCTCCATCTAACCCTGTCCTTTGCATCCTCTTCTCTCACACCAACTACCTTCATGTCCTCCCTCATTACATCCATAAACCTCCTCTTTGGTCTTCCTCTAGGCCTCCTGCCTGGCAGTTCAAAACTCAGCATCCTTCTACCAATATATTCACTATCTCTCCTCTGGACATGTCCAAACCATCTCAGTCTGGCCTCTCTGACTTTATCTCCAAAACCTCTAACATGTGCTGTCCCTCTGATGTACTCATTCCTGATCCTATCCTTCCTGGTCACTCCCAGAGAGAACCTCAGCATCTTCATCTCTGCTACCTCCAGCTCTGTCTCCTGTCTTTTCCTCAGTGACACTGTCTCCAGACCAAACAACATCGCTGGTCTCACCACAGTTTTGTACACCTTTCCTTTCATTTTAGCTGGAATTCTTCTATCACACATCACTCCTGAGAACTTTTCTCCACCCATTCCATCCTGCCTGTACACGCTTCTGCACCTATTTTCTGTTGACTGTTGACCCTAAGTACTTAAAATCCTCCATCTTCTTGATCTCTTCTCCCTGTAACCTCACTCTTCCACTCAGGTCCCTCTCATTCACACACATGTACTCTGTCTTATGGCGGCTAACCTTCATTCCTCTTCTTTCCAGGACAAACCTCCACCTCTCTAGCTTCTCCTCCACCTGTTCCCTGCTCTCACTGCAGATCACAATGTCATCTGCAAACATCATAGTCCATGGAGATTCCTGTCTAGCCTCGTCTGTCAGCCTGTCCATCACCATAGCGAACAAGAAGGGGCTCAGAGCTGATCGCTGAAGCAGTCCCACCTCCACCTTGAACTCCTCTGTCACATCTACAGCACACCGCACTACTGTCTTACAGTCCTCATACATGTCCTTCACCGCTTTAACATCTCTGCCACTCCAGACTTCCTCATACAATACCACAGTTCCTCTCTGGGCACCCTGTCATAATCATCTCATTTTGAGTCTCTTATCAAACATTGCTGGACTCACCACCCATCGAGCAAACTGTAGGGGACGGGTGCAGTGTGGATTGGGTGGCAGTCGTCAGCATGGGGCTCGATGACCCAATCCCCATACAAAGAGTCTAGCCCTAGAGACATGGAATGTCACCTTGCTGGGGGGAAAGGAGCCAGAGCTTGTGAGGGAGGTTAAGAGGTACTGACCAGATATAGTCAGGCTCACCTCCTGGGTGCACCTTTAGAGATGTGATGTGGAGCTCAGTCACTGGGAAGAGTAGAGCCACTGATCCTCCGCCTCGAACGGAGCCAGCAGAGGTGGCTCGGGCATTTGTTCCGGATGCCGGAACAAATGCCTGGGAGGAGACGTCGGGGGAGGAGACGTAGAGGAAGACCTAGGACACACTGGAGGGACTATGTCTCTCGGCTGGCTTTGGAATGCCTCAGGATCCCCCCAGAGGAGCTGGAGGAGGTGTCTGGGAACAGGGGAGTATGTCATCCCTCCTGACACTGTTGCCCCCACAACCCGGCCCCGGATAAGCGGTGAAGATGGATGGATGGATGGAGATTATTTTACGCCGACAAGGAAGTCAGTTTCTTAAAATACAGTATATGGACTTATTCTTCTAAAAATACATGTAATCATTTCAGGGAAAAGTAACTATAAATTATTTCAATATTGTGTACTTTAGGAGGAGTGCATCAACACGATTCACCGAAATAAGCTGTGAATTTTTTTCTTTGTACAACAGTTTGAAATGTTTTTTAAATTAATTTTGACTTTCTTTTTTAACTTTTTTTATCAGTACATTTTTTTCCACAGTTTTTGCCTTGTTGTATATCAGCACATGCACAAGACAACAAAAAAAACACGGAGCAGCATAGAAATACTGATTCCTAGGGATACTTTACATCAAAAAACCCCAATGGGAACTTTAAATGCTTCTACTTAGCATATCTACTTCAAGATATTCTTCTACCTAAATTTAAAGGGTCGGTAAAGTTAATTTCAAGTGACATATATGTTATTCATCATTATGAAAAATAGAAGAAAATATAAATTTTATGTGTGTAGCATCATCGTTTGGTCAAAAAAGCTTAAAATCTTCGCTGCAGCAGCTTCCGCATTCAGTGGTCACGTGGGCGTCAACGTCACTTGCGCCCAACATAGCTTGACAGCCATAAGAAACAATGGAGCTCTAGACGCTAGTTCGACACTGAAGCTTCGGTATACGTTTCAAACCCTAGAACTACAATTCAATAGAACCACTGCTTCGGAGCTTGCTTTGGGGCGGAAGACAGTCACGTGACAATGACGTCCAAAGCAGCAACTGCTTCGTTTCCCGAGGGAACCACCTGACTGGTTCGCGGTCCAAGGATGTCATTCACTGACACGTTTCCTCACCTGTGACAGTTTTGAATGTTAGCGCCAAAACTCCTTTATATACGCTCTGGAAAATGCACCGTTTGTGGGTTTTTGTCGGAGAGTTGTTGTTCCTGTTGTTATTGCGTTGCGTCGGAAGCAAGGAGGGCAAGGAATGCTACTGCAGACGCAACTGTGGAGGTGCAGCGGTATTTGATCGAACCACCGCTGGCCAGGTCAGAAGACCAGTGGATTACTGGAAGAACCACCAGAATGTATACCCACATATGTTTAAACTGGCAAATTTTTTTAATGCACACCGGCTTCATCTGTTCCATGTGAATAAGTCTTTTCCAAATGTGGAGAAATTGTGACTAAAAAAAGAAACAGACTTAATCCAAATACTGTGGAAAAAATAATGTATCTCAATAAAAATCTTTGATCACCCTCATCCCAAATTATCAGCCCTTCCATAGTTGCACAAGCACACCCAACCAATACCAGATTTTCCCTGCATTCGCTCCTCAACAACACTCCACACATTTGTCAATTTTTATAAGTACATCGAATATAATATTTAGTCTAGGGTATATCAAAATTTAAAATGAAAGATGCTTTAAGTCCAAGCAAAAAGGAGATAATGGTGCATGTGTGTAGTTGAAAGCTTCTTGTCAAACTAACTTGCAGTGCAGGGTTTGAACTTCGCCAGGAGAGGTCACTATAACTGAAACTTCGAGTAATGAACCCATTTTCGAACCAGTTGGCTCAAGTGATTCAGTGCTTCACAAAAGCTTCATTTGCTCATCACTAACTATTGGTGTAAACCGCGTCTAGAGCTCCATTGTTTCTTATGGCTGTCAAGCTATGTTGGGCGAAGTGACGTTGACGCCCACGTGACCACTGAATGCGGAAGCTGCTGCAGCGCAGATTTTAAGCTTTTTTGACCAAACGGATGATGCTACACACATAAAATTTATATTTTCTTCTATTTTTCATAATGATGAATAACATATATGTTACTTAAAATTAACTTTACTGTCTCTTTAAGTCTAAACATACTCATATTAAGGGAGCATTTTTAAAACATACTGTGCATATTAGCATGTCTGTAGATATATCTGATCATATTTGCAGCCATGAAGGACCACTACAGTGCAGAGAGGGAAGTCCTTTTCCCTAACACTAACATTTGCATGTTGGGATGATGATGCATAGAGAATTGATATGCAAACAGGTTGTAACAGATGTGCCTGGGTTACATTTCTAGGATTTGTATTTCATCCCAGACCACCGATTGGAAAGACACCTGATCTCTCAGATCTGATTGGTAGCAGTGAAGATAACCACTAGGTGGCAAAATTGTTCATCACTTGGTTCTGCAAAGAAATCTTGTGGCCACTAACTAATTTCTCCAACCCTGCTTACTGCAGAAGACACTCTCTCCAGTGGCAGGCAGTGGAAAACCCTCGATGCAGGGGTGTATGGAGGTGTACCAGGAGGATGGAGGCCTGCCCCTGCCAAACCCACAGCTTCCTCTTCACCTAAAATCCACATTCCTCCCATTAGTTTCCATCCTGTTCATGTATACTTAAATTGGAGCATAAAGAACAGTCTACCAGTGTGAATACAAATAAGGCTGAACAGTTACACCAATCATTGCACATGCTCCGTTAACCAGCGTGTCAGAGCTTAGCTATGGATTTTTAGTCATTGTAAACAAAAATAATAGAGCAACTACATCCAAACATTTAATTTGAATTACATTTCATATCAAGGATGAATCTGCAGCAACTATATTTCTACATGTTCGTCAGAACATAACAGTTAAGAACTGGTTTGTCTAACGTACATTTTTCACAAATGAAGTCAGCAATCCTAATAAAAATGTAAAGTGATTAGATTTATTTTATTCATTCAAGGGAAATATTACTTTTCTTAAGAAATAGAAATATCTTGGGACATAGAGACATTTTTTTTTTTTTACATGACAAGTACTGGCTCTGTTTGAACCACAACCAGTCACAACGCCAGAGTTACAACATGCACTGAACAACAGAACATTAATACAGAAACAACAGCATAGAAAGTCAACAGGTAAAAATGTTTTTGTTTTGTTTTTGTGTTTTTGTTTTCTTTCTACAAAAAAGACAGCCTCGGGACCTACAAACAACATCATATTAGAGCTGGCTAAGGTCATTCAGTATTTTTTTTTTTTTTCAATTCCCTGGAAACAGTGTACTTTCAAAGAATGATGGCTTAGGCAAGGTTGGGGCCAATTCCACTGAGAGCTTAAAATGTAAAAAAAATATAGTTTGTTTTAAATGTGCAGTGGATCTGTCTCATGCTCAAATACTGGTTCCTTTAATAGTGTTAGATGTGCACTCCATCGAGGCATTCTAAATCAACCCCAACCCTGTTATACAGTGTTATATTAAGAGTATGTGGAATTGGGTTACATCCTAAAGCAGTGGTCTTCACTGGGATTTAGAAACTACCACATGTCCAGGAAAGGATCCTATGGGGTTCTAATAAAAAAAAAGAAAAAAAAGAACCACTTTACTAGCAGCAAGCACAACAATCAGTTTTATTTTGTTCCCAACTAAAAGTATTTACTGTACAGTGGGGAGCCTTGCTGTGGAAAACTTTGAGACACTTTTGAGAAACTTGTATCAATAAATGAGCTATGAAAAAAGTCACTTGAGTGAGTTTTCTTCATAAAACATTATGATTTAGATTTTTTTTAGATCAGAACATCCCCACAGGGATCTCAAGGGAATGAAAACCGTAGTCATACTATTAGCGTTCATTAATGTAAGTGGCTCCCTAGGAAATGGATAGTTAAGTGCCCCCCCACCCCAAAAAAGGATTTAAGTATTATAGTGGTATCCTGTCACAGTTTTACAGTCTAGATATTATACATAACACCATTGCTGTGGTGATGATGTTTCTGTGCACATTACTATCTTAACGTACATAATTTCCAGTAAGAAGATGAGCAAGCGTTTGTGTAATATTTTCTCAAAATAAATCATAGTTATCAGCAAAAACACTGACTGCCCATTCATGGATTATTGATTGTCATCTTAGTTAGGAGAAAACGGAGTGAAAAATGATCCCTGACTATATAGAATACCTAAACAATGGGAACAGAAGCTCATATGATGCTTCATGAGATGATGTCTGAGTTCAATGCCCTTTGTCTTAATGCTGAACAACTTAATTATTCATTATTCTTTATAATGTGATGCATGTCGAAAGGCAAGTGAGATTGAACTTTCCTTCTTTACAGCTTCAGGAAACATTTGGAAACCTTGATGGACAATTAGATAAATGGGGTTAAAAGAGGTGTAAATGTTTGGAAAACAGATAATGATATATGAAAAAAGTTTCAGAAAGCAGCATCAGCTGCTGTCTTGTTGAAAATGAAGTAATGAAAGATAAAACTGAATGCCATCACGCCTTTTTGTTCATCGTTTTGTGATTTCATGCTTGCTTTTGTGCTACTTTATCTTATATAAAGTGATATGAGGGATGTATGTAGAAATGTATGAATACAACCAATGGAGCTGTGATGCCAAACACTGTCTTATTTTTTTAAAAAGTCCAGTCGGTAATTTGAGAACACCTCTTTTTAGTTGATACCTAATATTTTTATTATTCATTCATTTTCATGTACTGCTGCTGTATGCGCTGTGGCGGGTCATGGGGAGCTAGAGCCTATCCCAGCCAGCATAGGGCGTGAGGTGGGGGACACTCCGGGCACAACGCCAGTGCACCACGGAGCAACATACAAAGACATACAAACACTCACATACACTCACTCACTCCTACTGGCAATTTGGGACTGGCCAATCAACCTGAAGCGCATGCTTTTGGAGGTGGGAGGAAGCCGGAGAACCCGGAGAGAACCCACGCGGACACGGGAGAGCATGCGAACTCCGCACAGAGCGGGACTCGAACCCGGACCCGCCGTGTTGTGAGGCGACAGCGCTAACCACCGCGCCACCGTGCCGCCCTATTATTATTATTATCATTGTAATACTTTATTTATCTTTTTGTGAACTTTCCATATGATTAGACATTTTGTCATTTTTGTGCATTAAAGTATCATAATTTAAAACTTGAATATAGAAAAATGGATATTGTGGCATTTAGTCATTTTTGGTTGCTTTATCATACAGTGTGTGGTAAAGAAAACAGTCCTTCCAACTCTCTCTTGAAAGAAAGCTGCATTTCAAAGATGTGTGCTAAAATAACCTTAATTTCTCGTACAAGGAGTATTCTTCTGGTGTTTGAGTTTGTTTTGTGGCTGCACGTTAAAGACAAAGCTGCAGATAGAATATGGAAAAAATTAGAGCAGGATTTCCCGGACATGCATCAGAAACAGTCCATTCTTCTTCATTAAGTGGCAGCCACACTGCTCTAATGTCCTGGTTTAAAGCAGCCTCACACACACACACACACACACACACACACACACACACACACACACACACACACACACACACACACACACACACACACACACACACACACACACACACACACACACACACACACACACACACACACACGGCTGGCTCTCCCTCACAGTCATTGCTATTCCATCCAAGCCTCTACTCGGCTCACTATGTGAAAGCAATATGAAATGTTTCAACTCTGTGATTAGATGAGGAAATAAAATCAGCGTTTGTGATTAGAGCTTTTCTCTTTTTTTTTCCCAGCTGACCCCTGGTTGACATTTGATTAACAATTTACCTCACAACAAACACATTTAATAATGGCCAGTTTTATTTACATGTTTTTACCATTATTTTCATGCCAGGCTTTTAAAGCTGTGAGATGTTTTTCAGTCATCAGTGAGGTTTTTTAGTTACCATCACTGGCATTAGAAAAATATTTTATCTTTTGAGTAATATTTCAAAGGGTTCAGGGGGGGGGGGAGAAACAATGAATAATAGGTTCTTGAGTCAAGAGTCAGAGTCACATCATATCATGTGTTCTTCTGTATTCTGTGTTAAGTGTATGTTCATTCCTGTGATATGTTATGTAAAAAATGAAGCATATATAAGAATGTTTTCTCTGTTGTATGTTGTTAAAATAACAAAATGTTTTTTGTGGGATGCTGTGAGAGTTTAGACATCAAAACCCTGCAGTACTACTATGAAATCATAATTTTGCTTTTACAGAATTCTCATCAATATGCATAATGAGGCTCTGCAAACTTAAGTGTCCCTTTGTGGGCACATTTTGGAGCATTTAACCAAATATATGTTAAAGCCAACTAGTCATTCCTGCTCCAATCAACAAACCCTTGCTGAGCTGCTGCTAGCCTTTAAAGACAGCTGCTGTGACCATGGAAACCAAGGCATCTAACCTGAACACTGTCTTGTATACCTGCAGGGTGTCTCTTAAGTGGGTGTGTGTATGTTTATGCATGAGTTTTATGAGGTTGTACATTTACAGCTGAGCTATGGTAAAGGGTATCTGGCTGTGCAGATTTAGTGCTATCAGTATTAAATATACACATGTTCCAAAATTTGAGGGTGTGCTGCTAGAGGCTGCTTTTATTTCTAACAGAGGAAGGTGAATTAACACTAAATACCTGTGTAAAATCAAAACCTTGTATATTTTTTCAAAAACTGTAAACATAAAAAATAAAAAGTATTTCCTACATTTATTCATGTAGAAGTGATCCATAGTTTTGTATGTTGAAGTGTTGGGTACATGCATGCTTCATAAGAGTGTGCTTTATGCAGTACGTTTATTATTGTGGCTGTTCTACTAACTCATATGAAAAATCTTGGTCCACTACCATCTTTAGAAAATAATACAGAGGTGTTAAGACAAGACTCATTGGTTGAGATCATAAGGTATTGTCCATTCTCACCATGACAGAGACAGTAAAATACTGTTCAATAAAGAGTGCTTGTTATGTATGATAGACTGCTAGCTGCAGTTTCTGTGCCAAAACATTGAACCTTATATATGATTAGTCTTCACACATAAATATGAAACAGCAGACTAGTAAACCACAGTTTTCTCTATGGAATTTTCTTTCCAACTGTATAAAAATAAATCAAGAAAAATAATCTCAAAATCACCCATCAACATTCATGCTCTTTGTACAGACATGGTCACCCCTACAAATGTTAATGACTAAGGCCTGTTTTGGGAATAGAGGGCACAAGTAAGTAGCTTATAGGCTTCTAGATCCTGTATCTCCAAGACTACATGATGAACTAGGACTCAGTAATGGGACGCTGGAGAGTCTGAATTCTTTTCCAAGAGAATGTAGTGATAGCCCCCTGCTGCTAAAACCATCATTCAGTTGGGTTACACCAGTTATAATTATATCAAGGATCTCTTAACACACCAGTTGTCTTCTTGGGGAATGCTGTGTTTCTTTGTGGGTGTATAATACCGCTAATAGGAATGAGTTGAAAGAGGGCCAGTGACATTTGAATTAAAATCGTTTCTCTCCCAGAGTATTTGCCACACATTTTCAGCCCAAGCTTACTGCCTTATTACATGCTCAGGTAGTTTAAAATGTCTATTTCTTCCCCTTTCCTTTATCTCTGGCTCATAGTGGTTTTATTAGTCTGTCTTCGTCACAAGCACTTTGGTCCAAACTTCCTGTTCATGTCTGCTTTCTTGTGCATCAGAGATCTCAAGTATTTTGACGGCCTCTCTCAACCTTTGGTCTTCGTCCCAACTCTGGTCCTACATGATTTTCATGAGCTACTCCACGAATTCCTTCAAGCGGGAACAGACAGGTCTGGCCCAGCATTTTTTGGGCTGCTTCTAAATGGTTGGTTCCTTTCTGGTAATTAATGGTGATGCTGCATTTTGGGCTTGAACCAGCCAAAAGATGGTCTGAGGGACTGGCATCAGAGATGTCACGGATGTGCTCATCATCATCTGTGTCAGCATCAATGTATTTGCTAATTGATGAGTCATGGAAGGTGAAGACAGTTGGGGCCAGGGAAGGGTTCTCTGGGGACTTTGGTGGGGTTCTGCTGCTGGCGGTGGTGTAGACAGAAACTTCAGGGCTTAGTAGGGAGTGGTCTGATGTGACAGAGCTGTCTGAGAGTGGGGACAGGCCTGACTCCACCTCACTGTGACAGGCTCCTTTGGGGATAAGGCTTTTTGAGGAGTTGCCAGAAAAGAAGAATTTACGTGCAGTCTCTGAGTATGACGGCTTAGTTATAGACACAGGAGTCAACATGGGTACAAGCTCCACAGGTGATTGCTGGGCTGTTTTTGCACTATTGTGTTGGGACATAGTTGTTGCTGGACTATGGCAGAAGCGATTACTTTCCTGAAGACCAAGATCAATTGCAGGACTACAAGGTAACCGTGGATTCTCTTGAAAGTCAGTAGCACAACTGATGTAGCTGTCAATGCTGGACAAACTCTTCATGTCCCCCACTCCTTCTCTAGTGCCTAACACTGGCCGATGATCCGGGATTGTTCCCAGCTCTATTTCATCCCGCTGTTTGCAAACTCTGTAGCCCCTGTCTTTTGCATTGAGGTTTGGCTGGGACTGTGTCTTTGCCATCTGGTTGTATATCTCCTCCAACTTTTGAACATTTAGCCCCTGGGGACTTGTGGCCCTGGCATTATTAGAAGAGCCTAACTCCTGTACATTGAAAGAACGGTTTGAACTTGCCTCTGAAGGAGCCCTCTTTGGGGTCCATTTCCAACGGCTTGGCGAGAGGTGGTTGTCATGAGGCCTCTCATTTTTCTCAACCACCACGTCCATTAGTTCTGCACTACGAGCAAATGCCTCTTTCAAATTCATGGAGACAATGCTACCATTTCTCTTTGCCCTGTCTAAAGCTTCCCTTCGTTTAAGTGCTTTTTCCTGTCTCTTCTGCTCCTTGTAGAATTCAGAGAAGTTATTCACAATAATAGGAATAGGTAGGGCAATTACTAATACTCCAGCTATGCAACATAAACCCCCAACAATTTTTCCTAACAGAGTTTTTGGGTAGATATCTCCATATCCCACAGTCGTCATAGTAATTGTAGCCCACCAGAAAGAAGCTGGAATGCTTTTAAACTTTGTATCCTCTTCATCCTTCTCAGCAAAGAACACCAGACTGGAGAAGATCATGATACCCATGGCCAGGAAAAGGATGAGCAGGCCCAACTCATTGTAACTCCTCCTGAGAGTGAAACCCAGAGACTGTAGTCCTGTGGAGTGACGAGCCAGTTTCAGAATACGCAGGATGCGCATTATGCGAAATATCTGAACCACACGACGGACATTCTGAAATTGTAACACGCTCTTGTTGGATTCTGTCAAAAATATGGTGACATAGTAGGGTAGAATGGCCAACAGGTCAATGACATTCAGAGGACCCTTAAAGAACTTCCACTTGTTTGGCGAGGAGAGGAAGCGAAGCAGGTACTCCATGGTAAACCAGGCGATACATATAGCTTCAACATGGGCCAGTTGTGGATTGTCTGAGGACTGGCCAAATTCATCTGTGTCCTGCAACTCTGGAAGGGTGTTCAAAGACAAGGCAATAGTGGATAACACAATGAAGAGGATGGAGATAATGGCCAGAACCTGAAAGACACAAAGGTTAGAGGTGAGTGACAAATGCAGGATTCCTTCTCTGATTTACATATATTACATAAGATTAAAATTAATTTTTCTGTTTAGATAATTACATAATTGTTTAAACAGAGAATTGTCTAATCATTGTCTAAAATTTAATATTAAATATTCAATACAAAATAAATGCACATCCAATACACTGCATGTATAGAGTTTTAATTACAGTCTGACAGGGCTGACGGTAAGCGACTTTCATCCACATTTATAAATGTTTGACTAACTGTTTGATTGGTTGAGAGCTAATGGATCGAATTGATTTGAATTGCTTATTTATTCATGACTCACTTATCAAACTATCCACACAACAAGTTTTCTTGAGGGAAGGAAAGAAAAACAAAAGCATCACATCCTTTAATTTTACTTTTCCATAATCATATCATCGTCTATAGTTGCTTATCTGCCTTGTGGGTCACGGGTGTTGCATATCCCAGCTTACTCTACGTGAGGTGCAGGGTACACCCTGGATGTATTATAAGTGCATCGTGGGGACAAAAGCATGATAGAATACAGTAAATTAGGTTTGTTTGAAATGTGTTCAAATGTTAAATAAATTATTATAGAGTAATAATAATAATAATAATAATAATAATAATAATATTTATAATAATAGTACATAATAATACTTTTATTGTGGAAATTCCACGATAAAACAGTTATATCAGACTTCATACCAAACATATGAAAACAAATGTATTGGTATTATAAACCAAGCACACCCAACATAGTCAAAAATCAACTTGGTGACAAAACAACTTTGTGTTGGCAAATCATGGATTGCGCTGGGCGGGCATTACGAAGCCGTAGATGAATGTTAGCAGGCTAAATGGAGAAAGAAAGTTAACTAATCGTGAGATTTAGAAAGGAGCTAACGTTAAAGGAAAAGCCACCTGTCAAAAGAGCAGGTGGAAAACAAATTTTACAGAAGTGATAGTTCTGTTCATGTCTACATGAACAGAAAAGTATGTAGTTACTTAAAGACCATTATTGTCAGATGCCCGAAGAGCATTTTGGATACTACATCGATTGTCCTGTTCCCCACAGAAACCATAGCTGGGCAGACTGTTGGTGCTAGCCAGCTAGTTTCACTCAGAAATCATTGCCATTTTCTGTGACGTTCCTGCTGTTTGGACTTTCTGCTCAAAAACATGAAAATTGTTGGAACAGTTCTGACACTCAAAAATTATGTTAACTGGGAAGTCCATGTATAGTTATTTCTTCTCCTAACATAGCAGATGCCTTACGCCATATTGTTCATGTGATTCCTTCTGGCAGATGTGCCGTGATTGGTTGGATGCTTGATTGACGGGTAGTGGGTTGAGTCGGTGACAGTGTGACAGCGTGAGACTTTCAAGTGAGCTTATTCAAATATATAGGTGGGGATAATAGATTAACAATATATAATAGTATAGTAATATGCTTTTTTCATGCAAAAAAATAGCGTTGAGAGTGGATGGAACATTAAGCAGCATAAAAAATCTGAATGTATCAATTGCACAATTAGTATCAGAGGCATGAATGTTGATACCAATTGAAAATTGAAGGGTATGTGTGCTCATACATAAATAATAGTAAAAATAAAATTCAGTAGTAAAAAAAAAATTCAGGATTGGTAGACTGTATGCATGGTTGCAGCACTAAAACAAAGGATGGAAATGCATTCTGCCGCCCCTTTGCGATGAGCCTTAAATTCCAGGGGGAAGTACCAACCTTTCATCTTTTACAAATAACCTCCTTTTGTCTTTACAAGTATCGTGTGACACATTTACGTAGCCAATCATATAGTTAGTTAGAGTAGGAAATACCAAATACAGAGTAAAATGAGAATTTCTAATAGAAAAAACACTATTCCACTTGGCAAAAACTATATAAGCAGCCTTATCTATTGTCTGGGGGTCCTGCTTCATGATTGATCTTGTATTCTGTATTCAACTCTGAACACTCTACAGTAAACAATTTTTTGAACTCTGAGGTAAGTTCTATTAATTTTTAGGATGTAGGAATTGTCTCTGAGAGGAAGATTCTAAGAAAACCCAAGTGTGTGTTTTGGTGTTATTAGAGCAAAACAAAGGATATCACAAAATCATCACCAAAAAAATCCTACAATCTAAAAACCCATCAAAGGGTTTTTGAGATGTTTGGTAAAAAAATTTGGCTCAGTGATCAGATCAGCAGCCTTCACAAAGCCTTGTCTCCAGCTTGGATAGAGCAAAAGCGAGAATGATCAAAACAGAAACTTGGTGGTAAAAGAAAACAAAAAACAAGTCATGAAATGCACAATGATAGATAGTCGCTAAATTAGGTGCTGGCCACTGATGAAATGGTACAAATCATCAGATAAGCCCAACACTTATCATAGTGTTGATGCTCATCAGTATCCACTGCATCAGTGACCACTAGTCAACAAAGTGAGGTGAAAATACTCACAGGCTCTATGAGTTACATTAGAGTTATAAACCACTATTCTATTTTATACACAAATGACAGACAGGTCCCTACTCGTTACTTTCACTGCTGAACATGAACATGGATTTGCAGTAGTCACGCGACAAAATGTCCCCAGAATGCACCGCTTTACATATGACTCACATTACAGCAGACAGCATCCTGACACATGTAAACACATTCCACAAATAATGCTAACAAACAAGTGCGGTGATAGCTTACACATCTTTTAACACTGTAGGAAAGCTCTGTTCTTAACCCACATCCATAGTGTAAACAATAAATCATGGTCTTCACTTCAAAGAACATTATTCTTGTATTTCAAACCTGTGTAATCTGAATAAGTGACAGCACCAGCAGAATGTGTCACAATGAGAAATGCACAGGAAATGTTGCACTGCTTCTAGTCCAATATCTAATCAGTGTAATGTACAGCTCAGATAAAAAATATTAATCAGAGCAACATGCAGTATTATCTTCACTGGTTGTATTTTGTGATGAAGTGGTATTGTTGTGTCAAACCAGGAGCATCACGCATCACTAGTTTACCTAATGAATGCTAAATCATTATGTAGTTACTTTTCTGTACCTTGAATACATACAATCATTATGTAAGAACATTAGAGAGAGAGAGAGAGAGAGAGAGAGAGAGAGAGAGAGAGAGAGAGAGAGAGAGAGAGAGAGAGAGAGAGAGAGAGAGAGATGTGATTTTGATAGAAAGCAAAATTACAAGATAATCAAATTGACACAAAGCCCAAAACAGATTCACGCAAAACGGAATTTGCATTTCAAAAACAAACAATGATAAGATTTTCAACAGTACTGTGTGTTGCCTGGACAAAGAAAACATTTAACTTTTTAACATTTATTAAATTAAAAACAGAGGCTCTTGTCTACATGTGAGAGAGAGAGCAGTCTCACAGCTAAAAATGATTTTTAGGCTTGATGTTTTGTCAGTTGCTTTGCCATTTATATTTTTATAAAGTAAATATCCCTTTGCATGTAACCTGTGTGTGTCTGTGTGTGTGTGTGTGTGTGTGTGTGTGTGTGTGTGTGTGTGTGTGTGTGTGTGTGTGTGTGTGTGTGTGTGTGTGTGTGTGTGTGTGTGTGTGTGTGTGTGTGTGTGTGTGTGTGTGTGTGTGATACAAAGTCATGAAGGAACTACTTGCTCAGTTGTATCACACATACTCACGACTGCGCAACACACAGGGATTATGATTCACAGAGAAATAAAACCCAGCAATATAAATACTCTCTAATGCTGCTGTGAAAGCATTGGAATGGTTCTATACTTGTTTTTAACAACAAAGCATTGCATGTTTTTCTACTGACGAGGCAACTTCTAATTTAACCCTGTCTTCATAATCATTGGTGAATGTACATTTGTGGGTGGCTTCACACTTTGGACTGTTGCAATCACCTGCTCATCTAAGATCATAATATTTAATAATTAGAAATGTATTAGCAAATTGTTCAGTTTTTTTCTTATAAATTATGTGGTTTGGACCACAATGAAAAATAGGGGGAAGACTTAATCCTTGAGAAGATGAAAAAAAAATTGAATAAAAAACTATTCTCTTTCTCTTTTTAAATTTGCACACAAATTAGATATACCAGTTAAATACACGGACACTTCTTACAGACCAAAAGGCCAGAGTAGGCACAAGATATAAGGTTTTGCTGTGTATTTTTCAGAGGAAATGAAAGCGCAGCTGCAGAAATAACAATGGTTTTTAGTAGGTGATTGACAGCAGAGGCCTCGACAATGACCTAACAATTCGAGGAGTCCACTCCCTGGAGTAAAAGTGGTGGTTAAAGAGGCAATGTTATCTACGGCCAATCAGAGCAGGACCAGACTGTTGCCATAGCATCAAAGCAGACATGAATAATGACCTTATCTGTTTATTTTCTTCCCTCTGTGCTCTTCTCTCATGCCCTGGAGGAAATCTATTTGAATCAAACACTTGAGGAGCAGAGAGGTGCTGGAACCAGAGAATGAAGGTGGAGATGACAAATGTGACACGGAGCAGTGATGGTGCGGAGCTGTCAGGAATGGAAAACTATGAGCTTATGACAGAACATTGTCTGATGAAAGCAGGTTGTATTTATGGACAGGTTGCAGACATACATATCATAGTAATACCAACCACCTAACATTATTTCAAAATAAGACATAGAAGAAACTTAATGAAGCTTGGAGGCATGTTGCTAACAAAATCTGAAATCCTGATGGTGGATTGTGACTTCAGAAAAGGAGTGCAAAAAAAAAAAAAAGGCAATGATAACTGGATTTAGAAAATTAGATTCAGAAGCTATATAAAGGTCACTAATGAAGGTGTTCTGTATCATTATGGTTGTGGTCAAGTTCCACTGGGAAATCTGCAAATGTCCCACTGGCCTGTGTCACTGTTGTCTTTACATATTGTGTACACTCTCCCACCGCCTCGCTTGTCTTTATCTCTTTCTGTCTTTGGCTGCTAAATGTCACGGGTGCTAATTTTATCAATTTATTGCACTGCAACTCTGAGATAAACCTTCCAGTCAACATAAAAGCAATCAAGAACAAACAGATGTCCAGGAACAGGGTGGCTGAATTGAGCTCCAGACTTGATTGTGATAGCATCTGTTGAATCTGTGTTCTATAATTTTAAAAATAAAAGCAGACTCACAGACCATACTGGGGTTTAAAAGACAGTTTATCTTTGGCACAGGGTGATGATTAGTAATGGTTGATGGCCTGTACAGGAGCTCCTTAATAGGTCCGGCTGTGAATCACATTGACAGAGAGCCAGGTGTCACTCAGACTGCTGTTGACAGCTAACGCTAGGTTCCTGAGCACGGGGAAATCACAGGCTTGCAAGTAGAGTTGTTGGAAAAGCAACAAGGAATTACTCGCCACAAGGAGTCACACCAAAAAAAGCTGCCGTAGTTACCATGGAGGATACTTTATGATTTCAAAGGGATTGTTTGAAGGGCTTGTGGTCTGCATGTTGAATAGTTAATGACAGTCAGGTGTGGAGATAGGCCAGATGTCAGTTGTGCATGAGACACACACACACACACACACACACACACACACACACACACACACACACACACACACACACACACACACACACACACACACACACACACACACACACACACACACACACACACACACACACACACACACACACACACACACACACACACACACACACACACACACACACACACACACACACACACACACACACAGAGGAAAACCAGGAGTCACCACTGAGCCATGACAAGCATCAGCATAATTACAAACTATTTATAGACTCTAATTTGACCCAGAAGCAAGTACAAAAAAGAAAAAGCTTGTTAATAATGCCACCACTTCAAATTGGGTCCTTTATGTCATGCAAATTCAGTACAATGAATTTTCCATTACCACAAGCAAATTATGGGCAAACACCTGAGAGCGACTGCACCTTAGTGGCCTACTAAAGGGAGGAAAAGAAGTAGAGAGGGATAAATTTAGACCCAGACAAAAAAAGATAATATGTGTGCAAGAGATTGAGAAAGAGTGAGAAGGGGCAGATTGACAGGAAATACCAATGTGAGTCTAAACAAAGTCAAATCACACTGGTTTGTGTCTCCCATGGCACGTTGTCAGGCAGTTCAGTAGACATCATAGCCTGCACAGACTACAGTCTTCCAGGGCAAGGTGACACCAGCCCCCATTAGCCTCTTTGAAAAGCAATCTGGGGCACACATCCAGGTTTGAACAATACCCTGAAAATTTGTCTTCAGATATGGCAGTCACTGCACAGAGACTATCACTATAGCTACTGTAAAAAACAGTTGCAGCTCTCCAAAATTCACTTTTTTTTGCAACTTTGACTTGTCAGGTTTAGACCCATTCAGTCATTGAGCTATGGACGGACCTGAAACCATGCATTATTTGTGTTTGTGTGTAGGGTAGTCTGTGATGGCATCACCACAATGAGTGGAGTTTCGTTTCCTGGTTCCTCCCTCTCCAGCTGTGGGAGAACCTGTGGAGTCCAGATGCAGTGCTTGTGTTCTGGTCAACATCTTGAAGTCCGTTTCGCCTGCTGTGGCATACCGCATCTGAGCTAGAGCCACCTCCACCAGCACCTGCCCCGTTACTGCCGCTCCCACTCACGTGTATGGGAGACCCTGAAGCACCAAACTGATACTGGCCATGGCCCTGCTCAGACCATGAAGTGCTATAGCGTCCATGAAGGGCTGGAGGTCTGTTTCCACCGATGACCCAGTCTCAGTTGGGGAATTCGCCCGGCTTGGGGCCCCATGGCTAGTCGGGTGCTAGCCCTGCTACTCCTGTGCGGTGGGGCTTTGCCACAAAGAAAGCTTATAAGGTCTTCTCTACGGATTGCTCATTGGCGCTTTTTCACCCGGGCCAACACATCCTTGTTACGGCGCTGGTGGCCTATCTGAATGCCCCAATCGAAGCTTCTCTGGTGGGCCTCCACACTCTCTTTGTATAGGTACATAACTGCTGTAGCAAAGTTCTGAAATGGCACCTACAGGGACAAACACTGCTGATGACATACTATATATACACAGTGTATATATGTACATATATATTCTTGGTTTGATGTCACCGCTACTTAATGTTTTTATTTATTATGCAGCTCAAGTTACTGTTCTTACATTTTTTCTCCCAGATATATCCATCACCAGAAGCAACAGAGGAATCTCTGCATGGTAGTAGCATAGCTTCTGTTCTTGAGAGTCTGCTTTTTTTTTTTGTCCAGTCTGCCGAGAGTCTGCCACACACACCTAATGATGTCAAGTGATTTTCCTGAACTTGTCCATGAACTGAAAGCTGAATAGGGATTTAAAATGAGTATGTAGCTCTCCCTCATTCACTAACGGACTTTTTGCACTCATGGTACTGGCTTGCCTCACTTCTTGTCTATTTGGGGTTTTTTTTTCTGTTTGTGTAGTTTCTTTAACAATACAGCTGTAGTATGCCCTCAGTGTAGCTGGGTGTCATAGTGATGCCCCACAAACATATCATGAGATGATTTCCACTGTAACTAAGAGATGCCCTGCAACCAGTCAGTAGATGACATTTCTCCACAATTCCTTCTGGTACCACCTCGGCTCACTTGGACACTTGACAAAAGTGATAACAAAATTTATACCAGGTACTAGGTTTGCTAATGTAAACACACATGTAAGCACAAAAAGAGCTTGGACGGTGTCTGTGTAAAAGGGCAAATAAATCCCCTGACTCTTGACTTGCCCTCCCATCATCCCCTGAGCTATGTGTGAAGCCACAGGTGAACCTTGCAACACTCTCCCAAACCCAACTGTCGCCATGACAACCCCCTTGAAGCTCGACAGGAGGTGGCTACATGGACCTGCTTGTGAAAAGCAAACCTCACAGATTCTCCCCTGTTTTCCTCCCTGCTTCTCGCCTCCATTCCACATCTGATTTGTACCTAAATTAAAGCTCACTCAGGTCTGAAACATCTGCATCCCTGCTCTGTGTCTAGGGTTTGCTTTGGTTCATCATCTGTTTGGCTGTAAAGGAAGCAACGTGATCCTTCACTTGAATTGGAATGTGATTTTAATAGTGTGGTCCTTTATGAAGTCACTTGCATTTTTCACACTGTCTTCAATGTATTATATACATTCAAACTTACAGTACTAGTTTTATGACAGATTTTGTTTACCAAATTCCATACTTCAACTGGACTATCTTAAATAAAGGATAAACAGATGACTGATTTGATTAACAGGGACTGCAATACCAAACTATGATATTTCTCTTTATCCATAAAGTGGTTGTTAGCGTGTTGGTAGGTAGCAGATAACAATATAAGTGTAAAATAATGTGGAATACTTCACGCCCCTGATTCTGAATGTAAACGCACTCTGTCTCTCAACCTGTGAAAGAGATGAGGTTTCCATGGAGATGGGAGGAGACACACACACACACACACACACACACACACACACACACACACACACACACACACACACACACACACACACACACACACACACACACACACACAGTCACTTGCAGTGCTTAGCTGTATTCTCTCCACCCTACTTCACATTTACTTGTAACACTGAACAGCCGAACCTCATTTATCTTCTCCAGCGCACCAAAAAGGATACATTATGTCTTATTACTCTTAGAAAAAGCTACTGTCCAGCTCTTCAGTCAAACTAGTGGCCAGTGAAAACTAATAGGTTTGTTCTTGTCAAAAAACTTGTTCAAAATACTCAGTTTGTATGAATATTATATCACAGATAGGAGTCACCGGTTTTAACATATTGTGCATTTATTATAAAAGTACAGTCTAAAAATGACATACATATGTAATTCAGTTAAGTTACTTTAGAGTCTTTTTGATAATCCTTTTTTTATATTTATACAAATTTTGTCTATATTCTATATATTATTATTATATCTTTGATTCTGTTTGATGTTGATGAGCCTGGATACGGTCACTCCAATATACATTGATATCTGTAAGCTTCAACATGATGTTATTTCTAATTTTATTCTTTGACAACCCAGACATAAAGTAATCTTTGACCAAACTTTGACCCAAACTCATGCAATGCCTGCATGTGTAACGTACAGTAGCAAACAGCTAATGTAGGAAATCTATGCCTGGACCATCCATCTCCTGAAACCCACCTCATCTCCGCTCTCTCTCAATTATTCATGCATTTTAGATGAGGAAGAGAGTCCAGACTCAGCATCTATATTTAAACTCTTGCTTGTCCATGGTGACTATATAAATAGACACAGTGTATAGTCTGGTTTGGTACACCAAAGACGGCTCTTTTCATTGGGAATTTCGAAGGTTTGGAAGGAGACAAAGAAACAGCTAGGAGAGTCGTGTGTCAAGGCATTTCTGCATTGAAGAAATGTGGTAAAGGTATAGCACTTATAGAGGAACGGGTTTTTTCTGTCCTTTAAATGTTTAAAATAAAAAACACATTAATTGAGAAGTTGTCCACCCACTTCATGCCATCATTTTCATAAACAGGCACACGTCCGCAAAAAAAGACAAGACAATGAAGAATCATAACAAAAATTGTAACACTAAAGCACTGAATACATGGAGACTGGGGTCTCCATGTATTCATATAAAGCCAAATAATGAATGTGTGGAGCAGTTTTTACACCAAAGTTTATTAATCTGTGAAATAAGTGAGAGTCACATGCAGACAGCAAAGAAAATGTAAATATGACAGATGTATTGATTTATAAAACAAAGGGAAATGCACACACACATACACACACTAGCACACAGTCAATCAAAAATTATGCTTGAATAGAAGGCAGCTACAAGACTAAGAATCACTGAAATGACAGTTGCCATGGCGATAGAAACACTGGTTTTCAACATATTTATGATGTAATGTGAAAGAGAAAAAAAGGAGAGACATGGAAACAACACAAAATGTCAAGAAAGCAAAGGCAAGACTAGAATTGTCCGGACTGAATGCTGTGAATGTCGTACACTTTGTTCTCAGAGCAAAAGCAGGTTCAATAGGAAGTAAGATTACTCTTAATCCTGACCTCAAACATGTGCTTACTGCAGATATTCTACTTACTAACAGCTTCATTTGAGTCCATATTTCACGGTTTGTGAGAACAGATCAGTAGCCATTCAGTGTCCGCACTGTTAATCCTCTTTAGAAATATACCTATTAACATGTACAATGAATGAAATTGGACAGCTATATAAGTTAAATTGTGTTTGCATTTAAATCAGCCTCTGTTGTGTTGGATGAGAGCTACTTGAGCAGACATCCTGGCTGTGGCTTGAATACCTTTCAAGTGTAAGAAAACACAATGTGTAGATGATGAGCAACAATGCATTCAAAATGTATAATTCAATTACCGCAACATGTATAGGAGGTGCTGTACTGATGGAAATAAATGTGGAAGACGATAATTAAATGATAAGTAAGCCCTGCCCCCCTTTGGCGCTGCTGATATCCGCATAAAGCCTCACGTATAATGACAACACTGACGGATTTGACGGTTGACCTGACAGTAATTTAAAACAAAATGGGATCCGTCTTGACGGTAATTTCAGAGAGATACGGAAAAAAGTCAGTCTTTCTTTCAAAGAACATCAACATAACATGCTGCTGGCTCTGGTAGATTTTATCATCTGGTAACTAAGTTAACTAAGCTAACTAAGTTAATGTTCTCTGAGCTGGTCAAGAACACCATTTCCAACTGTCTGGTGAAGGTTCCCAAGAATCGCAGCCAAAATGTTTTACAAAGATAATCTTGCAAATTGTATATGAGATTAAAGCTGATGACGAGTGATTACCAACACGTATAAGAGTGATCAAAAGCCTGAGTGCAGAGCTGCATGATTGGAGCAAAGAGCAAAAGTTGAAGATTCATTCAGAGGACATAAATGCAAAAAAGTGAATTGTCCATTTTAACAAGTTTTATACTTGTTTTATTTCTGAAATAACACAAATAAAGCTGGGGATGGTGTGAACAATCCCCCAAAGCAGGGGAAAGCAATTCACGCAATGTGACTCTACACAGTGGGAGAGTTCTTTGCAGTGGATGTACTATTGTGAGCTGGGGTGGGGGGGGGGGGGGACCAACAACGTCAAACCTCAAGAAATAATGAAAACGTCCTTAGCCTTAGGAATAACACAAATATAGTTCTGGTAAGCTGTATATGCTAGCTAGGTTACTGTATGTCAACAGGCAAACACACTGCTAACTGTCTCATAGCCTACAGACCTACTCCTTACTACATTCTCAGACAGTAGGCCTATATACTGGCCATGATTTATTCATGTTCCAGGATTGTAGCAAGATGAATGTTCAAGTTAGACATCATTCAGTCATTGTTTTAAGGATAGTGTGTGGACTTACTGCACAGATCACTGGCACACTGGATTAATTCCAAATTAATAACCCAGTTAATATTTCTGCCTCACGTGATCCAATTTGATATTCTGAGGTATTAAGCCAGTGCTGTTTGACTGCAAGTCACTGTGTGTGTGTGTGTGTGTGTGTGTGTGTGTGTGTATGTGTGTGTGTGTGTGTGTGTGTGTGTGTGTGTGTGTGTATGTGTGTGTGTGTGTGTGTGTGTGTGTGTGTGTGTGTGTGTGTGTGTGTGTGTGTGTGTGTGTGTGTGTGTGTGTGTATGTGTGTGTGTGTGTGTGTATAGGGAGTATAAGCGGAGGAGCTTATACTCCCTATGCACATTTTAATAATTAGCATTAATAGCATACTACATGTAGCTGTGAAAGCACCACTGCCACCTACTGTAGTGGCTGTGCAATTACACTTTTGCCATGCATGTTTCCTAGGTCACACACACCCAACTATGATGATAATAACCTCTATCAAAGAAGATGAGTTTACTAAGAATGGATGTAAGGGAATGGGATTACAGAATGAAGGGGGAGTTTATGTTATTTACAAAGTTTATTTGAAGCGGTGGTGAAGAGAATAAATACAGAGATACAGTCTGCTGACACTGTACTCTCCAGTGATCAGTGAGCATACGGCAAGACGGTTATGTTGGCCTACCAGCTAGTCTAACATCCTACCACCAAGTGTAATCTTTATTCATTTTTATTTTTTTAAAGAATGGTCCATTTGAATAAAGAAGGATCTGTTTTTTGTGATGATACAGTATAAACAGCATGTGTAACTGTTATTTTCATGAGTGTGTGTGCATGTTTACATGCATACGTGCTTGTGTGTGTGTATGTGTGTATGAGTGTGTGCATGCGCTTGTGTGCCTGTCTTAATGCGCAGAATGATGGGAAGGATTTTGTGTGCCACACATACATTTGTACATTGAAACATGACAGTCGTCCCCTACCAGATATAAAATGCAGGCTACCATCACATGGCTTAATGAAGGTTTCTCCTTCACATCAGTAGATTCTATTTTTTGCCTCTGGCCTTCACGCTTTCCTCAAAGTCATTCACTCCTCCTTCCACACAACCTGCTCAGTGAAGTGAAACACCCCACAGACGAGAGATGTGATGGTTACAAGTGGAGCATCTTCTGCACCTGAGCACAGCGACCCTGTTTTATGTGCATATGGATCAGAAATAGACCATGTGGATGAGTACAGTCACAGTGATGGGTCCCCTCTACAGGGCCACAAGCAAGAGACAGGCCTCCCTGCTGTGTTGTGTTCAATATATGTGGTAATGAGATAAAATATAATCATAGACTTCTCAGTGTTTACACTTGTTCTAGTCATCAGCAAGAACCTTGTATAAAAATCTGAGGAAATACTTCTCAATGGAGTACAGACTGTGATTTTCAGACGGACCACTTGAGTTGTAGCAACACACACAAACATTCTGTGTGTCACAATCAATGAAGCTACTCTTCTCTTTCTGCTGTTCAGCTCACCTACACTTTGCTGTAACACTGATCAAAGCGCTTTCTCCTGTAGTTACTGGTCATACAGTGGGGGGAAAAGTATTTAGTCAGCCACCGATTGTGCAAGTTCTCCCACTTAAAAAGATAAGAGAGACCTGTAATTGTCATCATAAGTATACCTCAACTACAAGAGATAGAATGAGAAAAAAAAAATCTGAAAATCACATTGTTACGGCAGCGTAGAGCTGCCACACAAAGAAAATAAAAACCGGGACGTATCACGTTATTTCGTGATACGTATCTCGGAATTTCGTGATAGTATCACGTAATTTTGTGATACGTATCACGTAATTTTGTGATACGTATCTCGTTATTTTGTGATACGTATCACGAAATAACGTGATAGGATTTTTTAAAGTGGTTTCATTTACTGTCTGCTGGCCATCAGTAAATCATGGCTCCTTTACATGATGCCATTGAATTATATTTCATGCTTGGCTTGAGACATGGTGAGATTTTAGTTATTGGGCTCCGTGGATGACATTTATATAAGCATGCGTACCCTAAGACGACACTTGAAAAAGATGGGGCTATACCGGAGGAAAAACGAGTCGGACCCTCTTGAGGGTCGTTCCTCATTGATGAGCTGGAGGGACACAGCCGGCTGCATGGATACAAGCTCCATCATGTCAACATAACATTCATTCATTCATTCATTCATTCATTCATTCATTCATTCATTCATTCATTCATTCATCCATCTTCTAAACCGCTTAATCCGCAAACGCAGGTCGCGGGTCAACATAACATTTTATCACGAAATTCCGAGATACGTATCACGAAATTCCGAGATACTATCACGAAATTCCGAGATACTATCACGAAATTCCGAGATACTATCACGAAATTCCGAGATACTATCACGAAATTCCGAGATACGTATCACGAAATAACGTGATACGTCCCGGTTTTTATTTTCTTGGTGTGGCAGCTCTACGCTTCCGTACATTGTCTAATTTTTGAAGAATTTATTTGCAAATTATGGCGGAAAATAAGTATTTGGTCAGGAACAAAAGTTCATCTCAATACTTTGTTATATTCCCTTTGTTGGCAATGACAGAGGTCAAACATTTTCTGTAAGTCTTCACAAGGTTTTCACACTTTTGCTGGTATTTTTAGCCTATTCCTCCATGCAGATCTCTTCTAAAGCAGTGATGTTTTGGGACTGTCATTGGGCAACAAGGACTTTCAACTCCCTCTAAAGATTTTCTATGGGGTTGAGATATGGAGACTGGCTAGGCCACTCCAGGACCTTGAAATGCTTCTTACGAAGCCAATCCTTTGTTGGCCGGGCAGTATGTTTGGGATCATTGTCATGCTGAAAGACATAGCACGTTTGATCTTCAATGCCCTTGCTCATGGAAGGATATTTTTACTCAAAATCTCACGATACATGGCCCCATTCATTCTTTCCTTCACACAGATCAGATCAGTTGTCATGGTCCCTTTGCAGAAAAACAGCCCCAAAGCATGATGTTTCCACCCCCACAGTAGGTATGGTGTTCTTTGGATGCAATTCAGTATTCTTTCCCCTCCAAACATGAGAAGTTGTGTTTCTACCAAAAAGTTCTATTTTGGTTTCATCTGACCATAGGACATTCTCTTCTGGACGTCCTCTTCTGGATCATCCAAGTGCTCTCTAGCAAACGGGCTTGGACATTATTGCCTTAAACAGGGGGACACATCTGGCACTGCAGGATGTGAGTCCCTGGCGGCGTAGTGTGTTACTGATAGTAGCCTTTGTTACGTATGTCCCAGCTCTCTGTAGGTCATTCACTAGGTCCCCCTGTGTGGTTCTGGGATTTTTGCTCATCGTTCTTGTGATCATTTTGACCTCACAAGGTGAGATCTTGCATGGGGCCACAGATCGAGGGAGACTTTCAGTAGTCTTGTATGTCTTCCATTTTCTAATAATTGCTCCCATAGTTGGTTTCTTCACACCAAGCTGCTTGCCTATTGAAGAGTCAGTCTTCCCAGCCTGGTGCAGGTCTACAATTTTGTTTCTGGCATCCTTTGACAGCTCTTTGGTCTTGGACATAGTGGAGTTTGGAGTGTGACTGTTTGAGGTTGTGGACAGATGTATTTTATACTGCTAATGGTTTCAAAAAGGTGCCATTAAAAAAGCAGTGGAGGACAGAGGAGCCTCTTAAATAAGTTACAGCTTTGTGAGTGCCAGAAATCTTTCCTGTTTTTAGGTGACCAAATACTTATTTTCCACCATAATTTGCAAATAAATTCTTTAAAAATCAAACAATGTGATTTTCTGGATGTTTTTTCTCATTCTGTCTCTCATAGTTGAGGTATACCTATGATGACAATTACAGGTCTCTCTCCTCTTTTTAAGTGGGAGAGCTTGCATGGTTGGAAGCTGACTAAATACTTTTTCCCACCCACTTCATTAGTCTACATAACCTTAATTTTCACCTGAAGGTCCGATGGACAAGAGTTAACCATTCGGTCTCCCCAAATTCTGTTGTGCTGAGTTTGGTTTGGTTTAGGCTTTTGATCCTGGGGATCGATCTGAACAGAAAACCTAAATATGACTCTGAGCACAAGTACTATATCCACATAAAGTGCGCCTTCCTTCCTCGTGGTTAATGCGTTCCAGGAACCACACATGATTAACGAATTGTCTGCAATGAAGCAACAAACTATTTATTTTATTATTTATGGTACTTTAAACGTTTATGAACCCTCTCCATGCTGATATTAAACAACCTTCTATCTGTATTACCTTTTCCCACACTCTTATTGCCTGTTTAAAGCATTTTTGTGTCTCACGTAAGTCCAAGATTCACAGAACAGAACACATTTCTGGATGCCGTCAGCCAACAGAATGCGCGTACGGTGTCATGTGACTGCCTACCAAAAATCTGCGATGAGGTGAAAATGAGGTGAGTGTTGATGCAAGAATGCAACAGCAATGAATCAATGTCAGTATGAAAATGATAATAAATTAAGGAGACAGAACAAGCTCCTAACCTTTCAATCAGAAAATGACTTCCTCACTGTACAATAGGAAAGGCAGTCAATACTTTGCTATGTAATATTGTTATGTGTAAGATTTGTTTGCAAAATGCGTGCTTGCGATTCATAATCACACACCAAGGTGGCATGAGGCTTTTATTTGTTTATTCTGTGTAAAAACAATTTGTTTTCAAAATTTTAAACTAAAAAACACTTCTGAGACAAGAAAAACAACTTTATCTTCCAAAATTGTGTAATGAAAAATTTTCTCCATTTCGTACTAATTATAAGAAATAGGAATGAACTAAGTCATTAATGTAGCCACAAGAGGATACAAGCCAGTGTCTTATTGTGCTGGTCCCAAGCCCGGATAAATACAGAGGGTTGCGTCAGGAAGGGCATCCGGTGTAAAACTTTTGCCAAATCAAAGATGCGAACCAAACCTATGACTCCCATACCGGATCGATTGAGGCCCGGGTTAACAACGACCACCATCAGCGCTGTTGACCTACAGGGCGCCGGTGGAAATTGGACTACTGTTGGTCGAAGAAGGACAGGAGGAAAGTGTGTTCGCACGAAGAGAGAGAAGAGGAGCGCCAAGAGTATAGGACTGAGAGTAGGGACATTGAATGTTGGAACTATGACAGGAAAAGGTAGAGAGTTGGATGACATGATGCAGAGGAGGAAGGTAGACATACTGTGTGTCCAGGAGACCAGGTGGAAAGGTAGCGAGGCTACCTTTCCAAGGCTACCAAGGTTTAGGAGCAGGGTTCAAGTTGTTCTACTATGGTGTAGATGGGAAGAGAAATGGAGTAGGAGTTATTTTGAAGGAGGAGTTTGTTAGGAATGTCCTGGAGGTAAAAAGAGTGTCAGATAGAGTGATGAGTCTGAAGCTGAGAGGAGCTGGAGGAGAAGGAGAAATTCTAGCTGGACATTGATGAAGTGATGCAGAGCATACCTAGAAGTGAGAGAGTTGTCATTGGTGCAGACTTCAATGGACATGTTGGTGCAGGAAACAGAGGTGATAAGGAGGTGATGGGCAGGTTTGGTATCCAGGAGAGGAACGCAGATGGACAGATGGTAGTTGACTTTGCAAAAAGGATGACCTATAAGAGTGGTGGTGGTAGGAGCACACAGGTAGACTACATCTTGTGTAGACGGTGTAACCTGAAGGATATCATTGACTGCAAAGTAGTGGTAGGCGAGAGTGTAGCCAAACAGTATAGGATGGTGGTGTGCAGGATGACTCTGGTGGTGAGGAAGATGAAGAGGGCAAAGGCAGAGCAGAAGATGAACTGCTGGAAGCTGAAAAGGGAAGAGTGTTGCATGACTTTTAGGAAGGAGTTAAGACAAGCTCTGGGTGGCCAGGAGGTGCTTCCAGATGACTGGACAACTACAGCTAATGTGATCAGGGAGACAGGTAGGAGAGAACTTGGTGTGTCATCTGGAAGGAAAGTAGATAAGGAGACTTGGTGGTGGAATGAGGAGGTACAGGAGTGTATAAAGAGAAAGAGGTTTGCTAAGAAGAAGTGGGGCACTGAGAGGACTGAGGAGAGTAGATGGGAGTACAAGAAGATGGTATGGTGAAAGTACAGGTAGCAAAGGCCAAACAAGGGGCTTATGATGACTTGTATGCTAGGTTGGACAGTAAGGAGAGAGAGACTGATCTACACTGGTTGGCAAGGCAGAGAGACAGAGATGGGAAGGACATGCAGCAGGTTAGGGTGATTAAGGATAGGGACGGAAGTCTATTGACAGGTGCCAGTAGTGTGATGGGAAGATGGAAAGAGTACTTTGAAGAGTTGATGAACGTAGAAAATGAGAGAGAACAAAGACTAGAAGAGGTGACTGCTGTGGACCAGGAAGTAGCAAAGATTAGTCAGGATGAAGTGAGGAGGGCATTGAATAGGATTAAGAGCGGAAGGCAGTCGGTCCTGATGATATACCTGTAGAGGTTTGGAAGTGTCTAGGAGAGGTGGCAGTACAGTTTCTGACCGGGTTGTTCAACACGATCTTAGATAGTGAGAATATGCCTGAGGAATGGAGGAGAAGTGTGCTGGTGACCAATTTTTAAGAACAAGGGAGATGTGCAGAGTTGTGGCAACTACAGAGGAATAAAGCTGATGAGCCATACAATGAAGTTATGGGAGAGAGTAGTGGAAGATAGACTACAGGAAGAAGTAAGCATTTGTGAGCAGCAGTATGGTTTCATACCAAAACGTGTACTACAGATGCCGTATTTGCTTTGAGGATGTTGATAGAGAAGTACAGAGAAGGCCAAACGGAGCTGCATTGTGTTTTTGTAGATCTGGAGAAAGCTTATGACAGGGTACCCAGAGAGGAACTGTGGTATTGTATGAGGAAGTCTGGATTGGCAGAGAAGTATGTTAGAATGTTGCAGGACATGTATGAGGACAGTAAGACAGTGGTGAGGTGTGCTGTAGGTGTGACAGAGGAGTTCAAGGTGGAGGTGGGACTGCATCAGGGATCACCTCTGAGCCTCTTCTTGTTTGCTATGGTGATGGACAGGCTGACGGATGAGGTTAGACAGGAATCTCCATGGACTATGATGTTTGCAGATGACATTGTGATCTGTAGTGAGAGCAGGGAACAGGTGGAGGAGAAGCTAGAGAGGTGGAGGTTTGTCCTGGAAAGAAGAGGAATGAAGGTTAGCCGCAGTAAGACAGAGTACATGTATGTGAATGAGAGGGACCCAAGTGGAAGAGTGAGGTTACAGGGAGCAGAGATCAAGAAGGTGGAGGATTTTAAATACTTAGGGTCAACAGTCCAGAGCAATGGAGAGTATGGAAAAGAGGCGAAGAAGTGTGTACAGGCAGGATGGAACGGGTGGAGAAAAGTGTCAGGTGTGATGTGTGATAGAAGAGTTTCAGCTAAAATGAAAGGTGTACAAAACTGTGGTGAGACCAGCAATGTTTGGTCTAGAGACAGTGTCACTGAGGAAAAGACAGGAGACAGAGCTGGAGGTAGCAGAGATGAAGATGCTGAGGTTCTCTCTGGGAGTGACCAGGAAGGATAGGATCAGGAATGAGTACGTCAGAGGGACAGCACATGTTAGAGGTTTTGGAGATAAAGTCAGAGAGACCAGACTGAGATGGTTTGGACATGTCCAGAGGAGAGATAGTGAATGTATTAGTAGAAGGATGCTGAGTTTTGAACTGCCAAGCAGAAGGCCTAGAGGAAGACCAAAGAGGAGGTTTATGGATGTAATGAGGGAGGACATGAAGGTAGTTGGTGTGAGAGAAGAGGATGCAAAGGAAAGGGTTAGATGGAGGCAATTGATTCGTTGTGGCGACCCCTGAAGGGAAAAGCCGAAAGGAAAAGAAGAAGAAGGAATGAACTAAGTCATCAGACTTTCCATTGTTGCTCTGACAACGTTAGCGTTTAGACGGTGTTGTGTGTCACACCCTAGCATGTGGTTCACTAGACAATGATATCACTTCTGAAGTTTCTGTATAGGTCACTCATTAACATAACATGCTTGTAAGTCTATGAGCAAGACTGCATGTGATGCTTGGAGTACCAAAGCTATTAAGTCTTAATGGTAATGTCCTAATAATAAAATATTCTACTATACGTGAAGAAACATCTCAAACACAGGTCATGATTCCATGTTGAGGGGAAACCATTTCAACAGTGTTGTTTTTTTCGAATGAAACATTTGGCTGCACAGAAAGTTTAGGCTAAGCATTGAATAGTATTATGTAAAATCCACTTGCTTGTGTCTTTTCATTTTTAAAATAGTGAATAATTTCTGATTATTTTAATTATACATGTGTTTTCTCCTATGAACAGGGGGGCATCTGCATCTTAGAACAACTTTGTTGTGAATTAATTCAGAAGCTCTGGGTCTTACAAGCTGAACTTCTGTTTTTTTTTGCTCTCATAGCAGAAACAAAATACTTACCAGATGCTTTTGTTCTTTTGGCCTCCAGGAATGTGGGTGAATGTCCCACCACTGAGTCTGTTTAATCTCATCTGAATGCATTGCTTCCCATAACAATGATTATCACATATTTTTATTCAGGTTCAACTGACTGTAATGCGTTTTGAATTGTACAGCTTCGTCAAAGACAGACTGAATCAATCACGATGTGAGGTGATAATTATTTACACACATCCATGTTTGGACTTTTAAATAAACTTGCTTAGATTTTCACACGGACTAGTATGACGCAGTCTATAAAAAACAATTAAAATAACACTTTTAACAAAGCAAAATGTATGAATGTAATTCTGAATGTTTCGCCAATGGAATATGATGCCAGCTTGAAATATGAAACCAACAATATTTCTGCGCACAACAAAGGTATAAACAAAATAATGTGAATCTGGGTAATGAACAGTGAAAATATGAAAGAATTTTCTGTTGCTGAAATGTCAAACAATACATACACAAGTGTGTGATTCAAATAATTCCTGCATGTGCGAAACAGGAATTTGAACACTGCATCATCAAATGATGACAGACCTGACTTTGTGTTGTTCTGGGAAGAGATAATATCAAATCTTTTCTATGATCATCTGCGGAGATATTTTCCTCTTAGTCATAACCCTACATCTTCATTTTATATTTCTCAACTTTCAGTCATTTTTCTTTCACTTTTCTGTTGACTCCAAACCTCTTGCTCTATTTGCCTGCCTGCCCCCCCCCCCCCCCCACACACACACAAAAAAAATTCTTTGTTGCTCAAGCTCTCTCCTCTTAATGTCTTTCACTCAGTGCAGTGCTCACATAACAATTCCACACTGAATGAGCAAGATGGCTGTCTAGCTTTGGAGTGTCGATTCACAGTTCTGACCGCAAAACACAAAACAATCTCAAAATCAATTTAGTGTGTGATAAAAAAAAAAAGACCAAATCATTTTCACCATAGTTCTTAAATTTCTGTTTTTGTTCAACAGTTCTTTTCCACAAATTTGTAAGCACAAACAGGGTTTTTTGTCTATGATGAGCAGAGTGTTGAAATTTAGTACAATTATAACAATTTCAAATGGTATAACAGAAATTTAATTGTGATAATATACCAGGCAAAACAAACAATCTGTGCTAAACCTTTTCTGCAGCAGCATAAAATACCAAAGCGGTGTCCTCAGTGTAAGAGTGAAAAGCAGTCCCCGAAATATCCTCTACAAAATGCATGACATGACTTGTAAAATACTTTCAAGCATGACTCAACCACTAGAGAATGAGACCTCTGCACATTAACAGTGAAAGAAAATACAAAGCAAAACGTTCAGACAATCTCGAGCTCTTCCCTGAACCTTTATCCACCCAGTCAAAGAGCAGTAGCAATAAAATAATCAGTGAAAAGACTATTATTCTCATCATAATGTTGATCTTCTTCACTGTGGCTTGGTCTTTTCTATTCTTGAACATGTGTGCCCCCATATTCAACTGCATATTATATCTCTAACACATTAAATGACAGCACCACCACAAATGTGGTTATGTAATCTTCTCTGGATCATTATGAGATTTGCCATGAACATTCAGTCTCCTCAGAGGCGCAACATAAATTTTGGAGACCCAAATGAAATTTCCAGTATTGCTGCTATCAGCCCAAGTGGGCAACTTTGGAACAGGTCTGTCTCCTGGCCTGAAGCAAAATGTTTGTCCTGCATAATGCTGTCACCAGAAAACACACTGAAAGTTAAAATCACTTTCCTTTACTGTTAACATCAGGCCAATTGTCTGCTGCTTGTGTAGTATACCCACAAGACTGTTGACATCAGCAGTTAAAGGGGGATTATCCAACCTCAGTGGACATCTTAACCGAACTGAGTGTTTTGCAGTTCTTTCTCGAGGGTAATTAAAAAGAGGAACTTTTGAGCTTCTTTTAAGTGAAAGAAGCTCACCGGTGCACATTGCTGGGGTTTCAACCAGATTTATGTTAATGCATGTATATAAACATGATAATATAAATAAATATATAGGGACATTACGTGATGTTACACAAGAATTTAAGGAGTCTAAACTATGAAAGGAGCCAGTCGTGGTGATGGATCCACAGATGATTACACAATTGTTTCAGGACATTAAGTTCTTAGCAATTTTGCATCTGCAAGGATTGTTTTGGCTTTTCTGTCCGGCACCAAACAGCAGAGATAATCACAGACCATCTAGTAAACACTGAGAAGTGGATGACAGTTTGTGGAGACCAGCTAAAAGGATTGTCAATAATTGACGTACATTAGAAGCTGATCAGATTCCAACTGAATGCAAATGTTCCTTTCTATCTACTGGATGTAAGAGACAACTGTGTCAATCTCATGAGGTGATGATACTTAATGTATCATCACCTCTGTCCAAATAGGACCAGTTCTGTGGGTCACGTTGTCAAAAACTAGCTTGTCAAAAACTAGTTGTCAAAAACAACCGTATGTTGATGACTCTAATGTGATCTATGAATAGAGTAAGAGTAAGAGGATTAACTGAAGAGATTTTATTTTTTTAACCAGGATTTAATGTTATCATAAGCATTCAGTTGAAACTCTGGAGATACAGTATGTGTATGTATTTGAGTGTCAGTGTGTATAAAAAGAGATTCTCACTAAGAACAAGATAAATAAAAAACAATTAGTCAATCAATGACCTTCACGCCATCCTACTAATGAATCTATACGTCATGCAGAGTATGGCTAAGACTTAAAGATGGACCAGATAATATTTGTTTATTGTTAAAATTATTTCAGTGTTAAACTTTGTACCTGAGGTGAAGTTAATATAACTAAATTGAAATCTGATCTAAAACCTCCCGGGGCCCTGCTGTTGATGAGGAGACTCAATGACAGACAGAGAGAGAAACTGTAGAGGCATTCAGTCTCCAGAGAACACATGATCCCAGCTTATATCTCTGCACCTCACAAAGCCAGACGCTGTGGACACACAACCTGGGGAAGTCTGATAAGTTATTTTCCCCTAATCCCCTATCAAGTATAGATTTGTGACCTCAGTATTGCATGGTCACTCTGCTTCCTGCCAGTTACATGAGTTATTTGATATTCACTGCATCTCTTCCGATATTGTGTTTCTAACATGCGGGACTTCAAGGCTGTCAGATTTATACCTGTGTGCATCCATTTCTACAGTATTTGGAGGAACCAGACAAAGGCCACATTAATTACATGTATGTCTTTACCTTTGCTACATTCATTCAGATTAGAGCTGAAAGTCCAGCGGTATATTAAAATAATGGATTAAATAGTGACTGTCAATGTTACTGATCAAGAGAATTAGACAGCACGGAAACAGTTGATCTTTCATGATCTACTCAGTCCATAAAAATAGACAGTGGCAGATTGAGCTGCTGAATTGGGGCGTAACATCCCAGCCTTGGTTTTATACACCTTCATCTATTTGACTGAGCTGTGATTCTCCATCTGTCAGAAATAGTGATAAATTCTAATCTGGATTCAGTTGCAGACTGATTTCTGAGCAGCAGTATAGCCAAACAAGATTTCTATAGTATCTTAAGTGTGACATAAGAGGGACATAATTACATTTTTTGCCTGTCATGTGATGCACAATAGACACTTATGGTGTAGGAAATGGTAATTCCCCAATTTTAAGATGTGTGTAGGACAAAAATGAAAATGATCTCAAATTGATTATTTCCAGTTCAGCATGTTGTATTTGAGTGCTTCAGTAATGAATCTGTGGCTAAAGAGTTAAGAATAATGCTGCTGAAATTAAATAATGTATTCCAAGCTACTTGTTGGAAATCTCTAGGGATTATTAACATTGCGTAACACAATAATGCTAGTTTAAAGACAGATGCTCTGCAAATCAAAGTGCAAAAAACATGATCTAGTTGCTAAGCGATATTTTCAGCATTCTAATTTGGTTACATCTAATAGTTTTGGTATTATCTGGCATTATTGACGACAGAAAGCTCTTAAATCCACTTACCATGACATTACATAAATGTTACAGCAGGTGAATACAGGCTTTTCTTGGTGCTTTTTTGCCAGCGGACAGAGACGATCTTATTTTATGGTGACCCAAATCTGATTTTGAGTAAGAGATAGACAATAATTTGACTTACAAAGAATGCAGACAGAGAAAAGGAAGATTTGAATTGGGTCCGGAGTCTCCCGGAGAATAATTAATGTGACATTTCCCTGACATTTAGTCAGAGGTATAGTGGTGGAGCCTGAAGAATTGGAGGAAGGAAGCAGACTATGAGTCATTGATGGAAACGATAGACAGGAAGGACAACAAGGCAGAGAAAATACAGGCAGCAACGCTTTGGTTTCCCCTTGACATCTTGTCAAATATTGTTTTGTGCTTATCTCTGCCATTCACCATGTGTCTACAGGGTGCCATCCATATATTTCCACCTCTGATAGCTGATGGGCTGGCAATGGAGGTCTGTGGTTGACAAAGTACTGCCTTTTAAGCCAAAAAAATGTTCTGGTTTATATAAAAAAATGAAAAAGACAACACATCTACCCATACCAATGCTGTTAGTAGTAGCTGTAGTTTGATCTGTGGTTTTATGCTGCTATTTTAAGCTAACTGTGTATTGATAACTCAATGTCTTTGCTGTGTTAGGGGTTTTCTTGCATTACCCGGTGCATCATCACAGGCTTATAATGAGGCCAAACAAAGACATGATGAATACTTCTTTAAATTGTAGGTGCTGCCACCACTCATCGCTTAGTCATTATTAAGAGCTACAGATTAGTACAAAACAATATGCTTAAGTGATCTGCTGTATCATTATTCAAAGAGAAGAGTACTCATCTGAGCTGAGCACTTTGAAACTGTTCTCCAGTGATGTTCCCAAGAATTACAGATATTACTGTGCAGTAATGGACACAGCAATGGACGCTAGACTCAGAGTGGTGATCTCCTTTTTGTAGACTACAACACTTCCTTAGCTCTAACATAATAAACATTGATTTTACATCTCTTTGATTCCTTGGAAGAAGATATTTCATTGATACACTCACAGCACTCATCTAAGTCTGTTCTTGGGGTGGCACTGACACTTCTCACTGCAAAGCAGCACCCAACAAAGACTGCTAATATTTACAGTTACTTTTCCTAAATGTTTCCCAAACAAGTTACTTTACTCCCATTTAAACAGACAGTATTTTCTGTGGTGCCTCCAGTCCAATCTGTGAATTTGTGATCAAAAGCTGTTCATGTTTTAACACTGCTATGGGTTCCCAGGCTGCTGGTGCTGCAGGTGTGGCTCCGAGTGCAGCTCAGAGAAGTCTAGTCAGTCAGGAAATATTGTGCAGTTGGGGGAAAAGCTCATTCTTTAATCATTAGTAATTCAGCAGTCACTACAAACAAAAAATACACTTAATACTAATTTTCATTCCCATGACTGTTGTTCAATGCTCAACGTTCTTTTAAAACACTTGTAAATAAATTTAATAGTTGTCTGAACTTAATAAATGAGTTAACTTCTATCATTATTATGTGTTTTATGGCTGTTTAATATCTCTGTCTTGCTCTATATGTTAAATAAAATATATGCATGCCTGTATGTCAGAATATTCTTTTGTTGATCAAACACAGGTCCTCTTGAACACGGATAGACCAAATGATCCAAACAATCCTAAATAATTTCCTATTAATTTATATGAACAGAGAAATGATTCAATATCCCTGCCTTGATTGAGAATATCTCAAATTCAGTGAGCTCAGGATGATGCAGTGTGAGGTTGTCACAGACATACTACAAACATAAATGTCAATCATCAATATACATGGAAAATATTTAAAAATGTATTTCCATGTTTAAAGTGAGAATATCTCCTGTAAGTGACATTCAGATGAGTCATTGATTTATGACCAGTGCTTAAGGTCAGACAGTAAAGGTGTGTGTGCAAAGCAGTCTGGTTTGCATTTGTACATCTGTGCATTTGAAGGTTGAGTGTGTTTCAGTGTGAGTGTTTGACACTTCTGCAGTGTTCATGTAAACATAATCATGTTTTCAAAAGCAAGTTAATGATATAGCGGCAGTCTTCAGTTACTCATTTGGCAATAAGGGCATTATAAAGGATATGGATGTCTTAAAAATGTATAAAAACAATGCATCCGGAGTGATGCTTCCACTTGAAACAAACACATTTAATTACTGAGACAGGCTCTTTCCATCCATCCATCCATCCAACCATCCATCCAACCATCCATCCAACCACCCATCCATTCATCCATCCATCCATTCATATAAGGCACATCTTTGGATTGTGGGAGGAAGCTGGCGCGCTCACAGGGGAACTGGATGGAGTTTGCATTTCCATGGGGACAACTCACTCCACACAGAATGGTCCCAGGTTCTGAATAAAACCCAGAATTCTTAATGTAAAGCAGCAGCCCTAACCATTTATTTCTGTACAAGAATTCATGACAATCCATCAAGGAGTTGTTGAGATCATTTCAACCAATCACGCACTCATCTCCTACATGTAACACCCAATTACAGTTACCTTTGCTGCAACAGAAGAGCTGGGCTTTTCTAGGAGGTCCCAAAGCTTCTTTCGTTTTTCGGTACAGCAGGTGTTGTCAAATTCATCCCCCTCTCTGTCTTTCAAATTGTCAGCCTCCCTTTTTAGCTCCTCGTTCATCTGCTCTTTTTTCTGGTGGTACCTTGCTTGACAACACGACTCCAGGTAGATCTCATCAATACCCCAGTAGTCGAGTTCTTGACTGAACGACAAAGCGCACATCTCTTCCATCATATGCAGCTTACCCGTGCGATAGAAGTTCAGAATTGATGTAAATGCTCCTGGATGTCGATCAAAAAAATATTCATTCTCCTCCAGGTTGAAATCATCACAGACTTCCATCAGAGATTCATGAGTGTTGCAATCTCTTAACTTTCCCAGGCGTGTTCGTGGTAGCCTATCTAACGTTCGCCACAACACTTCATGTGGGAGACCACCAACATTCAGCCTCACTCTGCGGAAACATGACTTGTTGCGAATGATGTCCACTGGTTCAGGTGGCAGTGATGATGTTGAGTGGCAGCCAGCTTTATTTAATTCTGTCAAGGATTTCTCCATGATGGCTTTAGGTTTGAGGAAGGAAGAGAACATCCAGAGCTAGGTGTTGGTCCAGTTTTCTTTCATTATTTTATCTAAAAGAGGAAAATAGGAAACAATCAGCATTCTAGGATCAGAAAATGAGTTCTGGTACAAAGCTAAATCTGAGGAATTGCAAGACATTTTTAGAAGGAGAAATTTGTGTGCGCTAGGGGCGTGGGGCGTGGGGCGTGGGGGACTTCACATTTTGCCCTGTGGTTTATTCCTGGTTTCTTACAAATCCTCATTGTCATTGGTTGAAATTCTAACAGCTCATGAGGAGGAAGAAGACCACATCTAACTACCAATATCTGGATCATTTCAGAGCTATCAGGATAATTTATCACTGATTTTAATGGGGATTGAATAAGCCAGTAGTTGACAAAAAACAAAACACACCATAGCAAAAATTGTTCCTCTCAGTCCCCAACTGATAACAGCTTTGTTTGAATATGTATAACAGGGGCAATGGCAACCCTTAAAGCATGCTGTGAATAAATTGGGGTTCAATATCTTATTCAGGGAAACTGCAACATGTAGGTAGGTGGACAACCCCCCTGAGCTATAGCTGGCCTCAAATTAGAAAAATAAAGTTTAATGAATGAAACTTTCTGTATATAGCTCAGAAACAGAGTAGATAAACACTGAAGAACATGTTGAAAATATCTGTTTTGTATTATGTTTTAAATTCTTTTGTGAATCAGAAATAAATACCCTTAGATTAGGGTTTTTGAGAATCAATCATTCAAAGAGTGGAGGTGGGTAGAGGGGGAAGGGGGCAATCAAAAACCTGGTGTAATATTGATTTCCTATGATCTCAACAAGACACTGAGATAAACCTAGTATAGAAAACCTTTAACATCTCATTTAAAAAACATCGAATAGAAACCCAGCATTAAACAGAAGGACTCTGCAGAATTGAACATCACAGGCTTGAACACCTCCTGAGCAGAAATATGAGGATAAATTTAGTTACCTCTAAATTTGCACCTATCAGTTGCCATCATCAATACTGTCATCTATTGTAGTCTCTTCTTGTAATTCTTTGCAAATGATATCCTGAATCGACTTCAAACATAAGCTCAGCTATGCTCTCTGAGATGACTCACAGCTAATTATAGGCAGCAGAATCAGACATTTCTCTACAAGGTTGGCAAGAAAAACACGTTGTAATCATAAGTAATAGCTATAGATTATATAGTTTTCTTATCAAATGGAGGGTTTCATGGCAATCCATCATCTAATCTATATGTAATTATCATACCTGACTGATGAAGATGTCACTTTATCTTCATTGTTCTTTTTTTTTTTTTTTTACATGTTATTACTTGTTTACATCTGTTTACAGGAGACACTGCCTGTGTAAAATACTGGTCTTACCTGTACATATTATGCATTAATTAATTAGATTATTTCTGTACATCTAATTACCACATCATCAAATATTTTCATATCTATTACAGTGTGTTCCTTTACTTTAAATGGAGCTATACTTCATGCCTTTGGGCTTAAATTTGTAATTTTGCTGTGATTCTATACATAACCTGAGGGGTGAATGAGAATTAATATTGTTTGCATTTATGACCATAGGAAACTTTTAAAAAGTTGAATGTCTCACATAGATGTAGACAAGTCAAAGAAATTACGCCAATGGCTGTGATCGGCTGACGTGATTTGTTTGTCTGTTTGAATGTTTTCGATCGGTTTTGCTTGGTCGATCGTCGCTCCCACACACGTGGCGCCCATGCAGAGCCGTGGGTGTGGACCAGAAAGAACGCTGTCCACCCTAATGGTGCTGAAAGCCCGGGAAGCGACGCACACTCCCTGGAATGACGGCGATCCGCATCGAAGCCACAAAACCTACAGCCTTCATGTTTTCTTCACTTAATGATTGGGATCCTTTTTGGACGGTACACGGCGTCACGACCCATTTGATTTCTGTCTGGAAAGTCATCCGATCCGTCATGTCTGCTGGATGTTATCATTGATCACTGTCACACAAAGTTTCAGACACTTCCCCAAACACAATTAGGCCTCCGCGTCATGTCAACAGGCTACAGACACGTTCGGCACAAACACCAAGAAGAACACCGAACCCAGGAGGAGAGGATCTTCCTGTCAACTGTTGGACATCCATTCAGGCCCGCATTTCAGATACATGTTTATTTAATTCAAGGCTTGGATTAAATTATGAAATCACCAGCAAATTAGTGTGTCTTTCTGTGCAGGCCTTCACTCTACTGTCATGCGCAACTTCACTGAGAAGGAGAACAATGTTATTGTGATTTTAATGACCTGCAATGTTCTGACTGTAAATCATCCACCGTTAATTTAAGCATTTCCCGTTCCGAGGGCTCCATATTGGTGCAGTTTTAACGCAGAGTAGACCTCCACCACACTGATACTCCATTACAGTCTAGACTTTACATTTGATCCCGTGCCTAATATTGGAAATAAGCATTAAAAAAAAAAAATACCGTGGTGAGTTGTCTTCTCGAATCAAAGCTGCGCGTTCCGCCCTGTGAACAATCAATCCTCTGGTTGGAACAGGCGGAGATGAAGCAGCAGCATTTGGAAAGAAAAGGAGGTGCCGTTCCTGGTTTACTCCTGTCAGGGTCTAACCCAATCCATGTCCCCCTCCTCTGCCTCCGACATGGCAGAGAGACTCGACGCGATCTACTTCCTCCCCGCCGCTTTCCTGCTCCTCATATCACAGCAGCGTTTCGCCCGGAGATCAACAAGTACGCCCGGAGCCCATTCGGACGGACTACCTGTGTTTCCCAGTCAGCTGTGAGAGGAGGTGCCGCATCTCTCTGACGGAGGATCCGCGGCGGCTCCGCGCTCCCTTCCACATCCCATTAACTCCTTCATCGCCGCTGTTGACGCCTGGCCACATCACCAGAGCGCTGCTTTGTTTACATGGAGGAACACTCTGATCCCAGGTTGTGTGATCCCAGGGCACAGAACCAATGACACAAGCAAAAACAGGTAACTTCAGCAAACTTGTGACATGGTCCTTGTGTCAGTTTAAAGCTGAGTGACGGATGAGCCTCATTTTAGGTCGACAAGCAAGTATAAAACCCCATTGCAGCTATAATATATCCAAAACAAGAACCAAATAAACAGACAAAATTAAAACACGAGAAAGTAGCACACAAGGGTAGGTTATTGGGAACGGCCTTCAGCATCAGTAGTAAAAGTATCTTTGCTGGAAAGAATCCCAAAGAATTCTTACATTAACCTACATTATCTGACATTGTGATGCATTAAGGCATGAGGAGCATCTGTTGGGGCATCACAGTTCATGGGGGTCGCAACAAATGCCCTGCAACAGTATTGATACTTTTGGACTTGACACTAAATCTGTTTTCTCTTGCAAGAGTTTGGATAATTTTACACATTTTCCCATTTTAGATTTATAAAATTAAGCACAAAAACACACACATGCATTTTTGAAACTTCTTCAAAAAGCAAACTAAAACAAAAGGCTACAAAATTCAAACTGAAACTATAGACATTAACTGATTGTCTTTTTATTTAAATTAATCATAATGAACATGTATTTAATGATGTACGTATATACAAAGGGTACACATAACAATAAACTGTGATACGGTGAATATATACCAAAGGATTCAATAAATAATATTTACATTCAAATACATTATAAAATCACAATTTGTTCTGCATCCTCTTTGGTCTGTATTGGACCAGCAGATCACCATCGGGTTGGAGAATCCCAAAACCATAGCGACTGGGATTAACTGGTGGTAGTTTAGCTTCTGGATCACACATCTCCAGATCGAAATGTGTCAGGAACAAGACCACAAATCTGCAGAAGCAAGATAAATAACGGCTTAAAAAATGTGGCAAATCACTCACTGATAAACAGGACTTATTTACAACATAAAGAAATGTAGGCTTGATACATGCAGTGATAGTTAAAAAAAATCACATCAACCAAGTAAACCAACCTGGACGTAACTGCTAAATGGATAAAAACAGGATTTGTTGTCTTTCATGTCCACAATAATGATAAATTTTTTCCTTAATTCTTATAAGAACATCAAATTTTTCAAAACAGTAAGTTCAAATTCCTCAACAATTATTTTCATTTTAGACTTTGCATTTCACTTCCTGATAAAAAGTAATTAATCAATTCTCCATAAAATTACAACATTCTTCACTTTTAAACATTCTTTCTCCATTTCAGCCATCACATGCAACACACAAACACAAAACCTTTTTCTACTGATGGATTTCTTACATATGAATGCATTTATCCTACAGACTTGAACCTCAGCAACACTACTCATGTTAAAATTGCAGTAAAATAAAGTAAGATTCTTGGGTAATAAAAAACGTTATCAATGAGAACCTTTTTAAATGTTGTCTTCCCAGGTGAGGGAACCAGTGTCAACATTTTTGATTAGCACTGAAGCAGGAATGCATAAGTCAGTGACTTCCTCATGTGGACAATAGAGTTGCAGCAATGTCTCTGGAAAGAGTTTTGACAGGTGCATTCACAAATTCCTTTGAAACTGTTCAGACTGAAAAAAGCGAGCAGACCTGCTCTCCTTTTACTGTGTGTTAAAGACCAGGCTGAACATTGACCTTTGTAACTGATGCAATATCAGCAAAGACAGGATTTCCAGTGTACATTTCATTGTGGAGTAGAAGCAATTTGCTAGCAATTATTACTGCTTGTTGCTGTTGATGATAGACAAAAAAGCATGAAGAAGGGAAATGGGGGTCATAACATGTGGAGATGGATTGTATGGGTCTGGTGTGGTTATCGGGATGATATTGTAGGAATTGCTTTGATCATCAAGATATCATTTTGACATTTATATCATGTAAAGATATGAATCTAAAACTAGATTTAAACACTCACTGTTTAATGGCTCTGACAGCAAACTCTTTGCCAGTGCATATGTTTCTTCCTGCACCCCAGGGCATGTTGTAATACTTCAGTTTTTTTCCATCCTTGTAGAATTCATCTTTCGCTGTCATGTCATCATTTAAGAAGCGATCATACTTAAAAACCTTTGAAGGAAGAAACATGAACATAAGTTGGAGACATAAATTGTAAGCAATCCAAAGTACAATCATCCCCTCTGACCACTGAGGACAAATTAAACATAATGAAATTAATGGATGGTGGAATTTGATCTTGCTCCTGTTAGTCAGCTTTATTCAGTATATTATCTTATTTTCACATTTGCTTTGATCCCAGGCTGTGTATTTATGCTTTGGGTGTGCCCAACAGTACCTGCGGTTCTTCGTGTATCTTTGGGTCCATTTGTGGACTTAGGAATGGGAACAGACACACTTTGTCTCCTCGTCTGAGGTGATAGTCTTGTCCACTGGCTTTAATCGAGACCTTGTCCTGCACCACCTCTCTATTGATCATTACCGCAGCGGTGAGCCTTAAGGCTTCACTCAGAACACTATCTGTAAAATGAAAAGGACAGCAGATTGGATGATGTCAGAGGGGTGTCAACATGAGTTAAATCAACACAGGCCTCAGGTGTACTTTGGACAGGTACAAACACTTGCAGGTATATGATTATATGAATAAAGGCATTTACTATTTAATAAACACAAAGATCAAATGTTTATTTCTAGTCATAGTTTCAGCATGCTGTACTTAAGTTGTTATTTCCAATAGGTCGAATGAGGTTTTGTTTCCATCTCACCTGAGAGACTTAACCTCAAGGTGGAAGAGCTAAAGTGAATCAGTGAAAAGGATGAGAGCAGCTGTTACGTACCAAACACAGGCGTGCAGGATGCTTCCAGCGGGTTGATGAGGGGATGCTCTAGGGAAGCGTCCCGGTGACTAAGGCCACTGATCTCCGATTTAAGAGCCTCCATGGCCTCAGGGTGAGTGAGCAAAAAGCCAAGGAGCCAAAAGGCAGCAGGTCCAGCATTACACTGAGTGGAAAAAGATTCAGCTGAACACAAACTACAAAGTATAAACTTCTAGAATAAAAATCTGAACTTTAGTCAGTGCATATTTTGCATGAAGACATGTAGGAAAAGATAATGCAGAGATAAGATGAAATTGTGAACTGATAGTTCCCCCTAGCAGGTGCCTGAACATGACTGATATGTGGAGAGGGGCTGAATCAGTCAAAACTCTATACAGACTGCTGTCAGCCTGTCAGGGAGAGACACCTGAACCTGTCAGACAATAATTGCTAAGCGTTATGGTGTTCTTATCACTGCACATGTCTGGTCAGCTCTTCACTGACAGGCAGGTCATTCCCAGAAGTGACTAAAGGTGCTTTGGCATGTATTTTCTGCCTTCTTAGATTTTGAGATTACCACACTACCTTTGAGGATTTAGTTTCTGGACTCCATTTTCAAGACAAACGTTTTAGAAGATACAACCTGTTAATTGGCAAGTTGGGTATCCACTTTCTTACCATTTCGTAGAGCTACACTAGCTATTTCCTACATTCATGGTCATTAAGAAAACACTGACTGCTGTTTCAATTTTCTTATACAATTCAAAACATCTCTGGCAAAAGCAAATGCAAAATCCTTTTTAGCGGAAATTATTCAAAAAAAAGTTGCATACTGGGAAAAGCTTAGAAGACAATATTTTCAAAGATAAGTTGATATTCTCCAGGCTATAACATTTGTTTTCAAGTGGAAAGAACCACCACCAGTTTGATCAGAAAATGCCTCAGTCTGGTTGAAGCACCCATACAGCACATGCGACAGTCACTGTTCACTCATCCATTTAATTCCTCTAGGCTCTGCAGTGATGCCCCAATGCGCATTAGTACCCCAGCAGACATGCTAAAGCGATGTGGGGGTAGAGTGCCCTTTCCAAAACCAACAAACACCCAAACATGGGAGCCTGGTGGGAAGCCTGGAAAAGGCTTCAGTTTTCTAAAATATTCAGTGACTGGTCTGTGGTGGAGCAGATTCAGTGCTGCATGTGGGATCCACATTCAAACATTAGACTGTTATCTCCCCCACCTGGTAACACAGGGCAATGACATCATGAACATGTTAACTTTGAATCTGTGCAGTCAAGGAATAAATCTGTTTTCACACCTATGTCGATATTTGGAGATACATTAATACAATTTATTTCAAAGGAATATTAATTGTTTTTACTTATCTCCAGTGGATTTTTCCAGTGAAAATTGGATTAACAGCACAATTCCCACAAATATATGCCAGGAACCACAGAACACAAGAACAAGGAAGTAACTTTGGCTGACGAGTACAGGTCTCATGAATTTGAGAAAGATTTTACCTCAAATGATACAACGTCTCCTGGAAACTGTTTCACATGATCGCATATTGTACAACTGCACTGAGATACAAGTCGAGGCATGTAGTTATCAGCAGAGTGGCAGCGTGACAGAGTGGAATCGAGTACCTCTTAGGTATTTATTGTTGACAGGGTGAATGTATTGGCAAGGAATTCAGCGTGGGTGTGGGAAGGCTGTCTTCTTGCAATACTTTGTGTGGGTGTGTGTTTGTTTCGGTGTGTGTCTCTGTATGAGTGGGGAAGTAGATAATAAACCAACCCTCACCTGTGTGGTCCACAGCTGTAAGAGTAAAGCTCTTTTCTGCATTTCTGCATCGACTCCCTCCTCCTGCAGGAAATGATGATAACTCAGCTGCCACGAGCTCGACTCTGACTCTCTGCTGGTCCACTTTGGTGACAGAAGCTCCCAAAGTTGTTCTTGGGTTGATATGACTGTTTTTCTTTCCGCTGTTAGAGATCCGACAGTAATTCATTCAAAAGTTTCTGCTGTGTCCACTGAAGGTGAAATAGCTACATTTTGATTCATATTTGCACAACTTACCTTGCTTGAGTGAGCATCGGGCCAATTTGGTGAGGAGGCTGTCAAATTTGCGGAACTCTTCGTAGATTAATGAAGCATTATCTCTCCTCTCAAATAAAGCAAGATATCCAGCCCTGAGTAAAGCAGTAAAGTTAACGTTTTTCTTTCTGTCATTATAAACACAGATGTCAACTGAGTTACACAAGTTCCAGTATTTCACATCTTAAGATGTTGTGTAATACCTGAAGAGGAGACTGTAGCAGAAACTGAAGAGGCCATCCTGTCTCCACTCTGGAGGACTGGAGTTTCTCTGGTCAATCAGCATGTCCTCAAGGTGTCTGTTCATGGAACTGCAGAGCTTGGAGAGACTGAGACCTTGAAAATGCCTGGGCAAATTAGAATAAAGAATATTCAGATTTACAACAAAATTTAAATGCAGATTTTATCATATTCCTCAATTCTGGTTAAAACATGTATTCTTTACTGTTCCATCCATTTCCTCTCCGTTGAAGGTTCGATGTTTGGCAACTGCAGACTGAAGACCCTCTGGAGAAGCTGACTTCTGTTGTGGTTGAAGCGGAGGGTGTCAGTGAGCACAGTGTCAAAAGAGTTTGGGTCCAAAAGCACAGTCACATATTGACCAGCGACACGCACCTGTAAAGAAGTACTGTTTGTTTTTCTGATATTCAGGGATTACATTTCAAAAACTTTTTGTCAATTAATCAGAAGTTATGGCCATTTTTTACATCACACTGTTTATTTAGTGAAACACTGTTTTTAAATGAGTCAAGTCCACACAAATGAAGAAATACACACAGAGAGACATACAAGTACAAATAGAGATGCTGGAGTGATGGGTGAAGTCATGGGTTTGGTACCCCAGTGGTGAACTGGCACCTCTCCAGCTATCAGTTCACACTAGACTTGAGCCGGCCACCCTCCGGCTCCCAAGCCAAGTCCAGTGTGAACTGAATTACTGCTCTACACTAAAAAAATCTTTGCAGCACAGACATACTCATAAAGAAAGCATCATCAGGAACCAGACAACTTTCTGCTATTGCATACATTTATTGATGAATTTCTTGCAATAAAAATTAATTACGTAACAGATGAGTTGAAATATTTCTTTGCACTGTGCAAAAACATCGGTCCGCTTTCTCTTACCAAACTGTTACATGATCATTTTTTAAAATTTCATACACAATTCCATCATCTAAAAATTACTCAATATCCTTAAATATCAATGTTTTTAGAAATAAAACTTTATTAGAACTTACTGTGAAAATATCCCCATGCTTTTCCTTCATCTGCCTTAAAAAATTTGCAGCATCTTTACTAAAAGCAAGCGCGTGCCCCAGCCATGGAAGAAGGCCTTTGTCTAGAGGTGGCTCCTTTTTTTGCCTGTTTAAGTAAAAATAAAGCTAATTAAAATTACAAAAACAACTACATCAACATGTCTGGAGTTAGCATGAAGAGCGTGAAAAGATGTGAACCATGATTTAAGTCAATGGACTTATTTGGTTCTTCATTTTCTGATGATGGTCACCTCTACTTCACTTAACAGAAAAATGTCTTAATTACATTATAAGATGAAGAGAATATCTATTTAGCAGTGCCTTAAAGATCTTTACATTTAAAGCACATTTGTTAATACATGTTGTTATGTTTTAATGTTGTGATCAAGTTATATATATGTTGTGATATGCTGTGAAGTGTTGTCTCTTAATTGTATAGTAAGTGTATGTATCTTGCATTATATAGGATAGGTATTGTGTGCTCTGTGCCCTTATCAAACATCTAACCATGTTTTTCTCTTGTAGATGTATTTTATTGCTTTTTCACATCATGACCAGGGGACTACAGCTGAAAACTAGCTTTCTGGTTAATTCTGGCTTTTTTAACCATTTGTAATTAGGTTTTTTTTTTTTAATGAACTTGTATGGTCCCTTTTCAAATAAACTAACATTAAAGTTTGAAGAGGGCGGCACGGTGGTGCAGATAGGCTCCCCATGACCCGCTGCGGTGGATATAGCGGTGGTAATCTGAAGATGACTGACTAAAGTTTAAAGATTAATAATTTGATATTAAGTACGTGAATTCAGTTTTTTAAACTTTTTTTCTTCTTCTTCCAGTTCAAATCCAAAAAAAATACTTAAATTGGCTAACTATGGGTTATTTAAGGACATGTGAGCAGAGATAAGTAAGTGGTTGGAGTAGATAATGCAAATACACAAGAATTTATAGCAATGATCAACAACTGAAGAACAATCAAGCAAATATCAATTTTTTTTTTACCTTGTGCGAGTAGAGTAGAGAAAGATGATAATAAACAGTCCACTAAGTAGTACGAGTGTTGCCCCTAACATGTTTCTGTCACTGCTGGCTCCACATTCACATCTCAGCTCTGTTCAGCTGTAACCACTTGTAGGGAGGCGTGGAAAGGTGTGGCCTGGACAACAGCAGTTACACAACAGTCTCCAGTGAAACACCACAAAAACCACGACTCCCTGACTGTCACAAACTGAAACTGAATCAAAACTTCACTGATAATACTATACACCATACTACTATATCTGAAACCGTGCTCACACAACAGATCACAATTCAGAATACCAGAAAATATCATGCGGAACAAATTTTCTTTCATACTTGTACGGGGGAAGCCACCTGCTGGCACATTTCACATCAGTGACGTCACGAAGATAAACACGCGTGACGTCACAACCTTCACTCTTCAAGTGTTGTGTTTTCAGACGTGGGTGGATGGGACTGTTTCTATGGCAACACTCGGTTTGTGAAATGTTTCCTTTCACATTCCTGACAATGACTTCCATACAGTCACACGAATCGGTGAGTCTTCAACTCTGAAACCAATGACTAAGTGACCAAATCCCGAAGATATGCTGCGTGAGTTGCGTTCATGTTTTGACATTTATAATTTTGAAAGCAGACAAAAAAAAAGAAAAAAAAAAAGAATCGTCTCGACAGTTAACAAACTACCATCAGATGGTAGTCAGATGGTAGCCTCACATTTCAACAATAATGAGGTCCAAATACAAAAATCATTCAGCTACAAGAGACCCCAGCTTTCCACCCGACCATGACAGATCATGTTGAAGCGGCTGAGCCGGAGGAGCCATTTGTGTGCTGGCGTTCATAAAATTACCGTCAGCACACAAAAACGAACTGGTTCTGAATCTACACAACATGAACGACCATGTTTTGCCGGTAGATGAGCGAGACGTCATTAAAACTAACAGCCGGAACAGCTCGGGAACATCAAATGAGCGAGGTGAAGTTTCGTCGAAACAGTAGCACGCAGAGCTAATAGTTGGCAAGTGCTAAAGTTCTGTGTGTTCTCAACTAACTGTCCCGAGTAGCAACGATAGCCTGAAACTTAGTTCCTATGCAACAAACATTTCTACTGCAGGATGCAGCTTCATCTTCCACCGGGGAATTTAAATGGATTAATACACAAATATTCCTGCAGCATATCGTTGTACATTTATCAATCAATCAATCAATCAATCAATCAATCAATCAATCAAACAAACAAACCTTATTCTAAACCGAACCTGTAGCCCATAACAATCATTTAAAGTATTTATTTGGATCTGCTCCAGATTTTCACATAGTCATAGATATTTCCTTCCAGATCCATACATGATTCACAGATAAGTTAAATTAAATGTGTAATAACATGCATATCCTGGCTCCACTCCTTACCCGGATCCACACCAACCAAACCTGTCATCATGTTTAATTTAATAGAAAACTGTTTGGTAGGTTTTGCATAATCCTGCTGAAAACCTAAACGGATTTTTTAAAAAAAGGACATTGGTGGAAACATTGGCTTAACCTCCTTAGTAGAAGTAATCAAACTAAGCCTAGAAAAGTTTTCTAACAAATTGATGTTGGCTTTATTTTTTATGATAAAAATGTTAATGTAATTATGAAGTTTTATAAATAAATGTAACCTATCTGTACAAGAAATCAGTCAATTGTATTTCATGCTTTGTGAAGTTTGATCAGTCAAAACTACTAAAAATAAATGTCATGAATTTAAACGATGTGCTTACTGGGAGCAGTAACCACATTGCAAATAAGCTCCCAATGTCAAAGCTGTATTACAATTTTGCTACAGGAACTATAGGACATGATTTATGACTTACCTAACAAAGATTTACGAAACTGTTGCAGCTTTGAGTGGCTGATGTAATATGATTCACGCTCATTTCTAGTGTTGGGCAAAGAATCTTCTGGGTTAAAAAAATAATCAATGTTAAATATTCTTTTTCCACGTACAAAATGATTGGGCTTTACATGCTGTCTTTGTTACATTTGGGGGTAAAAAACATCTCCCAGTGCGACATTAAACACAAAGTAAAGTCAGATTTAATGTTTAATGCTTTCTATTTAAAGGGGTCCTATTAGGCTGTATGCCTGAATCAGACATACGACAAATACTTTTTATGTTTTCCAGAGGAAGACAACGTTGCACCAACACTTCCAGCCAGTTGAGGATCCCAGGGTTAACAGTGTTGTGCTGTATGTTAATGACCCCAGCTTGTTTCATAAAACATACAATAGGTACTGTGTGTTGGAATGCAGTGTTCAAGTTTCCGGAGCCCAGTTAGAAAAAGCATTTTTACGTTATTAAACCCTCAAATCTGATCAGATTCATTCTGCAGCCAAAGCATTTTATAGTAATATTTGCTATGGGAATTTGAACTGGAGACTATGTGGTGAGAAAAGATTGCTGAGTTCTGCTGGGCTCCAACTTAAATTTAACAATCGTGTGACAAGCTGACAGTAGCCCACAGATTTACTGAAAATTACATGTCAAAGTCAGGGAACTTGGGTATCTTGACATCATTCAAATGGTAATGTTTAAAAAAGGAAGGGTTTCATTATTCCTGTCTCATGCATCAGTTTTTAATATCCTCTGAAGTTGCGTTGTGAATGTAGTTGTCAATTCACTTGACAAATCACTAGAGGTTGTTTGACTGTTTTTACAATAAAACTTTATTGAATCGAGGAGTTCTTAGGTTTAAGGAGCAAGACAGGGACTCATTCACATCCTCTGACTTCCTCTGGGGTGATACTGCACCATTATTGTCAAACTGTGCAATGCAACTCATTCGTAACACCTCAGCTTCTTCCACTCACTTCAGTTACTGCTGTTGTATGTGGGCTGTTCCCCAACAATTCAATATAGATAATTATGGACTTATGATGTATTTGTGATTTTTTTCCCCCCTCATGAATAATGTCATGCTATCCTTTATCACAAATGAGTAAACTGGATTTTTTTGGGGTGGGTGGTGGTCGGAGCGGGGGGGTAAACAGTTGGTGAGACAAAACAAGACATCAGGGGTCTCCATACTCAGTTGTGGAAAATTTATTTTTTCCACTAATATTTTCTATTATGTTTCATAGAAAACACTAAAAACAAAAAATGTTGAGATTTTGCACTACATTACAGTGATGCCAGTGAAGTGAAGTTCTCAATAAACTCACTGAACATATGAATTTGAATAAAATAAATATCTGCCCTAATGGATTGCAATCCTTTTCCTGTGGATGTCAGGAGTCTCATCCTCACCGATCATGTCTTGGACACAGATGTGAATACATGAATCCAAACTAACCAGGTTTACACTCTGTCTCTTCTGCTGTGCAGTTCTGATTTCCAAATCAGTTCATCTGAAATCATCTATGAGAAAAAAAAGTGGTGAAGAGGGAGGAGGTGGGGGAGGAGTCTGGCACTGACTTTCACATCCATTCAGCCTTTTCTGCAGGAACACTGAACTTGCAGAGAGAGAGAGAGAGAGAGAGAGAGAGAGAGAGAGAGGGAGGGAGAGAGGGAGGGAGAGAAGGAATGAGGAGGAGAGAAGAGCCAAGCTGGTCTGCTCGTTGTGCAGACGGAGCTATAATTGCAGAGGTTGCCATAGCTGTTTCTCTCGGTGACATGTATCTCAAAACGTGAGTCGTTTCCCGATTCCTTGAGGAGTATCGATCGAGAGGAGCGATCAGGGACTGGGATCATTATGCACTTTTAGATCGACGCCACGTTGAACGCAGAAACCTCATTCGCGTCTAATATCCCAAGTTGAGTCAAGCGGGAGATGATCCGCATCTGATTGTTGCTCAACTACCCGGAGAGGACTGCGGACAGGGCGAAGACTGCATCGTTCCAACGGAGACGCCGAACCCAGCCAGGGGGATTGCACAACCTCCCCAAAATGTCATCTCAAGCCAAAGTCAAGAAGGACAAAGAGATTATTGCCGAATATGAGACCCAAGTAAAAGGTGGGTAACGTGCAGGCCTGTTGTTCTTCCCCATTGCGTAATTTGACCACACAGCTTTCCACGGCGTTTACTCTGCAGTGCTGTGGGGTATGATAGGCATCGCTTTATGTCTTTCACACAACACTGACCTCAAACCATCAACAATGAGCATTTTGCATTAGGTTATTACTGAATCCAGTGGTTCAACAATGGAGATCCAACTTGGTTGGACCGGTTTCTCAGCACTGATTTTTGATACTGAAGATGACATCTTGTATTTAACACATGTCGACGTACATACTACAGCTTGCATGATGGGAATGCATGATGAGTCTGTCATACTGCTGCACACCCAAAAAGGGAATGTACTAATTCAACTTTCAAACAGGCATGAGACACTTAGGCCTGCTCAAACAGGATGCATCCAATGGAGAGGATTTCTTCACACCCCAGGACAAAGTGAAGTTTTGTGGGAGGGGGGGGTGCTCCACAAGATCACACAGCAAACTGTTCAGAAAGTTCATAAAAAATGTATGCTGTCAGTATGAATTATGAACCATGAAAGGATTTTATTGTCTCAATATGTGACTGGATGAAGAGCCCAGAGCGATTGCAGGACTCTAACAGGGTGTAGGTGCTGGCAGTGAAGGCGTTTTATGAAGCAGGTCGATTCTCTTCACGTCTATCCATCACCTTCTCCAAGAAGAAACTTCATTTCACAAACGGTTATGTAAAGTGTGAAATATGATTTTTGCGTTTGACCATTCCCTCAGGAGGAGCAGTGGAAAGCCCTGATGGGCCTCAGGGAGCGAGTAGCAGTTACATATCTCTCACAAGGATGCATCCGAATGTAGGCTGGAGGGACAGGGGTTCAAACCAATGGCCGGCCAATAATCGGAGGAGGCTCCTAACACCTAACACACAAAGCTGTGATTTTATGCAGCATGTTTGTTATTAGAGTTTATTCACAGAGACAGATGAAGCACGTTTCCTCTAATATGAGCGGCTGTAAGACCACTGCAATATGGCTAAAATTAAATTAGGCCAACTCATTTATGCCAAAGCAATAACAAAATATTTTAGGCTTGTTTGCATAAAGTTGGCAAATTCATCTAAATACATCAGTGCACTCAATCACTTTGAAGAGCTTCACACATAACTTATAAAATACATGAATCAAAAGTGTGAAGTTGAAGTTCATCTCAACTCTGGAATGAAGTCGTGTTTTTAGTTTAGACTTAAAACAGCCACAAAATGTCTCGGTGGTGTGTCTTCCTAAGAACATGAATTAGAATCCCAGTGACAATTTTTTTTTTTTCACCCTACGGACCTAATAATAAAGACAGAATGTAATAAGTTAGTGAGTTATCTATTTTTTCTTCAGACTCAAGCAAAGCCAAGCTACTTGCTTGTTATTGGCCGCTGAGGGAGGTTTATATACTATATACAGCCTCAGGAAAATCATTTTCATTTTATGTCATTATCAATTAGTTATTAAATGGTTCATTAATATTTTATTAGCATGAAATTTTATTGAACCTCATGCAGATTTAACCGTAACTAAATAAAGGTTTTCTTTGATACTACTAGCAAAATACACATTACACAGTGATATACTTTTTTAAAATAAATAATAAATATTTTAAATGACACTAAAAATAACTTCAAATGTGCTGTATGCAAAGTCAATTTAAGTGCACTGATGCCCAATGGATATATCTGCGTAGAAGGAATTATTAACTGTTGTGTTGCTGAATTGTATTTGCAGAAATGTTTATATACACATTGTGTGTGTGTCATAAAATTTCACCAAAGTCAAGTTTTCATATGGATGAAACCCAAACACTGCTGCTTTGGTCCCACAGAGTAGAAATGACCACAGCTTATCAACGTGTGTCAGGATCGAGGAGAATGGTCACACATCTAACAGATCGAGAGGCGTTTGATTTTCTGTCTACCATTCTCTTCAGTCTCTTCATCGGGTCAGTTTAGTTGTTTGACTCCTTCACTCTCCCTCTCTCTTGCTTGCTTCCCCCCTCTCTCACATACACTCTCTCTCACTCTATGTCTCTCTGGTGTTTCCATCAGCTTTGTGGCTGTGAGAGAGCCATCAGACTGTCTCTCGTCTCAGTTTCAGGAAAAGCTTTTAAGCTGACGTCTTAAGCTCATTTGCAAACTGGGCTTAGATCAGTTCAGAGCTGTGGGGGCTTTACTCTCACACTGACACTGGCCTCTAATAATGCTGAGTTGCTGACTGCACAGCAGCTCAATCAGAAACAAACCTAATGCGTTTGGAGGGAGCTTTCAACATACTGCATTTCAGCCAGCAGCGAGGCCTCCACATCTTTGAACAAATGTTGGTGTTTTGCTGTGGATTGTGAGTTCAAAGTGTCACAGGTCCATGAATGTTGTGTCACAAGTCATCACTAATGTATTAATGACTGAGTGCCCTGCTGCACTATATGAGTCATCAGTTGAGCAGCTGAACTCATTTTTTTTGTTTTGTGACTAATGCATGATATGTCTACCTGATATGTAACTGATACAGGTTTCTGTGTGCAGGGCTTGGCTGAAACTATTATTTTGTGTTGTTAATCACCTTGATGTATTTTAAACCTTCTGACTCAGCCCAAAAGCAAAATACATGAAAATGAAGGAATGCCTTTTGTAATGCATTATACTCTATTTCTAGCTTAAAGCCATGTTTTTATGTCATTTGATCTTTGTGGATCCGAGCTACTTTAGTCGCACACACAGGTTGTTCATTCAGTACATTATAAACTGCTCCTTGAAAGGTTTGCTGTCATTAAGAGCAATGGCAATACCAAATTTGCGCAATATTGAATTTACAAATCTTTGGATAAATAAAATGACTAAAAATAGGATATATATAATAAACATAGTGTAATATTTTAACATTTTATGTGCTGAGAGGGTTTTTTTGTGTGTGCGCACCTTTTGAAAACCACTGTCTAAAAATTGGGTTATGCTCTTGACACTCACCACTGTCACCTTCAGGAACACACAGACTCACCCGTCCATGTGGATTCACCATAAAGAATGCTTAAAAGGAAACTGTCTTGAAATGTCAATGTTGTGTGACGAAAATGAAATGTTGTTTGCGCTTTGTTGACATACTAAATAGATAATGATATAAAAAAGAAATCTCCTTGGAATCTTGCCCCCTATGTTCTGGCTTTTCCCATCCTGGGGTTGCATAAATAGCGATGGCTTTACTTGTCAGAGATATTTGTATGGAGAGCTGGAGGGGAATAAAATGGGAACTAGAGCAAGTAGACTGTAAAGGCATACCACAGCCATTACTGCATTCAGAAGACAAGTGTTCACAGAACACAGCCTTGATTTGCATCAGATTATGTCAACGTGTCAGTCTGGGTTAGGCCACATGTGACTAGCCACGCATGGCTAACTGCAGACAGCCTGGAGATGGCTTCTGGCCATTACAATAGCTATGCTAGGCCATTTTTGGAGGCTATTTCAGCAATAAAGACTCTTCACTGGATATTTCATCTTCTTTGTTGCGGCAGATTAAAAGCCATGCTGGAGGCTTTGCAAAGCAACACTGAACAATGCTGCCCTACAGAGCCAGACTGCAATACTGTATCTGCAAAAACATGAAAAAAACAAAATAATATTCACCAAAAGTATTTAAAAAAACAACAGCTAATATCTCTGGAAAGGTTTCCACGAAACAAGTCTTACAAGACGGAAAACATTTCAACATTTTTAGGTAAAAAAGACTACTGAGCAACTGCAGTAGATACTGCACTTTACTTCTGCAAGGCAGAACTATTTCCTCCCGTTTGTTAGACATTAAGCCTCGTGGCCTCTGGAGAGTCACCTAATAGTGTTCACCTCACACAGATATTTTCTTTCAGATAGTAATCACTCGTATCTAAAGGATGAGTGTGACTCAATTGATGTGTCAGTGATTGTTGTTTTTTGTATTTCAGTACAGTATGTGTCCAGGCAAGGTCAGTTAACCTGACAAATTATGCAAACTGACATTCAGAACTTTTCACAATTGTTCATGTTGAATAATTTGATTAGTTTCCAAAAAAAAAGGATAGTATTATCATTTTAAGCCATTTTCATATTTAATCAATAGCAGGATTAGGAATTGTAGATATCAATTTTTATTATTTTTTTTACTAGGTACAAATCCAAGCCAATATAGTCTATTGTAGAGATCAACTGTCCCCACGTTAAAGACATAAATATAGTTCTAGATACCTAAAATTAATATTATAACAAGTCAAAATTAACTTCTTGATCAGTTGGTGTGTATTTGTAACTGGAAAGAACATGATTTCAGCTTACCATACATGTTCGGTCCTGCGAGTCTGCCCTATCCAAAGCAACTATACATCATATTCAGTTAAAATTTGTATAAGAAGGGCAATGGATGACCTGAAAATAATCATAGATTCAACCCCCCACAAAGCACAGAACTTAAATAAAATACATAGTTTTTTTAAATTATACAAATCAGTTTGTTATTTGTGCTTGACTTAAAAGTATAAAACATTCCTGATATTGATATGACGTCAAATCACCAGCCCTGTCTGTAACGTTTTTGTGCGTCAGTAAAATATATACTTCATCATAAATTCACAACTTCAGATATATTCCTAGTTTTGTTCTCTTTTAATGTTAAAGCCATTGGAAGCAACAACTTTATTCTCAAACCTACGCTCATTCAAAAACAAACCAGAATGATCATCACAGGAAAAAATATCTTAAGTACTGGGTGCCATCCTGATAATGAAAATTTTCCTACTTTGGAATAATGTACTTCATTAATTCAGGCCACACACCGTTTGTACACAAATAAGATGTTGAGTCACTTGGTTCTGCAGTTAATCCAAAGACATAAAGATTAAACTTTTTTATTGTGTCATCAATAAAAATGTGGAGAAGGGTCTGCATTTTGCTTTTAGGACTTACATCCTGGTGCGTTATTCACTCAGACCTCTTTTCTAGCCTGCTTGTAATCATGCATTACTCTGCAAAGGCCTGAATCATTCATTGAATGCAGTGCTGCATTGCTCACTCCCTAGTAACAGTTTAGGTTCTAAAAATAACACCTCCAGGAGAGCACAAGCAAATATTATGAGACTTTTTACTGTCTCACTGGTAAAATATGTAGTTAAATCATATTAAATCAATTCAACTATCCTCACTATATTGCTGAAACCTTCATTTACACTGTCAATGAATGATTACAAGCTGTGAAAGTTACACGGGCTAACAAAATGTGTTTAGAGGTCTTTTCAGCACTGGAGTTCATCACATTGACTGAGCTTGATTATGGCCCCATTAATCAGCGCTGGCTGTTTATTGAGTATTTTTTTTACCGAGAAAGTTGTCCTTGCTGACTGTGCCCAACAGACTGACTGTTGTGGCTTTTGGAACACAGAAGTGGCCTGCTCTCATTGAGATGCATTAAGAAACTTGTAACCAGGCGACTAGGCAACTATGGGGACCATGAAGGGAAAATATCCAAACAGCGAGGGACAACATATTCACTCTGTCGTCCTTGTTTTTGTTGTTTCATTCAGATTTTCAGACACAGCTACAGAAACAGCATTCAGTGGTGAACAAAAGGACTTCTTTTTGTTACCATTCATAAATTTTATTTCTCATGGTTGAGACAGCCTGTTGGATGAATGTTACTCATGTTACTGTTCCCTCCATAGATACCTTGTTTTTTTCCCTGTGTGTGTTGGCTGAGTGGGGGGGGGGGTGTCTTTGATTAGCAGGACATGTAAAATGTAAAGCCCCTGTTAGCTGACATGAGTGATATCGTGTTGTTGCTTTATTAGATTTGTCATCCGAGCTTCAAATTGCAGAACAAACTATAATTGTAAACTTTTCAATTATAAAGAATGGTTGTTTTATACAAATTTATATGATGTTGTGTAGTGAGTGGTAAGAGGTCAGGATATTGCTTTCACCTTCAGTTTTATTGTTTCAGATTGTTATGAACATTTTATCATTGTACCCTCATGGACATGTCATGTTCAGCTTCATAGGCCGTCATGATTTATATTATGCTGTATGTCATTCTTCTATTTACACATGTCTACAGTCACACTTTCAGCATCTACTGGATAATTTATGGCAATGTCATGCTAACAGTACAGAATAGAAGTGTTATTTGTATTAATGTTTACCATTATGTAAGACTGTAAAAGTCACGTTATTGCTCCATTGGACATTTTTATCACTTTAAATTGCAGCAGTGTTTTGGTATAGCCGACTGCTAAGAGGCAGACTGGCAATTTACTTGTGGTCATTTTGAAAAACTCGGATGAATAAAATATAAGAAAAAAATTTAGAGTACAATCTTGAGCAGTAAACATAACTCTTTCAAGACAATGCAGGAATGTTTGTTGACTAGCTCATAGTGTGCTTTTCCTGCTGCAAATAGGAAATGCCACATTTTCCCGATATATTTTCTGGAAATTTGAAACATAAGGAATTAATTCATGTGAAAAATAAAAAATACCTGTTCATGGTATCAATATTTATCAAACATAGTTCCAAAACTGAGGTTCTACATTTCCTAGCATGCTTATGATCTCATTGTGCAACATGAGCAAGAGCAGTGTACTTCCAAACCACATTGGCAGAAGACCATCCTATAATTAAAAGAATGTCCGTAATTTTTTTCTTCTAGACTGAACTTCTCTGAAGGCTTGCTCAGCACTTTGCACTTTGAGAAGCTGACCTATTTTATATTTTTCCGAGCTACATGCATGCTCATACTCACGTGTGCTACCCCAGCATTTAGATATCCCTGCGTTACACACACATGTACACAGCAGGCAGAAGCACTCCGGCATCCAGTTTTATCCAATTACGGCAACCTTGTTAATATTTTTGTGTTAATTTACTCTTGACCTCACATATTTGTGTTGCCCAGTGTCTCCTGCTGTCGATTGTAGGTTCACTACATTATTACATTGAGGCACAAATAACACTAAGGTACTCTTCCTTCTTTTCCCTTGTAGAGATACGTAACCAACTGGTGGAGCAGTTCAGATGTCTGGAGCAGCAGTCTGAGTCTCGACTCCAGCTGCTACAGGACCTGCAGGAATTCTTCCGTCGAAAGGCCGAGCTCCAGCTCGAGTACTCCAGAGGCCTGGACAAACTGGCTGAGCGCTACTCTTCCAAAATCCGCACCTCCAGAGAGCACCAACACTTAAAGTGAGTCTCCCCACCATCTGTATGCTAAGCACGATAACATCTGTACTACATTTTCTTGACTGATAAATAACAGTTAGATATTTGTTCTGATAGCATAGTGCAGAAATATGGAAAAAGAGGGAGAGGAAGACAGAGGCGGGATCAGCAACAGAGAGGAAAGGAGAGATTAAAGCAGAAGAAATGACCTGAAATTAAGCCAAGACTAAGGAAGCTTGTGGCCTCAGGCTGCTGTGTTTCTCCCAACTAGGTCAGACTCAATCCAACCCCCACCACCTCCCTTGTTTTTCTGTGTGGCTGTCATTTAATTTCCATTCTCCAAAAACTTCACGCTAGACTGCCATGTAAATACTCATAAGCGTGTAAGAGTCTGAGGAAATTGACTGAAACTGTTTAAAATGTGGCGCACGGTGGCGCAGTGGTGGGCGCTGTTGCCTTACAGCAAGGCGGTTCTGGGTTTGAGTCCCGCTCTGTGCGGAATTTGCATGTTCTCCCTGTTTCTACCCGGTTCTCTCCAGGTTCTCCGTGTTCCTCCCACATTCAAAAACATGTGGTTCAGGTTAATTGGCCGGTCCCAGATTGATCATAGGAATGAGTGTGTGTGTGTGTGTGTGTGTGTTTTTGTCTGTGTGTAGCTCCGCGGTGCACTGGCGTCGCGGCCGGAGTTTCCCTGCCTCACACCCTAAGACAACCTGGGATAGGCTCCAGCTCCTTGCGACCTGCGCAAGCTGATGAAGCGGGTTGAGAAAATGAATGAGTGATGAATGAATGTTTAAAATGTTTGTGTAAGGGAGATCTGTGGTCATGAAACAAACATAGCCTGCAGCATGTTGAGGCCTGGGCTTATTGTGACTTCTGGGTCTTTTTCTCGCTGCATATGGAATCTGGGTCTACTATGATTTGAATCAGTTATGAAAATAATTCTCAGAAATTTGTATGTAATAGAATTTTTTTAATCAATTTGGTATCAGACTTATTAAATGTTGACTAAAATGGCAAACCTAATCCTTTAGTTTTGCAGCTTTAGCAGTGCAGGAAATATAATTGTAATTTATGGTGCAGATGGTTCAATTGATTCAGAAGTAGCTGCACACCCGTTCATGTGACCTTGCTGAGTCAGTCATGTGTAACAGTCTCTCTGGTTTATTCAAGAGTGGTCTTTCCATCTCTCTTTCAGTCTCCAGCCAACTGGACATGAAGCTTAATCGCGGCGGAGAGCTCCCGTCACCGGGACATTGACAAATGGAGCGTTCCCTCAGAGGGAGACCTCTGCAATAGACTCACATTGCATGACTTCCCTCTACACCCTGCTGTCCCAGATTCTCTCCCGTCACATTGAATGATCATCATCTTGTCTCTTTGAAAGCCTAGATTCACAGACTACAATGGAAGGACTGAGTTTGTATCATTAATAATCCCACACAGTCTTCCAATGACGTTTCAGAGTTGACTCAGCTCGATCTAGTTCAATTCAGTCTTTTCTAACATACAATCAGTGACCAGTTCCTTTCTTACTCATCCATTATCCCCTCAGACATCCATTTCTGATGTCAGATTTAACAAAGGGTATCAGTAGACAGTCAACAGACATTTTCACAACTTTCTGTGACAGACTGGGTGAGGTGAAACTGATCATAAAATACCATGATTATGTTCTTCTTTTGAGAAGGCAATTTATATCCAGAATGTTTCACAATCTGTAAAAGACATATTATGTCTTTGTATTGTCAGATCACGCTCCTTCAGCTGTGTGGTGTAATTTACTTCTTGATTAAGAGACTTTGTCGTGAAATACTATCTGGTGGAAAAGCTCCTGTGTTAGTCCCTGAATGCTCATACATCAAGTTTTTTGTGCACTGAATGCTTCTCATCCTTATTCAAGAGCAGCAACAGCCAAAGATTTACAGGCAGGTCTCTGGCATTCCGTGTTACGGATCAAACACAAGCTCTGCTTAGAAGGAGAGCCAATAGGGAAAGCTTGATCTTAATATCAAAGTGTTAAAGGATGAAAGATGCTGATGCACCCACACTGGATTACCTTTAGATCACAAGTACAACTATAGTACATGCCGACACACAACTTTCCAGACTGCTGTTCTGTTCTATCTACTAAGTTTGTCCAAGTTTTTGAACATTATTTAATTACAAGAGATTGACAGCCATAGTCAGTACTAAGCATTGTGATGCATGAGGAATATACAACATAATATTACTTAAATTTCATTGTGTGTCATTCAGACCCTGAACATAACTAAAAAATGTATCTATGAGCAGATCTAGTCGATGTCTTCAAACGTTTCAGATCCAACTCAACGGTGGCCAGTTAATTTCAACATTGTTTTGGATTCTTGATCTATATTGGGGCTTTTTTGATCTCCTTTCTTTATTAGAACACAGAAGTTGGCATCAGCTGCAGGTCAGAATGAGCATCACTTCAAAAAGTAAACGAATGGATGAAAAAATATCTTCCGGGAAAAGAATGATTAACTCTTTGAGGCAGTTGACAGGAAACAAGACGAGACTGCTTCTTTTTTAAAATGTGATCTTCAAAACTGATGTTTGAGAGAAAAAATAGCGCTTGCAATTTGAACTCAATTTGAACTACTTTCAAAATTAAAAATGCTGTAACCTATTGATATCTATAGATACTACCAGGAGTAATGTCAATACCATATATTTATACAGTCACCATGTTGCTATGGAGGACCCACAATGTAATCCTGAGGCACCTGAAATAGCAATTGAATATGTTCATTTACTTTATTCTTGTTTCGTTGTCTGATATAAATATGCTAAAAACTCTGGCATTGATTTTTTAATAATGTTACGATGAAGCTGAATTATTAAACCGACTGTCTGTACTGCAGAGGACAGACTGGTCATTTACATCCTTTATCAGTCATTGTATGACTTCATGAAAAGCTTATTAGTCCAAAAAATATTGTCATTCAAGGATCCATTGGTCTATGTTTGATCACACTGACAAGAGGCCAATCAATTTTTGTTGTTGTTAAGAGTTGAAGTAATCGTGCAACAATTGGTCTGCAGTGTTGTGTTGGTGAACCCTGTCTTTCCTTATCTGATTCAGAAAGGACCAGAATCTCGTGTCCACCGTGAACTGCTGGTATTTGGTCTTGGAGCAGACCAGGCGGGAGAGCAGAGATCACGCCACTCTCAGTGACATCTACAACAACAACGTCATTGTCCGTCTGGCACACGTGGGCGAGGATGTCATCAGACTTTTCAAAAAGGTCAGCATTGGAATTGAATGGATGAGAGCATACAATCCTGAGAATTACTAACATACACAGACCTGATCAAATGGCATGACTGATTCCCACAGCTGGAGGCATAATGCCACACCAGTAGAAATCTGTATGTGGAAATTTTATGTATCAGAACACTGAGTGTAAGGATGTTATTCAGGAGTAGATCATATGTTCAGATTCAGAATGTCATTGACCAGTGATCTGCACTAGTAACAGTCCAGTGATCCCAAGGTTAGGTTCAAGGTTGACAGTAGAACATGACATGTAAATCTGTACAGTAAAATTAAAATTGATTTAGGGTTGAGGTCAGGGTAAATCTCGTGTTCAGTCCTTACCCTTTTTCAGATCACTGATCTTATTTTTGACAGTCACTCATTTCACATTTTGGGAAACAGGACTCTCATTAAGTTAGAGACAGTTAGATGATAGTCTGCACCATGAAGTAAATGTAGAATATCAGAATGTTGTTGGTTTTTTTATGGAACTTTTTAATACTACTCTAATGCTCTGATAGATTTACTTTTAAAAAATAAGTGCAGAAAAATTATTTGTAATGGCCTTTGATTAGAAATTTGCACATGTAGCTTGATTTATGAAGTAGAAAGAAGTTAGAAAAAGATCTGCAATAAGCCTCTTGGTGCCACAACCTAAACCCAGCAGGAAGTTGAATGTTTTGAATTTATTGTAGATTTCTCACAATTTACATGTGATTTACTTAAATGAACTCCAAAGTATTTGACCCAGTGAACTTGACATGTGTCAGAACTACCTCAGCACCTAAAGGATACTATTTAAACATTTAACCCTCTGTGACGAACATTACAGTATTTTTACTGTAATACAATGGGTAATAACATGTTGCTCTATCACACCACAGAGTGGACACAGTGTGTTTATGTGTGTGAAGATTGTGTCTGTTAGCCTTCAGGCTGAAAAGGTTTTGACAAAATTGTTAAAGATATGAACATGTCTGTCTCTTATATACTATTGATTCTGAACTAATATTTCGGACTGTTTGTATAGTAAGTATCATTGTCATTTGTCATTTATTTTTGCAAATGTATGCACACTAGAACAAGCATCATCTGACTGGGTTCTTGCTGTTTCTTTTATTCCAAATCAAACATCATAGAACATGTTTGTGTGACATTCTTTTTCCTCTTCACATGCCCGCATCTCTCCCCAAGAGCTTGGTGGGGGAGTTTGAGTGCCAAAATGATACCAGGAGCTATGTTGTCAGGGAGCCAGACCCAGGGTTGGGGCTCGTATGCGAGCGCATGATGGCCGGGCCTCAGCCCACAGGGCCCGGCCGGGCTCAACCCGAAAGGACAACGTGGGCCCAACCTTCGGTGGATTCACCACCCGCCAAGGACGGGTGCAGTGTGGATTGAGTCGTCAGCATGGGGCTCGACGACTCAATCCCCAGACAAAGAGTCTAGCTCTAGGGACATGGATTGTCACCTGGCTGGGGGGAAAGGAGCCAGAGCTTGTGAGGTAGGTTGAGAGGTACCGACCAGATGTAGTCGGACTCACCTCCACCCACAGATTGGGCTCTGGAACCCAAACCCTTGAGAGGGGCTGGACTCTCCACTTTTCTGTTGTTGTCCAATGTCAGAGGCGGCGGGCTGGTGTGGGCTTGCTTATAGTCCCACAGCTCAGCCCTCATATGTTGAAGTTCACCCTGGTGAATGAGAGCGTCGCGTCACAGCGCCTTCTGGTTGGGGACAAGTGTCTCACTATTGTTTTGGCCTTTCGCACCAAACAGCACTGTAGAATACCCAGCCTTCTTGGAGTCCCTGGGAGGGGTACTGAATAGTGCTGACTGAGGACTCCATTGTTTTCCTTGGGGATTTCAATGCTCACGTGGGCAATGACAGTGAGACCTGGAAAGGGGTGATTGGGATGAACAACCTCTCTGATCTGAACACAAGTGGTGTTCTGTTATTGGACTTCTGTGCTAGTCACAGTTTGTCCATAACAAACACCTTGTTCAAACACAGGGATGTCTACGTGTACATGGCACCAGGACACCCTAGGCCAGAGGTCGATGATCCCACAGGAGTAGATCCGCTGCTCCTCCGCCTCGAGCGGAGCCAGCTGAGGTGGCTCGGGCATTTGTTCCGGATGCCTACTGAAAGAGACCTCAGGGAAGAGCTAGGACAAGCTGGAGGGATGGAGGGACTATGTCTTTTGACTTGCCTGGAAACACCTTGGGATCCCCCCGGGGGAGCTGCAGGAGGTGTCCGGGGTGAGGGAAGTATGGGCATCCCTCTTGAGACTGTTGCCCCCATGACCAGCCCCCGGATAAGCGGTTGAAGATGGATGGAGGGATGCCCGCATCTCTGAAGGCATGTGCATGATGGATGGCGTCTGAGATTATTAGTGTTTTTGAACCTGTGATGAACAATTTGCCCTCGGGATCTTAAACCTGTAACGTCTGACAATGGCTGGACTCGGTTGTAATTTATGTCCTCGAAGTGACTCTGATCTATCGTGATTGGAGACTTAATGAGAATGGGGCAGCTTGCGGTCACCACAAGGATAATAATGACCCCAGAAACACTCCCTCTGCAAGAAATGGCTGAAATTGTCGTAAAATCCTGCAACACAATAATCCTCTTATGCTGTGGCATCCTGTTCAGCTGCAGTGCAGTGTTACAGCTAATGAATTACACATGCAGATAAGTAAGCTAACTCTAGTTGCTTGTTGAGTCAAAGTTAAATTTACTGAAAGTGCTACAATTTGATTTGTGTCATGCAAAATGCAATGGTTGCCGCGGTGACAAGTGAGCCCTGAAAGATGACTAAAAAACAGGATTTATTGGGCTTTGTGTCTCCAGATATTCCCTCAACAGGATTTCCCGTCACTCTTCAGTGGTTACTTTCCTCCTCCAACACTCATGAGACAAATACAAGCTCTGAGTCTCATAACTGAGTTGGAACAGTCACACAACTCTTGGGGAAATAATCTGCACTTATTACCTTGGCCTATTTAGTTTGTATGTGCACCTAGAGCATTGTTTATATCTTCTTTGGTGCAGAGTAGTGACATCGTTTCAACACCTCACAAACAAAATCAACCTAGTTTTTAGACTGACATGTTTTGATACTTGCCTGCTTTTGTCTTGTTCAATGAGTCGCTGGTGTAATCAACTGTTTGTCTCCTTTACAGAGCAAAGACATTGGAGTGCAGATGCATGAGGAGTTGGTGAAAGTCACCAATGAGCTCTACACGGTGAGTGTTGTGACCCTTAACTACACATATCATTGTCCGGTTTTTCTGTCTGTATTACCCTGCCAGTTTTTGCCTTTCTACCTCTGTTAGTTGCCCCTGTCCTATCATTTTGTAATATGAGACCTGAACCTGTGATCTGTGCAGCAGCTGGCCTGACATTACACATGGCAGATATGCCTTATCAGCAATACACCCTCTAACCGGTTACTTTTCTTTAGGTTGTGAAAGGAGATGATTTGCATTCTCCCATGCACTGGGAATATCAGCATAAGTTTGAAGGGGAGAGTGTTCTTGCCCCTGGCTTTGCTACAAGCAGACTCAGCAGTCTGTGCTGCTGTGGTGCACTGACTCACAGCAAACATGGGCTGCTGTAATATTTTATATTTATATGTATGCACACAGTTATGACTCAGTCTGTTGCTGTATGTTGTACTGTACATACAGATCACTGGGACACCCATATGGGAGCAGATGTGGACATGACAAGAGGAAACATACAGAATAATGAAGCAGCTGTGTTCAGTGCTGATGCCTGGTCATTTGGCTGATGACCATGCTGTAATATCATCTGCTGTTTGCAGCAGAAAACACACCAGAGGGCTTCCTTTTGGTGTTGTTGCTCTGCTATTGTTCAGCGGCTAACATGCTAAAAGAAACAATTATGATTTACAATGGAGCAAGTAAACTTCAACATAAAGTAAACAAAGAGTGACCTGTTTTGAAGTGGCTTAATAGAGACCCTACTAGGTGTGACCAAAATACTATGAAGCATTATTAGGCAAACAGAACTGATGATTATGATTGTATTATCTTCGGATGCTTATCCAAAATCTAGGTCGCAGGTTATGCTGGAGCCTAGCCCAGTTAGCTACAGGCAAGAGGCTGGGTACACCCTGGATGAGTAGCCAGCTCATTGCAGAGAGACACACACATCTTAAATATTTCACAAATAATCAGAACCACACCTAGATAATCTTGTGGTTTCATATCTATTGATCAGTCTGTTCTGATTAGTTAAATCACATAGTTTATCATTTTAAGTCCTTGAAGGTAAAAAAGATGATGCATATCTCAAACAGAGATAAGATATTCTACTGTGTAGTGTCCCATTTTCTTAATAAAATACTTATATTGATGTGTGGACCCCCACCTTTGGCTACTTCCTATACACTTCCTACACACAATCATCAGCAGGAATTCTGAATTTTGTCTGCAAGTGAGCAATCAGAGGTAGTCAAATATCTTCTACACACATGGTGCTGTAAAACTGAGTATGATTCAAAATTATCCCCACCTATATATTTGAATAAACTCATTTAAAAATCTCACGCTATCACCTTCCGGCGTCTACACGGAAGTTCAGGCTGCTAGCCGAGTTAGCTCCGGTCTTCACATTTGTCCATGTCTCTCACTTACGGAGCCGTTTTGGATTCGTTAAATTTAGTGGTTTATATTCTTTGATTGTGATAGAGACCTCACATTGTCTTGTGGGGAACCCCGATGCTTTATTCACCAGGACCGAACTCATGAAGCTGGCGTCTTCCCGGATGGCCAGACCATAACGCCGAAGCGGCCTTTGTCTTCACATTTGTCTGTCTCACACACGGAGCCGTTACTGCTTCGTCGGACACAGCGATTTGTTTTCTTTTGAAGGCAAAGAAAAAAAGAAAACAAACAAAGACTGATATTATTGTTTTATCATGGAATTTCCACAGGTTCCCTCCAGTACATTGTTATACAATACACAATATTATACGCAGATACAAGCGGCGGAAATGGTGTCTCCCTTAGAGATAGGGTGAGAAACGCTGCTATTTACGAGGGGCTCAGAGTAGAGTCACTGCTCCTTTGTGTCGAAAGGAGTCAGATGAGGTGCTTTGGGCATCTGGTACGGATACCTCCGGGACGCCTCCCTAGGGAGGTGTTTCTGGCACGTCCAGCTGGGAGGAGACCTCAGGGGAGACCCACGACCAAGTAGAGGGATTATATCTCAACACTGGCCTGGGAACGCCTTGCGATCCCCCAGTCAGAGCTGGTGGATGTGGCCGGAGAAAGGGGAGTTTGGGGCTCCCTGTTGAAGCTGCTGCTCCCGCGACCCAACTCCAGATAAGCAGTGGAAGATGGATGGATGGATGGATGGATGGATGGATGGATGGATGGACTATGAAGAAAATTATCTGGTATTCTAATTTGGTGTCATTATAAAAAGAGCAGGAAGTGAGTGGACAGCCTGTCATTGCTGCTGTGATATGGTGTAGACTTGAGCTACTGTACAAGCAAATCTGTAATATTTATGTTTAATCTGCAGTGCAATTTCAGTGAACACTGAATACTACTCAGACTCCTCTTAAAAGGATGTTAGGGAAAAGGTGGCATCGTCTTACACAATATAATCTGCATGAGAGCAGTTGTCACATGTAAAAGTAGATACCACTCTACTGATATTGATTTTTTCCGGTCTGTTATCATACATTATTAAATGCCTATTTCAGTTTCCACATACTGTATAACAAGAAAATGTAAATGTAAATTGTCTTGCATAAATGAAAGTCGTATGCTTACATCGACATAATTAGTTTCAGGGATCATCTATGACTTCAGTATGACTTAAATATGTCTTTCTAAGCCTGTTGCTCTTTGCCATCGATTTTATGCTGCCATTTTGTGGAAACCAAGTAGTTTCGTGTTTCGCAGAGAGCCGGGAAGGTTTCTCACTGTCACACTGTATCCTCCTTCCTCTCCTTCTGATCGATCTCACTTTCTGTTGCATATTGCTTTCAGTCAGGGTTGCTAGGAGACCAGAACTTGAGAGTGAGTGATGGAGGAGCAGATGTTGTTTAATTGCACTGTTGATTCAGTCACTTGTTAAAAATTTACATGTGATCTCTACAGCACCATGTACACAAATCTGTTCAAATTCCCTCAAGGCCAATACTTAAGCTGATGAAATGTGGTTACAATAAAAGTCAGTGAACAGACCTGTTGTGACACGTATTGTTAGGGTATTATTACCCATCAGAATGCTGTGGTGAGTAGGGTTAGGGTTAGAGATAGACACACCCAGTGCACCTCCAGCGGTACAGGTGAAACAACCGGTACATTCCTGCATCTCTATGAGGGTAACAAAAATTGTTTTTTTTAAATTCCAGGGTTACATGAGTTCCTATGAAACGCATACTTGATAATGACAGGCGTTCATGGGCTAAGGTTTTTTTTAAGACTCTTTATTAACCTTCACAACTACGTAGCAGGCGAGTAAATGGAACTTCTTTTTGGTAGCTTGGAGAATAATGTGTAATACCCTCCCTTCAAGAGCCTGATTGGTGGAGGAGCGTTGCTCAGATGATTCATCTCACCTGGTCTCCTGTCAAGACTATTCCGCTGTTGGCAGTCAGCCAGTCTGTGTCTCCCTGTATGGTTTTGTTTCATTTGGATTGCTTTCAGTTACGTAACATAAGCATACAGCCAAAATGTGTTTCCCCTCTTTTTGTCCAGCTTTGAGTCAATTTCGGAAAAAAACTTAATTAATTAATTAATCAAATTAATTATTTTGATAAAATGAAGTCTAGATTTCTGTAATTCAATCTGCCTTGGTCAGTTCTTTGGCTTGTGACAATGAGACTTTGTTCAATGGTATGTTGGCATTTGGTGATTTGGCATCCATTCACATTTATAGACTTCTCACTGATGCAATCCAAATTTGGGAGGTAAAAAACAAGAGTTTCATGTTATTTGTAGTGTTATGTCGTGAGTTATGTAACACTACTAATCTGGAATTTGGTTGCTTGCTTGGTTGGTTGTTTCGACAAGAAAAACCCTGCCAACGAGCGGCATGGTGGCGCAGTGAGAGCGCTGTCTGGGGTTGAGTTCCGCTCTATACGGAGCTTGCATGTTCTCAGACTGCGTGGGTTCTCTCCGGGTTCTGCGTCTTCCTACCACCTCCAAAAACATGTGCTTCAGGCTAATTGGCCTTCTTCAAATTGACCGTAGGTATGAGTGTGTGTGCGTGTTTGCCTGTGTATGTGTGTGGCTCCACGGTGCACTGGCATCACAATCGGAGTGTCCCCTGTCTCAAGCCCCTAGTCGGCTGGGATAGGTTCCAGCACCCCGTAGCCCGCCACAGGGTAAGAAGCAGGTTTAGTAGATGAATGAATGAATGAAGGAAAACCCTGCCAACCTTCCAACCCTGCCACCATGGCATTTAATGTCAATACATTAACTACAATAATAAAATGAATAAATAAATAAATAAAAATACGTATCAAGCTGACATTTCTTTCTAATGTGGTTAAGCAGCACTTCAAATTAGGTTATAATCAAGTCAAATGGATATTTATTAATATAGTACCCATATCATTAAGTTACAAATAACTCACAATACTAAATCTACACACCGCAGATAATTATATTCATTTAGTCTTCTGACTGGCTGGCACTCCTGTTAGAAACAGCTTTTATGAAACGTGAACTATTTAGAAAGTGTCAGTTTGTACATTAAAATATTTATGAACTCTGGCCAAAATACCAGCTTCTTTCATAAGCACTTGTTTTATTTCAGATTGTTGATTGCATTGATTCTTTTTTTTTGCCGTTGCATGAAGTTTTCTTTGTGATCTAAAAAACATATTTTAATTATGTTTTACTTACTTAATGTGTTCGGCCCCCTTCTCTCTTCCAGGCTTTGTGTCGGGTTGTGAAAATCGTTTCACAACAAACAGATTACATGTCATCAACCTTGACTTTAAAATGTTTGGAGTAGCACAAATTAATTTATGAAGGAGTCTAAACATACCTGATTGCGATGCTTTAAGCTCATTCTATCTTGAATTTGGTAATTGCCTATATATAAATTAAGCTGAAAAAAGAAATATAGAGCTGTTTTACAACTCGGTTAAAACTGTGCATAAAGATGATACATACGCACAATCTGTGGATTGGCTTTTGGCTATTAGACCTTTCTGGCTCTAGAAGTTTTGTTTCATGTCCCACAACTGTTAAAGGAAAATGTGTCTAATATTATGGTCATATTACCGCATGTAATTTTACACACATTTTCCTCATATTTCCATCCCTTTATTGTATTTACTAATTTGAACATGACTGTCTTACCACTGAGTAGCATTTTACATAAGGTATGTGTCTTTCCAGGTGATGAAGACGTACCACATGTACCATACTGAGAGTCTCAGTGCTGAGAACAAGTTAAAGGAAGCAGAGAAACAGGAAGAGAAGCACATTGGCAAAGCCAATGACGTTAGCTCTGGTCTTCTGCGGTACGGACATGATGAACGTCCACATCGACGGAGCTCTGTCAAGAAGATGGAGAAAATGAAGGAGAAGGTCTGTTAGAGGTTAACTGGACTATACAATATTATATGACGCATTAGTCATTTAAAAGTATATTATAAGCATTTTATCCTCACTGAAGTGCTAATAATCATTTGCAATGGTTTTCTTGAATTGGTCTTGTAAGCTACCATTACCAATAATGACTCAGTAGAATGTAGTTAAAGCTACAATAAGGCCATCTCTACATTGTGCAAAGTATCACATATATTGACAGACCAGTTACAGCTGCATGATCCAGTAATGCATTCTATGAGCATGTAACAAATCTCCTCTTTATCCCTAGAGACAAGCAAAGTACTCTGAAAACAAACTGAAGTGCACAAAGGCCCGCAATGACTATCTTCTCAATCTGGCTGCTACCAATGCCTTGGTAGCCAAATACTATATCCATGATGTCTCAGACATGATAGATGTAAGTTATTCTCAGTGCCTCCTTTAAAATGTGTGTGGCCTTCATTTGGTCATTAATACTGTTTTACTTCTTGTCCCCAGTGCTGTGATTTGGGTTACCACGCAAGCCTGGCACGCACCTTAAGAACCTACCTGTCTGCAGAGTACAGTCTGGAGACTTCTCGCCATGAGGGTCTGGACTTGCTTGAGGGAGCAGTAGACTCCATGGATATCAGAGGAGACAAGCACAGATTTATGGATATGCACAGCCAGATCTTCTGTCCTCCAACATGCTTTGACTATCAACCCCACATGGGGGACGAGGTGAGTCTCAAGAGAACAGGGCTGTAAGTGGGTATTCAGTCTTCTTGTTCATTTCAGTTCTCCTGCTATGTGTAAAGTCCTCTTTGTGAAATTGTCTTGAATCTAGGTGTGTCAGGTGAGTGCACAGCAGCCTGTCCAGACAGAGCTCCTGATGCGCCATCACCAGCTGCAGTCTCGCCTGGCCACACTGAAGATAGAAAATGAAGAGGTGAGAGTGCTCACAAGTGTTACAAGAAACACAAGAGGGTTGACGGCAGAGAATGCCAGCATTTTATCTCAAAATGAAAGAATATTAGTTCCTGATTACTCGAAAGAAGACACTGTATGATTGTATACTTATTCTTAGAAAGATACGAATGAGTCATTGAATCATTTCTTTGTGGATAGTCATTCACACCACAGTGGCCTTTAATGTTGTTGACTAATGCAATGTACGCATAATTAGTGTGTGTCACTTGTTGAGTGACTACTACACTCTGCAGAGAACATGGCAAAATAGTGGAACAGACATTTATTGTATTTTTATTGAAATGATCAATTGCCAACATTTGTAGCAGAAGAGGTTGATGTCTTAAAGAAGTGTCTTTGCTGCTGCAGGCAGTTTCTAACAGGATGTAGCATACCATTTAGACGTGAAACCAAAAGACGTGTTAAGATTTTTACAGATTTCAATCCAACAAAATGTATTTCAAAATGTATCAGAATACCTCAACAGAACCCCTGAAGTTATACTGAACTTTTATTTGAGCCTCTTAAATCTTACAGACCCTGGTGGTGTAAAAATGCATATTGTTTGTGGGCAATAATGTAATGTATATGGTTAAATAGGGAGTTTTATTATATTTTGCTTGTGACTAGACATTTCCAGTAGTTATGCAATGCAAACTAATTGCTGGCAATAGCTTCATATCAGTGTAAATTTGTCAGAATATTGTGTGTGTTCCTTTCTCAGTAGAAAAAGAATCGTCTCATATCCCAAAACAATTAACAATTCCTGGAAGAAAGATGGGCGTTTGAAAGGCCTTATTGTTGATACATTTATTTATTATTTAAATGTGGATATGATAGCAAGACTCAATTTCGTTTCAAAATTTGCCCGGTGGCTACTTGTGCTCTTGCAAGAAAAACCTATACCCCCCCTCATTGTAAAAACGTACTTTACCTCATTAATCACCATTACCTCTTGACAAACCACCAAAGAAACAAACAAATTAATCAATCAACTGTGAAAATGCACTTAAAAACAACTTTAACGTCATCACAATGTAAGGTCTATCGACTATGTGGGACAGAACTGATGTTGGGAATCTTATAGATTTATGTGTAAGGTCCTCTAATTGGAATCAATATGCCTTGTCTAGTTCACTAGTCACTCTTACTTGTTAACGTTTAAAACTGGGATTTGGCAGCCATCCCTCCCGACTTCTGTAACACACGACAAAAATATCTATTTGTCTGGACTACCCTATATGTAACTTCGTCCTTGCAATGATGCTGACCTGTGGGGTCTCTCCATTAGGGGACTCCACAGGATGTAGAGAGTCAAAGGCCACTCTTACACACAGAGAAATGTACTGTAAATGCATCTGTCATTCATTTGCAACTGCTATTGTGTAGCTGCACACTTCACTGTTTTTCATAAAATGTTTGAAAGTATATTGTAATTTTAGGTGTTGTATATTTCACATATAGTCTCAGTTGCTTTGGTCTGCTGTATCTGTCAGGTGAGGAAGACTCTTGATGCCACAATGCAGACCCTTCAGGACATGCTGACTGTGGAGGACTTTGATGTGTCTGACGCCTTTCAGCACAGCCAATCGACAGAGTCAGTCAAATCAGCCTCCTCAGACTCCTACATGAGCAAAGCCAGCATCAGTAAAAGACGATCCAATCAGCAGGAGACCGAGGGCTTCTACTTTACTGTGAGTTCTCAGACGGATGAGAGTAAATATGCAAAGGCACTTTATAATGAGAAATAATCCTGTCACCTGTCTGTTTCATGTGCAGAAATACAAAGAGTACTTGAATGGAAGCAATCTCATCGTCAAACTGCAGGCCAAGCATGACCTCTTGAAGCAGACGCTGGGAGAAGGTAAGGCTTGTGTTACACATGAGTGGAGTTGGAAGTGGCAGTCATAGTTGGTATTTGACATTACTGTAGTACTTAGTGGGTCAACGACCAATTATAGGTTCTTCAACAAATATAAATTATACATGATGGGTTAAAAGACCAGATATATTCAGTTCAACAGGATCATGAATTCCACCATCTGTTTTTGGAAATTCAATACATACTAGGTTTTGCAATTTACTTGACAACTTAACAAATTTTGGTTCAAAATCAACCTAAAAAAAATACACCTTTCATGATTAAAAGCACTTTCCTTCAAGACTACCACACGAAAGAATGTTTATATATTTAGTGCATGCTAACCTAAGCCAAAAGTGTTAATAGCGTTGTATATTTTCCCTTGTCCATGTGTTGCTGCTTCAACATCTTGCAGACATCTGCTTGTGGTTACACAGCTGTCTTTTTGTCATAACATTTTCCAGGCTCTTGTGGATATAGCTCACAGTTGATGATACAACTCAAGTGTTTATATAAGAGCGTTTGGTGGAATTTAATTGCTTTCATAAAAATAAAAAAAAGCTTCGATTTTGGGCAGTAAACATGAAAATATACTTTTGAAGCTCAAGTACAAAAAATGTTTACTGTCGAACTTCAAACATATAATGAAATAATAATAACTCCTGTACTATTTTTGTCCATAATTGTCATTTTTTGGATAAATTTCTCATATTTAGAATGCATTTACCTTAACCTTAACACTGAATTAATTGCACTTCCTGTCATGGTGTTTGGTCTTCAGACTACAAATGTCTGCTTCAGGATTGGAGTAATTTGACATAATGTATGATTGTGCTGAAAGCAGCTTCATGCATGACATGATCCTCCAGCACACATTTGTGATTGACTGATCAAAGTGAGGCCTTAATTTGCTGTGTGTGTGTGTGTGTGTCTGTGTGTGTGTGTATGTGTGTGTGTGTGTGTGTGTGTGTGTGTGTGTGTGTGTGTGTGTGTGTGTGTGTGTGTGTGTGTGTGTGTGTGTGTGTGTGTGTGTGTGTACATATATATATATATATATATATAGATCGAGAGAGAGAAATGGAGAGAGAGAGGTTTTCTACTTTAGGGAACGTGTTTTCGGGCTATCCCCTCCTGGGGCTCTTGCACCGTTTCTAGGGCGACCACTGAACAACCGCTGCCTGGTTTCCAGCCAAATACATTCCTGCTACTTACTCATTGAGCCTGGTTGAATAGATGCCCGTTTTCTCATAACGGCCCTTTCTGCCTCCATCTGCCGGCCTTGTATAGTTGGCCACCACTCAACCGTGCAGCTAATGTCTGTAATTGAATAACCAACATGGACTAATTTTGTCTGTTTCTCTGCAATTCTCACTTTTAGGGGAGAGGGCTGAATATGGAACTACAAGGTATGATGTCCAGTGACCACAGAGTTGAGTAGACATTAATGTGTAATAAGCTTCCCATGTCCATGAACTTGAGAGGTTGAGATCACATTCTAAGTTTTTTATTATGGTCAAACAAAGGGTTTAACCCTAATTCAATATCTATTGAGATATTTAATGCTGTAAATTGACTGCACTTATTTGACTTTTATATGTTTATGCACTGAATGTTTGTTAAATTGTTTTTGTTATCAGTCTCTGTAGTAATCTCAGTAACATTTCAGTTCTGTAAATGAAATTTGACCAAATAGATTGACAATCCCACTTTTTTGTTTTCTTGGCCAGAGTTTCATCACAAGATCACTGTCCTCATGATTATATTTTAAATATGAAGCCTGTTAGCTTAACTTACCATGAAGACTGAAACACAACTAGCCTGACATATCTCATTAACCCACATGTAATTTTTTTTACGTTAGAGGATCATACACTTTTCTTTGTATTTTTGTTACATATTTAACTGCTATGCCCAGTTTGCAGTGATGAGTAAGAACAGCACTTGATTTCTGTTAGTAATTACTTATCTTAGTGTTTTGCTGGCTGTAGCTTCATATTTGCCATACACCTATTAGTGTAAGTGTAAGAAAGCAAATGAGCATATCTTTCAAACTGTTATATTTTTAGAAATTATGATATTGCAGGTTAAGAGATTATTTTAGGAGAAAATGTTACAAAAAAAACAAAACAAATACTTTTATGAGCTATAGTAATACGAGTTACATTATTATTTATATCATTAATGTATCAACCACTCACCCCCCCCCCCTCACCATCTCCCCAGGCCCCCCACTCTTCCCCCTAAACCCCAGAGAATACGGAAGTCTAGACCTCGCTCCATTTTTAACCGTAAGCTGTTTAACGGCGATATGGAGGCCTTCATTCAGGTATCAGCCTGTCTGTGCTCTTCCTGTCTGTGAGCTCAGCTGTCTCGCTAGCAGTTCTTGGAGGTTCACTTGCCTTGGCCCAGTCATTTACCCAGTGTTGGCTCATTTGTGCACTGACTCTCTTGCTGATTGCCTTGTCTTGACAGTCTTGTATTCCAGGTGAGACAGAGTGAGGTGAAAACTAATCAAACAAGTTGTGGAGGTGGCTTGATTGTGTAAATTCAATGGTGCTTTACCCTCTGAGCCCCAGCCCTCAGACATTCCTGCCATGCACCAGCAGTGTGGGACAATGCAGACACATACTTTGGGCATCAGGAAGTTGTTATAGGATTTTGTCACCATAATGACGACAAACAACTTCACAAGAACTTTACAAACAACTTTAACAGAGCAAATCATTTAATCCAGAAATGCTTTAAAAGTTCATGAATAATAGAAATTGCTTTATTGCAACCCTAGAATTTAGCCTCTAGTTTTCCGTCAAACTGAATAAATACTTAACTAATTAAGCCTCATTTTCCTCCAAAATCCTCCATTCTCCAAATCATGTCTTCATGCCTCACCTCCAACAAGGAACTGATGCTTTGGCTATTCTCTCAGACCAGACTGCTTCATTTTCTCTCCATACAATCTGTCTCTCCCACTAACCTGTTTGGTTGTTGTTGCCTCTCTTCCTCTGTTTGCTGCTCTCTGTCCAGGGGAAGACGGAATGTCCGTGCCAGAAGTCAGGTACTCCTTTTTCTAGCAGGGTATTGAGTGTGCTAACCGCTTTTTCTTTGCCTGTCTCCTTTTGGCATCCTTGTGAAAATACCATAGTAACTGTAACACGTTTGCTGAGACGGCATCATAATTTTGTTCTGCTTTTTTTTTTATGTGTAAATCTCACATCAGTTAATTAAAATATTTAATGACTAACATTGCTTCCTCAACTCTATCAAATTCATTGATTGGCCATTATGAACTTTTGCTGTTAACACCTACCCGGCATGAATACGTACATTTCAGTATTCTGTACTTATGTACTTCAATAATGATCATTTGAATCTGTTGCTAGGACTCAGGGCAGCCTATACCTGTGGTGGTTGAGAGCTGCATCCGATACATCAATCTGTACGGTATGTTCCTGTTGAGTTTACTTCACATGATAACCTGTGCTTTCTCATACCATATCTACACATGTTTTGTATATATTAAAATAGTTTGCATAGACCACTATGAATTTGCCCCCCCCCCCCCCCCCCCTTAGGATCCTGTTTGCAAAAGAGATTGTGATAATGAAACTTTTCAGATGACTTTATTGTACTTTGTTGGAAAGCTATTAGCAACACAAGGAACAAAGAAATGATAGGATTTGCTGATAGAGCTCATGACAAAAGAGGAAAAGCATCAAATCAGCTGATGAGATGAAGACAAGAAAATGAGTGGCCGCAATAGCATGAAGATAGTTTAACTGATTGAAGTTATGATAAGCTTCATTTCAATCTGGACAGACTTTTTGAGAGTCAGCAGATATTTTATTGATGTACAAAAATGTATTTAGTTCTAGAACTCCTGTAACAGGGCCTTCTTACTGCCCCATTCTGCTCTGGTGTGTCATGTCTGCTTTCTCACCATTTTGAATTATTTGATCAACTCATATTCACAATGTTGCCTAAATCAACATTAAAGTTGGATTTTTTTCCTGTTACTTTGTATGGGTATATGCCTAGCTTTTGGCTTTAAATGCTGAATATGTACACTGTGTTGCTATTGCTATATCCTTCATTAGCATGAAAATTCAGTTAAATCATACTTTTTCCATACCTATTATATTTTACACTCATGACTCTATGTGCACACAGGTCTTCAGCAGCAGGGTATATTTCGAGTTCCAGGCTCCCAGGTCGAAGTCAACGACATTAAGAATGCATTTGAAAGAGGTTAGTCCTGGTGCACTTGGCAGTCTTTTCCTGATTGATTTTAAATTGCGTATTACCACCACAAAAGCCATAGTCTCTCCCACAGCCCTCTAAAGTGAAAATAAAGAGCCTGTGTGTAACATACATACCCATAATGGCCATGTAAACCATTTTACATGCATAATACATAAGATCAGCATCGTATGGTAATAATAAATGAACAAATATACCTGCACTCTTAATGTTTGTATTACTTGAAATATAATTTCAAGCAGCAAGTAGCAAGTAGCACGAGCACTGATAGCACTGAATAATTAATGAGTGGATTAAATGTGCTGTTATGTCTGTTTATAGGAGAGGATCCACTGGTGGATGATCAGGCCAATCATGACATCAACTCGGTTGCAGGAGTTCTTAAGCTTTACTTCAGAGGGCTGGAAAATCCACTTTTCCCCAAGGAGTTTTTTATTGACCTGATTTCGACAACTAGTAAGTCAATTCCTGGAAACAAATGTCGAGGAAGAGGTTTTTCTCAGTCCATAATTTCCTTCCTCTCTTTGTATTTTTTTATTTCAGAGCTTGACTCAGAAGCAGAAAGAGCTCATCACCTTCAGCAGATAACCGTGTCCCTTCAGCATCCTGTGATCATTGTCATGAGATACCTGTTTGCCTTTCTGAACCAGTAAGTCCTGTGAGAGCAAATGTCATTTTGTCTCTTGTGAGGTGAGACGAAACCTTCTGTTGCTTCTGTCTCTCCAGCCTTTCTCAGTACAGTGATGAGAACATGATGGACCCCTACAACTTGGCTATTTGTTTTGGTCCCACTCTGATGCCAATACCAGATGACCAGGACCCCGTGTCCTGCCAGGCGCATGTTAATGAGGTCATTAAGACCATTATCATCCACCATGAGACCATCTTCCCGACACAGCATGAGCTGGAGGGACCTGTGTATGAAAAATGCATGGCTGGAGCAGAAGAGTACTGGTAAGTGCAAGGCGAGGTGTACAACACTTGTTTAATGTGAGCTTCATCTGTTGCAGCCTTTTACCAGACGTTGGGCTTAAAATAATTTTTAAAAAGACAAAAAAACCTGTAAACCTTGAGATCAAACACTAGACATGACTTTCTTCTTCAAATACTGACACATCTCTTAATGTCAAAAAAACTGAAATCAGTAAAACCAGCTCCGGTTTGATTGATGGTCACTGCACTTAACAATAGAACTAACATATTAACAAATTGTGAAATCCATTTTCTACATTAATTCTTTATTTAATGCTTTGGTTCAAAAAAATTCTGAGTCTCATGTTTTATTTGGGTTTTAATTTTAAGATTACGTTTTCTTTAATTGAGAAATTGAGAAAACTAGAATCAATGGCAGTCAGTTCCTGGTTTGGAAAATAAATGTCTGTCTGTTTTTTTGTGACATTTTTTTTCCTTCATGCAGTGAAAGCCCACACAGCGAGCCAGGTGCTCTCGATGAGGTAGACAACGGTACCGGACCCAACACTAGTGATGAAGGTGTGCCACCAAACAGAATCTGTAGCTGTTCTTTTAAGCTGATGCAGTTAGAAGTCTCACGTTGCCTTTTGTCACCATTCTTTGTTTTGTACTTTTGATTGATTGTTTTGTAGAGTTGGAGCAGATTGAAGCTATTGCAAAGTTTGATTACATGGGTCGTACTCCGAGGGAACTTTCCTTCAAGAAGGGAGCATCGCTGCTGCTCTACCTGCGAGCCTCTGAGGACTGGTGGGAGGGCCGACACAATGGTGTGGATGGATTGATTCCACATCAGTACATTGTGGTGCAGGACATGTGAGTAAGAGTCTTAAAAAAGCATCTCACTTGTATCAAAGAGTTGTTTAAAACAACATCCTTATGTATCTTTTGTATTTAATGAAATGAATTATTTTCTTTCCACCGTCACAAATTGTTGTGTGTTTTTAAAAACTTGGCCACTATAAAACTTTCATTATAAATGAATGCTAGTTCATTGTGCTTTTTTTTGTTTTCTTGACAAATCCGGCTGTGATTAAAAACAAAAGAAGTCTTCAGTGCAGGGATGGCAACAGGAAAATAGTTTTTCAGCTGAACTACTAATGTTGAAACAATGATGGGGGGGATCCCATATGAAGCTGAGACCCGAAAATGACATTTGTAATCAATTCAGAGTGAAATGATTAATAAGAAAAAAAAAAATACAGACTTAAAAATAAGTCAATATATTTAATGAAAAATACTTTAAAATGTACATTCAATATATTCAGAGGGGCCAAAAACACAAAAACAAAACTAGAACCAAGGGAGTCACAGACATCCCGCGACACCCTTGAATTCAAAATTTTACCCTGACCTACTTTCATTGGTCAAAGATCAAAGCTAGTGCTCTGACCTACTTTCATAGATCAAATCACTAGCTTTAATCTATGGTCTTATACTGGCCTTCTCCCTCGTCTATCTTATCCGGTTCCTAAGTGTACAAAAGTTTAAAATTGACCCTGACCTAGTTTTCTCAAGGTCAATGTCATCATCTCACTTTCATCCCCTTTGCTTCCCGAGTAATCTGCTTTTTATTTCATCTTTCTATCATCAACGGTTGCAAAGATACTTGGTGGATTAACAGACGGACAGAACACACAAACACAAGTACAATACACCATCGCTCTGAATCGGGATGTAACAAAACTGGACTTGCTTTAGTTTGGCTGAAGACATTTTACCTTGCATCCAAGAGGATTCTTGGATCTACCAGTCTAACTGACTGGTAGAGTCCAGATACTCCTGTTATGAATGGTATGTCTCATTAAGAGTCGTAACCATTCATAAGGGAGTCGTTTTCCCGCCCACCCTCCTGTGAACTGTGATGGTGAGCTGCACCCAGGTGTGAACAGTTGCTGTGGTTTCTGGGCATATAGCCAGTGAAGACAGGGGGTTGGGGAGAGGAGGTAAAGAAGCCTTTTTTTTTTTCAAACTGGAGAAACTATCTCTGAACAGAGGAGGAGGATTAAGACACCATCTATTAGCCACTTACAACGCAGCACTGACTTCCATCTCCAGAAACCGCTGCAAGCGTTCACACTAACTGCTCACATGAGGGGGGCAGCAACAATGTGAATTAGTGAAACGCTAAAAGCATTCTAAATCATTCATTCATTCATCTTCAATACTCGCTTCTCCCGCTAACACGGGTCGCAGGGCTCGTCGAGCCCATCCTAGAGGGTGTGAGACAGGGTACACCCCGAGAGCGATGCCAGTGCACCGTAGAGCCTGGTCTCAATCGTTTTATAGTTATACAATTTCCAAACCGTTAACTAATGAGCTGAAGTTATTTGATTTTATTGTTTGCAGAAAATACCTTGCAAATTAATTTCTGTCCAGGTTCTCCAGCTTCCTCCCAACACCAAAAACAGTGTATGGATCACTCCACATTGTCCATAAGTGTGAGCGTGAGCGTGAATGGTTGTCTGTAAATCTTGTGGCCCTGCAATGAGCTGGCATCTCGTATGCGGTGTATCCTGCCTATTGCCTGTAGTCAATTGAGATTGCCTCCAGCAGAATCCGTGACCCATAACTTTAGAAAAGCGACTAAAGAGAAGACGATTACCGCTGATGAATAAACAAATGAATAAACAGCCTTTATTTTCTGCTTCAGTCTGATAAACACTCCTGCATTAGAGGCCAGATAACAAAATTAAATGCAATTCAGGGTCTAATGTGACTGAAGTCATTAATGTTGTCTCGAAAAGTAATGAGACAGTCTGTTTTTTGTTGAGGTTTTTTTCGTAGCAAGAATTTAATCGGTGAGGATTCTTGTGTCCATTTCAAGAGTTTTAAGTTTTATAAATATTGATCTGTCAAACTAAAAACTAGTATTGACATTCCGTGAGGACAGATACCATTAACATAGATCCTTTGCCTTCTGTCTGTTTGTATTAGGGATGATGCCTTCTCGGACAGCGTCCAGAGGACTGATGGTGCTGCCAGCAGTGGGCCACACCACGATGAAAGAGCCTCATTGAGAAACGACCACCAATCTCCTTCTGAACACACACCTGAGCCTGAGCGTCGCTTCGGAGCAGCCTTTGGGAGGTGGGGTCATTTAACCTTCATGGGACACATGTTATAAGCAGTGAGAGCATATCAACAGTACATGTAGTATATGTAGTATACTGGCTTGTAATGGTAAGTCATTATTAAGCATTATTCTGAGACTAATAAAAGTGACACTGATCTGTTTTAGGTTGAGGGTGCGGTCTGATGGAGCTGCCATTCCACGCCGCAGGAATGGCGCCGATAGTCACAGCCCCAACAGAGCTTCAGAACAGCCCCCCAGGGTTATGCCTCGGCCCTGCAGCCCACGCAAAGTGGCCCTTTGCAAGGGGCCATCAGACAGTCCAGAGAAACGACGTCTCACCACTTTTGCCGGTGCTGGCTGTGTCAACCACCCAGACAGAAAGGCCTTTGTCAACAGCCACGTTCAGCGGTCTTCACCCAGCACCACTCGACATGCAAGTTTAGGAGATCACAAAGCCCTCGAAGCTGAAGCACTCGCTGAGGTGAGTGTTGATACTTAGGCCTTGAAATATACAAAAGCTCCTCACCAAAAACCATATAAATGTGCATTATTCCGTGTATTTCTTTCCAATTAATTGCAATCTGATATGTGGTCTTAATATTCTGACAGGTCATTATTGTATAGAGTAGATGTAGATGTAATTCAAAGCAATCTCATTCAACTCCTATCCTAAATTTTGTGGAAAATTAAAGTATTTATGGTCAGCATGGTGGTGCAGTGGATAGCACCGTTGCCTGGGGATTTTCTTTGATGGTATTTTCTCTCTGTGTCTGCGGGGGTTCTCTCTGGGTTCTCCCGATTCCTTCCACATCCAAAAACATGTAGCTTAGTTGAATTGATCACTCCAAATTGTCTGTAGGTGTGAATGTGTGTGTGAATTTTTCAAAGCTGTTTAAATCAATCCACTGGACTTAAAGAAACACTTCACCTCCCATCCAAGAGGCTTTGTCAGTTCTGTAGGAGTTCTAAACAAACTGACGAAGCCTGTTGGATGAGGGGCGAATTGTTTACAAGAAACTTTCTTAAAGTCCAGTGGATTGATTTAAACAGCTTTGGATAACCATGACCTGGATAACTGAGAACCTACACAGACATCGTGTGTGTGAATTGTTGTCTCTCTTCCATGTGGTCCTGCGATGAACTGTTTTCTCATCTGAGGTGTTCCCAGCCTCCCACCCGCTGTCAGCTGAGATAAGCTCCAGCAGATCCTGTGACCTATAACACCGGGAAAGCGGCTGAAGACGAGACGATAACAATTGTTTTGTCTTTAAGAAATGAATGAATGAATGAATGAATGGACGTAATATTTATTAGCTGTTTGTAATACCCACATCACACAGGAAGAAAAAAATACCAGGTTTTAAATTAGAAGAGAAAAAAAGTTGACCGTTGGTTTTAGTTTCTGTTTGCCTGAATGTTTAAATTTCCAAGTGTTAAAATTTTTATCTCATGTTTCTCAGGATATAGAGAAAACCATGAATACAGCTCTCCATGAGTTGCGAGAGCTGGAGAGACAGAATGTGGCCAAACATGCCCCTGATGTTGTTTTGGACACATTGGAGCCCCTCAAACACCCTGACGGATCCCAGGAGCTGCCCAGCAGCCCTCTGCACACTATGGTGATTAGGGATCCGGATGCAGCCATGCGACGCACAAGCAGCAGCTCCTCTTCTGAGACCATGACCACGTTTAAACCTGCGCTGTCGGCACGAAGGCCGAGTGCACCGCTAAGGCCCCCACCTGCCAGACCAATCCGACCTGCTCCTGCACCTCTGACTGGACAGAGCCAGGGGGGGCCGCACCGCTCCAGCAGCTCTAGTTCTTCTGGTCTCGGCAGTCCCAGCATCACACCCACTGACAGGGTCTTTCCTAAACCTCCGTCCCCATCACCGTCCACCTCATCATCATCCTCAGACAAGCAAGGTAACATGTAGCTCCAGTCAGGCAAAACTCAAGTGGTTGAAGAACATTAGCGATACGCAGTGATTGTGAATGACATCACACCATCAGGACTGTATGATAAATATAAACCACTAATCTTTGAAGTGCAGGAGGGCTACTGCTGGTTTCTGACTGACTTAATGTAAAAATAAATATACTGTATAACAATATTACACAGAAATAGGATTTAACCTGAGAGAAAAAGGTCTATAGAGTTTTATGAATACCCATGTTGTGTAAAGTGCACTGGATGATACTTCTGTTTACTGATGTCTGACAATGACAATCTCATATCACATTATTCGGTTCCAGAAATGATGTGAGCTCTGTACCTTGTTTAATGTTCCATTATGAGGCCACACTTCAAGGAATATTTCACCACTAATCATATAGACACTCAGTCTCTCTATATGTACGGTCGTCAATGCAAACTTGAACTCCTTGGAAACCATTGATATTGACAAAAATGTTTCCTTTGAGAGTCTTTCCCATCATCTTTAAACCATCAAACTGTAAAGTTTCCTGCTACAGACAAGACTCCTTGAAAGCATCTGAAAGGCCTCTATTAAATTGGCATTGTCTGCTGTGTTATTTCAGTGTCTGAATTCTGACTGTGGAATCTGTGTAGTGTTCTGAAACGCCTCAGCATTACAATTTGGAATGTGCCTGGTAAATATGTAAAAATCTTGAGTGCCTGCAATCCCACAATGCAATATGTAACATTTGATAAATTAGGAAATTACAGATGTATGATGCTACACTTGTGAGAGAGGTTGTAAAGAAATGCTCTTACAAAAGTTAAATATCGGGGCTGATTGCTCCCTAAAGGGTAAACTATGTGCCATCATGCCATTTGAGTCATTTCAGACGTAGCCCATTGCTGTATGGGAACACCAGGCTAGAATTACATTATTTTAAAGTTCTTATAGTTGCTACTAGATAAAGCAATTCCATATCTCTACATTGACAATTGTTTTCTACAAACAAACCTACAAACAATAGTTCTTCATATAATGGGTTTAAACTGAATGGAAATATTTTTCAAATGAAAGCTCCAGATGACAGGTCTGACAAGATTCTCTGAGGCTGAGATTGATCAGCAACAGTCAGGCTTTGTCACGTGTGGCACTGCTGCGCAACAGCGTCATTACTACTGCCCAATAATCTGTCCTATAACCTGGGTTTGGCAAAGCTGACTGGTAGAAGCACAGCCACTCAATGAACAGCAACCTGAAACTCATGCGTTTCCTAACCCATGGATCACGACCGCTTGTTGCACGTCAAAACTGGCTGTTCCAAAATGTACATACTTCTCAATCAAGAAAATGAAATGCAACAAACACAAAGACGTTCAAGATCAGTAATGTTCTCATAATAGTTCTATAGTCATCTCTAAATCAAAAAGACGAGCTGTTACCTCAATAAACAAAATGTTCTCCAATCCAAGTGACTAATACACTGACGAACACGATAGCGAACCGCTGCTGTACGAGGTTCTGTGGTTTCATTTTGCCGGCATGTTAGGAACAGGATGTAGCTCATCAGCATCATCAGCATCATTGAAGCTTACATAACATTTAGATCACACATGCTCAGTTCAGACTGTGTGGGTGTTAAGATGAACTTGTTTACTGTTGGTGGTGTTTCTTGTCTAATAAGGATAATCACTTCACTTCATCGTTAAAGTGTAATAGGTATGTTGAGCTGAAATCATACATAATGTTAGAGGATGCCTGTATAAATAGGATGGTAGGAACAGGATATATTATCATGTCCAGTCTGTAGATTTTTGTAACTCTTATCCTTGCACAAATGTTAACAAAACAATAAATCAGTGAAATCCCACAAATGTTTCTTCTTATTGTCTTGTAATGTTCAGCTGTTTGGAAACTGGTGAAAACTGAAAAGGAATGGTGCTGATGATAGTCCACCATTTATTTAGTTATTGGAAATGCATGCAACATAATGTCTCTATAAATAATAATGAGTTATTCAAACCACATTGTTATTTTGTGGTGATGAAAATGAGGGAGATCAGGTAGAGCATCTCCAGAAACCGTTCAGTTCATTTATACATGACTAGAGCAGCTTTTAAGTGCCTCCTACTGACCTTTTACAGACCTAGATAAGTGTTTAATAGATCACATGCATCTGCCAATGGCCATCAATACCTTTCAATTAAAATAAATCCTAATCTAATTTATAAGATGTGAAAGTGAAAAATAATCCTGGATCAATCGCTTCCTCCCTATCCAAAATTTGAAGCTGTTGTAACTAACCCATATACTTTTTGTGGTTGTTTTTTGATTCTTTTAATGCACCCAGACTTATTCCTCTGACGTACCTCAAGGTGTCTCTGGGCCGTTTGCAATGTATTCTAAAGTAATTTGGGATCTATGGAATTAAATGTTAAAAAAGGTATCATACAGAGAAGACAAAATTCCCCCACCTTTTACTAATATAATTGGTAGAGACCATGCAAACAAGCCCATTACATGTGTTTTTTTGTACCATTCTTTGAATTATTTTGCTGTCTCCCACCATAACTGAGTACAGTATTAGTTGTTGGTAGGTTGTCTCTCCTATCACATTGGCCAGATCTGCATTTGGCTGTCAAAACCGTCAGATATTCACTTGATATAGTTTTTAGACTCAGGCAAATTGGGGGATGAGTGTTGGATTGCAGTGAGCCATGAATCCAGAACCAGTGAATCAGCCATTCCTTAACAGAATGGCTGTCATGTGCAGGCCAAATATTAAAGGATATTGATATATTTTCATTTCAATTCTGTTATATATTAATATATTTTATATAAATATAACTTTGATTGCCATATAGGAACAGCTTACATTTCTTACATACTCCTGAAAATGTCAAGTTACCCTTGGTCCCCTGTGGATGGAGCCATTGTCACAGTAGAATATAAAGACAAAGACACACAGGGTAAACCAAGCGCTGGTTGGAAATGGCCCTTTTCTTTTCACCATTAAATTTGCAAGGTTGACTCGATGACACCTTGTATTGTGGAAGATATTTTGTCTTTAAGAAGCACTTATGTTGGAAAAAACATTCAGTCTTTAATAAGATTAACATATATAGCTCTCAAACAAATGAGATAAAACAACAACTCTCAAAGTAGTATAAAATAATCATATTCAAATAAAGAACAATGAAACTGCATGGTGCTAAATATACTCTCTTGCCACTGCCTCACTTACTAAACAGATTATAGCTTTAATATATTTGATATGCTTCAGACATATGATGACAGCAGTTCTCAGTGTTGTCTAGAGACTATTAGATTACAATATTCTGCCCAATATTACATTGACATTTTAACTCGACTATAAAAGCTGCTTGATCCCATATTTTTGCTTGTGGGCACACAAGCAGAGCCCCCCAACCTCAAGCCCTGTCATACATAGTTTGATAATTTCATTTCACTGCCTAATTTGATTACCTGCTGATACGACAGTAAGTGTCGAAGAGAAAACCTGAGCTGAAAGAAATGGTTGAATAGTCATTGATTATCTAAATTACATGCTTCAGATAAAAAGGAAAATAGAAACACGGACGAAACAGATGAACGCCTTTATAAAACAGACTTATATGATCATCAGTTCCTTGTTTTGTTTCCCATGTCCTGATCATTTTCATTCTGGTTGGCTATGTAATTTCAGTCTCTGGCACTCAGAGTCAGCCAGGTTTAATTCGTTTAGGTGTGTTTATTGAGGTTATTGAGATGCCTGGTTCCAGGCATGAATGGTTTCCAAGAGGGAACAGGCCACCCACGAACATCCACCTCTTCAGGTTGTTCTCCTAGTTCAAAAGTTCTATTCATTCATTCATTCATTCATTCATTCATTCATTCATTCATTCATTCATTCAGTGATGTAATTGATAAAGTCACCAGAGATTCAGTTAACACAATGCTGGGTATTACAATACCATGGCTATTAGAGTAACAATTAGATCATGTTAATCATAGGCATAAATGCTCTTAGAAATTAAAAAATAATAAAGACAAAATAATAATAATAATAATAATAATAATAATATTAATAATAATAATAATAATAATAATAATAATAATAATAATAATAATAATAATAATAATAATAATAATAATAATAATAATAATAGAACTCAGTACAGCATGCTTGTCATTGCCAAGGGTGAATGTTTCTACCTGTTTGTCAAGATTTTCTGATCTTCTCATTCACAACTGCAAGAAGATATTGATATGCAAAAACATGTTTGTGTTGTTTTTTTTACTTTACTAGGAATTATGGAGTAATTCTTCACTGTATGAAAGTTTTGTAACCTAATTTGCTGCGTTGAGCAGAGCCAGAGAAAAATTCCTGGATCCATCCACTGTCCAGCAAAAGTGAATGAGTGTTTTTTTGTAACCATGTCCGACTTTTCTCAAAGTGGAGGCTGCATCTCCAGTAGATATCAGTAGACAAGTTATATCATCCTGTTAATAGACAAACAAGTGATGAACAAGGAGATAAGGGTGAAAATATAACCTCCTGGGTTTATAAAAACATGTCTCGCTGTTATACTTCTATATATGCTATATATGGAACAAAGGCCCTCCTGCCAAAACAAATGTTCCAACTGTGTTTTATATTTTCCTTATTGATTCATGCTTCAGGCATAGTACTATTATTACTTCAGAAGCTTGCTAAAATAACATTACCACACTAAATGGGTGTTTAAGCAATACCTCCTCTGAGTGTACAAAATTACTTAAATAAGGTTTGAAAGTTTATGAATACTTTTCAACATAATGCAATTTAAACATCCTTTAAATACTGATTGATTTTGACTTCTGTGACTCTGCATAGGTATACATGATATTGTGCTAATGTTTTGCAGCTCATTTTAAATGATGGCAATGCCAGCACCAATCTACATACTTCTCACATAATTGCAAATAACATACATCTATTCTGCTGTGAGAATAATATATTGCAATAATATTGTAGTGTGCCCATAATATTGTGTAACCACAGTAATTCAATAATGTTCATCTTCTAAAGCAGACTCAGACTTTTTATCCTGACTTTGTATTAGACAAGGCAAAAAAGTTCTCAAATCAATTTGATAATTGCTTTTGTCCAACAACCTTCTGGACACATCCACCAAATTATTTTGTCCATGTGAAAAAAAAAACTCTGATACCATCATCAGCAGTTTGCTCATTTTTTGTGTTGTGTCATGCTGGGCTGGTAGAATATGAAAGATTTTCAAGTTATTGTTTTAGTAATTTTTAAATCAGTTAAACTAACACATTGACAAATATGACAAAATAAAATATGATTTAAATGCTCTGTCTCCAAGGAAGACTGCAGAGATGGATTAACTATAATGTCTTCACAAGGATTTACCTATTTCACATCACTCAAGACCTAGAATTTAATCCATTTAATGTTCATAAATATTGATAACCACCACCTATAAAAACTGAGGCAACTTGAAAATGAACTTGTAAAGAAATGCACTTTTCAAAAGACAGGAAGTTAACACAACCACTCCAAACTTATGTGGACATGTCAAGAGAATTAATTCCCACAAATGCTTTTGATTATTCTTAAGCACCAAAAGAACAACTATGCTAAACTGTTCCTTATGTCTGTCATTTCCAGCTACATGTGTCACAAGACTCTAAAGGGAATGTGTCAGGCATCCCCAACTGAGATCTATTGCTAGTGACCATGACATTCCACTGAGCTGAGGAAATCCTCTGGTCTAATCTAAACTTAAACCTTTCAATTGCTTTTCAGGGGTAGTAAGTGTTTTAAAGTACAGCATTATAGATAACAGCCATAACATTATGATCTCTTAATAGTGATGTGAATAACGCTGAAGATCTCTTGATCATGTCGCCTGTTAACAGGTGGGATGTATTATGCAGCAAATGAACATTTTGTTCATTTTGTATGCTGTGGCTGTCCTTGCAGTTGATGCATTAGAAACAGGAAAAATGGGCAACGCAAAAAGGTTGGGTAAGACAAGAGCCAAATTGTGATGGTTTGACTACTGGGTCAGAACATCTGCAGCTCTTCTGGGATGTTCCCAGGTGCTCCGTACCTATCAAAAGTTTTCCAAGGAAGAAAAAGCATTTAACCTGTGACGAGGTCACAGCGGCCAGCACTCAATGAGGCAGACGGAGGCAGTGAAATGCCTGAGGCAATGTTTGCTGAGATGCCTTGGGTCCTGCCAGTGTGTATGTTTCCTAGTCACACCTAACATACCTAGTCACTCTTGCAGCCCATATACACGCCTTTCTTGGAAACAAGAAAGGCGTGTATATGGCAGTGGCCTCTTTCAGGAAGATAATGCACCCTGCCACAAAGAAAAAAAGGTTAGGAATGGTTTGAGGAACACAACAATGACTCTTCGGTGTTTGTTTGGCCTCCAGATTTGCCAGATATCAAGCCAATTGAGCATCTGTGGGATGCGTTGGACAAACAATTCCAATCCATGGATGCCCAACCTTGCATCTCACAGGACTTAAAGAATCTGCCGCTAAAGTTATTTTGTGTTGCATTTAATCTCTATGAATGGCTATTGGCCAATCCATGTTATTAAAGTGCATTAGTGCACTCACTAAGTTAGTGCAAATACCCCAGAGTCATCACAGTGTCATAAATGTGATTAACTCCTTACTTTTTGATCAGTGCATTTGAAACAGGTCCATACGGACAGGTTTAAAGTTATTCACAACATTAGATTGAAGGCTGTCCCAGCAAAACTGAGAAACTTCTGTTTTTATTTTATAGTAGTTTTGAAATTAGCGCCACATTTCATTAAAGTTGTGTTTAAAAAAGTAATAAGAGCTCTTGAACAAAGCATGACAATGGAACAAACTCTATTTCCCTACCTCCTATCCTCCACACCATTACTTCTCCTTAAATTTTAGTTATATTGAATATGCTCAACTGTAACTGATGAAACTCCTTCAGACCTTTAGATCAATCATCAAATGTAAAAAGAGCCCTAACTAATATTTAGCACATTCAAACTTGGAACTCTTCAGTTTGAATAGTTTTGTCATTTTTGTTTACTTAAAATAACATAAAACCTCTATTTATAAGCTACAATAAAGTCCCCTCATATTCATTCTGACTATTAGTCTAGACTATTCAGATTAGCACCGCTATATCCGGATATAGCGGGGAGCCGGAGCCTATCTCGGCAGCATGGGGTGTGAGGTGGGGGACACTGCGGGCACGACGCCAGTGCACCGCGGAGCCACACACAAAGACATACAACCATGCACAGACACTCATTCCTACGGGCAATTTGGAACGGCCAATCAACCTGAAGAGCATGCTTTTGGGGGTGGGAGGAAGCTGGAGAATCCTGAGAGAACCCACGCAGACACAGGGAGAGCATAAGAACTCCACACAGAGCGGGACTCGAACCCGGGTTCGCCGTGTTGTGAGGCGGCAGCACTAACCACTGCGCCACCGTGCCGCCCCTGAGTATTAGTGTGAACTTAAATTCAAAAGCAGCTTCATAAAGTGTGTCTTGTTACATTCCTTTGGTAAATATATACTTTATACTATATCACCAACACAAAATGACAGAATAACAAGCAGCAACATTCATCTTGCTGCCTTGACTTTGTGCTCTGCAGGTGTTCTCCCTGCAGGTCCATGCTAAAGTATGTTTCTTTTCATCTACATTTTTCTGACAGTCAGCCTTAACAGAAAACAGCTGTTGGTAAACTATAAGTCTGTAGCTATATGTGTCTGTCTGACTTTTATTCAGTCAGGAAAGTTAGCATGTACCGTTACTTATTTTTTATATATTTAAAAAGCTATGAATTAGAAAAAGTAAGACAAGTATTCACTGTGGCGATAATATAAATGTCTGAAATATTACGTAATGCAAAGAAATGTTGCTCCTTTTCTGAGATTTAGATGACAAGATGATTTATCTCTAGTTTGAGAGGAGACATTGCAGATAGATGCAAACATCTCAACAGAAGCACTAAATTGAGAATAAGATCATATTTATTTCTCCCCGTCTGATTGACGATGAGCTGGGGTTGAAGAAGTCCATAAGGACTAACAGACAAAATCAATGTCCTAAACAAAGACAAAACAAATCTTAAAAGTTGTGACATGGAACCTCAGGGTTTCTGTACCATGTCTGTGAGTGTAAGTCATTCATTAAATGTGAATGAAATGAGTTTCATAGTATGATGCTGCCTCTGGCTCCTTTTCCCCTGCAGTATAAGAAGTGTAAACATCCACAAATCTGTTTCCTATCAGAAGAATCTCGAGGGGGGACTCACCTCACACCCATTCTGCCAGATATAACAGCAACAACTGGAAGATGATGAGGTAACTGTCATTAGATTTAGGAGTCTAATCATAAAAATCTCAGTCAAATGGAATTTTGGTTCGAACAGGAAGATGGAAAGATAAAGCCAGATAATAACTGACAACCACAGGCAGGTGTCAAAGGGTAAACTACCCCTGGCAGGTCGCAGTGATAAATATCTCATTCAGATAACCCAAACCCCATTGGACCCATCAACAGTGGAACTAATAGTCTTATAGAAAAATGCATGTTATCTGTATCCTGCAGGTGAGAGGGTTCAGATATGAAGCAAAAGTTATCTTCTCCGTCAAAACTTTTCAAGCAGTTTCTTACTTAACATTGTGCTGTGGTTGAAAACATCATTTCAGAGTCCATGCCAAAGCACTGAAGATAATTTCAGTGGAAATTTTCTATTTGTACTCTGAGGTATTGAGGTAGTCATGCATCAAAGTTGAAAAAGAGACATGGCTGTTTGCACATATTTCAAGATGGAGGAGAAATGAAGGAGCATGAAATGTGACATGTCATTCAGGTGGATATCAAGTTGAGTTATGTCAAAATTCCCAGTTGATGACCCAGTAGTGTAAACATTGTCAGTTATCATTATCCGAGAGTAAAATCACAATAATAAGTAAAAAGTCAAACATCTGATGGAATAGTTTGGTGAACAATACAAACAGAAATAGCCACAGAACAGACACAGAATTTACATGAAGCAGCAAGTTTTACAGTACAAACTCTTTGGTCTTACAGAGTCACTGACTGATATTCACAAGTACATAATGACAAACAGTAGCAACTCTCTCTGAATTCATAGTACTTCAGGATGTATACATTATGAGATTACAGTAGAAGTTATTACGAGTCTCATATCTGCAGAGCAAAAAAATAAATAAAAATTAACCCATAAACATGTGAAAATAAAATGTCCCATTGTGTTAAATAGTTGCAAATTGTTGATAGTGTGGTGGAATGTTTTAAATACAATAAAATAATACAATAAAATACAATAAAATAATATCATTTCATAGAACCAAAGATCTGGAATTGTTGTACTGGTGTTCTGATTTGATCTGTATTGCATCAATATATCTATGTGTGTGTGTGTGTGTGTGTGTGTGTGTGTGTGTGTGTGTGTGTGTGTGTTTGTGTCAAATTATTCGGCGCTGGTGAAGGTGGCACCAGGCTGTCTGAGGTCATGAAGGCTCTGCATGGATATAATCTACTGTTTGACCATATTTGGAAATGCTTGCATGACTGACGGTATCTCTGAATAATTTTGTCTGCAATAGATGTGTTCTCTCAGGGTTCGCGTGACTGATTATGTTGTGTCATCAAATAGTTTTGTAAAACTATCGACTTGACATTTTTGTTAACATCAAGAGGTCATGATCTACTAACTGAAACCGGTAAAGAACTGGTTGAGAGCAGATGTGTCGAGGTTAATACCCCCCCTTGCCATGCCTTTTTGAGTATAAATGATGTGTGATCCTTTCATATCTTTGTACGTGAACACCACTGCAGCGCCTGTCTGTTAGTTTCCTGTACCCAGAATATTCTGTAATAAAGCTTTCGAAGGACTGTTCATCGTCTCCAGAGATCTCATTATAATAAGATAAGTATTTGTTGAACTTGTCTGTCCATATCATTGATGATATTATTGGACTTCTACTCAACCTATGCATGATTTGAATTAATAAATAAATATCTTGTACTTATACACTGTGTCCTGTCCTAAGAAAAACAAAACCCCATTACAATAGTCTGGTTATTCACCTTTGTGGTTGACATACTGAACGAGATGCTGACAGCAAGATATGCTTGATGTCAGTTCAGATTGATTCTATGATGTTGTAGTATCTTAAATAATGTGAATATAAATTGAAATAAGTACAATTTTGTTGAGATTGACGCAAGACTTTCGAGCCATTACGTTTTTCCTTCTCTCACACTGTTAGCGATGATCAGCTCTGCTTGGTTGTTTAGTCACAGAACACTATGTGGCAGTTCAGTTCACAAACTCGTCTGCTGTCTTCTTCAAAATGTTGCCTGGCAGATGTTTCCGCCTCCGCTCTCCCTTCGCTTCACTGTCACCCTCACCTTGACGGACTCCTGAGGTCCTCCATGGAAAAAAAAACAACAAAAAACCACATTATATTGAATATTACAAATGGTAGACTTAGTAGATGCTTGACGTTTTTTTTAAACATTCTGATAATGGATTTTCTTATTTTTAATAATGAATTATTTTACTTTAACCACTGTAGGTTTGTGTATTTTTTCCACCATTGTGTGAATGTGAGGTCAAGTGTCTCCTAAGGTGATAATTTCTCAGGGACACACTATTGCCTTAGAATCCGCCATGTGGTAGTTAGGAGGTTCTCCATTTCAGCGGCATGCAGACATGTCCATACCGTGATTTGACACATTTTTAAACTGAGATTATCTGATTGCATGAGAATTTGTGCACTCACTTCCATCTGTTTAACATATAAATGGAATGTCTGTCCCTTAACTAAAAGGTCCAGTGGGTTTTATCATGTGAATAGCCAGGAGCAGCATAGATTGAGATTTGATTATATATCTTTGTGAATGTCATGAAAAGCTTGAAGCTCTATTACGACACTTAACTGCTGAGAGCTCCCCCAAATTGATTTCATGCATATCATCTGTTTTTAAAATGGGACACAGATGTGCGATCTCTTTCCCACATTTGTGATTCCACTGTGTTATGAAACACCCCAGCAGAGTTTTGTCTGTTTGCTTAGCCTTTGCTCTTCCTGTGGACAAGAAATGACCAGCCACAGTGGGCAGTGGCACCAAGATACACAAGAGAGATATTTTAAAAACCCAAACCTCTAGAGGTTTGATGTCCACACATGCTACCAATGTGTAGGGCTGTATTGCATTTCTGACTTTGTGTAAAGATACTGTACTAAAACAGAGTAACTTGACACCAGCAGCTGCAGACACATATTCTTCAGCTATGACTTCACATAAGACCCAAATGAATAAATCCATAAATGCAACATCTGCTATCTCTGTAGCTCAGGAATTTTACTTGATTCAATTGTGTTTTTGCTTTTGTGGTTTTTTTTAATCATGAAAAAAATAAGCAATCAGCACAAATAATTCTTTTTTAAGTTAATAGTAGGCCCCATGAGCCTAAATTCTAAATCACATGAACGGTCTGAAAAATATAGTATTAAAATCCCATAGAGTAAAATTTCACATGTCATGTCAAAATAACAAAAATTAAGTGAACAGTTTTCTTTGATGTTGGACTTCATGTGGCCTTTTCTTCCTTCCTGTTGGTGTATCATGCTGTTTTCAGCATTTTGTACTTCTTTTATCGACATCTTTGGGGACTTCTGAGCAGCAAACAAACACACAATGTATTTTTGTGCATAGGAACGCTCGTGAACATTGAAACTGCTGACAATTCAGATCAGGTTGAAAGTTAGTGCCAGCAGAGTAGAGGATAAGCGAGAAAACTCTTTAATAGTCTGCCCATTATTTCCTGTAGGAGCCAAATGATGTATTGGGTCTCCTGGGGATAATTGGTGCTCAGGTATAAATAGGAACCAATGTGGCCTGGGTTAGTTTTTCTGCAAGGAAGCATTAATTTTTTTTTTTTACCACTGAACACTGAATGTTTTGCCAGTTGATGTTAACTATTGGTTGTGTTAACTGAGAAACTAGAAATAAAACAGTAATCTAGCATAAAGTGGCGTGTGTATACCTCAGTGGCTTAAAACATAGCTTAACCTCTACACCCCCAAGGATAAAATTCATCCCACCCAACAAATCACACCCTTGGGGTGACTGATGTTAAGTGATTTGGTTGCTTCTCAGTGCTGGATGTTAGTGTCTAACTTTTGCCTGTGCTTTGTTGCAGCAGGATGCTTTTTTGTGCCCAGACCTTCATGAAACATGTCAAATATTTTACTGTGTCGTGCTGCTCTACTGAAGCACACATAGTTTCCTTACGTGCTGTCGTGCATGACAGAGTGGATAAGCATAATTACCTCTATCAAGGAGGTTAATGGATTATTGTAGTTTGTTTGTACATCTGAATTTTAGTCAAATATAACTTCCTGAGAACCAATGACTTTTTAGCTGCACACAAGTAGGAAGATTCTAGTTTTTCCTTACACTTTCTATACTTTTCACAATTTCTGTCCATTATTACTTCTGCCAGATTGATTCTGATAAAACTTTGTATAAAGGTTAATCAAAATTAAACCCTATACATTTTGGAGTGGATTTGTCATTCAGGATTTTTCTTCCATATTTTGATTTTTTTTTTCATTAGTTGCACTCACGTTACTTGACAGTTTACCATAAAATTGAACAAAAGAGATAGAACCAGTAGATTTCAAAATGAACTTATTTAGTTTTTTGTTTGTCTATTAATAAATTCATTTAACACTTTCTTTAACGCTGCAAGACACTTGTCTCGAACTCAGAAAGTTGCTTACAGATTTGTTTTAAACTTCAAACAATCTTAGGTACAGGTATTGGTGGTGGGAATACATTATTACTTTGTGGTACGAATCCATCTTGCAGAACAGTAAATTTCCACTGTATTGTAAAACTTGAATGTATCCAAGTTCTAGGTTTATAATTTTATGGTGAATTGTAGGTCATCCTTATAAACAGGAACAGTGAGAAAGAAATTTTTGCACGGAATTTTGAGCCTTGGCTGAGATTCCTGAACACTCTGGTTTCATTGCACCACAAAGGCCTGTCTACAGTGACAATGTGGTATATGATTGATCACTAATGCACTGTAATATATTATGGGATGATAATAATAGAGTAAATGCAATTTATTGGATATTTCAGCAGCTATGCATTATTATAAGCAGACGGGCATATATCCAAATGTGAAACCACAGGAGACTTTAAATTGCCCCACGGATCTAGTTCAAAGATTTGGCTTTACAGAAATGATAAGAGATTTACAATATTCCTTTTAAGTAACATTTTCCATAAAGTCCACATCCACAGCGTATAATGGAATTATTCACAGTGTTTAGAAATTAGAGTATATTGTTTTGATAACACTCTGAATTACATTAATAAACTCGGCATTTTTATACATTACAACTCTCATCACTCTCTCTCCAGTTTATGCTGTATCATATATTCAGTACAGTACATCTAAGAATATTTTCCAAACGTAAAACAGCGTGTGGATGGAACTAAATGGAGCTAAATCCTCATGGCTCTCTGCATTTATCTGTTCCTTATCCTTTAGCTTTAGCACACATGCATATGTGTTCTGAAGTTGGAGGCAAGGGTGCAGCCAGAATCTCATTAAGAACACATGCCTAGATTTGTTAGCACAGTGTGATTAATTAACTTGTACATGTACCTCATAAAATGTTCTACATGCAAAGTCCAATTTGTATATTTGTTTTTGTCAATAAAACATACCAACATAATTGGACTGTGTGTCTATATCATAGTTGCTTGGCAACGTGTGGGGTAGAGTCAGTGTAAAAACACACCACATATGCATACTGGTCAGTGTTCTTCCAATCATTCTAAATTCTCAAATTAGAGTTGTTTGGATTTTCCCATTATCCATCATGCCACCATAATTGTATTTATCTGCCTGCCTGCCTGCCTACCTGCCTGCTTGCCTGCCTGCGAGTCTCTTTGTCTGTCCGTCTTTCTGTTGTTTTTTTTTAACCTTTTTGTAATGTAAAGAAAATACAGAACAAAGCCTTTGGTGTATTAGAATTCAGTTTCAATGTGTCCAAAACTGACAGCATAGATTTGGACTTCAAAGAAACACCTGTCAATTATAGTTTGCGAAAAAGCTATGTTAAAATGATGACATGTTAAGATGAGCATTTTGTCTTTGTCTTTGAAAGCGTGTTAGTATGCTGGCAATGCACAGCTTCACAGCATGCTAGGCTTGCTGAACTTCTCACTTTGGGGATGAAAAATAATAAGAATCTGAAGCAACAAATTACAGCTAAATATCCACATAACAGTGATCCTCGCAACCAGTTGGTCAAACTCAAGTTATAAATATTCAGCATATGTTACCAGAACTATTTTCCAATTGCTTCCAACAACGACTTCTTCAGCAGAAGAAAAAAATACATGGCTACAAACACAATCCAGATTCACTATGGAAAATGAACTACCTACAGTGGATCAACTACTGTATATGATTTTGTTGTTCACATAGTTGATTAAATATTTGAGTATATTGTTTTGTGACACTCTGAATTACATTAATAAACTTGTACAGTAGATCTACAAATATTTTCTTAGATCTTCTTATATATATATATATACACACACTCAACAAAAATATAAACGCAACACTTCTGTTTTTGCTCCCATTTTCCATGAGATGGATTATCTCAGCAAAGCAGAAGTGCTCACTATCACACATTTTGTGAACAATGTTTGAGAGAAATGGTAATATTGTGTATCTAGAATGAATTATAGATCTTTAAGTCCATCTCATGAAAAATGGGAGCAAAAACAAAAGTGTTGCGTTTATATTTTTGTTGATTATATATATATATATATATATATATATATATATATATATATATATATAGGCAAGACCCTTAATGCTATACCAGCCTACCTCAGTCATGAGTGAACACAATAAAGACAGAGTCATACTGGCTCGGATGTCACCCGGGTTAACAAGGTCTGCGTCAGTTGCAAGGGAACCAGGGCAATCTGATGAGAAATGGGTTACTGGAACAAGACACACATGGACAAGGGTGAATATGGAGTTGTTGGAATGCTACTACACGAGTAATCCCAGAGAGAGGGGATATATGGGGCGGATGTGGGACCAATGGATTCTTCGAAACCCACAATCAAGGCTAACAAAGAAACAGCTGGTAGCCCAGTGTTCCAACATCCGTAACCGAAAACTGCTATCACAACTACAGATCGATGAAATAGTACAACAATGCTACAGCAAGGGGGAGCCAGGACGCCAGGTCAGCGGGGGGATTTCACCATCCCCCCCACAAGGAAGATCGTGACCCAAATGGATACCTGGAGCCTCCGACAAATACCGAAGTCAAGTGCCTTCAGAAGAACTGCTAGAAGATGTGAATGCTGCAATAAGAACCATCCCCACAGGGAACATAACTGAGACTAACAAGCTGATCCACAGTACAGCAACAGTAATCCTCGAGATGCTGGGATATAAGATCAACACAGGGCATAACAAACAATACCCTCCATGGAAGAGACGGTTAAAGGCCAAGATAAAGACGACACGGAGAGAAGTCAGCCAGCTAGCTGAGATGCCGAAGGGGAACATGATGAATAAAGGGGTACCCAGGAAATACTACAAGCTCTCCATACCTGAATCACTCAAAACTGTCAAACACAGAGTAACGGCTCTGGCTACCCGACTGAAGAGATACACAAAGGAGATAGAGGCCAGGAGAATAAAGACGACCTTCTCCACTCAACCATCAAAGCTGTACTCTCTTTGGCAGGGTCAGACCCACCAAGAGCTGAGGTGGAGAAGATAACAGCACTCCATCAGCATCTAGCAGCACAGATGAACCAGCTGCTAAGGGATGGGACGCACCCAGAATGGTTGACTGAAGGCAGGATCATGAAAGACCCACAGAAGGGATCTACCCCATCCAACTACCGGCCAATAAGCTGTCTCTGTACAACATGGAAGCTCCTGTCAGGCATGTGGAAAAGAGGCAGGTATATATCTGTATTCCAAATTTATCACTGTAACCCCCCAGACATAGCATAAAACCATTTAAAACAAATCCCCTTAAAATATCGTTATGAATGGCTGGTGGATTCTCCTTGGTCTAGGAAGGCCGATTCTGCAGATGCGAGACCCCTGCTACGGAGGCCCCTGGTGAGACAAAGGTAGAGACATAGACCCAACACCAACACAAAGCATGCAATAAAAAAACTCGATACTATTAAAATTTAATAAAAACTAAAATATCACACTGTGTTAAAAGTGCACATCAATGTTGTGTCTCACCAGGGCAATCCCCCTACAATGTGCAAGCATCAGCATGGGTCCGGCCTTGTACAATGGATATCCTGTATAGCAGACACAATTAGGGAGGAAAACAACCAGCATTGACAGCACCCCTTATAAAAAAAATAAAAATTCAAGGGGGGGCAAAAAAAAAAAGAAGCAAATTCTTCCTATGAAACAGTGACTGGCCTGGTCCCTTTAAGAAAAAACAACCATGTTAGATGCCAGCCTCATTAAACAATTTAAAACAAACAACTCTGAACACAACTAAAAGGTGTGAGTCTCCTTTTTGGTCTGCTCAGCTGTCCCACCACATCTTTGGACAGGAAGAGTCGTGGTTCATGTTCCATCGCCATGCAACCTGGTAGCTCAGGTCTCAATATGGTAAATCATTGTCAGATTCCATTGCTGACGTCTGTGTCCTCCAAGAAATAACTATCCTGTAGGAAAGGAAGCCCAGCTCACACAACCAGTGAACAGAAAACCCAAGGCGAGTCTAATCCAACAGTCAAACATTTATCACATCCTAATTGGAGCCAAGACAACATGTGACCTGGCCGCTACATGAATGCTACATGAATGTGATGCAGCTGTGTCGTCAGCGTGCCAGTGTAGGTTTCCACATGTATACGAATGTGTCATTTCTTCCAGAACAGGACCCTAAGCCAGGGAACAACTGAACCTCACCGACCAAAGTAGCTCTTTTCCCATGGCCGAAGCAGGACCCTCACTTATGACATGCTAGACATCTCTTGAAGAACATGATTTTTGTCCTTTTCATTTCAAGTGGGCCAAATGACTTATTCATTCATTCATTCATTTCCCAACCCGCTTAATCCGCCAACGCAGGTCGCGGGGTAGCCAGTGCCTATCCTGGCAGTCTCAGGGCGTGAGGCGGGGGACACTCCGGGCACGACGCCAGTGTACCACGGAGCCACACAGAAACAAACAATCATTCACACACACACTCACTCCTATGGTCAATTCGGGACCGGCCAATCAACCTGAAGCGCATGCTTTTGGAGGTGGGAGGAAGCCGGAGAACCCGGAGAGAACCCACGCAGACACGGGGAGAGCATGCGAACTCCGCACAGAGCGGGACTCGAACCCGGGTCCGCCGTGTTGTGAGGCGGCAGCGCTAACCACTGCGCCACCGTGCCGCCCAAATGACTTATATTAAAAGTAAAATAATGAAAATTGCTTCTGTAGTTTGATTCTTTTAATAAGCCATGTAACTTGCAATGATCCAAGGTTTTGAACAAGTGTGATACTGGTGTGTAGCCACAGCGTGCACATCTGATGTTGATCACAGTGATCCTCAGTGCGCTCAGGAAGCTTGTGTGTTTGCCCAAATACATTAAAAATTAGAGGGAACATTGCTTGAGAGCGGACCTTATGCAAGTTAAATAGGGCTTTAGCAATAGAGTGTCTGAAACTGCTGTTAAGAAAAGTTGGTCTGATTAGCATTAAAGCTTGGGTTAGAGTTAGGATTAAATCTTGTTTATCTGCAAGGTTCTTGAGTTTGGTAGCTCTTACCTGAGCTGTAGCAAAAACAAAACCCTCAGGAGAAAGACTTGTGGTTTACAGCTACCAATAAATTTTGCTGCTGTTCTGCTGGCTGAACCAATTCCAAAACATTTACAACTTTTCAGTCAATTAGACAACAAATAATATGTAGAAATTGTGCAGTAATATGATATACAGTACCAGTATTATCATTTAATGCTTCACCTCAGTCAAAGCAGGAGTTGAAAACTAATTTGAATCTCCTTTTCAAGACAGAATCCTATCTTCATCTCTCAACACTTTCCCGTTATGGGTTGCCATAGAAAATCATCTCCTTCTAGTATTCTCTGTCTGCCATCTCCATCCTCAGTGTCTTGTTCCCCACAAAGTTATGTCCAAACCATCTCAATCTCTTTCCCACCGAACGTCCAACATGAATCGGCTCTCTAATACACTAATTCTTAATTCTCTCTATTCTGGGCACTCCCAATCCAAACATCACCTCTGCCACCTCCTGTTGCTTCTTTAGTGTCACTAAACTAGTCTCACTACCATCCTGTCAACCTGTCACTCTTCTCCACCCAGTCCATCTCTTTGCTATCTCCACTCATTACATTTGCACAAACTGTATTCATTTTATTCCTGCTCACTTTTATTCCTTTCCTCTCTAATGCAAACCTCCACTTCTTCAGGTTCCCCCTGAACTGCTTCCTACTCTCACTACAGATCACTGACATCTGCAAACATCCTAGTCATGGAGACTCTTGTATCTTGACCCTGTATTCGTCTATCACCACTGCAAAGTTCAGTGCTCAGATTTGATTCTTGTTGGATTCCAACATCCACTTTGAAAATTTACGTCACACCTGCAGCACACCTTACTACTTTAGACTTTTCTCATACTGTAAATATCCTGTACCACTCTGGCATATATCTAAACCACCCTTGACTTCCTTATGCAAAACTACACTTCCTCTGTTTTTATCTTATCGTCATCCCATATGTTTACAGTTATATGATCCTTAAGTAAGTCATGCTTTGTTTGACCCCTCTATACAATTCTTTCTTCACTTTGGCAAATATTTTCAGAACCAATTCATCTCAATATCATTGTCCAATTATGGTCAATCATAGTTTATCTAAAGCAGACATCTGACATTTGTTTTCAAGAAAAATAAAATACAGATTAGCTGTCAGTCACCTTTCATCACAATCAGGCGATTACTGTAAGTGGATTAGTTGTTTATCTTAGCATATGTGCTGACATGTATGACGGCCCAGTAATGCTTTGGATTTCCTGCTTTCTTCTTTTTTTATTATTAGTGCAGTATCAATTAACAATATACGTTCTTTCTTTTCTGCACAGGAAAGCAGTGGAGTACAAAGTCATGTAGAGACATTTAATCACTGTCTATAAGAAGCCTTTCCTGCATCCTGAGAATGAGTATTTACAGTAAAAAAAAACATTTAAAGTGTAATACGGAAATATTTTACCACTGGAATACTATGCACTTAATATAATCACTAGAAAATGTATCTTTGTGTCAGTTTGAGAGAAGAAGAAGAATTGAAATTATTTTGCTTCATTGCCCAATTAGCTTATTTTCTCTCAAACATTGCTATGAAAGTAAACAAAAGATGAAAATAGTTGAGATAACAGTGTAATGTTAGGTTTCCATGAACACCAGTGGTGTAGGAATTGCAGTATTGATACCACAGTAGTGATGAAAACATTTAGAAAACTATTCCCAAGTGTCTTTAGGGATGTTTCAGCTAATACAGACTGATGTGTTTGGGGTTTTTTTTTTATAGTGGCTTTCTTTTAAATTGGTAAATTGATCATGCTATCTAATGAATGGATTTTCCAGCTGCTACTCAGGCATGAACTGGGTGCATACAGTATGGCTGCCATTTGATGTAAGAAGTTTTGTCTGTTTCTCTATTTTTAGAGCGTGCAGTGAGAAAATACTTTTCTATAATTAAGTCTTTTTTTTATTATGCAGTATATCCCTTGTCTCTGTTTGTGTATCTCACACAGAGTTCAGCCCTGCAATCCTAACCCTGAATAGTGCACGTCTCAACGTCCCCAAGGACGGCACTCATCAGCTGTGAAGGACATACAGACAGAGATTCATTGTTTTTAGCTGGAAAATAAAAATTTGAAGATAAATAAATACATAAATAAATAGTGTACTGTGTTTTAAAAAGTACAGCTGATTATTTTCATCTGAACTATTCAAACACCTTGTAAGGTACAAATCCTTCTCATTTGTCTCTTGGCATCAGTATATTGTTGTTCAACCAACCCGAACACTTGTGGAATAAGGAAGTAAACTCATCCATGAATCTACATACGTAAAATGTTTATAGAAACATGAATCTTAGTGAGCGCAGCAGGCCACTCTGGATGTGATTCAAATAAACTGAAACCTTCACGGTCAATATGTAAACTATAGTTTCCTCTATGTTCTCCTATCTTATTCCAATCTATAAACATAACAACAGCCTGTGACTAACTCTCATTTCCTCAAGTGATGTAGTGATAAGTTACAGGCAGAAAACCAAAACAAGAAGCGATGTGGAAAACCTAAATCAAATCACAGCGATGTTTGTTCACTTTTCCTCCACCAGTGTTGTGGAAAAACAAAATAGAAACAAGCATTTTAAACTTTCCCTCAGTTTAGTGGACTATGGTATTGATAATGTTATAATCTGTTAAGTAATTTGAAATGAACTGCATCCCATCTGTTTTTTTATTATTATGTATTTTTATTTCTAGAGTTCATATATGTTGACTAGATTAGAGATCAATTCAGCTGATGCAGTATAGGATTCATAGACTATGAATCAATCTAGACTGTAATTCAATCTACTTACTAGAATTATAGACATAGATAATCCAAGAAGAGGCTGTCTGTACTGAGATATATAGGCTGCGTGCACTCATAGTTGTAATTTTTATTACATACTGACTTCTGTCATATCTTAATGTACAGAAATGAGTATATATCGACATGTAACTCCTGCAGCAGAACAGAGAAGCATATTTCACAAAATGTTAAACTATTCCTTAGAGGAATCAAGGAGGTATGTTCAAACTACTATAGTTTTATCTTAAGCGGCACAATGGTATAGTGGATATAAATAGCAACAAGCATTAAAGTTGGATTTGACAGGTAGAGGAAAACTAAATATCAGATTCAGACCAGTCCAGAGAACATCTGCAATTTAGTAAATTAAATTCATGTGTCAGTAGTACTTAAAATAAGTATAATTTCATTTCATCATCCAGTTGAATAAAATTATGATAATGGTCTGAAACCCGGAGCTAGTGTTACGCTTTTTAGCACCATGATCATGAAAGTGTTTAGAAAGTATTTATTTTAGGTAGTTATTGGAAATTTTGTGGAGATGCTGGCAATTGTATGGATTGCACTTTGTTGACAAAAATGTAAATTTATCTAAATCACACTTGCACATAACCTTGTCACAAGATTACAGTAAAATGACATGGTAGCCCTTATTCAATGTTCATGTTCACTGAGTTTACTTTCCTATTTAATATTTGTAGTTCTACAATGAATTTAAAATTCTGATTTTAAAAAGATACAAAAATATATTTAGGAGAAATTCATACAAAGTAATGCAAAGAAATATTACTGCAAATTGTATTTTGTAGAAACACTTGGTTTTATTGTTTCCATCAGTTCTTAAATTCATATCTGAAACCTATCTTACCACAAATATCATATTGTAACATCAGAAGACTCCCAGCGATCATTCTGGTGAAAGTACCTAAAATTAAATGCCTTAATATGACTAATTCTGAAACAACCAAAAAAATGATTTTGTTCATTTATTTTTTAATACCACAAAGTTCTTTTCCCGTTCAATAAAACTTTGGGGTTGCATGTGTTCATTCTGTTCCTACCAATTTCTCCAGCTTTCTCCCACTCAAAAAGTTGAAAAACATCATAGTAATCATCGTCATTATCATCATTGTCATTATCATCATCATCATCAGCAGCAGCAGCAGCAGCAGCAGCAGCAGCAGCAACAACAACAACAACAATAAGCCATGTTGAACTCTAAATGGGCCATTGGTGTGAGTTTGAATGTTGTTCATTTGTATGTTGCCCTACATGTTTACTGAGGTAAGTTGCAACTGGCTCCAGCCCCCTGTGACCCTGCAAATGGGGGGGCTGTATTTGCTTTGATACAGCCTAACATGTGAAACATCTCAGTGAAGCAAGAGTAAACAGGGGAAAGTAAATGCACACCATATGTGACGGGCCTTGAGATTTCACTGGAGATTACAGTAACAATTTACTCCAAAAGAGAGAGAGCTTTAAATTTAATTTTCATGTTAAGATTTAATCAACCCACAACATCAAAGAAGATTCCACAGCTCCCTCAGGAAGCATGTTTTAACTTGCATTCTGAAGAAAAAAAAAAATCACAGATGATGTTGTCATAAACTTCTTTCCTTCATTCAAACTACAGCAGATCTGTTATTGAAAAATACTGATCATATGCTCTTCTCTGATCACAGAATATTGTGCTTTCATACGATTCAACTTTCTATTAACACTCCAGTCATATTTTAAATTCTTCCTTGGTGTATGCAATATATTTATTCATTTAAATTCAAATTCTTGTTTTGCAGAAACATCAAAACATTTCACAAATATGTATAAGTTTTTCATTTTAAAGTAAGCTAGGGTATAAATTTAAATCAAGTGTAAGTAAACAGTTCACTTTAAATGAAGAAAAACATATGTCATTAAGTTTATATTGTGTATAGTATATATTATACATACATATGTAAACTTTAGAGAAAACAATCAAGGGTCAAACAGTTCAAAGCTTTGAGGAATCTGCCACAATACTGTACATCTGTTACATCACATTTCTGACGGACAGCATTGATTTATATACCCCACAGACATGTTTTCATGGTCTGGATCAAGCTACACTCATTCTCTCCATATTTTGACTCTGATGAAAACCTCTCAGAGTATCATATGACAAGGTAAAGATAGGATAATTGCCCAATAAGCTATGATAAGCACCAAAAAAAGAAACAATATTTTTAGTGCTGGTCTCCAAATACCTCAAACTGGGCCAGTGGAACAGTTAAGAATACCATTGTGTTTAGTCTCTATTACAGGACAGATACTGAACCCAAGATTGTAGAATAAAGAAAAGACATTTCATCTCTCCTCAAAGAGGCTTCTTCAGCTTTGACTGTTTGGTGGGTGTGCAAATATTTATATGCCGTGAGGTTTTTACATTCCGCTTTAAAGCAGTGATGTATTGTAATTGTCAGTGTTCGTCCATCCGTTCATTAGTTTGTCCACCAAATATCTTCACAACCGTTGCAGATAGAAAGATGAAACAAAAAACACACTACTTGGGTGGCAAAGGGGATGAGAGTGAGATGATGACCTTGACCTTGATAAAACCAGGTCAAGGTCAAATTTCAACTTTTGTACACTTAAGAACCAGATAAGATAGAAAGACGAGAGAGAAGGCCACTGTGAGTAAGACCATAGATCAAAGCTAGTGCTTTGATCTATGAAAGTAGGTCAGAGCACTAGCTCTGATCTTTGACCTATGCAAGTAGGTAAGGGAAAATTTTGAATTCAGGGCTGTCGTGAGATTTTGCAGTCTGTGACTGCCTAGGTCCCACTTAATGTTGTCGTTGTTGTTCATTCATTCATTTTCTTGAAGATGAGACAACTGTAAGTCTCGTTTTCAGTCGTGTCTCTGATATACGGGTCACGGGTTCTGCTCAAGCCTATCACAGGTGGCTACAGGCGAGGGACGGGGTTCACCCTGGAAAAGTCACCTGCTCATTGAAGGGCCATACATAGATGAAAAAACGTTCACATTCACACCTACGGACAATTTAGAATATCCAATTCAACTACATCCATGTTTGGATGGAAACCAGAGAACCTGAGGAGAACCCACGCAGACACAAGGAGAAAATTTTTTATAACCTTATGTCAAGTCAAACTAATACTGTACATGATACCTGTCTAAAATAGAGAGTTGTTGGTGCCACTGTTAATTTATTGAATAAAGGTGACTCTGAAAGTAACTGTTAAAATCAAAACGTAAAGTGCAGTTTTCTTTTTCCGTTCTCTACACTGTAAGGGAAGCAATTTCAATGTTAAAGTTTCCATGACATGCAACATACTCATACAGATATGTGTTGAAATGAGTTAGGCTGACTGACAGGTTATTTAATATGTATTATATACCACCAATGGGCTGTTAGAATGGCCTCATTCTATTAAACAGGAGGAGCACATGTCCATGCCTGACGTAAGTCATCCAATATGTGACCTAGAACTGGAGCTTGTGCTCACATTACATTGTTGTAAGGTAAACACACATTAACACAAGGCAGTCAGAGACTTCAACATCCCGCAACATCCCTGAATTCAACATTTTACCCTGACCTACAAATTCTTGTGCCTCTGGCTTCCTGAAAATTTGCTTTTTGTTTTGTGAAGTCCGACACGCACAGAACGAAGCGCACTTCTGAATGCCATCAGCCAATAGAATGTGCGTACGTGACTGCCTTCCAAAAATCCGCGATGAGTGTAAAAGTTGAAATGTAACCTTGACCTAGTTTTCTCAAGGTCAAGGTCATCATGACATTTTAATCCCCTTTGCCACCTGAGTAATGTGCTTTTTCTTTCATCTTTCTATCTGCAAAGGTTGTGAATATATTTGGTGGACGGACGAACGGACTGACGGACGAACACACAAACACTAACAATTACAATACATCACCGCTTCGCGGACGTAAACAAAATTTAAAAATCCACGTATTTATTCCATTCAAGTTGACTATTTGCCTTACATGAGGTGATGAAATCAAGCAGTGATTCAAACTCAGTTTGACAAGAAATGACCTGAGAACTGGGAACTGACGTGAGTGCTTCATCCCACGTCAAGTAAATTGACCCAGGATAAGCAAATGATGAGAATTAGTCCTAACAGCTAAAACTAGAGTTGGCCCAGGACACGCATTGTGATTTTTAAGGAATTTGAGGACAATCTTCAGGCTCTGACACCGTCAAGGCTCTTTTTCACTGAATTTTAACATATATTAATCATCAAGCATCTCATTAAAACACAGAGAATCAAGTGCACAGTCAGATGGCATATCCCCTAAAGTTAGTGTGCAGACATACTGTTTGGATGAGTGTCAATCATTTTCTATTAACGGATTCAGCTGCAGATGTTACAGTAGTATGCTGCTCTCTACTAAGTGCCAGAGACCAGAGGCAAACATGTCTTATGGATTCTCTGTGGTTTTGGCTTTTGTCCCTGTAACAGTACCTTTAACTATGTCCATATGCTGGAGCAGTTACTGAAGCTGCTGCCTTTAAAGTAAAGGAACTACTGAATTTATTTCTTGTCAAAAATGTTGTTTCACACTTTTGAAGATATATAGCTTTTAATTAAGAAACATACTTAGATGTATAATGTATGTATCTCTTTAATGCTGGTTCATGTATATTCTAATAGGACTAACATGCAATAAGCAACCCCTAGAATTTCTACATCAGTCCACATTACAGGCTGTTATGAGGTATCTTGCTTTACACACTCATGATGTGTTAATATGGCCATTCACACTTTTTGTTTCTACTTGACTGACATATCAAATGGCCGTTCCATCTCGTCTTGACATCTCCTACCTTTCAAATCTTATTGGCACATAGTAAACTAATGAGCTCACACAATTACCCCATACATCAACCTGAGCAGACGTCTACTCGGCAACGGAAATTACTGCCACTGTATCCTGTAACTATAAGTGTTACTATGAAAATATTTTGTAATGAACAAGAGCAATATTTGAATAATAGAGCCTACCAGGAGGAGTGCAGACATGTCAGTCAGTAGTTCTGTTGCTGAGCAATCTTTTCAAATGAGCGCCAGCATTCTTTGTTCAAACACGCTTTCCATAACCACCAGTAACCACACCACTGCCAAATCAAAATGAACTCAGAATTATAAATTTGAGTTTATTTGTATTGTGTACCACTTATGTTTTGAGTTTAAATGTAAGTGACCAGAAACTTCAAGCAAATCTTCCGAACAAAACATTCTATTTTTTTTTAATCATTCACAGGCTTATTGTAAAATGTGAAAAACATGTCCAAGAGAGAAAAGGTTAGCGATTGTAATACAATCTTGAAAACTGTCCTATAGAACAGGAACATTTAAGTGAAGAAAGACTTTCAGAGTTTGGTTTAGTTGGCAGCATTCACACAAACCTTGTGTTAGTCACGCTAACACGATTTAGCTCTTCATGTGATTTCAGAACCTTCCTCCGCCACACACATGCTTCAGGTTAGGAACAAGAGAGTGACTGCTGGTTTATATCTATATGTGTGCAAGGAAACCACAGGGCAGCTGTACCAACACACTGGTTTGTTTTTCTTACTGCAGTGACCCTCAGCTGCCTGGGCAAACCCATAACAGGATGCCTCCATACTTACATCACAATCACTGTCACAACACAGCAACTTGAATTTAAAATCACTGATGTACTATTTATACATATCGATGTCAAATGGGAATCATTGTCAGGATGGTCTTTTGTATTTTCATTTGTATGGTCATTATTGCATCACCGTATCTGTCTATACCAGTTTCCATGTTGAACACTCTTCATTGCGAGACCCATCTGTTTCTAAGTATTTTAGTCAAGCACAATATTTTTAACTTATTCTCTAATTCCAAGGTCACAGCAGGAAATAACTGTCCTATTTATGAAGATACACCAAATTCCATTGAGGCTAATATTTCAATATTACTCCCTCCAACTTGCTTGGTCCAAGAGCACCTGTCATCATAACTCAGTCATGTGAGCATTATTTTTCCTTTGATAAAGTTAGCAAACCAACTATGTCACTTTTAAAACAACAGTATCGCATTGTATCTATATGTGTGGTGGAGACGGGGGTGGGGGGTGCTAGGTTCTAGGTTTTCCATTTACATTGGAAAACCTAGTACTTGAGGCAATTATGGAGGCAATGCCAACTACTGATTGGTCAGTGGAAATCATCCCTCTTCTTCTTTTCCTTTCGGCTTTTCCTTTCGGCTTTTCCTTTCAGGGGTCGCCACAGCAAATCAATTGCCTCCATCTAACCCTGTCTTCTGCATCCTCTTCTCTCACACCAACTACCTTCATATCCTCCCTCATTACATCCATAAACCTCCTCTTTGGTCTTCCTCTAGGCCTCCTGCCTGGCAGTTCAAAACTCAGCATCCTTCTACCAATATATTCACTATCTCTCCTCTGGACATGTCCAAACCATCTCAGTCTGGCCTCTCTGACTTTATCTCCAAAACCTCTAACATGTGCTGTCCCTCTGATGTACTCATTCCTGATCCTATCCTTCCTGGTCACTCCCAGAGAGAACCTCAGCATCTTCATCTCTGTTACCTCCAGCTCTGTCTCCTGTCTTTTCCTCAGTGACACTGTCTCTAGACTAAACAACATCACTGGTCTCACCACAGTTTTGTATACCTTTCCTTTCATTTTAGCTGAAACTCTTCTATCACACATGACACCTGACACTTTCCTCCACCCATACCATCCTGACTGTACACACTTCTGTACACCTCTTTTCCACACTCTCCATTGCTCTGGACTGTTGAGCCTAAGTACTTAAAATCCTCCACCTTCTTGATCTCTTCTCCCTGTAACCTTAGTCTTCCACTTGGATCCCTCTCATTCACACACGTGTATTCTGTCTTACTGCGGCTAACCTTCATTCCTCTCCTTTCCAGGATACAACTCCACCTGCAGATCACAATGTCATCTGCAAACATCATAGTCCATGGAGATTCCTGTCTAACCTCGTCTGTCAGCCTGTCCATCACCATAGCAAACAAGAAAGGGCTCAGAGCTGATCCCTGATGCAGTCCCACCTCCACCTTGAACTCCTCTGTCACACGTACAGCACACCTCACCACTGTCTTAGAGTCCTCATACATGTCCTGCACCGCTCTCACATACTTCTCTGCCACTCCAGACTTCCTCATACAATACCACAGTTCCTCTCTGGGCACCCTGTCATAAGCTTTCTCCAGATCTACAAAAACACAATGCAGCTCCGTTTGGCCTTCTCTGTACTTCTCTATCAACATCCTCAAAGCAAATACTGCATCTGTAGTAGTGTTTTTTTGGCATGAAACCATACTGCTGCTCACAAATGCCCACTTCTGCCCTTAGTCTAGCTTCCACTACTCTTTCCCATAACTTCATTGTATGGCTCATCAGCTTTATTCCTTTGTAGTTGCTACAACTCTGTACATCTCCCTTGTTCTTAAAATGGGCACCAGCACACTTCTCTATTCCTCAGGAATCTTCTCACTATCTAAGATCCTGTTGAACAACCCAGTCAAAAACTCTACTGCCACCTCTCCTAGACACTTCCAAACCTCTGCTGGTATATCATCAAGACCAAATGCCTTTCCACTCTTCATCCTCTTCAGTGCCCTCCTCACTTCATCCTGACTAATCTTTGCTACTTCCTGGTCCACAACAGTCACCTCTTCTAGTTTTTGTTCTCTCTCATTTTCTACATTCATCAACTCTTCAAAGTACTCTTTCCATCTTCCCATCACACTACTGGCACCTGTTAATAGACTTATGTCCCTATCCTTAATCACCCTAACCTGCTGCACATCCTTCCCATCTCTGTCTCTTTGTCTTGCCAACCGGTAGAGATCAGTCTCTCCCTCCTTACTGTCCAACCTAGCATACAAGTCATCATCAATTACTTGTTTGGCCTTTGCTACCTCTACCTTCACCTTACGATGCATCTCCCTGTACTCTTGTCTATCCTCCTCAGTCCTCTCAGTGTCCCACTTCTTCTTAGCTAACCTCTTTCTCTGTATACACTCCTGTACCTCCTCATTCCACCACCAAGTCTCCTTATCTACTTTCCTTCCAGATGACACACCAAGTACTCTCCTACCTGTCTCCCTGATGACACTAGCTGCAGTTGTCCAGTCATCTGGAAGCACCTCCTGACCACCCAGAGCCTGTCTTTACTCATTCCTAAAAGTCATGCAACACTCTTCCTTTTTTAGCTTCCACCATTTCGTCTTTTGCTCTGCCTTTGCCCTCTTCATCTTCCTCACCACCAGAGTCATCCTGCACACCACCATCCTATGCTGTTTCGCTACACTCTCGCCTACCACTACTTTGCAGTCACTGATCTCCTTCAGGTTACACCATCTACACAAGATGTAGTCTACCTGTTTGCTCCTACCACCACTCTTATAGGTCACCCTATGTTCCTGACTCTTCTGGAAGAAAGTATTCACTATAGCCATTTCCATCCTTTTTGCAAAGGCAACTACCATCTGTCCTTCTGTGTTCCTCTCCTGGATACCAAACCTACCCATCACCTCCTCATCACCTCTGTTTCCTGCACCAACATGTCCATTGAAGTCTGCACCAATGACAACTCTCTCACTTCTAGGTATGCTCTGCATCACTTCATCAAATTCCAATCAGAATTTCTCCTTCTCCTCCAGCTCACATCCTACCTGTGGAGCATACCCACTAACAACATTGAACATCACACCTTCGATTTCTAGCTTCAGACTCATCACTCTATCTGACACTCTTTTTACCTCAAGGACATTCCTAACAAACTCCTCCTTCAAGATAACTCCTACTTCATTTCTCTTCCAATCTACACCATTATAGAACAACTTGAACCCTGCTCCTAAACTTCTAGCCTTGCTAGCTTTCCACCTGGTCTCCTGGACACATAGTATGTCTACCTTCCTCCTCTGCATCATGTCAACCAACTCTCCACTTTTTCCTGTCATAGTTCCTACATTCAACGTCCCTACTCTGTTTCTCTTCTCTCTCTTCCTCCGAACACACTCTCCTCCTCTACTTCTTCTTCAAGTGAAAATCTTCCCTAACGTTCGTTATCACTGACAGACAGGACAAGTAAAATCAAAATAGCCACTACATTTATAAATAGTCTCGTAACCTACTGTACTGTGCACAGTATAGCAGTTTGTTCTGGCAGAGTTGAAAACCACACATTTATGATCAATGTAGGAGGTAGGATGTTTCTTTGTTTGTTGGCACGGTGCCCGTGCTTTCCATTGGACATTATGTAATTGTTTGTTTGTGGGGTGGCAACCAGCTACAGTGAGGTTATACTACAGTTGTGTGGACAAAAATGGGTTGACAAAAAGAGCGAGGTGAATAGTAAATGTGGACTACGAATACCAGTGAAATTAAGTGATGTACAGATTGAGATGAGCTTCTACACATTTTACAATGCAACCCTTACATTTCTATTGATTTTGGATGTGGACTTACGCTTTCTGATCAGAATCTTAAAAACATTAGGATTTAGCCATGTAGCTGTATACAAATTTGCCAGTGTCATTTGGGTGGGCATGTCTTCTGCACTGCAAATAAGACAGGCGAAGAATGCAACGGAGCATTGTAATGTATGTAATGTATGCTATAAAACAATAAACATCCCCTCTAATCCCCAATGAATTGTTAAAGACAAGTTCTTTGTGGGAACATTATGACCTCTGCACAAGATTATGCCCACAAAGTTTAGTGGTGTTTTCAACTAAACATTCAGATGGGAAACAAGTTCTGCTTTAAGCGGCCATCTCTCTTTTCAATTGCTTGGGAAAAATCACTACCTGGGGGTTGTTTGTCACGTCAGCCTCGATCACATTTGAGGAAACCTTATCTGGGATCTGAGTCTCAGTTCTCATTTTTAGAGAGCTGGATGCTGATTTATGTCCTTGTTGTCTGTGACTCCTTTGCTGGACTAAGGAGATGTTCAACATCCCTTCGCCTGCTCTTTGTTCAACATTACATTACAGAGTGAACACTCTCACAGCCTATTAACAAAGCTCTCATCCAATCAGGAGTCGCTAAACTTCCACAAACTTTTAAAGTACCTTCAAGTTGCACTTGCAAGCAAATTTTTTTGGAAAATGTTTATAATTAATCCAAACCTTCATTAAACCTACAAGACAAGTTTTCATTTAAATAGTTATGCCTGCAATATTCACACAGTGGAGATTTTATCAGCAACATATAGGACAAGGCAGAACATCATTTGATACCTGACAATCTCCAAAGTCTTCTCTTCTAACACAACAAACAGACAAACACTGTTTTGACACAAGGACTGTATTGCTAGTTTCTGGTTAGACATAAACATTTCCGAAAATGAAAATATATATGGTCACTCTGAATGGAATTGAAAGAATTTCTATTTATTTCTATTTTTATTTCTATCTTTTCTGCATCGCTGAGACATAGAAAACCTAGAAAAAAATAGACAGAAAAAATACAAATATACAGAAAAAATACAAATTATGTTATCAGCTCCCAACGTTCAGCAAATTTAATAATTTCAGTCAGCATCTCCCAGATCCAGAGCAGATGGCCAAAGAAAATCATATAACATACTATAAAAAAGTGATTTTTCCAAAATTTGTCCTTATTTGTTAGTTGTGTCTACTCTTGATATCACTTGGGGAATATTCCCCCCAGTATCATTATTTAATCATGTATTTCTGTTTTAAATAAATTACATTCAAGCAAATTATTAAGCACTGCTTTGGGAAATTTTTCGGTACATTATCTACTCTTTTTATCTGCTGTCACTGATATGCTGCTGCAGCAAAGTTGTTAATGCTGCAATATGTCCTTTATAGATGAATAAAACTCCAGTGTACCTTCTCTCTTTGACATTTCTCGTTATCACTCTATGTGTGTTCACTGAAGTAAACTCATGTGAATGAGTGGCCACTTCATGGCAAATGAAAAACATACCATATTTGAAGGTTTTATATTGTAATGAATTTTAACCAAAATAGATGATCTCTATCCATACATCCATCTTTTTGGAGATCAGGTGACTGTAATTGTCTTCTCTTCAGCCACTTTTCTGCCTTATGGGTCACAAGTGTTGCTTGAGCCTATTCCAGCTGACTATGTATGACAGGCAGGGTACACCCTGGAGGCATCACCAGCACGTTACAGGGCTACACAAAAGAATAACCACTCACACCTATGGACTATCAATTCAAGTAAATGTTTTTGTTGCAGTGTGTTTTTACATTTTTTCTAACTCTATTACTACTTATTTCTCACTTACAGTAATCCCTTGTTGCTCACAGTTAATGGGTTCCAGGACCACCATATAGCGACCAACTTTTATTTTATTATTTACAGTAATTTAAACGTTTAGGATATTACACCACCTTGTATCTGTATTAACCTTTCCTACACTTTTATAGACTATTTAAGGCACTTTTGTATTAAAGAAAAGTGTTTCTTTAATACACGGAAGTGCGCTGCTTTCCGTGAGTTGTGGAACGCAGCACACACACGGATGTTGTCAGCCAATACCATGCGCGTATGGTACTGCCTACTAAAAATCCACGATGTCGTGAAGCCGTGCATCTTGAAGCGCGAATAAACGAGGGATTACTGTATTTCTATCTTATTTTAATTATATAACTGTTCCTTAGAATAATTACGCAGGTTTTCAGATTTTTGGATTTTATTTTTTATTTTTTTGCCTAGAAGTTCTTTGTTTTGCTCTTAGTCAGCCAAGTGCAACAACTCTGTGTCAACATTGTCAGCTGATTGAACAGAAGGCAACGAACATTGTTTCAAAGCCTACAAGGCTTGGAGCTGTGGAGGAAAAACTCACCATGGTTACAGGGGAAAATGAAATCAGCGGAGGAGAGACCCAGGAGGAGAGAAACCAGGAGGAGACTACAGATGAGGATGGAGAGGAGAGAATATAAGCCATGTCTCCCGACAGTTATTAGGATGACCCTTGAAAGACTTGATCTAGAGCATACCGACCCAAGAGTGGTACAGCCACTCTTGGAACCTCTGCAATGTGCCTACTAGGCCTGCGTTGGAGTAGAGTATGCGATCGTATACCTTCTGAAACATGTCTACTGTCACCTGGACAAGGCAGGGAGCACTGCACAAAAGGACCTGGACAACTATACATCCACTGCTTTGTTTTCGTGCATGGATAATGTCTGTGAAGAGAAAATGGTTAGGCAATATCAAAATTGGAAACAGTGGATGACCAGTGAGGTGGAACAGCTGTTAAGGGCACGACACTGCCTTCAGGTCTAGAGACATGGAGCTTTACAGCTCAGCCAGATCAAACTCGAAGAAGGGGATCAAGCGGGCGAAGGCATCTTACGCCAAAAAGGTTGAGGGACACCTCAATTAGGCAAACCCCGACGTGCTTGGCAGGGCATCTGCAAGTTTCTTAATATGAACCGCTCCAGAGCTCCCACTTGCTGTGAGGAAACAGTGACAGGACAAAGCTTTTTCTGGTCCAGAAGTGTAGGTCAATGCCAGTGCAGGTCCCAGTGCTGGTGCTGGAGGAGGTGCCAGTGCAAAGCTAGTGTCAGTGCTCTGTGGAGTTGGTGTCATTCACAGTGTCGAGGTTAGGACCAGAATCAGTGCCAGAGCTGGTCCCAGGCCTTGCAGTTGTGGTTTGTGTTTTAGTCTTAGCTCAGTCAGTAAATAGTTATTGACACATCAATCAATATATTGCACTACTTGAACTGAAAAGCAGTGGGAAGTGTGTTGCTACAGTATCAATCATATGTGATCAAACACCACAGACTTGGTTTTTTTTTTACTCTTAGTGAGCAAAGAATATAATCAAATTTGAACTTTATGAGTGTTATGTATTATTATGTAAAATTTATTATATAAAAATAGGTTTATCACCTTATTCATTTTACATGCATTTTAGACTTACAAACAAAAGTCTAACAGCTTACACCCTCTGATTGAAAGAAATGAAGTGTCTCACACACCTGGTATATGTCCTGGAATATGCTCCACCATCTATTAAATTCTGTTTCTACTGTTTTACTTTTAAGGCTTTTTTATTGTGTGGATCAGTATTTTGGCCAATTTGTCCAAAGTTTGTACCATAAACTCCTCACCTGAGGTTCATCTGGAAGACTTTTTCACTGTTGCACAAACTGTCTCGACTTAATGATCAGATTATCAGTTTTTGGTGCTAGAATTACCTAGATTGGTGTATATATTTTTTATTCATATAGGCAAACACATTTTATCAGGTAATCCAAGTTATCACTTGGGAATAGGTGCTGCAGAAAGGAAATAAAACAATTTAGATTTGTCCATCATAAAGTCTCTAGTATCACTGAAAAGTTAAAATGGAAATGACCGATTACACAAGACGGGACCATATGGAAATGCAATGAATAAACTCTTAATTAATCTTAATTAGTCATATTCTGTCATTTTCTGGTTATTATGTCTGTGATGAAAACCAAACCTACATATGTTCACAGACTTAGGTTTGTATTTAGGCGACTGACAACCCGTTGATTATGGCTACCGATACACAAAAACCCTTACCTGTAGTTTATTTTACATGATCACACACTATCCTTATTATGTGTTTATATAACTTTTTATTAATGCATTTTGTATAATTTCTGTCCAGAATATATTTACTGTGGGAATGAACAAAAAAATAAAAAAACAAAATGAATAAATCAAAGTTTCAAATTCAAAACAAGATATCTTACTTGACCACATCCTCTTTAAATACTGTGTAACAACTAATTTTATGGATGATGTATTTTTTAATAATCCCAATTATCTCTTATTTCAACTGACAAGTGTTTGTGCTTGCATTCATTCTAACGAAAATCTCCTTCCTTCAAAACTCCCTCTAACTCGTTTTGTGCTGCAGGGGTCAGTTATTGTGGACAGCTCTTCATTACTTACATAAGATAATGGGTCCAGCTGTTATCATCCGGATCAGAGTGGAAATGTCTTCTTTTTGAATTGAACAGTGGATTAATTCCAATAATACAGATGCTAAATTTATCAGTATGCTGTGGATCACCCAAAAGACAAAACTTGACTTGACACGCTATCTTACAGTTTATAAGGTCAAAAGCTGTTATATCATGCATGCAGTATGGTCATACCCCAAAAGAGACAACTTCTCTCTGATGAAAATAAGATGTGGGGAGGAGGTTGCTGAGATGGTTGAGATAGCCCACAGCGCTCAGACATCAGCGCAGCAGCGTGTGAAGAGGACTGCAGTGCTTCGAGTTCCAAAAATAACTAAGCTTCAGTAAAAGTTAAGACCTGCATTTTGTTTACAGATACTTTTTTTGTTTTATTTTTTTTTAATATAAGTAATCTTATGGATGCACAAAAAACTTGTTTTAATATAAGGAGCGGACAATAATTCGGTCAAAACTGACAAACCTCCACATAGTAGATAACGATCTTGAACTGTTTCGTGATGCCACCAATGGTTGCACGAAAGTAGCGTTTTTACGCACGATGGAGGACCCTTTGCGCCAACAAAGCAGTTGGACGCACAATGTTTCTTTGTGCAACTCGAGCTGTGGAAACGACAGTCATTTAGCAAACACCACAGTTAATCCGCTGAAACGAAACGAAGATGTGGCCAAAGTGGAAGTTACCGTCCTGGTCCTGGTCCTTCTGCTCGCTTTAACCGGCAACCTGTGCGTCCTGTGGGCTATTCACGCCGCCAAACACAACCAGTCTCGGATGTATTATTTCATGAAGCACCTGAGTATCGCAGACCTTGTCGTTGCAATCTTCCAGGTTTTACCCCAACTCGTTTGGGACATCACATTTCGCTTCTATGGGCCGGATTTGCTGTGCAGACTAGTCAAATATCTCCAGGTTGTGGGTATGTTTGCGTCTACCTACATGCTTGTCTTGATGTCCATCGACAGGTGCCTGGCAATTTGCCATCCCCTTCGCTCAGTGCAGAAGAGAAAGGACCGCTTCTTCGTGATCGCATCCTGGATGTTGAGCTTGATATTCAGCAGCCCTCAAGCGTACATATTCTCTTTGAAGGAGGTCGGGGACGGAGTGTATGACTGCTGGGGGGACTTTATGCAGCCGTGGGGAGTCAAAGCATACATCACATGGATGAGTCTCAGCATTTATATTTTCCCAGTAACAATTTTAAGCATTTGCTATGGCTTGATATGTTTTAAAATATGGCAAAATTTCAACATTAAAACCAAAAGGCATCACTTGCTGACCCCAAATACGAGGCCCTCTAAAAGCGCTCACCCCCTCTCTGGTGTGAGCAGTGTGAGGCTCATTTCTAAAGCAAAGATCCGCACAGTGAAAATGACATTTGTTGTGGTTCTTGCCTACGTTGTCTGCTGGACACCCTTCTTCTTTGTCCAGATGTGGTCTGCGTGGGATCCTGCTGCACCAAGAGAAGGTAAAAAGGAGTTTTATAAGCAATGAAATTTGAATAATATTTGTGATATAAATACCTTGCATTACCAGAATCAACTTTGTTTTACTAGTTTATTGATAACTAGCTGTGGTGTCCAACTGACACCACAGCTGGAGTTTATCTTTGACTTATAGTCAATTTATTGACCATAAATCCTGTTATTTCTTTTCTTTCTTCAAAAAAAATATTGCAATTATAATTTTCCATTTCATAGAATATCTCTGCATGAGCAATCCTTCTAACCTGAAGTCAGCACCAAGGTCATTAACTTCCCACGTACACACAAATAAATGAGAGACTCATTTTACAGTAATTATTAGTTCAGAAGTTGTAAACATGTTTTCCCCCAGTATTACAGCATGTAATTTTCATTTGGCTGTTGTTGGGGGGGGGGGGGTTAAAAACTTGTTTCCATATTTAACCTTCATAACATTTTAGGATGTCTTGAAAAATGCTGAGCAAATGACAAACCAAGTCGATCATGATTAAGCAGCTTTGTGCAACTTCAGTTATTTTTCAATTTGTTATTTAGTGAAATGCATGATTAAGTTTTCATGTGTAGTATTAACATTGTCCTCTGAACATAGTTTGTAATAAATGATTGATTACTATAAGAAATTAAAATACTAAACCATGGTATAAGCTCACTTAAATTTCTAATTAAGCAGAATATTCTCAACCAACAAAAATATATATTCAGAAAATTTGGACATTCATAGCAGTGTTGCTGTAATGAAGTTGTTAATAATTTTAATTAAAACTAGAAAATACAAAGAGAGTGCAAACCTACCCCGAAAGCATCATTATGCAACTGGAACTATAACAAAGTATGTATAATATGACTTCTCAATGATGAAAACCAACCCCTGGAACATAGAAGCAGGTTCATGTCATGACTAATTTGATACTTTTTCATTGAAGACAACATTTAACTGAACAACTGTGTCGTTCCTTTGACTTTTGCTGAATAAGTAGTAAAGATAAGACATTCTCGACACCTGGATGAATTGACATACTGTCAAAAACAGTTTGATCTCAGTTACAAGTCTGTAACAATATCTTTTGTTATCAGAAGCAAGCAGGGCAGCACAGCATTGTTGTCTCATAGCACAAATGTTCCCAGGTTTGATTCCTCCTAGGACTTCTTGTGTGGAATTTGTAGGTTCTCCAACCCCACCCCCACCCCCACTTCTAGAAACACGCAGCTCAGATTTAATGGTCATGCCAAATTGCTCTCGCCTGGTTGATTTTTTTTAATATACTAATCTAATTCCCGAATGGAAATTAAGAGCACACTCTAGTTAGCAATACTTCAATTGCATGCATACATGTTAGTTTTTTGTACAGGCCCCTGTAGCACACACACATACTCACACACAACCACAAGGGGGCCTGTAGGCATGCAGGGGGAGGTAGAGTGGCGGGCAGCTCCTTCATGGTGTGCCCCAAATGAGCAACTTGTAGAGGGGGCTTTGCTCAAGGGCACCTCGTGATGCCAACTGGAATGGGTTCCAGCAGACCTGTGATCCTTACTTCAAATAAGCAGCTGAAGATGATATGATTTAATTAATTAATTAATTAATTAATTAATAAGTGAGTGAGTGAGTGAATGAATGAATGAATGAATGCATGAATGAATGAATGAATGAATGAATGAATGAATGATATGGATCAAATTCATGTTCATTTCAAATTTCATTTCATTTCATTCTCACCTTTGCGTTAAAGAGAGGTTTATGTTTCATCTACAGATCAAATCCTGTCACTGAGAGCCATTCTATTAATATTTTTCAAATATATGCTCTGCACTCTTATCACTAAATTTAACAAGCTACAACAATCCCCTGAGAGTGAACAAGACATTTGTACTGTTCGTGAACTTGCACGATGTTTGTTTAACTTTTTATGCTCAGATTTATCTTTAATAGAGTGATTGTACTTATCATTGCATTCCTTCTTTGACTTTTTCCATTCTGTTTCTACATCATGATATTACAGAGAAGCAGCCAATATTTCCACATTTTGTTTTATAGCAGGCAGCCAAAGAAAGTGGGGAGACATTTGTATTAAGTCATTTTGCGGTATTTCTACCTCAAGGGAACTCCGAATTGATGTTTGACTTATGCTGTATATTAAATTTTGATGGGCCGTTTGGTAGACACTGCAAACTTCTCACCTCTCACAGTGAAACAAAGCACTATGAAGTGTCAGAACGCTTTTAAGGGAAATACTTTTCTCTTGGGGAAAAGAATAGGAAACAGTGTGCTCCAATTTTTTGTTCTCCACATTAAAAAAGACTTTTAAAAAAACATTCATTCATTCACTTCCCTCCTCAAAAGATGTTCCCTCTGTGTTACCATTGCAAATGGAATCATTTGAATGAATGAGTAAATAACATAAATAAGTAAATAAATAAATAAGTTTTCTGCATGCAGGACATCCCATTCATTTTCTGTGACTGCTTATCTTGTGTAGGGTCATGGGGTGGGGGGGTGGGGGTGGAGTTATGGTATGCCCTGGGCTATGGACTAGTGACCAGTTCATCACAGACCCTCATAGAAACACAAATAACCATTCACACTCACACCTAAGAGATGGATGGGTGGATTCAACTCACAAGTTCACCTAATTGCCTGTTCTTGAACTGTGGGCGACACAGTGCCCTCGTGGGTGGCCTTCCTACCACCCACGAGGGCACTGTGTCACCCAGCCCCTTCTACCTGAAGCCATTTATTGTGTGTGTGTGTGTGTGTGTGTGTGTGTGTGTGTGTGTGTGTGTGTGTGTGTGTGTGTGTGTGTGTGTGTGTGTGTGTGTGTGTGTGTGTGTGTGTGTGTGTGTGTGTGTGTGTGTGTGTGTGTGTGTGTGTGTGTTCCAACAAGAATCACAATACATGCAATAGTTATCAGGCCATGCTAGTGACTTAACTAGATTGACTTGAAACTTATTCTAGTATGCATGGATAAGAGACAAGGTATCACAGACAGGATATGATTTTTTTTTAAATGAGAAAGCTCGTGATATTATATATAGCTTATGTGTGTTTTTCAATGAAACAGTGAAAAGACTAATTGTAATGGGTTTTAGACTATATATTTTCCCTTACATGTTTCCTCCATCTTACCTGTGTCACACTGTCCCAACTCTATTGATCAGTACTGAAGACAAAGTTTTGATCTTAATTCATGACAGTAAAAGTGTGAAAAAAACACCAATTTCTTCATTTACATGTTTTTATCTCTAAATGCAGAATAGGACATAGTCTTTGTAATACAGTACTTTGTAATTATGCAGTTATTCCCCAAAAATGTGCATTTCTCTCTGCATGTCTCCATAGACATGGCCTTCATCATTGCCATGCTGCTGGCCAGTCTCAACAGCTGCTGCAACCCCTGGATCTACATGTTTTTTGCCGGTCACCTGTTCCAGGATCTGATGCAGAACATATTCTGTTGCTGCAGACAGTACCTAACAGCGTCCTCCAGCAGCTATGATGAACAGTGCAGGCATAAAAGCAGCTCTGCTACTTGCAAGAACACCGGCAGCCAGAAGAGCCTCACCAACACATCCAGCACAGGAGGAGCAGGACAGTGAAGAGCCAGCTGAACGCTATCCAGGCTTCCAGTACTCGAGTAAACAGGCATTTAAGTGAGCTACTGCAGTGACCAGGGCAACATGGATTACACCGAGCTGAGGAGACAGTATTAATGTCATGTGCAGAAAATATCAAACTATCACAAAAATGTCTTTGCTTTCCTTTTGAGCTTGGTGCTTTTCCATTTTTATGTAGAAGCAACTATAATTTTAATGTTGTTTTAAGCCTCTCTCCATCAGTGTTTTCTTATCCCATCATTTTAATTATGGTTTAAGAAATGCAGTAATTCAGATATTTAACGGTACGAAAATTCACACATTTACTTCTGTATGGATTGGTTTAGTTCAAACAGGTTAATGACTGTTCACTCATTTAAATTATGCATTATTTTGTGTAGAAGCATTTCAATGCTATAGTATTACATGGGTGGTTAAAACATAGTTTTTATATGCTTGAATGGTATTTGTGTTATTGTGTTTATATCCACTCGAGTTTAAGGCAAATTTTACTTTTATAACATCATAACAAAATGCACTTAAGAGATTTGAAGATGCACACATTTTATCAGCAAGTTTGCTTGTGTAGTTTGGGTTGTATGAAAATAATTTGTATCTTGTTTATCACTACATTACTTTTCTTTCTTAAGTTACTGAGTTAAAACAATGAGACAGAACGTAGAACACTACAAACATAAGCACAACTGGAAGAAACAATATTTTACGTCATCAGGGATTAGTGATGTACCCTCAGCAGTAATCCTCCTCCTGATGGACTGACACAGCATCAGGATGTCGTCCTGAGGGATGGCGGCTCACTCTCCAGTCAGTGCATATGGAGTTACTGCTGAGTCCTCACATGTTCTCTCTGGGGTTTAATTTGGCCAGTCCAGAACTGTAATGATACTGTCTTCCAGAAACTGGTCAAACGATGGCGACATCCCATCTGTCTGTAAAAGTCAATTACATATGCTGGTGGTCTTTGCTGCTGTAATGGTGATTAGTCTGTGATCTTGAAACCTGCCCAACATGTACAATCACTTTTAAAAGAAAAACTTTTGACCAAAAAGGTGGGATTTAAAGGTCCCATATTGTGTGTTTTTTTTTTTAATTCATGTCATTCAGCTGCCAGATGCCCACCTACACTGTATTTGAAATGTCTTGCCCCAAAGTCATCCGTGGTCCTCAATATCTTTGTTTGAATATGGTTAAAATCACTTACGTTCTGGTATGCTCGGTGTTAATGGGCGTGCCTGCGAGCGCCCTGTCACCACTTTCCCTCCCCTGTCTGAGCTGCCTCTATCAACACCTCCCTACCCCTCGCATTCACGTGCATTTCGTTTACGTGCGCCTGCATTACAGATGATAAATCGCCATAGTCTGGAATTTTTTTAACTTTCGGCAACTTCACTGCTACGTATTTCGCTCTAATTCATCTTGTGTTTTGCACTCTTGTTTTTCATGATATAACGGTTTATTTTTTGGTGCTAGACTCGTTGCTCGTGTAAACATGAGACCGGCTGGTGAGATAATTAAAGTTGTGTTTTCCAACAATCGTCATAGACAGTGAGAGATTGTGGATAACACGGAAGCTTAGCTAATGAAACTAATGAAACAAGGGATTTCACCGGTAAGTTTTTCTCTAATATTCTTGTGTGTGTTTGTGTGTGTGAATACACGCAGTGCTCCGATCACTTAGAAGAGCTAAAGCTGCTTTAATTAAATTTTCCAAATATCTATTGATGCAGGAAGTGTTCATTTTCCAGATTCTAGGATTTGGTCGGGTTAGGGAGGACCACTATGTAAATGTAGAGGATGAAAAAATGTGTTTTTCATAATAGGACCCCTTGACATTCTGTTGAGTTCACAGCAAGACAGGGAAATAAATTTATGAGGAAAACTTCTCAAAAAAAGGAGGCTGGTATCTATGTTTTAGCAGAATTTTATGTTGTGTAGATGAAACAAAGTTTGGGTCTTTTATCATCCATGATGAAATTCACATTGTAAGTGTAAACTCTTTTTAGTCTGTTCTATCTTTTCTTTTTTAGTTTGACGGTTGTAGTAATCAGTTTGTGAACTTTTCTGGTTACATCAACATTTAATGTAGTTTAGATCAATCTGTATCAATGCTACCCCCTTGTGGCTTCACTGATTACTAATACAGTACACTGCTACACTTAACTCCGCTTCTTTTCTTTCAACCATTCAAAGTAATGTTTATGACAAATGGGGGGAATTTTAAAATCCTGTTCAGGCAAAATGCACTCTGTTCTTATTAAATGTGTTTTAAGAGTTCTCTATATTTATATTTCCTGTCAGGTTGACAAGCAAAACAGAGTGGTTTGGAGCAACAACCACAGGCAGTAGTTCTGAGTTCTCCTGTTTCAACGCAATGAACCCATTTGTGTCATTCTAAAAATATATATTTTAGTGTTTGTTGTGCAGCTGATTTCATCATAGAATAAACATTGAAAAATCATTATTTACCAGTTTTCATGTTTGTGTTTTCATCGTGAAAGAAGACAGCATCAGCTTTGTACAGAAACCGACAATAAATGTGATAAATATTCATCACAGAACTTTTTTGAATTGGATGTTTTATAAATAATCTAGTATTCTAAAATGTGTCTAAATGCCTACTCTTCTTGTTTTCCTTTCGGCTTTTCCCTTGAGGGGTCGCCACAGCGAATTAGTTGTCTCCATCTAACCCTGTCTTCTGCATCCTCTCCTCTCACACCAACTACCTTCATGTCCTCTTTCACTACATCCATAAACCTCCTCTTTGGTCTTCCTCTAGGCCTCCAGCCTGGCAGTTCAAAACTCAGCATCCTTCTACCAATATATTCACTCTGCTCTGCCTTTGCCCTCTTCATCTTCCTCAACACCAGTCATCCTACACGCCACCATCCTATGCTGTCTGGCTATACTCTCTCCTGCCACTACTTGAAGTCACTCCTTCAGATTACACCGTCTACACAAAATGTAGTCTACCTGTGTGCACGTACCTATAGTCTTATAGGTCACCCGTCTGAAATCAAGTATTCACTATAGCCATTTCTATCCTTTTTGCAAAGGGAACTACCATCTGTCCTTCTGCATTCCTCTCCTGGATACCAAACCTGCCCATCACCTCCTCATCACCTCTGTTTCCTGCATCGACATGTTCATTGAAGTCTGCACCAATGATAACTCTCTCACTTCTAGGTATGCTCTGCATCACTTCATCAAAGTCCAACCAGAATTTTTGCTTCTCCTCCAGCTCACATCCTACCTGTGGAGCATACCCACTAACAACATTGAACATCACACCTTCGATTTCTAGCTTCAGACTCATCACTCTATCTGACACTCTTTTTACCTACAGGACATTCCAAACAAACTCCTCTTTCAAGATAACTCCTAGATTGGCAGAGAACTTCTCTTCCAATCTACACCATGATAGAACAACTTGAACTCTGCTCCTAAACTTCTAACGTTGATACCTTTCCACCTGGTCTCCTGGACACACTGTATGTCACACAGTTTGCCTAGTATGTCTCAATGCCTGTTGTGCAGCAATTTAGAATCCTTACACATTAGCCTCATCAATGTTGTGCATTGTTGCTCATTGTCTAGGCAAGGAGTTAAATAAAGGTCTGATAGACCAACTAAGAGGGTGCCAGTACTCAATTATACCGCTCTTATTACAGGACACAATAGTCCAGATGTGCTACAACAATAGACAAGCAAACAGTAAGGCCTAAAGCACTGACAATGGAGGACGAGGCACTAGCAGCAGGGTCCACTGACAGTCCAAACTGTAACTGCTGGCAGGTTTAAGCCTATTCCATCAACCACCCAAGGAAATACTTAATCCAACTCAAATCCACATGGACTATTCCCTGTATCTCTATTGATGCCTCAAGATTTATGTGTGTGACCTCGGCAGAACCCTGAACAATAAATAGCAAATGCTGTCTGTTCTAATTACATGTATGAATAAATTATCACTGAAGTGAAAGGGCATATGTCATGCTTGAATGGCACATATGGAGGAAAGGCTCCTTTCTCCAGCTGTGTCTTCATAAACAGGAATGCACAGCTGTTCTTCTCCTGCTGTGGTCATATGCTGGATAATTCAGTTGCTTAGAAGATTTTGACTCAGTGGAGGGTCCAACTGCAAAGGATCTCATACTCACCTGTCCCTTAGAGAGAAAAATGTAAAGGGAGGGATAGGATTAGATTTAGAATGTTGGTAACAACCCATGCAACCCACAGCTGCAAAGAAATCAACCTTTAGATCTCCATAAATTGTGTGTAATAAAGTGGAATGACACAGGGAAAAGTATTGAACACATTTAATTTCATTTCAGTACTTTGTTGGTAACAACAGCTTCAAGATGTCTCCTGGAAAAAATAGTTGCATGCACTGCTCATGTCTAATTTTGGCCCATTCTTCTACGCTACAGTCTTCAAATTGTGATTGTTCTGTGGGCATCTTCTATGAACTTTGATATTTAGTTCTTTCCATATATTTTGTATTGGATACAGGTCAGGTAACTGGCTAGGCTGTTTTTGCTGTTTTATTTTCTTTCTTTAAGCCACATGAGAGTTTCCTTGGTATTTTTGCCAAACATACACGAATCACTGTCTGTACGTTTGACACATCGTGTCAATTCGTGATGACAGGCCCCCTTAGCCATCACTGGCTGCAGGTGATCACGCTACATCAATTAGCCTACCTGTGCTACATGGGATTTTGCACACTCAGTAGTCGATTTATGCCTGTCCTGATGGTACGTCATCTGATTGCTTTCTTAATATTTTAATTCATAGTAACTATATTGAGCAAAAAAAGGAAGTGGTCGGTAGAATATGTCCAACATGAATTTACATGTACCGTGTAACGGAACTTGATGGGAGTCAGCATTCTGCATGATTTGCAATGTCAAGTTGAGCAACTCTAGTCTCGCACTGGCAAAAAAAAAAGGAACACATTCTTAAGCTGCGTGGAAAACAACAGAAACAGACTTTGCTGTGAAAATGATATAAGAGTAACACTTGCCAAGGTGAATAGACGTACAGTATATCTGAACTGGTCTCTCAATTACAACAACAGAAGTCACACTGATTTGCAGGTATGTAATGTCACATGAGTTCATGCTCTGTCTTGGTTTTGTTCTTTGAAAAAGGTGACATTATGTCTTAAATTTGAAAAAAAATATATATATTTTTTTTACTAAAGAAGGGTTCGGTGAGTGAGCATATGAAACCAGCAGGGTTCGGTACCTCCAACAAGGTTAAGAACCACTGATCTACTGTAGATTAAATGGTTCTCTCTTTTTCAAGAACATTAAATATTATTCAGTAAAAACAGTCTTAAAACTTTGAAACTAGATCCCACATCCACTTTTGTTTTTGAGCTGAAACTCTGTCAAACATTTGCAGAAAATGAGTCCAACCAAACCAAACCAAACCAATCCGAAATAAACCAACTTGAATACAAAGATGATACATTAAATCAGCATAAAAACTCCTACTGAAGTATATCAAATATTCTTAAAAACTTTCATGCATATTCATAATCCGACTATCTATGAAGAAATGCACTGTCTTACTATACTTTGTAATAAAGCCACTTCTGCTGTTTGACAAATCAGCATCATTTTCTTACACTGATCTCAGGCGCCTCTTTTTGGTCTCATAAATATTAATTCACTGGCTGAGGAAGAAGTTGAGCATTGAATTATGTTCTTTTTGTATGTATTCATCATGTCAAAGTCATGATTTTGAAAGGACATGTATCAGCACTAAAAAGGTGCAAAAAACCCCTTGGACTTGGTCCAGCTGCCCACTGATGTACTCATAGATTTAATAAACTAAATCTGGATATGTGAATGTCATTCTTTGACGAGGTGAATGCTGAAGCCTGCACAGCATCTCCCAGCACTCAAGAAGAAGGGACGCAAAATGACACCAAGCACAACTTTCCACAAACTCTGCAACCAGCGTGTGCCAGTAGAAATACACTGGATGAACGGTCCAACCATCCTGCAATGGAAAGGAACGCAAAATGAATTAAAGACATCACCCCAGTCAAACTGGTACTAAGCCTTGTAGACCATTTTTGATCATTCTGTTTGTGGTCTCACAGGATGTCTTAAGCTTCCCTTAAACCTAGATGATTTATAAGTTGTTTTTAATATTTCAATGAATTAAAATTAAAATTTATAGATTGTAATTTTTTAGTCATATCAAAATATAACAGCTTCTTGGTTTTTCCCAGTAATTTCACTCTTCCTGTGTTTCCTCTGCATAGACATTCATTTTAATATGTGTCACTGTAGTAAAATGTGAAATTTAAACACACTTTTTTTTTAATGGCTGTTCTTTTTGTATCAAAAACCGTCATCTTACAGACAATGGACTTATTACTATACTTACTATAGTAAGTATAGTAATAACTATACTTACTATATTAAGTATAGTAATAAGTCAATGCATATAATAATTATATGCATTGATACCAGAGAGCTAAAATTTAAAGTAACTGGAACCTAATCTGTCTAATCTTGAAAGGTGTGGAACCTTCGTTGGTAAAAATCTGTGTTTAGCATTATAGTTCTATGAGTCATAGTTCTAAAATGGCTTAAATGAGTCGGGTAAAGGAGCGTCAATAGAGTCAAACAAAGACAGTGGTCAAAATCAGTGCAGCAGAGAGTGGTCTAATCCGTTTGGGCGTTGTTCCTAATGTATTAGGTCTTGTTGATAATGGACATAATTTTTCTTTAGATTCATTCATTCATTAAAATTCATTGACTGTGATGTGTAAATGTTGATCTAAAGGTTGCATGCAAACGCTCTTCATTTTGTCAGGGAACACAGAACTGTTCTGGAGCCTTATGATCATTTTCCATCTGGTCATGCCCAGGGGCCGCCACCTGGATCATGGGTCAATTCACACAATTTTTGCCCACTGTTTGGAAAAATGTTCTTCTTTTTACCTCCAGTAAAGTGATTGTGGAACTTTAGCAGAGGTATGTCTTTTATTTTTTGTGGCTGTTGCTGATTGCCCACGACTCGCCATTAGAAGACCAAGCAGACAACGATGAATGAATGTCTAGGCATGCTAGCAGAAAATATGTTCCAGATGATTCACATGATGATAATGCAAAATGTTGTGTTGATCCTGTGCTTATCACAAGTTCCAGAATTCGATTTGTACAATTATATGCTTTCTAATCTGAAATATCTGCAAAACAATGATATTCAATTTTCTTTAAACTTCATTGTTGAACAACTGTTGGTATGCTAAAATGCTGAGATATTTATACCTGCTTATCTTCATAATTTTAGCATTGTTATGGTGGACAAAATTGTATGTTAGTATTAGCATTAAGAACTAAGACCACAGGCTCACGGGGCCACTGATAAGAATACATCTTATTTTGGGACATGATTGCTCCAAACAAACTCACGCTCCTGTTTTAATTAAACAAATTTCACACCAATAAAGAGAATATTTTTACACACTGACCCCTATTATTGTGCAGAAAGTCATGTTTTAAACCTACCAAATGTGGAGGCAGCTCAGGATGGCAAACAGGATGCCAGAGAATATTGACAAAGGTATAGCCAGGAGCACTGCAAATATCCTGTAGATCCAGATCCTTGACACCTCAAACAGGGCATTACTCCAGATCCACACCCTGTCCCCACTACGCACTGACACTGGCTCAGCAATCACATCCTCAAATGTCACCTGGAGACACAAAGACAGAATGATGCTGATGCAGCAGAGTAACAATCATATCTCTGTCAGATTGAATCATATCCACTGGAGGGCAGTACAATCAACCCTCAGTCCGAAGCTGTTTGAATCAATCCACTGGAAGTTAGTCAGTTCTGAACTGAATAAGCCTCTTGGATGAGAGGTGAAACAACTTCAATAAACGTTCTTAAAAGTCCAGTGGATTGATTTTAACAGCTTTGGATAACAATGACCTGGATAACTGAGAACCTACATAGACAATCAACCCTCAGCTTCATAGTTTTGCATGCCACTAATTTAGAGGGTTTTATTTGCTTATTCAAGTGCATGTGTAACATGCATAAATGATCTAAGTTCAGCAGACACACTGTGTAAGAATTACATACCTTGAGGCAATCGTTGATACCACGGGGATCTCTGACGTTAATCAGAGGTTTGGTGTCACTGATTTCCACCATTGTTGATGTGTGAATGTTTTCCTCTTCCTCCAGCGGAAAAGGAGCCTTCCACAACATATGTGATTCTTCTTCATTATCAAATTCATCAGAGTCCTCCAAGTCGATCTCTACTTCCTCTGATTCTTCTCCTTTCATCATGGTGTCCATACAAACGTGAGGACAACACAATTGCCCAGTTTAGGGTGAGTGTGGGTCCCTTCCCCTACACACTGAGACTACTGGCCGGACCCCTATGCTGGCTGCACCCTGAGGATATATTTGGAATGTTACAGTGCCCTGGATGGTATTTGCAGATGGCCTTTCAAGTGAAGATCATTTTCCTATGCTGTGTTGGGATGGATCTGGTGAGGATATAAATAGTTTTGGGCAATGGGAAATGGGTCTGTATACTACAATCTATCCAAATGGGGTGTAATTACACAAGCACTGAGCCAGAATGACACACCAAACATTATAGCAAACAAATAATGAGAGTGTAATGTACCCGCAGCTGAATTTAAAAAATGATACGTAATGGTTCTAGGATTTAAAGTCCTATTTTAAATGAATGAAAGCCTTCTTCAGTCAGAGGAAGTTGACTTTCAAGACAACACCACCTCTCTCTGGTCTGTAATGGAGTTTTCATAAAAGTAGCCAATCTCAATGATTCCATGTTGTTCTGCATTACACTGATCTAAAACTTGCTCATATACAAAGTAAGATTATTTTAAAGGCATCAGATATCATGACTAACATGCAAATATAATCTCCCTAGATTGTTTCACCTGATTTCTACACAAATAGCTAAAAGCACACAGGTTGTTTTGATCTACTTAATGGAATAATAAAAATCATGACCGTCACAAATCAAACAATAGGAGGGGAAACTAAACATGACAAAGTTACACCTTTTGTTGACAAAATGTATCAGTCATTGTATGACTGAACCAAGATCCATCACCTGAAGTCCTTTATACCTTATATATATATATATATATATATATATATATATATATATATATATATATATATATATATATATATATATATATATATATATCCCACATGTAATGTAAAATCATGACAGCAAAAATGTGTTTTTCTTCTGTTTTTTAACATTCTCCAGTTCACCAGCAGCATCGGTTCCAAGAAGCAATGGGACATGTTTTGATCATTGTCTCATTGTCCGCTTCTAGTAAGGGACAGCATGACGGTTTTTCTTGGGTCTCTGAACTCGGGTGTAAAAAAACATTTCGCAACATGCTTTTAAGAAAAACACTTTCGAGCCTGTTGACCTTAGGACCCATTAACTAGACATCCGCGTTGCTATTAATAAGTCAGCTATAGATCCACAGATTCTCATCTACACAGCCTTCATCACACAGACATGTAATATATTTAATTAAATAATAGCTATTAGAGAAGCTGGCAATATTATACTATAGAAACATACAAAGTGGAAACATCCTCACCTCATCCTACTCATTTTAACAATTTGAAAAACTCATGTAAAATTAATATTCATGTAATTAACGGTGAATAAAATATTTGTTTTAGAAGTCAGTCATGCAGTTTGACAAATGCAGGACAGGGAAATTAGATCAGCAAATGAAACAGAAAAGTTTTCTAAAAAGAAAAAAAGAAAGTGTTCAACAACTCCTACAACAAACAAACTACTTCGACTACTTATAAGACTTTACATCTGTTGGTTCAGCATAAGGGAGCTCCACTATGATAAGCACAGCACATAAGGACAGTTTCTGGTTGTTGGGTGAAGATAGCAAGAGAGAACAAGGTGTGTTGATGACAGAGTTTCCTGTGTGTGTGCTGGAGACAGCGGTATGCTAATGGAACATACCTTGCCAGATGGGATTTGTTTGTGTTCATGGTTGCAAAGGTAAGGTCAGCATAAGTGTGGTTGTGCGTGTATGTGCATGTGTGTGTGTGTGTGTGTGTGTGTGTGTGTGTGTGTGTGTGTGTGCGTGTGTGTGTGTGTGTGTGTGTGTGTGTGTGTGTGTGTGTGTGTGTGTGTGTGTGTGTGTGTGTGTGTGTGTGTTAAACACAGAGGGAAATAATTGATTTTTCTGCAGTACTTGTTTTTCTGTTGTGAAATTCTGTTACAGCCTCTCAACGTCATTAGAAAATATGAACATTAAAGCACAAGGACATAATTTTTTTGTGAAACATTTGTTTTTATGTAAAACAATTTTTCATTGTAATATCAATAAAAAAATTTCATTGCCATCACATTTTTGTCATTAATTTAATGAATTATTTGTTAAAGACCTCGAAAAAGCCTTCATTCAGTCCAATTACAGTCATAGTATAATACAATGAGTCATTGCTGTTCCAGTCTGATTAATATTTTTTGACATCTTCAGTTTGTATCTACAATTTAAAAACAAATAGAAATAAAGAAAAACCATTGAATGAGGTATGCCCATATTTTTGACTGTAAGGTAACTTTTATCACGTCTAACCTTTGGGTTTTCTTTGTATGACACAAGTGAAATACTGTATATCAGTAAGTGGATGCTGGTTGAATTTTTTTTTACCTTAGAAGCTGTTTTTCCCATTTGTATTTTTTATGCTAGCTGGATGAACCTTTAATTCAACAAAGAAAAACACTGGAGTGCTGTAGATGTACTCATTTACTCTCAAGAGTCAAATAATATTTAAAAAGTTTTTTCAGTGGGTTGGTAATACAACAATTTCTTCTCCTGGCTGTGAGCCATTAACAGTCCTTGCAAGAAGGACACACAGTACTGTGGTAACACAAAAACGGAGGCCATCCCTTTGGTCTGTTTTATTGGTCTATTCTGGGCAACAGTAAAAATAGGATGGTGCAACACAACATAATGTATTTACTTCAAATACAAATGGCCAATTTTAAGTTATCAAAAGCACAGTGATTGTCCATTATTGAAAGAATAATTATGATATAATGTATATTCTACTGGTGGCATGGTGGAGCAGTGTGTAGCAGTGTCGCCGTATAACAAGGCAGGTCTGGGTTGGAGTCCTGCTCTGTGCGGAGTTTGCTTGTTTTCCCCGTGCCTGCGTGGGTTCTCCCCGGGATCTCCGGCTTCCTCCCACCTACAAAAGCATGTGCTTCAGGTTGATTTGCCTCTCCAAATTGCCCATAGGAGTGAGTCTTCTATGTAGCTCCGCGGTGCAGTGGTGTCGCACTCGGAATATGCCCCGCCTAACGTCCTACGCCAGCTGGGATAGGCTCCAGCTCCCCGTGACCCGCGAAAGCAGATGAAGCGGGTGGGAAAATGAATGAATGTACTGTATATTATAATCACTTTTAGCCAGTAGAGCCAGAAAATTGGACCTTTGAAAGCTTGTGGGGATGTGAGAGCACCAGACACGAGGTTGAACAATTTTAGGGAAGATTTGATCAAATAAAAAGGAACAGATCACAGATTTGTACACACAGCTACAGAAGAAACACCATTTTGTTCCCGTTTCATGTTGTGCTTGCTTGTGTTTGCTATACAATGAAGATGATGTGCAAGAGATGGATTGTTAATGAGCTCGTCTTAATTTAATAAAAGCTGCCACTGCTGGAAGGTCCTTCATTTTAATTAGTAACTTGAGAGGACTGCTCAGGTCTGAATATTCATTTAACTGCGTGGGTTTGGAACAGGCAGACAACTCTATGAACTGCATTGTACTCATCTTGATTCATTCATCCAATCATCAATCCATTTTCTTTCAGACAAGACAATCGCAACCGTCTCGTCTACAGCCACTTATCCACCCTACGGATCACAGGTCTGCTGAAGCCTATCACACCTAGCTACAGGTGAGAGGCGGGGTACACCCAGGACAAGACGCCAGCATACACTCACACCTACAGCCAATTTTGTATGACCAATTCACCTAAGCTGCATGTTTTGGAGGTTAGAGCAATCCAGAGAACTCACACAGACACGGGGAGAACATCTCTGTTCTCATCATATCATTTTAATTTTTTCTGAACTTTCTATGAAAACTAAAATATTGTAATTGAGTATTTCTAGCTTTTTTGAGAGCTTATGGTTAACTTATATTGCACGAAATGTTGCAAAACTTCCTCAGACATCTACAATATATTTCATATAAGGTTTTTGTTGTAAAATTCATTTTGCATTATGCAGACTAAAACAATCCAATGACATGTCTTTATTATGTGTAATGACACAGTGATGTCATCATATTTATCATTCTCAGAGTTTTTATTATTATATTTTCACTCAGTGAGCTTGGTCACCTGTGCTTTAGTATGTTGGCAGTGATAAAAACTCTTATTTGGGAAAAAATTATCTTCTTTTTAGCATATGAAGATTTATATGAACTACTTATCTCAATCTCATGTGTCTGTGTTTTAGTGTGTGCGCGTGTGTGTGTGTGTGTGTGTGTGTGTGTGTGTGTGTAGTCATACAGTATATATATATATATATATATATATATATATATATATATATATATATATATATATATATATATATATATATATATATATATATATATATATATATATATATATATATATATATATAAATGTCCCTCTCACCCTTTCCTGGTGGTGTCTGTGTGTCACCCTCAAGCTAGGGTCCTCTACCAGAGGCCTGGGAGTCTGAGGGTTCTGCGCAGTATCTTAGCTGTTCCTAGGACTACGCTCTTCTGGACTGAGGCTTCAGATGTTGTTCCAGGAATCTGCTGGAGCCACTCTTCCAGTTTGGGAGTCACTGTCTCAAGTGCTCTTACTACCACAGGGACCACATTAACCTTGATCTTCCATATATGTTCCAGCTGTTCTTTCAACCCTTGATACTTCTCAATCTTTTTGTGTTCCTTCTTCCTGATGTTGGCATCAGCTGGAATCATCACATCTATCACCACTGCTCTCTTCTTCTCTTTGTCCATCACCACTATGTCCGGTTGCTTAGCCAGCAGCTGTTTGTCGCCTGGAAGCTGAAGTCCCCCAGGATCTTAGCCTTGTTGTTCTCAACCACCTTTGGTGGTATGTCCCATTTGGATTTGGGTACTTCTAGTCCATACTGGGTACAGATGTTCCTGTCCACTATCACAGCTACTTGGTTATGCCTCTCCATGTATGCTGAGCTGGCGAGCATCTTGCACCCAGCTACCAAATATTGGACTGCCTCTGGGGCTTCTTTACATAGCCTGCACCTTGGGTCAGACCTACTGTGATAGATATTGGCCTCTATTGCTCTTGTACTTAGGGCCTGTTCTTGTGCTGCCATGATCAGTGCCTCTGTGTTGTCTGTCAGTCCAGCTTTATCCAGCCATTGGGGCCATTTTCCTGATGTACTCTTGGATTTTCGATGTTTCATCCTGTACAGTGGCCCTGATGCTCACTAGTCCTCGGCCTCCCTCTTTCTGCTTAGTGTACAGCCTCAGGGTGCTGGACTTGGGGTGAAACCCTCCATGCATGGTGAGGAGCTTTCTAGTCTTAATATCTGTGGCTTCTATCTCCTCCTTTGGCCAGCTTATGATCCCAGCAGGGTATCGTATGACTGACAGTGCATTCATGTTGATGGCTCGGACCTTGTTCTTGCCATTCAGCTGACTTCTGAGGACTTGCCTTACTCTCTGGAGGAATTAGCCTGTGGTATTCCAAGGTATTTGTAGCTGTCTTTGATGTCTTCTATCCTGCCCCCTGGTAGGTCAACCCCTTCAGTTCTGATCATCTTCCTTCTTCTGGATACCATCCGGCTACATTGGTCTAATCCGAATGACATCCCTATGTCGTCACTGTAGATCCTGGTGGTGTGGATTAGTGAGTCAATTTCTTGCTCATTCCTGGCATACAGTTTGATGTCATCCATGTAGAGGAGATGGCTGATTTTTGTCCCGCTTCGGAATCGGTATCCGTAGCCACTCTTTGTGGATGATGTGACTGAGGGGGTTCAGGCCTATGCAGAACAGCAGTGGTGATGATGCATTCCCTTGGTATATGCCGCACTTAATGTTAACTTGGGCAATTGGCTTGGAGTTAGTCTCTAGGGTTGTCTTCCACATTACCATTGAGTTCTTGATGAAGGGTCTTAGTGTCCTGTTGATCTTATACAGTTCCAGACATTCCAGTATCCACATGTGTGGCAGTGAATCGTAGGCTTTCTGGTAGTCTATCCAGGTGGTGCACAAGTTGGTCTACCTGTTCTTATAGTCTCTGTGTACTGCTCAGTCCACCAGTAGCTGGTGCTTGGCTCCCCTGGTGTTACTACCAACTCCTTTCTGAGCCCCGCTCATATATTGATCCATGTGCCTACTCATCTTAGCCGCCATGATGCCAGACAGGAGCTTCCATGTTGTACAGAGACAAGTTATTGGCCGGTAGTTGGATGGGGTGGAACCCTTCTGCGGTTCTTTCATGATCAGGACTGTCCTGCCTTCAGTCAACAATTCTGGGTGCGTCCCATCCCTTAGCAGCTGGTTCATCTGTGCTGCTAGACGCTCATGGGGTGCTGTCAGCTTCTTAAGCCAGTATGTATGGATCATATCAGGGTCCGGTGCTGACCAACTCTTCATCTTTGACACTCTTTCTTGGATGTCTGCCATTGAGATGGTTACTGGTTCTTGTTCTGGGAGGCAGCTGTGGTCAGTCCTCAGGTCCACTAGCCACTGGGCATCGGTGTTGTGTGATGCTTCTCTTTCCCATATGCCCTTCCAGTATTTCTCCGCCTCAGCTCTTGGTGGGTCTGACCGGCTGCCATTATTTCCCTGCCACTGAGAGTACACATTTGCTGGTTGAGTGGAGAAGGTGTTGCTTATTCTCCTGGCCTCTATCTCCTTGGTGTATCTCTTCAGTCAGGTAGCCAGAGCTGTTAGTCTCTGTTTGGCAGTTTTGAGTGCTTCTGGTATGGAGAGCTTGCTGTATTTCCTGGGTACCCCTTTATTCACCATGTTCCCCTTCTGCAGCTCAGCTAGCTGGCTGACTTCTCTCCGTGTCGTCTTTATCTTGGCCTCTAATTGTCTCTTCCATGGAGGGTATTGTTTGTTATGTGTTGATCTTATATCCCAGCATCTCAAAGATTGCTGTTGCTCTACTGTGAATCAGCTTGTTGGTCTCAGTTATGTTCCTTGTGGGGATGGTTCTTATCGCAGCATTCACATCTTCTAGCACAGGGGTCGGCAACCTTAAAGGTTCAAAGAGCCAAATTGAACCAAAAAAACTAAAATCAAACCTGTCGGGAGCCGCAAAAAATTATACGTTTTATATTAAGGCAACACAAGCTCTAAGTGTCTATATTAGCTACATTAGCCTACTATCAAATTGATTAACTAGTCATAGTTAATGCATAATGAGATTCATTATTTTCCATGCATGCATTATTTTCCATGTTTACATACCTGCACAACAGCCTGTCTGTTCACTAGCGATCACATCACATGACTCCTCACGTTTAATTGATAATGCAGGAGTTGAATTAATGTCCTAGATTTGCTGATTGGTGATGTTGTATCTTCTTTCCTTCACTGTCTTTGCAGAGAGAAGCAGGTCTAGATCTGCCAGATTTAATAAATCTAGCAGATCTTCTGAAGGTACTTGACAACTTAGCGTCGGTATTTGTCGGAGGCTCCAGGTTTCCATTTGGGTCACGATCTTCCTTCTCAGGTCAGCAGCTCTTGTAATGAGGCTGTATATGTCTCTTGGGACTTGGTACCCCCTCTGACCTGGTGTCCTTGCTCCCCCTTGCCGTAGCATTGTTGTAGTATTTCATCGATCTCTAGTTGTGATAGCAGTTTTTGGTTATGGATGTTGGAACACTGGGCTAACTTCAGTTTCTTTGTTAGCCTTGATTGTGGGTTTCGAAGCATCCATTGGTCCCATATCCGCCCCATATATGCCCTCTCTCTGGGATTATTCGTGTAGTAGCATTCCAACAACTCCGTATTCTCCGCCCTTGTCCATGTGTGTCTTGTTCCAGTAACCCATTTCTCATCAGATTGCCCTGGTTCCCTTGCAACTGACGCGGACCTTGTTAACCCGGGTGACGTCCGGGCCGGTATGACTCTGTCTTTATTGTGTTCACTCATGACTGAGGTACGCTGGCATAGCATTAGGGGTCTTGCCTAAGGACCCTCACTGGGCTCTTGCCTAAGGACCCTCACATTATATACGCTATTATATGTATATGTACTGTATATACATACTGTATACTGTACTATGATATGTATTATATACTAGTTATATCTGCTAATCATTTGTGTTTTATATCTGAGTTTGTTTACAGACGGGTGAAAATTTTGCTCAACAGGCACTCGTGATTTTTCACCCTTTTGAAGCTTTTCTATCCAATGTCTATCCCTAAAGTCTAATCTTTGTGGGACTAATGGAGTACGGAGCTGCATACTCCATCAAAATATTCCCTACAGTTCCATCAGCATTTGTCACCTGTCTTCATCGTTGACAGATACTATTTTTAACTTTAATATGATGAAAACATATTTTCTGTGGTCAGTATATGACAACTCTTTGTTTTTAATCTGCCAGGGCACAAATATTAAGAGGATATTAGAGATAACCACTTTGACTGTTATGAAACGGCATTTTCTCTTTATATAATCGTGTGTTGACTGGGTTCAGTTTTAGTTACATTAAGCACATGAACAACATCGAGGTCAGGACCCAGTGAGCCAAAGCTTGTCAAACGCACAGAGAAAAGAGGACAAGCAGAAACAATTTTGGAGATCAGAGAGAATTTGACTTTTACTTTTGAAAATCTTTTATCTGGCACACTTCTTCAAAGTGACTTAAAGAGTGCAAGCTCAGGAATTGCTATGTGACAGACTTTCAGTGAGGATACAGCCTGTTTATCTCAACAGCTTTCATGCGATCTCCTCACTAATACAGGATTAAAGGTTATTAATAAACTGTAAAGCACAAATTTTTTTCTGCTATAAGATACAGCAACATTGTTACTGATCAGTTATGTGCTTATTGAAGTCTTTTGCCCAGAGCTGGAAAGTACATATTACATGTGTCGGCAGGATCCACAATTAAAAAGGACAGAGATGTGATTTCCATTTTTAAAAAGAAAAAAATGTTTATAGTGTTTGTACTGAACCGTTGATTCAGGTTCTTGGTTCCTCGTTCTCTGTTCGTTGTATTTTTTCCCCCCCCTGCATCTGGGTGTCTGCTCCGGGGTCTGGCTCAGCTGGAGGCCTCCACCACCATAAGCCGGCGCTGATTCGGCCTATATCGGGCCAGACACCATTACCGGTGGTCAAGGCCGTATCATACGGCGTCCTCAACGCGAGCCAAGAGAGGGCATCCCGACCCTCTAATTGACGCTGAGCCACTACCCCTGGAGGGTGGTTTTAATTGGAGGGGCAGACTCTCCCCATTTTTTTTAGTTTATTCATCTGTTATTTCTCCCGTTGAGTTATTATTGATCAGTTTGGTGGGTTATATTTGATTTATTGTGTAGTAATCTTTTTTTCCTCTTTTGGATAATTTGTGTGTTAAACAGTTTATTTTGGGTTTATTGCTATTTGGTTATAGTGTGTGAGGGTTGCCTTGTTTTTTTTGTTTCTAATTGTGTTCTTTTCGTTGACAGGTGCTGCGGGCCCAGAGCGGCAGCGGTTCCCCTGGTGGTGGTTCCTTATTCACGTTTTTGGTTTGCTGTGTCACGGGTGCAGTGCAGTTTTTTTGGATCTCTCCCCTTTTTGTTACCGCTGTCGTGGTAAGCCCCAGCCCTGTTTTTGGTAATCCCTCATACTCTTTATAATCATATTTGTAGTATTCTTTTCGTCTGTCCTCATTTTAAAATAAATGTTTAATAAAGTCTTTTTTTTTATAATTGGAAATCACACTCTGGTCCTGTGGAGTATTCTTGAACCGTGTGCCTTGGATCAATTCAAAACCTGCATATCCGTAAGTCTTGTTCATATCCTGGGGTGAAAGCCCCCAGGTGGCGTTGTCGGCAACGGCTTCAAGCCGCTCGCCTTGCCACACATGCTTACTTAAAATAATCTACAAAAAGGATTAAAGTAACCGCGTTGACATTTATAGCCACACCAAATTAAACATTTTCAACAAAAAGTCATGGGTTTCTTCCAGTACAATAAATAATGTTCACATAAATTATTTTAGCATACATATAATATGTCAACATCAGATGACTTATATAAAGAACATTGCTGCTATATTGAAGTATAATACAAATCCTGGATCTTCACAACATTGTTTAACTTCTGAGCATCTGACTGCAGTTGTGCCAATGATCATTTCATCTGTACATTCAGATGTGTTTTCTTTTGTAGAGATTAAATACCAGCAAATGTAATACCAGATTTAATACTGGTTTTCCATTCCAGTATATTTCAATTATAGTATTTTCAAGACTATAAGGCGCACCTAAAAGCCTTTAATTTACTCAAAAACCGACAGTGTGCCCTATAATCTAGTGTGCCTTATATATGAAAAAAGTTTTAAAGTAGGCCATTCATTGAAATGAGTTCTCAGATGAGTTCTCAACTCTCAGCTGTAACCTCAACCCCCTTGCTGTTGCCTATCTGATCAGAAGCCCGGACAGAATAAACAAGTCTAACCCCCCCCCCCCCCCAGTTACCTGCTGTTTCAGGTGTCAATCACATTTGCAAATCAATTGTAGCATACCAGGCACCTTTGGCTAACAGTGATTTGGCTCTTGAAATTTGAGAAAAGGCCGCAGTCGTGAATGCAGTCCCTTTAGCGCAGCTCAATCTAGTGAATGCCAAATCCAACCACAGCCACTACAGTACAGTCAACCCTCGGTTTCCGAACATAGTCCGTTTCAGAAGGCTGTTCGAAAAGCGAGTTGTTCGAAATCTGAAACTATTTTTCCCATTATAATTAATGTAAATAATTTTAATCCGTTCCAAGTCTAAAAAACAACTTTTTCTTAGTTGTTTTTTACTATTTTTCACCATAAACTGCACTGTATACTGTTTACCATAAATAAAAAGGGGTAGAAATAGACACTGTTTCATTTTAATAAAAGATATCCTATCGAACTTTGAACACGAATGCGAATGCGCTACGGAGGAAGCATCCTGGGCATTCGAGTTCGATCGGCTCCCGAGTGAGTCACGTTCAAGTACGCTCGGCTTCTTGGTCGAGAGCCGAATTTTGGTTGAGTTCAGAGACGTAAAATTCTCTGATTTTCTGGTCGAAAACCGATGTGGTCAAGAACAGAAGCGTTCGAAAACCGACGTTTGACTGTAGTTTCTATTCTATGCGCCTTAAAATGTGGTGAAAACAGTTTTAAAAATGTGGTGAAAACAGTTTTAAAATGGGTCATTCCTTGAATGTGTGCCTTATAGTCCAGCGTGCCTTATGGTGCAGAAAATACTGCATAGTCTTAACATAAATGGAAATGGGCATAAATGTATATTTTTATATATATATATATTCATTTCTTGAAGCTCTATCTTAGGTTTTATTGTATATAAATATAGTTCACAGATGCACAGCAACAGTAACAACTGCGTCACTTTTTACTCTCAAAGCTGTAATAGCCCTAATAATCTTCTGGGATCTGTCCTGGTATCCTGAAACCAGTTTGATCCAAAGTACTTCTGACACTGGATGTAGCAAAGCTTGCACGTGTTTCTATTGTACAACTTGTCCTATGGAGAAACTGCATAAAGTTCTCATGGCCTGAGCCCTCATGGCTTGAGTGTCCCAGCTCCACTGGCTGGGATGAATAGCAGCGCCTCAGCTTACAAAGTTCCTCCCTGATCTGCCGATTAAGGACTCCATAAAAAAAGGGGTTGATAGCAAAGGAAGAATAAGCCAGCCAAGTGACCGTGTCCTCCAGAACATCAGGTATATTTGCGGTTGTGTCTAGAGTCAGATGAAGGTGGAAGGCAAAGTAAGGCAGCCAGCAGATGAGAAACTGTCCAACAATAACCACGAGAGTGACAGCGGCTTTACCTCCACTGAAATAACGGTCACGCATAATCCTACGTGGGGCATTGCGGGTTGTGATGATGGTTGTCTGGCTGTTTATTGAATCAGAGCGCTGCTTCAGTTGGCTGTTTGTCCACAACGGCAGAGGTCCATGCTGGCGGGCAGCCACACGGGCAACCTTGTACACATTGCAGTACACAGCAAAAATCACAATGGCAGGCAGGCAGAAACAGGTGACGCTGTAGAGCACGGAGAAGACCTGCCTGTGATCGCTGTTGCTCCAATGCAGAGAGCAGCGTGCAGCACTGATGGAGCTCAGGCTGCCATAGGATGACCAACCAAACACAGTGGGTAGTCCCAGCATGGCAGAAGCCACCCACACCATCACGATGACTGTTGAGGTCAGCTTCAGCGTCATCTTGACCTCATAGTGCATAGGGTGGACGATGTAGTAGTAACGCTCCACGCTAATGGCTGTAATGGTGAAGATGGTGGCAGCTATGAGGATCACGTTGAGGAAGACATACACTTGGCACTCCAGCACGGTGAACGCCACTCCAGAAAAGTATGGGGAGCTGGACACAATCCCCAGAGGCATCAGCAAGATGGCACACAGCAGATCCACTGCACACAGGTGGAATACAAAGGCAAATTTCCTGAGATGAGGGGCTTTTATGACAACAACCAGAACGGCAGTGTTGGCCAGAAGGGCCAAAATATTGAGCGTGACCATAAGAAATATTCCTATCAAGTCCTTAAAGCGTGTTTGTGGGTTGGAAAGGACCCCCAGCTGCCTGCTGGGAGGTCGGGATGTTGGGGTCCAAATGGTGAAGCTCTCATTGTACTCATGGGTCAACAATGAGCTGTTATCCTCCATGATTCATAGTACTTGTGTCAAAATACAGACTGCCAACTCCCCCATTGTTCAATAATCAGGCTGAGTGATCCTTCAGCATCCAATCAAGGACTCCTGTGATGGAGACAGGAAAGGTCATTAAAAGATGACATTTAATTTGTGGGAAACGCCGTCCTAGGAATTCTGAAGCCTCTTGGGCACAGAGGCAACAAACTGCAAAAATAAGCAAACCCATTAAGACCTTTTTAATGGTGAACATGTTAGCAAACATTCATTACACTAGCAACAGGTACAGAGCAACACTGGCATTCATTAGCAGTCATATTTGTGTCCATCTGCTGAATGTACAACACTTTAAGTTCCATTAAAAAAGTAGGATTTAAACATTTTAGCACTATGCTTCAATACTATTGATTTCCAATAAACCAAAATATCTTTTTCAAACTATTTATCTTTTACATATAAATATAGGCTGGGGAAACCTGTGTCACACCAATGTGACATCACCTTTTGTTGACAAAATGTTTTTTTATTTGAAGTCTAACTCTCCTCTGAAAGTCTGATATTGAACGGATAAAAGAACAGTTGTCCTCAATGGAGCCTTGTTGTCCCAAAAAGAACACACATGTTGTAAAGTTAATCTATGTCTAATCACATTTGTGGGAGTATTTAAATCTCTCTCTCTCTCTCTCTCTCTCTCTCTGCCCCCCCCCCTCTCAACAGTCAGAAAGAGGCTGTAACAGCAAAATATGATTTGCAAAAGATCAAAAAATTCCTGCAAGACACAAAAGGTTCGAGGGCAAAAGTTTAAAAAAAAATTCCTGACATCAACATGTTCCTGGATAGCGTCAGCTTTTATATGAAAACTAAAACAAGTGGTGAACCAGTTTTTACAGACCAAGAGTTTTATAGATTGAAAAAACTAAGGAAAAAAGTAAAATACATGATTGTAGAAGAGATGATTATGGAGAACGGGTAGTTGTTGTTTTTTAAATTTTTTGTGTTTTTTTTAGTTTGATAAATGTTAAAAGGTTAGATGTTTCTTTATTCAGAAAACACCCAGTATTATTGAAAATCTTCTTTATGCGAATCTCTTTGGATTTTGTGTCAATGTGATTATTGGGGAGGTGTTCTGGGCATGTCCTACCGGGAGGAGACCTCAAGGAAGACCTAGGAAACACTACAGGGACTTTGTCTCTTGGCTGGCCTGGCAATGCCTTGGGCTCCTCCCGGAGGAGCTGGAGGAGGTGTCTGGGGAGGGGGACGTATGAGCATCCTTACTGACAGTGTTGCCCCCGTGACCCAGCCGCGGATCTCTCTGTCTCTCTCTCTCTCTCTCTCTCTCTCTCTCTCTCTCTCTCTCTCTCTCTCTCTCTCTCTCTCTCTCTCTCTCTCTCTCTCTCTCTCCCTCCCTCCCTCCCTCCCTCCCTCTCTCTCTCTCTCTCTCTCTCCCTCCCTCTCTCTCTCTCTCTCTCTCTCTCCCTCCCTCCCTCTCTCTCTCTCTCTCTCTCTCTCTCCCTCTCTCTCTCTCTCTCTCTCTCTCTCTCTCTCTCTCTCATTCTTACGAACAAAGAGGAACTAATGAGAAAAGTTTTAAAAAAAGAGAACAAGAGAACATTGGAGAACAATTAGTTGTTTTTTGAATATTGTCTGCTTGGAGACAAGACCGTCTGTTTTTAGTTTGATAAAAGTTAAAATGTTAGATGTTTTCTTTGTTCAGGAAACACACAATACTGTACTGTTAAAAATTCTACCATTGTTTGTTTTTGAGATGGGAATTCCTTTTTACATGAATCTCTTGGATTTTGTGTCAATGTGGTTATCTTGTATTTTGGCTCATATGAATAAATGTTCTTTTAAATGTTAAAATCAAATCTCTCTCTCTCTCTCTCTCTCTCTCTCTCTCTCTCTCTCTCTTTCTCTCTCTCAGGGAGATACATGATCAGTAGGAATAATTCATGCTGAACACCCACTTCATCCGTGCATCCTTTTGAAATGAACTATAATCAGTTTGCTCATTTTAACCAAGCAGCAGGAACCTGGATGCACTGAACACCTTCCCACACCGCATCTTCAAAGAGAAAACCTCTCATGAGGACAGGTTTGACCCCTGATCCATGCATAATTTCTTATTTAAAACCACCAGAAAGCACTGGCTGAGTATACTGGATATTGTGATTGTAACTGAGCGTTAGATAAACTAAAAACCTTCTTTTTCTTCTTTCTGTATACTCTTGAATTGTTGTGCCCATACACCCCTCTACTATTCTGTGCTGGTAATCACAGTCAGGTTTTAAATGCATGGCTACAGCGACTGCTGTGCCCTAAATACAAGTGTTTGCTTATTTTCAGTGATGTGCTGAAGCTCCCCTGCTGTAATCATCTCTGGAGGACAGCTATTGGCAAGCCACATTCATTCCCAGGAAGGATGAGTACATGTAGATTGTAGTGCATATTATTTGAGGGTGTCCTAATTTTCTATCATGTTGCATTTGCTGCACAGCATATGTAGCATCTTTAAGTCCACATTTTACATTTTAGGAGGATGATCTTTTTCAGCTAATTTTTTTATAGTGTAATTAGTTCTCTGGAACATTTTGCAATCATAATTCAACAGAAACATTCAGGGAATTTCACTTCTGTAATAATTTTTCTACTTAAAAATAAAAAAGACATTACCATTAGAAAATTATTTATCTGTATTATCATGAAAATGGAGGAATTATGCAGGTCATTTAATTCCAGAGAATTTTATCCTGCAGAGGGGAACCCCATAGTCCTACTCTTTGATGACTTTCATAAATTATGTTAATAACCAATTGAATGAAATTACGTAGATATGCTTTTATCTTAGATTTAGGAGATTTTACTGGATGCTGAAAATGTGGTAAACAGTTAAACATTTTGGTAGAATTTCAGTTCATCTCCATCATTGCTAAAACAACATTTTAATGGAATTAGTATACTGATATTGTTGAAACCCAGGATTGGGAGGTTTATCACATTCCATCTTAAACGTCAACCAAAAATGTTAACATGAGAAACCGCGAGTCTTTGTGTCATTACATCACACTTTGGTTTTGTCTGGTCGTAATCATATTGTCTGCTTGTTAAGAATCAAGAACTGTATTTATTATTTGTCGGAAAATGCTGGTTATCAATGTCACCAGCTCTCTGGAAGTGTACTTAAAGGTCTTGAAGCTCTTGTCAATGAATGTTATGAATTTGTGATTGAAATTATACAAAACTATTGGATTGTAGAATCATCTGCTACATTCAGGATGTTTTGCACTGAATTATGATAGAAACATTAACCTGATATTTTTTTCAACTCTAATCACCTATCTGACTCATTCCCATACTCGGTATAATATAAATCATACAATAATACAAATGCAAATTCTTGGTGTTGTCTCTTTTAATTTCAGACTAACATTTTACTAAGAGCCTTATCAGTCAATCAATTAGAAAAGCTTATGAGCTACACTTAAAAAAAAATTAACTACAGTAGTACATTGGCAGTATTACCATTATTTTATACTCGCTGAAAAAAAGCCAATCATTATCATCTGGACTACTTACCATGACAAAACAAAGCAGCTCCTCCAGAAAATTTGATAAAGTTGACTATGTTCACATCATGGCAATAACTCTTACCTAAGTCCTTTCAAAACTTCAGACTCAGGCATCATTTTCAGTTGACAGTGTGCCGGTCCACCTCACAGATACCCTGAGACCGATGTGAAAACTTTGATAAAGCCTGAAGGCAGGGTCCCCAGGGAGGTCTGCTCCACCAGAGGCAGGTGATGTGCTGTGGCTCTCCAGAATCAGCACAAGTGATTTGTGTGAAAGGTGGGGGAGGAGCCAGAAATCACTGTTTCCTGTCACATCTTTCAAAATAAGATGACTTACTCTAACAATCTCCCACCGGCTTTAACCATGTCATGTAAGTATATGGCAGTGAATGTCATGCCCGCATCTATGACATGCACCCCAGTGATTAGTCAGACACTGAAGTCTTGGCTTGTCTCACTTGATTTTTAAAAAAAAAGTTTTTGAATAGAATTTTTGCTCTTCACTGGGTTTCAATGTATTTTGAACTTTTTAAGTAACATAAACCTTATTTTACAGTTCTGTACTCTTGAAAAGTTATTACATGCAGATGAGCATGAACTAGGGCTCAGTGCTGACATCTCTTGGTAGCTGGAAAAATTAGAATCCAATTCCATAAAAGCACTGTGTACTTTTATTATGCTGATTCAAGAACAGGCTCAAACTAAAATAACAGTTTCAAAATATTATTGGCCCCTTTACAAGATTAAGAGCAAACAAACCGATGTGATGGAATATTGTCAAACAGGAAGATTAATTATCACTTATATTTGGCAATGCAGGAAAGTAATTTATCACTCGGTGTAATGCACAACATGGTACAAATAACATCTCTAAGACTTACATATGTTCGCACATCCTACTTTCAGACACATAAATGTGTGCTGATTGAAGTCACAATAAATATGTAATAAAGACTGACTTCACAAACCAGTTTTTTAGACACAGTCACTCTCTACCTATAATTAAATTAGAACACAGGGTTATTATTTCACCAGTATTTCCTGCATGTGGCCTAAGATCAGTCACCGTTTTAGCTTTCACACTTTTTGATCACGAGAGACAGTTGTGATGTAAAAATAAGATTTCTAATGAATGCTAAAAAAAGAACTTCAAGCAGGAATTACGTAGCTGTTGAGTAAAAAAGGCAATCTCTCACATATTTCTATGATACACAATACTAGTGACCAACAGACTAAAACAGATTTAAAAAGGCTACAATTGGGAATCATTTCTCAATCCTCCATTTTCAGGCAGAAGTGAAGCATCTTGGGAAAAGCCTTGATCAATGACAGATTTGTTCTCAGTTTTAACCAAACCCAGTCTTTTCTTTAATAGCTTGTCTTCATTGTTCAGCTTTGTACGGATGGCAGTTTTAATTTGACTGCTATCAACGCCGAACTTGACTGCTACATGATCTGGAGAAGAAAATAAAAAGATAAAACTTTAATTCTCCACTTTTTAAGAATATTTTGTCCTTAAAATCAAGTTATACTATCTTACCAATAATACTTCTCAAGATATCAGGAGGGAGTTGAGGTTTGGGACAATCTTCTCCTGTAAAGGTGTTCCTTCGACCCTGAAGAGAATGTGTGGCCAATGTTTCTCTGTCAAACAGTATCATCAGCAGTGCTGACGTGTACTTCTTGTAGTCTGCGATTTCTGCAATTCGCTCATAAAGATTTTTTGGTACTCGAAGATTCTCAGAGAGGTACAAGAAGCTGTGATCCTCCTGATGGCAAAAAGTAAAAAACACAATAAAGACAAACACTGATATGCATAAACACCAAATGACAGCTACAGAGTTCATTTTACCGCAAGAAAGTATTGCATCCCTGGGATGCGCTGCAACAAAAATTTGTGCATCCCAGCATGATGCCTATGCATCCCAAAAGTACGGTATTAACAAAATATATGGTAAAAGCCGTATGCAAGGATTTAGTTTAGCAAATAGTACAATATAAAAACTAAACAATCTGTTAATTTTAATGATATTATTAATAATGTCTTAACTGTTTAAGTAAAAAGAAAAAAATTATAAATTATATTATTTTTTATCAAAATGTTAAAGTCTGGTAGTTATTCTTTAAAAAAAGAAGTTTTAGAAATATTGTATCAGAGTAAATTATTTGAGCATAGAGAACTAACCTCTTTACATTTGTTACGTCTGTTGACTCGTCTCTAAGGATGCTTTATACCAGAGACGCCTGAATTTTTTCAATTAACTCTCTCTGCGACTTCGGCCAAACTATCCAAAAGTTGGCTTTCTGTGACGTACGAGTCATAATGCATGTTTTGTTGTTTAAGGAGATCCACATCAGGTACACCAATGTCATGCATAAGTTCAATGAAAGTTTTAAACTTGTTGAAGGGTATATCTTCAGCAGCCATCCAATTCTCAACTTTTAAAATGTTATGTGCATAACATTGACTGAATTGTGTTGTGCGCATACCTCGCAATACCTGTAGCATTTTCCATAGCGATCAACGTGCCTCACCCATGGAAACAATTTCGTCCAGTGGTGTATAAATGCTCAGATTTTGCCGGTTTTTGTTTGTCTTCTTCTGCCTCTTCATTCTTACTATCCACAGAAATATCTGTGTCTTGTCTGTTTTCATAAATTTCTGATGAATTTTTATCCAAAAAAGCACTGATTGTCATTTGGGGTTTTTTTCTGAAGCATGGTGATAATATAAGAATAATCTGACGCTACCTCAGTGCTGCGTGCAAAATGAGCAGACGTCGTTATGCCGTTATTCTCGATGCAAGTCGATTTTAATTGGGCTGAATCCCGCAGGTGAGTCTTGCGCGAGACATAATGGTGATTTCCGGGTTCAAATTTAAGTGAAGAAATGGATAAATTGTGAATACTTTTTGGAAGTGCATTTTTTCCCAATATTATATAAAGGAAAAAGGAAGCATCGATTTGTTTTAAATTGTAATCATTTAAAGCTTGCATCCCTGGGACGCACGCTGTCTGACAATCGTGCATCACCATCAAAAGTTGTGCGTAAAAGACGCAAGGACGCACGCAGACGAGAACACTGCAGCTATTGGATAATCTCAACTTGAATCTGATCAAAATGTCAGAACGGAATATAAATTACATAAAACCAGCCCTGTTACTCTAAAAAGATGTGCTGGGTTATATTTCCAAAACTGTTCCGTAGTTCTTACCTCTTGAAGATTATTAACTTGTTCTACGGCTGCCTCAATGTCATTTAAGCAAGAAATGGCTTCATGCTGAGAATTTTCTGGTGCAACTGGTCCCTCACCCCCTTGGAGCACATGATCCAGAGTGACTCTCAGTTCATGTGCTGTGTGCCTCATCTGCATCATCAGTGTGTTCATCTCTGTGAAAAGTGTTACATCATTTTAGGCAGGTAGGAATACAGCACATTTCTTAATTAAGTATATAAATCATTGCATAAAAGTAGGTTCACTCCATTTTTAATCTAGCTTTTCATTTAACCGTTCAATATTTTGATCACCTTGTATTTTGGTCTGAGTTTTATTTTGAGGATTTTCAACAACTATTGTTATTTAGTCCGCTAAAGTCTTTCAAAATCATTCTATATATCTAATCATTCTATTCTATTTCAGTGAATTTGTAAATTTTAAAAAAATATTATGAATTTTGTTTTCTGACCTAACTGGAACAATAAAATTGAAACAATTGTGTAACTGGAACAATTAAATTTACTGCAAATTATTTTATTTATATAGAAATACAATATACCAAGCTATAGACACTAAGTTGTTTTGTTGGTCGAAGAAGGAGAGGAGGAAAGTGTGTTCATAGGAGGAGAGAGAAGAGGAACGCCAAGAGTATAGGACTGAGTAGGGACGTGAATGTTGGAACTATGACAGAAAAAGGTAGAGTGTTGGTTGGCATGATGCAGAGAAGGAAGGTAGACATAATGTGTGTCCAGGAGACGAGGTGGACAGGTAGCAAGGTTAGAAGTTTAAGAGCAAGGTTCAAGCTGTTCTATCATGGTGTAGGTGGGAAGAGAAATGGAGTAGGATTTATCTTGAAGGAGGGGTTTGTTAGGAATGTCCTGGAGGTAAAAAAAAAAGTGTCAGATAGCATGAAGCTAGAAATCGAAGGTCTGATGTTCAATATTGTCAGTGTGTATGCTCCACAGGTAGGATATAAGCTGGAGGAGGAGAAATTCTGGTTGGACTTTGATGAAGTAATGCAGAGCATACCTAGAAGTAAGAGAGTTGTCATTGGTGAAGACTTCAATGGACATGTTGATGCAGGAAACAGGTGAAGGGAGGGAGGGAGGGAGGGAGGGAGGGAGGGAGGGAGGGAGGGAGGGAGGGAGGGAGGTTTGGAAGTGTCTAGGAGAGGTGGCAGTAGAGTTTCTGACTGGGTTGTTCAACAGGATCTTAGATAGTGAGAAGATGCCTGAAGAATGGAGGAGAAGTGTGCTGGTTCCCATTTTTAAGAACAAGGGAGATGTGCAGAGTTGTGGCAACTACAGAGGAATAAAGCCGATGACCCATACAATGAAGTTATGGGAAAGAGTAGTGGAAGGTAGACTAAGGGCAGAAGTGAGCATTTGTGAGCAGCAGTATGGTTTCATGCCAAAAAAGAGTACTACAGATGCAGTATTTGCTTTGAGGATGTTGATAGAGAAGTACAGAGAAGGCCAAACAGAGCTGCATTGTGTTTTAGTAGATCTGGAGAAAGCTTATGACAGTGCCCAGAGAGGAACTGCAGTATTGTATGAGGAAATCAGGAGTGACAGAGAAGTATGTTAGAGGGGTGCAGGACATGTATGAGGACTGTAAGACAGTGGTGAGGTGTGCTGTAGGTGTGACAGAGGAGTTCAAGGTGGAGGTTGGACAGCATCAGGGATCAGCTCTGAGCCCCTTCTTGTTCGCTATGGTGATGGACAAGCTGACAGACGAGGTTAGATATATATCCATGGACTATGATGTTTGCAGATGACATTGTGATCAGAAGTGAGAGCAGGGAACAGGTGGAGGATAAGCTAGAGAAGTGGAGGTTTGTCGTGGAAAGGACAGCAATGAAGGTTAGCCGCCGTAAGACAGTACATGGGGCAGGGCAGGATGTACTTCCTGAGGAGGCTGGCTTCGTTCAACATCTGTCCTGAGCTCCTTCTCATATTCTATCAGTCTGTCATTTCCAGTGTGCTGTCATACGCCATAGTGTGTTGGGGTGTTGGGGCCAGGAAAAGAGACATTGACCGTCTTGACAGACTCATCCACAGAGCAGGCTCAGTGGTCGGGCAGAGCCTGGACTCTGGAGACGCTTCTGGAGAGCGGGACCATGTCTAAAATCAGGGCTATCATGGATAACACCAGCAACCCCCTGCACCCCACCTTCTCCCAGCAGAGAAGCACCTTCAGCGGCAGATTGCTGTCACACAGCGCCTGCACAGACAGGCTGAGGTCCTCTTTTGTACCCCGTGCCATCAGAGGGTACAATGACTCTCTCAGGAGGAGCTGGGGAACGGCGGCGAGGTCATTATTTATTAAATTATTTATTGTATTTTATACTGTTTATATTTTAGTTTAGTATATGTCCTGTCAGTGCTGTGTGTGTCTGTTAGTGTAGAGTAGAGAGAGAGTAGGACTCCTTTCAGGAGGTTCCATCAGGGAAATTAATTTCTCCATCACATTACACACAGCACAGTCAGTACACAGAAAGAGAAGACACACAGAAGTTAATGCCAACACCAAATAGAAAGAGTAATAAATAACACACCAGATAGAGAGAATAATAAATAACCCACCAAATAAAAAGAATATACAAATTACACAGCAGCAAAACCACTTTGCTGCTGTGGAAGGGGGAAGAAGGCCATGGGATAGGGGTGAGGCTGGTGAGCTGCTGCTGAGGTTGTGAGGGTTGAGGGTGGCAGGGGGTGGGGCGGGGGAGCCTGGTTGAACCTATTGAAAAAGTCGATCAGGATGTTGGCCCTCTGCACCCCTCCCTCCTCTGTTCTGGTCCTGCCTTTGTGTCCAGTGCTGTTTCTCACACCTTCCCAGATGTCCCTCATGCTGTTGGTGCTCAACAGCTGCTCCACCTTCCTCCTGTATTCGTCCTTGGCCTCCTTTATGCAGCGTCTAACCTCTCTCTGTGTTTTTTTCATCTCCTCCTTATCCTTTGTCCTGAAGGCCTTCTTTTTCCTGTTGAGGACATCCTTGATGTCCTGTGTTAGCCATGGCTTGCTATTTGGATAACACCGAACTGTCTTGGTGGGGGCGACCACATCTACACAGAAGTTTAAATAGTCCATGAGACAGTGGGTCATCCTATCGATGTCCTCGCCATGTCCGCCCAGCAGTACGTCGCAGTCCGTGATGTTGTAGCAGTCTCTGAGAGCCTCCTCTGCTTCAGGAGTCCATCTCCTGATGGTACGTGTAGAGACTGCCTGCCTTTGGACCAGGGGGGTGTACTGGGTCTGAACATACACCAGGTTGTGGTCTGACTTCCCCAGTGGAGGCTGGGCGGTGACTGTACGCCTCTTTAACATTGATGTACAGTAGGTCAATGGTCCTGTTCTTCCTTGTGTGGTAGTTAACAACCTGGTGGAAAGTAGCCAGGCCAGTGTCCAGGGTGACATGATTAAACTCTCCGGAAATAATCATGAAGGCTTCAGGATGTTTGGTCTGCAGCTGTGCAACAACACTGATGATCTTCTTACATGCAGCGGCTGCGTTAGCCAATGGAGGGATGTAAACAGAGGGAGATCACGTTACTGAACTCCTGGGGTAAATAGTATGGCCGTATGCTAACGGCTAGCAGCTCCAGATTAAGGCAACATACAACCGCCTTCACTGAAACATGGCCGGGGTTACACCAGCAGCTGTTGGTGTAGAGTCCCCCACCTTTTTGCTTTTTCCACATGCCTTTGTGTCTCTGTCCGCTGTCATCGCAGTGAAATCTCGCAGTTCCACGTTAGCATCCGGTATAGCATCTGTTAGCCATGTCTCTGTTAGCATGAGCATGCTGCACTCACGGTAGATCCGCTGACTCTCTCGAGCAGCCAGCTCATCGATCTTGTTCGGCAGTGAGTTGACATTGCCCAAGATCACTGAGAGGAGTAGTGTATGTCTTGTGGTGTCAGTGTTTCTTTTTCTCCTAGTGTTTATCCAGTATTTATTCATTATGTATGCCTGAGCAGTGGATATGTGCAATTTCCTCCGGGATTAACAAAGTATCAATCAGTCAATCAATCAATCTATCTATCTATCATGTGTGTGAATGAGAGGGACCCATGTGGAAGAGTGATGTTACAGTGAGAAGAGATCAGGACGGTGGAGGATTTTAAGAACTTAGGGTCAACAGTCCAGAGTAATCGAGAGTGTGAAGATGTGTGTACAGGCAGGACGGAACGGATAGAGAAAAGTGTCAGGTGTGATGTGTGATAGAAGAGTTACAGCTTAAATGAAAGGAAAGGTGTACAAAACTGTGCTGAGATCAGCAATGTTGTTTGGTCTAGAGACAGTGTAACTGAGGAAAAGACAGGAGACAGAGCTGGAGGTAGCAGAGATGAAGGTTATCTTTGGAACTGACCAGGATGGATAGGATCAGGAATGAGTACATCAGAGGGACAGCACATGTTAGAGGTTTTGAAGATGAAGTGAGAGAGGCTAAACTGAGATTTTTTGGACATGTCCAGTGGAGAGATAGTGAATATATTGGTAGAAGGATGCGGAGTTTTGAACTGCCAGGCAGGAGGCCTAGAGGAAGACCAAAGAGGAGGTTTATGGATGTAGTGAAAGAGGACATGAAGGTAGTTGGTGTGAGAGAAGAGGATGCAGAAGACAGGGTTAGATAGAGGCAACTGATTCGCTGTGGCGACCCCTGAAGGGAAAAGCTGGAAGAAGAAGAAGGAGGAGGAGGAGGAGGAGGAGGAGGAGGATGACGAGGAGGACGAGGAGGAGGAGGAGGAGGAGAAAAAACTAGGCTGTTTTGGTCTAAAACAAAATCAGAGTCCACCGAACATATATAACATAGGCTTAATAGTAATAGCTACAACATATAACATATATAACATTTGTTTAATAGCACTGTATCTTAATAGTAAGCTAACAATCCTATTTGCATGATTGAATACTCCACAATTTAGGAATATTTTTGCAGAGGGCCTGTCCTACATCCCTATGCTGGCTATGATTGTATTGAGTCACATACTGCATAAAACTTAGATGGTTTTGGAGCTGACATTTTTAGCATATTACTTATTGTTAACCCTCTTTTTTCCACCCACCTTTCAGCTCTCTCAACTCGTTTTCTGCCAATATCCTGCATCTGCGCTCATATTTGAGTTGTGCCTGCAGCTGTTCTATCTTCATGAGGAGGCTGATGGTGTCTGTTCTGATGCCTGGACTTGAAACGTTTTCTTCATCAAATTCAATAGTTTCATGCTATCAAATGAGGGGGGGAAAAAATGCATGAATAGTAATCTGATAAACAGTAGCTTTGCATGCACGGTTAAATGAAGACATCTGACCTCATTGTTGGGAAATGTTGAAAAGTTTGATTCTTCGGCCAGCGTGTACTTATCGTCCACTGAATCACAGCCAAATTCGTGATGGGTGCCAATTTTTATCATCTTGACTGCTGGTTGTGTGGGATTAGTCCCTGCTTCTCTCTTAGGTGGCATGGGGTAAAGTATGAACCTGGGGAGGGTAACACTATGTTAGTGCATACAACATTTGGAGTATTGCTTATTCACACAAGACTGAATGAAACTTTAGTCAAACTTTCCACCGCCGCTGAACGACCGTAGTTCATTACAAGAGAAACAACGAAAAGTTCCCCTCGGACTCCCCTCCCCGTCTCCACAACCCCTCCTACTCGTCCCCAGATTGCCTCCAACTGGGGCCACGAAGTGGCACAGACTGTCAACAATGTTCATATCAAAAAGGACGATATTTGATGTTAGATAGTTCAGAGGAAGCTCACCTGGCCGTTTAGCTTGACTTAGCTCTGTTCACTGTTAACACACCCAGTGATGACCGAGACAGCGCAGTACATGGAAATACTGCGTAGTAGAGGAAGTAGTAGTACTACTGCAGTAATACAGTTTATGGATCCTGGTACAATTAGCGCTCATTTTTAATAACAGCTCAAAACGTTTCTAGTAAAATAGGTTTGAAATACGAAAGCTAATTGTATCTTCTACTATGTATGGTGTACATCGGTATAGCATCATTGCATGACGAAATTTATAATTTCACAATAATACGCGGAACAAAGGTGCGAAAACACATTCCCCGAGGGAAGTGTTTGCCCCTAGTACAGTTTCCTGCTGATCGAAAACAAGCAAAGTAACCAATGGGTAGTCAGAATTGTATTGAAGGCGGGACCATAGTGTAAAAAATTTTTATTTGTCCAATCAGTGACGAGTACCCCATGTGATTTCAGGATCTAAGATAGGTTGCACTGCGCCCATGTGGGTTCAAACTAGATTTGTATCAGGTGGAGCAGTTAACGATATCTATTGATATCGTCTATTCTGAAACGCGTTTGATAATGTCTTCATCTTTCTTTATAAAGACAAAACAAAATCCCAAAAAGGGGAAAGTTGTAGAGTTACCAAAACGAAAGGTAAGGAATATGGGCTATTAGCACACAAGCTAATTCACTCTAATGCTAACTTATCATTAGGTTCAGCCATGCTTCGTTTTTATATGTAAAGCCCTGATGTGTAGTTGTATGTTGTAATTCATGTCATGCCCTCTGGTTTTGTTACTAAAGGGTGAAGGGGACTCGGCTGGAAAGACCAAAATACGAACGAAGAAACCAAAATCTAAGCATAATGAAGAGATATCCAGCGACTCTGAAACAGAGAGGTTAGTTGGTGATATGCGCTATTCTATAACAGATTTATAATTGTGCTTTTAGTATAAACATAACAGATGTATATTAGTTTTAATGTTTTTTGTTTTTCACAGTTATGTAGGGACCAAGAAAAGACAGTCAAATGAAGACATTGATTACGAAGAAACACCACAGGAGAAGAAGCTTAGATTAGCTAAACTTTACCTTGATCAGTTAAGAGAGGAAGGTAAGCTTGATTCACCCATAGAGTTTGGAGGTATAATGTCATTGATTATACCATTTTATATTTATTGATTGATCTTCTCTCATCAGAGGAAAATAAAGCAGAAGAAGAGTTGTTCGAAACTGATCTGATTGCAGGACGTCTTCAGGAAGACGTGGTAAGATTTTCTTCTGTATTAACAAATGTGATTGCCTCTACAGACACTGTCATGAGACTCACATTATTATTATTATACTCCTGATTACTTCGTACCTATACCTTTTCATTTCAGTTACTGTGTGATGAATAAATTACCAGCTTCACTCTGTCACATCTGTCTTTGACTCACTTGATGCAAGATGTTTGCCACTCTGGCCAATGACACAGAATACATTACTGCTAAATTGATAAACACAAGCCAGCAAAACAAACAAAAAACAAACTCCGGAAAGTTTCTTTTCCTAAAATGCCTTTACAATTATTCACTGTTATTTTGCAATAAATTAGGCAGTTGTAGTGAAGATAATAATACTAAACCTGTCATGAAATAATTGTATATTTATGCTATTGACTTCATTGTGTCCAACCAGATTTCAGAAGTAAAACCTATGTTACTGATCACATCATATATTTGTTAAAGTCCATGTGTTATCGATCTGGTTTTGATTGTGATTTCTCACTCAGCTTGAACAAAAAGGAAAGCTTCAACGATTTATTGCCAAGGATGTAAGTATGGGAATTTTTCCTCTTCTTTCTGTTGTTCTTAGTGACAAAGCTGTTCATTAAAATTTGACTTTTTCCTTTGTTAGTTTTTGCCACCAGATGCTTCGGAGATCAGAGTGTTAAGAGGGCACAAACTTGCCATTACCTGTCTAGTCATCACTTCTGATGATAAGTACATTTTTTCTGCATCCAAGGACTGCTCCATCATCAAATGTGTGTATATATGAAAACCACTTCTATCCTAAATCCGAAAATTGTTCTGTTCCTGAGGATAATAATTGGTGTTGTCAGTTTATTCATTTTCTTATATTTTCAGGGGATTTTGAGAGTGGGAAGAAACTGCACACAATACCTGGTGGAAGAAAAGGCACAGAAGATCAACATGTTGGACATACTGTCCATATCCTATGCATGGCTATTTCATCAGATGGAAAATATTTGGTGAGTCGTTTTTCTTCAGCATGTTTATTTCCTTTTGTTTGAAAATTTGTTCTGCTTTACCAAAATATATATTTATGCTGCAAATGAAGACTTTCAAACATCTTTTTAGGCCACTGGAGACATGAACAAACTGATCATGATCTGGGAGGCAGAGACATGTAAACATTTATACAAATTCACCGGACACAAAGGTCCAGTGTCGGTAAGGGCTCCCTCCATTCTTTCTCAGCTTTAAGACTTTCCTTTTTTTTTTATCTTCAGAGAATCTGCTGTATCTCTAAGGTCTGGTGACAAATGTCCTTTCCATCTCAGGGTCTTTCATTTAGGAAAGGAACTCATGATCTTTACAGTGCCTCACATGATCGCTCAGTAAAAGTATGGAACGTAGCCGAGAACGCGTATGTCGAAACTCTGTGAGTAACTAATTGGAAAATAAGGTATCTCACCACAAAACACTTGTATTTATGTTTCATGTTGAACTTAATCTTCCTTTGTCATTCCTTGTAGTTTTGGACATCAGGATGCCATCACAGGATTGGATGCCCTGAGCCGGGAGTGTTGTGTGACTGCAGGAGGAAGGGACCGCTCAGTGAGGGTGTGGAAAATTGCAGAGGAATCTCAGCTGGTGTTTCATGGCCACGAGTGAGTTTCTCGCTGTTTTACACTGAGTTCAGATTTGTTGATTTCTTGACAAAGCCCCATGAAAGCAGAGTTAAGGCACACATTATTAAGAAACACTAGGAAATTGTATCTGTTTAAGATGAGAAATGTAATTTTTTCTTTGAGTTACATCACAACAATATAAGTTGTGAGCAGCTTTAATCTGAAAGATTTTTGCCTTTGGTAAGTTTTATTGCCGATATGTTTTCCTGCTTAACATTGTAATTGCATAAAAATAAAGGCAAGGTAATGAGGTTTACGTGGCTGAGTTTATTTCTTTTAACAAAAAGCATTTTCAAATTAAAGTGAAATAAAATAGAATAAATAAATGGACTAAAAATGTGACGTCAAGATGGTTTTCAAGTAATGCTAGCCATCTCAGGAAATCAGTGTCAGTTAAAAAATGTACACTATCACACAATTAATCATTGCTGTGAAACTCAGTGACCGTTGAAAAAAGTAAGAATGTTGATTTATTTTGGAGGCATTGAATAAAGGCCTTATTAAAAGGTCACTAAATATTTTTCCCTGACAGATATTATACTTCACATAAACTTGAAATATATTGTTGTAGTGACTCAAATATTATGGAATTAAATGCTACAGATACCTTAAATTTTAGTTTGGTAACACAATTAGATGTGGGGAGCTGATATAGCATCTAGCTTGTCTGCTAGAAATCTAATCCATGAAGTCATACATAAAGTAGATTAACAAACAGGGCCAAAGCTAATGAACTCTGATTAGATTGACACGTGTACAGTGTCTGGATATCACTCAGTTCCTGTTATTTAAGTCTGTTCTTGTAATTCTGTCTAACAGGAGTTCCATTGACTGTGTGCAGCTTATAAATGAAGAACATATGATAACAGGAGCTGATGATGGGTGAGACAGTTTTCAAGCTCTTGCAGGTTTTTTCCCCCCAAATTTGTTTCACGTTAATATATCCAGTCGTGTTTGTCTCTTTTTTTGTGCATCCTTCCAATTTTCCATATGACCCCAGCTCTGTGTGTCTTTGGAGCGTCAACAAGAAGAAGCCTCTCTGCACAGTTAAGCAGGCGCATGGTTGCCATGGTGATGTAGGACTGGAGCAGTCTCATTGGGTGGTTTCAGTCGCCGCACTTCAGAACTCGGATACTGTCGCCTCAGGTGCATCTGGCTGTGAGAATCTTTTTCATGAGCCTGTTATGAACACGTACTGACACTTCACAATGGGCAAGATGCATTAAATTTAAATGAAGCCTTTCACAGCTGTCTTGTACAAATACAAAGTTATTATATTAAACAAATTTGATTACATGTCCTTTAGTAGACCTGTAGCTGCAGATAGCTGTATGTAAGTTACATTTAAGATGTCTGTAGTGCTTAAAGTTACAATGGTTGTTCTGTACAGGCTCACACAACTCACAGGTGCAGCTGTGGAAGTGTGAACAGAATTACCGTGGGCTGCAGCCATTATACAGCGTGCCTGTGGTAAGCTCTCATTCCCTCTTCCATCAGAAACAATTCCATTAACACAATGTGTTTCTAAGCCAGTTATACACATAATTTGCAGCCACTGCAATAGCAGTCACGAAATATTCGATCTCTTCCTTCTCTTCTCCTTCAGTCCGGATTTGTCAACAGTCTCAAGTTTTCGAGCTCTGGTCAGTTCTTGGTGGCAGGAGTTGGACAGGAGCACAGGTAACTCTGCTAATGATTGTGTTTCCATGGAAACTGTCAGTGGGGTTCCTATTAACTACCTAATGTCAGCACAGATTCATGTTCAGTGAAAGAAACATCCACTAGATGCCAGTGTTAATCCATCACTCTTCTGCTGTCACAAATATCTGCAGTGGCGCATCGGTTGGTCCCAGTTTTATTCAGAGGTGATGCAATCTTGATGAGATCAGTGCATAGAAAGAAGCTGGAATACTAGTTTTATGGTTTACAGTGGGATTTTTTTTTTTTATAAGTGTCATGAAATAACTTGTAATGATCAGCATTTATTGTTTATATTGTGCAGAGCATAGTTATAAACCTGCAGCTAAATCAGTTATAATAACAGCAGTTGTTTAATTTGACCATTGATCTCCTTGGATCATTTTAAAAGGTAATTGAAGTTAAAAAAATGCCAAACTACAAAAATTGCAGGAATTAGATAGATAGATAGATAGATACTTTATTAATCCCGGAGGAAATTGCATATGCAAAATTACTAAATGTAACTTTTTTTTTTATTGCTTACAAACATGACTCAAACAAACATGGACTCTTGTATAAATAAGACATTCCAGATTCAGATTAGAGGGTGGCGCATTCCACTTAGATATGTTCTCTTACTGCCATCATTGAGTGAAGGTGAGGAGAACTCTCCTGTCTCATCAGACAGCTATTCTTTATGAAACCATATTTCCTGCTTTCCTCTTAATTCTGCATTAGTGTTGATGTACTGTACATGGTGGTAACCTGAAAGACAGAGTAACATCGAATGCTAAATCCAGCTTTCAGTGAGACTGCTGAAAAAGTAAATCAAGTTAGAAATAGTTGTTTATAAGGGTCTTAATCTGAATCTGTAAACTAACAAGCTATAAGCACAAAATTGGCATCCAAAGTGATAAGCAGAAGTAGAAAATGGGGTAGTGTAATACAGCATAGGAATTTACTATGGTGGTATATTGTAATTATTTTAATTTATAATGCAAATAAAAATATACATTTATATAGTCTGTTCCAGATATCAGTATTGGTCTGTATTGGTATTGATTACTGTTAAATCAATATCAGTTGGTCCCAAATTTAAAATATCTCATTAAGTGTGGTTTAAATCATAATTACTCACCAGGGGTTGTTGTTGTGGGCTCTGACCGCTAACGGAGTCGACCACCTGAACATCACTTGAAGCCTGAAAAGGGATCTATTTCTTTTTAGGAATGTCTATAAAAAGACTCCCCAAATGCAGTGCTATCAGGCCAGATGGGGGGCGGTAGACAAACTTTTGTTTGAAATTATATGATTCCACTTAAAAACTTGAAATATGTTGGGGAAAATAAAGGACCCACCTGCAAACTGCAAGAACATAGTATCTTATCTGAAGTAAGAGGAAGAGCTCGTAAAACAATCTCCCACTATCTTCTGTTCCATAAAATTGATTATAATGGTGATGTTTTTCATTCTTCAGGTTGGGCCGATGGTGGAGAATAAAAGATGCCAAGAATGGAATTTATATTATTCCACTCAAGAGGAAACCTCCAAAACCAGAAGAACCAAAGACGACTGAATAGTGGGCTGCTTAATGTTTTTCATTTTGGAAATTAAATGCTTAAAAAAATTATGTGTCATGTTTTATTTATCCTCCTTATGAGAAGTAATTTGGCGTATATGTACATTTTATTGCTCAGTCTGTGATTTTAGCAGTTATGTCTTGCTTATTTTCTTAAGTGAATCCTGTTGAAAATGTTTGTTTATTTGTTTGTTTGTTTTTTGATGATTACTGTCAGCTCGGGTCTGCATTGTCATGGTAACCGGCTCTGCTCAGGTTAATGTCAGCCTGTCAACGTCAGACAATTGTAACTACAAGAAAGTAATTTCTTTGTTCATAGAAAACCTTGTTGAACTGTTTGACCTGCAATCAAAGAAAACGCAACTTGACTGAAGCAAGTCCATTCAGATACCAGTCAATCATTTTAAATGACTTGAATGAAGCTGTCTATAAAATTTACATAAGTGGTGAAGTCATTTCACCCCTTTCAGAACAGTGATTTGCTAATGTAATGCTGGAGAACACATTAACAATTCAGTTTAAACAAATTAATTCTGATAACCATTATTTTGTTTAATTGTGCAATGAGTTGGACAATAAAATGGGATAATTTTTTACTTCTTATTATATCAGGATATGTCAGGAATTGTGCTAAACAAGTACTGACATTGGAGAGGAATTCAAATTCATGCTGCATCACTGGAATATTTTTTAACTAGTAAAATCAGAAAGGAAAAACCTCAGTTAATTCAAGTTGAACAAACTTTTTAAAGTTATTTAGTAGAGAAAAAAAGTATGGGAGTTCTTCGTCTCTGGGTAGCTGCATTTATTTAAATATGAACTGTATATTCAAACATAATAGAATTTAATACTGTGGTATTAAAAACATTTTATTTACATAAATTACAGAAAAGCACACACTGTTGTATCCGTCTACATTGACATGTCTATTGTGTGAATGCATATGTTTCATCACATTAACTATAATTAGTCACCAAAGGGTTAAATTTGTTTCACAGCATTTTTTTCTACAACGTGTATATATTCACAGCACTATAAGGATAAATAAGAGCAGCCATCTTTGTATATCGCTACCGCTTCACAAGCACCCAACTGACAAGACTTTAGTACAAGGCACAGTTCATCAAATCACAACTATTGAAACCCCAGATCACAGCATATTAAATCTGTACAAAAATGTTTTACAATTGATGCTTACTGCTGGAACATCATTCTGCCTTCATACAGTTGCCCTTTCCACAGTCAGTCTACCCAGAACCTTCTCTGCAGTAAGTTGAATGGCATATGGAGGTCTTTCATATGCAGCCTTGTGGGATGGAGGGATGATTCATTGCGGCCTGGTCTTTGCTTCAAGGGGCACCTGTTTCACAAAGAGGATGTTGTAGAGTCCACAACCTCGCGGCCGTTGCAAACTGATGGCACATAGTTGGAGGCTGATCCTGTGTTGACAGAAACAGCAATTTTAACCAGGCACTACAAGAAAGGTAAACTGAATTAGATGTGAAAATTGCAAGCGGGACTGTGGAGTGTTTGGCTCAGCAATTCTTTGCTGTGTAGAACCAGTTTTCTTTTTGAATGCGCTGCATCTTGCCAATCATTTACTGTGTTTGATATCTGCTGATGAAGACTACACAGATAAAACAGTGGATCAGCTCCTAAGAAACTACTGAAAAAAGTGATTTACAGGTACAGTACAAGTGACATGAGGCAACACTAAAATTTATCAATATAAATTTTAAATGCAAATCAGGGTTTTTATTTACATTATTGTATTTCTGCTTTGAGTGAATTCTCTGATTTCTTCATCTAAATCTCAGTTGTAAAACCACACATTAATTATAGATAGCTAGACCATCTCTGAAGCAGTTAAAGGAGCATTAAACCCTCATGCAGCAGACTAAAATCTGTCGCAGCACTCAGAAAGTAAAATACAGTATATATAAATATAAAATGTTTAAATTAAAATGGCTCTACCTATTAAAATCCCATATTATATTCTTTTCATTGAATTTCACACAGCTGTCAGATGTGCAGCTACACTGTAGAGTATTTGAAATGTATTGGCACAAACTTATCTGTGGTTCTGAACTTCAGCTGTCTACAAGTCGCCAAAATGAGCTCTACTGAGATCAAACTGTTTCTGTGCCTCCACTGTTAGATGCTAATGAGGTCCGTCTGTCAATGCCTGTCTTGCTTATTACACTCCTGACAGAGAGGATATGGTTAATGGCAGCATGGCCTAATGTTTACAAGCAACATAACCGACATGTTGTCATTAAAAATTAAGTACAATCATGGTCTTCTTTTGTTCTTCTTTGGCATATAATATAAGCAGTTATGTTGATTTGTACAACCAACAACTGAGCAACTTGCATATCTAGCTCTGAGGGATTACACTGTGACACACTGCTACCTTACAGCTGAGTATGCCGAACTTCACCTTGGGGATGAACGCCCCGTTATCTGGAGAGAGGGGAAAGTTCTCACACAGACGAGGCCGGGCTATGGCATTCAACCCTTTTGTTACGTAATGAAAGGAGCTGAATCTGATCAGTGTGTTTCAGGAGCGTTTCCGGCATTTGTCAACTATGCAGTCGATGCAGGACCTGTTTGTTTTCCTCATTGAAGGGGTTGTATGGGTTAGTCACTAATAAGAAAGTGCAACAGCATCTTATCTTGTTCCTTTGGAAACCTAAAGTGTTGTTTACACTGCTGCTGAATTCTTGCCCATAAATCTGCTGGGATAGGTTCCAGCAACCCCTATGACCCGCAATAGCAGAAGAAGCAGCAAAGAAGATGAATGAATGATTTCTTTACTATGCAGAGTACTGGATGAAGCTGAGAACAGTGTAGTCAGGTATTATGGAGGCTTGTACCTTTAGAGTAGCTGGAGCTGGGGGCGGAGGCAGAGCAGCACTCTGTGGCTCTGAAGCGGTTGGCTGTGACTCTCAGAGATGCCACATTTTTCTGGGGCTGAAACAGGATGATGTGAACCTTGGGTGCAAAGAGGCAGCCCAGGACCACCGAACCACTCAGACTGACGGAGATACACATAGTCGTGGTCTGCACCTATGAGGTGAGACATAAACATTTCACCATGTGCTTTTGTCTTACATTTGTCTGTTAATTGACTTGTCAAATATGTACCACACACCCACATTTATCATTTCATCATCACTTTCCTCTTTTCAATCCAGTCTTCTAAACACGGAGTGGGCAAATTATCACCAAAAATGCATGAATGGTCGTTTGTGGCATGGCAATGACCTGGTGTGTCATCCAGGGTGTACCCCGATTCTCGCCCATATTCAGCTGGAATAGCCCCCAGCAAAAACCGTGACAGGTGAGGCGGATAAGTAGCTGAAAACAAGACGATTATGTTTGTCTCATCTACATGAAGATGGATGGATTTCCTTTTGCTATCACATCCCGGCCATGCAGTCAAAATAGATGCAGCAACTAACCTTTGTTAAAAAATAAATGATAATCTGTATTTCAGCATTGTTCTCCCCTTACTTGAGAGTTGGGGGGTTTGACTTAAGTGGAAATTAGATTGGTTCATTGTTTTCAAATGAACAAAATATATTTTCAAAAATCTTACATAGCAATGAAACAAATCAGTAAATCAGTTTGTCATTGATCATTTTCATATTTCATGAATTTATTCTGACAGTATCATTAGCTATATTTCACATAATGCATGTGTCATTGAATTTTTCAATTATGAACAATGAAATTCTAACTGTTTGCCTGCATGTGTATGGATGTGATGACAAGTAGGAGAATGTGAAATAAGCACAGCTTGTTGTCCTGGAAAGTCAGAGCCTTGTTAGTCACATTCCAACTACTAATGTGAGTTGACTGCTGGGGTCATCTTCCTGAGCGCCATCTCTTCCCACCCCACTGGTTGCCCCTGCAGTCCAGGAACTTCTATTTGCAGAACCACTGCAAGAGAAATCCCTCACAAAAATAATGCACAGAAACACTAAGTGGTGAAAACAGCAAAAAGACTAGAGATAATACTCCATTTCTGTTTTCCAGTGCTCTAGCTCTTTCAACCATCGAGAAGTCTTTTTAGCACCTTCTTCTATCCACTAGTTCATTATTAAAAAAATTATAAAACTCCAAGCATTACTGTGTGAAGCCTGCCATGTTATTTTTAAACCGACAGCAGAAAGAATGATGTTATATTTTTGACTTAATTTAATGGTGGTGCCTTTTTATATATTCTTTGATATGTTTATGTTTACATCCATTAAACAGACATCTTTAAAGTATAGGGTGTCATATAACTGTATGTATAATTATTCAGTATGTAGCACATAATTTGGGCATTATTTCTATAGTAATGGCGATTCTTTTATTAAATTAAAATGTGAGAACATAATTTGTAGCATTTTCTATGTGCGGGTTTCTGAATATAAAACAACCTGTAAAACCATAAGGTCATCAACAATGCTAGTCTCTCATGAGAATATTTCTGTCTTATCCATCCCTAATTAAAATGTGGCAACTGAATCCAAGGCCATTATTATTGGTGTCACACAAAACCAAACAATCAAGGTCTCTGTTGCAGACCAAATATCTCTGCTGTAGTGCCAAACCTCATTCTCAATTACTATATTATTCTGTATTAATGCAATCTCATTTTATGCAGTGCTCCTCTTGTGTCCCAGTGGGAATCAGGAGCAGTAGATGATTTCAGTTCAAGGTTTGGATGCCAGGAAGGCTGATGGCTACAAACTCAAAAGGCCTGAGGTACCTCATGATGATACAAACCTGATGAAAAAACAACAACAAAAAAAACCTTTTTTTTAAATATTTGGCCTGATACAGCACTTCAGTCAAGTCCAGTAATAATTATGCTTGTAGCCATTGTGTGGCTCAAAGTAAATGCAGCTTATAACCATTTGTATAATAATATTAATAATGATAATGATAATAATAATAATAATAATAATAATAGTAGTAACAATAATAATAATTTTGTATTAGATGTATATGGCGACAAAAATATATCTCCTTGAGACAACTCAGCAATCAACCAATCATATTTCCTACAACTACCACTAAATGTCCCTTTTCAAAAATTGCTGAGACGGTTCACTACGTAGAACTAGTTTATTAAGTTTTAAATATATTCTGAAAAACTGTAATATATCGTGTAATATATCACATCTGCACCTGATGTGTAATTAGACATTTAAAAATAATGATTCAATAAATCAGGTTGAATTATTTGTGTCTATGTTTTCCTGTCTGGTCTGCCTCCAGAGTCTTTGTACACGTCTTGAAAGTTCCTTCAATCCACATGAAAAGAATGCTCACTGTTTTATAGGGTCTTGGGAAAGGTGATTAAATGGAATCTGAAAGAGACATCTTCTCCTTTGGTGTGTTTATCACACTTGGGATAGTAACTTATAGATGATCTTTACATTATTCCATTTCAGTGGGCTTAAAATTTTTCCAGAAATATGAATTACATACAATCAATTGTAGGTTCTTACCCTGTAATCACTGGCAGTAACATAGAAGATGGGCTGGAATGCAAGCCAGATGATGCAAGTGGTGTACATGGTGAACCCGATGAACTTTGCCTCATTGAAGTTTTCAGGGCACTTTCGTGTCTTAAAGGCGTAGATGGTACAGAGGATGATGAGGATGCAGTTGTACGTCAGTGACATAAGCATGCTGGTGTCCCTGCTGTTGCACTTGAGGGTAACCACGTTTCTCCTCTCCGGGCTCATGTCCTTCCGAACCCCAGGAACCTCCACCATCAGCCAGATTAGAGCCACAAGCAGCTGGCAGGAGATAAGAGCGCCACAGATCACTACCTGGGAGGCGGGACTGATAAAGCGTGGTCGCTGGGCTCCATCCTTCACCCCGCTGAAGATGCGAGCGATACGGTTGGTTTTGGTTAGAAGAGCCGAGTAACAAACTGAAAATGACGTGCCAAGGCCAAGTCGGCGAAGAGTGCAAACAGCAGTGGATGGTTTGGTGATGTAGATGAACGTCATGAGATAGCACATCAACACTCCCAACAAGAGGATGTAAGAGAGTTCACGCCCACTTGCTTTAACCACAGGAGTGTCATTGTGCTTGAAGAACAAGCCAATGACTGACAATGTGCACAGTATACCAAAGCAAGAAATGGTGACCGGCCCAATGGCCCAGGCATCCTCCCACCGGATGTATTCTTCAGGCAGATCATAGCAGCCAGTCAAGTTAGCCAGGGGCCACTGACCGACACCACAGTCAGCACAGGTGAACTCATCCTGCAGGTACTGGTAGTTCTGGCAGGGGATGCAGATCCAGCAGCACATGTCTCCAGGCTGCATACTCTTCACCTCATTCTTCTTACAGGGGTCACTGCACTGGGAAGTGGGTGGAACCATCCCTCGCCAGGGTACCAAGGTTGTGTTCAGGGTCAGGCTCTGATCCCAGTAGCCAACTTTCTTGTAGATGAACTTTCCATCTTCTTTGTGGTAGTGGAAGATGTTGTAGCGGCTGATACTGTCTCCAGACGAGTCAAAACGCACCATGTTCTCTGTGTCTGCAGGTCTGAATGGTGCTGGTAGGAAGCAAGGGTTCAAAAATTACAAATGTTAATGCAAGTGAAAAACAAATAAATGAAGTTTGAATAGGTCAACCCCTTATTTGTTTGGAGCATAAACCTCATGAGATGAATTGTCTCTTATCCACTATCACAAAAGTACAAAGTAGAAATGTGTATACACTATATAAATAAAAAAAATAAAATAAAATTACTAAATCACTTATTATGCATACTGTAGTAGTTACCTAGGATTTAAGTATATTCAACCAATATCCAGTATTCTAAGAATAACATGTTATAGATTATTTCCCCATTGATAATTTCAAGTCTTTATCTAGTCCGTTTCCAAGTCCTGTGTGTTTTAAATTAAAATTTAATTTAATTTAAAGTTAGAGCATTTAGAACATTTATACTTTATGCTCTCTGACCTATTTAGAAATGCTTTCACGTGAAAACTGACCACATACATATTGCACACATGTAATATCCTTTACCTTCAAACTTTGTCTTCAAGATGAATTCCTTGTAGAACCTTTTTCCATTACCTGGTTTCATGGCATCACAGATCCTGGATGTATTGGAGCAGACAGCTTGCCTCATGTTATGCAGAGCATGCGCCATAGCATAGACTGCATTCACCACAAACATGATCTTGGATTCCTGCTCAAAAGTTCCATCTCGTAAGCTGTGCTTACTGCAGTCAGGGTTCTGAAGACTGCAGCCGAACCTGTGCTCCCAGAACTCTTTGAACCACGGGTTCCTTTTGTTGGTGTATGGGTTCAGCTTTGTGAAGTAGTCTCCGAACTCTCTAATTGGGTAGGAGGCCAGCTCAATGGTGAATGCTCCGTCTGCTGCGGTCTTGCTGTCCCTCACCACACTCTCCTGTGCCCCCCATCCATCGCTTGCCACCCAGGTAAAGGTGACATTCATACGAGTAGCAGCTGCCAGAAGGTCACGGGCATCTTCACTGTGAGTGAACAAGATGACCACCTTAGCATTGGACTTCTGCTGCAGAGAGCGGATCACATCCTCAAAGCCGTGGCGATTGGTGGAACGGCTGACCTTGGCTGCAGTGGCAATGCAGATTTGGCGTGTTCGCGCCTCCTGCAGGAAAGCTTCAATGCCTGTCTCACCATAGTCACCCTCTGATGCTACAGTTGATACGTAGGTCCAGTTAAAGTAACGAAGAATTTCAGCTATGGCCTTGGCCTGGTCGAAATCAGGGGGCACAGTACGTGCAAAATAGTCATAGCGGGTCTTATCACTGAGTTTTGAACTGGTGGAGGCATAGCTGATCTGAGGGATCTGGAACAATCGCAGGAGATTGGCCACCTGGTGAAAGAAACAGAAAATATCTCAAAGTGTTCATCGTTAATTTTTTTAATTTTGTATCTCTGAGTTCAGTTGAGGCACAGGTGATATTCCTGTGTTTTACTGGTGTTTTTACCAAAAAGTCATAACAGCAAATTTCTCCCACATGCAAGTTGCAGTTGTAGATTAGGTTATGTATTTCGGATTTTATATCCACTTCACCATATCTACAATGATGCAATAACGTTTTAGCTGGCTCAATGGTACAACAATCTCCTCCTGTGATGGCCTAGCTGACAATTCTGAGTTAAAAAAATGCCACAAGGCTACATTTCTCAGGCCTTTTGAGGTCTTCTTGATTCATCTTGTAGATATCAATCTGGTCTTTAGTTGAAGTGGAGCTATTCAATGGTAGAGCTGCTGATGTGTGTCATGTGCTTCAGCCTCTATCTCAGACCATTTTACATCAGGAATCCATATCAATAGCAGCGTGTGTGACAGGTAACATAACAACAACAACAATGCAGAGATAACAAAATGATGTGTTTATTTTTCTCAAGCTAAAATCTAAATCATTTAAGTCTCATGACAGATTCTATCTGACATTGTCAATCACATTAATCAGACAAATGTATTTAATTATATAGGAAAATAGCCCTTGGTGAGTTCAGCATGGGTGGATGATCATGATCGAGAGACTAGTAGTTCGCTGAAACAACTGTCAGAGTCATCAAATCACTGCAATTATTTCCAATGCACCCATCATTACAGAGCTGGTGAAAAGTTGCTTTGCTGAATTCCTCTAGAAATATTGTGGTGATAAATGTATACTAATTAATTTAATTTATCACTACCTCCCCCTCAGGTATCATCATACGCCTGGACTCTTGCTCAACAGTAGCATCCCCATGGATTTAATTGCAACAACACATGAGGCTCTATTAGAAGTACAGCTCCAGGTCAGTCAGTCCAACCCATGAGCTTACAGAGCTACCAGTCCCTCTGTGTTATAAACCTGCAGTGTTACATACTGTATGTACACTAGTATCAAAATGTTCTGCATGAGGTCTATGCACTGAACATGTAATTTGACGTTTTAGGGTGATGCTAGCTGTAGTTGCGACTACGTTGGTTTGGCCAACATTTGGTCCATCAATTTGGTCCTGAGTGATTCCAGATCACCAACCTATTCAGTGGGTCCTACATACTGTATGTCCATGTGAACTGTGAATGGTAAAAATATCCTCTGACCTTTCATCTAGCATTGCTAACAGCCACACAAATGACTCTTGAAAGCATCTGTTTGTTTTTGAGTAATATGCTGCTGTTTTGAAAACCATCAAACAACTTTTAAGAAGTTCAACATGCAGAATGTAAGTGTCAAACTTATTGTAAGAGGGAAAATATATTGATTGACATAATAATTCAAATTGGAAAAGAATTAAAAAAATATTCTAATTGATAAAAACAAAGCATGCTTTAGATCTATTTTTTAATGGTAAAGTCACAAACTCTTTTCTTCTTCCTTGTACTTCAAGGATTTTACTGCATCACTCTATTTCCTCTACGCACAAATACATTTTCAATGACATTGCCAGCCTTAATTTAAGATGAAGCCCTGAGTTACGTTGATTATAAGAGATAATTTTGCATATGGGATGCCAACACAATATTTCATGTGTCTGAATTACATACAGAAACATTGAGCTCTGTGTGGCCATATGCTTAGCCTCTTTAAATATACAGCCCAAAGAGCCAGCAGAAAATGTGAGCATAGTTAAAGCTCTTGAGGGGATGAATGGAGTAAATATGATGTATTTAGACAAGCATGCAGGGCCTCGCAATATTCCTATTTCCAGGGGAATATAGGGCAAAGGTCTCATCAAATCCCCCACTAAGATTCTCATTGTTCATGTATGGGGAAAGCTGATTGGAATACTGCACATGTGGACTTGTTTGTAGTGCCTGGAATAAATAAAGTGTTTTATATGGAGAAGAATAACACATGAGCAGCCACACAGATTGAGTCAGTCACACTTTGATAGTAATAAGGTTGTTTCTTCTAGGGTTTTCAGGCAGGCTGTTGGTCTCCGCCAATAGATTCTTGGAGAAGCTTGACAGCACACCTTTCAGCATAGCACTGGAGTGTGTGACAGAAGCCGTCTGTTTGCACTCACGCAGTACTTCCCTTTTCCTCTCTCCAACAACTAGTCAGAATAAGAGCACAGCTGCAACGCTGGCTTGTGTGCATCACATTGTAAATTGGCCCTCATAGCTTGAGGCTCTGCGGACATCACATTTAATCCTTGCTACAGTAGTAAATTACATCTTTAACCCTAACAAACATTTATAACACATAAAACTCTTACCTGTGTCCTAACCAGATCCAAAGCAGGGATATAATCAAACAAAGCCTCTTTGAATCACAACTACAGCGATAACTGGCCCCAGGAAGACAGTCTTCACAGTCCACTGGTTTATAATCTAGATGTGGTCCCAAAATGACCCATAGCCTGAACCAAAGCTCAAAATTATACATGAGAGAGGCATATTCACAACACAGCCTCCACATATGAGGTAGTCCAATTAGATATGAAGGCACCCTCTTGCATATATATTCATATTAACTGTAGTCATTGCAGATCACTGTGCTTTTCAGATGTAGAGAACATCTGGTAGTGTTGAAGGAGAAAAAGAATAATGAATTCCAAATAATTACATACATAAAATCAATGATCCCATTAGCATTGCAGTGCATTATGAAGTTAAAGTGTTGCTTTGGTTGTATTATTCAGTTGGTTCATTCATGAAACATTGATCAATAATGCTTCCTTCTATGCGTGGCTCCTTCTTCTCAGTGTTACTATTTGGGTAGTCTCTTTGCAGTACAGCAGACAGTAGTGGAGAATGTGCTATATTATATACAGGGTGAAACCGATCCTTTCTATTTCATTTATACACAAATGCTTTTCTACAAATATGTACAATAAAATTGCAGTCATAGAATTCTCTGCCAGAGTAGAGAGAAAACTTGATGGATGGATCATTGAATCATGTCCCTATCAAGGATTAGATGACAAGTTTAGCAGAATTATGTTTTGACTTTCAATTGCAAATTATTTGACATTGAATATTAAAATTATGTCATTTACTTATTAAATTGCAGGTTGGGTCATGTATTTCATATTTCACACTGTCATGAACACGAGGGACAAAAGTCAGTTTCACGGTGGACAAAAATTAAATAGTTGCTTTTGTAAATGAGATTCTGTTGGATTTTTATTCAATTTATTTATTATCGTATTCCACAGTACTGTAATTTGACTGGACTTTCCTGTGTCATGTGTCTTGTCCCATTTTAGATGGTCACCCTCAAATTTAGACTTATACTTATAAAACCTATCTATATTCTTTAAATTTCTTCATTTCTTATTGATGACATTTATGTCAGTTAAATTCCCTTAAAGTTGATCAATATTATTGTACATGGGCAATCTTGCCTTGATGTAATGCCCATTCCATTCAATTGTGTTTCTTATACTTCCTTCACTTGTATATTTGACCTTCATAGTCCAGAATGATGTTGTCTATTTTTATAGTCACCGGTTGAGTGGGGAGATTTTTCAGCTTTAGCAGTGCGAATAAAAGTAGAATTTGTGAGATTCAAGGATTAGAAGGGTCATTCACATGACATTAGTGAATCACCTTGGCGGCCACAATTTCAGTTATAAAACATGCAAGTTAGTCACTGAACAAAATATAATAATAAAGCTGATAATGACCTCTACCTGGAACAACAACTGATTTCATGATAAAAATTAATTATATTTATATTTAATTGTGTTTTCTGCCAAAATTCTCATTACCACAATGCGTCTGGGTCTGTTTGAATGTACTTTATGTTGTTATTTTCACAATTTAAAATACAAAGAAGCCAAAAAAAATTCATGGATGATTTCAAGTGACTGAAAAACAAATTATTAAATATTCATATTTAATAATGTTGAAGACATAGAGGAGAAATTAAGTATCCGTGATCCAAATTCTCATCCTCCACAACATATTTGAAGGACTGTTTACACATGTCAAAAGAAAGTTAAATAAAATTATATTTTGTATAAAGCAACACATAGGGCAGTGCTTTCAAGATGGCTACCAGGTGAAAAGATCTTTTTTACTCTCAAGTTAAAAGTTAGATTTTCTCCTGCCAGACTGCTTACACGACAGTTGTGCTTATCATTACCGAAACAGCATTTTTTCTTTATTTAAAAAAACATTTTTATTAAAAAATAGGTGAAAATAAATGATATTAATGCCTATTTCTGTGCATGAAGTAAGAATTTACTTAGTCATCATGGCTTCTCTGTTGCAAGCTAAAAATGCTAATTTTCCTCATCCTCCGCAACACATTTCTCTCCTACCTCAGCACTTGAAGGCCAGTTGCGGTGGAGGGAATTCTGTTTCGGTAATGAGAAGTTTAGCTATTACAATGCATGTATCATTACAGCAACAGGTGTGCATTTAGCATTATTTTAATGAATAAAAAAAGTAGGTTGTTTTTAAACACTTGCACGATATACATGTTAACTTCTTTAAAGTTATCCAAATCATTTTGAAAATATGTCACTTTTCAATGAAATATGAAAACTATTAGGTTGTAGTCTGTAAAAGGTGTTGCGGTAATGAGAGAAAAAGTTCAAAATCGTACATAAAAATATCATTTAAATTTTTTTATTATAGCATAATTTCAAGTAGTTGTGCATGACTGTTAAAAATCTACTTTTAAAATTTTTTAAAATAATTGGCTTTTTTTATTGTATTAATGTTTTCAGTGTGTTGCGGTAATGAGATTTTTAAGGACATGATTGAGAAAATATGTTCAAAAAGGTCTTAAATTGTTAGAAAATATTTTTTGATTAACAATCATAAATACTTAAGACTTTGTTATTGATGCCTTTAAAAAAATTTGTTGATGCAGATATTTTTAAAAATTCCACTCTTAAACTTTGAAACCCAGATTTTGTGAGAATGACCCAGAAGTCAGTCCTGGTGACGTTTATTACTAAATATAGTAAGAAGGGACGGCGAAGGGAAACCTTGTGTCTCGCTGTTAAACATTGAAATGGAGATGTATCAGATTTTTCTTCAAGGACAGCCACCAGATATGGTATATCCTCTGGACCGCAAAACTGGACTGAGTGTATTTGCGTGAAAACAAGGTTTTTCAGACTAGTAATCAACTATTTCCTGTCTTTAAAAATTTTATCTTTACAGGTTGCAGGAGGCATGTGGACGAGAGGCATGATACACTATGGACAAGTTATCCATTCATCCATCCATCCATTTTTTACCGCTGTGTCTGCCACAGCGGGTCACGGGGAGCTGGAGCCTATCTCGGCGGCATAGGGCGTAAGGCGGGAGAAACTCCGGGCACGACACCAGTGCACCACAGAGCCACACACAAAGACAGACAACCACACACACACACACTCACTCCTACAGGCAATTTGAAACCGGCCAATTAACCTGAAGCGCATGCTTTTGGAGGTGGGAGGAAGCCGGAGAACCCGGAGGGAAACCACGCAAACACGGGGAGAACGTGCAAACTCCACACAGAGCGGGACTCGAACCAGGAACCGCCGTGCTGTGCAGCGACAACGCTATCCACTGCACCACCGTGCCACCCTGGACAAGTTATCACTTCATCATATCAAATAAATGCTCCAGATATACATATCAAGTTTCATGAAAACAGTTTATTCTGATTAGTAGACATACTATGTTTATTGTCAGCGCTATGCTCCTGTGGTCACCTCACTCTGTGCTGTAACATGATGTAAGTTGCAGCAATAGTTATGAAAAAGCTATTCTTCTTCTTTTCCTTTCGGCTTTCCCCTTCAGGAAAGTTCGCTGAACCTCAGCATCTTCATCTCTGCTACCTCCAGCTCTGTCTCCTGTCTTTTCTTCAGTGACACTGTCTCTAGACCAAACAACATCGCTGGTCTCACCACAGTTTTGTACACCTTTCCTTTCATTTTAGCTGAAACTCTTCTATCACACATCACACCTGACACTTTCCTCCACCCGTTCCATCCTGCCTGGACACGCTTCTTCACCTCTTTTCCACACTCTCCATTGCTCTGGACTGTTGAGCCTTAGTACTTAAAATCCTCCACCTTCTTGATCTCTTCTCCCTGTAACCTCACTCTTCCACTTGGGTCCCTCTCATTCACACACATGTACTCTGTCTTACTGCGGCTAACCTTCATTCCTCTCCTTTCCAGAACAAACCTCCACCTCTCTAGCTTCTCCTCCACCTGTTCCCTGCTCTCACTACAGATCACAATGTCATCTGCAAACATCATAGTCCATGGAGATTCCTGTCTAACCTCGTCTGTCAGCCTGTCCATCACCATAGCGAACAAGAAGGGGCTCAGAGCTGATTCCTGATGCAGTCCCACCTCCACCTTGAACTCCTCTGTCACACCTACAGCACACCTCACCACTGTCTTACAGTCCTCATACATGTCCTGCACCGCTCTAACATACTTCTCTGCCACTCCAGACTTCCTCATACAATACCACAGTTCTTCTCTGGGCACCCTGTCATAAGCTTTCTCCAGATCTACAAAAACACAATGCAGCTCCCTCTGGCCTTCTCTGTACTTCTCTATCAACATCCTCAAAGCAAATACTGCATCTGTAGCACTCTTTTTTGGCATGAAACCATACTGATGCTCACAAATGTCCACTTCTGCCCTTAGTCTAGCTTTTACTACTCTCTCCCATAACTTCATTGTATGGCTCATCAGCTTTATTCCTCTGTAGTTGCCACAACTCTGCACATTTCCCTTGTTCTTAAAAATGGGCACCAGCACTGTTCTCCTCCATTCCTCAGGCATCTTCTCACTATCTAAGATCCTGTTGAACAACCCAGTCAGAAACTCTACTGCCACCTCTCCTAGACACTTCCATACCTCTACAGGTATATCATCAGGACCGACTGCCTTTCCACTCTTCATCCTCTTCAATGCCCTCCTCACTTCATCCTGACTAATATTTGCTACATGCTGGTCCACAACAGTCACCTCTTCTAGTCTTTGTTCTCTCTCATTTTCCACGTTCATCAACTCTTCAAAGTACTCTTTCCATCTTCCCATCACACTACTGGCACCTGTCAATAGACTTCCATCCCTATCCTTAATCACCCTAACTTGCTGCACGTCCTTCCCATCTCTATCTCTCTGTCTTGCCAACCGGTATAGATCAGTCTCTCCCTCCTTACTGTCCAACCTAGCATACAAGTCATCATAAGCTTCTTGTTTGGCCTTTGCTACCTCTACCTTCACCTTACGCTGCATCTCCCTGTACTCCTGTCTACTCTCCTCAGTCCTCTCAGTGTCCCACTTCTTCTTAGCTAACCTCTTTCTCTGTCTACACTCCTGTACCTCCTCATTCCACCACCAAGTCTCCTTATCTACTTTCCTTCCAGATGACACACCAAGTACTCTCCTACCTGTCTCCCTGATCACATTAGCTGTAGTTTTTCAGTCATCTGGAAGCACCTCCTGACCACCCAGAGCCTGTCTTAACTCCTTCCTAAAAGTCATGCAACACTCTTCCTTTTTCAGCTTTCACCATTTCGTCTTCTGCTCTGTCTTTGCCCTCTTCATCTTCCTCACCACCAGAGTCATCCTACACACCACCATCCTATGCTGTTTGGCTACACTCTCACCTACCAATACTTTGCAGTCACTGATCTCTTTCAGGTTACACCGTCTACACAAGATGCAGTCTACCTGTGGGCTCCTACCGCCACTCTTATAGGTCACCCTATGTTCCTGCCTCTTCTGGAAGAAAGTATTCACTACGGCCATTTCCATCCTTTTTGCAAAGTCAACTACCATCTGTCCTTCTGCGTTCCTCTCCTGGATACCAAACCTGCCCATCACTTCCTCATCACCTCTGTTTCCTGCACCGACATGTCCATTGAAGTCTGCTCCAATGAAAACTCTCTCACTTCTAGGCATGCTCTGCGTCACTTCATCAAGGTCCGACCAGAATTTCTCCTTCTCCTCTAGCTCACATCCTACCTGTGGAGCATACCCGCTAACAAAATTGAACATCACACCTTCTATTTCTAGCTTCAGACTCATCACTCTATCTGACACTCTTTTTACCTCCAGCACATTCCTAACAAACTCTTCCCATCTATACCATGATAGAACAACTTGAACCCTGCTTCTAAACTTCTAGCCTTGCTACCTTTCCACCTGGTCTCCTGTACACACAGTATGTCTACCTTCCTCCTCTGCATCATGTCAACCAACTCTCTACCTTTTCCTGTCATAGTTCCAACATTCAGTGTCCATACTCTTAGTCCTATACTCTTGGTGTTCCTCTTCTCTTTCTTCGAGCGAACGCACTTTCCTCCTCTCCTTCTTCGACCAACAGTAATCCAATTTCCACCGGCGCCCTGTAGGTCAACAGCGCCGATGGCGGTCGTTGTTAACCCGGGCCTCGACCGATCCGGTATGGAAGTCATAGGTTTGATTTGCATCTTTGATTTGGCAAAGTTTTACGCCGGATGCCCTTCCTGATGCAACCCTCTGTATTTATCCGGGCTTGGGACCGGCATAAATACAGAGGGTTGCGTCAGGAAGGGCATCCGGCGTATGAAAAAGCTATTAGTCTAACTAAAAATGAAGCTGGACTGCAGTGATCTCTCATATTTCAAGGAAAAACAGAACCCGGGTCTGCTCTTAAGGGCTGTCTGTAATCAAGTTCTTGCTCATGGGGGAATAATGGGTCCAAAGATCATGGTGTTAAATGATGTAACTTTTGTTGTGATTTGACAATATAAAGAAATATAAAGAAAACTGAGAGCACCATACATTATTAAAAGCTCATATATCAAATATTTCCATTACTATTTGTTGTTGGGATCTGGGTAATATAAAACCTAAGCAGCATTGTGGATTTCTAGGCCACTCTTCCTTCAAAAGAGTGAAGTAATTGAAGGAAGGTAAGAGACAGCTGGAGCATGGACAGTCTCTTACTCATGTGTCTGTCATGATTTTTTTCAACATGGAAAGTCCATCTACATGTCCCCGAGGTTCCTGTCAAGCTGAGCCCTACAGTAGATACAGTAGATGACATGCAGAGTGAAACAACCACTTAGCAAGGGTTCAGAAATACATGTTATGTATAATGGATGTAATGCACTAACATTTGAATAACTTCAGTAAAATTTGACTATTTCACTCAGTAGAAAAATTGCCTTCCAGGAAACAGTTATTTCTCAACATGAAAAACATTTGTCTGCTGAGGACAGGTCATAAAAGGACCATGATGACTTTTTTGGTCATTGCAAAGCGCACATGAAATTTCCTTGAATTCAGTCCAGTAGTTTTGAGCACAGGTTGATGATGGATAAATGGAAAAGGGTAACCATTTTCTCTACCTTTGGTGAGAGCATAAAAAAAAAAATTCCATCATGAATCATAAAGGTATTCTTCCGATTGCATCCTACGCTGTGCACAATTGAAAATGTACAAGCAAAAATATTATTTAACAATCTGTTTAACTGCAATAATGATCAACACGTCTGAAATGCCCTGCAGACTATACCCACACTTAATAATAATCTACAATGTTCTCCATTTGTATCAATTACGCATAATATTCTATTAACATTGGAATCTCTGAGGGGTATTTTTCAATCTTTTCAGAAGCAGCTAACACTGTTAAAATAAAGCCTCTACATCTTTCAGTTCAGGATTGTTTTTTATTCTAAAATACTGCTCAGAGTGTTACTTGTGAGGAGTATTTCATTCAGTCAGTATTGGTACAACACTGTTCACACCGTGCGGATCTGTTTATTGATTATGTGACGTTTGGAAACAAAATGAACCTGACACTGAAGGCCATGATCTCTGTAATCCACCTGAAAAATGAAATATATACCTTCAACACTAATCACTGTCTACAAGCGTCAGAACACCCACACCTTCCTGTGACCTTCATTGATATTAATTAGACAATATTAAAAACACAGGTTGAAACTTTATGAAGCAAAATACAGAGTGTAACTAATTAAATGATCTGTTTATTTCCAAAATGGTATTTGATTCCAATCAGAAAAATAAACTTGTATTAGCTTGGGTATGATCTAGTTACACTTCTGAAGGCGAGATATTTCTGTTGAGGAAAAATGACTCCCAACAAAGACAGAAATAATAATTGATCTTGACAGAAATAATTATCCATGATAATTTTTTTAAAAAGGGGGTTTTTATGGAGTGGCATTAGTTCATATAAAGTTCTTTTATTCCATGGCTTAAGTTGTGTGAAAATTGATGATGACTGACACAGCAGATAAAATATGATGACAGTCAAACAAATGACAGAAAAACATTTTTAATGCATGCAACATTGTCAGGTTTGACGCTACATCATGTTTGCCTGAACAACATCAAACATACAGTTTGTTCTCAGGCAATCTCCTCTCTTCTTGTCCCTCTCTTCTGTAACTGATTTCTACAAATTGAATGAACAACTTCTCAGTGCAGCAACAACATTACAGCTGTGGCGGTCTTCACTGTTCAACAGCTTGTGTTTCATCTCATACCTGCTAGATCCACTCCTCATCTGTTCTGCAGGCAAGAGTTAGTTATGTTTCAAAACAAGTTTGCTGATTCCACCCTTCGATTAAAATTAGAATAGAGGTAACAGTTATGGGAAGACATTTGTTTCGTGTCAATACTTTAGCCTCTACTAACTCATAGTAACAGTGGTTCCTGGTTCCTTTGGAAGTCGTAACAAAGAATTCTGCTCTATGAGTGCATTATGCTCATACCTGCCATCAATCATGTGAAAACTGTTAGCAATGACAGCCTACAAATACAATCTGTTCCGAGAGGTTGTTTGTAAGCTGAACTGTCGGTAAGTGGTTACCAGAAACAACTACCGGATGTAAAAACAACACATAATAAAATAAAAATATACAGATAAAAATAATTTCGAGTTAAGGGTTTCATAAAAAATACACACACAAAAAATTCAAGTTTACGTCATTTGACTCGACTTTATGCCTGTCAGCCACACATATATAGAGAAGAGAGCAGAATAGAATAGAATCTCCCCACCTATTTATTTTGAATAAGTTCACTTGAAAACCTCACGGTGTCACGTTTTAACTCCACCCACTACCGCACAACCAATCACGGCGCATCTGCCAGAAGGAATCACGTGAATAATAAGACGTAAGGCATCAGGCAGCGAGGCTTTATGTTGTGGTTACACCTTTCATCCACACGACAACGCAGATATCCGGGACGAATACGCTGGCCAAAGTGAAGTTTTTTGAAAACGCTCGGTCTGCGTCGTCATGTGGACCGAAAGTTTTTCTATCCCTGAGATGAAAACGTGACGTTAGTGTGTGTGACCCATGTCTACATATAAACACAGGATGGACGGAGTTAAAACCAGCTATTTTCTGACGTGTAGCAGCTCTACGTCGAAGACGCGTTGATAAACATGCCTGACAGTTGGATATTTGTTCATCTGTTTCCTTCTTTATGAGTCATAAAATGTATATCTGTTCATTCATTCATTCATGTTCCTCACCAAAAACGCTGACGCCGGTTCTGGGTCAGACTGGGATGTGCTGCCTGCTGGTGGAAGAACTCTATGATGGGTGCGCTTGGTTTATATTACCAATACATTTGTTTTCATATATTTGGTATGAAGTCTGATATTATTGTTTTATCGTGGCAGTTCCACGAGATCGCGCTAGTAGAATAGAATAGACTAGACTAGACTAGACTAGACTAGACTAGACTAGAATAGAATAGAATGGAATAGAATAGAATAGAATAGAATAGAATAGAATAGAATAGAATAGAATAGAATAGAATAGAATAGAATAGAATAGAATAGAATGCCTTTAATGTAAACGAAATTCTTTGACAACTCTCTGTGAAAAAGGACTCAGGTTCGGGTATAAAGTGTAACTATAAATACAAAGCAAGAACAGACGAAGACAAGAAGCAACCAATTATGAAAATATATTTACAATGAGCCGTCAACATTGTATGATGTACTGTAAACCAGAGGGCTCAGTAGCAGCAGTTGCAATGAGGGCATTGCACAGGATTCCGAACTGGGAAGGACTTCCAACATGTAAACCTTCACTTAGGGAGTACAGTGTTCAGTACTCTGATCGCACTTGAGTAGAACGTGTTGGTCAGTCTAGAGGTCTGTGCCTTGATGGACCTGTACCTCTTCCCAGAGGGCAGCAGTGAGAACAAGCTGTGGATATTTTAATCCTAAAATCACTAGAAAAACATTAAAAATACATAATTTAATACCCAACTAATACCCATCAACTGTAACTGCAGTAGAGATGGAGGTTGCAGACACAGGCTTTATCGGGCTTGATTTATCTCTTTACACAGGAACAGAGACACAACTCACGCTCAAATCTAACTCACTCACTCTTGTTCCCTTTTCCCAAGTCTCATGAACCTCTCCACAGCCCAACACAAAGACAGACTACTGCTCAGGGCAACAGTCTGCATTTACCCAGGTTATCACAGTATCATGGTGGCGTACAACAAATAAGAATAAAAACATAGAATCACGTTAAAATACATATGTATAGTTCCAATATCTACCGTTAAGCATCACTCAAGATTCACGCAATTACTTTGACATTAGATTACAGTAGTTTATGGTAAAATTTTGCTCCTAATAATTTAATCCTTGAGGAGAAGAAGAAGAAGAAAACACTTCAAAGAACTCTTGACCAGTTTTTCAAGGGTGTCTAACAGCAACAGCCAGAGTCTGCTGCTGATTTTGGCAATCCACTATAGAGTAAAGTAGCACCGAAATGAAATTTATCTTAAGAGCGAAGGACGAGGAGGAGGAAGGAGCTATTGTCAATGAGAGGCAGAAGTGCCATCAGACATCATCACCAATACCGTTATCTTCACTAGCTTTTGCTTTATCGGCCATGATAAACGGCAAAGTATCCAAGGAAGCACACCCTTGTGCACTGAGATGCTCAGAGACAAGACAACAACAAGACGGGGGAGATGAGTGTTGGAGATGCACGAACGCGGCGGTGCTGCTCGGTGAGGGATGCGGCAGAAAGGAGACTTGCAGTAGTCGGATATGGCAACAGATGGTTGTTCGTATCTCTGAATGTTCATAAATCGAATTTTTGCATCTTGAGGACTACTTTACACTACTGACTGCTACACGTTGGATAACTTGTGACTATGCTTTACATAGTTCTGAACTAACCATCGCTTATAAGTTGTCTGTTGTCTGTGCACCTTGAAGGTGTGTTATTATGAGACACTTCAGAAAAAAGGACCAGATACAACAATGTTCTTATCCAGCAACAACATGGTATGTCACAAAAGTAAAAAGTAAAATGAATTTAATTTGTTTCATCACCAAAATATTTTGCTCATGGTTCTGCACATACAGATTCATATTCACAACCTGCACAATGCCAAGCTGGATGTATTAGTATCGGGGATCAGACCACTGATTTAATATTAAGACAGCAGAAAGAAATATGTGTTAATATGTTTGCATCCCTTATTGTTTTCCCACCAGTATAATAAACCTCAACACAAGAGTGACCTTTCAAACCACTTTTAAATGCAAGGATATACGCAAGAGAAATATTGCTCTTTGTCATGCGCTTAGCTTAAAGATTTGAGTTATCACTTCTAGCCTCTTGTGAAATGAACTTGATATGTCCAGTGATGTTTTATTCCAGCACTGGCACTGTAGCTTAGTACTCCTGTCTTAAGCACAGCTTTAAATAACCGCCACAGGTTAGACCAACAAATTATTCCTGTGACACTGTGTGAATAAAATATCATCTGTAAGGAAGACAATATGAAGGGAAGCACATCTAGGAAACTCAATGTCAGTAACCTTACTGATCGCTTGGGTCGTGATCAACCTTCAAGGAAACGCAACATTTCTCTTCATTCTGACTGGAATTCTGATTTCAGGGAGCTGGGCTGTTTGTTCCCCAATGTGCTAAAACTTACATGAAAAAACAATAATCTACAAAGAAGAAGATTGTGCTGTTATATAATATTATGAACAACACCATTTTATAGAGGAATTGTTCTTTGTAGGAAGACAGAAACACAATACAAAAAAAAAAAAAAGATTGAACCCTCTCAATATCTGTGCACAGCTCCATAACAGACTTAATAAACCCCAGCAAACCAAAAAATATTAAACATCAATATTTGGCTAGAAAGATGTGAAACTGAACTGGATCTTTCCAGCAGCTTCAGTCGTGACACAACAGGATTTTTACAATGCGCAGGAATCAGTCAAACGTATTAAAATATAATACAATGATTTTTAATTTTTAAGCCAGTATTCTCATTAAGCATTGCCTGACAGGATTACATCCTATAGTGTTGTGTTTTATCGGATGTTTAATACAAAAGAAAAGAACTGGACTGTGAGGATATCATGGCTCTTTAGTCAACAGAAAGACTTGATTATCCTGCATGTTTGTCTGCATGTGTGTGAAGTTATTTCAAGAAATCAACAGTTTCAGATGTTTTTACACAAAATTCATGCTGAAAACAAGTTTCCTATAGGCAGATCCCTTTTTATTTTGTGAGTGCAGCAGCTTGCCAATTAGGAGAACATACATCTATTATGTAATTTATTATTTTTGTGTGTGGGAATGCTTCAGAATGGTCTCATTATTCCTTTTTTGCCTCAGATGCTAGTTGAAATTTGTAATTGTAAAATATGTGTAGGATGGTCGGACTGAGTCATCATTCATTCCTGTTTGAAGCTACAACATCCCAGATAGCAACAACACAAATCTAGAAAATGATGAGAGCCTATTAAATACTGCAAAGCTGATAATGGCAGATTTTTTCTTTAGTGATGCACACAGAATATCCCATCTTTTCAACAATATACTGTATATTATAGGTAGTCAGTCTCTGCCAGCCAATAGATTCACATCCCAGAGATGAGAAAAGCAGCACTTCACTAAATTCCACGAAAGCAACATTGGCACTTGTCCTTCTCAATTTTTTAACACTCTTCATCACCACAAAGTCCTCATAGGGATAAAGAGGGTCTGTGTAAATCAGTGACCTCTCAAAATAATCCCACCATGGGTTTCTTGCCACTCTCACAGTTTGATTCATTACCGCTTCCAGGAAGTGAACAAAGAAGCTGTTGAGCAGTGATACTAGAGGTATGTATTCAAAAAAATTCAAAAGTAGTTTCTTTTTTGTCTTTGGGGCTGTGTGGGCATTGACAACTCATTAAAAGGAAGAGACACACTGAAGCATCATCAACATTGAAGGTGAAGAACCACTTCTTCCATAGCAAAGGAGACCCATGTATTTAATTGGGGTTGTATTGGTTGTGACATCATAGCTGACATCCTCAGTCCAGTGTCTGGATGTTTTCTCTCTATTCATGCTGACCTGAAGCATTCATCACTGCTGGCAACCATTTCTAAGGTTGGACGGTATTCTGCAGACAATAATGAGGGAATGACGGAAAACTTCTTCAAATAATGAGTGTTTCCTACATTACCCGCACTGCATGGAAAGGTTCTGTAAAACAAGTACATGTCCAGCTTTCCCAAAAACAGATTGGCTTAAGGTGGTTTCAGCAAGGAAGTAAAATGTATGTAGACAAACAACTGAATGGGCTTGTTTGCTTGTTTGTTATTTTGTTGGTTTGCTTTTACATTTGTCAATATGAACTAGCTAATACCGGGAGACAGATTCCCCAGTTCAGAACGTAACAGCCATCATATCACAACTTGTTGTAACACTGTATTTTACTGCTTTTTTTAACATCGTTTTTTTTAACCATGTGTAATCACATGTTTTATGAAATTGTATTGTCCCCTTTCAAATTAACTAAACCTAAACCTGTCCTGCTCAACTACTCAAGAAGCATGCAAATGTATGACAGTTAGATTTTTATCAGAAAGAAAACTAGGAAAACTATGTCATATTTCACTAAACATTAAAGCTTAATGACACACATTCATCCAAGAAGCACACCCATAACTTATGACTTTTCAGTCATGACTTAAAGTTGATATCAAATGACTCAAATTTTGATATTTAAAGAGTTAATATCCATAGACATGAAAGTAAATACCTTCTCAACCTATCTATACAGGTGCGGAAGAATGTCAAATCCTTATCAGTTGTGTTGATAATCAAGGTATTAGATATGGCTATGCGTTACACTGTTAGTAATACCCATCTTTATAGAATAGTTCACTGTTCCTACATGTTGCTGTAAATTCAGGGATTAATTTTCACTCTTATTGCACATAATCTTGATTAATGTTTTATGAATTGAATGGAAAATATAAACAAATTACACTGACACACTCACTAACATCCAATGAATTGTGGTAATTATTCCATGTGGAGGCATTCAGAATTAATTAATTATGCTCAGAGGCAATGCCTCTGGCAGCCTTTCATACATGTGTACTACAGTACATCGTGAGGTTGAAATTAAGTTGCTGACAAAGTGTTGGATGCCTTTATGAACACCGATGCTTCAAACACAATCATGAGAGGCGAATACTAAACGAGCCACAGCAAAATCTCTGAAGACCCAGTCCTCCAGTTCAGTAAAATCTGAGACACCAAGCATCCGCGTTTACACTGTTGTATGATTTACTTCATCAGGGGCATTCTGTTTCACAGGTTTGGATTGTTCGTTGGTTGTTTGGGTTGGTTGGTCTGTCAGTCGCTAATTTTTGAAAGTGTGAGCTATGATTCCCAAATCTAAGAGATACAAAATGAGAAAATCCTTTCATATAGGCTGCTTTTAGCTCTTGAACTCTTGTGTGAGCAGACTGTATATTTCCCTATACTCTCAATATAGCATCATATACATGAACACTGGATTACGGATGTTTGATTTTAGGATTACAGTAGTTGTACGCTGTGTGCTGAATGTGTTGCTGTTTTCTGAAAAGGCATAAACACACAACCAAAACAGCATTCAATGTGGGGTAAATGAATGAATTTGCACATTTACCTGGATAGAAACGTCACTGTAGGATCCTCCGACGACCCCAGAGATGGCCAATGGAGCCTCTTTTGACACTGGCCTTGAGCCATCAGGACAGATGAAACCTGGATCGTGCACCTTGGTCAACGAGGCTCTTACAAAATCCAGAGACTGCTCCAGGGCATACGTGTCCTTTGAACAGGTGTCTAGGATGTGAGCCCCCAGTCGGACTCCAGGAAGGATGCGGTCACTGGAATTAATCTCATCAAGAGCTAGTAACATGGCTTCCAATCTCTGAATTCCTCTCTCTTCATTGATCTTTCCACAGTCCTCTGTCCCATCACCTTTCTGGTGCACTGGGAACAGGCCTCCAATCATCAAGTCCCCATTCAAAATGATCTCGTCTTTGGTTGCACTTGACAAGCCGTGGGTGTTTGGCAGGACTCCTCGTACCAGCAGCTCCAGCAGGAGCATGTGGAGAGGCCAGTAATGGGCAGGACTGGCCAGTGCCCTGGGGCAGGGTATTAAGCTCAGCATGGTAGCGTCAAGGAGAAGAGTTCAGCTGGGTGGAGTAAAGCTGAGCAGAGGTTCACAGCGTCTGCAGGAAGATCCCTTCATCTGGTGGGAACAGCATGTTGAATAATTCCTGAGTTCAAAGAAGAGACAAATGAAGCAATCAGTCAATTGGTCAATCGATCAATCAATCAATCAATCAATTAGTCAGTCAATCAGTCAGTCAGTCTGCCTGCCTGTCTGTCTGTACGTCTATCTATTATCTACTAATCTATCCCTCCTTTTCTGTCTCTTTCTTTCTCTCTCTCACACACACACACACACACACGTTTAGTGCATTGTTGTTTTAATCTTTTAATATTAACCTCATGTGATCAAAAGAAAAATGGTTTTATTGTCCAGTCTACACACACCTGTCTTTACTGTAGTGTGTTATTTTCTGGAGTGAAACATTCTAGGAATTACATCCCATGTGCCGTTTTATTTGAAAGACAAACATAGAGTCGCATCTGCTGAGTGACCGCATCAAACATTTATGGGTATTTAAGTCACCTTTCAAGTGAAGTGTATTTTCCAAGATATCACATAGAATGTGGTTGTAGTCAGTGACTGAGGTTGCCATGGAAACATGATAGTTAAAAGATAAGGCTTGAACTGCAGGAATGTGGGCAGTCAGACATGTATGATAATATAAATTCCTATTATGCTGCAGGTTTTGGTCACACCAATTTGTTTTTTTTTTATTTTTCATTATATCTGATTAGGGGATGGGCTGTGTTCAATCAAGGCACATAAAGACATCTTACACATGCACAAATTCAAAAATAACGATTGATTTGAAGCATTTCTCCAATTGAATATTTAATGACTTTCAGGACTGCCATTATTAAATCTTTATCAGAAAATATTTTAGTATTAGTCACATGATTTGAAAGCATGAGGGACCCAATCAAAGGAAATTGTCAGTGGGTCTGCTGTGGGTTTTTTTTTTTTTTTTAAGTTCAAGTTCAGATGAGTCATGCTGAAAAACTCACAGAGCTTGGTTGTAGTTTGTAACGTTAGGTGAGGATCACCCAAAATAATAAGAACTGAAAAGTTTATCTGTGACTTTTCATATTCTGCCTTGCAGTGTTGATACTGACACTGTAATAGTGCATAAAAATGTGCCATTTGCAGACTGAAATGCATAATCAATTCTATTATTAGCAGATCTCCTAACGGTCATTTTATTTCATCTGTGTGTCCTTTTTTTCTGAGCTTACTGTCAGAATATCTCCACACTGAAATGCCGCGTGATGTTACAAAACACCAGCCCATGCAATTACACCCACATACTGAGAAATACATTGTGTGTGTGTGTGTGTGTGTGTGTGTGTGTGTGTGTGTGTGTGTGTGTGTGTGTGTGTGTGTGTGTGTGTGTGTGTGTGTGTCTTCGTATGTTCGTGTGTGTGAAAGCGTACTTTTCCAGGTACATTAAAATGATTTTCTGTGAGATTCCTGGAGGAACAAACAAAGGAGAAAATGAAAGGTTTGAAAAGTGTGATGAATGCTGGATTTTCATCCATATAATAATTAAATGAGGCCGTGGGTGGAAAATCATCCTACACTGATGAATTAACCACCCTCTACCCAGAGGAACAGACATTTGGTATCGTAAGAGAAAGGTGGGGGAAGGTGTTTCTATTTTGTCACATTTCTCTATTAGTAGAATCAAGGTGTGAAAGTAACTTGTAGAATTAAAAACAACCAGAATCCAATGGATTTTCTGTGCTGTCTCATGGAGCAGATGGGGGATTTCGGGATGGAACCACTAGGTCACAGTATGAATGGATGGTGCATAAAAGGAGTAGCCAATTAGGCAGACCTATGCAAACTAGGATGAAGTGAAGCTGGAGGTCCAGAAAAGCCTCTGGGAGACTAAAGGAAATGCAAATAAATGCTGGAGATTCTGAAATAGACATGGAATATAGCTATAAAAAAAAACATTTCCTACAGCTATTTCAAAAACACTGAACAGAGTCATATCATCATCTTGCATAAGGACTAAATTTCATCCTCTTACGAGTTGCAAAGTAGCTCCCATCAGGTCTCAATCATATCATAAAGGCCACCTTGATGTAAACCTGGCTATCTCACTTACATTGAAAAGTAAAAGGTAGTGTGCTTGCTTGAATTTTTGTCATTATTTTTATACATTAACTCACCTAAGACAGACAAGGTTTTGCCATTTACCATTAAGATGCTTATAAAAACCATTTCTTATGGTTGACTTTTAGCTAATGTGTAATGTATGACTCACAGAAGAGTTGCCTTCAGCAAAGATGGTGATTGCCATTTATAATCCCACAAAATGTATGGACTGGTGAGGGAGTACAATCCTACTCATGCACAAAATGAACAGGGAGATGGTTTGGCTACAGAGAGACACACAGATGTCTTTGTCCCAAAAAAAAAATTAAAACCTTGAAAAATTACTCAACGAATGTAGTGTGTAATATAATTCTGCAGTGTACTTGTAGACAACAGTGATGCCAATAATCACTCCAATGAAATCACGACTAGCATTGCACTTTGGTGTTTTTTGTTTTTTGGTAACTAGATCTTTTGGAAAACACAAGAACACACATGACATGACATTTACTTAATGTCTGATCCAATGCACATGAATCATCAAACTAGTTAAATAAAAATTTAAACACAGCATTTATCCCATGGGTGAATGACCAAAAATGAACCCCAGGTATTTTTTTTATTCAAGTTATATTAAATTACAGAAAAACATAATTCACATTTTCCTTGAAGAATTATGAGTGTTTTACAAGATAAATCAGTGGAACCAGTTTCTCTTTCATCATTTTCTTAAGGGCCACCGGCTGTACCTTGGATTACAGCTAATGAAAGAAAAAGAAGAAAAAATCTGCAGCTACCACAACTCAGCTAATGATTCCCACTTCTTCATTCAGTGAAGACACACTTTATCCCCCCACCTGGACTTTGTCAGCTGAAGGAATTATATTGCCTCTGCTACGGCCGACAGCCAGATGAGTGTGAATTTGAACATAGATCAAGGACATCATTTCATCAGGATGGCACAGGGAAATCTGGTTGTGTGCCTGCTCACATGTTAAAAATAACTATTTTCAAAGGCAAATGTTATCTCAACTAAAAATCCTGAAGAAATCTCAGGGATGCAGAGACAACATGAGGTTATGAGACTAAGAGTGGCCACAAACAGCTGTGCATTAACCTTATCACCGTGGTGATACCATTCAAATAACATGATAATAATAATATTCATTGTGGCGGTAGTAACATATAGATCTCTGTCACCATCTTACATTTCATAGAAATCCTACTGCTACTTTTTTTTAAATTCCTCTCAGGGGTGTGCCAACAATGGTTAAATGTATTTGCTCTCCAAAAGAAAAAAAGAAATGTGGATTGGGCTACAAATTCCAACTCATATTTGAACATTTTGCAAATGCTCATGAAAAGTTCCCATGAACGCGCTGCATTGTACCCAGTTCCAAGCGACTTTTGATCCATTGGGCAGCTAAGTTTATGGGACCCCAGAGTCCACAGTGTTACTACTAAATCCACCGACATGCAATCATATATTTTTGCAGCGAGGATTAATTCTGTTGAGTGTTTTGTATCCAGCAGATACTTTAATGAATATTGCAAACTGAACTCAATTATATTCACAGCGGGATGCTGTTAGATTGTTGAGAGCGCTGTCTGAAAACAAACGCTATGATTGAAAAGGAAAAAAGTGAGAAATGAATCCCACAAATTATTTTGCGAACAATTTTACAAATCCAGTAAATGGGTCGTTCTAATATGTCACACACTAATATGTCACATCGATCAAGTATCGATCAAGGTCGGACAACAGAGATGACACTTGTGCATTGTGAGAACCAAAAAAATCGGTAAAATCCTATTTTATTCGGTAATCATAATAATTGATTCAATCCCGGTAAAATATGGTGTTGTGGTCAAATTGTAAAGGCTCAAAACAATTAAATATCCAAACGTGCGATTCATAGAGAGAAAAAAATAGACAGCGTGTAAATAATATCTATGACCTGCTTACCTTTCTTACCTGGCTGTAGCACAAGATGCGTTCTCTTGGTGTGTCTTATTTCCACAAGCCCCTGCTTTTTTTTTTTACGTGAAGATTTTCATGAGCCGAGCTGGATCCAGATGTGGTTCACTTGGAGCATGTTGGTCGAGCAGCACTTCGGGACTCCTCCCGGTGATCTCCCGCCATGTGCGCCAGCCAACGGACAGGAGCGCTATAACGCACGGTTATGTCCACCTGCATCCAGTCTCCCAAAATGTTACTGCAGGCGTGACTGAGGAGAAAGCGAAACTAAATTCAACCTCAAATACACTTTTTTTGGGTGGGGGTGTTGTATTGCATTTCCTATTTATAGCCGTGTCGAATGGGTCAGAGGAACTTCTGAAGAGGAGCCTTCGTGAAACCCTCCTGTCGCACCGTGGCGTCACACGCGTGCATCTCCTCCGAGCAGCTCCGCGGTGATAATGAGCGCAGCGTGTCGACGCGCTCCTTCACAAACCTGCTTCATGAAGCCTTTGTTTGCGTGGCAGAGAAGAGAGTTCCAGCGAGTCAAAAATAGACCTGATTCAAAGACTATTATGTGCTGTTTAGTGCACAGGAATGAAGAGTTAAAACAATGACAAAAGTGCATTAATCAGATTATAAAACCCTGTTTAGAACTTATTTTTAAGGAAACTGCATCGCAGTGAAACTGAGCTTCACGCATATCAGTCTAACTTGGAATGATCCCCTGCAAAAATGTCCAAATACCCTGTACATAATGCTTATACGTAAGTCAGCAGTAACATTTAGAAAGATGACAAAATAAGAATGAGCATCACCTGTTTTTTTTTGTTTCCCTCTGACGGCTGGCGAGCTCCTAATTCAGCTGCATCTCATTAAAACTGAATCACACTCCACATAAGCAGCATCGCACTTAGCAGAATATAGAGGCAATTATATGTTCACTGAGGAGGTGACAACACACACCTACACACACACACGCACGCACGCACACACACACACACATACAAAATGTGTGCACAGAACAAAATGCGCAATGCACAACGCTAACGGTTGAATCAGATTCACACAAGTCACTATGAATCCTTTATAGTTACAAATAACTTTAATGCGTATAAAGTAATATTTATATTTCTCTGCTAAAGCAAGTGACACTTCCTGTTTTGATTCATCCTAAGTGTTTCAAGGCTGTGTACAGTCATTAAACTGCTATTCTTCACTGACTCGATTTCATGCAACAAACTACACACTCTTTTTTTGTCATTCAAAACTATTACATCATCATTTATGCTGCATAATTACTGAGTAACAGAGAAAAGGTCAGCTGCCCCCATTTGGTTTGTGAGACCAACTCTATATCATTTTGTATAAAAAAGATTCAAATAATACTGTATGTGGAAAAATTCAGGAAGCAGCATCCATTTCATTCAGAATGAATTCACTGTCGAAACATTTTTGTCACCTTCAAATGTTTAAGCAGTGCCACTAAGCTTCATTTCCAGTTTAGTAGTGGTTGCTTTGCACTGAGGGTTTGGGAGGAGGCAAACTTATTTTGTGTGCAGTGGCAATTAAAACGACAGTCGGGGTCCTGGGCATTGCATAATTACTTCAGCAAACACAAAGGGACCAATTTTCTCCTGAAATAGAATGGTAGTTTACATTACAATAGTTTAAAGCATGTGGGTGGAATGCAGAGCCACGATAGGAACACGGCAATTACTGTCAAGTAAGATTATACAGGAGAAAAACAAAGAGTTTTTACAAGTGGTCAGTACATTGGTCAATATGCTGCGGGTCTGGCTGATAGGCTGATGATTTAATGATAATGAAATTTAAATAAACACATGTAAAATTTAAAAAGTTGTTTCTCTAATCTATGATTGATGATATTCACATTTAGGGAAACATCGGGGGTCTTGTTTTAAGATTAAAAAAGAAAAAAATAACTGCAGCTACAAACACAGTAAATTAGAAAGAGATGGTAGGCCCAAATCCTCAAAAACAAATTGACTCTACTTCTGATGTTACCGATATATTAAACCTGTTTCATTTTTAAATTTTTTTTTTGTTTTTTTTGTGACACTTAAAGTTAAAAGCTTGAAAACAGTGCAGTATTTTCCACACTATTACGTGCACCTTAAGTTTTTCATTTTCTCAAAAATTGACAGTGCGCCTTATAATCAAGTGTACTTTATAATCCAGTGTGCCTTATACTGTATATGAATAAAGTTTTATAATAGACTATTCATTGAAGGTGTGCCTTATAGTCCAGTGCGCCTCATAGTGAGAAAATTCACAAACCTCACAGTGAAAAGTTTTGGAACCAAAGAGCTTCACCCATCCATCCATTGTCCAGACCCGCTTCTTCCTCCGTCGCGGGTCGCGTAGTGCTGGAGCCTATCCCAGCTAACTGGGGGTGAGGCAGAGTACAATCCTGGCACGACACCAGTGCACTATGGAGCCCTAAGAACTTCAACAAAATAGTTTGTTTTTAACGATCCTCGACTGTGTTATTTATGAAACAGCATTTTGATACTGTTATTTCTTGTAGTTTGATCAGCACTAAGTTTGATTGATACAAGTCTTGTTTTTAGTTTTCATAATGGATGAGCCTTGAAAGGACTCAATTTCTGTTTAATTTTTTCTTATAATATTTTCTAGTGACAGTGCCCTTACAAAACTGATAGCAGTGAATTAAAAATTATTACAGCAAAAATCTTTGGTATGTGGCAAGACAGATGAGCATCCAGATGATTTCAAAAATCAGTTAAGCAAGAGTTTCATGAGATCATTGAAACTTCTCTGTTTACTGGAAAAAAATGTGAATGACTAATGACATGGTATATCAGAGAAAATTTTAAAAGTATTTTTTTAAAATGTGTTCTGGTAAATCTACTCAGCAAACCTCTGACCTTAATGATAGTCAGATAACTATCAGCTGCTTCCTGTTTCAGCTCCTAAAATTGGATATCATTCACAGAAATCACCCATTCTATAGCTGTCCTTATGACAAAGTATTTTTTTTGCCACAAACCTAACCAGAACCGGGAAAAAGAGTTGTCACAATCTTTTACTTCCCCTTTCGGCTTTTTTCTTCAGGGGTCGAAACAGTGAATCAATCAACCATCAATCAACGTTTAATTTATACAGCACTTAATCACATCTGAAGACATTTCAAAGCGCTTTACAGATATAAAGCCAAGAATGCCCTCCAGAGAAAGCATAAGCGACGGCGGCATGGAAAAACTCCCTCATTGAGGAAGAAACTCCGGGCAGGACCCAGGCTCTGGAGGGCGGTCATCCACCTTGACCTGTTGGTTAGAAAAGTGAAATACACTGGGGAGAGAAATAGGTCAAGTAAAAGAGACAGAGGGAGAGAGAGAGAGAGAGAGAGAGTGACAGATAGGCCAGTTTGAGTTTAATGTGTATAGTGCTTTGTCGCTGAATTGGGGACGGGATTTCCAGGCCTTTGGTTATCCTGTCTTCCATCCGCGTTCTCCACCTGTGGAACAGAGGCACAAAGACAGCGGCAGTGTCGTGCAGACAGAGTGTGATTTGACAGTATTAATAAAATTTGGGAGCATAAAAAGATAAAGAAAGAAGTGACAGAAGTTCCAGAGTAACTCCCTTTAACGGGAGACGCGTAGAAAAATACCCTCAGCAGCATAGGCCTATAGCAGCATATCTAGTGGAGTGTGTGTTATTTTAGTTGTAGGCTCTATCAAAGAGGAGGGTTTTTAGTCAACTCTTAATAAGCTGAGAGTGTCTGCCCCCCGTACCAAGGCTGGGAGAATGTTTCAGAGTAAAGGAGCCAGATAGCTAAAGCTTCTGCCTCCAGTTCTATTCTTAAAAACCCAACGGGTCACCAGAAATCCTGCATCATCAGATCTAAGGGCCCTGGGTAGGTGATACACTTCAATAAGATCTTCAATGTAAGACGGAGCCTTACAGTGGAGAGCTTTATATGTGATCATGAGGACTTTGAATCAGTTGCCTCTATCTAACCCTGTCTTCTGCATCCTCTTCTCTCACACATACTACCTTCATGTCCTCTTTCATTACATCCATAAACCTCCTCTTTGGCCTTCCTCTAGGCCTCCTGCCTGGCAGTTCAAAACTCAGCATCGTTCTACCAATATATTCACTATCTCTCCTCCGGACATGTCCAAACCGTCTCAGTCTGGTCTCTCTGACTTTATCTCCAACATCTCTAACATGTGCTGTCCCTCTGATGTACTCATTCCTGATCCTATCCTTCCTGGTCACCCCCAAAGTGAACCTCAGCATCTTCATCTCTGCTACCTCCAGCTCTGTGTCCTGTCTTTTCCTCAGTGACACTGTCTCTAGACCAGTGGTTCTTAACCTTGTTAGACGTACTGAACCCTGCCAGTTTCATTTGCTCACTCACCGAACCCATCTTGAGTAAAAAAAAAAATTTTTTTTCACAATCAAGACAGAAGTATATGCTTTACTGGTGTATTTCATGAATTGTGCATTAATGTCACCTTTTTCAAAGAACAAAATCAAGACGGTGCATGAACTCACATGAAATGACCAACCTGCAAATCAGTGTGGCTTCTTCTGTTGTTACTGAGAGACCAGTTCAGATATGCATGACTTTACCGTGGCAAGGGCTACTCTTATGTCATTTTCACAGAAAAGTCTGTTTCTTTTGTTTTCCATGCAGCTTAAGGAAGTGTTCCTTTATTTTTGCCAGTGTGAGACTAGAGTTGCTCAACTTGACATTGCAAATCATGCAGAACGCTGACTCACATCATGTGCCGTTATATGGTACATGTAAATTCACGTTGCACATATTCGTCCGACCACTTTTTTTTTTTGCTCAACATAGTTACTATGAATTAAAATATTAAGAAAGCAATCAGATGATGTACCATCATGACAGACATAAATCGTCTACTGAGTGCGCAAAATCCCATGTAGCACAGGTAGGCTAGTCAGTGTAGCGTGATCACCTGCAGCCAGTGATGGCCAAGGGGAGCGTGTCATCACGAATTGACACAATGTGTCAAATGTCCACAGTGATTCGTGTATGTTCAGCAAAAACACCCGACACGTTTGTCTTGACCTCCATTTCCGCCGAACTCCTGAGACCGACTCACCAAACCCCTAGGGTTCGATCAAACCCAGGTTAAGAACCACTGCTCTAGACCAAACAACATCTCTGGTCTCACCATAGTTTTGTACACCTTTCCTTTCATTTTAGCTGAAACTCTTCTATCACACATCACACCTGACACTTTTCTCCACCCGTTCTGTCCTGTCTGTACGCGCTTCTTCACCTCTTTTCCACACTCTCCATTGCTCTGGACTGTTGACCCTAAGTACTTAAAATTCTACACTTTCTTGATCTCTTCTCCCTGTAACCTCACTCTTCCACTTGGATCCCTCTCATTTACACACATGTTCTCTGTCTTGCTGTCGCTAACCTTCAGTCCTCTCCTTTCCAGGACAAACCTCCACCTCTCTAGCTTCTCCTCCACCTGTTCCCTGCTCTCACTACAGATCACAATGTCAACTGCAAACATCATAGTCCATGGAGATTCCTGTCTAACCTTGTCCCTCAACCTGTCCATCACCATAGCAAACAAGAATGGGCTCAGAGCGGATCCCTGATGCAATCCCACCTCCACCTTGAACTCCTCTGTCACACCTACAGCACATCTCACCACTATCTTACAGTCCTAATACATGTCCTGCACCTGGGTACCCTGGGTACCCTGTCATAAGCTTTCTCCAGATCTACAAAAACACAATGCAGCTCCGTCTGGCCTTCTATGTACTTCTCTATCAACATCCTCAAAGCAAATGCTGCATCTGTAGTACTCTTTTTTGGCAAGAAACAATACTGCTGCTCACAAATGCTTACTTCTTCCCGTAGTCTAGCTTCCACTACTCTTTCCCATAACTTCATTGTATGGCTCATCAGCTTTACTCCTCTGTAGTTGCCACAACTCTGCACATCTCCCTTGTTCTTAAAAGTGGGTACCAGCACACTTCTCCTCCATTCCTCAGGCATCTTTTCACTATCTAAGATCTTGTTGAACAACCCAGTCAGAAACTCTACTGCCACCTCTCCTAGACACTTCCAAACCTCTACAGGTATATCATCAGGACCCACAGCCTTTCCACTCTTCATCCTCTTCAGTGCCCTCCTCACTTCATCCTGACTAATTTTTGCTACTTCCTGGTCCTCAACAGTCACCTTTTCTAGTATTTGTTCTCTCTAATTTTCCTCGTTCATCAACTCTTCAAAGTACTCTTCCATCTTACCATCACACTACTGGCACCTGTCAATAGACTTCCATCCCTATCCTTAATCACCCTAACCTGCCGCACGTCCTTCCCATCTCTGTCTCTCTGTCTTGCCAACATGTATAGATCAGTCTCTCCCTCCTTACTGTCCAACCTAGCATACAAGTCACCACAAGTCCCTTGTTTGGCCTTTGCTACCTCTACTTTCACTTTACGCTGCATCTCCCTGCACTCCTGTCTACTCTCTTCAGTCCTCTCAGTGTCCCACTTCCTCTTAGCTAACCTCTTTCTCTGTATAAACTCCTGTACCACCTCATTCCACCACCTAGTCTCCTTATTTACTTTCCTCCCAGATGACACACCAAGTACCCTCCTACCTGTCTGCCTGATCACCTTAGCTGTAGTTTTTCAGTCATCTGGAAGCACCTCCTGACCACCCAGAGCCTGTCTTAACTCCTTCCTAAAAATGGAAGACTTGCAAGACTTTCCTTTTTCAGCTTCCACCATTTCATCCTCTGCTCTGCCTTTGCCCTCTTCATCTTCCTCACCACCAGAGTCATCCTGCACACCACCATCCTATGCTGTTTGGCTACACTCTCGCCTACCACTACTTTACAGTCACTGACCTCCTTCACTGACCTACACAAGATGTAGTCTACATGTGTGCTCCTACTCCACTCTTATATGTCACCCTATGTTCCTGCCTCTTCTGAAAGAAAGTATTCACTATAGCCATTTCCATCCTTTTTGCTAAATCCAGCACCATCTGTCCTTCTGCATTCCTCTCCTGGATACCAAACCTGCCTTGGTATCCAGGCACCAACATGTCCATTGAAGTCTTCACCAATGACAACTCTCTTACTTCTAGGTATGCTCTGCATCACTTCATCAAAGTCCAACCAGAATTTCTCCTTCTCGTCCAGCTCACATCCTACCTGTGGAGCATACCCACTAACAACATTGAACATCACACCTTCGAATTCTAGCTTCAGACTCATCACTCCATCTGACACTCTTTTTACCTCCAGGACATTTCTAACAAACTCCTCCCTCAAGATAACTCCTACTCCATTTCTCTTCCTATCTACACCATGATAGAACAACTTGAAACCTTCTCCTAAACTTCTAACCTTGCTACATTTCCACCTTGTCTCCTGGACACACAGTATGCCTATCCTCCTCCTCTGCATCATGTCATCCAACTCTCAACCTTTTCTTGTCATAGTTCCAACATTCAGTGTCCCTACTCTCAGTCCTATACTCTTGGCATTCCTCTTCTCTCTCTTCCTACGAACACACTTTTCTCCTCTCCTTTTTCGACCAAAAGTAATTCAATTTCCACTAGCACCCTGTAGGTGAGCATCATCGATGGCGGTCATTGTTATCCCGGGCCTCGACCGATCGGGTATGGAAGTCATAGGTTTGATTCACATGTCTGATTTGGCAAAAGTTTTAAGTCGGATGCCCTTCCTGACACAACCCTCTGTATTTATCCGGGCTTGGGACAGGCACAATAAGATACTGGCTTGTGCCCTCTTTCAGCTACATTAGTTGTCACAATATAGAAATGAAAAGCAAAGTCAAAATGAAAAGGGAGCAAAGTTTGCCGTACTTAAAATTGTAACAGATAACTGGTTTGCGCGATAATTCCACACATACACACACCGCCTCTCCAGGCTTTGCTCTTATTCTCAAAGCTCATCCATCTTGTGTTACGTTACCCTCTGACACTCTAAATGAAACATTAGAGTGATCAGCATTTAGATTAGAATTTGTTAACAACAACTATAGATCATCTCATTTGTTTAGTAAAAGCTCAGCATTCTGCAGTTATTCTTTGAAGAAATTCCAATTCGCAGTGAATTAATGAAAGAGCAATTCTGAAACAGACCTGGTTTGTCCCTTTTTTCACATTTTCATGTTCCTGTAATGTAAAAAAAATTACACATGTAAATAATAGTGGACTGTGAGACAGCTGAGGAACTCCATAAATACGATATCCTTTTGTTTGAGACCATGCTGACCAATAATGTCTCAGTAAAGCAATTTAGACAAAAATGTTAATCAAATAAGTAGAAGGTTAATCTGTTTTTATCTGAATAAACTTGGAGTGTAAAACTCTCAATTGGCCAGTGCTCCAGGTTTCATCCAGCAGTCTACACATTTCTGTAAACACTCTTTGTCTTGTCCCTGATGGAAGAGGCACTCCAGAGTTCCACTGAGGATGAGCAGATGTGGTACTGGATGAATGTCTTGATGTTGTATTATTTATTCATGTATTGTGATTATATATTTATAATGGTTGTAAGAAGAGGTCCACATGTTTTCCAAGCAAGGCTGCATTGAAATTGTTTTAACTCTCCTCTTATTTGTTGAAACTGCCTTCATTCAATGAGAAATTACCTTTCGGCTTGTCCCATTAGGGGTCACCAGAGTATGTCATCCTTTTTCCATTTTAGGTGAACGCTCACATTTGTTTTTTACGCCGGATGGCCTTCCTGCCGCAACCCTCTACATTTATCTTGAGACAAGCCTACAGTTAACATTGGCTTGTGCCCCAATAGGGCTGCAAATGCTGGGGATTAAACCAGGGACAGAATACATGCAAACCATGTGCTCTACCACTAAGTTTCAATTGTCACTATTATTTCAGGACACACCAACTCTGCAACTTTTTTTGATACCTAAAATAGATGGAAATTGTATTAAAACATTTTATTCACGCTTCAAAATGTAGTTTATATATCAATATACAACCATGGTCAACAAAAGGAATGTTTGGTTTTCATTTTTCTTGAAGTACTCAATACTTCTTTTTAAATGTACAAATCTCTGTTTCATTCCAATTTAGCATTCACACTATTTGCTGGCAGTATTATACAAGAATCTCAGTTTTTATGAAGCTCTCAGATATCACTGAGATTTCAAATGTCAATAACAAGTAAATGTTTACTGGTGTCAGTTCTGTCCGATACAATAATATATACACATTAGTATGACAAATCGATAGAGTGTGACAACATAATGCCACAATTACACTCAAAGAAAGCCTTACTGCCAACCACATAATAAGATAGACAGTCTTTGTCTGCAGGAATTGCTCATTTCTGTCAAGAAGAAAAGTGAAACACGATGAATCGTCACATTTTTAGCTCAGAATAGGCCATTTGCTTGAAGCTGTCATATATGGCTTTCGTCTCTCATAACAGGCACACACACATCCATTTGAGGTTTTGTCGCCCACCAAGTGAGGCGCTGGCAATGCTGAGAGAAGCAGTGTGATCTCTTGTTTGTTAGAAGATATAAGATATGGATATGACTGGAGATTCATTGCAGGCTGTGGGTCATCAGGTGGTTTAGTTGACTGAGGCTGCCGCATTTTATCAGAAGAGCAGAAAACAAGAACCAATGCAGTCAGAGACTGCAAAATCCCGCAACACCCCTGAATTCAAAATTTTACTCTGACCTACTTGCATAGGTCAAAATACCCTGACCTACTTGTATAGGTCAAACATCAAAGCTAGTGCTCAACTAGCTTTGATCTATGGTCTTACACTGGCCTTCTCCCTCGTCTTTCTATCGTATCCAGTTCCTGAGTGTACAAAAGTTGAAATTTGACCTTGACATAGTTTTCTCAAAGTCAAGGTCATCGTCTTATTTTCATCCCCTGCCGTCCGAGTAATGTGCTTTTTTTGTTTCATCTTTCTATCTGCAATGGTTGCGAAGATATTTGGTGGACTAACGGACGGACGGACGGACAAACACACAAACACTGACAATTACAATACATCACTGCTTTGAAGCGTGACGTAGTACATCACCGGTTAGAAGCGAGATTTAACAAAAGAAGAAACGAGTCTTCAAAAAATATCATATCCTCCCGGCTCCCACAGACTTCTATGGAAAACAGCTATACTGTAGTAGCAAGCTGTATTCTGCAATACAATCAATCATTTTCCTAATGATACTGTGGTACAAATACATACATCTATCATTTAGTAAATGTTTGGGCAGCTGGGATAGGCTCTAGGCCCCATGTGACCCTATGCAGGTTACAAGCATTAAGATTAAAGGAAGCTGGGAATAACTGCATGAGGAAAATGTGTTGACACTGGCACAATGCAGAGAAGTAAGCTGTGATTCCAGTCTTACTGAAATGATTGAAATAATTTCAGCCCACTTCATATCATCATTCTTAATTTATTTATTTAGCTTATTTTTTTCAGACATCATTATAACAGAAGTAACCACTTTCATCTCATTTGCAACATCAACAACATCCGAAAAAGGGCTGATGTTAGAAGCCTTTTGGCTTGTGTAGTTCGCATCCCCAGAATCAACGAAACACCTCTCTCATTACAATATGTTTTCAACCAATTCATACAATAAATACAATAAACTTTGACATTCATTGTGGCACATTGTTATTTCAAACCATCCATTCAGTCCCAATAGACGTATGTCTATTCCGTTTCTTCATCAGTTCCTTTAGTGAGATAAGTTGTGTAGTGACCTTTAGCAGCTCTGATGTGACCCAGATCATGGTCCATGGCATTCTTTGAAGGAACAGAAAGTTTTGTCAGTGTTATGTATGATCAGAACAAGAAGCTGATTTTGTGGGTGTTCTAACAGTCCCTGTACAATGATGTTATGATGACATTATTAACATATCAATTAATGACTGATCAGTCACAATTTCTCTTTGAAAGGAAAGTCTATTTTATTTCTCATTAAAACATGCATCATTTCAGTGCCTTGTCTTATTATTATAAGCAGTCATTAAGGAAATTATGAATACAGTACATAGAATTCACTTTATAGTATCTATGAGTCAATAAAAAAGAAAACAACTTTTGATTAGAAATATTAGAAAGTATGTGATTAATTTCAATACAACAAAATTAAGACAATTGTCAAACAACTCAAACATTGCTTTGAAAATAGCTGCAGTTTTTTGGTTATAATAAAAAATAAAAGTTCAGGTAAAATTTGAAGTTAAAAATCCTCAGCTGTCTACTTGTGTCATTTAAAGATGAGTCATTGCTTCTGATGACTCAGGTAGCCATAGTTTCTGGAAAATGCTCTTCAGATTTCAACTACACTTTTTTGCTTGCAAAATTGAGCAGATTCAAAGGCTTTCAATTCAACACTGAGATTAAAAGAATAAAACATTTTGATTATGGCTTAGATTTCTTTTATCATGAGCAAATTCAACGAAGAGACCAAAAAAATGGAGAGGCATGCTCTTTTGCTGAGATGAACATGGTCACTCACATTTATTCAGAGCTGATTGTGTGCCCAATAAGCCACAGTTAAAGGTAGCCATCAAAAAATGCACCTCTTTTACATATTTGAAAAATATATGAACTACAATGCCTAACTGTTTTACTGTTTTGAATAAATTAGGCAACTGTACAGACAGGTTTCAAATGGCTTCAGGGAACAGAGTAGCTGAGCGTCTTCTTCTCAACAATTTCTTGTGGATTTTCCTCCCTAAAACTTTCAAGTGTGAAGTTAAATATGTTTCAGTGACGGGCTTGACTTGTAAAAAATGAATTTTTAGTTTTGTTTGGCCCTGGCTTTGATTTGATTTTGTCATTCCTTGTTTTTTGGTAACTTCTGTCTCAGCAGCATATTTAATCTGCAGCTGCTGTGTTTTGACTTCTGCTTTTACAGTGTGGTAACACAAACGTTCCTGGAGAAATCAGGAAGACATTAAGTTGATTTTGGGTTGCAGTGTGTGGCAAGTACTCCATACTGATATCATCAGCCACAGGAAATAAGAAAAGGAAAGATTGGACTCGCAGTAGTCTTAAAATCATGGAGAAATTGTGAGCCTTTTCTTCAAATTTGTTCTCAGTAAAAAAATATAGAACAATATCCTTTTTTCCCTCATTTGGACAGGAAGTTATAATGTGGGATTCTGATGAATCAAAACCCTTTATTCCCACATCATTAAAAAACGTGTCTCACTTAACATTTTCTCCTCTTCTCTGACAGCAGCCTAGCACTTTAGATTAGAAGCATTTAGGGTTTTATGATCTATCTGCATGGAGATTATATTTCGTCTTTACCTGCAGTCCACCAGACTGCTCCCAGTCCAGCCCTTTAGGATAGTTTTCCCCTGAGCTTCTGCCTCCATTGTCTCTATTATTTGAGCCTGGATCAGCGCAGAGTTGTTGGAGAGTGAATTGTGTTTGATGTCCGACAAGAGAATCCCACTCCAGGAGCTGTACGTATTTGGTGACTGAGTCAATACAAAGCAGTGACAAAACAAATGTACAGATAGTGAGTGGACTTCAACAAACAAACATCACATTAGAAAACCTAGGCTGCCCAAAACTCCAGCACAGGGATTCAGCCAAAAATACAGTTGGTATTCAAGATGAGCAATGACTGCAGTCCACATTAAGTATTGTCTCATTAATGGACTGCATTCAACTTTATACCAAAGTCAATATGTAATTAGAAGATTCACACCTTAAATTTTGACTGAATATTTCTTACAAAATGACAAGATATAATTTACAATATACAAATGAAATGTTACTATTTTACATTTTTTATTGGGCATTAAGATGACTAGTCTCAAGTTTAATTAAAATATTATCTAATATTCATTGGTTTATTATGTCTGAAACTGAGGCTGAATTTTAAATTTTTTAATGTACTGAATAAATTCATATTATGGCCTGATAATGGCACAAGAAAGGTTATTACTATTCATGCGGAAGACAGAGTATCCTGACTTTATTTTCTTTAACTGCTTATCCATTATCCTGGGAAGGCTGGAGCTATCCCAGCTAATATTGGGTAAGATACATATAGTATAGCCCGGACAGGTCACCAACCTGGATTCTGATATAGAGACTTTTGCTCTGCGATAGCATTACCTGTACTTATTATCTCTACTCCAGTTTGCACCCACTGATGTATGTCAGTGTCAAAATTTCATACAATAAACAAAGAAAACACACTGTTGAATCTGAACCTTGGTTTAAGCACAATTATTGAGCCAAATATTTATGTTGAGTTCAACTGTGAATATGTGGAAGTTGTGAAGATATAATTCTGCTTTTTTATTTCTTGTTTTTTAAATTACATACCTAAGTTTGATACGTCATGTCTCACATATTTTAGTTTCTAATGACCTGTGGAATGAGGGTCAGCATCTTTTGTACTGCAATGTGATGTCTTCTCTCAACAGGGGCTCAAAACACACAAAACAGAAACTTCTTTAGCCTTTAGTCTAAAGATCTTTGGCTCTTTAATTACACAGGTTCATATATGCAACCCAAACACTTGACTCCTGTTTTTTTCCCCTTTCTTTCTAATAGGATCAATTTTGTACCTGAAGGTACCAGACTGCTGACCTTTTGTTTTTGCGAGGCTGCTTGGCTTTCCAAATAACACTCTTTTCAAATCAATATCTGCTTACATAGCCTGTCATTTACTACAGACCTCATATTGTGACATTAAAAAAACTCCAACAAATTTCAATAGATTGAAGGATATAAATATGATAAGAAACATTCAACTATGAGTAAAGGCGCTTTGTTGCACTTTCAGAAATTAATTTGTGTCTGTGTGATACTACTGAAATAAAATGGTGAAAGATCTGCATACTTCAAGGGGTTCAACAGACTTCTTGAGTTTGTGAAAAAAGAAGAAGAGAATGCAAAAAAGAGATATTTTTGAAAGTTTGAGAGAGAGAGAGAGAGAGAGAGAGAGAGAGAGAGAGAGAGAGAGAGAGAGAGAGAGAGAGAGAGAGAGAGAGAGAGAGAGACAGAGATTTGATTTTTAAAAACACATTTATTCATGAGGTCGGTATTACAAGATAGTTACGTTAACAACATCTAAGAGAGATTCACTCAAACATGAACACACACTTTAAAAAACTGTCATATGAAATGTGGACAAAATATACTTGAATTAAACCAAATAGTTACTGAACATGAGTTCCTCATTTAACACAGAACATAAGACAACTTTTACACACCAGACAAAGAGAGCTTTTCTAAAATGTAAACTAACTGTTTTCAGCAATCTATTTTTGTTCTTATCTAAATTGCTGCTGGTTTTACATTCAATGTAAAGAATGATATTGTTAATAATCCTTAGTCATCTGCAAAAAGCGAATGAGGTCATAACCACAAATGTTGAAACACTGTGTAAAGGAGAAGAGTAAAAAAAATGTGGTTGAAACTTTTGTTTCAACCACATGTTCGTTTCATCAAAACTTCTGCAAGTTCAGTTGATTCATTTTCTGCTCTTCTTAATTTTCTTCATTTCCTCATGATTGGGAACCTACACAGACATCCTTTAAAGAAGAATGAATATTTTCACTTTTATGCTAACTGTTCCACATTTTAGTCGAATGATTCATTACTCGGTGCTCAACTGTTAACCCCGTCAGTGCCTGTTCTGCTCTCTAATGACCTTGGACATACAGTATTGTATGATGTTTAGTTGTCTGAAATGTTACAGTATGGAATATTAATCTTGTCTCTGGGCAGGACATGACACTGTGGAGAGTCCTAGAGGCAATTTTCACCATAAATATGCCCTGCTTTCTTTGTTCTTTGAACTTAACTCTTACTGAACCAGTACCCTGAATTGTGATTTTTACTTGTTTGCAGCATGATAAATGGAAAAAAAAACACAAAGACAGATGGACTCTTCTCATCAATTTACTTCTCGTTGTTTCATTCCTCATCTGGATCATTAAATTTCCAAAACAATCCCTTGACAGAAAATTTTTAAATGCTGCACCATTTCAATGGTCTAAACTCAGAGACCTGACAGACTTGGAATTGCTTTATTCGTCCTTGATCAATAGATCTTACTAAAGGTTTGCTTTGACAAGTTTGATGGTGTCCAAACCAAGACCTTTACAACAACCTTGGTGACAAAGCCACCAACTCCACATAAAAAACCTTTCAAAACTATGACAGAATGTTTTTTATGCTGCTGTATGACAGAGTGATTGGAGCCATGTGTGAGGCAGCTGAGGGTTGATTCGGTCACTGGGATGGGGCAGTAAGGGGTTGTGGATGGTGGGTTTGAGGTTGGTGGACCAAGAAACTCCCAGTGTCCTGCCTGGCTGTGTTATTTGCAGTGTGACAGAAGCAAGGCTGCCTGTCATATTATCATTCACAGTCATGCATCCAATTGTCATTCCTACTCTGCACCCGGGACACATGAAAACCATTGGATTTGTCAACACTGCTCAGTTTCACTGTGTTTTGTAGCAAAGAGAGGCCATCCAGATGGACTGCTGATGAGTGGTTCTCTGGGGTGTCGTTATAAAGTTTGAGCCTGTGGACTGAATATGAAGAGAGATGTGGCTGTGAGGGGCCTGAACAAAATTAACCAAATACAATTAAGACTGTCAAGTAACTAACATTTGTTATACTTATTGAGATAATATGCCATCTACTATATAGTGTCAAAAGAGATTACTTTTTATTAATAATTATTAATCAATGTCAAATATTTTTGGAAAAAGCAAAGAAATTCCATGGACAGTTGTCTCACTTTTCTTTTTCACTCATTTTTATTAATTTTTTGAGCAGCATAATCTAAAAAATAATAATAAATCAGTCTTCTGAAGAATATACAGTCATTACATTATGAGAACAGCAATAAATTGTAAGGAGAGTGTGGAATAAGCAAATGTCTGACTGGACAGTTCCTTCACTGTAAATGAATCTGATATGTGGCACCACGCTTTCCCCATCATCCCAAAGGAGAATATGCACATTATAACTATTTAAATCATTTGGAAGGTTTACATCCCTTAATCTAACATGAATATGAACATGAACGCTCCTGAATAAACTGATAGCATTCTGACAACACCACAGATGTTAACATTCAGTTATTTTAGATATGTGGACATCGACTGTGTGTCATTGCTGATTCAAAGTAATTAAACTGTAGCTCTAAAATTAAATGTGACTATGTGAAAAAAGACAAGTTATACCAAGTATAGATTTCAAATTAAATATCATTTTATCAATCATACATTATTTTTAAAAAATGGTATTCATTTCACTGCACAAAATGACATTTTTTCTTGATCAATAATTTAAAAATGTTGATTATTAAAAGTATTTCATATCATCCAACGTGAATATTGCTTTTGTTCTTTTGAAATCCTACATGTTTGTACCTAAATTAATATAAATAAGGTAACATCTAATGTTGTTCTGTTTCAGTATTTGTAATTATCTTTTCAGTTGTATATTTTAAGTTTTAGTCAGGCTCGACTTGATGGATTTGAGTCACTGTAAATTTGTTCTTACTGAATTCTGCATCTTAAGGAATGCAATAATCTGCCTGCTGAGCCACAAGAGCCATGAGCTGCATCTGACACTCTGTACATCTGAAATACATAATAATGTCTGCTTGTACTGAACTGAACTCAATTGAACAATGTGGCCTCTGTCAGAAGCTGTTATGGTGAAGCAGTAAAGAGTTGTGACCAGTCAAATTCTCAAATTGCATGGTATACTGTGATTGACGGACATTTAATTTCACTTCAGTCAGTATTCACTCTTGAAATTTGTTGTATGACTTGTAGGAAGAAATCACTGTTGAGTGGAAATTTGTGTTTTACATTGAAAGCTAGTTTTCCATATGGTGTCCATTTAACTGTGGACCGCCCTTGCTAAGTGGCAGCACACTTCCACCACAGTCTGTGGCGCTCAAGCTTTTCATTAACGCCTACATAAGTGTCAATCACAGTTTGCTTCACTGGGGCTTCTCATAAACAAAACAACAGTAAAAACAAAGTCCATCAGGCCCAGGCGACAATTCCCTCAGCTGAACGCTGAAAGTGAAACACATGGGTGTTCTTACATGCAGCTTTCAAAAGGGTTAAAAATAGCTGACAGTATTGAACTGAGTAAAATCTAATCCTTTAATTGTTCTTGTTTTTAAGATGTATAAATGCTTGAATGCAGCATGAATCAATTTTTAATCTCGTGTACACAAGGTTACTTATGGGGAAAAATCAAAAACAATGTTGCTAAAAATCTGCTGAATGTCACATTCCTGAGACATCCGTGGCGCTGTGCCATTCATCTTGTTTTGTCTCCATCAACCTGCTGGGCTTCAGGCACATAGAATTCTTCCTGCCGAGCCAAGGGTGCCATAAAGTGGATTTGACCTTTGCTATAGATCTCCACGAATGGATGTGCACACAGCCTCCTTTCCTGTAAAGATTATTTGAAATTGAATTAGAAAAGAAGAAACTAAAGATATGATTCATGATAAATAGTATACACAGGAATAACACAAGTACGTATACTTAGAAAGTAATCAGCAGTAGTTTGAGTCAACAGTTCAGTCAATTAAAAATAAATGTCCCTGCTTAAAAAGTATGTCTGACTGTGTTGAAAATGCCTTTTCTAAATTAAATCTGAAGGTGTAAAGTCACCACTGCTAATTTTAATATGAATCATAATACTACACTGCCCGGCCAAAAAAAGGTCACACACTCTAATATTTTGTGGGACTGCCTGTAGCTTTAATTGAGGTGTGCATTTGTCATGGCATTGTTTCGACAACCTCGTACAACGTCACAGCATTTATTTCTGTCCAGAATTGCATCAATTTCTGGCCGAGTTCTTGTATTGACGATAGGAGTCAAACCACTCTGCAAGGTCTTCTTCAGCACATCCCATAGACTTTGAGTTGGGTTAAGCTCAGGACTGTGGGGGCCAATTGATGTGTCAAAATGATTCCTCACGCTCCCTGGACCACTCTTTCACAATTAGAGTCTGATAAATTTTGGCATTGTTGTCCTGGAATATGATCGTGCCATCCGGAAGAAAAAATCCATTTATGGGATTGTCTGGTTGTTCAGTACATTCATATACTCAGCTGACTCAATGAATAATATTGCTGAGCCTAGACTTGACCAACCGAAGCAACCCCTGATCATAACCCTGCAATTTGCTTATTGAAACCCAAATGGTGACTTTTTTTTGGCTGGGCGGTGTATGTCTTGTTTGTATTTGTACATACAAGGGAAAGAGAAGAGACCACAGTTTGTAAATATGCAAACAGTCTGTAGTCTTTATCAGTCAATGATAAGTGAAAACAAGATGTGAGAACTTCATTCCACCTCAGAATGAGCACAAATCTCTTTTACTTTTCTAACTCATCTCAGACCTCTGCAGACTTTTGTACCTCCACACTTCACATTGCTGATAAGTGCTGCTTTTCTGCTGCCACTTATCTTAGTCCTTGAAGTGGAATACACAAATGAAGAGGCATTCCACTTCTGTGGGTTCATTAACCTTTCGAATATCATGTTTTTAATTCTGCTCATGCAAGCGTCTGTTACATTCACCCTTATGGCACATTCTAAATGTCAACCATTAACAAACTCATTGAAACTGTAATGCCAGTATCAGTATCCCAATATGCTCAATGTTCATTCATTCATTCATTCATTCATTCATTCATTCATTCATTCATTCATTCATTCATTCATCTTCCTATCCACTTTTTTCTGTGTTATAGTTCAATTTTGTATCACATGTCTGTTTCATGTCAATTTTGACTTATATGGTTGCTACCTTGGCCAGGCCATGGTTAAATTAAGGATTTGAATTGAATATAAGTTAATATTGTGAAGACCTTTGTATTCATACTTTACAGTCTTAACTCCTTCAATTTCAAACCCTATGTTCCAATATTGATGTGAACTAAAGTACTATGGTACTTCAGTCAGTATATCATTTCTCACAGTAAGCCAAGTTTATGAAATATTTAAAGGAGTTGAAATTGTTCAGATTAGTATGGTTTCTTGACAGATCCTGAGAGAGAGGAATCCCTGACTTGCTGACATTCCAACTTTAGGTACAGTGAAAATGGTGACAGACAGGGTAACTGTTCAGTGGTACAAAAGAACCTGATAATCAGGCTCTTGGGTTGAGATGGAATCTTTACAAAAAATAGCTGACACCCTTCCAAACTCCATATTTTAAAGTCTCGCACCCTCTGTCTGTGAGCATATTATAGACAGCAGTATTGTTTTTCTTACACTACTATATGCATGAACAATGTGGGTTTCTGTGATTTCAGCTACGTAAAGTATTGGTGCGCCTCTCCCACAGAAACATCTGTGAATCTCTCCTGGGTTTGCTCATCAAGTTCAGCGATCATCTGCAATGTATTGTATCATGTTATGCAGATTTTGCATTTCAGACACTAAAAAAAGACCCAGTCCCACTGGTAGATGCACTAGGTCAGACACCTGTACAAACTGCCAGATGGAGACCCCTTACAGTAACCAAGACAAACTGAGACTGGTTTGACAACAGCTAACCCAATACCAAGGTGTGTCAGAGAACACTATTTGTTGCAGCTGTGGTCAAACAGTTCCTGCAGCTAATGTTAACATTCCTATTCTCTTCTATTATTGAACGTAATATTCGGTCCTGCTCGGGTCAAAGGGTTTGACAAGCCCCTTTAACAGTTAACAGACCAAAGTCAGTCAATGCTTGTTGTCACTCAGAGTAAGCAATCCTCACTCTGAGTCTCTCACCATCCTATAGTATATGTATTTTGTTTGTTGTTATTTATTACATAGTTATTGGCATGTGAGTAAAGCAATATAAAACAGTGAGTGTTACTGTGAGAGGTAATTTTTACCATGGTAGAACACTTTGAGCACCGGTCAAGCTAAGGAGTAAACTACTGGTGGAAACAGTAAGACAAACTGCACGGTAGGATTCTGTAATTGTGCAGGAGGTTCCAAACAGTGAATTTATTGATTTGGTTGCACTCACATTCTCGATACAGGTTTCAAGATGTCTGGAAGACATCAGCCATTTTATTTCTTTCTTGTTAAACATATCATTACATTGTTGATTTATGGTGCGGCACAGTGGCGCAGTGGGTAGCGCTGTTGCCGAAAGTTCGTATCCCGCTCTGTGCGGAGTTTGCATGCTCTCCCTGTATCTGTGCGGGTTCTCTCTGGGTTTTCTGGCTTCCTCTCTCCTCTCCACAGACATCTGTCTATATGTGGCTCCACTCTGCACTGGCATTGCACAGTGCACAGCACAGTACCATCCTTCACACCCCAGCCTGCTGGAATAGGCTCCAGGCGCGACCAGAGACAATGAAAAAAGCATTGACCATAAATGAATGAAAATGAATGTTGGTTTATGAAGGGAACAGATGACCATTTTGAACAAACAAATCAGGTTCAAAAGAAAATCTGAACTGAAATGAGAAATTCAGCTTATACTCATGTATGCTGGCTTTGAGGGTTTGATGGTCCTCACCACCAAAGTCTTTCAGATTAAATCCAAATAGAAGACAAGCACTGTAGCCTATCCCCATCTGCTCTCAGAAGAATCTCGATGCTCTTTCTCAGTCATTCCAAGCACACATCAGCCTGTGTCACAGTTGCTTCACATGAAGCCATTCAACACTACCATGGAAACTCAATTAATGTGTTCTAGAAAGCTTAATTGCTGAGCTATTTCATGTGTCGCAGATTAACAGTACTTACTATTTTAGAGCTTTGTTACTGGAACTTTGTGTAAATTAACATCAACAACAAAACCAGAGTGAAATTATTTGTGTGTCAGATTTTATTATAAAACACTGAAAGATACTTTAATCACATCATAAGTATGGTCTCACATGGTCCATTTGTAGCCACTATGAAGAGGCATGAAAACCCATTTTCAGAAATAAAACGTGTGTTTTACCACATCGATTTATCTAATTAAGAAATAAAGTTATTTATGCTGGTTAATTTTTTATTTTTTTTAAAAAGAGTGCATTTAAGATGTTCAAATGGAATAACTGAAAATAACTTAGGTCTGATAAAATTATGAAGGCAAACAAACAATAACTCCATAGAATATCCACCATGGATGTACAGTGCGCCCACATTCACGCATTAACGCTCGAGGCTCCACCTCATCGTGGAATTTTAGTAGGCAGTCACGTGATACCGTACAGGCATTCTATTGGCTGACGGCATCCGGAAGTGCGCTCTGTTCCATCAGTGTAAACTTTCTTGGGACACAAAAGTGCTTAAAACAGTCGATAAGAGTGTGGGAAAAGGTAATACAGATAGAAGGTGGTTTAATATCAGTATGGGGAGGGTTCATAAACGTTTAAATTACCATAAAAAATACAATAAATAGATTGCGATCTTGATCATGGATTCCTTAATCGTGTGTGGTTCCTGAAACACATTAACCACAAAGAACTGGGGCGCACTGTATAAAATAAATTTGAAGAGCTTTCTTCAAATATTAGAAATTACCTCTCCAGTATATATGGAAAATGAGTTTATAAAGCTATGTGACGAAAAAAGCTAAGAGTTATACTCCATAAAATCTTTAAACGAGACAACCTTGTAAGCATAGAAATGTAAAAATAAAATTAATTGAAATCCCTACGATGCAAAATGCACCACTACATGTTATCGTTCACATTTATGCAAAGTTTGTGGAAAAGGTGTTGTTGCTGTGGTAGCATGGTTTTAGATATAGATGACAGGGAGAAATAAAAAGTTCTATATGGCTTATTCATTCATTCATTCATTCATTCATGCATTCATTCATTTTCACAACCGCTTCATCCACTGTCACAGTTCGCGGGGAGCTGGAGCCTATCCCAGCTGACTGAGGGCGTGAGGCTAGGGAAACTCCAGGTGTGATGACAGTGAACCGCAGAGCCACACAGAGACGCAGACAAACACGCACACAAACACTCACACACTACGGTAAATTTTAAAACTGGCCAATTCACCTGAAGTGTCTGGTTTTTTTGGAGGTGGGAGGAACCCGGAGAGCCCGAAGAGAACCTACACAGACACGGGGAGAACATGCAAACTCTGCACGGAGGGGAACTCGAACCCAAAACAGCCTTGCTGTGTGGTGACAGTGCTACCCACTGCACCATTGTGCCGCTCTATTTGGCTTAATTTTTTTGAATTTTAGTTGAGATAATATCAAGATGTAATGACTTTGAAATATGTGTCTGTGTAGATTCTCATTCATCCAGGTCATTGTTATCCAAAAGCTGTTGAGTTGATCCACTGGACGTTAAGAAAGTTCTTGAATACGTTTCGTCTCTCATCCAAGAGACTTCTTCAGTTCTGAAGAACTGAAGAAGAAGTGGATCGACTCAACAGCCTTTGGATGACTTGGAAATATGGTGCCTGTGCCAAATCCATGGTAAGAATGTACTCAAAACCATAAATTTAGCAAAAACTATAATAAATATTATAATTCTCAAGCGGATTCAACTTGAGACCAATGTTAAGGACCTGCCATGTAGCTCCTGTAAGTGGTGACGATCATATGTGACATAGACTGTAGAGGGAATAAATCAAAACCATGAAGACGTTTTAGCACTTCATTGTGTCTAAAAGAAGGAGAGTTTACTGTGATATAATAACCCAGGGGAACTTACACCTCCTATAGATAGTCAGTCTATAAACAAAACAAATGATGGAGGAAAGTGAAGATCTGCCCACAGGGAGATGCAGGGAAAAAAACTGTATTTTCTAAGAGAAAAACAGTTAAAAGATGATTAGTCTGAATTCTGAGATGGACACAAACAACAGTACTCAACTCTCTCTGCCTCTTGTTTCTTGAGGAGAAAGGCAAAATACATTGAACACACTATCAGCTCTGTAGAGCACAGTTGATGGAAACATGGCAGATAAGTGTTCCCAAACAATTCACTGATTGACTGCAATCAGTCGCATTTTTACATCCCGCTTCAAAGCAGTGATGTATTGTAATTGTCAGCGTTTGTGTGTTCGTCCGTTAGTCCGTCCGTTAGTCCACCAAATATCTTCGGAACCATCGCAGATAGAAAGATGAAACAAAAAGCACATTACACTGGCAGCAAAGGGGATGAAAATGAGATGATGACCTTGTGAAAACTAGGTCAAGGTCAAATTTTAACATTTGTACACTCAAGAACTGGAATAGAAAGATGAGGGAGAAGGCCAGTGTGAGTAAGACTGTAGATCAAAGCTACTGCTTTGATCTATGAAAGTAGGTCAGAGCATTAGCTCTCATCTTTGACCTATGCAAGTAGGTCAGGGTAAAATTTTGAATTCAGGGGTGTTGTGGAATGTTGCAGTCTCTGACTGCATTGGTTCTTGTTGTATATAGTAACCATAATTTGATATCAAGGTGAGAAAGCATATGGAAATATCTTTTCCAAACCAAACACACAAGTTCTTTCTTGTCAGCCATCGGAAGAACAGCAAAACAAGAGTCAAATGAAATGCAACAACTAAAAAACAACAACAACAACAAAACACTAATAATGATTCAGCCCTGAAACACTATCCAATCAATATTTATTACCAATGGATAAAAGCTGTGGGTTTTATTGGTTCTTATTCTTTCACAGAAGGAAAAGTTGAAGAAAGTCCAAATCTAAACGATGTCTTCTGTGTCTGGGTGAGAGGTCGAGGGGCATCACAAAAGTTTTTGATGTCAAAAAAGTTTTTGATATCCTGAGAATAAGACTTGCCTTAGATCAGAATAACTCATCAGCTGCCTCATAGACTATGAAGACTACACTGTTCACATGTACCCATTTTAATGTGAATTTTTAAACAGGGAATTTTAATGCACTAACCTACAACACCAGAACATCTGGCATTTGATCTGACTAGGGGGAAGCAAGAGAAGGTCTCAGGCTGCATTCAAACTGCAGGCTAATATCATTCCAATCAGATTCAGTTTCATATCCCAAATGTCCAAATGGGATCCTGCCCTGTTCAGACTGGGCCACATTATTGGCCGATCTGACAGGTTGTCATAGTAATGAGGTCGGAGCGGCGACGGCATCTACGCCCCGTAATGCGCATTGGCTCTTGCGTGACTGAGCTCATAAGTTGAACTACTTTTAACTCAAACAAATTTTCACCATTTAAAATAACTAAGATAATTTTAGTCTGTTCCAGTCTTGTAAAGAAAGCCCCAAACACTAAAAATTATGAAAAAGATTTGTGTACATAACCAAAAGATATGCTTGCTCTTCCTGTGCATAATTAATTACATATAAATTAAAGAAACAATGATAAAGTATGAAAAGAAATGCAACAGTCACAAGTACACACGAGCTATGTCTTTACTCCGCGGACAACAAATGATAAAGAAGGAGATGCTGTCACAGCTGATGTTAAATTCTATATGCTGACTCTAATGGGTCAAGGCTTTTTTCTCATTTCAATGTCATTGAGGTCTCAAAGATGTGCAAATTCATAACTGTAAGTAAATCATTTTAAAGTTTAAAAGCTATCATGGTATAGGGGAAATAAAATATTCCTATATTTATGTGCGAGTAAAGATCTGAATAAACATCTGAATAAAGCAAAATGTAGAATTCACTCTGTTTTCAGTCCGATTTTTATTTCAGGGTCATTCCGGCCATGTTAAAGTGTCCTTGAGTTTAGCTTACAGCCCAAATGCTTCACTGAATATGAAGCCATAACATATTTCTCCTGAATGATGACTAAAACAGAGGAAGAAATGTAGCAAATATAACAGATGAATAACATGCATCAAAGAGCAAGCCTTCAGTGAGGCTTTTCAGAACTCAACAATGTGGCTGAATGCAGCAAGAATACTGTTTGACTAAATTTGCAGTAAGTTACAGTATTTCAAAAGTAATATGTGCTCGATGGTAGATAACGGCAGCAGTCTTTCTATAGCTGTAGGGCAGTCTCTCTCTTACAGACAAAATGACCATAAGACTACACCTTATACCATTACCCTAAAGACATGACAGTTTTTATGAACAGAAACAGAAATAGAAAATGGGAACTAAATCTTTGCTAAAATGAGGGTTGAAGTGGAAATTAAGTGATAAAAAGGTAATGAATTTTGGAGTGGTGAGTGTGGATAAGAAATGCTAAATGAAGTGATAACTTATCACAGGATTTGCTTAAAGCAGAACCATAATCTCATTTTCATTTCCTACATCTTACATTCATTATTTGTTATTCATACCACAGAATGACCATTTATCATTTAAAAGATGAAACATCAAGTGTCAAAATAACAAAATAGATATAAAACTGGAGGTGAAAATGGATGTGAATTAATAATAATGCTCATCTTTTATTTCATATTATCATTTGCAACAAGTGAAAATGATAAAAAGATGATTCTGTTTTCACTTTCATCAAATATGATGTAATTAATTTAAATTACTTGTGTTTCATTATACAGTACATGCATTTTCATCACCCTAAGTTTTAGCATTCATTTAGCATGCTTTCATCCCATATATGCTAAAATCTCACTACTGCTTTGATTAAAAAGGATAACTTTCTAGAAATGAATAACACAGGATTGATGATGGGCCTTAACATGGTACTAAAGATACATTACAAACAAGACTTGACTATCCATAGCTCAGTCAATTATTCTGAACGTTAGCTTTAAGCAGGGAAAAGGAGTGGACTACTGGGCCTTCCTCTCAACCTCACAGCCCCAGCTTCATTTCCTCTTCTTTTGTCTTCATATATAACCAACACTGACACCTTTGAGATGGTTTAACACATCTCATGCAGCTCCTTCTGAAGCCACAAAAGGCTTTCAAGGAAAACTCACATAATCATTAGTTCACCCCGACACATAAAATTGTGCAGAAAAAAAAAAGATGTGCATAATCAACTGAGCCATAAAAACTGAAGCAGTGACATCTGGAATGGAATTACCATTGTCTGTTCAAGAGGGGTCTGGTGTTATGAGGGAAGTTATGTTGTTCCAACTCTGAGTTAGCAGCTGAGGCAGTGACAGTGCCAAACACTATATGTGTAACAGGCAAAGTGGAAGGCCAGAATATGGATGTGTTATTAAACATTGTATTATGTACACATATTTAAAAAGCTGCTACTTGTAACTGTTGGTGTACTCAACACAGATGAAAAGCAAATGAAAGTGTTTTCAAATTGGGTAAGCATGAGATCTGGGAGTTTGTAACTCTCAGAGCAGAACAAGAGCAGGAAACAACGTCCTTATCATGTTATTTAGTATACAGTAATATGAAGTGCGTTAAACATCACACTAGTCCCTTCAGCTGCTGTGCTGCATGTTAAATACTGTATGTTATACAAGGACATGCTATCTATGATCACACACAGGAGGCATGTTATGCTGTTGTTAGTTTGTTCAATCAAAAGAGGTAATAAGGTAAAGTAATAATACAGTACTGTAGTGTGTTTTCCCCAGAACTACAGTCTTCTCTGGCATTTTTAAGAGTCATATTACTTCAAGTAGGGGACAGAATAACAGGACAAAAAAATCATCTGCAGCCCCTTTCTGGTCTACTTTTCCATTTCAAAGCCCATTGGGGAGAGAGACGATTCAGCTGGGTTGAAGGCATAATGAGCGACAGCATTAGGAACAATCCAGGTGTCACTCATGCAGCAACGCTCCTTACACAAACCTATTCAGCCCTGACAAATGAACACAGACTGTTTGAAAATCACTGAGCTGAATAAAGCAGTTAAATCCTAAGCCACTTTTTCTATCTTTCACATTAACTTTAGTTGGTTCACTGAGGTCCCAAACCTCTGCACCTTGGTAAGCTGCCCTGTTGTTTAACTCATACTTGAATGGTTCAAAATTGCTTCGTGGATTGCTTTTCAGAAAGTCCCTCAAGAGAACACTGGACCAAATTCATTTAATTTACATGTTCATCACAGAGTGTGTGTTTGTGTGTGTGTGTGTGTGTGTGTGTGTGTGTGCGTGCGTGCGTGCGTGCGTGTGTGTGTGTGAGTGTGTGCGTAGATGGTGTTTTTCTTTCAGCAGAGCCACATCCCAAGTATAAAAACTGAAGAGCCGTCCGAAGTTTAGGAATGCAAAATTTATTTCTAATAAATGGTGTGATTTCAGAGTGTTTCTAGGGTTTTATTTTTCGAATAAAAGAAACACATCTTGTCTGACTTCATCCAGACTTTTGATGGATGGAAATTTGATTTGATTTGATGGAATCACAACAGGCTGTAAGACCTACTCCAGCCAGCAGCTAGTATGGCAGGTGTCTGACAGTAACACTTTTCAGTCAAGACTCTTCCACCATAATAGTTATGTACAGAACTACTTAAGTCATTTTCACTGTATTAGCAAAGCAAGGAAGGATATGGGTGCATCTATGAATACACTGTCCCACAGCATAAATGGTTTAAATGTTTACTTGATCCACACAAAAGTAATTGATAAGATGGTCACTGGTACAAAACAATGTCTCTCATATCTAAAAATAACTTAAATTGTGATCATACTCTACTATCTGATCTGAATTCAGAACAGTAGTGCAACAGAAGATAAAGTTTAAATCAGATCAATCTTATGTAGATGTGACATTTATCACCAACAGTAGGCTCCCTGATGCTGGAGGATGAAAGTTATGTTTGAATGTAACATTTGACAGGAAGACTCTAAAGAGCCTCCTGTGGGGAAAATGTATCTCACAACATACTCGATAAAAAAAACAACTAACTTTGTGTATTAATTTGGTAAGTTGGTGAAAAATAAAAATAACACATCAAGATCATATATGACTCTCACATTTCATCAAAAGTCCAGTACAGTTTCCCATGATCAAAGAATATGTCCCCAAATTCTGATAGATTATTTGAGATCTTAGGTATTACAAATGTATTAAAAATGCAAGTATCCAATCCAATTCTATCAATTTAAAGTTAATTTCACGGTTAAAATCATTTTAAAACTCCTTACTTTGTTTCAATGATGTTTAACTTCATGAAGACAACAGTTACAAGAAAGGGACTGTGAAGGATAGATTGTATATTTGACGGACCCAAAAAAGAAAACAAGGACATGATAACCATGTATAATACACCAACTACAGTATTTGTTAGAGGAACCTCTTGTACAGCATATAAATCCACCTTCACCAATCGGAACCAAAAAATCAATAAATTTAGCAAATTCTAGTCATGGTGTGATACAACATTTCTATGTAAGAATCACATCTTAATTATCTTCTATGCATTATTCAAATGAATCAATCATTTCCTCATCTTGAGATTTTCATATTTGAAAACTGAAGCTGATGTGTGATAAAAGTCACTTTGTTCCTTCTATGTGCATATTTAATTTATATCAGTTTCTAATTTATTGCAAATATGACTTCCAGTCAGTTGAAATAAATAAGTGACAGGAAGAAGCCACAGAAAGTAGCAGCAAAAAAAAAGGTTTGATGGAATATAAATGAGACAGCTTGGACACTTCCTCCCTAAAAGTTCCTGTATGACAGTTTTGAGTGGAGAAAACTGAAATTTTGTGCAGAAATTTAAATGGAACTGACACCGGAGCATATTATATCTTTTTAGTACTTGAATATAACAGTGAGACAAATCTGGAGGGATTCTGTCCTCTACAGGAACTCTAACCCTGCAAATGAGAATAAATTATTTGTCAATGTGCAGGTCCTCTTTATCCTTGATAAAAACTATTTGGACAATTGTAAATCCCCAGAATCACGATCAGGCATCTTGTGAAACTGCCTCCATTATTCTGTCCATGACAACCATCACAACCTTTTCTGACCTTTCTGAATGTATGTCATCATAAGATAAATGGCTGCATGTTTGACAGGCCCTGCAGACAAGCATCTGTGTACTGATTTGCATCACTCTCAAGTGGACAACACCAGAACTGGGCTCTCATCCTGTGATCCACAAAACATTTCTCAAGTCTTTTGTGCTGAGGAAGATTTTATGACATTATCTTGTGTCAGCTGCTAAATAATGACATTTCTCAGAAAAAAAAGAAAACATGTTTTATATTCATACCAGCCTCTCTCTGCTGGCAATACACATATTGCCCTCAAGCAAACAACTGTTCAATGGTCTGCTTTTCACAAACCTTTAGATGTCTTTGAATGTCAGGGAAGATATTCCCCCCACCCCAGTCTTCTTCCATGCTGAAGACGTGGCCATCACGCTCAAATTAAATCTCAGGATTCCAAGGTGTCTGTGATGTTACCCACCACCAAAAAGCCAAGGCAGGAAAAAAAGACTGTATTCAATCGATAGTCTAACAAGGCAAATATCAGACCTGACCATGGGGCAGCAACTCAAAGTGACACACAGAAATCATTCTGCCATGACAAGCCGGCAAGGCTAAATACTGATGAGCTTGTTTGAAAAGGTCTCACCAACTGGGATATTTAAATAGGCAGCCATCAACAGCCCTCTGTTCACTGGCAAAAAAACCCCCAAACTTTTGGAGCTGCTTGTGTTTTTAGGTTGCTTCTGTTAGCTGTAAATCATGTTGCTTTAAATATCCATCTATTTCCTTGTAGATAGGACTGTCTCGTCTATCCACCTTGTGGGTAATGGGTCTGCTGGAGCCTACCTCAGCTAGCAAAAAGCAAAAGGCAGGGTACATCCCAGATAAAACACCAGTATATTGCAGGGCCACATGAAAGATAGACAAACACTCATATCTACAGACAATTTTGGGTGAATTGGTGTGACCAATTCACCTGAACTGTATGCTTTTGAAGGTGGGAGGAAGCCAGAGAAACTACAGAGAACCCAGATAGACAACACAATAGATAAAATATCTATCCATCTACCTTGTGAACAAACTCCACACAGAAAGGAATTGAGCCCGGAACCTTCTTGCTTTGAGACAACAGCGCTACCCACTACACCAGCCCTACTCACTTCTTCTTTTCCTTTCGGCTTTATTAATAATTGATTATTGATATTGATTAAGTCAGTCAGTCAGTCAGTCATTTTCTAACCCGCTTAATCCGCTAACGCAGGTCGTGGGGGAGCCGGTGCCTATCCCGGCAGTCTCAGGGCGTGAGGCAGGGGACACTCCGGGCATGACGCCAGTGTACCGCGGGATATTGATTAACTAATTTTCCAAACTGCTCATCCTGTTCAGGTTTGCAGGGGCGTTAAAGCCTATCTCAGCTGACATTGTGCAGGATGTGCAGTCTTCTTCTTTCCCTTTCGGCTTCTCCCCTCAAGGGTCACCACAGCAAATTAATTGCCTCCATTTAACCCTGTCTTCTGCATCCTCTTCTCTCACATCAACTACCTTCATGTCCTCTTTCACTACATCCATAAACCTCCTCTTTGGTCTTCCTCTAGGCCTCCTGCCTGGCAGTTCAAAACTCAGCATCCTTCTACCAATATATTCACTATCTCTCCTCTGGACATGTCCAAACCATCTCAGTGTGGTCTCTCTGACTTTATCTCCAAAACCTCTAACATGTGCTGTCCCTCTGATGTACTCATTCCTGATCCTATCCTTCCTGGTCACTCCCAGAGAGAACCTCAGCATCTTCATCTCTGCTACCTCCAGCTCTGCCTCCTGTCTTTTCCTCAGTGACACTGTCTCTAGACCAAACAACATCACTGGTCTCACCACAGTTTTGTACACCTTTCCTTTCATTTTAGCTGAAACTCACACATCACAACTGACACGTTTCTCCACCTGTACTATCCTGCCTGTACACGCTTCTTCACCTCTTTTCCACACTCTCCATTGCTCTGGACTGTTGGCCCTAATTACAGTACTTAAAATCCTCTACCTTTTTTTTATCTCTTCTCCCTGTAACCTCACTCTTCCACTTGGGTCCCTCTCATTCACACACATGTACTCTGTCTTACTGCAGCTAACCTTCATTCCTCTCCTTTCCAGGTCAAACCTCCACCTCTCTAGCTTCTCTTCCAACTGTTCCCTGCTTGAACTAAAGATCACAACGTCATCTGCAAACATCATAGTCAATGGAGATTCCTGTCTAACCTCGTCTGTCAGCCTTCCATCACATAGCAAACAAGAAGGGGCTCAGAGCTAATCCTGATGCAGTCCCCATTAAACTCCTCTGTCACACCTACAGCACACCTCACCACTGTCTTACAGTCCTCATACATGTCCTGCACCGCTCTAACACACTTGTCTGCCACTCCAGACTTCCTCATACAATACCGCAGTTCCTCTCTGGGCACCCTGTCATAAGCTTTCTCCAGATATACAAAAACACAATGCAGGTCCGTCTGGCCTTCTCTGTACTTCTCTATCAACATCCTCGAAGCAGATACTGCATCTGTAGGTTTATCTGTAACTGCATGTAGTCATTGTCTATGTTAGGTGGAATATGTTTTCCCTGATTAGTATAAATAATAAAACAATAAGTAACTTACATTATTAAATAGTGCAGTAGAAAATAGTAGAAAAAGGATTAAGTAAGTAATTACCTCCATTGAAATAAGTTGATATTGTTCAACTTTGTACTTGAGTACAAAGCAGTACTCAAGAATTGGGGACAAGTGCCTAACTGTTAACTCGGTCTATGGGCCGAATGGCAGTGCGGAATAGGCAGCCGTCTGGGAGCCCCTTGGAGGGATACTCAATAGTGCTCTAACTAGGCACTCTATTGTTTTTCTTGGAGACTTCAACATAACTGTGAGACCTGATTGGGATGAACTGCCTACCTGGTCTGAACACAGGTGGTGTTCTATCATTGAACTTCTGTGCTGGTCACAGTTTGCATATAACGGACATCATGGTCGAGCACTGGGATTTCCAAAAGCACACCTGGTACCACAACGCCTTAGGCCGAAGGTAAATGATCGACTTTGTTGTATCATCAGACCTTCAACTGTGTGTCTTGGACACTTGGGTGAAGAAAGAGGCTGACCTGGCAACCGATCACCACCTGGGAATCCAGAGGCAGCTGTAAGGTCCCCGCTCACAGGGAACCGGAGGTTGCATTCCAAATCCAAGGGGATCACACTCCTCACCCTCCCAGAGAAAGTCTATTCCAGGGTACTGCAGAGGAGGATTAGATCGATAGTCAAACCTTGGACTCAGGAAGAACAATATGGTTTTCATCCCAGTCACAGAACACTGGACCAACTCTACACTCTCCATCGAGTGCTCGAGTTTTTGGGCATTTTCCCAACTAGTGCACGTGTGCTTTGTGGATCTGGAGAAAGCATCCAACAGGGTCCTTCATAGTTTCTTTTGAGGATTGCTCTGAAAGTATGGAGTTCAAGACCTTTTGCCAAGGGTTGTCCGATCCCATATGACCAAAGACAGAGCTCGGTTTGCATCGGCGCAGTAAGTCAGATCTGTGCCAGTTGCATGTTGGACTTTGGCAGGGCTGTCCTTTATCACCGGTTGTGTTCATAATTTTTATGGATGGAATTTCTAGGCACAGCCGGGGGGTGGAGGTGTCCAGTTTGAGGACAAAAGATTTTCATCTCTGCTTTTTGCGGAAGATGTTGTTCTGTTGATCTCATCAAGCCTGGACCTTCAGCATGCAGTGGGGCAGTTTGCATCTGAGTGCGACATGAGTGGGAGGAGGATAGATAGATAGATAGATAGATAGATAGATACTTTATTAATCCCGGAGGAAATTGTATATATCCACTGCTCAGGCATTACATAACAAATAATACTGGATAAACACCAGGAGAAAAAGAAAAAAAAATCACCTCAGAAGGCCTAGGAGGGGTACTGTGGACCTACAACATGCTGGAGAGACTGTGTCTCTCACTTGACCTGGGAATGCCTCGGAATCCCCCTGGAAGAACTACATGAGGTGTCTGGGGAAAGGGAAGTATGGGCATCCATTTGTTGCCTCCACGACCTGGCTCTGGATAAGCGGTTGAAGATGGGTGGATGGACAGATTGATTGGCGGACAAACAGATGTATGGACAGATGGATGGGCGGACAGACGGATGGATGGATGGATTATAACACCTTACCCTGTGCATTAATGAACGTTAATATCACCAATACATGCGAAATACTGCCTCTCAAAATTACAAGTCTTCCATATTAAGCTTAACACTGGTTGTACAGTACAATGCACTATAGGCAATGAATGTTCAGGAAGTCACACAGGACCTAAAAAAAACAGCTGTCAAACTTGACTGCAGTACCTCTTCATATGTTGTCTTTTTCTGTTCACTGACTTTGTACTGAAAACAGAAAGACGTGTGACATATGTATATCTCTTTCTCTCTCTTCTATAATCTGAGGCTGTCTTCTTTGAGAACAGAGCAATATGGACATTTGGATGTTTTCTGTTGTTGCAAATCAATAATTGTTGAAAGGGCAAAAATTTATGAGAAAAAACAGCAACTACCTGACACATTTCAGACAGAGGCAACTTTGACCAATGCAATTAACAATTTGATGTCAGTGGAGTCAACATTAAATGATTCACTGAAAACTAAATAAAATTATCTTTTTAATAAACAGGTAGGATATATAGAGAAAAGCTGGACAATTAAATTCAGTTTATGAATCAGAACTGGAAACAATCGCTAGTTTGTCAAAGATGATTAAGTTGTGGAAGCTATGAGTGTTTGAGAATCATTAATTACATCAAGATATGTAAGTCAAACTGGTCTAGTGTAAACAGAAAATCACGTGTATCAGTGATGAGCAGATTTACTATTGCTGGTGAAGGTGCAGTAACTGAAGACCATGCCAGTTGACCTTCCAGATAGGGCAAGTGCACCTGGAGCAGAAGCAGATTTAATGTGTGTCAAAACAGATGGTTGAAGAAGCCAGACAGGACGAACTAACAGATTCTTCGAGCAAAGCAGTGTGATTGAGATAACCTGTGGTGTTGCCACCTGTTTTAGCACGCTGCATAATTAAACCACATCCACAAAACTCTCACCTCATCACAGTGACTCACTTTCACAACATCCCTCAAGCAGCACTCAGTGAGATCATTCATCATAAAGTAATACCAGGACCTCAAATTACTCTCTTACTCTGCCTTTGACTTCTATGTTCATTTCAGGTGTCCATATCTTATGATATACCATAAATCTGTTCCTGTTATGCCTCCCAACCCTCTGAGAGATACAGTATAGAAGGCAGTATAAAGAAAATACCTAGTGTCTGAAAGCCTATTCGCTCAGCGCTGGTATTTACGAGATGCGCTTGAACGCCCCATCACGTGAACAGCGGATGCAACGCGCCGCTAGTGTGTTCATGCTCAGAGATGATGAAAGCAGACACGGAGAACTCTCGTTCTTAGTTTTGTGTGCGTTTTATGGACACTGAGTAAGTTCATTGCTACAGTTACAGATGTATCTCTTTGTATTTATGTGTAACTGTGCATGCACGTTGTGCATTTACTGTTCATTGGGTTTTTACTGCATTGTTTTACATCTTTGTTACAGATGTTACTGTTAGTTTATATGACTGTTATACTCATTGTATTATCTCTTTTTCTCTTTCTGTTTCCGTTTAGACCACACACACACACACACACACACACACACACACACACACATTTACCTGTTGATCAGAATAAAGCTGATAAAAGGATTCTCTGGCCAGAATCTATCCTTAGTGTCCGCATCCCTAATTGAACCCTGTCCATATTCTACATTGGTCCTTCGAGCCGGATTAGGGTTCCACCGACACTATGGAGTCAGCACTTGACGATCAGCAGCCGGAGTCATCTGTCCGACCCCAGAGAGACCATCGTCCACCCCTGCATTTGGCCCAATATGACGTCACTCTCCTGCCCTCTCAGAAGCCTGATGCCCAAGCCTCCTCAGATCTCGTAGGACAACCAGGCCAGGATCTGTCAACCAGAGCAAGGAGTTCGAGAGGTTCCCTGTCATCTGCACACTCACGACGGTCTTCTCGATCATCATACGGACTCCATCTGCTTCAAAGTACGCCTGATGTTCAAGCAGCTGCGCTGGAGGAGCAGATCAAAGGATTGGAGCTTGCAGACCTACAACAGGAGATCGAGGAGGAAAGGAAAGCTGACTTGGAGACCGCAGCATTGGATGCACAAGCCAGAGAGGGACAACGGCTGCAAGAGGAAGCTCATTTGGCTAAAGAGAGAATGGCAAGAGAGATGGGACGACGTCGGCGATTGAAGAAGCTAGAGAAGGAGGTACACATTGCTAGTCTTGTCAAGTCCTACTTATCGGAGGCAGAGGATGATGTCTTGTCAACAAAGTTGTCTCCCGCCTCTTTATCCAAGCTACCACCACCCATACAACAGCAGAATCCAGCACCAGTCCAAGTACTCCCCCCCCCCACTGTTTCTACAGTACAGACACCCATTGTTAATCCAGTCAGAAGTGTCCAGATAGGTGTTCCTGTCACTGCAGCACCAATCTCTGCTCTTCAGCCTGCACCTATCTCACCCGAGGGTCAATGTGTGCCTCTCCTCGCCTCATCTAGTTACCCTACAACAACTGCTCAGGCAGCAGGAGTGCCACAGACAATGAGGTCTGCCGTCACCACTAGTCTCCAGTCCCAATACACAGGGGTTCCGGTTATGAACACGGGAATCACTACGCCACCACAAGCAGTTACAGCGGCTATGCCACCTCCCATGTCGCAGTACACTCTACCTGCTTCACCAGCTGCAAACCAAGTCCTGGCGGCACCACCCTGGACCTACCCAGGCATGGAGACCCTGATTGCTACATCCTATGGCATCCCCAAACCATCCCTACCCATCTTTGAGAGTGGCAAGGAAAGCGACTTCACTCTTCTTAAGATGGCGCTCGACAGCTTGATGAACAGCCACCCTCATCTCAGTGAGCACTATAAATATCAAGTTCTCCTGAGTCAGCTCAAGCTCCCGAGCGCTCAGCAGTTGGCCAAATCATACATGTATGATCCCGCACCCTACACAGCTGCGCTGGGTGCTCTCCAGGACAAATACGGCCAGCCAAGGCAATTGGTTCAGAGTGAACTAGGGGCAATACTCAATTCACCAGCCATCAAGTCGGGAGACGCAGAGGCATTCGATTCCTTTGCACTCTCAGTTCAGTCGCTAGTTGGTATGCTGCAGACTTTAGAGGGACCTGTTGGATATGAGCTCAGGTGTGGTTCCCATGTTGACCGTCTCTTAAGCGAAATGTCTCCTGCCCACAGAGATGGATTTGTAGAATATTGTCTTGCTCGCGGCATTCTACAGCCAGGTACTGAGCTCACCTACACCCTGCCCGACCTTGCTGCGTGGCTCCAGATGAAGGCTCAAGCTAAGCGCTTTGCCAGCCGAGCTGCTCTCCTCTATAACTCCACTGGGCCTCTCCCTCCAAAGAGAGAACAACGTAGTACGAAGCCCAAAGATAAGGCAGCATCAGTCTTCCTCTGTTCTGGAGGCTCTGGGAGCTCTGGGGAGACAGTCACCAATAAGGAGACCACTCAGCTGAAGACTCAAGCATTCAAACCCAATCCTTATTGCCCGTTCTGCAACAATAAGGAGCATTATCTTAACTCATGCACAGACTTCAAGAAGCTGACTACTGCAGAGATTAAGAAGTGGATCCAGGAAGGGGATAGATGCTGGAAGTGCGGCCGCTGCCACAAAGCTACAGTCTGTACGCTTAAACGCCCATGTAAGACATGCAAAGAGAAACACCTTACTGTTCTGCACGATGCCATCCAAGAGTCTTCCCAGAAAGTGCTGATGGTTGGTAATCAAAACCCCACTGTCTACATTGGGCAGTCCCGAAGCTCACAGAGAGTTTTGCTTAAAGTTGTCAAAGTGCTCTTGCATCATGGAGATCGTACTCTGGAGACATTTGCTGTGCTCGATGATGGTTCTGAGAGAACGATTATCCTCCCACCAGCTGTAGAGCAGCTTCAACTTGCTCAGCAACCTGAAACACTTAATCTGCGAACTGTACAGCAAGAGGTTAAAGAGCTGAACGGTTCTTCAGTAAGCTTTCATGTATCCTCCATCCTCAAGCCAAACAAGAAGTATTGGATTGAACATGCCTTCACTGCAGACAATCTTAGCCTATCTGAGCACACGTATCCAGTAGCAGATCTACAGAAGCGATATGAGCATCTCAGAGGACTTCCCCTGCCGCCAATCCACAGAGCCCAACCGCTACTCCTCATCGGCTCAGACATGCCTCGGCTACTCACTCCGACACAGCCAGTCAGAACAGGCCCATCTGGCAGTCCCATAGCCATCTGCACGAGGCTAGGCTGGTCCCTGCAAGGTCCTTCAAAGGTAATGCCAGTATCTTCTCACCAGCCTTTTTGTCTGCACATTGCCATTGAGTCCGCCTACACTGAACTTCTCAGGAATGTGGAACGTCTTTGGCACATCGACACACTCCCATACGTCAGTGAGAAGACCGCATCACGGTCTAAGCAAGACCAGCAGGCACTCACACTCCTACAGACAACCTCTGAACGCGTGTGTGTTGACGGTACCCAGCGCTATGCTACGCCACTGTTACGACGGCAACCAGCCATCTCACTCTGTACATCTTCAGATGCCGTGATGCCCAACCTACGCAGCACTGAACGCAGGTTGGCCAAAGACACTGCTAGAGCAGCCTCATACTGCAAAGAGATGGATAAACTTGCTCAGTCCGGATATGTCACAGAGATCTCTACAGAGGAGGCAGCAAAGTCCGCAGAGTCGTGGTATGTACCTCATCATATGGTGCATCACAATGGAAAGGACAGAGTAGTCTTCAACTGTTCCTTTTCCTTCAATGGCATGTCTCTGAATGACCAACTCCTGCCTGGACCGACCCTAGGTCCGACCATGATTGGAGTCCTGATGCGGTTCCGATGTCATGCTGTGGCCATCAGTGGAGATATTAAGTCGATGTTCCACCAGATCCGTTTGCTGCCCTGTGATAAACCACTTCTACGATTCCTGTGGCGGAACATGCAGAGGACATCTGCACCACGTATATTCCAATGGGAGGTCTTACCATTCGGGACAACGTGCAGCCCCTGTTGCGCAGTCTATGCTTTGCAGCAGCACGTCAGGGATCACGAACTACCAGATTCCCGTCTCATGCAAGTTGTCGAGCAATCATTCTATGTGGACAATTGCCTTCACAGTGTCAGTACAGTTGAAGATGCCAAGGCTCTGATCGACAATCTGAGAGCACTTCTGAGCAAGGGTGGTCTTGAGATCCGACAGTGGGCTAGTAACATGCCTGAAGTAGTTGCACATCTACCCCCAGAAGCACAGTCGGCTAGCAGCGAGCTATGGTTATCCAAGGCCAGTGCCAATCTCAACGAGCCCACGCTTGGACTATGCTGGGATTGTTTGAATGACACCTTGAGTTACAAGCATCGTCATGCTGAGTCCTCAGTTGCCACTCTTCGAACCATCTACAGTGTCCTTGCCAAGCTTTACGACCCTTTGGGCTACATTGTACCATTCACCACAAGATGTAAAGTGCTTATCCAGGACTTGTGGAAGTCCAACATTGGATGGGATGACATGATCCAACCTGCTGGGCTCCTAGACAAATGGTTGAGTTGGGTGCAAGAGATTCCCACTCTGCAACATCTCAAGCTGCCTCGTCCCTATGCACCGGCCACAGCTGATACTTCCACGGCCACCCGTCGCATCCACATCTTCTGCGATGCCTCGGAACGCGCCTATGGGTCAGTAGCTTACATGTTGACAACAGATGACAGGCAAAAGGGCCATGTGTCCTTTGTGTTTGCCAGATCAAGGGTCGCACCCCGAAAGCAGTTATCCATCCCGCGTCTTGAGCTTAGTGCCGCACTTACAGGTGCACAGCTAGCCAGAGTGATTGAGACCGAGCTTGTGGTACCACCTGAGCACATTACTCTTTGGTCGGATTCCACAACCGTACTGTACTGGATTAAGTCAGAATCCTGCAGGTACAAAGTCTTTGTGGGGACACGCATCGCAGAGATCCAGAACCTAACAAACCCCGCTCAATGGAGGTACGTTAACACTCTGTGTAATCCAGCAGATGACATAACCCGCGGACTCACTTTGCAAGAGATGGTACAGGATCATCGCTGGAACAAAGGTCCACATTTCCTCTACCTGCCTGAGACAGAGTGGCCCATCATGCCTTCATCTGAGATGGAACCGGACAACACTGAGTTCAGGAAGTCTGCCTTTGTGGGAACTGTCACCAGTACCTTGCCCACACAATATCCTGACCCCAGTAAGTTCTCCACCTGGAAAGAGCTTCTCCAGGAAACAGCTAGCTCCCTTCACGGGGCGGCTGATGCGAATCATACCTCAACCTGTTCAGCTGCCAATTTTCTGCAAGCAGAGAAACTGATGTTACAAAGCGCTCAGGAAGACTGCTTTGCTGAGGAGATAAGAGCTCTCAAAGCTCGACGTACTCTGCCTTCAGACAGTCGACTCACATCTCTGTCACCAGAGTACGAAGAAGCCACAGGTCTACTCAGAGTTGGTGGCAGGTTGCGGCATGCAGAAGGACTGGATCTGGATATACTCCATCCTGTTATCTTGGATCCAAGCCACCCTGTGACAAAGCTTATCATTAAGGACACGGATGAATCACTACTGCACCCTGGGCCAGAACGAGTTCTTGCTGAGCTCAGACGCAGGTTTTGGATCATCCGAGCCAGAGAAGCCATTCGGAAGCATCAGCATTCGTGTCTGGAGTGTCGCCGATGGAGAGCGAAACCCGATGTTCCAAAGATGGCCGATTACCCACCTGCTCGACTACGACTCCATAAGCCACCGTTTTATTCAACTGGAGTTGATTGCTTCGGACCCTTTCAAGTAAGGATTGGTCGCCGCACTGAAAAGAAATGGGGCATCATCTACAAATGCATGACAACTCGCTCGGTGCATCTGGAGCTATTAGAGAGCCTTGATACAGACGCTTTTCTGCTGGCATTGAGGAGGTTCATCTCCCGACGTGGCAAACCGTTCGAACTCCTCATGGACAATGGTACCAACTTTGTCGGTGGAGAGCGAGAGTTACGTGAATCTTTCGCTGTAATGGCACCTCAGTTGAGAGAGCAACTTGCTGAACACCAGATATCCTTCCGATTCAATCCTCCAAGTGCGCCACACTTTGGTGGCACCTGGGAGAGGGAAGTGAAATCTATCAAGGCTGCACTACGTGTCGTTCTCAAAGACCAGACTGTTCCTGAACCTGTGCTGCTAACAACTCTGGTGGAGGTTGAAGGCATAATGAATGCTAAGCCCCTAGGCTACTTGTCTTCGGATGCCTCTGATCCAGACCCAGTCACGCCTAACCTCCTCCTTATGGGCCGTCATGATTCGTCACTTCCTCAAGCAATTTACGCTCACAGTAACCTTGGGAGAAGGCGTTGGAGGCACAGTCAAGTCATTGCTGATCGCTTCTGGTCATCTTTCATCCGTCACTACCTGCCAGGGCTGCAAGAGCGCAGTAAGTGGAAAAAGGATGGTAAGGCACTCTCCATCGGTGATGTTGTCTTAATAGTAGATCCTCAACTCCCTCGAGCGTCGTGGCCCGTAGGACGGATTACCAAGACTCATCCAGGATTTGATGGACGTGTCCGAACTGCTAGCATTCAAGTGAAAAACCACACCTACGTTCGTCCAGTCGCCCGACTTATCCTGCTCCCAGCTCTTGAGGACACAGATGAGAAAGACGCCACCAAATAGACTTTCTCCTACTCTTCCAACTGTCATGTGAACAGTTGGGGGGCGGCCTTGTCTGAAAGCCTATTCGCTCAGCGCTGGTATTTACGAGATGCGCTTGAACGCCCCATCACGTGAACAGCGGATGCAACGCGCCGCTAGTGTGTTCATGCTCAGAGATGATGAAAGCAGACACGGAGAACTCTCGTTCTTAGTTTTGTGTGCGTTTTATGGACACTGAGTAAGTTCATTGCTACAGTTACAGATGTATCTCTTTGTATTTATGTGTAACTGTGCATGCACGTTGTGCATTTACTGTTCATTGGGTTTTTACTGCATTGTTTTACATCTTTGTTACAGATGTTACTGTTAGTTTATATGACTGTTATACTCATTGTATTATCTCTTTTTCTCTTTCTGTTTCCGTTTAGACCACACACACACACACACACACACACACACACACACACACATTTACCTGTTGATCAGAATAAAGCTGATAAAAGGATTCTCTGGCCAGAATCTATCCTTAGTGTCCGCATCCCTAATTGAACCCTGTCCATATTCTACACCTAGCATGAACAGAGAGAAAATATGCCAGGATATAGCCAAACAAGTGGTAGTCTGTAGATATCAATAGGCAGGTACTCTTTGGATCCAGGGAAAAGGGTTAGAAGTGAACTTGTTACCATGTTATTGAATAATATCTGGAAATATTAATACTACTTTTCAAAAACTAGAAAAAAAAACTTTTCATAAATTTTCATAAATTTATGAGGGGGGTGGCAGTGGCTCAATGGTAAAGCGGGAGGTAGAGCGGGTTGTCCAATGTTCCTAAGATCGGTTCGATTCCCACTCCCCCCCCCCAAAAAAAAATAAAAAAACACCTGGAGGTGAGCTGACAGTGGGAGGTGTCAGCTCACCTTTGGAGCACTGCCGAGGCACCCTTGAGCAAGGCACCGTCCTCCTTTACAAGTTGCTCATTTGGGGCGCACCATAAAAGAGTTGCCTGCTCCCCTGCATGCCTGCAGGCTCCCATGTGTGTGTGTGTGTGTGTGTGTGTGTGTGTGTGTGTGTGTGTGTGTGTGTGTGTGTGTGTGTGTGTGTGTGTGTGTGTGTGTGTGTGTGTGTGTGTGTGTGTGTGTGTGTGTGTGTGTGTGTGTGTGTGTGCCACAGGGGCCTGTACACACTAACATGTATGCATGCGATTGAAGTGTTTCACTAACTAGAGTGTGCTCTTAATTTCTCTTCGGGGATCAGAATAGTGTATAAAATTTAAAAAATGAATAAATTGTAGGGCTGTCACTTTAACGCGTTAATTAGATTAATTACGCTGCAATTGAACGCGCTATACAAAATGTACGCAATTAATCGCGAGTGGCAAGTCAATGCGCAAGCATTTTAAATTTGGCCCACTGAGTGACCCGTAGGCTGCAGTGACGTCACTTCCTACCTGCGCCATTCGTCACAAGCAGGGTGACTGACAACAGAGATGGACGCGACACAGGAGAGCGAGGCAACCCCACTCGGACCTTTGGGCGGAAAGTTTATTTATAAAAAGAACAAAGATGGGACTATCAACAAAAACGCGGTGATTCTGCGCTGCCAATCTGCGCCGTAGACGCCTGCGTCAGTCTGCCATCACCAAGTATGAATGAGGAGTGAATGAATGATGGATCCGATGTAAAGCGTCTTTGAGTGTCCAGAAAAGTGCTATGTAAATCTAATCCATTATTATTGTTATTGTTATTATTATTATTATTATTATTATTATTATTATTGTTGTTGTTGTTGTGGTTGTTGTTGTTGTTGTTGTTGTTGTTGTTGTTGTTATTATTATTATTATTATTATTTTTATTATTATCATTATTATTTGTACCTTTTGTAAAAGAGAATTTTCATATCACCAAAGCAGCTCCAACCTAACGTATCATTTAAATGCAAAACATGTTAAGGACACAGAGTTGAACGTTAGCTTACCCTTTTCAAGGAAAAGCCTGTGGCATTTTGCTATTGATGTCTTATTTAGAGACATGTTATATTGTTCATTTTAAATTACTGTATTGAGTCAGCTTTAGTATTCATTTTGATTGAGAGTCTGCTTATGTGCCTATTTGAGACTCAGCCTTATTTTATTTCTGAATTTTATTTTATTTTATTTAACTATATTCTTATTGCATTTTTGAGAAATGAACCTGGCCTAATTGGTTTGCTGATGTGCTTGGCCTTTTTTCTTTTGAATTTCATTTATAAAGCACACTTAACCAATAAAAATGTGGATTTCAAATCTTCTCTTCTTGGTGTATTCTATTGATTAGTCATGCACTACAATTTTGTAATGTTCAATAATTCGAATTCTTTATTTGGGGACCTTTAGCAGGTATGAGATTAAAATGTGATTAATTAGATTAATTACAAATCCTGTAATTAACTAGATTAATTACAAATCCTGTAATTAATTAGATTAATTTTTTTAATCGCCTGACAGCACTAATACATTGTTTAGAAAGAAAAATCAAGACACAGAACAGTTGATGCTGTTATCAGGCCCTCTTTCATCAGAGCTCTAAAGCTGCACAGATGCAGTGTGTTACATAATGATCTAATGATTCCATTTTTATTATAATTTCAACAATTTGACATAGAAATGAGCACCAAACAAAAAAAATCACATAAAATAATTATAAAGCAAAATGTCAATATTGATTAACTAATTTTCACAAACTGCTTATCCTGTTCAGGTTTGCAGGGGCGTTAAAGCCTATCCCAGTTGACATTGTGCAGGATGTGCAGTCTTCTTCTTTCCCTTTCGGCTTCTCCCTTCAGGGGTCACCACAGCAAATCAATTGCCTCCATTTAACCCTGTCTTCTGCATCCTTTTCTCTCACACCAACTACCTTCATGTCCTCTTTCACTACATCCATAAACCTCCTCTTTGGTCTTCCTCTAGGCCTCCTGCCTGGCAGTTCAAAACTCAGCATCCTTCTACCAATATATTCACTATCTCTCCTCTGGACGTGTCCAAACCAGTCTGGCCTCTCTGACTTTATCTCCAAAACCTCTAACATGTGCTGTCCCTCTGATGTACTCATTCCTGATCCTATCCATCCTGGTCACTCCCAGAGAGAACCTCAGCATCTTCATCTCTGCTACCTCCAGCTCTGTCTCCTGTCTTTTCCTCAGTGACACTGTCTCTAGACCAAACAACATCGCTGGTCTCACCACAGTTTTGTACACCTTTCCTTTCATTTTAGCTGAAACTCTTCTATCACACATCACACCTGACACTTTCCTCCACCTGTACCATCCTGCCTGTGCATGCATCTTCACCTCTTTTCCACACTCTCCATTGCTCTAGACTGTTGACCCTAATTACTTAAAATCCTCCCCCTTCTTGATTTCTTCCCCCTGTAACTTCACTCTTCCACTTGGGTCCCTCTCATTCACACACATGTATTCTGTCTTACTGCGGCTAACCTTCATTCCTCTCCTTTTCAGGACAAACCTCCACCTCTCTAGCTTCTCCTCCACCTTTTCCCTGCTCTCACTACAGTATGCAGTATGATCAAGAAAAGTCAACGAATTGTCACAGGCCACATGAAACACAAAGAGCCACACTCACATTCATGCCTACGGGTTATTTAGAGCCACAAATATTGCCATGAAGATGCAGGAAGAATATGTGAACTCCACATCCAAAAGCCAAAGTGGATTTGAACTCAGGACCTTCTTGTTCTGAGGTAACAGCATTCTCCACTGTGCTGCCCCCAGTGGCAAAATTGAAAGAAAAATGTAGAAGTATGAAAAAGAAAATGCTTAAATAGACCAAGCCCCTTGATTTGAAGTTGGCCAGGTAAAGTGTGATTATTTTATCCCGTTTAAATGTGCCTTTCCTAAAAATAAAATATGACTAACATGTGTTGATAGATTCTGATGACGTAAGTGTGAGGCCCACCTTCTAGCTAGTAATGACTCAATTTGTCAAACACACACAGGAAATATCTACTTGTCTTTCTGTCTGTCTGTCTGTCCGTCCGTCCGTCCATTCATTACCTATGAGTATAAAACACAATACCTTAATATAGCGGTCTAGGTGTGGCCAAACTCTTCTCACTGCCAGAGGGACTGAAAGAAATGTCCTGTGGGGAACGAAGTGGTGACTGCATGTGAGACTTCAGGAAAGGAGAAGATATTAAAGCCCAGAGTCTCATAGCTCTTTAAAATCTGCTCATTGGCCTTGGTCTCCCCCTCATGCAAAATACTGCCAACAGCATATCGGTACTGATGTCCAGGCACCTAGAAACAAGAATCAAAGGGACAGGTAGAGTACAGATTAGTCACACAGAACAGGACTTATGACGGTACCGACAGAATGGCGTTGGTTCTCCGGCGTACCACTTACAGAAAAAAACATACAAGTGAGGTTCTAATTTTTGAAATATCCATAAAGTTTTTGTTGAAAGCATTGGTTTTGGATACCAGTGCCGGCTCAAATATGAACAGTTCCACACATAAAAGAAAACACAAAGAAGACAGACTGACGTGTAATTGAGCAAGATTATATACGGTAGATAAATTGACAGATTATGCAGAAAATTACTGACAATAGGTAATCCTACGACATTTGGCCATTCCCTGTTATTTCACACGCCATAGCAAAAATAATTATCTATCTATTTCAGAACAACTCCTGGGGGCCACTGTTTTGTTCAAACTACAGAAACACTACACTACATGACAAAAAACACTCAAATAAACCAGGTGCCAAATTTAAAGAGGAAATGTGCTCGCCAGTCTGAGCTCTAATTGGAGCATTTGGCAGAAACACAATTATTACCCTCTCCTTCGTCCTTAACACCCTGCTGCCCATTAAAAAAAAATAAGAAAAGGAGACACTTTACAAATGAATACTGCTGGGACATCCAAGACTTCCTCCCAGCTGTGCTGAGCTGAGCACAACTGAAGGCTCATGTAATAAATAAACTGGATCGGCCCAATTTGTTCACAAACGTATCAGTGCTGCCCTTCAAGTGCAGCCAGTGTGTCTGAAAATGCAATGTACATGGTGTGGTTTGTTCACTGCAATGCAGACTCTGTAAACTTTTCACACAACCCACGCAATAATGATTTTCAAAAATAAATCCTGCTAGAAGTGAGAGGCATACACATCTGACCTAATATTATCCTGTTTGGAGCATCATTGTGAATATAGTACAGTCAACTTAAATCTGAAGACGACTGACTGTAAAATAGTGAACATAAAACGACAATCTGTTTCTTCAGTCCAATCAACTGTTTTACCAGACCATGTGTCCCAGTTCATCACAGGGGGGAAATGGCAAAATTAATCAATTCCCCAAATCTTCAACGAAAAAACGTTTTAATTTTTATTAAATTTTTAATTTGTGTATGTTTAAGCAAAAAAATCCTCCGCAGTGACTATTCAAATATAAGGATTTCCTGTTTCTTTTTGTTTTACATCAATTTAATGTCTTGTAAAAAGTGATGGGTACTTCTTACCACATTTCACAGACCAAACAATGTATTGATTAATCAAATAGCTCTCAATGAAATGAATTATTAATATCATTGAATAATTACACGCATAATTTGAGCTCTTAGTTTCTTTACATTTAGTTTCCAGATCTGTATCCAGGGTGAGGTTTCAGTTTAAGCCATGTTGTGGAAAAACAAATCATGCTTTCATTCTGACTTCTTTTTCGCGCCATGTCCTCATCAATTTGTATGCATTAAGGGAGGCAGCTCTATGATGACACCTCTAGGTTAAGTTATGACATTGTTGGAAAGCAGTAGTCCCCAAACCCTGGGCCACGGACTGGTACTGGTCAGTGGTTCAATAGGGACCAAGCCACACATAAAAAATATATAACTTAAATTATTTCCGTTGAACCACAACAAATTGTTTTGGAGTGCATATGCTAATGTAATGCTTTAAAAGCATGGTGGACTTTAGATTCTAACAAAGACAAGGTGATCACCATCAAACCTCCACAATCCCTAAATGAGTACCTGCTCACCAATTCAAATTAATCACAAATCAAGTTTATAGTGAACAAATCAAAGAAAAAGACAGCATGTTTAAGGCTCTGGTATGCAAATCCTATTAGATAGATAGATAGATAGATAGATACTTTATTAATCCCGGAGGAAATTGCATATATCTAGAATGTCTGGTAAATGGCTAGACTGATCGTGTTTTTTAAGACTTTTAATCCTACTCACAGTAGGATTTCTGAGTCAAGACACGGGGCTTCATGTAGGGAGACGAGAAGTAAGAAACAATGAAAAAACAGATGCATCTTTTCCCAACTTTTGTTTGGCCTCTCTACACTCATCAAGACACGAACTAGCCATCTTCAGATGTTTCTTCAGTCTACTGACAGTTCATTTGAAGTTTCCAAAAATGTGCAGAAGCAGTCGTCTCCGTGTCTCAGCTATACAGCTGATATGAAGATGGCAAGGTAACAGGATACAAAAATCAAAGTACAAATTATTTTCCACTCAAATTCAAGCCTTATAATTTTAATGTTTTACTCCAACTTTTTAACAGGGCAAGTGTGGATGCATAATTCCAGGCCAACTATCCCATAGCTGCCATTTCATCATATTGTGGCCCAACAATAGGTCCCTCAAAATGGAGGGAGGCATGTCATCTCATCAGCATTCCACTTGTCATCCAGCTTTTTATTTACCCAGTCTACAACAACAAGGACTGCACACCATGACCCTGACCGCTTACGCTGAATATTGAGTTTGACAGAGAACTACATGATCCACCACTGTCACATCCCTCTGGCCTTTGTCAAAGTTGGACATAGAAGGGGGATGGAGAGAGAGTGTAGAGCTGCGGGGTATGTCGGAACACTGGGTCAGAAACCTCCTGGCTTTGAAACTGTAAAGAGGCTGGTGGAGGGGAAGAGCAAAACTAGTGTGACATGCAATGTGTTAGCCATTTGAGGGAGCACACAAAGCTGCTCCAGCCCTGTATCCATGGCAACCATCACTGGACCATCTTATACCCTTACTGAGGTGCTTTGTTTCTCCAGAGGAAGTGATTAAAGGAGGTAAAACTGAGAAAATTGAGTACAGGGGGACAAACAAGCATTGCTGACAGCTGTCTCTGTCAGGGGCACTTTTGAAAACCTTTCTCATGGCAAATATCCATGGACAACGTCTTGGTGTTTAGATGTCAAATAACAGTCTTCCCATCAAAGAGTTCCCTCTGGTGCTCCTGAGGACAGAATGGCATCCTGAGGGTCTTCACTAATGAGCTGAGATCATTACACCAATTACTTTAACTTAGATCAGGACTTGGCTGTGACTGAACAGAGGAACTAGTACCCATTGCTAGCCTAATTGCTGGCTTGGGAAAAAAAAGAGGATGAGCATAACAAAAGGAGTTTGAAGTGGAGCAGGGATGATTCCACCACTGAAAACTGGTTACATTCCATCAGGTTGTTTTGCATCAAGCCATTGAGGCTAATGTGATATGTGGGACCATTAATGTTGTTCGGCAATACAAATACAATATGGCTTCTAATGCAAAAATATATATATTAAAAAGCTCATAGGGGCCTATATAAGCCATTGTGGTTGTTTACCTTGCAGTCACCACCAAACTGACAACTTTTAACCAGAGGGTACTCAACAGTTTTCAAGGATTTCATCTGATGAGTCAAATGGTGCTAATGTATGGCCCCTGTTACCATCTGTCGGACACTTTTGACATGCTGAATGCAAAGCACTGGAAAAGAGATCTTCTCATTGTCCTTGGTTCAAGTCATTTTGCAAAATGTTTATTTTGAATACTCTATTTCAATTGCAATAACATTGAAAACACAATTGATCAATTTAGTACTTTGCAATATATTACATATCATATGATATTGATTTTATATATGTCCCAGGTTTACATTTCAGTCCTGTATAACATCAAAGTGTGGACATAGCTACACAAGTTACCAGTTTGATACGGCTTTGACAACCAACTATGTAAAGAGTTAAAGAGTTATTTAATGCACATTAATGAAAAGATGTAATATTAGGCCTTTTTCAACCATTTTCACCCGAATATCCAACTTGCACTATGCCATTTTCAGAGTACAACTCCACATTTCATTGCTACTCTCATTCTACTGTTCTGTTAGAGCCTACTGAAAAAACAGCTCATGCTGAGCTTAATTTAAAATGTGGGAACCACACCACATGCTTTTGGAGACCCCAGAGAGTGTGCAGGTTTAGGTTTCAGGAAAACAGGCGGAGAAGATATTAATTCCCGCAGCTGAGATTTTTGGGCCGGATGAATTCACAGGGAATGGTTGTGAATGTGGGAAAATAACTCACAGACATCCAACTTATTCATTTTGAGTTGAGCAGCACAGACATGGCAGAGAGAAGAGAACAAGAACCTTCATTACATTAATGTTACTCGAAGAAACTCCCTCATTTTCACTTTTAATCTTCATGAAATTCTGACCTTTGCTATAAATGAATAATGCAACAGCACACATTCCTTCAAAACTATGTTCAAAAGACATGTACTGTACTGGCATTTAACTTGAACTACACCTGATTTTAATTTCCAGCAACATAGTCTATTATACTGTCACAGCTCTGATCCTCTCAGCTGGAACAACACAACCAACATAATTCTGATTTACACACCCAGCTGCTGATAAAAAAAACAAAAAAAAACAAAAACTAATTAGACAAGCCAGCAATCTGACTGTCAGAGGGTGAATCAAACTTAAACCACTGGGAAACCTGCCTGATTAACTGACTGATGGAATGTGATTGATAATTAAGAATAAGCAAAAACACACCACATGTGTAATTACACTTCCTACTGGACAGACTAATTTGCTCTGTAGCTGTCCAAATTTCAGCACATCACCAGACTCCATCAATCACACTGGCATATAGAACATCAGCAATCTGACTGTGTCGCTGTTGTCTGCTGATTGCCATACCAGGATACTATAGTAAGAGCTTTCTGTCTGGCTGCAAGACACATCTCCTCACAACTGTGAACTCATATAAATTAGACAGCAAAACAAACTTATTGTAAACAGAACTGTTAGTAGTTGTCCAATGTTTTTCACTTTCTTTAAAGACATGTTGCATTAATTGAAATCTCATTCTTTATTCAGTGATGTTACATATTTCTTATGATGACACTAATTTAAGCAGCGGTTTGGGACAATGCATATGGACCTCAAATGCTCACTGCCATCCTAACATCTGAATCAACAGTACACACTACTTCCTGGCCAGATGTGCTATAACATTACCTAAGGGAGAACTTTAAAAAAAAAAATCAGTTCGTATCCAAAAGTCTCACATAACAAATTATATATGCATAAAAAATAGAAAAAATACAATGTGGAGAAGGGGGAATTATTTGATAGAGTAAAATATATAACTGCATGTTCGCGGATTTGAAGAGAATGACACTATCGCCACCTAGCGGTCAACTACGTCCTACAAACCTACTGTAGAAGCAGTAAAGTAATCCTTCCATTCTATTTCCCGGAGGAATGAAGATCGGGCAAATGACGTGGAAAACTCAGGACAGTTCGTGACAAGTCTGTCACGGACAGCAACGATTCGCTGACTTTCACTTTCTACGGGGGTCTACATGTAGAGTCTACATTTCACACGTGTTGTAAGTCTCAGGACAGGAGTGGGGAGGTAACCCACGCATCTTGTCTGATGTCCTGATGTGACTTCCCTTCAGCATCACTCCGGCCGCCCTGACGTTAAAACTAAAATATTGATTGAAACTTCTGAAACATCTATTAAGAGGAGGCATGTGAAGAGTTTACCTTTTTAGGGTCATCATAAAATAAACCAATACATGGAAACTGTGATCCAATGTTGTGAAACTCCTCAAAAAGTTGTCTGCAGTGTTTGTATGGCCCCTGTCTGAACTTGTAGGCGAAGTTAAGACCGCGATCATCAGGCCGGGGGCCACACCAACACTGAGCCGGTCTGGCGTGATAGCTGACAGGAGCTGGAACCTTAAGTTTAAAAATTCCTCTGAGCACTTTACCGCGTTTGGTGTGTATGATAAAAAGTCAAGTTAAGCGTCATTGATCGATGTCGTTGTCCTTAAAGTATAGATATACCGTATCACACCCACAGATATTTAATATAACCGTAATCAATGTAGATTGTTCAGGACTTCCTGGAAAGTACCATTAATGGGGAAGGGGTGAGGAGGGTATACCAAGTAAACTTGTAAAAGAAATAAATTTTTAAAAAAAGGCAATGGAGATATTTCTCTATAAAATTTTATTATTGTAATTTATCTGTACTACATTTAACCATTCGGAGATATCAAGGGTTAAGGCAATGGGGAAGGGGGGAGAGAGGGCAGTAGACCGTTAAGAACCATGGACTGTTTGGTTACTGATTCATATCTAACAGTCCAACACTGTATGATTACATTACCTTGATGGAATCAAGGTAATGTAATCTCTTGCTTTCTTGATGGAATCAAGAAAGCAAGAGAGAGACAGAGAGAAAGAGGGATGGGGGAGAGAGAGAGAGAGGAGGGGCAGGGAGGGCGAGGCTGGTCCGGTCACCCCTTGAGGGTTGGACCTGAAGATTACCGATAAATTGGAGGTTGGCCGGACTTTTTCTGACGCAGTCTCGACTTCCTGACAATGGTTCGGAACGTGAAGAGGTTTTACAACCTGACAGCCAGGCTGCTGTCTGGAGAGATCTTCGATTTCTCGAGCCTGAAGGGGAAAGTTGTTCTGGTAGAGAATGTGGCGTCTCTTTGAGGAACGACCACCAGGGACTTCACTCAGATGAACGAGCTCCACGGTCGTTTCTCCCCTGAAGGCCTCGTCATTCTGGGTGTTCCCTGTAATCAGTTTGGACATCAGGTGAGCCATAATGTGGATTCAAAAGTCACTTTCTAATCAAAATGTGATTATTGGGAATCTAAACCATCTTAAATGTGATTTTTCATCATCACATCATCATTTGTTATATATATGTACACAACCAGAGTGTTAACTGTTGCTGCTTCACATTCCAGGAGAACAGCAAGAATGATGAAATCTTGAAATCTCTGAAATATGTTCGTCCAGGAAATGGCTATGCGCCGGAGTTCAAGCTCCTTGAAAAAGTGGAGGTGAATGGAGATAATGCCCACCCATTGTTTACTTATCTGAAGGAAAAGCTTCCATACCCCAGTGATGACGCCATCTCTCTCATGACTGATCCAAAATCTATCATATGGAGTCCTGTCAGAAGGAATGATGTCTCCTGGAACTTTGAGAAGTTCCTGGTCAGTCCTGATGGCGAGCCTTACAAACGTTACAGCAGACATTTCCCCACCATTGACATACAGGCAGATATCAAAGAGCTACTTAAGAGGGTCAAAAGAGAATCATAACATACTAGGGCTGGCTGTTAATGAAATTAATTATGACAAAACTGCATGGTTTTGAAAGGATTATGTTTGTAATGTAGTACGGTGCTGTACGCAAAAGGTTTTTCAGTCTCTTTACTCAATGAAGATACTCTTTGAAACCTTTTGTGAGAAGAGATTCTGATAAAAATGTAAAGACTGACTTGGTCTTTGTGTATAACACCGAATGCAAATAAAGGAAGAAACAAATATCATGTTGTCATTTGTGAACAATGCATTTAAACACAAATCCACACACACAGTTTTGGAATATATTTGCTGTGTTTAATTGTTAATCTGTCAGTCTTGACTGACATAATAGTTTGTTTTGTAAAATACTTTGTGACAAATATCAATCAAAGCTGTGATCAGAGATTCTTCCTGTTGCTTTCATTCAGTGGTGAAAAGGAAGCAGTAAAGCTACATTGTACTTTCCAGAGGCACGTTGCCGTTTACTCCAGTGTCTGACTATGCACTTAATTTATGTATTTGAATGATAACTAAAATGTATGTATTATGATAAAGTTTACAATGCAAACGTCCCCATTGTGTTTAAATCAGCTGCTACGTTCGATTGGTGTTTACAGACTGATGCAGCAACAATTGACAGCATTACTGTTGTGCAGTAGGACATTCTGTAAAGTCTCTATTTTGATCATAAGAACTGAAAAGTGAATGCATGACCTCACCTTCTGTTTATTTCTGCATTAAAACACTATTACCCCAGCCCTTCAACCTGTTGATTTTTATGCAACTGTAACCGAATCAGTTGTTGGATTACGATTTAGTTTAATAACAAGTGACTTTAGGAATCATTGGTATGGGTGGCCACACAGCCAGCGGTGATGAGCTTCCTGGTTTGAAACGGGCAGAGACACCGAACTGTTCCAACATGGCTGGTCAGGAAGATCCAGTGCAAAGAGAGATTCACCAGGACTGGGCGAACCGAGAGTACATAGAAGTAATTACCAGCAGCATTAAAAAAATCGCGGACTTTCTAAACTCGTTTGGTAAGCTTCCAACAAATAATTTTGCGTAAAAGACTAGCATTAAGGGTTATCTTGCATAGACACCGCACAGCTAGCTCCGCTAGCTAGCTAGCTAACTCTGCTAGCTAGCTAGCTAACTCTGCTAGCTAGCTAGCTAACTCTGCTAGCTAGCTAGCTAGCTCTGCTGCGGCCGCTAGCACTGATGTTGATGTTTTCAATGGCCACTCCTAGTTAGCATTTATGCTACTTGACAGTTTTGATTTACACCTCGGCATCCTTGTCACTTTCGTGTGATCATGTTGTACCTTACTCACTTTGTTAACAGCCAAAGTGTAAACCATTGCTTTAGAGAGTAGAGAATTTACATGTTGGTACAGCTACAGACCGTCAGGCCCCTCCATCCGCAGTGAACTCGTTGTTTTTGCTCAGTGATGCTATGTCGACAGCCGTCATCCTGTAACATATTTATTGTTGACATTGCGACAGGACGTCGTTAGGAATGACTTTAAGATATGTCCCGTGTCATGATGTGTCAACACTGCGGACGGTTACAAGTTATATTCTTTTCATTAACAGATATGTCCTGTCGATCCCGGCTGGCTACTCTCAACGAGAAGCTGACAGCTTTGGAGAGGAGAATTGAATATATAGAAGCGAGAGTGAGTATAATGCGTTGAAATATAATTCGTCCAGCGTTGTTGCTTATTCAAATAGTTACATTTATATAAATGTTGTTTTTTTCATTGCAGGTGACAAAAGGAGAGACTTTGACCTAGATCCTGATCTAGATATGTACATTATCGCCCCTCTCACCCTATATATTTGGAAAGAAGCGTGATGGATTCCACCCTCCATTTTTTTGGGGCCATGTGGACCAATTTTATATTTTGTGACAGACTTTTTTTGTTTCTTCTCATGTTACATTTGTAAATGGGTCTGTTTTACGGGATGCTGACTCAAGTATGATCAATTTTTGCAAATAAAAATCAACCTCATAAGTATTGGTTTTAAAATAGTGTGCAGCTCAATCATGGATCTGGTATCAGAACACCTTGTTCTGAGTGGATACATTGTCATTGCCACATCTGAAATATGGAACTTTGTGCCAAGTTGAGAAAGTGATTATGTAGTCGAAGATCTGTTTTCACAAGTAACTGTTTGGTAATGTTTCTGGATTTAAATACTATAATAAACATTAGATGATATATCTGTGCCATGTTTAATTTATCTTGGTCAAATTAAGCTTGATAGACACAAGCAATTTTAGTTTCAATTACTGTCATTTTTAAGAATCCTTTTTTCTTTTTTTTGGGGAACAGAATTCTCAAGGAGATTCAGAATCTCTTCCAAAAGTGTGTCCTGGGAAGCAGCAGTAAGTGTAATGTTTATAGGAAGTTAGTAATATAGTGAACAATAAGCACAAAAATGTGCTGTAGCAATTAGCTGGACAGCAAAGAAGCTGATTACACATACAGTATACATAAACCCATAGTATTGGGATGAAAAAATGAGCAATATTGTGACTTGGCTTACACATAGCAATTTATTCTACAAATTTGCCTCTCATTTTGCAAAGGAGGGTCTTGTGAATTATAAGGGAACACCACATCGATGTACTGTTTGACACGTGGATCATTATTCCACTATTCACTATTCCAAATGGTGAGTTTGCACAACAGTGATGACAGTTTTGAACACCCGGTTACAGAAACTAAAATGTTTCTTCAGAATTGGTATAGTTTTGGAATTAGGCTGAGTACAGGAATTGAGTTTGCTGTAAGCGGATCTGCTCATAATAAACCTTGACAGAAATGGAAATCATACAATTTTGTGTCATTTTGTGATTTTTAATGTACTGAAAACTAATGCCAATTCAAAAAAATGTTCAAATCAATAATAACAGCTCAATAAGAACTAACATCGAACTGCTGATGAAATAAACTAAATGGTGCAGGCTGTAAAATGGCGGATACTTTGAGGTAAAATTCGCCCTTAGTAGAAGCTTTCAGGTATTACTGCAAACGCAATAAATCAAAACACTGTGTTCACTTTGAATGCTTCCTTCGGTGAACTAAGCCACAGCTGTAACCCATATTTAAACGTATCTAACTTCAATAAAAACAGATAAGTCAGAATATGTAAAGACAAGACAAAGGGCCAATTTCTTCCTGTAAGATAACTTCAGGGAAAAAAAAGATTTTCCCATGATACATTGCGTGAAATCGCAATGCATTTTGGGACAAAGAAGGTGTCGTAGAATTGTGTCTGCCGTTAGTGAACAATTGTGAGATGAATCTTGTTCCCCACACTGTTTCCATCAATTTGACGCATTACTAGCGAGAAGTTATATATTGAACAAGTACCTAGGTAAGTTATTGTACATCGCGGTTTGAATTTGAAGCAATCTGATGCGAAGTGTTCGCGCATCTGAGTTTTAACGGTCTGACTCCATGTTAAAATCTATCGTCCTTCATTTTGCCGTGTTTGAGTCTGCCAATTAAAATATTTTTAACCGCCATAAACTAAAGACAAACACCGTATTGTGAATTTGAAAGTACGTGTTCTTGTTTTTCGTTTATTAGAGCCTTTGAATGCAGAACTCAGTCATGGGAGCTGATAAAAGGTGAGCAACGTTAAGATGAGGCCCAGTCTCTGTGGCGGCCGTGGATCATTTGTGGTCTAACTTTAAGCGTGTTCTCTGCTCAGGAGGGGAGACGCTGTCGTGTTAAAATTACCTTCTTTTAAATTCTCCCAGTAACTGAAATATATTAGTCATACCATTGCCATAGTTCAAACCAAGGCGCAACCTCGATTGTTTTACCACGTCTATGCTCCCTCACGACCTTTTGCATTCTGCTAGTGACATTCCAGAGAATGGAATGTGATGCAAATTTTAAAATGTTGAATAGCAAGACTTCATGAAAATGTTGTGTAAAAAAACAGCACCATAGTTAAATGACAACAACTGTTTTAGCTTATTTGGTAGAGCCGAAGGTTTTCCCTTCTAGTGTGTGTGAAATGAGAGTGACCACGAACCAACTTGTCACTTCTTTGCATACTTGTTCAGCTTATGTTTTTCACATTAACAGCATGGCCAAAAGTTTTGAGAATGACACAAATAATACATTTTCACAAAATCTGCTGCTTCAGAGTTTTACTGTGTTTTTTCAGATATTTCTATGTTATAATGAAATGTATTTCATCACTTCCAAAAGCTTTTATTGGGAATTGCACAGAATTCATGTAATAAGTCAATATTTGCAGTGTTGACCCTTCTTTTTCAAGACCTCTGCAATCCTCACTGGCATGCTGTTAATCAACTTCTGGACCAAATCCTGACTGATTGCAGTCCATTCTTGCATAATCAGTGCTGGGAGGTTTTCAGAATTTGTGGGTTTTTTGATTGTCCGCCCGCCTCTTGAGGATTGACCACAAGTTCTCAATGGGATTAGGATCTGGGGAGTTTCCTGGCCAAGGGCCCAAAATCTTAATGTTTTGTCCCCTTAGCCATTTTGTCATGATGATGTTGCAGTCTGACTGCCTTGGTTCTAGTTGTAAAGTTGTAAAACTTTGAGTCACCAACCGTAAAAGACCACAAGAGAAGATCAGACTAAAATTGTGTGTATATTGACCTTCATAAATATAACTGCAGATTATTATTACCAATTCTTATATTGCTTTTCAATTTCATCCTGAATAGGATTAGTCGCACAGAACGTAGCGGTAGGTATGGCTCAGACCAGCCCCGAGATGAATCTGAATGGCGTGAGAGGCGAGAGAGAGACCAAGAGCGTGACCATAATATGCGGCGCTGGAATGATGAAAGAAGAAGCGATCGTTTTGAAGATCGTAGAGGATCAAGAGACAGTCCAGAGGTCATTAAAATTATATTCAGTAACTTACCACCTTCTACATATGTAGTATATTCACTCATAATCAAATAACTTTTTATATCTACAAATATAAAGCAAAGGGAAAGGAAGCGTACCGGCGATAGATCAGAAGATGGTTACCAATCAGATGGGGACTACCCAGATCAGGATTACAGAAGGGAGTTTGGGGAGGAGAAGAAGAGCAAGACCATCCTGCTCTGGGGTCTGTCTCCTCATGTCACAGAGGAAGATGTAAGTGTTCATTTTGCATTTGCTTTATTGTTTAGTTGGTTTTACGTGTGACTACCACTAACTATGTAAAGAATTGTTTTAGTTCCATTATAATGAATATATTAAGGAATAACACCTTTTTGCAACAGTGGCATTTTAGAGGGCTGGAAATGCTAACTTTTGAACCGGCACAGTACGATTCCTTTCAAAACTGACAACACAGCATAATTTACACACTGCTATCACAGTTTCAGTGTAGTAATACTCAGAACATGTGGTGTTGATGCCTTTGAATCACAGTCCCTAAAAGCCATCTGCATTGTTTACTCAGATCCGTTTTGCCATTGACCATCTGGAGGGACCGCAGCCAGTTGATGTTCGGCTGATGAAGAAGAAAACAGGTGAGAATCTGATGTGATGGACCTCGACTTCCCTCCAGACTTTGACCATAAGGCCAATCTGCTTCCAAGACCCATTTTCCCATAGCAACTCTGAGAGTATTGTTAGTATATAAAATCTTAATTCACTGCTTATTATTCCAGTTAATTAAGGATCTGTCCTGAGGTAAGTAAGAACAACAATAACAACTCTAGAAAGTCAATTGGCAGACACACTTCTTTTAGGTGTGGTTTTAACAGTGCTGTTCACCTGGATGTCTTGCTATGGTAAAACTCCTAAGGAGTGGCCTATTGTGTACCAAACAGGGCCTGGGTCGTGAAGCAGTTTGTGGAAGAGTTTGAATAATATGCCCATGGACTCTAAACTAACGCGCCTCCCGTCTATATTTGAATGCTGTCTCTAGGTGTAAGCCGTGGTTTCGCCTTCGTGGACTTTTATCACTTGCAAGATGCTACACGATGGATGGAGACCAATCAGGTTGCTTCACAATCGCCAAGTCTAGTTTTAATCTTGGGGATCTGGAAAAAATATTCCAAATGGCAACCAAAGTGCACAATAAGTTGTGTGGAAACTGTTAGGACCTTTTTTTTTTTTTGGGAAGAAAAACCTCAAGGACTATGCTTCAGAGCAAAAAAAATTCATGTATCAGTAGAAATGAGTATTGTGTTGTTTATATTAAAGTTTTAGTTAATTTCAGTGGCAGTAGAAATTAGTGAGATCATCTCCGAGTATTCTGTATTCACGATAGAGAGCACACTAACTTTACCCTGTTAAATGAGAAATTGTCAGTGGTATTTCAGGCTTGAACGTAAATTCAGACTTTATATTGAAGCTACTCAGTTTATGTGATTTTTTTTTAAAAATCCCCTCTCCCCCTTGTTTTTACACCAGCCAGAGATCTCTGTCAGGGTACATTGTACACTTTGCTCCAGCTCAGCCTGGGCACTCGGGTCCCAAACACCTCAATAATCTTCCATACATCATGCTCACATATACATCATTTGCTTGTCTTGTCTTTAATACAAAGGCTATCTGATGGGGGTCCCTCTTCCCCTTCTCTCCCTTCCAACACTGCTAGCTCTGTTGATGAGATTATTGCCAAGAACACTTGACTTATTTTTGTTGTCCTCTTTCAGAAACGTCTGACCATCCAAGGCAAAAGTGTGGACATGCACTACAGTCACAGCAGAAACAAGTATGAAGACTGGCTCTGCAACACTGTAAGTTAATGTCTTGTTTTTATGACTACATTATCCAAACACCACCAGAGAGAACACCTCACACATGCAGTCCTATAAGATAATAGTAACTTGTTTTATGGTACGCTCAAAATTGGAATAATGGTAAAGGTTCATTTGTGTCCCAGGTGAGTATGGTCTGCTGCACCAATGTAGATGGCCTGTTATCTGAGGCAGCACTGTTGAGGAGTTAGTAGGTGTATAATAAAAATGATGTGAACGGTTACTTGCAGTGTGGCCTGTACAATTTCCGGAGGAGGCTGAAGTGCTTCAGGTGTGGAGCAGCCAAAGCTGGTAAGTAGTTGAAGCAACGAGAGGACAGTGTCTACAGACATCCAGGCAACCTGGGTCAACAGTGCTCAGAGGCAACACAGTTTGTGTTGTTGTCTCCTTGTCAGATGCATACCAGGTCCACAGATATGAAGCATTTTTGTCCTTGCTACATTACAAAACACAGGGACATGCCAAAATTCTTGATTGAGTTTTTGAAAAACTGTAAAATACTCAACATCCATATCAGAGGAAGTAAAATGCGGGTTTTTTCTCAGCACCACAGTTGAACATCATACAATATACCTCATTTCCAACTCTTATTGGTAGAACAAGTTCTGATGTTATTTTAATGCTGTTCACCTTTATGTCATTTTCTTAGCAGAGGGTGAAGCTGGCAATAATCCCGGAGTTTCAGAAACTCAACCTACCGGAGATTTTTGTGGTGACAGTAAGTTGTTTTTGTTTTTTTTTGTTTTTTTGATGCCATGTCTGACTTAATGCAGAACAAAAAATAGATCTGAATAATCAGGTTGGATTTACACATGGACTTTCTTCTTTACAGCAATCATCTTGAGAAATATTGCTCCTCTGACGACCGTAGAAGCCATCATGACAGCCTTGGCACCATATGCTAATCTTGCATCAAACAACATTCGCCTCATCAAGGACAAGCAGACAGGCCAGAACAGAGGTTTTGCCTTTGTTCAGCTGTCGTCTCCTCTGGTAAAGACTTCTGTCACATAAGCATGAAAATTATTGCACTGTTAGCATCAAATCAGAATTTACAACTGCTCCCTTATTTGTGGGCCTCAGTTGACTAATATTTCTCTATAAATATTTACATTTTTTGTCCTCAATGGACTGGTTCAGTCTTAAACTGCATAGCTCTTAAAACCTTCCGTTGTCATTTTACGCAGGAGGCCTCTCAGCTGCTGACCATCTTACAGGGACTACAGCCTCCCCTAAAACTGGATGGAAAAACCATTGGGGTTGATTATGCTAAAAGCGCTAGAAAGTGAGTGCAGTTGTGTATAATGCATGACTTTAGGGAGGGATGATAATTCACTGTATATTAACCATTTGATTCTCATGGCAAATCTTTGTTTTAGGGACCTTTTACTTCCTGATGGAAATCGTGTCAGTGCCTTTTCTGTAGCCAGCACGGCCATTGCTGCAGCCCAGTGGTCCTCAAGTCAGGTCAGTATTTTCTGCTAATATGCTGTTGGTCATCACCAGTGGAACAGACTCGGAATAATTCTTTACCTTTTCAGCCACAACAGAGCGCAGACGGAATGTCAGAGTACAGCTACCTGCAAGAAGGATATCATCCAATGTCACAGGTTGGAATAAATTTAGTTGTTTCTTTTTTATACATTTAGGAAAAACTGAGTTTTTGGCATGCTGTGCCAACAGAAAGATAAATGTAAATTCTATTTTACATACTGATTTGATTTACTATTACCTCAGTATTGCTGCTTGAATCACTTCAGAAAAGACATGAGAATGGCTGTCACATTTAAATGCTGAATATCTGTTTCACCATTAGAACAAAGACAAAGAGCTTTATTTGTCATTATACACGGGGATGGTACAATGAAATTGAAAGGCCAGGTGGAAAGTTGGTCTAGAGCCGCTGCACCCTGGGTGCGCCGCTACTACGGGTCAATGTGACCCAATATTCCTTAGATGCATGTTTTTCCTGATAATGGGGGGAAACCGGAGAACCCGGAGAAAACCCATTCAGACACGGAGACAACATGCAAACTCTTCACAGAAAGGCCACATTGGAAATGATGGGGTTTGAACCCGCTGACATAAGCTGACTTAAGTTGAAGCTGTTTTAAACCACTTCCTGAATCTTAAAAACAAGATATCAATTTATTTCCCTAAAATAGGAGTTCCAGACATTCTACGCACCTGGAACAGGAGCTAGCACCTCTCAGGGAAATGGCATTCTAGGAGGTATGTGGTGCTGTCATTGCAGTTCCTATTTATTGTGTAACATAATAATGCTGGGAAGGTGGAGGTGGATTCTATGTCTATAGTAATTCTTCGTGTCTGAACTCGGGATGTCATTGCACATCAAGCTTTGCAATGTTTTTTTTTATTATTGTCAGAGAAATAATTTATTTCATGGCTTTTCTGGCTTGTTTTTTTATGATGAATGGAAATGCTGAGGATTTCCCCTTCAAAAATGTTTTTTCTTTTTGCTCTGCAAATAAAAGAATCAAAGCCTTCTTTACATTGAAAAGTAAATAATGTTTGGAGGAGTTGGCATATATTATTATTAAACATAACTACTGGACATATAAATGTGCAAAGCGCATTCACGGATGAAAACTCGCAACTTCACCTCATTATAGATTTTTGGTAGGCGGTCACGTGGTACCGTACACGCATTCTATTGGCTGACACATCCAGCATTGCGCTACGTTTTGTGATCCTCAGACTTCTGTGGGACAAAAAAGTGTTTTTAAACAGCCGATAAGCGTGTGGGAAAAGGTAAGATAGAAAGTGGTTTAATATCAGTATGGGGAGGGTCATAAACGTTTAAATTACCGTAAATAATAATATAAATCGTCGCTCTATCGCAGAATTCGTTATTCACATGTGGTTCCTGGAACTTATTAACTGCGAGTAATGAGGGCGCACTAATCGTTTATTGTCTGAGTTTTTGAATGTTGGAAAACTGATTTGTGCTTCTCTATTTTAGCTGCTCCTGGAGTAAAGATTGTCCCGACTGCAGCTGGGGTTGTAATCTCTCAGACAGCACAAGTCTACCAGCCCCATATAATAGTGCAGCCGGCCCTTCAGGTAAAAACTCTTTGTAAAACTGTTCAATATAGTACTGTAAATTTGACTGACTAAACTTTTCAATAAATCGTTATTTTACTTGCAGGCTGTACCACTTGCCCAACAGTTGGAAGCAAAGCCCCAGACGGGGCATCTGTCAGGCCTTGAAGCTGCGCCTTCATCTGTGTCTGTGCCCCCAGTGTCCGCTGCCACTGCTTCCACTGTAACCTCGGGACAGAAAGCTGACACCAGCCATGGTATGTGTACACAGTATCCCTTAAAACCTGTCCTACTGAAGTGTGATGTCCACAAGAATGATTCTATACAGGTTATTGTCATGGTTTTTTTTGTATAGTAGTTTTTCATAATGTGTTTTGTAATTCAGGTGTTCCCGATACATCCACCTATCAGTACGACGAGTCTTCTGGCTACTATTATGATCCTCAAACTGGCCTCTACTATGACCCAAACAGTCATGTAAGTAGTGAACATCTTCACTTGTTAGGTCTTTGTGGAACTTTGATGAGTCGTAAGAGTTTAGAGGTTTTATGCATATGTTGGATCTGTCTTCTCAGTATTACTACAATGCTCAGACGCAACAGTATCTATACTGGGACAATGAGAAGCAGACATATGTGCCTGCCTCAAAGGACACTAATACAGGACAAAATGATACTCCAGCAACCAGCAAAGAACCTAAAGAAGCCAAGGAGAAAAAGGAGAAGCCCAAAAGCAAGACTGCCCAGCAGGTACTCGGATTTAAATGTTTCATCAGTGCACATGTTTTTCAGCCTCTGGAAAACCTTTGTGATTTTATTTTATTTTTTAGATTCATGTACAAATGTTTTGTTCCTTCAGATTGCTAAAGACATGGAACGGTGGGCTAAAACCCTCAACAAACAGAAAGAGAACTTCAAGAGCAGCTTTCAGCCCATTAGTCAAGAAGAGAGGAAAGAGGCAGCAGCTGCAGATGCTGGATATGTACTCTTTGAAAAGAAGGTAATTCAATATGATCAATGATCTTCCAGTTCGTCAAACATTTAAATCTGAGAGGGTGTGTTGAATTGCATGCCCTGTCCAACTAGGTTACTCCTCCAAACTAATGTGTGTGTAAAAGGTTTTTTGATCCATAAGCCTTATCAAAGAGAGAAAAAATTAAAATAGAAGACTTGACTCTTCAAATTGGTGTGTGAATCTCTCCTGTACCAAAGAGATAAACATGATAATCATTGAACAGTTGGTACAGACGTACTAAATTCCTTTATTACAGCAAATGTTCAGATCTAAATGTTTGGAAGAACATTTCCAATTAAAAGTAATGGTAGCAATTGGCCTCCCAGTCCCACATTTCATTTTTATCTAGAAGGTGATCTCTGCTGCCAGTTGGAAAATCTGAATGTCTGCATTTTAGATAATTGATTTCTTCTCATTCTTTATTTAGCAGACAGGAACTTTGGAAAGACTCATGCCAGAGATGCCCTGGAGTCCTGAAGAAGAACCGCCAACCAGCTCATTCAACGCTTCTAAGGTGAGCGTTTCAAACACTACTGATTTAGGGAGTCTGGGCATTTGTTACAGTATAGCAATTTTAACGGCACTCTGTATGTGGTCAGATTGGCCTTGTGGCAGCCTACAGCGGAGACAGTGACCCGGAGGAGGGGGGAGCAGAACCCGATGGTGATGGAGCCCAGGGTAAACTGACAGACTGGACCAAGATGGCCTGTTTGCTGTGCAGGAGACAGTTTCCCAACAAAGAGGGTTTAGTTCGACATCAGCAACTCTCAGACCTCCACAAGGTATCTCACATTGCACATATTGTTTGTCCGAAATAAAGCAAGCTTGAAGAATCAGTCCAGACAAACCCAAAATCTTTCATGCATTCAGGTGATCATCTTGTTTCTGCTGTCTCTTAGAAAAACCTGGAGGTTCTTCGCAGATCCAAAATGAGCGAAGCAGAACTGGAAGAGTTGGAGAGAAAAGAGACTGAGGTTCGTTCAATACAGAATTACCAGCTGCCAGTGAGTCCTGTTGTTTGCCCAGTGGACATGACTGCATTCTGTTTTTTTCTTTTCATAACTAGTTGAAATATAGAGACCGAGCTGCTGAAAGGAGAGAAAAATACGGTATTCCTGAGCCCCCAGCTCCCAAAAAGAAAAAGTTTAACCAACCTGCACCAGTTGTGTAAGTAACTCAAAAACATGTAAATACTGTCTTCTATGGCTACAGTTTTTATTTTGTACCTCTGGATTAACATAACCTTTGTTTCTGTGCAGTAACTATGAACAGCCCACCAAAGATGGTCTTAATAGTGACAATATTGGGAACAAAATGCTGCAGGCCATGGGCTGGAAGGAGGGTAAAGGTCTTGGTCGCAATCAGCAAGGCATCACTACACCGATTGAGGTATCCTCTATAATTAACCTGATGGTGTCTGGGTACATCCAGCACACGTCAGCAACAATTACATTATATCTAATAAAGATAGTGATGCTAGTTATGTGGTTTTCTTCCCCAGGCACAGTTGAGAACAAAGGGAGCTGGACTTGGCACTAAAGGCACCAACTACACCCTGTCTGCCTCAGACACGTATAAAGATGCTGTCCGTAAAGCCATGTTTGCTCGCTTCACTGAATTAGAATGAGCTGTTAATTCCAGATTCAAATAATTCATTGTCATAATTTGCAGATAATTTCATCTCCATCAATATTAAGTGATTTAGCAAGAAAAAAAGGAAGTCTGACTTAAGTCCGTGTAGGCTAAATGATTGTCCAAGGTGTATTGAGAAGGTGAATAGTATTTATAAGTTGTACATAGACACCATAAATTCTCTTGGCTTGTTTAATTTTTCTGTGTTGCCATTTTTGTCTCAGCATGTTAAGAAGATTGTACAGTTTATACATTTTTTTGTTTGTAAAAAAAAATAAATATGTGATTAATGATGGTTTGAATTTTATTTCCCATAATATAAATGTTATACTTTACTAGCAGGAACCTGTTAAAACGATAAAGTAATAATATCACACTTCATACTAAACATGAAAACAAATGTATACGTATTATAAACCAAGTGCACCCATCAGAGTTGTCCCACCAGCAGGCAGCGCATCCCGGTCTGACCCAGAACTGGCGTTGGCGTCTTTGGCAAGAAATGTGAATGAATATATAAACTTTATGACTCCATCCATCCATCCATCCATTCTCTTCCGCTTATCCGGGGTCGGGTCGCGGGGGCAGCAGCTTAAGCAGGGAAGCCCAGACTTCCCTCTCCCTAGCCACTTCATCCAGCTCCTCCGGGAGAATCCCAAGGCGTTCCCAGGCCAGCCGGGAGACATAGTCTCTCCAGCGTGTCCTGGGTCGTCCCCGGGGCCTCCTCCCGGTAGGACGTGCCCGGAACACCTCACCAGGGAGGCGTCCAGGAGGCATCCTAACCAGATGCCCGAGCCACCTCATCTGGCTCCTCTCGATGCGGAGGAGCAGCGGCTCGACTCTGAGTCCCTCCCGGATGGCCGAACTCCTCACCCTATCTCTAAGGGAGAGTCCGGACACCCTACGGAGGAAACTCATTTCGGCCGCTTGTATCCGGGATCTCGTTCTTTCGGTCACGACCCATAGCTCGTGACCATAGGTGAGGGTAGGAACGTAGATCGTCCGGTAAATCGAGAGCTTTGCCTTTCGGCTCAGCTCCTTCTTCACCACGACAGACCGATACAGAGTCCGCATCACTGCAGACGCTGCACCGATCCGCCTGTCGATCTCCCGTTCCATTGTACCCTCACTCGTGAACGAGACCCCAAGATACTTGAACTCCTCCACTTGGGGCAGGATCTCATCCCCAACCTGGAGAGGGCACTCCACCCTTTTCCGACTGAGGACCATGGTCTCAGATTTGGAGGTGCTGATTCTCATCCCAACCGCTTCACACTCGGCTGCGAACCGTTCCAGTGAGAGTTGGAGATCACGGCTTGATGAAGCCAACAGCACCACGTCGTCTGCAAAAAGCAGAGACGCGATACTGAGGCCACCAAACCGGACACCCTCAACGCCTTGGCTGCGCCTAGAAATTCTGTCCATAAAAGTTATGAACAGAATCGGTGACAAAGGGCAGCCTTGGCGGAGTCCAACCCTCACTGGAAACGAATCCGACTTACTGCCGGCAACGCGGACCAAACTCTGACATTGGTCGTACAGGGACCGAACAGCCCTTATCAAGGGGTCCGGTACCCCATACTCCCGAAGCACCCCCCACAGAACCCCCCGAGGAACACGGTCGAACGCCTTCTCCAAGTCCACAAAACACATGTAGACTGGTTGGGCGAACTCCCATGCCCCCTCAAGGACCCTGCGGAGGGTGTAGAGCTGGTCCACTGTTCCACGGCCAGGACGAAAACCACACTGCTCCTCCTGAATCCGAGATTCGACTTCCCGACGGACCCTCCTCTCCAGAACCCCTGAATAGACCTTACCAGGGAGGCTGAGGAGTGTGATGCCCCTGTAGTTGGAGCACACCCTCCTGTCCCCCTTCTTAAAAAGGGGGACCACCACCCCAGTCTGCCAATCCAGAGGCACTGTCCCCGAAGTCCACGCGATGTTGCAGAGGCGTGTCAACCAGGACAGCCCCACAACATCCAGAGCCTTTAGGAACTCCGGGCGGATCTCATCCACCCCCGGGGCCCTGCCGCCGAGGAGCTTTTTAACTACCTCGGCGACCTCAACCCCAGAGATAGGAGAGCCCGCCTCAGAGAACCCAGACTCTGCTTCCTCATGGGAAGGCGTGTCTGCGGGATTGAGGAGGTCTTCGAAGTATTCTCCCCACCGAGTCACAACGTCCCGAGTTGAGGTCAGCAGCTCCCCATCCCCACTATATACAGTGTGGATGCTGCACTGCTTCCCCCTCCCGAGACGCCTGATGGTGGACCAGAATCTCTTCGAAGCCGTCTTGAAGTCGTCCTCCAAGGCCTCACCGAACTCCTCCCACGCCCGGGTTTTTGCCTCAGCAACCACCAAAGCCACATTCCGCTTGGCCTGCCGGTACCTATCAGCTGCTTCAGGAGTCCCACAGGCCAAAAAGGCCCGATAGGACTCCTTCTTCAGCTTGACGGCATCCCTTACCGCTGATGTCCACCAACGGGTTCTGGGGTTGCCGCCACGACAGGCACCGACCACCTTACGGCCGCAGCTGCGGTCGGCCGCCTCGACAATGGAGGCGCGGAACATGGTCCACTCAGACTCAATGTCCCCCGCCTCCCCCGGAACGTGAGTGAAGTTCTGCCGGAGGTGGGAGTTGAAACTCCTTCTGACAGGGGATTCCGCCAGGCGTTCCCAGCAGACCCTCACAATACGTTTGGGTCTGCCAGGTCGGACCGGCATCTTCCCCCACCATCGGAGCCAACACACCACCAGGTGGTGATCGGTTGACAGCTCCGCCCCTCTCTTCACCCGAGTGTCCAAGACATGCGGCCGCAAGTCCGATGACACGACCACAAAGTCGATCATCGAACTGCGGCCTAGGGTGTCCTGGTGCCAAGTGCACATATGGACACCCTTATGTCTGAACATGGTGTTCGTTATGGACAGTCCGTGACAAGCACAGAAGTCCAACAACTGAACACCGCTCGGGTTCTGATCGGGGGGGCCGTTCCTCCCAATCACACCCTTCCAGGTCTCACTGTCATTGCCCACGTGAGCATTGAAGTCCCCCAGCAGAACGATGGAGTCCCCAGTGGGAGCGCTCTCCAGCACCCCCTCCAAGGACTCCAAAAAGGGTGGATACTCTGAACTGCTGTTTGGTGCATACGCACAAACAACAGTCAGGACCCGGCCCCCCACCCGAAGGCGGAGGGAGGCTACCCTCTCGTCCACCGGGGTGAACCCCAACGTATAGGCACCAAGCCGGGGGGCTATAAGTATACCCACACCTGCTCGGCGTCTCTCACCATGGGCAACTCCAGAGTGGAAGAGAGTCCAACCCCTCTGGAGAGGACTGGTACCAGAGCCCAAGCTGTGTGTGGAGGTGAGCCCGACTATATCTAGTCGGAACTTCTCAACCTCACACACCAGCTCAGGCTCCTTCCCTGCCAGAGAGGTGACATTCCACGTCCCAAGAGCCAGCTTCTGTAGCCGGGGATCGGATCGCCAAGGTCCCTGCCTTCGGCCACCGCCCAGCTCACAATGCACCCGACCCCTATGGCCCCTCCCACAGGTGGTGAGCCCATGGGAAGAGGGACCCACGTTGTCCTTTCGGGCTGCGCCCGACCGGGCCCCATGGGTGCAGGCCCGGCCACCAGGCGCTCGCCTTCGAGCCCCACCTCCAGGCCTGGCTCCAGAGGGGGGCCCCGGTGACCCGCATCCGGGCAAGGGAAAACGTGTGTCAGTGTTTTTTGTCATCATATGGGGTCTTTGAGCAGTACTTTGTCTGGTCCCTCACCTAGGACCTGTTTGCCATGGGTGACCCTACCAGGGGCAGAAAGCCCCAGACAACTTAGCTCCTAGGATCATTGGGACACACAAACCCCTCCACCACGATAAGGTGACCACTCAAGGAAGGGACTTTATGACTCAAACAGACTAATCTCCAACTGTCAAGCATGTTTATCAACGCATCTTTGAGATGGAGCTGTTGTACGTCAGAAAATACCTGGTTTTAACTCTGTCCATTCTGTGTGTACATGCAGACTGGTCACACACACTTAAAGTCACAGCGGTTTTCGTCGCAGGGAGAAAAAGGATAGAAAAAGTTTTGGTTACAGCATCCACACGACAACACAGACCCAGAGTTTTCAAAAAGCTTCACTTTGGCCAGTGTTTTTGTCCCAGATATGTGCGTTGTCGTGTGAACGAAAGGCATAACTGCAACAAAAAGCCTCGCTGCCCGATGCCTTACGCCATATTGTTCATGTGATTCCTTCTGGCAGATGCACCGTGATTGGTTGAGCGCTTGGTTGACAGATAGCAGGTGGAGTTGGTGACAGCTTGACAGCGTGAGACTTTTTCAAGTGAGCTTATTCAAATACAGTTTATAGGTGGGGAGATGTGGAAAAAATTGGTTGTACAAGTTACGAATTCTCGTGCAAGCCATAAATAAAGAATTCATGAAGTAAAAAGTGACACAAATTGATGACAACTGAACGGTCCCAACCATCTGCTATTTCATGCTCAGATGACTTCAGTACGATGCATTTCCCACCCCAGCAGTTCACAGGGTTAGACCCTGAACTCTAACCTTGTGAAGGAGACAAATATTTTTCTGAGCAGGATTCCATTCACTGGTCATAATAGCTAAATGGACTTAACAAGTTTAAATAAACAGCTGCCTTTGATGTTGGTCACAAACATTTTGTTTTACATAATGAAACCAGTTAGAGAGCTGTTTTTAAAAAGCTGACCTTGTGGTGAGAGTGTTCTGTCCAGCAAACTACCAAAATAAAACCAAAGTACAACAAGGATGATGTTACAGCCAAAACGGGAATTCTTTTATTGATACGCAGATCATCAGTACAGATCAATCGGGAACAGCTCCTGGACGCATGTCTCCTGACACTTTTATAGTCACAGTCCTCCATTTGTGTGTGGTTGAGCTTTGTACGTGTCCTATTCATGAGAAAACAGGAATCCAATTGTTCCCAGCAACTGTCCAAACCTAGGTAACCACCTCATGTCAGGTTGACCTGCTTCCTGTCTTCCCGTTTTCTGGACAATCTGGTTATTCGCTGCCAAACTTGAAAATGTGTTTCCTCTGATTTGAAATGTGACCCACACATGCATTATTTCGCTTCCCAATGACAAACCATAGTAAGCCAGTGCTGCACATTCATACTACTGACCGGTTTATTTAGATTAATTACTTTTGTGTTGTCAATCCACAAGATGCAGAAACAAATCTTTGCATGTCTTCTGTGACACTTAGTTTACATCCAAATCTACAATGTGCGTTTCCATCATGTCATTGCACATTAGTATTGCTGATTTAAAAACAATGTATTGATGGTGATGTGTGTAGAACTGTTTTATCTGCCGACTATCCATCTGCATATGCAAAATATTAAAGATTTTTTTGGAACAACAGGTGGAACACAAGTGGTAAGGAAACAGTGTTTGGACATTGTCACACATCAGCCTCAAAGACCCAACCATAGTTGCACATTCAATTGTCAACTCAGCAAGGGTGTATTCACCCTCTAGGAAATGTCTGTATAGTATATAATACAGATTCTATTACTGAGCTGTGGATGCAATTCTTGCATTCAAGCTCTGAAATGTACCCTGTCTTATAACAAAAATCACAAGTTTTTATTTGGCTAAACTATAAATATCAAGAAGACATGAAACAAATAGCAACAGTGTCTGGGGTATTAGAGTTGGATGTAGATTACTAATCTACATCCAGCTCCTGTGATCAGAAGTTGAAAGAGCTGTTGATTCCCATTCCTCTTTCTGACCAACATCACAAGAAACAACAACTGCAACTTGAGAAAGATGAGTCTCATCTCTCTCTACGGAGAAAATGAATAATAAACTGTAGACCGATAAATAACTCGCCAAGTTGTGGCTTAAGCAGATTTTGGCTGAGGTGTGTGCATGCAGGGGTCAGGAGGTCATCTATTTGCTGGAACAACAGTTAGACAGCACCGGGAAAGTATCATCATGTAGTTTAATTACATGTTTTTGTCTTGTATTCATATTCAGTTCTTTGTAGACTGCATGCTGCAAAACGCCATATACAGTATATGAATATAGATTAAGAGAAAATAAAATAAGTATGGAAAAATGAAACTTTCAAAGTATTGAACTCTTGATTATCTCTATATATAAGATCTTTTTAATTTGTTTTGAAACATGGAAACAATTGTCTGTCTGTTAGCTTTAATAAACCAGTTCTCTGATATCAGTGTGAATTATTGATCTGTTAACTACATCCATCAGATTAGAATACGTCCACTTTCTATGAAAAAACATGAAAATTTGTTTTTAAATTTATTTTAATAGTTATTCATAACTATTCTATTGATGATGTAAAAAACGGTTATTCATTACATTTTCAATGGTGTTTTATTCATTTTTTGGTTGATTTTTCTGATACTGTGTTACATGTTCTCAAGTCACTTTGTGTATGATAAAAAAACTATTTCACACAAAACTGGGCGGTAAATTATTTTATACTGTAGTAAAGTAATTATTCACAAAGGAAGTCATGCTTTTATTATTACGTCTTACTGTTTGCTTGCTTTATCTATGTTCATCTTTAATTGTTGTTTTACTGTAGTTTTCAAATCCATATTCACTTTTTAACTTTCATCTCATGGGAGTTGCACCTTCTGTCTCATGGATTGATTGATTTATATATTCATGATTGATATATTGATATTTCATCAAAATCCACAAGCTGGTGAACTCAAAAAAACCATGCCTAAAACATCAGAGTGAAGTCACATATTTTTTCCAGTCAATAAATGATTGTATTCCACAGTGTTTGTGTGTCAGACCCAAACATCACCTTTCAGGGCCCAGCCATGGTTTCCTCCCGAGTAAAGCGCTCCACATTCCAAACTCCTGATTCTTGACAGGTGCCAGAAGTCAGGGTGCGGGAGGCTGACAGTAGATGGATCAGACACAGACAGGAAAGAATATGTATGTGATCAACCACAGGCAGATATAGTCCACTACATCATCTCTGTGGACTGTTGCCTATAGGGTAAGGTGTCATCAACGAGACAGGGAACGCCTTTGTTCCAGCTGTGGTGCATTTTGCTCTTTCTCTTCTTTAAATGAGTGTGTGTTTACAATCCTCAAAACCAATCAGGAGATAATAATGGTTGACCCACACCCACTTTATCCAGCTGTCCGTTTTGCACTCATATTCTCAGCACATTTAGTATTTACGACTCCATACACAACTGTGAACTCCCGCGTCCTGTGATTCCATATTTCCCTCATGGAGCAGCAGTGAACCACCCCCCGCGCGAAACCTACACGACCACGGGAGGGGGGGTGAGGTAGGGGGTGCATGGGAGGCGGATCTAATGCGACCCCCACCGTTGAGCTCAGGAGGCTTTTACAATGCTGATCATGTTTTAGAAGGCATTCTGCTGCAGCTGACCTCCAGAGTCCGAACGTGAGTAAAGACCCACGAAAACATACATCTACACTCAGTGAGAGAAAAAGAACACGGGAGGAGAGCCAGGGGCCACCCAGGTTACCCCCACTCATCAGAGGGATTTACACGAGAGCCTGGTGACAGGAGCCTTTGGTAAGAATGAACCAGTCTCACCCACGATGAGCAGAAGACAGTTGTGTTTGACGCGCTGTTCGTGTTCTACTGCAGACTGAAGCTGGGGAAGGAGTACTAACATGAGCCTCTGATGTAGTGTGGGTTTTATTCACGCGTGGGTATTGAAATCCAATTGGAAATGTTGAAAACTAATAAAACAGGATATTAGTAATAAGGTGTGTGATCAATTGACAACATGCTGGTGCGTCTGGTCATTAATCAATAAGGAAAGACGAGTAGGTTCGGTTCTCCAGCAGAACGCGCCAACTCCAGATGTCACATTCGCGCAGCCCCACGGAGCCGCTGACAGACGTGTGTCCATTGTCTGCCCGACTAAGGCTGCGTCCCCTCAAAAACTCTTATTTTAAATTGTTCTGAAGTTTCATTTGAATCAACTGACGTTAATGCAGCTGAACAACCAGGGAGTCTCCGGAGGATGTGTCTGAAGTTTGGTGAAAGCGCAAATATTCAAGTTCTACTCTTAGATGGCGCCTTCGATAGGTTCTATCAAGCAGTGTTTGGGATATATAAAAACTTTATTTACCGACAGGTTTTTACTTATTTATTAACTTCTAGCCTCGGTGTGATTTGATTTTTTTTTAAAAATGTTTACTCTACCTTCTCCTTGTTGCTGCTTTGGAGTCCAGAGCCACATGGCATCAAGACTGTTTCCTTTTTTGTCCAGTTTCTGACCAAAACCGCATTTTCTTCCCCGCTCCTCTGCGTATCATCCATACAGTGTGCGTCAAGACGAGAGTAAAACAATCAGTAGCATAACTTTAAGACCTAAAGCAGTTTGTCTTTGTCTAATATCGGATAAATACAGTTATACCCAAGGGGGGGGAGCCCTGTGTGGGACGGAGCTGCTGCGCACCAGTCAGTCTAACCGCCTTATAAATATCTCACAGGTTTGGGTATCACAAATGATTCGTTTTCATCCTACATCCTATTGATCAATTTTGGTAGTTGAGTTGATTTTGACATTAAAAAATGTACCATAATTCTGTTTTGGTTTTTTTTGTTTTTTTTGGCCTGTTTTTTAGTTGCTGATTTTGGACTTTGGATGTGACACACTAAACATCTGAGGATGATGCCCTGGCTGCGTTCACGTCAATATTAAATTATTTAAGAGAAAATTATCAAAGATTAATAAATAAAAACTGAAATAGTTGCATCTCATTAGTTATTTAATTCACCAATACATCTTAAATCCTGGTGTTAGTCCAGACTTAACAAACCTAAACCTAAAGTTTGCTCTTTCTGTAATGAAAAATATTTGTCACATGCTCCAGGTTTACACTATTCTGATCATATTGATAATATTTAAAGTTAAAAGTTGTCATGTTTGACTTTAGGAACGATCACAAGTGAGCTTGTAAATGTGTCACAGGTTCGTGGCATGAATGATTCACCCACTGGAAAGTCAGTAAAAGGTTCAAACTCATCTTGGCAACAATTTCAAACATTAGAAGGAGAACATGTGTGCAGATGAGTGCAGGTCTTCAGAGATGATCATGGAAAATATCAAATATTAAGATTAGAAACACTGTAGATATAAAGTCCAGAGAACTTCAGTTTATGTATTTAAGGCAGTATGGGTGAGGGGTTGGGTGCTTGACTTTGGCCCCCTATCAGAGCACTAATCCCTATATGGGTTTCCATGCTGGGTTCATCGCAGTGAGTAGATAAGCCTGTCTGTGGTCAGTGACCCCAGGGCGGGCAGCGATCAAAGTGGTTGTGAGTATCAAGCAGAGCTGTACAGGTGGAGGACGATATTCTATTCATGTGAGAAGCAGCCAGCTGTACTCCTCTGTCAGAGACCTGCAAGCACCGGTGTCCGAGTCAGCCCCAGCATTTAGTGTCACTTCAGGAGTTATTACTATCGCCCTTATAGTCTGCAGGGTTGAACCGACATGGGATCACAAAATGTGCTGTTGTCTTTTTCTTATTAAGTCATTGACACATCATTGCCCTCCATCATTGATATAGTTTATTCAAAATTTTACATTATTTGTATCTAAGTCCAGAGTGTAATTTTTCTGGTATAATTCTCCACAGATCAATCATGATGGAAATTGCCTCAAGTACTTTTTTTTCACCGTCTCATTAGGACATTCAGTCTACATTTTTTTCTAGCTCCTCACACTCAATGAGTTCATTTCTCAAGTTGTTCATTTGTTTTTAGTGCTTTTTTTGTATATTAGTGGGTTTAAAATGCACCGGCACTTCCATGACTACATGTTGTCCCACTGGACTATTCGGGCCGAGAATATACTGTATGCACTCAAGTTAATCTATGTTGCTCTAAAAAAATCCACAGGAAGGCATAAGTCATTTTATTTTAAGACCACCAGAAAAAAAATCGCTATGTTCTGAGCAAGATGCAAATACCTGAGATGATAAACAGTTTGAATTCTCTTTAGGGCTTGTCTTCACTTTGGATATGTCACAGCAAAAATAACCCTTCATGTATTTATAGGCAGTGATGTGATTCTCCTGGTCTTTCAGTATGACAGTATCAAGTTTTGACTTTTTTTAGTCATTGAACGATACCAAATTAAAAAACAATTAAAAGGAACCTGTGAGGACTAATCTTTCAACCATTTTTGAGCAACTGAAATTGTCCATTTACACATCCTTCAGATCCCGAGCATTGGAATGCCAAACAAATTATAATATTATTATAATAGTATAATATTATTATTAGCCTAAAAACAAATGTCTGTGTTTTCCTAACACATATACAGTATGAAAAATTAGTAACCAATCATTATATGAGGTGGGAGCTATCACTATTAAAACGTTAAGCTTGACTCCTAATGTTTAAACCAATGAATGCACAAAGGTTAAGACCTCTTCCTATGGCTGAAGCCAGCTGTGCTGTATTTTAAGACATTTTCATGTTCAGCTCAATGAAGTCAATTTATAATCTTTTTTTAATTTTGTGTGCTTATCTTGTTGGTTCATGAATGACAAGCTCCATGTATCAATTATACTCTGATCAATAATTACATAGGATGTCAGGATGTTTTTGCTCTGTAAATCATTGCTGAAATAACAGCTGAGTTTCTTTTTCTCAGCCACAATCATTGTGTAAACACAGTTGACAGCTTGTAAACTGACATGATACACATCACTTTACAAGCTTCTTTTACCATTTAGAAAGACAGGCTATACATTTAAATGGAATCCTTTTGGAGTTTACAATTTACAAAATATTTAGTTTATAATGACTTGTTGGCAGTGTGCCCTTTAATCTTTCCCTCATGAACGTATTCACAGTTTCAGTGGCTGACAGTAAATGCAAATTGATGTTCAGAGGATGTAAAGCTGGCTCAACCTCACGACAATACATTAAAACCAAGATTTTAAAAAACATTTTATTCTAGCCATTATGTGTATAACGTGTAGACTGGTTTATCCATCCTTAGCAGATGTTAACATTCTAACTCTACACAGCAGCAAAGAGATAATGATGACATATTTTTAATGATCATAATGTAATCTACAACAATCAATTATTTTGAGCCATATTATAAAAAGTTCTTTGCACGTCATTTCCAAGATGGTCAAGATGGTCTGCAGATTTACCACAGCTACCAGACACATCTCTTAACACGACCCCCACCTCCTACCTGCAGAGACACAAGTCGTGCTTGTTAAAGGTCAATCATGATCCTGTAAATACTCTGAGAGAGTGAAGTAAAAGTGATCTCCAGATCACTTAAAATGCTCACCAGCCTCTCTGGTGATGCACTGGTGGAAAATGGATGATGATTATTCTAGACTTGACACATGACAGTAGTTTAATGAATATCTTTACTTCTTTTAAACGGAAGTTTATAATTTGTGTGTCTATATATGCAACATTCAGCAAATTTCATCTATAAAATTATTTAGAGCTTTTTAAAGGGTTGTAGCTCACAAGAAATGCAATCAAAGCAGTCCTCAAGGCTGCCTTTCCACAAAGCAGTACAGTATGGGTTTAGGTGTTGGTTGATACTGCGGGACGTGAGCACGTGGCCTCTGTCCCCAACAGGCACATGGCTGAGAGCAGCTGGTGCTGCCAGGCGCTGTTTGAACCTCGTGCCTGTTTCTGAAACACCACCTCATCTACATGTCCTCTCCAGTTACTCTCCTGCTTGTCCTGGGCCTGCCCTGCTCCATGTCAAACTGACACAACAAGAGATAGGAAGCAATAGTGGAGATTGTTGCTCAGGCTTTATTATAGGAGCAAAATGTTTTATAAATAGCCTTCTCTTCACGTTAACAGACACAGTGAACTCAGATATCGCAACAGTCCTGTTCCTCAGGAGGACCTTTCAGTCTCATGATCCTTGAGGGCTAACTAGTTGTGTAACAGAGTACATTATGAACGCAGAAAAGTGTAACGTGACCCAACTGGTGTCCGGCAGAAGAGGATATGCTCAGAGGACACTCAGTGGAACAGAGATCAATAGTCATGAGTAAATAGTTAAGCAGTTTTTGGAGCCTACAGAATTTCAGTTTTAACATGTGAGCTTTCGTGGACGTGAATCTTTTGTTCTCTCCCTAATTTTGAGAAATCGCCAGGAAAGACAGCCGGAAATACAACCACATGGGAAGAGAGGTTGATCAGAAGAGGTCACATGAGCAGTCTGCAGGAAACGTATGAAGCTGTGCCGGTGTTGTCTCATTCAGAAAGTGATCTCAGACTATCTGTGTGGGATAACATGTGATTTCGAGTAAAATACTTTGTCTTTAAATGCATTGCTTTTACTCAAAAGTCCAAAAGACTGCCTAAAAGATATGGATTGTTGCTATTAAAAGCCACAAGATCACATCGTATTTTATATCTGTAATATATTTAATAAATGAGACTTTCCAGTTTCCAGATTAATAGAAGGAACTGTTATTTGGCATCAATTATAAAGAAACTGAAAATATCTGCAATTCAAATAAAATATATTTAATATTTTTTTATTATTGGACACTATATTTGTATTTGATGACTAAAATATTTGGTTGAGCATTTCTTACTAGAAAGCATCTTGTAAGTGCAGAAAATGTAAGACTGGTCACTTGTTTGTTTTATGTGTTGTTGTTTTGTTGTCATCAGTTAAGACATTTTTTTGTTCTAGAAATATTCATGTTTTTTTCTCAGTGAATAAATGAGAAGAAGGTGAACATAAAAAAGAAGATAAAAAATGTGCCAAATAACAATAAAATTTTATTCTAGTAATGTATCATGTACTACACATGTACTGTACTACTAAGTTGCAGGTGAAAAACACAAACATCAGACCTGACATTATGAGCCTCCCACAGTGTTTACTGTAAATGAAGTGGCACTTGGTTAGTTTTGTGTTTAATTTGACCTTCTAGTACCACTTCTTAAATAGAATGATGTGTTTTTGTGATTCATGCAACTTTTTTCTAATTTATGAAGTCACCATATGACAACGCAAGTAGTGTAATGACCTTGATTTCAAAGAAAATTGTGTCTCATTTTTCATCTCTCTGACTACCTACAAATAACCTTTATCAAAGCCTGGTGTTGAAGGACACTGTAAGGACTGGTACAGCACATTTTGAAAATGTGAACTTTGACCAAATAAACAAGTAACCACATGAGAGAACCAGTGATCACACTGAATTTGACTCATTTTTAAACTTCGATTTCAATTTGATTTTCTAAAATTTGTTTAGTTAATTTAAAATGTATATGCCTTTTCTACATGACAACTGAGTTTGATTGTTTTGTTACTCACTGTTTTTATTTTTTTTTGGGGGGTGCAATACTGTGATGTTAATGGCCTTCTAATTGTAATGCATGAATAGCTGTGATCTGAGAGGATACTGTGAAAACAATCAAGGGGCTGTATGGTGGAAACCACTAACAACACCTCATTGTATTAAGTAGAGAAGAGGATTTGTTTGTGTCACCATGGTCATGGGGGAGTTGATGACAGGTTATAATGCTTCTAAAGTAACGATAATATGAATTTCTAATCTTGATAGCTTGCTGGTAAAAGACCACCTCACTGAGATAATTACATCTCGCTTCAAAGCGGTGATGTATTGCGATTGTCTGTTCGTATGTTTGTTTGTTTGTTTGTTTGTCTAGCAAATATCTTTGCAACCGTTGCAGATAGAAAGATGAAACAAAAAACATAATACTTTGGTGGCAAAGGGCATGAAAGTAAAATGATGACCTTGACTTTGAGAAAAGTAGGTCACTTTTAAATTTAAACTTTTGTACACTCAGGAACCGGATAAGATAGGAAGACGAGGGAGAAGGCCAGTGTGAGTGAGACCATACACCAAAGCTAGTGCTTTGATCTACCTATGCTGTAGCTTTGATCTATGGTCTTACTCACACTGGCCTTCTACATATGCACTAGTCTATGCACTAGTCAGGTACTACTTTCAGAGTACCCTGACCTACTTCAGGGTAGGTCAGGGTACTCTGAAAGTAGTACCTGACTAGTGCATAGACTAGTCGCGGGATGTTGCAGTCTCTGACTGCCTTGGTTGTAGTTACTGCTGCGCACATTGTTTTCCCACCTATTTGAGGCCTGTTGTGATAGATTTCAACATTCCGTGGATGACTGTGTTTATATTTTTCATTAAGACTACTGTAGTCCTGTGTGGGGTCGGCTCAGCAGCAAACTATCTGGAGACAAAGACCGCTCAAATTCTTCAAATTTTGTTAAGTACTGAAGTTTGGATTGTGGAAAAATGGATGTTTCCCAGCATTTCGCCCAATTTCCCTTGGGCGGCAGTGGCTCAGTGGTAGAGCGTGTGATAGAGCGGGTCGTCCAATGATCTGAGACCGGCGGTTTGATTGCCGCTCCTGCCCAAAACACCCAGAGGTGAGCTGACAGTGGGAGGTGTCAGCTCACCTCTGGAGCACTGCCGAGGCGCCCTTGAGTCATCCCCCTTACAAGTTGCTCATTTGGGGCGCACCAAGCAGGAGCTGCCCGCCACTCTACCTCCTTTGCATGAGTACAGGCCCCCTGTGTGTGTGTGTCTGTGTGCGGATTGTACACACTAACTAACATGCATGTGATTTGACCTGGACTAACTAGAGTGTGCCACTAATTTCCCTTCGGGGATTACTCAAGTATATAAATAAATAAAAAAAAAAGTATTTCAGCGTGTGATTATTTATATTTATGAACAATACCATGCTTTTTCGTATCAGTTCTAAAGTTAGGATAGTTGTGTTGTAACAGTAGAAATGAGTCATCCTGACACAGGTGTAAAATTAAATAATGAATGTAATGATTTATTATACTTGTTACACTCTTTAATTTCACTACATTAACACAAAAAACAATTTCTTCTTAAGCCATAGGAACATCAAACCCTTTGAGAAGAATTATAACCAATGACAATAAAAAAATAAAGAAAATCACGATAAAGCAATTCGCTCTTATAAATTAGTGTTCATGTCTCTTTTTACAGTATTCTTTGTTTAAAAACCAACACTTTTCTATTGTCATGATAATGGTAAAGTTTGTCATCAGGTATTTTGAATTAAGAGTTTAAAACACCTGAAAAATTATTTTAAGAAAGTATTTATTTTTTTATTATTTACTCAGATTTCACTATTCAAGACTTAATTTATTACAAACAAGAAATCCCCTATGACAGATCCTGACTGTTTCACAGAAAAGCTTTAATTATCATTGCCCAAACTGAGGCCTGTACCATAAAGCTTGGTTAACCTGGCTGGGCTTCCTCTTACTTATCTGGCTTCACTTACCGAGACATCCGCCCTCCGGATTTTTGGTACCATAAAGCCGGCTATCAACTCACTAATTCAATCCAGGCCTGTCCAGTCTAGATCTGTGCACACTCACATAAAAAGGGTGGAGTGTGCTGCATGTGACCAATCGCAAAAATGCAACAAACCGGCCCGAGCCGCATATTTTACAACGGAGGAGCAAACAATAGTAATTAATAAATACGAGCAATACAAATCAATAATCCAGGCAAAAAGCAACACAGTTGCAGCTGCCAAACAGCGCAAGGATCGCTGGCAAAAAACCGCAGACTGTGTCAATGCGGAAATTAGTTCCATTATAATATTACTTCCCCACTATGACTGCACTGACTACAGTAACATTTGTGTGTTCCATAAATGTATGTGTGTACGACATTTTTTGTTATGGCATGTGATTGTAGCCCCCGCGACTTTATGAACAGCTCTACATACTGTGTTCTTCCCGAAGTTTTCGGCATTGCCAACAGAATACATAAAAGTACCTATGAATGAATGAATCAATCCATGATTTACTTAAACAAATAATTGATTAATGGCATTTTATCTGTGGCTTGCTTGTAACCCATCCAACGAGGGATTTAAGGACATCATAATAATTACAAACATCACTAAGAAATATATTAACTGTGGCAAAAAAACCTCAGTGCAATGCACACTGTCTGCGGGACTGTCAGCGCGTGGTTGCAGTGCGTTACATGACTGATGTAAGGCTCCAGCAGCTGACAGATGTAATGTAACCCCTCTCCCCAAAACCTCTACCTTTCGTACAGTGATTGTTCAGGCAATTCGAACGGATTACAGTGATCTCTAAATATTCTCTCGCGCCTGAGCGCTCTTCGCACAAGCTGAGCACCAAGATCCACCGGGTTCTCATAAAACGGACGGCCCATTTTCCAAGAGAACTGATTGGTCAGTAGGTGGGGCTGTTATACCTGCTGAGCTCTGATTGGTCAGTAGGTGGGGCTGTTATACCTGCTGAGCTCTTATCCTGAATTTATCCTGCTCCGGAGCAGGTTAGGTGTTCAGCATAGGTTACCGCGACAACGTAGCCAGAAAGAAAGTCAGCCACCTTTATGGTACCGAAAAGCCAGGGTTAAATCTGAAGTTATCTCGCTAAGCCGTAATCCAGCTTTATGGTACAGGCCCCTGGTTCCACCAACCTCAAGCCAGTGAGAAGAGATAAAACAAAATAAAGACAGAATTTACTACAGTATATGAATAGCAACAAAGAAAACTGGTTGATCTACAGATGAATACTTTTTAAAATTTGTAAATAATGAGTATAATTTTTGTCTTTATTTGTTCTGCCTCAGATATTCAAGATATTGAGAGACTAAAAGGATTCATCTTCACATACAAGCCAATAATAATTATAGCTTACATGATGGAATCTGCTCAGTCAGAGACAAACATCTTGTCCAATGGGAAAAGTCATGATCTTGGAGAAGATGTCGGTGTGCCAATGAAGACAATACTGGATGAGGATCAGTGAGTGTTCTCAGTTTTTTAGTAATGGAATGACTGTCTACCCTTTGTCTTGTACATGATGATTAACAACACTTTAAAACAGCATGTGTCAAGCGCTTTTCATATGGAGTCCTTTTCCTGGATTGACTCCAAATGAACTGACCTCAAAAGTAATACAGCCTTCTGGTCAGTTTGATTGACCTGCATGTGCCTTTGCCCCTCTAATGAATGTTTTGCATTAATAATGAGCAGCATGACAGTCTCAGGCGGCACGGTGGCGCAGTGGTTAGCGCTGCTGCCACACAACACGGCGGGCCCGGGTTCGAGTCCCGCTCTGTGCAGAGTTCGCGTGCTCTCCAGGTGTCTGCGTGGGTTCTCTCCGGGTTCTCCGGCTTCCTCCCACCCCCAAAAGCATGCGCTTCAGGTTGATTGGCTGGTCCCAAATTGACCATAGGAGTGAGTGAGTGTGTGTATGAATGATTGTTTGTTTCTATGTGGCTCCGCGGTACACTGGCGTCGTGCCCGGAGTGTCCCCTGCCTCACGCCCTGAGACTGCCAGGATAGGCACTGGCTACCCCGTGACCTGCGTTAGCGGATTAAGCGGGTTGGAAGATGAATCAATGAATGAATGACAGTCTCAGTGAGCACCTTACAGCATGATATCCTGTTTAAGATTACCTGTTGTTTAAATGCATGTTTGCCTTGTTTCGCCCTCACCTCATCGGGTGGATCTTTATAGGAATGGCACTCAAACAATCAGGTATGTCTGAGGAGACTCAAATGCATGTTTTGACATACACATAATTAAAAAAAAAAAGCATTTGACTTATGGTATACATGTGGTATTCCCAAAGGTTTTGGATGAGCCCATCAATTAATATAGTCATTATTTTGTACTGCAGATTTGATGATTCCAATGAAGGACTGGAAAATGAGGAATTTTTGCCCACAGCAGTTGGAAAGAAGCCTGTACGCTTCACAGATGTAAGTATTAGAAAGTATACAGGCATAAAACAAAGGAAACAGCAACATGCATTTTTATTGAAGATTTTCTGATTTCTTTTCAGTTTGAAGGAAAGACCTCTTTTGGTATGTCTGTCTTCAATTTGGGAAATGCTATTATGGGCAGTGGAATTTTAGGATTGGCATATGCCATGGCCAACACTGGTATAATCCTCTTCTGGTGAGTAAATAAATTCATCAATTGTTTTTTTTAAAGAACTGTATAGGTAGAATCCAGCCTGTTGTAGAACACAGCTCAAGTTCTTTATGTTCGTGGTTGAAGTGTTGAATTATTGTCAGGCTTAACACACTTTTATGGATCAGCACTTTAAGCTTCACCACTTTTTAAAAGGTTATTGTGTGAGTAAGGGCCAGAGTGGAGTTGCTTACACATGCACTAGTTGGAGATTTAGTGGCTGTCATGCCATCTTGTAACATATATTATGTTACATAACATGGCCACTTTTACCAAACACTTTTCCTCAAGCTCTCCTTCCCGCCGTCGTTGACAAGTACACACCCCAGAAAGGCTATAACCCAGAATAACTGCATCTCCAGACTTGGAGAGAAGCATCTGGATTGCTCATTCACTCTCATCTGCTGTATGCAGAATACTGCTGTCGGACCAGGATCATGTCTACCAAGATGCTATGTGTTTCTCCCATATTTCATACCCATCTCCCAGCTCCTTCCAGTTGGTTGTTTCACCTAAGAAATTTCTGAAATTTGTGTGGAATTAAAATGTTATTATAGAAAATTGTGAAATATACATGCAGAAGTTTTGTACATCTCCATAGCACTTGTTCAGCAAGTGCTTGAAATACTCATGTCCCATTTTGGCACTCTCCTTCTGAGCCAAACGCTCTTGGACTTTTTTTTTAGGCCAAGAGCCTTCTGGAATTGTTTCCTTAAGTTTCAAGTCATGCTTCTGCAGACAGTTTTTACCTGGTAGCTGACAGCCTTCCAACTTCCATTTGTGCTTTCCAAAGAAAACTCAGATTCTTCTTTTTCTTGTTCTCAAAACTTCCCTCCATGTCTTCCTCCTGTAATACAGTAAGTTCAGTCTTGATCACAGGATTACGTCTTGCTACAAGGAGGTTATACAGTGTGAGCTTTAACTATTGGTCCAGATTGACTCTCATTTGCTACTCACATCCATTGTCTTCATGACCTCTGTCAGTCATCGATTCTTGGTTTATTGCACCATCTATTCCGGTCCTGGAGAATGCTTACTTAGACATGGTAACTTTCCGTTGGCCCTGTGGTCCAAGGTACATACAGGTTTTGGAATAACAGTACAGTGGTACCTCTACTTACAAAATTAATTGGTTCCGGAAGAAATTACGTAAGTAGAGAATTACGTAAGTAGAGATGCGTTTTCCATGCAAATGCCCTAATCCGTTCCAAGCCTACAAAAATTCTGACATAAATGTTTTATAAAGCATAAAAATGCATCAAAACATGTAACAAATACATGTTACGATTAGATTATTACACAGTAAATGAGAGTTGTGCATAACATAAAAAACAAAGAATAGAGTAAAGAATAATAATGATGGTCATTTACCTTTTAACAGCTGTCCTCATTGTTTTTTGCCCACTTTGGTTCATGCGCTCCTATCTCACGATGCCAAACAACAGAGTGAATTCCAGTCCTCCTTTTGAACTTCTCCCACCACCCATGCGACACCTTAAACTCCTTAAACTTCCTTTTGTTTTAATAACGTGTCGATTGTAGATTTTGGGCCATATTCTTTGGCGAGATCAATCAAACGCATCCCTTTCTCATGCTTTTCTATGATCTCCTTCTTTGTTTGTGTAGACAAAAAAACTCTTTTCTTTTCCTCTTTTCTCCATCACTTCCTTGGGGACCATAGCGAATACGTACTGAAAAAGTTATTATATTTGTGCAAAACTATCAGACTACCTCACGGGTCGAGTCCCGAATGCCGAGACACTCCATAAGCACCGTTCTAGCTCCACACAGAGGTGGAGTGGCATCCCTCTTAGCCAATGGGATGCCAGGAAGATACAGCACGTAATAGGTAATAGCCAATGGCAGAGCAGCTATCTGAATGTTTCGTTCAGGAACCTGTTTGAGGTTTGAGAATCAGCCGATACTGTGTTTCTACATTACGTAAGTCGAAATTTCTTTCGTAAGTAGAGGTAATATTTTCCTGCTGAGAAATTTCGTAAGTTGAAACTTTCGTAAGTAGAGACATTCGTAAGTAGAGGTATCACCGTATTTAAATGGAGACCTCAGAGCAGAATGAGCTGCTGAAGTCGTATATGAAGAAATAATGGGATAGAATTCCACTTTCAAAACTTCCCAAATGCCTATTGACCATTGTTTTAAACATGGTGCAATTATCAGATTGAGAATATGCATATATTTACAACAAGATTAATAGTTCACCAGTTTGAACATTATTGCAACGAACTGGCTTTTTGTACCCCACCTCTCGCTTGTAGTCAGCTGAGATAGGCTCCAGCATAACCCAGCATAACTTGGAAAAAATAAATATATATATATCCCACCTATATATTTGAATAAGCTCACTTGAAAAGTCTCACGCTGTCACCAACTCCACCCACTACCTGTCAATCAAGCGCCCAACCAATCACGGCATCCAACCAATCATGGCACATCTGCCAGAAGGATTCACGTGAACAATATGGCGTAAGGCATCTGCTATGTTAGAAGAAGAAATAACTATACATGGACTTCCCAGTTAACATTATTTTAGAGTATCATAACTGATCCAACAATTTTCATGTTTTTGAGCAGAAAGTCCAAACAGCAGGAACGACACAGAAAACGGCAACGAATTCTGAGTGAAGCTAGCTGGATAGCACCAACAGTCTGTCAAGTCATGGTTTCCATTTGGAACAGGACAATCGATGTATCCAAAATGCTCCTCGGGCATCTGACAAAATCGCTCTTTAAGTAACTACATACAGTTCTGTTCATGTAGTCATGAACAGAACTGTCACTTCTGAAAAATTTCTTTTCCACTTGCTCTTTTGACAGGTGCCTTTTCCTTTAACGTTAGCTCCTTTCTCAATCTCAAGATTAGTTAACTTTCTTTCTCCATTTAGCCTGCTAACATTCATATATATTCATATATATATATATATATATATATATATATATATATATATATATATATATATATATACATATATACACACACACACACACACACACACACACAACGAGTATGATCTATGATATGATGACACATTTCCTCTTTGTATGTGTCACAGGTTTCTACTGACTGCAGTCGCGCTCTTGTCATCATACTCCATTCATCTGCTGCTTAAGTCCTCTGGCATTGTGGGTAAGCTCCATATCGGGTCCCCACTTTCCTGGCACAGTTAAATTAAGCAAAACAAACAGGACATGTGAAACTGTTAAACTGGTTAACGACCAGTTAGCTAAAATTAGAAATAATTTATAAATAGTTTATTCTTTTATTCTATTCTATAGCTTTTCTCATGGAAGCAACTCAGCTTCTTTATTGCTATAAATACTGTATATCAAAACATTGCTGTTTTTAATTCTTCTACAGGAATTCGAGCATATGAGCAGCTGGGGTACCGAGCTTTTGGTACTCCTGGAAAAATGGCTGCCGGCATTGCAATCACCCTGCAGAATATTGGTGGTAAGGAGCCAGTGGTTAATATGTTCACACACATTTTGACTTTCAAACTCCCTGTGGCACAAAACATTAATTATACAGACTCACATAGCTTAGAGTTTAGATCTACCATACCCAGGTGTATTCACTAATAGCATTAGTGTTAGGATTAACCTTTACCTTTATTGTTTATAGGATCCTAAACAAGGCTTTGTGGATACTTTTAAGACTGTAATTAAGTCAATTCAGCAGTGAATTGTGAACAATATTTGTTAAGTTCAAAGAATTAATGGAAAATTATTCCTTTTCATTTCCAAGAAGGTGCAATGAGTGCACAGGTTTCAGTCTGTAATAAACGCTGGTTTTATGCTTGGATCATTAGGGCCACTTACTCACTTGTGCCATAGACAGGATTTAGAAACACTGCTGTCAAGCTCTTTTCCCACCTCCATGCAAAAGAAAATCTTTAAACAATTTGGATTCATTACATTTGAGTTCTAAATTCTAATTTTTTCAGTGAAGTTGTTCTGCTGATGAAATGTCAAATAATACTGAAACAAGACATCAGAACTCTCTAAAGCCACGAGGGTGCAGTTACATTGCTCTGTCAGATGTGTAGTCCAAAACCAAAGTTAATCCACTGACAAGTAATAAAATGTAATAAAAAAGACAAAAAGTGCAAAAGCCACACAGTAGATTAGCTGGAATTAGGTATGTTTTATTATGTTTTGTTCATTAATCAATGGATATTTCTAACTGTCTTAAAATCAAATTATAATTGGTAAATGTTTTTCCTTATTTTAAAACTTTTGTTGGTCTAACAATAGTTACATTTATTTAATCCATGACTAGATTTTTTTTTAATTGTAGAAAGCAGGCACCCTGTTATTACCAAGCATGAGCATGTCACTCCTGCTTTGCCAAACACACCATCAAAATAGGTTTATTTTTCCAATATCTCTTGCAAGGAGCACACATCAAGGGCAATATAATGAGATGTTGGGAGTTTCCTTTTTGTCTCGTTTACTTACCACAATTTCCTCCGAGATTAATAAAGTACATATCTATCTAAATCACATATGCATCTATCTACCATCGGTTTAATCTGCATTTCTCTGAACATGTTTGACAAAAATTACCAATACCAATACCACCTTTTCTCTGTCTCTCCTGCTACAGCCATGTCCAGCTACCTGTACATTGTTAAATCTGAATTACCACTTGTCATCCAAGCTTTTCTGAAGACAGATCCTAACTCCGAGTGAGTATTATTGTGCATTGTGGTGTTACTAAAAGTCATGTGATTCCTGCCTGCTGTTGGCCCAGAGCTCAGACACTGTGTGCAGGGTTCAAGCTATCTGGAAGACTGGGCAGTGAATATGTTCGTATGTATTGATTCTCACTGTGTGGGGGTGTGATGAGAATGCTGGGCTGTAATTGGCGGATGAATAGGGGCCTATAGTTGGGTAGTGGTTGTCAGTTATGTACATACACACAACATAAACCCTCACTTCTCTCAACTTCAGATCTAAAAATAAATATTTACCCTGAAGGGGTCTCAGCCACTGCTGTTAATCCTATTACAACATCTTCTACTTAAGTCCAAGAGGTGAAAAAGAAACAAGTCATCACCCCTGTGTTTTTTTATGCCCCACCTGTTGGAAAAGGCCCACATGCTTAGTCGTCTGCTTTGGTGTGTGAGTGAGTGTTTCTGGCTAGTTATGCCAGGGTCAGGGAGCCTAGCTACCATCATAACTGATGTATGACGTGTTAACACTCTCTCACTCACTCTATGTCAGTGTCTCTCTCTTACACACACAGAGACACGCACGCACGCACGCACGCACACACACACACACACACACACACACACACACACAGTTGACAGCAGCAGGTGGTGAAACATGGGTACCAAATTCCGAGGCTGAGCAGAAGGACAGGTCAGCTCAGGATCAGATCTTACTGTTCAGATCCATGGCGTCAGAGGGACAGAGTGGAATGAGTAGTGGGTGTGTGGGTGGGCGGGGATGGAGGTTTTCACATGGTTGCATAAGGGACATGGCAGATATGTGAAAGATATTTGGACCAGGGACTCAACTTCAAATCGACAGTCACAAAGGACTTTCACACAACTGTTATAGGGTTTTACTTTTAACAAAGATCCAATCCCAATAGCTTCTACTGTGATCAAAATGTTTAAAAATATAAAAATGTAATACAAATGAATCTCCTAACTTTTGTCTTTTTTTGTTTTTTAAATATTAAATTAAATATGATGACTGCAAAATGCTATTGTTTAAATACAAAAGTAAATAGGACCATAAGAGATTTTAATGTGGTCTGATATTTCTTGGTGATGTTTTGTTGATTAAAGAATAAGAAATTTCTAATTTTAGCAATGTTTCGTAAACAAGAGATGGCTGTACGAGACTTAATTTAGGAGTAAAAGGACTGAGCAAAAGTAACTCCCAAATTCCTGACATCATTACATCATTACATCTAGGTTTGGTTTATTGAAGGATGGGCTTGATCACAGCCACTTTAAAAGATAATTGCACGTAACCTATTTGTAAGGACTAGTCAGTCATCTTCAGATTACCACCGCTATATCCGCTACAGCGGGTCACAGGGAGCTGGAGCCTATCTCAGCGGCATAGGGCGTGAGGCGGGGGACACTCCGGGTACGACACCAGTGCACCGTGGAGCCACACACAAAGACATACAACCATGCACACACACACACACACACACACACACACACACACACACACACACACACACACACACACACACACACACACACACACACACACACACACACACACACACACACACACACATTTCCTACGGGTTTTTTATTATTTTTCTTTATTTATTTTTTATGAACTGTTTTAATCCCCAAAGGGAAATTAAGAATGTACTGTACACACAGGTTAGTGGGTACATGCATGTACAGTGTATCCAGGCCCACACACACACACACACACACACACACACACACAATCCTCTTGCCGGTGCACCTGTCTGGTCTACAGCCACTGATATTTCTCATAGTATCAATCGCCCTTACTTCTCCTGGATTATATTTGTTTTCTTGAGCAAGATGTGAAAAGACAGTTTGTCTTACCAAATCTTTTAAATAGACTGGATGTTGCAAAGATTGAAACAGATGATATTGCAGTGGGACCATAAAAAAAATATGTTTGTCGTCATGTCTTGTACTATGTAGACAGGTAATATTTGTTAACCTTAAGCAATAATCAATAAGTGTTCCAACAGAGGTGGCTTTCACAAGGCACCACAGTCACTGTGTCATTTTCTTTCATATTTACAGTAATATATACAAAACAAATAACAAATAGGTGATCATTGTTACATTGACACACAGTTATTTTTAATACGTTCATCTCAGGAAATCATTTATCAGTGGTTCAAGGCCATAGCCAGTAGTTCAACATAGCCTCCCAGTTTACCTGTAAGTAAAAGTCATTATTTCAAAGGCGCTCAAGTATCCCTGTAAATGGAGATAAGTATGTTTGATTTAATAATAACATTTCCTTCCTGGACACCAGAGGGATTCTACAGTCACTACATCTGTTAAGTTTGTTTGCTGCTGTGAGGTGAACAAAAGACATGTGTTACATTCAAAATAAGCAGTCACTGTTCTCCTTGGAGACATATGACAGCCCAGAAATCGATAACTGCATCTCAGTTACAACAGGTTATCCTTGTAATTTATTCTGTAAGTTATGATTATTAAAATATTAGTAAAAGGAAATACCCTTTCAATATTTCACAAAAGAAAGGAAAATGAATTTGCCAGATTTCAGCATTGTTAACTTAAAATTGCAAATGGTAATATGCATTTCATCAAGTCAGCAATTTAGGAAGTTAATGCAGTACTTAACTAAAAACTAACACAGTCACAGACAGCAACAACCCGCAAAATCCCTGAATTCAATATTTTACCCTGACCTACTTGCATAGCTGCAAGAGGGCACAAGCCAGTGTCTTATTGTGCCGGTCCCAAGCACAGATAAATACAGAGGATTGTGTCAGAAAGGGCATCTGACGTAAAACTTTTGCCAAATCAAACATGCGAATGAAATCTATGACTTCCGTACCGGATCGGTCGAGATCGGGCTAGCAACGACTGCCATCGGTGCTGTTCACCCACAGGGTGCTGGTGGAAATTGGACTACTGTTGGTCAAAGAAGGAGAGAAGGAAAGTATGTTCGTAGGAAGAGAGAGAAGAGGAACGACTGAGGGTAGGGACGCTGAATGTTGGGACTATGATAGGAAAGTTAGAAAGTTGGTTGACATGATGCAGAGGAGGAAGGTAGACATACTGTGTGGCCAGGAGACCAAGTGGAAAGGTAGCAAGGTTAGAAGTTAAGGAGCAGGGTTCAAGTTGTTCTATCATGGTGTAGATAGGAAGAGAAATGGAGCAGGAGTTATCTTGAAGGAGTTTGATAGGAATGTCCTGGAGGTAAAAAGAGTGTCAGGTGGAGTGATGAGTCTGTAGCAAGTAAGTATGTTCCACAGGTAGGATGTGAGCTGGAGGAGAAGGAGAAACTGTGGTTGGACTTTGATGAAGTGATGCAGAGCATACCTTGAAGTGAGAGAGTTGTCATTGGTGCAGACTTCAGTGGACGTGTTGGTGCAGGTAACAGAGGTGATGAGGAAGTGATGGGCAGGTTTGGTATCCAGGAGAGGAATGCAGGATGACAAGATGGTGGTTGACTTTGCAATAAGGATGGAAATGGCTACGGCAGGAACATAGGGTGACCTATAAGAGTGGGAGGTAGGATGGTGTAATCTGAAGGAGGTCAGTGACTGCAAAGTAGTGGTAGGTGAGAGTGTAGCCAAACAGCATAGGATGGTGGTGTGTAGGATGACTCTGGTGGTGAGGAAGATGAAGAGGGCATAGGCAGAGCAGAAGACAAAATGGTGGAAGCTGAAAAAGGAAGAATGTTGCATTTTTTAAAATTTTATTTTATATACTGTTTATAATCCCTGCATTAGATTTTTAAGAACAAGGGAGATGTGCAGAATTGTGGCAACTACAGAGGAATAAAGCTGATGAGCCATACAATGAAGTTATGGGAAAGAGTAGTTGAAGCTACTGTAGACTAAGGGCAGAAGTGAGCATTTGTGAGCAGCAGTATGGTTTCATACCCAAAAAGAGTACTACAGATGCAGTATTTGCTTTGAGGATGTTGATAGAGAAGTACAGAGAAGGCCAGAGGGAGCTGCATTGTGTTTTTGTAGATCTGGAAAAAGCTTATAACATGGTGCCCAGAGAGGAACTGCGGTATTATATGAGGAAGTCTGGAGTGACAGAGTGCTGTATGTTATAGGGGTGCAGGACATTTATGAGGACTGTAAGACAGTGGTGAGGTGGGCTGTAGGTGTGACAGAGGAGTTCAAGTTGGAGGTGGGACTGCATCGGGGATCAGCTCTGAGCCCCATCTTTGTTCGCTATGGTGATAGACAGATGAGGTTAGACAGGAATCTCTATGATGGAGGAGAAGAGGTGGAGGAGAAGCTAGAGAGGTGGAGCTTTGTCCTGGAAAGGAGAGGAATGAAGGTTAGCCGCAGTAAGACAGAGCACATGTGTGTGAATGAGAGGGACCCAAGTGGAAGAGTGAGGTTACACGAAGAAAACATCAAGAAGGTGGAGGATTTTAAGAACATAGGGTCAACAGTCCAGAGCAATGGAGAGTGTGGAAAAGAGGTGAAGAAGCGTGTACAGGCAGGATGGAACGGGTGGAGAACAGTGTCAGGTGTGATGTGTGATAGAAGAGTTTCAGCTAAAATGAAAGGAAAGATGTACAAAACTGGTGAGACCAGTGATGTTATTTTGTCTAGAGACAGTGTCACTGAGGAAAAGACCAGAGGAGAGATAGTGAACATATTGGTAGAAGGATGCTGAGTTTTGAACTGCCAGGCAGGAGGCCTAGAGGAAGACCAAAGAGGAGGTTTATGGATGTAGTGAAAGATGACATGAACGTGGTTGGTGTGAGAGAAGAGGATGTCGAAGACAGGGTTAGATGGAGGCAACTGATTTGCTGTGGCGACCCCTTAAGGGAACAGCCGAAAGCAGAAGACCCTGACCTACTTGCATAGGCCAAAGATCAAAGCTCGTGCTCTGACCTACTTTCATAGATCAAAGCTCTAGCTTTGAACTATGGTCTTACTCACACTGGCCTTCTCCCTCATCTTATCTGGTTCCTGAGAGTACTTTTTCTTTTCCTTTCGGTTTTTCTATTCAGGGGTCGCCTGGTATAATTCTGCCAAATATTTTTTTTAATAGTACATAATATCAGCTGATTTTGTATCGCAACATTTATAAGAACATATAATGCACCTCACAGACACGCGTAGTTACACTGAGCTCCTGTAATAAACCTAAGGGGTAACATTAATGTAGACTCTACCTTCAGGAATGAGTACATCAGAGGGACAGCTCATGTTAGAGGTTTTGGAGATAAAGTCAGAGAGGCCAGACTGAGATGGTTTGGACATGTCCAGAGGAGAGATAGTGAATATATTGGTAGAAGGATGCTGAGTTTTGAACTGCCAGGCAGGAGGCCTAGAGGAAGACCAAAGAGGAGGTTTATGGATGTAATGAGGGAAGACATGAAGATAGTTGGTGTGAGTGAAGAGGAGTCAAAGGACAGGGCTAGATGGAGGAAATTGATTCGCTGTGGCGACCCCTGAAGGGAAAAGCCGAAAGGAAAAGAAGAAGAAGAAGACCTTCAGGGATGGAATTAGGCAACTGACATTTTGTTCTCTGAAAAACAGGTCTGTTCACGCTGATGCAGACCCACTAAGACACTCAGTAGGGGCAACTAACCTCTGACTGCATCTCAGCATCAACATTAACATATTGTGTGCTTTATGAAGGGCAAACACAGGATGCTTGCTTAGTGGGTGGACATGTGTGCTATGCACAGATAGCAAAAGATAATGCGGCTGCATGATTCTCAATATATATTGCAGAATCTGGGCTAAGATTAAAGACATCATACTAACCTCACTTTTTTTTTCTTTTTAGTTGTTTCAAAGCTGTTTAAGCAGTGCCTTTAAGATGGAACCCAGTGAGAAAATAAGAGATAGCTGACTGATACAGTGATTTCAAATAAAGTAATTCTATATAACATATACCTAGTTATTACAGAGGCTTAGGGCTGATTAATTAACACAAACACAAAGTAGAACACCCTGAAATCACAGGCATGGACTAGAAAAAAACCATTGTTACGTGTCACCCTGGGCAGACTAAGTTCATTCTATAATTGCTAAATTTGGGATCTTTTTTTTTTTTTCCTCTGGCAATCACTGAAGGGGATTATTTTGGTGAAAAACAAATCTAAATTCAGTGAACTACCTCTTGATTAAATGTACCCCACACATTTGTCTTATTCATACTAATTCCAAGTAAGTACTCTTCAAATTCAGGGAGGCACCCCTACCTCAACATGTCTGGCCCTGTTGACTCATACATTCAATTATGCTAAAGATATGACCACACCGTGTATCTTCAACTGACTTGGATTAATGTGTAATAATGTTACAATAATGTTGTTGATGAATCACAGTCAAATTTGAAACCTTTTCCATTGTCCTTAACAATGTTTGTCAGACATTTGTTAACAGTGATTTAGTGCTTCCTGTCAGAAATTACCTCTTTTTTTTAAAACTTTAAACAGCAGATGGAACACCATTCATGCTCGAGGACATTTTAACATGATGGGAATTTAACTTACAACCTTATGATTAGATCACAGAACAGCCTGTTCTGCCTATTCAGGGAACGCTGCTCAGTTACATCCTTAATATGTTTTCTCATGATTACTAACCCAGAAACGGGGATGGCTCCCTGTACTACACCCTGCCTTACCTTATCCATGTTAACACTGTGTAGTCTATTTTTGTCTCTGTGTCAGTGTTTTTAAGTATCAAGTTGAGTAATGTGAACTGTATTTTTCTCCAAACAGTCTCTGGTACTTAAATGGAAACTACCTGGTCATCTTGGTCTCCGCTATAGTCATTTTGCCCCTGGCTTTAATGAAACAGTTGGGTGAGTAGAGCTGACACTGGTTGACCTGTTTTAATGAAGTATTCTGAACATATGTGGTCGTCATCAGTGTACAGTATCTGACTTGAATTTGCAGCTCATAACAGGAAATGCATAATTTGTTCAGGTACAGTACAAATGTCAACTTCGCTGAATACGCAATTGTAAGACCTCTATTTAAAAAGTGCTTAAGATTAGGGTGCATGTCAATCAGGTTTATGAAAACAGCAGTGAAACACACACACACACACACACACACACACACGCGCACACACACACACACACACACACACACACACACACACACACACACACACACACACACACACACACACACACCTTTAAACAAAAGGAAACATTTAAAAAAATAATCAATCTATCATCATCTATCAATCCGTCCATCTGTCTGATGCCAAGTGAGTGCTAAAGCTGAGATTAGGTTTAGTGTTAGTGAGCAACAGTCTAAGGCCTAATTTATCAGGTTTAACTTCTACAAACACACTAAAAGCCTCCTGGAAAAGCATTTGCCTATATTGAGATTACTACATTTCTTATTTATTTAGCATTGACAGAGGTTTAAAGTTCACAAAGTGACAAAATTATTTGACATTCCAACATTGCCTCAGACTGGGAGTCCCATCAAATAAAATGAGCAACATGACATCACCTAGTTCATGAGAGTTAATCTACAAAATTCACAGTAAAGCAGCATCAAATATGTCAAAGGTTATGAAAATGGCAAAGGTAAAGAAGGGTCAAGGACAACTTGTATGGAAACGGAGTTATTTTTGTATTTTAACAGTGAAAATTGGACTCCATGACTTGAGATGCACTTCTACTATAAACTGTTTTTTTTTTCTCACTCAGTTGTTTTCATTTATTCCTTCTTTTGACATGAAGCCTCTTAGATAACATCTTACTAGAGACAGGCTTTACCTTTATGTCAAATAAATGATTTTGTGTCTTTCTCCAAGCAGTGACAGTGGAAACAGCAGGTGTCCAGTCAGATGCTGTTTGCCTGGGAGGATTACACCCTCTATTCCATCCTAAGCTTTTAATTACTGCATGAAATAAACATGCCCTTTCTGGTCACATAGTACCATAAGGATTCACTGATAGAGACATTTAATGATGTTATTTGACAAAGACCAGTGGGAAATATTTTGATTTTAAACACTGAGGACTTGCTTTCGAGATTTTTTAGGAGTTGTAATGTTGAGGGTCTCTTCTGTTTTATTTTAGGTTATCTTGGCTATACCAGTGGATTCTCCCTCAGCTGCATGGTGTTTTTTCTCACTGCTGTAAGTTTGTCCATCTTATCTCAGTGACTCTTAACATTGTTCTGACATGTCATGCTACACATTACCTTACACTTTGCTCACTTTACCAAATTCATCTTTGTGACCACCGTCTGAGTGTGCGCTTTGTTTATTAAAAAGTTTATTACAGCTGTTGAGTCACATTAATTTGATGAGAAATTGCTATTTTGATTTTGGCAGGTTTTGTTGTTTACTGACACACCCTCATTTTATGTCTTTTCTTTCATCGCACTCCTTTGCCATTTCTTTTGCAACTGCAGGTTATCTACAAGAAGTTTCAGATCTCCTGCCCATTCGAAGAGTTCTCAGCAAACAGCACTGCTGTTCACCACAGCCTGAATGTTTCGAGTCATGGCCACCAGTACAGCAATGGTCTGGTTCACGAGGACGATGACTCACACTGCTCCACACACATGTTCACCATCAACTCGCAGGTAGACAGCTGAGTTGAAATATTAAATCCTGCAGGTGTACTCTCAAGTCCCCACAATTATTTTGAGAGATTCTCCTGTTTGTGTGTTCCTCACAGACTGCATACACCATCCCCATCCTGGCATTTGCCTTTGTGTGTCACCCCGAGGTCCTCCCCATTTACACGGAGCTCCGCAAGTGAGTCACCTCTCTGTCACCTGTATTATTTGATAACATGCCAGAACACAATGTGACACTCATATAACTTTCAACTCTTTTATTTTAGTCCATCGAAGAAGAGGATGCAGAGGGTGTCCAACATCTCCATCTTTGTCATGTACAGCATGTACTTTCTGGCGGCTCTGTTTGGTTACCTGACCTTTAAAGGTGAGCTCACCCATGCCTGGACCTGTTTTGTGTGTTTTGAGTGTGTGAGTTTACATTCACGGGACAAGCATACATATGTTTATGCTAAAACATTGCTATGTCACTGCAGCTGTACATGTCAAAGGATTGTAAAAGTCAGTGTTCTGTTCTGTCATTGCGTGCTCAAGCAAAAGTGTTATCTGTTTGTATTTTCATCAGGCATTTATTTATATTTCTACAGACAGCGTGGAGGCTGAACTGCTTCATACATACAGCCGGATCGACCCCTATGACACTCTGATCCTGTGTGTGCGAGTGGCTGTCCTCACAGCTGTAACACTGACTGTCCCCATTGTGTTGTTTCCTGTAAGTTCGCACTTAGTTTGTGTTGATCAGTAAATACGAGATTTTGCAATTACCTCCATGTTGAATTTTTTTATCCATGTCTTCCCATAGGTACGCAGAGCCATCCAGCAGATGTTGTTCCCCACCAAGTCCTTTAACTGGTTGCGTCACATTGCTATTGCAGTCATTCTGCTCAGTTTCATCAATATACTGGTGATATTTGCTCCTAACATTCTGGGCATCTTCGGCATCATCGGTTAGTAAGGCAGCATGTCATCAGCTCTTCCTGTGAATTTAGACAGAGCAATATGCATTTTTAACGTGGACTACTGAAAAACATTATGACAAGAGGCCAGTCGAATATAACACATGGATCACATTAGAAAAACTACTGAAACCCAAATTTAATGTTTTCTTCAGGTGTACTTATACATTTTTCTGAATATATTTGACTGTACACTATTATTTATATTTATATATGATCGTTGTTTACTGATTCTGTTGTCTGATTTCACAAGCTGAATTTGTGTTTGACTCGGTTTCAAAAATTCAAAGCAAAACTGCAAAAGGTCATCAGTGCGCGTTTGCTCATGGGTTGACATTCATATCGAGCAGGTTAGAGTTGACAGTGTACAACATACAACCCAGAATCCAACAGGGCAACTTCAAAGGAATGGATGCTGCTTTGACAAACATACATACATTTCAATTCAGAGGTCAGCTGAATGACCTGAACACAAGCTTTGGATTTTTTGGAGGTGTCAAAGGTTGTATCTGTGTCGATATCGAGCTGAAACATCTGTATGAAAATGTGTTTTAGTGTCAGAAAATAATAACATTGCATTTTATAACCCTAATGACATCCATCAATCCTGTGATGACGACTTGTTGCCATTGTTTCCTGTTTAACATGACATAGCCTCTTGACACCTTCAATATTTAAGATACTCTAGACTCTAGATACTCTAGACTTTATTATCGTAATTATAATAAGATATCAAAATAACAATTAACAGTAACTTCAGATACATCTGTCCTTTGAATGTGCTCTGTCAAGGCAAATGTTCACACAATTATTTTGAAATTGCTATATCATGATCTCCACATCTATTACTTCATCATCTCCAGCCAGCGGTCAGTGGTCTGAGGCTGACCTGGAATTTGATGTATACATGACTGATGTTTGCCAGATGATGTCATAAGTATTTTAACCATACACATTTGTTTTTAACCTTTTATTTTGGTTAATGTTTATCATTGTCATGTGGTTTCTGTAGCAAGTTAATTCAGTATATGACGTGGTCCTGTGGTGACATAAGTGTTGAAAAGACATTTAAAGTAAATAGATACATACATTTGGTTGTCATAAACAATTTTAAAAATTATAATGATTTGAAGAGCGGCACGGTGGCGCAGTGGTTAGCGCTGCCGCCTCACAACACGGCGGACCCGGGTTCGAGTCCCGCTCTGTGCGGAGTTCGCATGCTCTCCCCGTGTCTGCGTGGGTTCTCTCCGGGTTCTCCGGCTTCCTCCCACCTCCAAAAGCATGCGCTTCAGGTTGATTGGCGGTCCCAAATTCACCATAGGAGTGAGTGTGTGTGTGAATGATTGTTTGTGTCTGTGTGGCTCCGCGGTACACTGGCGTCGTGCCCGGAGTGTCCCCCGCCTCACGCCCTGAGACTGCCAGGATAGGCACTGGCTACCCCGCGACCTGCGTTGGCGGATTAAGCGGGTTGGAAAATGAATGAATGAATGAATAATGATTTGACTTACATATAAGCTGTTATAATAGTAATGATAAATCTTTATGAACTATTTCTTTCTCTTTCGCCCTACAGGTGCCACATCAGCTCCCTGTCTCATTTTCATCTTCCCTGCTGTATTTTACATCCGTATTGTTCCTAAAGACAGAGAACCGATGAACTCCACTCCTAAGATACTGGTGAGAACATTTATTCTTCTAATTTATTGAATGTCTTGTGTGATGTAGATATTTCTCATGGGATATATTATTATTATTACACATTATTATTATATATCCATCCATCCATTTTCTGTTACCGCTTTATCTGCTGTTGCGGGTCACGGGGAGCTGGAGCCTATCCCATCTGGTTTAGGGCGGGAGGCGGGCTAAACTCTGGGGGCGACGCCAGTGTACCACTGGGCCACACAGACACAGAACCATGCATACACACACTCACACCTACGGTCAATTTGGGACCGTATATTAATGTAAAAAAACTGAATTGTGTACTGCTCTTCATTCTTAGGCTGCCTGCTTTGCTGCTTTGGGCATCTCCTTCATGGTGATGAGCCTGAGTTTCATTATCATTGACTGGACAACTGGAGGTGGCCATTCTGCAGGAGGCCACTAGATGCTGCTACAGTTACTGTGGATTTTGAAAAGTGGGGTAAACAGCTGCCGTCTGTGAAGGGACCCCAGCACAGCGCTGGGGCTTTTTAATAGTACAAAATATACAGTGTAGCAGGTTTACTGGAATGTCACCGTTATTAATCATGTTAAATTAACTTTTTGATTGTAACTTAAAAGTGTTTGATCAGCATTCTTGAACACATTTTATAATTCTAACAGTGCAATGGCAATGCTTTTGTAAGAATAGTCAGGGCAGTGCAGAGTTTAAAAAAAAAAAATCCATTTGTGCACATGAATCCATCTATAATGGTGAAATGTTAGTTTTTTTTGTTATTTCCTCTTCATTTACACACAAAACACCTGTAGCTGGTACTGTACAGAAAAGATGGCATGACTGTCTGTTAGGCTGAAATCAGGAACGAGTCAATATATAAACGAGAAATAGCAAAATAGCTTATGAGGTACTTGTACTCATATATGAAGGTTTCTACTCTGGATGTATAAAAGAGGACAGTCAGATGATGTCATCCTGAACCAGCAGCATTCTGAACTGTTCATCATAGTGCGTGCAGAGTCATTAAAGTAATTTTACACTTGAGAGTGCACGTTGTGCCAGGTTTTATTATATTTGGTATCGTAAAGTTAAAGCTCATGTTCCACATCAACCAACTTTCCTCACAAACCGAGGTGCCTTTTATCATTTTGAAAAGCACATAAACATACAGACAAGAGTGTCTATTTATTTCGCTGCTGTATCTGTTTGTTTTTTTATTTCAAATGAACTATATTTAACTACAGTGTGTGATTACAAGATTACTATAAGTTAATGGTCCAAATACATTATATATGATGTCATGTTTGGTTTTAGATTAGAACATACAGTGTATGTGATGAAAGGTGTAACGACTGAAAGCTTTGTAAATGCTTGACAAGAATTAAGACAAAGACTGACCTAACTCTGGAATCGGTTTCTTCCTTGGTTATGTTCCTCATGAGCCTGATTGCGATCTTGACATAATGTAGAGCTTAGGTTTAGCCTTACAATTCCCCTTGGAGTTGAGCTCATTGATCACTTAAATTCATAATAGCCTATTTTAATTTTCAAAAATCACTTTTTCACGCTGTAAAACATCACAAATTACAGCATATAGCCATGTGTACATTTATTAACTTTATTCATTGACCTTTTCTGATGCCCACATTGAGTTATATTTCTAGCCCATTATGCTCTTATTCATATAACAATTTTTTGGGGTCTTGATTCAGTGGATTGGAAAATAACCATTACTCCCTTTCTTGCTGAGGTTTAGATGAGACGCTTGACACTACCGTTATATTTGAAATGGGAATGGTTGGGATGAAGAATTGAATCATAGCTGACCAGACTGTCTGTCCAACATTAAAAAACCTAACAACACCTCAACAACCTCACTAATGACAAGGAAAAGTCTGGATTTTAATAATCCCTGCCAAAACACATCAATAAAGATGAACCTCTGGTGGGTCTGGCAGAGTTCAACAAGTAAATAGTTAATACTCTCTAGAATGTACTATGCTTTATTTATCCTGTCATGTTGTCTCTGCTGTATTCGTTTCTAGTCGTTTGATCCTCTTTAGATATGAAGATAATTTTTTTGCATGTTCTTTTGTCCAGTCTGTCCTGCAGTTGGTATAGAGTGATTTCCTGCAAATGTGTTATTGTAATACTGTACAGTATAATTCAATCTCATGCAAAAATAGATAACAAAAAACAACAACTTTGAAACAGCAAACAATACTTAAATACTTGCTACCCAAAGATGGTTTTCATGAATCTCAGTCTTCAGAAAAAATCCTGCACAAATGATCACCTCCGTCATTTTATTTATATTTTATCCTGTTTTGTGTTTCAAGTTTGATTCCTTATTTTCACAGATGAATCATGAACAACAGTACAGAAAATATTTAATACAAATATTCACCACTGTCTGTTGTTTTTCCAAATGTATCACCAGTTGTTGTAAATGGAAGTTTATTTTGTCATATTTTCTATTTATTTTAAGGGATCTTGACAAAAAGACTGACCATCTACTGCTTTAAACTGCCTTTAGCTTTTAAACAGCATGTTCAACCACAGTTTTAATGAGACAAAGTCTATCAAGTATGTATTTTTCATGTATCGTACAAAATTATGTAAAATTTTACAGTAGTTGGTGCTCGAGACATGAGACAATGACACAATTATAAAATAATTAAGAGGTGATTGGATTTTGTTGAATAAGTCATGGCTTTATATAAATAATGTATATAAACCTTTTATATTTGTGATGCATATTTACAGTAGCTTGTAAAGTGTAAATAGCAGGGGCAGTTTTAGTTTGACAATAAAATAATTGTAAATGTTTTTACATTGTCTCTGTTGTCATCATTTCCTTTTGACTGATGCGTAGTTACATAATTAGTTACATAGTTAGTCACATAGTCATGTTAATAAACACAAATAAGTCAATTTAGTTTATATGGATGCATCCCAAAAAAACAATGAAAAGGTTACTTTGAAAAGTGAAAAATTTGTGTATGCTAAACTCATAACATGTCAAATAAAAAAATTTCCTGCATTTTTTTTGTTGTTTTGATGATTAAATATCCATAAACGTTTTAACAATGTATGGTAAAATACTAAAATATTTAACATAAAGTTTATGTAAGATTCTATGCAATATGATGAATGCGCCCTATGTTGGATACAGATTTAGGGCAGTGGTTCAGTTCACAAGAACTTGGCTTGGGGACTGGAGGGTGGCCGGTGGACCAAAGAACTGTACCTGGAGAGGTGTGTGTGTGTGTGCGGGCGCACATGTGTGTGCTCTGGCTCTCTGGCCTGCATGTGTGTGTAATCTATAGAATGTGAAAAAGAATTTCCCTGTGGGAAGACTAATTAAGTCTCATAAATCTTTCTGTCATTTTCAGAAGAAGGTTAAGTCACTGATGATCATTGCTAAAAAAAAAAAAGGCTGGTTGGTTGTTTATCGAGTGCTGTATGCAAGCATTTACATAAATATATGACTGTGTGGTTTGAAAAGGAAAAGCAAACATATCCCGCAATGCAGATGAGCTGAAGGCTGCTTTCAAAGCAATTTGGGCTTCCATAACACCTCAGCAATAACAATAATAATAATAATAATAATAATAATAATGACGATGATGATGACGATGATGATTATGATGATTATGATGATGCATGACCACATAAAACACCTCCCAGTAACCACTATATATTCAAAAGAAAATGTCTTCTTGTGTCCATGTGGGGTCGCTGTTAACCAACTTTGGTTTTTTTGGGGGTTTTTTTCACCTTGATCATATGAAGAGATTTTTCTTAGAAGTGATCCATCAACCATTTTAACATCCCGCCCTGCATGCTTATAATAACAACTCTGCTTCTGCATAGTCCCGCCTGTCTCCAGTGATGGTTCAGACTATTGTATAACGTTGTGTTTGTCGTCTGAGAACCTGCATCCATGAGATAATGCAGCGGGATGATGCTGGCACAGCGCCCACTGCAGTCTGCACGCCACACTTAAAAAAATCCTGCTTCTCCCTCTGTCACTTTAATTGGTTCCACACAAGCTGCTGTGGAGTGCTCACCTATTTTAATTGGACTTTTGCGCCAAGTTGTCCAAGTGACTACGATGTCATCTCTGCCTGTCGTAGTCACGTTGGCGAATTTGTGAAGAGCACCAGTGAGCACCAAGCACTGCGGGACGCGCCGCTCACCAAAGCGATCTGCGGCTGAAGCCTGTGGATGGACGCAGGACGGACGGCTGTGAGCGCATCGACACAGAGTAGCGGTAACACCCTGGCATTATCCAGCAAATGTTTTTGGTAGATCTGCTTGATTTCCGAGCTCTGAGTTGAGCTGCAGTTTTTTGGTTTTTTTTTCGCGTGAAGAGAAACTCTGGAGCTGACGGTTTGTGATCTGGAAGGCAGCGCTTGACTCGGTGCTGCTCCACCCGTGTCCGTGGCGGCAGCTGGCCCCTCTTAGACCATCAGTATTGAAGCCTTCTTTTTTTTTTGCGCAAGTGGTTGGTGCGCCCCTGCGTTTGGAGCCATGGGCTGTACGGTGAGCGCCGAGGATAAGGCTGCTGCGGAGAGGTCCAAGATGATTGACAAAAACCTCCGAGAGGACGGAGAGAAGGCGGCCAGAGAAGTGAAACTGCTTTTATTAGGTAGGCTTCCATCTCATGATGTCTCGGTCCTCATGTGAATTATTGAGATTGTAGATTGTTAGTTGCTGCAAAAAAATGTTTTGGGAAAAAAAAAAAAATCAGTAAATGCACATGAAAAATAAAACGGTTAAACACCTTATTAAGCTTGGGCAACCAATTGAGAAATTGTTGGTAATACAAAAAAAAAAAAAAGAAAAGAAAAGAAAATGCATCTCCATCCAACGACTGAGACCTCATCCAGGCCTATGCATCATTTTGCCCTGCACGGAGAAGAGACCATTTCAGCGCTGTGTGTTTCCAAATGCACAGTCTGTAACTGTGTTATTAATTAGCCAGGACATGTGTCTGCTTGGAGATAAATCAGATATCATAGTGTCAACAACCAGAACAGCTTCCCAGAGCTTTGAGCTGGCCTATTGCCCAGAAGCTTAATTAGATATATCAAATCTTTGGACTACGACTAAATATTAACAGACTTGTACTTCAACTCAACACACACACACACACACACACACACACACACACACACACACACACACACACACACACACACACACACACACACACACACACACACACACACACACACACACACACACACACACACACACACACACACACACACACACCGGTCTGCCCTCACAAAGAAACATGGTTAAAACAGTTCCTTTCTGGTTGCTTACAAGGGTGAAAAAGCAGGTTTTATTAAACATATTCCGGAGGTGGAAACACACTCTTTCTTCCTTTTCTTGTATGTGTCTACACACAAATACACTCACAACTGACTGAATCCCTCCCACTCGCTACTACTTTCTTCACTTATCAACCTGCAGAAGGATTTGTGCATCTACTTATGAATAAGGCCAACTAAGTTAAAAAGGCCGCGTATCAGAGCTGTTTACATCGCGCCCCCTTGCCGCCTGTTCTCTGTGATGCATGTTTCCTGCTGGAAGGTGATAAGGTGTAGTTCCTACATGAAATTGCTCACAGCAATATTTGATGATGATCTGAGCAACAGGATTTATGCAAAAACATGTTTTATTGGGTTTTTCCTCAGTTGCTTTTGTCCATGCTTAGTGTCACATAGATGGTAAATTAGCTCAAAGTAAGCCACATGCCAAAACATAGATATGAACATTTTCTCAGCTCTAAATACCAAAATTAGAAAAATCCCCTTTTCCCTGAAACTTTTTACACATCTGATAACTTTTGTTCGTCTTCCGGTTTTGATAATAGCATCTGTTTATGGTTTCAGAATCATCTCTTTGAAAGGTAACAGTGGGTTTACGTATTAAATATCCAGTCCTCTTTTCTACCCATTTTCAAGGGAATACCCCGAGGTAATGCATTGATTTGTGAGCTTCAGGAGTTTTGAATTTTGTAACCTAGGGACCCAAACCTAGGCACTTTCTTTTATACTGATTAAAACTTTATACTATGTTATGGTAGCAATTGTAACTTCAAATTTAACAGAAATGGACTCAATGAAGAAGAACCAATATCAAAATGAAATCGAATCATCGCATTTGCTTCTTTGGTGTTATTTGGACAGTTGTATGTCTTGGACACCAAGCAGTATTTTCTGGTATGAGAGAAGTTTCTCATACCAGCTGTGCCATGCCAGATTTTGCCTCACTTCATTTTCAGCACTCAGCTTTGAAATTGATAAAACCAAATGAAGACAGTATCATGTGCCTACTTCCAAGTAGCTATCAACTCGGAGCAGAAGAACATGCAGGAATTGATCCCTTGTCCCATTCTTGTAGTTTGAGCTGAAGGAATAATCTAGATGAAATAATTGTTTTATTTGCCCCATTTGTGAACAAAAAGATACTGACTTGTCCTGGAAAAGACAAGTCTTTTGATGATTAAGGGGTGCAAAACTCTGGTTAATGGGCTTAAACATTTTATAATGAGTTCTTAAGAGAACTAAAAAGCTGTTGGCTTTCATGCGCAGCGATGTACAGGATACAAAATGCAAAATCAGTCAGATTCCTCCACTAATTGTGATTTATGTAAATCTCATGAGTTGCATGACACAAGACAATGGTTTGATAATCACTTGCATATTATGTAGAGAACAAAGTTGATGAACATTTTGCTGAGTTCACTGAACCTCCAAGATTTTTACTTTAAGTCATGTATTTAGCTCAGGGCTTAGAAGAAAACAAATAGGATATCCCCCAACCCCCATTTCTTACATTGTTTTAAGATTGTTTGTGTTGTAACATTTTTGTTTGCCTCATGTTGTAACAGAGATTATTGTGTAACCAAATAAATATATGGTTAATGCTACTTTATCAGAGCTGGAAATGGGTAAAAATGAAGTCATCAATGCTTGACATTATTGTTATTAACACCAGAACTCCCAAGGCAGTCATTTTGACTGCTTTCAAAATTTGAAATGTCTTAAAAAAAAAACCTATGTACAAATAGGACCCTGACTTCCAAATGTGTGTGTATTTTAACATTGTTTGATCATTAAAATTTCAAAACACAAAGGAGATCAGAGTATTACTACCTAGAACTACCATAGGCAGTCATTTTGACTGCTCGGAGATTATTCTTATATATTATTTGGATTATCATTAAAAATATTTAAGAATAAATTCATGGAATAGGTAAAAACACATCAGGACACTAAATTAAAACTATAATGATTGAGTGTTTTATTTATTTAATTGACACAACATAGCTTCTCTGCAATTACACATCCAAATTTGAACTTTGAAATAAAAACAAATGTATTTCTGTGAAAAAAACAAAAACAAATGTATCCTGCTTCAAAATAGGTTGGTGTCAGCATTAGACCTTAGCAATTACAATTACTGCCTATTATGAACATTCAGTAATGCTGTGACAACTGTCAACCAGCTGGAGACACTGCTGTTACGATGTGTTTTTACATATTCCACCAATTTATTCTTGGATATTTTAACGATAATCCAAATTATATGCAAATAATGTCCGAGCAGTGAAAACGACTGCCTATGGTAGTTCTAGTAGTTGCAGAATCCTGGTACACTGTTAATGCACATACACACTCATAAAGGAATTGATGAACTCTATATTTCATGCTTGATGATACTTGAAATACTCTGTGAATTGCACTTTTCCCTGTCTTGATATTTTCATTGATGAGCAGTAAATATTTTATAATAATAAATATTGTAGCTGTATCATCACTGTGCAGATTGTTCTACATTTGCTTTAAGTGGTAATTGCAATACACGTCTATCATAATTAGTAATAGAGATCCTGCTGGCAAACCTTGGTAACATGTAGTCTCATCTGAAACGTGGACAAACACCCGCTTTTGGCAGCAACACTGTTCTACCACCTCACCACTCAGACTGGGATCAGTAACAGCAAGTTAAAGCAATGGGCTGTCACGTATGGCGGGATATGGACCCAAAGGCAGGACACCAAAAGCAAATAATTCATCCATGATTTATTAACAAAAATCAAAAATACCCCAGACAAACAAGAATCTCAAAATCAGAACAGACTACCAGGAATCAAACTTGAGAAAAGCGAACCAGCACCTATCTCTACTCCCACCTGGCTTAAAAAGCCTGATCATGATAACACCAACAATGTTCAGGTGTGAAATCAGTTACTGGTGTGTGGATGAGTATCAGGCGTGGAGCCGTGGCTCCACCCACAAGCCTGGCCCATCTCCCTGCCACACACCAGTACTGCCACGCCGAACCGTGACATGGGCTCCATCTGCTAAACTGGCATCAGAATTCTGAGGAGGAAAGTTTTTATTTACCGGTCATGGCTGCATCCTGGTGGCAATATTATGATGCAGTCAGAACATTAAGCTGTCAAAGAACTGGACAGTAATGGTCTGACTGAGAATTCAATGAAGAAATGTCCCAGTAAAAATACCGTTGAATTATAAAGAGGCAATGTGATCAAATCGAAATAAAACTAAAAAGTGGCTCCAATGTGAGATGGCTCTTTACATTAATGCTTCTCATTGTCATGAATAATTTTATTTGTAGATCATTCAGCATCAAAGCTATCATCTGTCACACTGGTGAAATGAAATCACCATCACAGTGTTTCAGGTAATGAAAGGGGAATTTGACCTTATAGCTATTACCCTGAAGGACAGTTTTTACTTCCTAGTCACACAAATTTACCCAAGTGCAAACACACTTTCTTCCATCCATCCATCCATCCATCCATCCATCCATCCATCCATCCATCCATCCATCCATCCATCCATCCATCCATCCATCCATCCATCCATCCATCCATCCATCCATCCATCCATCCATCCATCCATCCATCCATCCATCCATCCATCCATCCATCCATCCATCCATCCATCCATCCATCCATCCAAACTTAATTCCTTTGAACTCCTCTTTAATCAGTCTTCACTGTAGCCGATCTGTAATTCTCACCCCAGGCAGATGATAATAATAGTGCAACACAGACGTGACTCACTTCTCATGACAGGAGAACGGGTTCAGGGAGGAACTGTCCACCCAGATATAACAACTTCACAACTACCCACGAACCAAAAGACTACACATTTGTTCTGTTAATAATGTCTCTGCTGAATATTTTGTCTGTAAAAGCCTGGTGTGTTTTATGTGCTGAATGAACAAGAAATGCATCCTCACTAAAGTCATACTTGGGTTTCGATTTCAATTTTCTACTTCCTGAATATGGAGTTACAAGGATTTTTCCAAACGAGACAGTTTGTGGGTAACAGAAGACTAATGAGCAGAGACACAACACATCTCTCTGGCGGGGTGTATCTGTGTGATTTTCCATTTGACATGAAATGTGTCTACGTACCATCGACTTTATCCATGCTTGATGTTGTGGGAAGTGAGTCTGAGTATTCCCTGATGCAAGATGGTGGTTTATGACATCCTGTAAGAGTGTTGATGCATTATACAACCCACAGATTAGTGTACACTTACCACAGTAGTGAATATGTGTCTTTTGATAATTAGTGTTTCTCTGCAGTCTTTGAACTTGTAATTGGAATTTTGCTGACATATTTATCAAATCTCACAAATACATAAAAAAAACCAAGGCAGTCAGAGACTGCAACATCGCGCGACTTACCCTGACCTACTTTCAGGGTAGGTCAGGGTACCCTGAATGTAGTACCTGACTTGTGTATAGACTAGTGTATATGGAAAAGGCCAGTGTGAGTAAGACCCTAGATCAAAGCTAGAGCATAGGTAGATCAAAGTTCTAGCTTTGATCAAAGCACTAGCTTTGATCTAGGGTCTTCCTCACACTGACCTCCCTCTTCTTTCTATCTTACCCATTTCGTGAGTGTACAAAAGTTGAAAATTGACTGCGACCTACTTTTCTCAAAGTCAAAGTCATCATCTCAGTTTCATCCCCTTTGCCGCCCGAGTAATGTGCTTTTTGCTTCATCTTTTTATCTGCAACGGTTGCGAAGATATTTGGTGGACAAACGAACAACAAACAAAAAAACAAACGAACGGATGAACAATCGCAATACATCACTGCTTTGAAGCAGGATGTAATAATTGATTTCAACTTTCGCACTCAGCCCTCGTCTTCTGTATGGCACAGATGACAAAGCTGATTTCCCTCATCTTTCATTTTCCTATTACACTTCCAAAGTCAGTTAAATTAATAATAACACTTCTTTTACCCTTTTCCTGTTTCGTCTCCTCATATTCAACTCTTTTCACTCAGTATGTAAAGAGTGTGAGAGTGCAAGGAACATTCACGTCAGTGCGTTCTAATGAAGGAGGAGTTGCATGGAACTTGGTGTGACAATGACCTCTAATTTGTTTGGTAAGAACTGGATGGAGAGTGGAGATGAAGACTGGGATAGGGATGATAATTAGAGACAATAATAATGATGATATTGATAAGATTCATATAATAAATTAATATAATAGTAATTATATTATTAATAATAATAATACAAATAATAATAATAATAATAATTCATTCATTCATTCATTCATTTTTCTCCGCTTTATCCGCCGCAGCGAGTCACGGGGAGGTGGTGGCATAGAGCGGGAGGCGGGGAACACTCAGGAACATTCAGATCTATCTATCTGAATGTCTTAGTGAGTTTGAAAAATAGCTTTGTAAAACTCTTGATCACAATCTAAGAAGACCTGTAAACATATAAATACAACCTTACAGTGGGTCACATGTCATTGAAAGTCAAATATGAATGTGCTGTTTTCAGTCATATTTGATCTTGCACAGTAAGAGCACTAGACTTAGATACCTTTGGTGAACAAGATGTGAATCAGTGCCAGACATTTATTCCTATCTTTGTTTCTCCTGCAGCATGTTCCAGGTTCAATTCCACCTGGGGCTTTTCTTTTCTCAGTTTGAAGGTTCTCCTCATATCTGTGTGGGTTGTCTCTTGGTTCTCCAGCTTCCTCCCACTACTAGAAAAATTTTAATTGAATTGGTGAATTGGTCACACTTACGTATTAGTCCATAAGTATGATTATCTACTGTATATGGAGCCCTGCAATGAGCTGCCATCTCGTTCAGTACCCCACCTCTCGCCTGTAGCCTGCTGGGATTGGCTCCAGCAGCCCTTAGACCTGTGTGTTGGACAAGCTGCTGAAGGTGAGATGATCAAAATCATCTCGAAGAAGATTAATGAATATGCTTCTCCTAATTCAAGATGACTCAGGTACTTTTTGCCTCTGATGTTTTCACAGCAGTATCTTTCTTACTTGCTAGGAAACTTGTTTGCCTTTCCAAACTGGGGTCAGACAAACACAATTTGCTGGAGGTAATGGTACCTAAGGTGCAAAAAAGCCTGAACTACCCCTCTGACTGAGACTGGAGACAATTCATGAACTGTTGACTGTACCCATTCATTCTCCCATTGAAACAGTTCAGGATCTAGTTAATAGTTTATTGATCTTTAATATTGCCAGATACAATTCACATGAGATTTAATACACACAAAGACCATGCTCCCCAGATTAATGGATATGGTAAATGTTTTAGACAAACTGAATTAGGAAGTAGGCTACTGCACACATGCTGCTTGAATGTATCCCTGGAGAATTTAGACGGATTTACTGTTTTGATTACTGGCACCTTTAATGTTATGGCTTCTTTCATTTTTCACAGCGTAAAAAAAAGGTCAGCTCTTGTTTCATTGTGATGTGACATCATATGTTGTGCAAGTGTACATAAAAAATGCATTTGCATGAGGGCAATGGCATTTGTGTCATCTTTAAATAGTTATTGACGCTCTTGAAAGTCTATACAAATGTACTCAAAGACACACACACACACATGCATGCACGCACGCACGCACGCACACACACACACACACACACACACACACACACAGACACAGTACAGTACATACACCATACACACACAATGTCATTTTAATTAAAAAAAACATTTTTTTCACTTGATTTTGCTCATATCAAATAGCCTCATTTTTACGGTTCAACTAATGATCTTGAGAGGTGTCGTTTCGGTGTTTTCTAATCATCATAGCTAGGCTTCATGTTTCCCGCCGATTGCAGTCCCTGCCAGGAAATCAAATATGCCTGTGTTCCAATTTTTCTAATTAAAGCATTGTCTCCTGTTTCTTGTCAAAGGTAGTTTCAGCGAGTGCCTTTGCTATTTGTAACTCCCCTTCTGTCTCTGAGATATGTGAACCCACTGCCCTGCCATTTGTAAATTCTCTATCACATGCATGTCATCAAATGTAAAATGTACACATCCAAAATTTCAGTCACCGTCCAGTTGCTTAGTGTTTGGAGTAAAACAGTCTTTCTCTGGATAGTAATAGATGTGCAGAGAAATGCCCATTTGGTTGTGAGTCTAAATCCATAAAAGTAATGGTGGCAGTTGGATTAGCTGTGAAGCAGGTTATTCAGGTGCATTACCTTTAAGTAGCAAGACACGATGGTATTAATGTAAGACCATGTCTTTATTGACCTCAAAATACCAATGTGCCAACAATGCATCTGACTAGAGCTCATTTTAACCGTAATCCAACACACCATCAAGCCCACAAATGGGTGCAAATGCATGTGCTTTTTTTTGAACACTGTGACTGCTGGGTGTAAAAATAAGTGTGTCTGTTGGATAGACGATGACGATGGTGACTTTTAGTGCTGCACTGTAAACAAGAGGGATGGAGCACAAAGAATCCATGAAATGTACTTATAAGTATGATAGACATTAATAGTCATTTTGAAAGCCTAAACCTTGTTGATTGGTTTTCATTTAATATCTCAAATTAAAATTTCAAATCAAACACAACCAAAAATGTGATTTATTTAGTTTATTCTCACTGTATATATTCATTTGTTTCCTTGAGATCTTTTTCTGTTTGCCTACAAAACGTGTACATGTGTTGGTTTTGGTGAAGCAATGTGGTGCTTTTGTAATACGTACCAATTAATCCTGTACATGCTAGGCTAGCCTCATTGCACTTACCCTGCTCGAGCTTTATATTCCAACATTTATTGAGACATGTTTTGCAGGTCGAGGCAAACTTAGTTTACACAACACTATTACCGTTGTTATACAACACAGAATTTCATATATTGCACTTTAATGTGGTGGTGAGATTTATTGATTACACAGAACAGCCCCGCAGCAAACCTGGTATTCAGGGGATCCCTGCATTACACCTCAGAGTTTGACAGGTCTCCTTGGTTTATGTACTTAAGTACAGTGCAGTTAAAATCTTGTATATAAAGCCGTCTGTGCAATCATAAAAACAACTTTTTCTCTCACCAAAACACATACCTGACTAAGCATTTTAGCACATGGGATTTGAGGTGAATGAATGAATTTTCTTTCCTTTGTATTCTTTTTATGTGTAGGCTTTCAGTATGTTCTTTTAATCCCTCTACTCAGCATTTCACAGGTTGAATCCGTTTTCTGATGTGTGTGATTGCATAGCATGTGAGCCGATAGGACAGTATCTGATGTGAGAGTAAGCAGTATGACTCTCAGGCAAACACCAGCTGTTATGGCTGGTGTTTGATGGCAGTTTAGATTGATTAGCAGAGAGTCATGAAGCAGTGATGAGGAACAGAACATCGGAATGTGGGAAGCTTTATATCTGCCAGAATTTTCATATTAAAAATCAAAATAAAACAAATGTGTATGTGACTGTGCAGACTACAATACATATATTAACTAATCTATCCATCCATCCATCCATCCATCCATCCATCCATCTCTGTTAGAACATGAGGTGCTGTGTTCTGGATTGAACATATACTTTATGGGGCAACCTGACAATAATGAATTGCAGTAACCCAGCCTGAATGTTACAAAGGCATGGACAACCTTTCCTGCATTTTGTTGGGTTAATATACAGGTATGTCTGACTTTGCAACATGGTTAAAGTGAAAGAAGACTGGAAGTTTGTTCTTTGTGGGAATTGTAGGACATCTAGTTTGGCTGTGTCATTAGAAAAAAAAAAAACATTTCTGAAATGTTGTGGCAAGGAACAGTTATATGAGTTTTATTTAGATTTAATAGCAGGAGGTTCTCAGTGATCCCGGATTTAACATCCTTAACGTGCTTGAAGTCTAGCAAAGTGAGGTCATGTTTGGCTGAACTGACAGGTATAGCTGCATGTCATCTGCATCGCAGTGGACATTTATATACAGTATTTTCCGCACTATAAGGCGCACCTAAAAGCCTATAATTTTCTCATAATCCCGTAGTGCGCCTTATAACCCGATGCGCCTTGTATATTAATATATTATATATTAATATTAATATTAGTATTGGTTAAAAACAAGATCGCTGAAAAAAAAAACCCAGCAGTCATGCTGCACTATGTCACCAGGGGCACCCTCAGACAGTATTCAGGCCATACTACGCCCCCTAACAACGGTAGTCAAAGGGGGGGGCCGAAGTGACCGCCGTGGCAGCGGGGGGGGGGGGTCAAACATAAATAGTTAAATAATATACATACATATTAACATCTGCAACATATGAAATTTACATATTCACATATTGGAAACATATTAACATCATATTATCAGAGTCATGAATGCTCTAGCTAGTGGATGGATAGCGCAATTACAGCTGCTAGTTTTTTAAATCTATTTTAATATTTTTTATTATACTGTATGTGCCTTATAATCCGGTGCGCCTTATATATGAAATAAATTGTAAAATAAACAATTCATTAAAGGTGCGCCTTATAATCCAGTGTGCCTTATAGTACAGAAAATGCTGTAATTTTTCCTGATAATATTGCCCAGGGGATTCATATAAAGCATGAATAAAAATAGGTCGGATCAATTAACGCTGCAAAATACCCTATTTAACTTCTCTGTACGTGGAAGAATTATCAAGAACACCTGATAATCTTCCAGATAATCATGATCTAAACAGTTCAGTGGAGATCCTCTGAAGTTAACTGAATATTCCAGTATCTGTCATAGAATCTGATAATCAGTTGTGTCAGTCAGTATTGAGATCCAATAAGATTAATCACAAACATAAGTCTGTTATCAGATGCTATTAAAAGGTAATTTGTGCCTTTCACTACTGCTCTCTATGTGCTTTGATGAATTGAGAATCTGTTTTTTGTTTTTTTTAGAGAAGAGGTTTAATAACAGCTGTTTCAAATGACTGAGGTACGTAACCGGGGAGGCATGGTGGTGCAGTGGGTAGCGCTGTCGCCGCACAGCAAGGCGGTTACGGGTTTCGAGTCCCGCTTTGTGCAGAGTTTACATGTTCTCCCTTTGTCAGTGTGGGTTCTCTCCGAGTTCTCTGGAGTCCTCCCACATCCAAAACCATGCGCTTCAGGTTATTGGCCATTCCAAATTGCCAATAGTGTGTGAGTGTGAGTGTGCATGGTCGTGTGTCTCTGTGCGGCGCACTGGCGTCGTACCCATAGTTTGCCCCGCCTCAGGCCCAAGCCAGTTGGGATAGGCTCCAGCTCCGCGTGACCCGCCACAGCGGGTAATATGGTGATTAAAGATAGTTGGATGGAAGTACATTACCTGTCGATAAGGAAAGACTAATTATATTTAGCAATGGGATAGTAATTGAGGGAAAGACTTCTTTAAGTAGTTTAGTTGGGACTGGGTCTAAGAGACAACTGTATGGTTTAGATGAGGCAATAGTTAGGTGGTTGTTTGTTGTAGGTTGATGAGGGAGAAGCTATCCAAATAACAATAATAACATGTCCAATTCCTTTGCTCAGGGATAAGTCAGTTTTACATGATGGCAGAATCTGATGAATCTCATCCCTAATTGAGTTGATTTTGTTAATGAAGAAACTAATGAAACTGAGATCAGTAATAGGTTGTTCTGGTCTTGCAGAGGGCCTTCCTATTTGTTTTTAGGCGGTCTGACATTTAGTTGAGCACCATATTCTTTCCAGGCTTCGGGTTGTTTGCTTTAATGATCTAATTTGGGAATTAAAACATGGAGCTCTCCTCTTTAGCTTAATTTTTTTAATTATTATGGGAGCAATCGAGCAAAGCTTTGTGTGCATCAAGTCCCCAGCACCACCTTCAAGATGAACTATTTGGGAGGGACTAACGGTACCACACGACTCCTCGGTAATAATAACGCTCAATAATGAGTGTAGTGCTAATGGAATCACTTCCCTCAATGTAGCCACAGTGCCATCAGGCAGACCTCTAGTACATACAGTTTTGCCTGATGGCTTGTAGTCCGGGCGGCACGGTGGTCCAGTGGGTAGCACTATTGCCCCGCAGCAAGATGGTTCCAGGTTTGAGTCCTGCTCTGTGCGGGGAGTTTGCATGTGTTTTTGTTGGTTCTTTCCAGGTTCTTTGGCTTCCTCCCAGCTCCATGAAACGTGCACTTCAGCTTAACTGGTTGGTTTTAAATTGTCCGTAGGTGTGAATGTGTGAGGGCATGGTTGTTTGTCTGTAATGTTGGTGTGCTGGCTTCACACCCGGAGTGTCCCCCACCTCTTCCCCATAAGTTTGCTGGGAGAGGCCCCAACAACACCGTGACCCGTAAAAAGTGGAAAGCGATTTAGAATATGAATGTGTGAATAATGGTTTTGAAGTCCATCCATCCATCCATCCATCCATCCATCCATCCATTCATATTCTTGTAGATGAGACAATCACAATGGTCTAGAGCTGCTTATCTGCCTTGTGAGTTATGGGTCTGCTAAAGCCTATCTCAGCTGGCTACAGGTGAAAGACAGTGTACGCCTCATTGGAGCGCGACACATATGTGAGAAGAAGATCCAAATAGTAATTAAAGTTATGAGTGAGTTTCTTTGCTTTCTGGGAGAAGCTAATTGTCTAATAATGAGGTGAATGCAGTACTAAGGCAGTCATTATTATCATCAACATGAAAGTTAAAATCTCCCACAATACGAAGTGTCTGCTTTGTTTTCAGAAGTAAAAATCTGGAAATTTAGATAGAAAATCAGAGAATGCACTCAGGTATACTATAATAATCAGGACTGGCTGGATTGAATTTAAAGTTGAGAGCCACAGTCTCAAAATAAGACTTTCAAATGAGGCTCTGAGTTGAAAAGGGCTCCACCTCTTCGCCCAGTGAGAGTTTACATGACTGGGACGAGTGGCTTTGCTCATGGTGAAATACAGTAATCTTCAGGACACTGCCAGGTTTCAGTCAGACAAAAATATCTATATGGTGAGCTAATATAAGATCATTTATTAAAAATTCTTTAGATCCCAGTGAACAAATATTTAATAATCCACATGTAATGTTCTTATTTAGGTGCAATTCTTCGGTGGTATTCTAAACTGTCACTATTTGTCCAAGTTGAGTCTCTTCTGCTTGATTCAATGAGTGATTTACAGGAATTGCAGGGAAGTGTTTAGGACTACATCGCTGCCTCTGGATAGTCAGAATTTTCGCTGCTCAAACAAACTCAGCCTCATACCTGGAAATGAGAGCTGCTTTCGCCAGCACCTCCAAGTTTGACTCTACGTCATGAACTCTGGCCCTGGAGAGACATCCCAATATGGCCATTATAGTTGCTAACTTCACGTTTCTGAGGATGGACTTGACAATCCTCAGCAGTTGTGTTGGTTATTGACGAAAACCTAGTCAAACTGGGTTTGACTCTATATTGCAGAACCAGGTCTCCAATTCATTAAGTCTCACAAATAGCCAGACCTATGTAAATAATTTATGTCAAGTAAAAACATGACTCTCTCTCAAGAGATAATAAAGAACTGCAATTACCGGTACATTTTTTAAAAATTATTTACCAGTTTGTACAAAATCTAATTCAAATAATCAAATATTTCCCAACTATGTGATAATACATGTGTATATAATGGTGTTGTGACTATCAAAAACCAAATGTAGTCACTGAGAGGAGAAAGAGTGGGGCTCTGTCTGACACGCCAAGTCCACGGAGAAAACACGAGGCACCATTGCAGTTGTGTACATTTAATTTGCATTTAGTGAAGAACAGTGAAATTGCAGACGACTGGACTAGACTTAGATAATAGTTAGATAGATAATTGATAATAGTTTACTCTTTGCGGTCAACAGAAATATCGACACCGCACCTCACACTCTCTCTGTACCAAGCAAACAGAATCACAGCTAAGCACAGGTCATATTCATCAGGCAATCTATCAGTCAGTCTCATGCATAAACACACCCACACAGACATGCCACACCCCACTACCCCAAGTGAAAACACAGGAAGTAAATCCTTGCTTCTACAAATGGTTTTGGGGAAAAATATTGAACAATTTTTGGGTTATGTCTAAGAAACCCAAATCTGTGAAACCCAAATCTCACTCACAGAATGAGCCAAAATTCAGCTTGTAACCATGGAGATGAAACAACTAGAAGTTCCTAAATAGCAAAAAGAATGGATTGATGATTGTCTGCAGAAACATTACATTGTGGCAGTAAAAGCCATTACTGCCACAATGAACGAATTCATATTGTGTTGTATTCTGCCAGGGGGAGCATGTAGAGACAAACGAAAGACTCCTTGAGACACAGCATGGGGGGGGGGGGTTTGCAGATGAAGAGGATGAGTTACCCATGGTGTTGTCAGCAGGCTGCTGTCAATTTCCATGCATAACATTGAGCTTCCACCTTTTTCCTGTTGGTTCTTCATGATCCCCTTGTTCTCCAGAGACTGTAAGAAATGAGCCTGTGAAACCTGTTTCCCCTCATTGTTTTTCTTTCATTACTAGATGCTGTAGCTGCAGAGGTGAATCAGATTATTCAAGCGCCACAGTGTTTGCTTTCGCTGTCTTTAACTGCAGCTGCTCTATTTGTGACTTCACTAACTGCTGTACAGTCTTCAGCTCGGTGTGTTGCACTGAATTTTTTTTTTAAATGCTGCAGAAGCTTTGAGATGTTCATTGGCAATTTCAAAAGTAGAACATATTAAAACCTAGATGACATAAATGTGTAGATTCTGCCTGTGCGGACACACAGCACATGATTCAAAGCTATCATGTTATCATGTACTGGTTGCATATGTAGAGCGCAGTAAGCAGCGATCTCTTCAGCAGCACAGTGAAGCTCCACTGCTCCCTCTGAGGCTGATGACCTACTTTTCCACTCTAGGTGATAACACATTGTACTGCATCCAGCCATGTAAAATTCCTCCATCGCTTTCCACTCCTCATGTGAAAAGGTTTGAGGGGGAGTGTGAGCTGGCTTTCTGAAACACCTGCATGTAGCGGAACAGTAAACTAATCCAGCTGCATATAATTCAGATCTATGGGTAAATAAGAGTAGGCTTCAGGCAGTTGCTGCCAGTGGAGGGCAATGCACTAAAACCAAGTGGGTTGTTTGTCAAAGCTGCATTTATAATTCAGTGCCTTGGATTAACTTGCTCTCTCTTCGAATAAATGTATCTTCCATTTGACAATTTTGCTTGCAGGTGTAGAATGAGCATTAAGTTGCTGCAAGGCCTGCAAAATTAGGCTCTACACTGGAAGCCTTGTCAGGATTTCATGAACTGCACCGAATGAACGTGCTCCATCACTTTAACTCTTAAGCTTTCACCAGAAATATGCTTTGTTCATCACATTCACAGTAGAAATTTGTGCTTTTTAAAAAAATAAAAAATCTTCATTTCAGGAACTTATTCAATAATGGTAACCAAAAAAATGTTTTGTATCTTTCTCCATGTGCTTATAAAATTATTCTGGTGTTCTAGCACAATCTTATCTGGAGGATATTCATAGTTGCCTACCAAATCACATGCTGAAGGAAAACACATACATATTTACATAACAAATGACATCCACTCAAGTTTTTTACCGTGTGTTTAGTGGCAGCGTTGGTTAATTCTTGTCATAAGAATCATTTCAAATGATTCAGCCTGACTTTGCTGGTTTAGGCCATGGACAGTTGACAAATGAAGCTTTTGTTGTTTTTCATATTCTGAGTTGTGATTTTTTTGTAGGAATACAAAAAACTGCCATTCTAGGCTTTTACACTGATCCAATATTGATAGGTGATCAGAATGAAGGACAGATTTGGGGGATTCAATACATAAAGGTTCATTCAAGTTGTATTGAAGGGGAATTACATGCTCATAATTTGATACTCATTATTTGTTAATCTAATAGTCATTGTCTTTGGTTTGTTTTGTTTTTTTACTGTCAAAAATTAACAAAGGAATTGCATTCGGTAATGGATTCATTTTTAATGAAAGGCACTTGAATCCCATACCAATTACTTTTTTTTCATTAAGATAGTTTGCATGCATCAGATAAAATGGGTTTCAAATTAACTTCACTGAGTCATGAATAAAACTGTGTTTTATTTTGTAAATTTGTTCATTCATGATGATATTGTTGCTGTTTTTGCTCAAGGACCTCCCTCAACTGTTTCTGGGCTTAAATAGAAGCAGCATCATTGTGGTATATTCCACTTGGTGTCAACAATGCCTAAAGGAGGTTAACCTTTAAGAGCTAGTTAAATGTGAGCAGTCGTGACTTGACTGGGGACAGCTGCCCCACCCGTTGGTGTCAGTGCAATGAGAGCGAGGGAGGAATTACGTCACAGCTGGACTCATGATTCATGAGTCGTCCCTTGGCTCTTAATAGATGCCATATGATTGATAGATAGATAGATAGATAGATAGATAGATAGATAGATAGATAGATAGATAGATAGATAGATAGATAGATAGATAGATAGATAGATAGATTGATTGATTGATTGATTGATTGATTGATTGATTGATTAGATTAGATACTTTAATAATCCTGGAGGAAATTGCACATATCCACTGCTCAGCCAAACACCAGGAAAAAACAAAACAGGACATACCACTAGACATACACTACACTAACAGACACATGTAGCATTAACAGTACATATACTAGGAGCACGAAGGAGCACCTCTGCCTCTCTGTGGAGGCGCTGTGTGACAGCAGTCTGCCACTGAAGGTGCTCCTCTGCTGGGAGAAGGTGGTGTGTAGGGGGTGGCTGGTGTTGTTGATGATGACCCTGAATTTAGACATGGTCCTGCTCCCCAGAACTGTCTCCACAGAGTCCAGGCTCAGCCCGACCACTGAGCCCGCTCTGCGGATGAGTCTGTTCAGACGGTCCATATCTCTTTTCCTGGCCCCACCACCCCAACACACAATGGCGTATGACAGCACCTGAACCTGGCATATCCCAAAAATGTTATTGTGGTGAGCTGTGCAATATTTGCGATAACAGTTACCCCATGGATGTTGTGACACTAGATTTATGCTGTTGTATCCTGGTGAAAATTACTTTTACATTATGTATCCTAAGCTTTGTCATGCACTCATATCTATTGCAATATGCAATGCAGCACAGTATTGATTATTAAAACACTGATGGAAGCATCCCAACACATGGTATTGCTGTGATGATAATTCACCTGGAATAAATGTTGACTGTAAACGGATAAAATCTCTTTTTTTTAAATAAAGAAGAGCTTCCTATGACTTCCATTCTGCAGAATCCTTTTTATTGTAGTAAAACCTTTGTGTTGTGGCAATGGTAATTTGTCAGAAAGTGCTTACAATCACTCTACAATCGCTCTCTTACCGTTGGCTCCAACTGGTAAGACCGTTTTTCTTATGAAAGACTTTTAGCTTGCTCTTCTGTGCTCATATGTGCAGTTTCTTGTTAAATGACACTGGATCATATTGCACTATAGTAAAACTATTTATTGCCTGCTACTGCTGCTGAATGCGTTGCAGCTTGCACTTGAATGCTACTCATTAAAACACATACATTCTAAATAGTAAGTCTTGCTTTTCAATGTCATTTCCATTCTGATTGCAAAAGTTTATCTGTAAACTGGCAAATAACCTGTTCTGAATATTCACGAATCTACAAGGTACCTATCCTACTGATTCCTCACGAACCCATGCCCCATTGTCTCACACACTCCCAGCATCTCTGCATCCTCATCATCCCTCCCCTGCTGATCATTTCTCCCTCTGTTGTTCACCTTGAGTCTCAATTCCTCCTCTTCTTAACAGCAGCATTTATCTTCCTGAATTTTTTTCTTTCAATTTCATTTTATTTTAAATTGAGATAAATTATGACTATTTTTTAATGTATGCTGAATGGGTGCCTCTACTCAATAACTGCAAACCATCCATGCATCCATCCATCCATCTATCCATGCAACCATCCATCCATCTATGCATCCATCCATTTTTTCTGTGTTTGCTGGTGTTGCTGGACTGCTGGAGCTTATCCCAGAGAGGCATCACAGAAGTCTGCACATTTACACTTTTAATGTGGTTCTGTTTAGTCTTTTCCAGAAGGGGATCTGTGCTCTTTCCCTGTTCAAGCAATTATTCTCACCAATGTGACTTATCCTGCCCTCCAGCTCATAATCAAAGCTCGTAGATCAAATACAAACAAGAAGCCAGGTGTCAGTGGTGCTTTTTGAATGCATAATTGTTTAGTTTTCTGTATTTTTCACATTTCATCCAGGCCCGCTACTTGTTTACTCTTTAGCCCTGATCACTGCTAACACTCAATTATATGGTCTCCTCTGAAAGTCATGGGGTATAGGGGCTCCTCTCCTGTCATTACAGGCTGGCAACATGTGTAGATGCTCATTCTATCCCATTGATCCGACACATCTTTCTGTGGGTGTCGATCCATCCTTCCATCCATCCATCCATCCATCCATCCATCCATCCATCCATCCATCCATCCATCCATCCATCCATCTATCCAGTGATTGAAAGCTGCTAAAAACAATAATAATGAAACAAAATTTATCAAAAAAATTAAGTTGACATAATTTTACTGTCTGCCATACATTTTGGAGTAATAAAATCACTAGAAAGCTGTTAAAAACACATAATACCGCAGTACTTACTTAGTTAGACTTAAAAAAATTGATTTAATTGTTTTTTGTTTTATTTTTTTAGTTCCCCTTCCTCCTGGAACATTGGGCAACAAGTCCCCTCCATTTGTTCCGGTCACTCCATTTGTTCAGGTCTTCCTTGGCTGTATGTCTCCACTTCTTCTTTGGCCTTCTTCTCTTCCTCCTCCCCCCTTCTGGCACCCAGTCCATTGCCACACTTGCTGGTCTTTCTCTTGGCAGTCGGAGTACGTGTCCAGCCATTCTCCTTCTCCTGTCCGAGACTATGTCAGACAGAGGTGCAACCCCTGCCTTTCTCATCAACTCTTCATTGGTGATTTGGTCTCTCCAAGAGATCCTCAGGATGAATCTGAGGTACCGTCTGTGGAAGACATCCAGCTTGTTGGTGATGCTGGCTGCCTTTATTCATGTCTTGCAGGTCTAGGTCACTGTAGGGATGACCACTGACATATAGAGGCACAGCTTTGTAAACGTACTGATAGATTTTGATAACCAAATGTTCTGGAGGCGTTGGAAGACTCCTGTGGCTTTTCCAATTGTAGTCTGTACATCTTTTTCTGCGTCTCCGGTGTTTGAGATGTGACTTTCAGAATACGTGAAGTTTTCAAAGTATCCATCCATCCATCCATCCATCCATCCATCCATCCATCCACCCATCCATCCATCCATCCATCCATCCATCTAGGATGCCTAGAGGAAGACCAAAGAGGAAGTTTATCGATGTAGGGAAAGAGGACATGAAGGTAGTTGATGTGAGAGAAGATGACGCAGAAGACAGTGTTCAATGGAGGCAATTGATTCGCTGTGCCAAACCTTGAAGGGAAAAGCCGAAAGGAAAAGAATAAAATTTAGGAAGAAATTGCATATGTTAATGACTGACGAATTAATGTGGAATACTTTAATAATCCCAAAGGGAAATTATCCACCTCTGCTAAGCACACATGCAGTCATACACAACACTACCTATTGAGAAATTACTCAATAGGTCCCAGATCCCATTAGATAACAAGCTAGGTAGATATTAAGTTATAGTTGGTCCAAACATTTTATTTATTACACTTTATTTATGATACCATTGCACATACCTTCTAAATTGTACATATCTGTTCATTGTGTATTTTAGTGTTAGTGTTGGATTCTTGTGTATTAAGTCTGGTTTTTGCTCTTTTCATTCTGCTTTTCTTTTTTGTGCACCAATCCTGCTTTATCTGCCTTCAAATCAAGTTTTTTGAATTGAATTGAATTGAATCATCAACTAATTGTGTCTGCACTGTCTGCAACAGAGAAACTACCAGTGGCAATGCTCCTTTACAGTCATAAATTGAAGTGATGGGTGATCAATCTTATTTGCTGTCAGATTATGGGTAAATGTCTTTGTGTTTGCTAAGATTGGGATATGTTCTCAGTCTATGAATGAGGTTTTTGCATCATCAATGGTAAACATTAGAGATGTTGATTAATCTGTCATTGATAGGGTGTGTTAGGGTGTTGGATTGTCTTAATGTCTGGGCACCTGTTATTTCTGCACTGCACATTATTTTCTCTTTATTGACTGGTATGACACTCCAGTCAGGGTTGAAGAGACGGAAAGATGGTACAACCATCTTCTTAATGCCAAAAAGGGATTGAGGGTTTTTTGTAATGATAATAAATACAGAAAGCTTGTCCCTCTGCCAGCACAGCACACACAGGGATTGGTGTAATTGTCATTTCTGTTCCAACTCTGTGACAGAAAGGGCCTTGTGCACGTTTTTACGTTTTTATTTGTACATTTAGAATGTCTTACAGATTTTATGCAGCAGTACTGTTTAATGTTCTTTGCTAGGTGGGGGTGGAGGTGGAGTAATATTCTGCTTAGTAGTTAATGATTAATCTTTTGTTGATTATTTTGGTGACTAGCTTACCTCTTGAAACATCAGGATAAACTGACATTCTGCATTATGACTGTAATGCAACAGGAGCAACATTGTTTACAGATTTTGAGACTCATTCATTTTCATATGACCACCGCTATATCCGCCGCAGTGGGTCACAGGAGCTGGAGCCTGGAGCATAGGGCGTGAGGCAGGGGACACTCCGGGCACGACGCCAGTGCACCGCGGAGCCACACACAGAGACATACATACACTCACACACACACTCACTCCTACGGGCAATTTTGGACCAGCCAATCAACCTGAAGCGCATGCTTTTGGAGGTGGGAGGAAGCCGGAGAACCCGGAGAGAACCCACGCAGACACGGGGAGAGCATGCGAACTCCGCACAGAGCGGGACTCGAACCCGGGTCCACCGTGTTGTGAGGCGGTAGTGCTACCCACTGCGCTACCGTGCTGCCCCAGATTTTGAGACTGTTGTCTCATAATTTGAAAAAAAAAACAGACTGTGCACATCCATTATATTCCCCTCGTTATTCACTGTAGTCAATAGCGGAACTCTGTAAGTTATGTGTTCCCAATTGAAAGCCTATTATATTTCTGCTTTCTCTCTTAACTTGGCACACAAGTTGTTTAAATTACCACATGATTTTATATTGTTAATATATTGCATAGCCATGGCAACCGGATTATACGCTATAGACCACATAATGTCCAGGCTTACGATAAAAGTTGGTTATAGAAAGTTCACTTATAGGTTGAGCTTTTATAATTTTGCCAATCCCATTTTTTTTACTCACTGCATCATCAAGTTAGCATCTGTATTTGTGCATAATTTTGTTTTATGATCAGTGTTTGCAAAATAACGAAACGAGTCACAGCTTTAAGTTTGTGTTACTTAGTAGATGATGGTGATCACTGACATTACCCTAACCAACAAGCATTATATATTATTATGCTATAAGCATTATAGCATAATAATAACAGAAATAATTAGTATTGAACTGTAGTACAAATCTTAATCACAATGCTAACCTTTGTCAAAATTTGTATATAATGTGTTTATGTAATGTGATAACGCTGGCCAATAAAACTGGTGAGTGTCAGTATCTCCAAAAGTAAGTTTTTACTACATATTTTCATATTTTTAATCCTTACAGAGAAAAAGTAACAACTTATCTTGTTCATTTAATCATTATTCATAATAAATCCTTAAAGATAAATAAAACATCAAACTTTATGTAACTCTGTTTACTCCCATCTGGCTTCTGCGATAAGATGACAGGAGATTGTTAAATATTGAAAGTCGTCTCAAAAGTTTTCCCTGAGCCAGCACTACATGTCTTGCCTTTCCTAAAAATAAGGACATGCTCTTCTTTCTCGCTGCTGCCAACAAGTGTTCACCCTCTTTGGGAAGTCTGAAATATTAATGGTGAGCTTCATTCTGGATCCAGGAAGGTGACCTCCATGATTTCTGCAGAAATACCTATACTCCTTTTCCCATCACCATCTTTTACTTTAATACAGTGGTTCTTAACCTTGTTGGAGGTACCGAACCCTGCCGATTTCATATGCTCACTCACCAAACCCTTCTTTAAGACATAATTCAAGACATAATGTTTTACTGGTGTATTTGATGAACTGTGCATTGATCTCACCTTTTTCAAAGAACAAAAACAAGACAGTGCATGAACTCACATGAAATGACCTGTCTGCAAATCAGTGTGACTTCTGCTGCTGTTATTGAGAGATCAGTTCAGATATGTATGGCTTCACCTTGGCAAGTGCTACTCTTATGTCTTTTTCACAGCAAAGTCTGTTTCTGTTGTTTTCCATGCAGCTTAAGTGTTCCTTTATTTTTGCCAGCGCCAGACTAGACTTTCTCAACTTGACATTGCAAATCATGAAGAACGCTGACTCCCATCCGGTTGCCTTATACAGTACATGTAAATTCACGTTGCAAGTATTCGTCCGACCACTTTCTTTTTTTCTCAACGTAGTTACTATGAATTAAAATATTACGAAAGCAATCAGATGACATACCATCATGACAGGCATAAATCGACTACTGTGCACAAATCCCCTGTAGCACAGGTAGGCTAACACATCGACACATCGACACAAAACACCTGACACGATGTGTTGATAAAACATTCTATTCTTAAGCCTGGGATGTTAACTGATTGGAAGAGGCTGCTGAGGTATATAATCTCTCCTTATTTAACTGTAATTAAGATTTAAGTTTCTACTTCAGGATTGACTAAAGTAGAATTTGGGGATATAAAAAGCTACTCAGTCATTCATTCATTCAATCATTGATACATTCATTCATTCATGTGGAATAATTTAAATTTGTTTTGTGTCTTGTGTTGCTGTGGGACCCATTCAGCCACCTCCCTGCCTTCAAAGCTGTCAATGAAACACAGCTCACAGGAGAACAAACTAACCCCGCACATTGCTTTTACACCCTTCTCTTTGCTCTACTACCCCCCCCCTCTTTCTCTGTCTCTGTCTCTGTCTCTGTCTCTGTCTCTGTCTCTGTCTCTGTCTCTGTCTCTGTCTCTGTCTCTGTCTCTGTCTCTCTCTGTCTCTCACTGTCTCTCTCTCTCTCTCTCTCTGTCTCTCTCTCTCTCTGTCTCTCTCTGTCTGTCTCTCTCTCTCTCTCTCTCTCTGTCTCTCTCTCTCTCTCTCTCTCTCTCTCTCTCTCTCTCTCTCTCTCTCTCTCTCTCTCAGTAAGTTAGAGTGTGTTGGATGTGTGTGAGTATGATGTTGACAACATGAGGGGCAGCCCTGCTGGTCCCACTTGCTCCATCTTCCTCAATACAGCAAATGTTTTTGGCAGGAATGGGTCAGGTGGTGTGAAGGGACATTGTGGGTGGTGTGTGTAATAACAACACTCAGGCATACGTATTTCAATAACAATGGTTGCGTGATGGTTTCAGTTTTGTGCGTGATAATGTCTTTGGTGCATGAAGCAGATATCTTACGCTAAACTGTCTCAGCACTAATGCGCTTAATTTTTAAACTGTAATGGATCTCTGTACTTTTAGTCAACATGTCCAGGAGTGTCCTTGCCCTTTAGACCTCAGAGTGTCTTTCTAGTTCACAACCCATTCTACTGTTTTCAGTGTAACAACTCTCAGTACTAAATATCTCCCAGCCAGTTTTCTGATTTTATAAATTCCAAAATGTGATTTAACAGATTTAAATATAAACCAGACAACTCTGAGGACAAAATTTGACGTTAAAAGTGTGTCGTTGTCACTACACTCATGAACACAAACAAAGACACACACAAAGAAAGCAGTTTGGATTCTCTTTTGTAATACCAATCTTTTCATGTTTCTGCAGGTGCTGGCGAGTCTGGAAAGAGCACCATTGTAAAGCAGATGAAGTAAGTTACAGAAGCAACATTTTTTTATTTTTATCTTAATTTTTATCTTATTCTATTACACCTAATGATGTTCTGTTTACCTAGATTTAATATTTTCACTGTGCCGGGGTGTAGAGTGAATCATACACAGTCGGAGCAGACCAAATCTAGCCATAGGCTTGCATAACACTAAAACAAATTATTTCAGTACGGCCTCCAGAAGAACTACTCACAATAAATACTTTGCTCCCTCGTTACTTGCGGTTAATGTGTTCCAGGGACCACACGTGAATAACAAATTCAGCGATATAGCAACAAACTATTTATCTTATTATTTACGGTAATATAAATATTAATGAACCCTCCCAATACTGATATTAAATCACCTTCTATCTGTATTACCTTTTCCCACATTCTTATAGCCTGTTTAAAGCACTTTTGTCTCTCACGGAAGTATGTGCATTCCGACTCATGGAACGTAGCACACTTCCGGATGCCGTCAACCAATAGAATGCATGTACGGTATCATGTGACTGCCTACCGAAAATCCACAATAAGGTGAAGTCGCACGTGTTGATGCGCGAATGCGCGAGGGAATGCTGTATTTCACTGAAATCGAAACAAAGGGCAAAAATATAACAGTGAGTTTATGTTTCTGTGTTTCTGATTTCTTTTTCTCATGTAGGATTTGAAGTAAATATTTCAGCTATAGTTAATGTGAACAATTTAAAACCTGATCTGTTTTTGGAAGCAAGATAATCAGCAGGGTCACCAACAGGAACAAGCACTGCCAGACTTACACTATGATTCTCTGCTCATTTTTTAAAGGTCCCATATTATGAGTAACACTTTTTCTGGTCTCTACATATTGTATGTATAGTATGTATCTGGGGGTTCATCCCCGAGGTGAAATTCAGTTTGAGTTTGAATGCCACGTTAAAAACGTATCCTCTCTGTGAGGGGCGCATGTAACAGTGAAGGTAGGCCTTAACAGATGGCACTCATCAGCATTTAAAGGAGGAGGCACAGAAACAGTCTGTTCTCAGTAGAGCTCATTTGAGCAACTTTTAGATGGATGGATGGATGGATGGATGGATGGATGGATGGATGGATGGATGGATGGATGCTCAGGCATAACATAATGAATAAATACTGGATAAACACCAGGAGAAAAAGAAACACTGACACCACAGGACATACCACAGCACTAACAGGACATATACTAAACTAAAACTAAAATATAAACAGTATGAAATAAAATAAAATAACGTAAAATAAAAATTAAAGGTGAAAGTGAAAATAGCAGGAGGCCTACATGGTGGGTAAGGTACACCCTTCTTACATTGTAAGGCATGTCACTATCCAATGTCACAACATCACAACTCCTTGGCCCCACTACACTGACCATGATTTTGAAGACCATGGATCAATTTGGGGCAATACATTTCAAAAACAGTGCATTTTGATGTCTGACAGCTATGTGAAATTGATTTAAAAGGTTATAATATGGGACCTATAAGTTGCCATATCAGCAGTCCTATCTGCAGCATTTGGGGAGAAAGATGTTGGTATCGAAATTAACTGTTATAATCCAGACTGCGGTTTCTGCTTATTTATTATTGCCTTTTACTGTTTACTACACAAGAGGAAGCAAACAGGATATTGTAATATGCTTTGCACAATTTAGATCATTTACATAAACAGGAACCTAAATAACTTAATTATTCACGTTCCTCTGGGCAAACCAGACATTGAATCCATTGTTTATGATTTTGGAGTAGGAACATCTTGTAACTTTTTGAAGCTAGGTTATGGGCACACAGGTTAAATCTGTGGCCTATTATTTGATGTAATTTTGCATGTGTGTTCACATGCAGTACAGTAAAGAAGGTTATGAAAAACAAATAACTTCATGAAATGGCAACTGTGTGTTTTCTAAAATGCCATTGGTCCATGTTAAAAGTATCAGGCGGTTTAACTTGGGAGTTAATTTGAGGTCGTCTCAGCGTGCTCTCCCTTGACAGCAGGATCAAGTCTGGATGATTGCATCTGATGAAGGGATGCACACCTGTTCATATGCAGATGGTTAGTTGCTCACTGCCAGTTTGAATGGGAAATAATATAACAAAAGGTAAGTTCAGGACACTGCATCAGTTCCTGGCATCCTGGGATAGGACAGTGGAGTTAATGGAGGCTGTAGCTCCGAGGAAGGATCTGTTCCTCCACTTTGTGTCAGAATGAGGCCCGAGTGTGTGTGGTCCTGGCTGATGCTAACATTGTTCTTGTGAAGCCATTTGTGCAGCCCTGGAAATAAAGCTCTCTGGGCTATTTTCACCCACAATCCATCCAGTTTTGTGCACCACAGCTGACATGTGCCTTCTATGTTGTCTCTTCATAAAGAATAGCCTCTGTTGTATCTTTACCCCTGACCTTTTCAGTCCTTTTTTTCTGTCCCCTGTCAGACATCTTCTTGGAAACATGTAAACCATGATTACAAGGTTTGAAATTTGTCGTTTGAAAAACCTTAACCTCTACTTAAATAAATATTGCATGTCTTTGACATTCTCAGGATCATTCATGAAGATGGCTACTCAGAAGATGAGTGTAAGCAGTACCGGGCTGTGGTTTATAGTAATACCATCCAGTCCATTATGGCCATTGTTAAAGCCATGGCCAGTCTCAAGATAGACTACAGCAGTCCCTCGAGAATGGTAAGATGCACAAACATACTATTTAATAGCTATAACAGGACATTACTGTGTATGATTATGTCCACAGTTGTTATTTGTATCCATAACCACAGGTAACAAAACCTGAAAATATGTTCTTGTTGTTGGGGGCCTTCATAGCCTGAGAACGGAAAACTGAGCAGATGAAAAATTCACCATCATTGTGCAAGAAGGCACTATTCAGATGTTGTCATTAGCTATTGACAGATAGAATGACACGTACCTGCCTCATCAACAATAACTTTTGTTTGAATATTTGGCACAGATTTCAGAGCTAAGGTCGTATGAGGTGCCTCTGTTCATATTGGCCAATGTGTCTCCTAATTTAAATTTTTGTTTTAATTTTTTTGTTAAGTAAAATAATGATAAATAGAAAATAAAAACCGAAAAAGACTCAGATTGCTGCACTGCCCATTATCTCAAACTACACATTTTAATCCCCCACATAACTGTGTTCCAGTACTAATCAGTCAACATAAAACATTTGAAGGCCGTGATGCTTCTGGGAAAACAGTTTTTTTTCCTGAGAACAAGCCTTCCGTATTCATCATCTGTACCGGTACAAATGGAATCATATGATTCCCAATGCTCACCCAACAGCAGGCTGTTTTCAGTGTAAAATTACTGCTAGTTCCATAAAGTAGAGCACAGTATAATTTTGTGCTGATCTATCTGTGTAACCTGCAGGGAAATGGTCCTTGACTTCACCTCGACCATCTTTGATCATCTAGACAGCCTTTAACTCCTGCAGCACAAAAATCAGAAAAGAAAATATTTTGAACAGAGCGTAGAAAAAGAACTAAGCAGCTGAAGGGGGTTGTGCTACATTACATTACATCTTAAATTTGTCTTTACCTTGTGTAATTTTTTTCACAGTATTCTTGTGTAGATTTTGCCCACTGAAAAATATATAAAACTTACCTGAGAGTGTTTCCAGCACCTCGTAAAACTAACGTTGACATAATGTGCAAAACTATAATTTTCATTAATAATCTCTTTTCATTTGACAAGAGCAGAAACACAATTCTTGTCCTGGAAATACAGGATGCTCTCTTTAAAATACTCGGTAACTGAACCTGCTACTATTATTGCGACAACTACTACTCCTATTACTACTACTACTACTACTACTACTACTGTGACTACTGTTAGTGGGTCAGAACAATGGCTCGGTGGTCAGTGCTGTTCTGGGTTCAGTTCCTTTCTGTACATAGTGTGGATGTTCTACCCGTGTCTGCATACGTTCTCTGTGGGTTCTCCAGTTCCCCCAACATGCAGATTAGATGAATTTGTCACTCCAAAATGTCCATAACTGTAAGTGTGAGTGCGAACGGATGTTCATCTGTCACGTGGCACTGAGATGAGCTGTACATCCAGAGTGTACCCTGTGTCTCACTTGTAGCCAGCTGTAGTGATGTCTACCATGTTTTGTTTGCTTTAGTGTTGTTGTCAGCAGGATAGCTTGTATTAAAGAATTTCAATTACATTTTGTGGAAGGGTAGGCGAAAGGAACAGGTGATTACATTTGAGGATTATCTGGAAGATAGCCTGGATTCAAGAATGGTGTTATTTTACTCAAGCTATTACGACACAAGTCGCAGTCCCTGGCAATATTCCAATCTGCTGCATCCTGTGACCTCTCATCATCTCTGAAGAAGCTCTCATTGAGCTGCAGCCAGTGACTGAACTATATTTTTGGAGAGCAGTGTGTGATTCTCAGTGTGGCCTGTGTAAGGGTGATGCAACAGAGGACTCTGGTGTGGTCATGAAAAGAGAATAGATGCTCTTTTCTTCCTACAGCAGATCGACCAAATTGACGTATTTGAAGTTACTCTCACTCCAATACTACCAACTAGTGTGTTAGCCGGCTTGTGCCTACATACCATACTCACTGGCTGTGCATGTAAATATACGGAATTACTCATTTCTACTGTGCACACTCGTTTATTATCCAAAACATTTTTGATTTGAATTTGTTTCCAGAGATTAATTGTTGTTTAATTGTAAGTGAATGCAATAGCATGATGATAGATGTTAGTACGTAAACTCAGCAGTTACATTCATTCATTAATTTTTTGCTGCTTCATCAGCCGCAGCGGGTCACGGGAAGTTGGAGCCTAGCTCAGCTGGCACAGGGCGTGAGGCGGGGGACACTCCAGGCACCGCGGAGCCACACACAAAGACAGACAACCATGCACACACACACTTACTCCTACGGGTAATTTGGGACCAGCCAATCAACCTGAAGCGCATGCTTTTGGAGGTGGGAGGAAGTCGGAGAACCTGGAGAGAACCCATGCAGACACGGGATGAGCGTGCGAACTCCAGCAGTTACAGTGCCTCAAAATTCATAGCAAAATATTGTTGAGAAGCAGGTTATCAACCGGTAGTGTAGACAAGATGTTCGGCAAGATGTTCTCATCTTCAGCCCATTATCAGAGGAATGGGTCACGGGTGTCGCTGGAACCCATCCCAAGTGGCTAGGGGCAGGTGGCGGGGTGAGAGGCCACATCTCAGGTTCCCAGAGAGAACCCACGCAGAGAACATGCAAACACCGCACAGAAGGGTATTGAACCCAGAAGCTGCTTGCTGTGAGGCAGCAGCTCTACCAACTGTGCCATCGTAATGTCCAATTGTTTTTATTGTCCAGTGTTTTATAATTTGTTTAACTGAACATTTTGCTCTGGAATGCCTTGGGAGCACGTCCAGAGCGTACCATGCCTCTTGCCTCTAGCCAGCTGGGGCTCCGGCAACAACTGTGACCTCTCTTCAGAGAACGGGCTGATAACGAAACAATTATGATTGTCTTGTTTTTCAAAAAATGAATAAATGCATTAGATGATTTGACTGTTTCCAACTTTGGAATGCAGACAGAAACTCTCAGTAGAAGGTGGTATGTTCCCAGAATAAATGACCCAATAAAATAAACATGACAACCCATCACCAATGCAGAGGCATTGTAGCTGCCGGCAGGGAAGCAGGTGGCTACAGAAACTCATTTTCCATCAAAATTTGCATATACAGTAAAACTGTTTCCAGTCCATTTCCAGTGAACTGTAGTTACTATATTTATTCTGTTATTTTGACAACTACTCCATATTCTGACAAACAGACTTAGAAAGAGTTATTTCCTAAACCCATTGCTATGCAAAAGTTCAAGTCAACTGGGTCATAATTACTGATTTTTTTGTATTTTATCATTTATTGCTATGAATAGCTGAGAGAATGAGGATGGCAACATAATTAAAAAAGACACATGCTTCTTCCCTGAGCCAAATCAACACTTCTCACATATACAGTATTACATGATATATGTTCAGATTGGCTGAACCTATATCATGTTCAGCCAGTCTGAACATGATATCAGCGTTATCAGTCTGTAGAAAACAAATTGAAGTGGTTCCATACACTCTGTATGTAAATGTAAGATAGAACTGAATAGATGTGTATCTAACTTTTACAAATGCATGACTGCATTTATAGTTTATGCACAAACCAAAAAGTGGTTGCAAAATATGTAATTTTGTAATATGTAATATTGCAATATGTAAAAAAGTCAAAGGTTTTCTTGTATGCATTTATGTTTTGTCAATGATGGTTTCACTGTGTCTTATGTTTGTACTGCCCCCTGCAGGATGATGCCCAGCAGCTCTTTGCCCTGTCTGCCGCTGCTGAGGAACAGGGCATCCTTCCCGATGACCTGGCCAATGTGATCAGGCGATTGTGGGGCGACATTGGAATACAGAGCTGCTTTGCACGGTCACGAGAGTACCAGCTCAATGACTCTGCAGCATAGTGAGTATAAATGGATTTTTTTTGTTTGTGTTGTTTTGATGTAACTCAGTAAAGTTAGTCGCTTCCATCATGTGAGTGGGCATTGAGTTATAAGCTTTCTTGTTGTCAGTCAGGTTGATCTATTAGTCTAACAGTGATTACTCTGTCGGCTAGTAGCTGGTGCTTTGACCCTCTGGTGTTGTGTGTGTTTGGTTCATGGACTGACTCATGAGAGCAGCAGTGAAGATAGCGTATCTCTTTGATATACGTATTCCACATTTGATGAAGACATCCATGTTGTTGAGAGGCTGGTTATCAACTGGTAGTTGAAAGGTGTTCTATTGTGTAGATCCTTCATGCTACAGATTGCCCTGATAGCCAGTCTAGGTATTAGCAGCTTGGTCATTTCTGCTGAAAGGGCAGTCGTGGAGGGCTGATAACTTCTTCAGTCTTTAGGTATCAATCATGTCATGTCCTGGTGCTGTCCTGCTCTTCATGTCTGAGAGTCATTGTAGGATGTCTGCTCTGGCGATGTTAACTAGTTCCTGTTGTCTGTTCTCATGTCCACCCACGATCAGTTAGCATCGACTGTTTTATGCCGCGTTCTCCCATATGGCTGTCCAGTGTTGCTGTGTCTCAGGTGGGTCTACTCATGCTGTGGTTCCCTTCAAGCTGGGAATGCACACTGGAAGGATCTTTGGCAAAAAGACAATTTGCCTCTGTATTTCATGCTATCTTTCAGAGTCTTTGCCTGATAGTCTGTGGAGCCTCACCTCTAGAGACTTTATTCTTCATCCTCCCATCCAGCCCGTCATGTTTCTCTTTCATGGTCTCATTTCAATGCTGCTTTTCTCTATTGCATGTCCATGCACACAAAATGTAGTACTGTTTGATTTGATTTGATTCTATATTCCTGTCATTGGCAGAGCTATTGTTTTACTGTGATGGATCCTTTCATACTCTCTCATGAAAGGAAAGTCTAATAACATCCATGTAGCAATGATATGACCCTCTCCAGATTTGATCCTTTCATAGCATGACATGATGAGCAGAACACAGAATAATTTTTCTTCGGGGATGAAAAAATGAGAGCTATTCTTTACTCCAAGGAGCATTATTTTCCAAGTAAACAATGACAATAGATTGCTATGAATATGAAAGCCACAAGTGAAACATTAAAAGAAAAGTTCATTATTTTGTGTGCAAGTGTTATTTCCTAAAATACTACTTTTATTCCATGTGGAAACATTTAAAGATTTTATAATGACTGCCAGGATGGGGCAAAACAATTATTTTTAATCATTGGTTTTATTCGCTCATTAATTGTGAATATTGTGAGATCTGTGCAAATGTCAAATATATACGTACTCTATACTGTGTATATGCTGTGTATATGCATATACACACACACATAAATAGTGAGAGAGAGAGAGACTGAGAGCGAAAGACACACACACACACACACACACACACACACACACACACACACACACACACACACACACACACACACACACACACACACACACACACACATCTTTATCTTTCCATTTGAGAAGCATAGCTTATAAGCCAATAAAGCTCCCAGCTGGCCTTGGAAGATGATTCAAAGCTTGTGCACAAGAGGCAGATTGTATCAAACATGGTGAGAATGATGACACACTCCCCTACTGACAACAGGCTGCCAAAAATGGATAGAGGGTATTAAGGAAGGAAAAGACTTGTGGATCCAGAAAGAAAGGACAGTGAAAAGCGAAAAAACAAAAACAAAAACAGCCATCTCGAAAGACACAGCCTACTGCATGTTTGTTTGTATGAGATTTAATTACTCTTCTCCACATTCTTTGAACACAACTCTCACATAATTGTTGAACCCTTACATTATTAGAGATGATATTTGACATCAACATTCCAATGTAATTTCACGCTCTCTAAGCATTAATCAATCAAATCACTTCTGAGATTAGAATGAAAATAAGAAAGTAAGACCCTGAAGCCACACGGAACCAGGAATCATCATAGCACAATATTGCATAGAACTTTATTGGTATTATATTATTATGTAATATCTAAGGAGTTAAGATATGTATAAGAAAACACTACAAACAGTAGGCAAGAATGAAATTCAGGATACAGACAACCAGCAGTAAATGTGGTCATTAATGAGCCTCAAGTTAGAGTTAAGTAAGTTCTGGAGTAGGCCATGTCAAGAGGATAGAAATAATGTTCATAGGCTGAATGTGTGACAACAAATTATGTTGTATATCATATTTATGTCATCAGAGATAATATTACTGTCTAACATAGAGAAGTAGAGAGACTCTGCACTGAACCACGGGGAAACCCGACAGCAGCAACCACTGGTGAAATATGCTGTAAAACCATGCGAGGGGACATTTTTATGGGACTCAGACATAAATATTTGACCATGATGTAAATCAACACCATGAAAGCATTATGATTCACATGCCAACCAACAAGAAAAGAAACTGCATTGTGAGATTATTACTATAAATAACATCAAATCACATTTCACACACAGAACGACATCAACCAAAACAAGCACAAGTATCACAAGTATGGAATTCTACACTGATGTGGTCTTTTCATGTGAAGTTGTGACTTTCTAGATTACTGAGAAAAAACTGATATAACAAACAACTGTGGAAGGAGATTTTGAATAAAAAACATGATCTACAAATTGTTCTTGAGCTACACTAGTAGCAGTGAAGGTGTCATCATGTAGCCAATACCAGCTGTGAGAATGTTGCCTAGGGTGGATAAATCAGATGATACACTGATGATACAAAACAGTATGGAGGCTAATGCAGAAGTGTCTTAAATCTGGATTTTTGGAATTGCCACGAGAGGGCAATTCCATAGTTTTTTTCAGTGCAAATTAATTACTAGACTACCTTTCTCAATACAGACCAATCTTTATTAATTAAACAGGACATGTTTTAGGTTTGGGGAAATATTTGACTGACAGGCTGCTAAAGCCAGTGTATTAGGCAGCAGAGGAATTTGTTCCTTGTAATTTAATTTTTACATTAACAGCCCCAAAAACACACTTAGTCTAATGAAAAGCAATCAGATAATTGTTTGTTGGCTTGTTTAATGTCAGTCACATGTTTCAGTCGCTGTTAACGTTCAGCGGTATCTCTTTTTCACTCTTCTTCTCTCTCTGTCTTAGTTACTTGAATGACTTGGAGAGAATAGCTAAAGCAGATTACATCCCCACCCAACAGGATGTCCTGCGAACACGAGTCAAGACCACCGGAATTGTTGAGACTCACTTCACTTTCAAGGAACTGCACTTCAAGTAAGACCATGTGTTCCTTTAATCAATGTTAAATGACTCTGAACATTTTGAAAGCCAAAAAGTAATAAATACATGTTAAAAGAAAACATGCTGTCATTTCCCCTCTCATCCTGTCTCCATTTTTATCGAAGTAAGAGCTTTGAGTTTAATTTTGTAGCACTACTAGGCGAATCCTTAGCTTGGATTTTAAAATAACAGGATAAATGTACTTATGCCATGTGCCTTTTTTTAAATTTTCCATTTAATTAGACCCCATCTACGTAAGCAGTGACATCACTGTACCAATCATCTCCACACCTGCTCTAAAGAAATTGCTAGAGTTGGCCTCAACATTAATAGCATTGGTGGGGCATGATTCATTGATGCAGGAAATTACACCAGCAATCAAAACCTTAATTTATCAGGAATGAAAGCTGAATAAATAATTTGTGCTCATTCAATAAAACCAGAAGTTTATATGTTACTAACATCTGAGTTTGGCCTCTGTGGTACCGTACATTAGGGTTGGTCTAAAATAAAATGTGCTCTGACCTAGCCTGAGGCCTCATGTGGGACAGTAATGGATGTACTGTACATGTAGATCTATTCAGAAAAGATGAGAAGGACATTCAGTCAGGTTTTAAACATTTGAAAACCGGACTATCCTGACTGTTAGCATTTACTGTATATACTGTATATTATAAGTGAATACAATTAACAATTATAATAATAAAGTAAAATGTAACCTCAAAATAAGGCCTGAATAAAACACAGAAAGAATAAATAGGAATAAAGTCAGTATTTTGCTATTTTGTCCTGTTTGCCATGATAAGCAGAAAAAGGAAGGACTTAGATATTGTCATTTTTTCACATTGCCTTAGTTTTGATTGATCAAACTTATACATGTGGTTCAGTGTGTAACACTGTCGCCTCACAGCAAGAAGGTTCCGGGTTTGATTACTTTCTGTGAGGAGCGTGTATGTTCCCTCTGTGTCTGTATGGGTTCTCCAGCTTCCTCCCACCTCCACAAACATGCTGCTTAGGGGAACTGTTCCCACAAATTGACTGTAGGTGTGAGTATGAGCGTGAGTGGGTGCTTGTTTTTTGTGTGACGCAATTATGCGCTGGGACGCCTCTCTGGTATACCCCGCCTCTACTCGTAGCCAGCTAGGATAAGCTCCAGCAGACCCGTGACCCATGTTTGTCACACATCTTTTTGTATGATTATCTAAACCATAGGGATATACAATGTTTATCAATAATAAAATGACCAATTATCAGTCCATCAATTGATAATTTATTAAGGTCTGCTTTGAAATTGTAACACTTGGATTGAACCAATAATGCAAAGTAAAAATTGCTTTCATGGACAACAATATCAGTACACTGATACAGGAAGTGTCAGGACGCACCTATAAAGCCTGTGATCTGTCAATGAATGTAAGAAGAAGATGAAGAAGAATGATTAAGGATGCATTTGTGCTGCTGATGCTTCTCATGATGTCAAACTGGCTGCATCCTGAATCATGAGTCAAGCATGCTGTTGCTGATTTTTTTACAGTGTCATAGAAAGACAACACAATTGCTGTTTGTTGTTCGTAATCTGTGACAAAGGAAAATGTGTACAGTTCATTGGAGTAGCCGCTAATGTTGGTGCTCTTGACGCAGCATCTTGGTTGGTAATGTCCAGTCTGGGTACTGTTCCAACAAGGTCCCACAAGGTTAGAAGCTATGGGACAGTAGTGATGACAAATGAGCAACAAGTAATACGAGCAAACAGAGAGCGATCACCCCTCCTACTCCCTCCAGTAATCCTGATGATGGTTGGTATGAGCCAACAGAGAGTGGCCCTTGGAGAAAAATCAGTCATCTAACAGAAGTGCAGAGAGGAAGACAGAAGTGAAACAGATGTCCGAAGGTGAGGCCCTGTAGAGTTCCAGACAAAGACTCACAGCTCTCTGTGCCTTGGCTGAGCAGGGCACGGAGTAAAAAGAGGTGGATTGAAGAAATAGATTGTTTGCACAAGACATATCCAGAGTGCACCCCCAGCCAAAAGGGACACGATCAGAACCACCCAACACAACACTTTGGGCAGTGGCAAGTATAACTAACAGCAGACCTACTGTAAGACCAAAGCAGAGCAACCGCTACACCTGCAGGCCGAAGAAGCTAACAGTCCACGTTGATCTCCTGATAGCAGAAAGGACTGAGCTGCTAACAAGAGGCTAACACAGACGTGGGTGGGTACAAAAGCCTCAATCTACTGAAAACCTGCAAAATATGAGGTGATGCAGAGACCGGAACTAAACAAGACAGAGCATTGACAAATACTGACTGGACAAAACTACAAGACCCTCATACAAGTCACCATCCAATGCTAGAAATACTGACGTGATCATATCTGACAGACAAGCTCCTGTAGCCTCATGAAAATTTAATGTACAATCAGGGACAGAATCATCAGTCACCCGCACTTTATCCTTTGTTCTTCATCCTCATTTCCATCAAGATGTACTTGTCTGTTCCATGATTCTTATGGGCATCGTTTTTCTTTTATTGTTAGGTGGAGCATTGTTACTCCTCCATTAGCACATGCATTCTCTTTTGCTCTACTCCCTTTGTAGAATGTTTGATGTGGGAGGTCAGCGCTCAGAGAGAAAAAAGTGGATCCACTGTTTTGAAGGAGTTACAGCCATTATATTCTGTGTTGCACTGAGTGCTTATGACCTGGTGCTGGCTGAGGATGAAGAGATGGTAAGTGTTTTTATCTGCATCAATTTTTTGAACTTCATGAATTCAGTCATATAACATCTCCACTCTCTTCTTTATTAATAAATGTGAGTTTTAATCATCCATTTGTAGTTAACTAGACACAGTGTGTAACAAAAGCTGTTTTTTTCAAAATGCTTAGAAGACACACACACACACACACACACACACACATTTCAAATGTTAAACAACATCTTCCCCTGGTGCCAGCTGTCGTGTGATGCTGGGCCATAAGTTGTGATCAGTTTTGCTTCTCCTCAGAACCGAATGCATGAGAGCATGAAACTATTTGACTCCATCTGCAACAACAAGTGGTTCACTGAGACCTCCATCATCCTCTTCCTGAACAAGAAGGACCTCTTTGAGGAGAAGATTACCCACAGCCCCCTCTCCATCTGCTTCCCAGAGTACACAGGTACACAATGGAATATTAGAGGCTGTACTGCTGCTTTTTGTTATTAAAGTACAACAACAGAGAGGTTGCTAATGAATTACGCAACATAAGAAAATATCATCTCTCGCAGGAGCAAACAAGTTTGATGAGGCAGCCAGTTACATTCAGACCAAGTTTGAGGATCTGAACAAGAAAAAAGACACAAAGGAGATCTACACCCACTTCACCTGTGCCACTGACACCAAGAACGTACAGTTTGTCTTTGACGCTGTCACTGATGTCATTATTAAGAACAACCTAAAAGACTGTGGTCTTTTCTAAAGGTAAGATGTATGAGAACACTGTGGAAACATTACAAGTACAGACAGATAATTAACTGTATTGTTTGTGCACACTCACAAGGAATTGTATGTAAGATGAAGACTTAATTTATTTAACAGAAACAAATTATTTTTTCAGCAGAAAAACATTAGTGACCATTTTATTATTTAAATATGACCATAACTATTCGTGCTTATATCAAAATATTAATGATGGAGTTATTTATATATATGTATATACAGTCCCAAATAGATTTGTTTATAATTCTGTATGACTCATTAATATATAGACTCCATAAAATGTTTGACGATCCATGTGAAATGGTAAGCAATATGTCATATCACAATCAATGATGTTTAAAACATGTTGACGAGCCTTGATTGAATTGGAAAGTTCAATGTTCTCTCCAGGTTCTCCGGCTTCCTCCCACCTCCAAAAGCATGCGCTTCAGGTTGATTGGCCGGTCCCAAAATTGACCATAGGAGTGTGTGTGTGTGAATGGTTGTTTGTTTGTATCTATGTGGCTCCGCGGTACACTGGCGTCGTGCCCGGAGTGTCCCCCGCCTCACGCCCTGAGACTGCCAGGATAGGCACTGGCTACCCCGCGACCTGCGTTAGCGGATTAAGCGGGTTGGAAAATGAATGAATGAATGTCTTAATTTTTTGTTCTGCAGCCATGAATTAAACAAAACAGATTTGATAAAGCAAAGAGAATAAAACAACAGAGAGCCGATTTATGGTTGACGGCATGATTTATGGAGACTGTTCGGGGATCTGGTTTAGCCAGGGTATGTCCAGTTTTTGACTGAAATGAGGGCAGAGCCAGATGTGACCTGATGGAGGTTAATGATGCTCTCAATGCACAGCTGGAAGACTCCCAGCTGCAGCAACACCTATGTCATTGTAAATGGACAGCCATGGAGAGAAAGGGCTCTATTTAATGATCCTGCTGGAAGATGTTCACAGTCATTAGAAGTACTGCAGTAACTAAGGTAAGATCAAAGAGCTCCGAGTGGCAAACCAGCAGCCCTGCTGCAGTGCGGTGTGAGCTCACAGGCTTCCCAGTCTGACCCAGCGATGATTGAAAGGCTGTTTCTTTTTTTTTTTTTACTGAGTTTTTATTCAACAATTAAACCAAAGGCAGGGAGCTGTACACATAAATGATAATACAAATTGAAAAAGCAGTTGCATAATGTTATGCATTTAAATTCCATAAAAATAATCATTTAAAAAAAACAAACAAATGAATAAATAAATGAAAATGTATTTTTATATATACATATACCTTCTTATCCTTCTTATGTTTGTATATATATTCATGTACATTCATACATAGAGTTGTATAGCCTTCATAACTGGTGTTGACAGAAATTTCGCTGTTTTCAGTTGTAATTTTACAGTGATTTTCTACATAGAGTACACATTTTTTATTCTCTCTCCCTTTTGTTACCCTGGGGGATGTTGGTCCAGCCAAGCAGCCGTCACACATTTTTTTGCTACCAGGAGTAACATTCTGAGTAAATAAATCATATCTTTATCTATCATATTAGTAGAGAGTATCCCCAAAATGACCAATGCTGGATTTAAAATAATATTTATGCCCAAAACATGTTTAGTTCCCTCTTGAATATCATTCCAGAATGTTGAAAGTTTGGGACAGTCCCAAAATATATGTGTGAGGTCTCCCACCTTTCCACATCCCGTCCAGCACAAATTAGATATATTACTATATTTTGAGAGTGGCACGGTGGCGCAGTGGTTAGCGCTGCCGCCTCACAACACGGCGGACCCGGGTTCGAGTCCCACTCTGTGCGGAGTTCGCATGCTCTCCCCGTGTCTGTGTGGGTTCTCTCCGGGTTCTGTGACTTCCTCCCACCTCCAAACGCATACGCTTCAGGTTGATTGAGGTTCACTGTTCCAAATTGCCCATAGGAATGAGTGTGTGTGTGTGTGTGTGTGTGTGTGCATGTGCTATGCCGCTGAGATAGGCTCCGGCTCCCCGTGACCTGCTACGGCGGATACAGCGGTGGTAATCTGAAGGTGACTGACTGACTATATTTTGACAGTACCACTGGAGTATTATAATATCGCATTTTAATCTTCCAGTCAAATTACCTAAGTGTTGGACTACAAGTTAATTTATGGCCTGCTTCAAAGGTGTCTTCCCACTGTTTATCTGTTATTATAATATTAGCTTACAGTTCTCATTTCTCTTTAACCCCTAAATCACTGTCCTTAGAATCCTGTTGTAGAGCCTTATATATTTTGGATGTAATTTATTTTATTTTATTTATTTATTCCGTTTATTTTTCTTCTTTCCAGACATGTTATTACAACAGATTTAATCAGTGTTGGAACATCAGCAACAACATCCAAAAAGAAAAAAAAAGGGTTGACGGGTAGAAGCCATTCCTTATGTTTTAAAAGATAATGACGTAATTGTAAAAATTTATAAAAGTACTATACAGGTAAATTAATTTCTCTTTTAAGTTGATCAAATGACTTCAGAGTTTCCCCAATGAACAGTTGTGCTATTTAAATTAGACCCCTATTTGACCATTTTTTATACCCTGCATCAAGTATAGACAGCAAAAAGTCTGGATTCTTAGTTATCTTAGTAGCTCTAGTGGTTGATTTGAATATACCCATTTTTTTTCTTACAACTGACCATATCTTCATTGTTCCTTTAATCTATTCATTTTCTATTCTGCGTTTCTTCCACGTTGCGCGAGTCACAAAAGGAAGTGACCCTAAAGATATGTTTTTACAGGAACTTTGTTCCATCTTCACCCAAACCGTGTCCGTGTCGTTATTTATCCAGATAATTAAAGGTCTATTCGTGCAGCCCAGTAATAAAGCTGTAAATTAGGTAGGTTCAATCCTCCCTTGTCTTTAGGTCACAAAAGTGTTTTATATTTGATTCTGACCCTTTTATTTTGCCATAGAAATTGTGATATTGTTTTATCTAAAGTTGTTTGGATGGAATTAGAACTTACAATGGGCAATGACTAAAATAAAAATAACAATCTTGGTAATGTGTTCATTTTCACAGTTTCTATTCTTCCCAGTAGGTTTAAAGATAACACCTCCCATCTACTTAAGTCCTTTTTCATATCGCCTATCAATTTCCCGTAGTTTGCTTCAAATAGTTGTGATGTGACAGAGGTGATTATAATGTCCAAATATTTAAATCCTTTGCTTGTCCATGTTAACTTAGTCTTCTCTTCTAGTTCAGTTGGGTATTTATCTGATAACATCATGGCTACTGATTTAGATTCATTCGTTTTATATCCTGACAATTTTCCATTTCCCGCCAGGATATTTAAAAGTGCTGGTATGGAAGAAGAATGCTCACTTATGTATGTTAATATATCACCTGCGAATAGTGATATTTTGTGTTCTACACCCCAATTATCTAATATTACCTTTATGTTTTTATTTTGTCTGATTGACTTGGCCAAAGGTTCGATACTCAGAGCGAATAACAGTGGACTCAAACAGTCTCCTTGTCTGACTCGTCTTTCAAGGTAGAAGAATTCAGAACAGCAGCTGTTAACTCAGCAGCTGTTAACTCTGTGTAATACAAAAAATTCCATTTTACTTGATCAAAAGCTTTTTGTGCATCTAAACTCAGTAACATGTTGCATTTGGGACTGTTTTTAGTGCACGTTATTATGTTCAGGGTCCTCCTGATATTATTAGCTCCCTGTCTTCCTGAAATAAAACCCGTCTGATCCGGTTTAATTAATGATGTCATTAGTCCTTTCATTCTCTGTGCCAGTATACTGGTCAATATTTTAACATCATACACAATAAGCTAACAGGTCTATATGCCTCACAAGAAGTGGAATCTTTGTCCTCCTTATATAACACTGAACTGACAGCTTCCTACCAGGTTTTAGGTGGATCTGCGGATGCCAACGCAAAATTAAAAACTTTAGTGGAAGGCTGTTTCAAGAAATACAGGAAGCAAAAGGAGCGCTGTGAGCATCTCAAGGAGAGGACAGCAGCAGCTCCTCCAGGTTGAGCAGTTTTTTAAATACAGGAAGGCTGAAGATTGTTTCTGGAGTTCAACTGATTTTCTTCAAACGAAACCTCGCCAATGAGATCCTTATATGAAATATTGAGGTGAAGGTTGTAAAGATAGAGGATGAGTTTTGTAATAAAGCACCTGTTGGTGCAGCAACAGAAAAGTCCTGCTGCACTTCAAAGAGATGATGAGAGGAGGAGGGCCTGACTTCAGTAAACACTACAGAAAACATAATAGAGGAATGTACCAGGACTTTAGTATAGTGCTGCATGTGTCTGTTAGTGTAGTGTATGATTTGCAGTATGTCCTGTGATGTCAGTGTTTGTTTTTCTCCTGGTGTTTATCCATTATTATTCGTTATGTAATGCCTGAGCAGTGGATATATACGATTAATACAGTATCTATCTATCTATCTATCTATCTATCTATCTATCTATCTATCTATCTATCTATCTATCTATCTATCTATCTATCTGTCTGTCTGTCTGTCTGTCTGTCTGTCTGTCTGTCTGTCTGTCTGTCTGTCTGTCTGTCTGTCTGTCTGTCTGTCTGTCTATCTATCTATCTATCTATCTATCTATCTATCTATCTATCTATCTATCTATCTATCTATCTATCTATCTATCTATCTATCTATCTATCTGCCTGGATGACCTTGCCTTGAAAGGGTATCCAAAGCGTTTTGTGCAAAACGCTTTGGATACCCAAAAAATATGTTCTCCAGTAAGAACATGTTTGACACTAAATATAGAGCAATGTGTTTGTATTTTATACACATCCATATGTAGGTTTTGGTCATTTTGTTGATGAACTGAGTATCTGAATCAACTAGCAGAAATTTTATGACAGTACTTTTGCGGTCAGGTCAGGTCTTCAAGTGAGGTGAGGTTCTGTGGATGTGTGTGTCATGAAGTGCATCAACTGTTATACCTACGGGGCATTAGTGTCTCTCAGACGAGCTCTGGAAAAGGCAAAAGCATTCAGTGCAGTTTTTAGATGATTCCATTTTGTGCACTCATTGTTACACTGAGCACCACAAATAAACAAAGATTTTTGTTAGACTTGCAGGAATGGATCAGGATATTGCTAAAACTCATTGACTAAAAAATCACATCTGTGAGACTCAAAACCTCTAAGGCAGTCGGAAGAATCTGAAGCATTTAGTTATAATAATCTCATCTTATTCTGTATTTATACTACAGGGAAAACTTCTTTCTACGTTTTTATTGCTTTTGTTTAATGGTGCTTTTTTCCCCATTTTTTGTCTGTGTTCCAGCAGGAGAATGATCGATGCACACAGGCTGCATGAGGGACTGCAAACCGCCATGTGATGATGATTACTGCTTTTCATAATGAAAACCATAACAGTCTTGATTCCTAGAGGAGAACCTTATCTATAACAGTTTTTTAAATAAATTTACATCATCAATTATATTACTTGAATGGCTTAAATAGAAAGTGATCATTGGGAGTAAACACATTAATGAACAATTATTTTATCATGGTACATTTAATATTAAAGTATGCTTCATCAGACAGGTTCAGTTTAACAAAGATTTGTATAAAGAATGATTAATCAGAGGAGAAGGAGAAGAAAAGAAAAGAGACATCCTTTACTCATTTAAAGAATCTCATTTTTGTACCTGTTTTTGTGCTTTTTATCTTTTATTTCAATTTCTCTTTTTGTTTCCAAAATTTAATAAGACAATACAGTACAATAAAAAACTTTTTATAAAAATCACATTAATTTATGTTTTATGAGCCTTTTGACTGCACAGAGTTTATTTTTAGAAGAAAACAAACAAGCATGGAGAATGAAAATGGATGAAGGGGAAATGATTTTTGTATAATGTTTACACAGAATCAATGTCCACAGTTGTATTATTATACATTGTTCTGCATGACCGTCCATAGATTAGCTTTGATCCCACATAAACTGAATAACATTCCTTAAGTAACTCCCTAAAGAAACAAAACAGAAATGATTATGTGTCACTTTTAAGATATCTTCACAATTTAAAGTGTTTTTGTCATTCCTAACATGGATTGTTCTGTACTATTTGTTTAATTCCAGGTGTTTTACATATGTTTGTGCCTTGATATCTGTTTACACTTTTTCTTCTGAGACATGCTAACTTCATAGTGTGAATTAGGGCTATTTCTACTCCAATTCATGTAAAATGATTTAGAATGCACCATGATGCAGAGATACATGGAGGGTATAGCTGTCCATTGAAATCAAGGTATAAATCATTCACCTGATAAATGTGAATAAAAGTTTGGTCACATTGTTTTTCTGCAGTGTGATTTGTCAAAGGAAAATTTACAAACAGCAATATGCTTTGGACCAAAACTGCAACCTAAACAAAAATACAGTAGAGGTTAATCTCATTTGGTGTACTTTACCATCGGTGGAAAAACAATACACATAGTTAACTGAAGTACTGCATTCACTCTGTAGTATTTGATTCTTATTAGCCAGTTACTGTTCAGATACACATTTTGTAGAAATGTGAGTTTGAGAGTCTGTCTAAAGATCACAGTGGTTCCCCAGCCTTTAGAGTGGTGATCTAATGCTGTGTAGCTATGATTGTGTGTTAGCAGATTTTTGACTAACACAATAATCATCCAATGCGTCATTTACAAAATTAAAGATTAAAAATTGATTTTGTTATAGAATTGCTGCAATCCTCTTCTGATTCCTATGATGTATTAACTACTACTACTACTACTATTACTACTATTACTGTGACTCCTACTACTGCTACTATACTAATACTACTGCTCCTATTTCTACTCCTGCCACTGCGACTCCTACAGTGACGTGCGGTGAGGTTCATGGCTGGTGAGACACAGACTTCATCATAATCAGATGAAGATATTTACGAACATAGAGTATAAACCTACAGTGTAGCAGAATTATTTACACACACAAGCACATTTGATTTAAAAAAACTTGTTATCTGCATGTTTTTTTTAATATGTTATGTTTATCTTGAAATGAAGTCGATGTGCAGTTTGTCTAACGAAAGCATCAAAAAAATTTGGGTTGAGATATTTAATCCTCCATTTTTATAGTAAGGCAAGGTGAGCGGAAAATAAATGAATGGCAGTAATTGACTCACTGACTATAAATCATAGTTTGCTGTCACTTCTTCTACAGCTGAGGAAGACAAATCCTCGGCTGAAACCCTGGGATCACCAGCGCCCCCTACCATGAGGCACAAGAACTGCGTGCCTCATGGTAGGGGGATTTTGAGTACAAATAACCCCTAAATTGGTGACATTAAATGGAAAATAACTAGATAATTCACATCACTGGATAAATATAACCATTTAATTTATTTCTTCAATTTTTGTCTTTTATGATGGCTGGTGAGGCCGTGCCTCCCCTGACCGCATGTCACTGAACTTCTACTACTGCTACTATACTATTAATACTGCTACTATTACCACCGTTATTACTAGAATTACTACTACCGCTACTATTACTACACTAGTACTACTACTGTCACTACTAATACTACTACTGCTGCTGCTACTACTACTACTACTACTACTACTACTACTACTACTACTACTACTACTACTACTACTACTACTACTACTACTACCACTACTGCTAGTATTGCTACTTCTACTACTGCTACTTGAAGTAATAATAATAATACTGATGATGATGAAAATAATAATAATAATAATAATAATAATAATAATAATAGGAAAGATTTATCTGCTCTTTTGGCCCCTTATATACACCTTCTTTTCACTGATAATACATCAGTGAAAAGAAGGATCACATTTTCTGTTTGCTGATTTACAGACTCTCATTAATCAGGTGAAGATTGATTTTATCTTTTGTGTTTTGAATACTTTGCACATGAACAAATGAAACGAGGAAGTCAGTCACCGACACTCCGATTATATTTTTGCATTTTGAAAATTTCAAACACCCTCAATTGGCCGTGGCGGCACAGTGGCGCAGTGGGTGTCGCTGTCGCCGCACAGCAAGGCGGTTACGGGTTCGAGTCCCGCTCTGTGCGGAGATTGCATGTTCTCCCCGCGTCTGCGTGGGTTCTCTCCGAGTTCTCAGGTTAATTGGCCGTTTCAAATTGTCAATAAGAATGAGTGTGAGCGTGCATCGTCGTCTGTCTTTATGTGGATCCGAGGTGCACTGGCGTCGCACCTGGAGTGTCCCCTGCCTGGATACGCTCCTGCTCCCCGTGACCCGCTAGGGCGGATAAAGCGGTTTGGAAAATGAATGATTGAATAAATTGGCTGTAAATAAATAAATGCTGTCTGATGTGCGAAGACAATGAAGAAAAGGTCCTGTTCACCAAGTTCCACAAGGTGGCAGCATGTGGATTACAGTAAACCAGCACGGACATGCCAGAGCACGGCTCCTTCACTAGACGCATTTTATACTCTCTATTAATTTAAACAAAATAGTGTCGATCCAAAAAATAAAATGATAATGTAATCAATGCAATAACATATAGCAATGATGTGTGACATTTTAATAAACCAAATGGCTATTTTGTTAATGATAAAATCTTTATATTTTATTGTACTCGACATATGGTAGAATAAAACCAAGAGTTGTTCTCCTACCACCAGAGAACAATCCAACCCGGCTGCAGAGACCGCAGTAATTACCCGGGGAGGGGTTTTGTTTCAGGCCACTTCCTATTGGTGGATTCCATGAAGCCCTGCGCTGATTGGCTGCAGTGAAAATTTTAGCATCTCCAAAATCCTCGGACAGATCTTCATCTGATTCAGAGGACAGAACATAAAGACAGAGGTGACCGTGGAGCAGTCAGGAGTGTGTGGAGCTGGTGGCTGTGTTTGGATTAGTCTTACACTCAGATGCGAAGGTGAGCTGCGACTAGACCTGCTGTTACTGCATGTGTTATTCATGACAAATGGAATGCCCAGTATTTATCAGTGCATTGTTTTTGTTGTTGTTGCAGGAGCAATTAAAAAACTTCCGAACTTCACTGCATTGATTTTATCACAAGCCATGGTGAGTTTTATTTCCCATCGTGACAAACAGTTTTGCGTCTTAAGAGTTTTTGGGAATGTAATTTTTTGGAAAACTAGCATTCAACAAAACCTTTAATAAGGAACACTTTCAGTTTACTTGGACGTTTTCCACATGCACGCTTCTGGGTGAGTCACCTCCTGTTGTGTTCAAGCAGCGGAGGAGAACTTTTTAAGTGTTGTTAGAGGTGTGGACTGACCACGGAGTCCCAGGAGGGTGTCTGTATGACAGATAAGGCTTCCCCAGGGCCCAAATGGTTCAGCACCCACAGCTGTGATAACATCATGGCATCGTGTTGTTACCGCTCCCACCAAAACCAGGGAGACTCAAATAAATGTAATATTTTAGGAACTTTAAGAAAGACCTTTTTTTTTTTTTTTTTTTTTTGGTAGAATACTTTATTTTTATTTTTGGATTTGTTTAAAAATAGAAATTGTGTGCGTGTGTATGGGGCGGGTCTCTTACATTGATGTTTAGATGTTGGCTTTGAGATGGAACCTTTCTATCACTTCTAATAAATTGTACTGATTTCTGTTTTTCTCCATTCCATAAGATGGTGTGATTCCTAATGAATGTATGGCCATTGTTTGATTCCTAAATGTTGCAGTCATTTCCTGCTTCATAATGTAGACCAATCAACATCATCTGAGTTGGTCAAGGGAGGGTATCTCCCTCTGCACTCCGACATGATTCAGCTCTACTTTGTTCAAAACTTCCCTTCTAGCTTCAAGAGGCAGGGAGGGTTTTCCCAAATGTAAAATCTGCATCCTGTTTCAAAAGCCAAAATGATTTCATGTTCTGGGATCATACTGCATGAGATGGTCTCGGTAAAGTTGCTCTGAGGTTTGTCAGGAATGCTTCACTTGTTATATGGTTGTAGAGTGGAGTGATCTCAACTGGTAAAAATCTTATTGGCCCACTTCTAAAAGGAAAAGGGGGAACTGTGCCTTAGGTCGAACGGCTGGGGAATGATGGGATGTTTTGGATGAGAACTGTGCATTTCTACAATATCTGGTCATAACTTTTTAGTTAGAGGAGGTTTTTTGTTTGTTTTTTAATTTCATTGACTCTGCATTCTGCCTGCACCACTAAGTGTGTGTATCTTTCTCATTGTTTAGTTGTGTTTAGGAGATTCTGCAGACTGCCTCCGGGACCAAATGCAGCACATGATGAAATCCTTGCAGGACCTGAAACAGATAAGGAGACCAAGGCCATTGAGTGAACCATGTGTGTCCTTTGCTGTAACACGGGTCTGCAAACAGAGGGCACAGCAAGAACTTGCTTGTCTACGCATTTCTGATGCAAGTGAGGGCAGCACATATGACTCTGCCTGCTGCTTAGCGAGTCCCCTGGAGGAAGAGGATGATCAACAGGAACGATTGGCACAGGGCTCCCCGAGCAGTGAAAAGAGTCTGGATTTGGACTCTGGTTACTCTGAGGCTTCCTGGCAAGATGAAGGTGTAGTTCTGAGAAGGACCAGAAACATGCGAGTCTCTTCATCTGCCTGTGTCCGAACAAACAGAGGGCCTTCTGGACGGATCCGTCCTAATTCAACCTCAGACGCTTGCCTGGAACACTGGACGTCATTTGAGACCAGTGACCCAGAAGACTGGACCACATTGCTACTGAGCCGCAGCAGAAACAGACAGCCCCTGGTTCTGGGGGACAACAGCTTTGCTGACCTCATAAAGAACTGGATGGACCTCCCAGAGTGTCCTGAACCAGTGGAACTGAAGCCCACTGCAGGCCGGCGCCTGGCCAAAGACATTTTGGTCAACATGCGCCGCAGACTTGCAGGGATGTCTAAAGGCGTCGAGGTTTGCCCGAGACCAGCAGACCCCACAAGGTCCAACAGAGCTGCAGTGGCTCCCAAACGGATGTCCTGTCCTGTGGGCCTCCAGGCTCTCAAACCTTTCTTTCACCAGTCTCACACAGGTATCCATCAGCTCGACACAGACTTCTATCAGTTTACTGCTCTCATGAAGACAGGCAGCCGACAACCCATAATATGCAATGACATTATTGGATACATTTAAGTGAGGCTGCAATTACAGATGGACCCTTTTTCACAGCTTGCAATAAGATGTTTCTGACTGTTTCTGTTGACAAAGTTTGATGCATCTGGAATAAAGGTGTTTGGAAGTTGATGTCTTCAGTGCCCATCGTTGACATTATCGTTCAGTTGTTTTCTTTCAAGAAAGTAATTATAGTTTGCTATAATGGCTTGTAAAAGTCAGGCTTAAATAGAATGTTAATTTAGTGAGGTTGCCATAGTAACCTATGTTTTTCAATGATGTAAAAAAAAAGAGCAAGAGAACTGAATTTTGCAGGTAAAGAAAACTGAAAAAGGTTCCTCATTGACTCATTTATTGCATTAAAACAGTAAATGCCAATCCCCCAATTTAACAATAAACACATCACACCCACAGACATGTCAGATGATTCTACAACGTGAGATTAAGTTCACACCTGAGAAAGCAGAGCATTGCCAAGATGTAAACACGAGGGCGACCAGTGATGAGGCTCTCGGATGGATCCAGCATCCAGCTTTGACATTCTACTGGAAGGGGTTGCCACATGTACCCCCTGAACAGAGGATAACTGCATCCAGATAGCATGAGCTCCATGAATCGTCAAATCACTGAATCTCCTGAGCGAACAGTTTGTTCTATGTGAACCCCTTCACTCTGTGCGCCATCTCCATCACATGAACTGTAAACCTAGAAACCAGGCAAGCACCCATCTGGCCCAACAGCACCAGCTCATCTAACCCACATGACACATAAATGTAAACATAAAATTAGGCAGAACTGTGAAGAGACAATTTTAGTAAGCAGTACCTTGATATTTGGGTTACTTAGCATTTCTTGGCACATAGCTGAGTGAGAGGACAAAAAAAAATCACTTATCCATTCACTTACTATATCAAAGTGTGATTAACAATGAAAAAAAAGATAATTGTTTAGCAGTAGAAAAAGTGCAAAAAAAGTAAATGTGCATTATACAGTTATTTAGTGTTACAGGTAAATGAAACGTTAGACGAACAATCACCCATTAAACATTGTTAACAGCAGTTGACATAACTTTTTAACTGATATGATGTCACGGGAATGTTAAGAACGAATCGTTGCTGAAGCTTCTCTGATTACTGGTCTTAATGTTGAAGGCATCACAGCAGCAGGTATCTGATGGTTGGCACCAACTCAGAGTCTTCGTCTTCATCTTCATCGAATGAGGGGACTAAATCCAGCAGCTTTGTGTTAGGGGGGATATCTTTCCTAGTCACCATTTTTACCACGTCAGACACACTGTCAAAAAAAAGGTTATTTCTGAGAGAGTGCAGCTGAAAAAGTAATTCAGGTGAAAGCTCATAGTCAATAAGAGACAAAGTGATGTTTGTCTTGCTAGAAAACAATAAGCTTTTACTCCTTACTCCCATAAAAAGACCTAAACAATAGATTCAACTTAACACCCTGCTTGTCATTGTAACCATATATCATTGATAAAGTTTCCTAATGTTGCATAATCTTAAAAACAAATATACAAACAAATTTATGAGCCTGACAGAGCCTACAAAGTTATTTTACATTTTTATGTGAAATATGCTAGTTGTGTGACTATTTTTTTCTATAGTTTACTGAAGTGACAGCACTTGGGACAAAGTAATTTAAATAACGCTTATCATGTTATCTCAGATTTTATGTTCTACGTTCCCCTTCTGCTTGCTCAGCACAGGAAGCCTGCAGCAGGGTGACAGCACAGGAAGTGACTACTGGACAGGACATTTATCATGTGCAGCCTGCTGTCCACACGCCCAGCACTCTGCCCCTGTGGCTAAAACCAACACCAGACAGTACCCCAAATAACTGAATGGCAAAAACAGAAAAGCACAGAATTTCAAGCTGAATGTGAAGACCTCACAGTAAATGTTAAAACAAAGAATAAATCTTATGAATCATTTCAACTAACCCAGGAAGGGAACAATTAATGAAAGGCTTTCCAAGTTTAAACTGATTTATTCTGGTTCTCTGTTGGATTTAAGACCCCTGACGATCGCTATTTAATTGCAACTCAGTTCTTAAAAGTAGGAGAAGGGTCCATAGCGGAAAGAATATGATTTGTTTCAAACAAGTTTGAGGTTGAGAAATGCAGCTTTAATGTGCTACAGCGCTGGACAGGCTTAAACAATGTTCCTTCTCAAATGCAGTGAGGAGAGTGGACGAATTTAACTGTTTATGTGCTGTCCTCAGCTAAGAGAAGGAAACCTAGAGGAGCTGTCTCAATCATCAAGTGTCCAGTGATGCATTTGAGTGTGTCAGCAGCTCTGTCCTCACAGGCTCAAAGGAAACACTTCATCCTGCCATTAACATCTAATCAAACAGAGAGAGTCTGCATACTAAGATTGTTTGTTTCGAGGATTTCATGCCAACTGTTTTTTTTTCATGTATTTTTCTGGAACACTGAACAAATGTTTGATCTTAAGAGAATATACCTCTGTTTCAGTCGCTCCTCTTGTCCATTATATATTAGAGCTGGTCCATAGCAGAGACAGGAGATGCTCAAACCATACTTTTCCTACACAGACATAAATTAAAATTAAATGTACAAAACCTGTACAACGAACACAAATAGATATACAGAGAGAATATTGGCTACATGTGTTAGTACAGAAGCAATTCTTAAAAAGACAACAGTCTGCTGATGACCTGTGACCTGAACCAACTTCAGCTGGTCAGAAAGCACTTTATTGTCTTCACAAACAAACCACAGGGAGCCAGGTAAGTCAAAGGTTAAACAAGACATGGAGCCCATTAGATCACTTACAAATTTATTTACCCTATATTCTCAGCACGCAGTCCAACAAATATCTCTGTTGGTCAAGAGGGAACAGGGAGTGATGTTTCAGAAAGTTTATGTTGTCTCTCTTGAACCGTTTATTTTATTAAGACAATGTCCTCAATGCATAAAGACAAGTCAGACGGGTTCCTCATCTGACATTATCTTAAAAATTATGCTTGTGCAAACCTACTTGAAAGAGAGAACAAAAACAAGTATTATGATGATTATCAAATATTAATAATATATTAACGTATTGGTGGCATCCACATCTGTCACACTAATAATAATAATAATAATAATAATAATAATAATAATAATAATAATAATAATAATAATAATAATAATAATAATAATAATAATAGTCTATACTTTAATCATCCCTCTTGGGGAAATTCTTTTTACACTCCTTGTAATTCTTTTTACACTTTTTACACTATGGGATATATTGAGTGCTACTTGTTCCTGTCTTGCAATTGCAGTGACAAAATAGAGAATCCAGAATAAGCTTATGTTAAGGCAGCCAGGAAGGATATTTTTATTTGACAATAGAGCTAAATTAGACAATGAATATGACTCAAGTATTTTGAATTTTATTTTTAATATGCCACCATTGTTTCTTCACAAGCACTGATCTGGCATGGGTAGTAGAGTTTTTCAGTTACTTTTGCAAATATTATCATTGAAAGCAAGCTGATGGTTCAAAAAACACTATGCCTTTCCTGTAAAATATAGTTCTTCAGTCCTGAATGGTAGGCGCAATTTGTCCATGAATTTGAAACAATTGGTGCTCTAAACCTGTTCATCTCAAGAGGAAGGTGAACAGGTTTAAAGGGAATAAAAAGATTAAAATATTCACTCAGTAACACGGGGTGTGAAGAAAGTATGTTTCCTTTCCGAGAGGAATACGGAGGCTGTACCTTGATATACTGGAGGAGATTTCCCAAGGTCATTTCCTGTTGACCGCCGCATCTGCCTTCAACAAGGAAGTCATCCCACATGGTGTATTCCTTTCCTGCGACCTGCCGATAGACAAGTTACACACAGGAACACACACGCGCACACACACACACACACACACACACACACAAGCTTGACAGATTGAGTACTGGTGTCTGTGAGTGATATGAGGACAGTGTTTGGGCCCACAACAAGAGTCTTGGACAATCACAGACAGACAGAAAGCATTTTTCATCACCCTATTATAAAGCAGCTGAGAACTATCTGCAACCGTCTGACAGCTGCACAAAGACCCCAACAAGTCATGATGAGGTCAAGAAAATGCTTCTGCGTGTACAAATAGGTGAATCACTGCTTTTTCTGGTTTACATCTTCAGGCATGCTTCCTTATTTTAGTTTTACAGTCATTTCTCACTGTAAGATACATGCAGTCATGTCAGTGCACTTTGATAGAGGAAGACATTAGTGCTACCTGTGAAAAAGCTGAAGAATGTCACAAATATAATCCACATTTATGCTACTCTAGTGGTGCTTTTGGCAGTGAAATAACAACATAGGAATTTTTCCAGACAAGTTGCCAGATAAGTTGCCAAACTTCAGGCTGCTGTAGTTCCAGCATTGAGGGACCATTTTCATTCTGAATTTCCTGCCTTCTGTTCATGGTTGGAGAAACACATGTCTATTTAAACAGCACAGAGAGTGATGCATGATAGTCTATTACAGCAGCTTTGTCCTGTCTTCTTCTGTTTACAGATCTGTAAATTTAATTATCATTAGGCAAATGAACTAAAAAATGTTTTGATGATTTATTGTTTTTATCAAATTCAACAGTGTTTCTGAACTGAACAAATGGGAGTAGTTGTATTACAGAAACCAAATCCATGTACCAGACAGCCTACATTGATTGCGGGTCATGTTTGTTTACTATTGTTTACTTGTCACTGATCAAAGCAGTCATTTACATGCTTAACTAGGAGCTAACATATAAACATTGGTATGAAAACCTTTTGGAGTTTTATGTCATTTTGAGAGCAAGCCAGATCTTTAGGAATACATTTATCTATATTTATTATATAGATTTTAAGCAAAATATACCAACAAATGCTAAAGTTCGTTTTGCTTCTGGATAAAACGATCAGATTCTTTAAGAATTTCTTTGCATTAAAACAGAAAAAAAGATATTAATTTTTTAATATGATGTATATCACTATCTATTTCTACATTTCTATCCTAAGGTCCTACTGTCAAACCCTTTATATTTCAGGAGATTTTAAAACAGATAACCTGACAGTAACTAACATCTAACATAAAATTAAAGTCATTGCCCCTATTTAACTGGTCTTTGGCCTAGAAAGAAACACAAAGTCAAGATAGATCAAAACCGATTAAATCCCTTGGAAACAAACTGTGGACAGATCAATTTTCATCCCAATTGTGTTTAACATAAACATCGATAAGTGTATCTGAAACAGCTTTCTTTATGCAGAATATCTGTCATGCCATCAGATGACACTGCTCTCGAGTGCAGACTGGTGAAAAGGGTTGGGAAGATCAAAACTTGGCTCGAGAAGTGAATACCAAACACTCCGACTAAACCTGGCTCCAATTAACTCTGCTCCAGCAGCCAAGGGGAACTTTTGGTCCAGGCCTCACAACTACCACCACGTATGAGGTTTAGGGTTGTGGCGACAAACTCAAGGTTTATTTCTCAACCGTAACAGTGTCTACAGCTTTTGTACCATTTTTAGATATTTTATTTATTTGCATGGTGTATATCCTGACCCTAGTTGTAATGTTCATGTGGGAAGAAATACCAGCACAGCCTCAAACTGTACCCTGGAGGAAAATATCTCATGCCTGACAGGCACATATTACTGTAAATGAACATTATTTTAAAAATACAATTTTTCATTGACATTATTCCACACCAGGGCTTTTCATGGGTATGTTTGAGTTAAGATGCTGACTTAACACAATACAAAGCAGGCATTCACACGTGCTGTCCTTCACCCACTCTCTTCATTTGTTGAACCTGAAGCTAATCAACTATCACATCAACCTCAGTGTAGTGTGACGTCAGGGACCCAGCATTAGAGAAGAAAAAATAAGGAAAGAACTCTGGTACCAAACTGGCTGCTGGAAACAATTACAACTTTTTGCCTACAAATACAACTACAGCATCTTTATTGTGTTGTTGAACCTCTGCCAGGAGGTAAATGTCTGTAGTGGGCTCAAAAAAGCAGTAAAAGTCTGTACAGTGAATCTATGCATATCAAAAATGGTTACACAGTAATCATGAGATATAAAAAGGTCCCCGAAGTGACGAGTTGAAAAGCCAGATTATTCATAGAGGCTAGAGGTGTGCAATGTTCACATGCACCTGTGTGTCTCCTGGATAAAGACGTCTGTTTGGACATAAAGCAGAGCTGGAGTCAGGATTCTGGGTGAGTGGAACGCCCTGAGTTTTACTTCAGAAACCGGTAAAAGATAAATTGCCACTTCATGGAAAAGAGTGGAAGAAAACTACAGTGGTGGACGTATAAGTTTATACCCTGGCTGCATGCTCTTGGAAGACAGCCAGATCTCTCATCTGCTTCCCACATTTTGTATTCTGTATTAAACATGGAGCTTTGAACTTCCCCCTGAATGTGACACAGCTGTTCTTTCCACAACAATAAAAGACCACAATGACATTTCATGCTCTCTCCCAGCTTCTCATTTCATTACTACTCGTGTGACTTTTATTTCCAGTTTCTCTGACGCAACGCATAATAAAAAATAATAAAACAAAATCTTTACATCCACTTCCGTCAAAAACTTTGTCTTCCTTTTTCTCTTTCTCATCCTTTGCTCCTGAGGTAAAAGGTGAAATTAAGATTGCTCCACTGTCCTTGACAGTAGTTTTTAAATATGACTTAATTCTTCCAGATTTCCAATCAGCATCTGAGAATTCTGCATCATTAAAAATTACGGATGCTGTAAATTCATTTGCTGTGAGGCTTGTTTAGACATGCAGTTCTCTAACATCTGAAAACAAGCAGCTCAAACTATTCCTTCCTCTCGCTGACAGTAGGTCTGGTGGGTTCCCCTGTGGTCCCTGAAAAATCTAGATACAGATATAGAAAATAACAGCTCCTAGAAAAAAAAGATTATCACATGATAAAACTAGGACCAAGGCTGTCAGAGACTGCAACATCCCGGGACTTACCTTTGACCCAGGGGTCAGAGTACCCTGACAGTAGTACCTGACTAGTGGATTGACTAGTGCTTATGGAGAAGGCCAGTGTGAGTAATAACATAGATCAAAGCTAGTGTATATATAGGTCAAAGCAGTATCTTTGATCTAGGGTCTTACTCACATTGGCCTTCTCCCTCGTCTTTCTATCTTATCCGGCTCCTGAGTGTATAAAAATTGAAATTTCACCGTGACCTGCTTTTCTCAAGGTCAAGATCATCATCTCACTTTCATCCCCTTTGCCACATGAGTAATGTGCTTTTTGTTTCATTTTTCTATCTGCATTGGCTGAAAAGACATTTGGTGGACAAACGAACAAACGAACAAATGAACGAACGAACGAACGAATGAACACTGACGATCGCAATACATCACCGCTTTGAAGCGAGATGGAATAAGACATGTATCATGTTGCAAACATGCCTTCACTACCTGAAATTGTAAAGCCGGACCAGATGTAAATAAAGGAGACAGAATGTATTTGATTTTTAAATTGATGCATAATTTCAGTATTCTTTTGTAGATTAAGTGTACAGTATGTTACAGTTAGCTTCTTATCAATTCATCAGGTTGTTGTTTTTTTCTGGTGCTTTTTCCAGTGAGTATTTTTCGCTAATTATAATGTTAGAATTTTGTATTACTTCATCCGTGGCCTGGATCTAAGGCAGTTTATCAACACACGACCTGACAATCAGTATGGTCTGTAATGACAACGAGGGCTGCTGACTGAAGGAACCCAAAAATAGACGACTGCAGACAAATGTGAGGGCATGGGAATGTTTTGGAGCCAGAGGAAGTTCAGCCAAGTAAACCTGATAAGGCGGTAGAATGAATCCAAGTCTGATTGCATCCCCCCCCCCCCCCCCAACACAATCAAGTTGGTCATTGTGCACGGGCCACTGTATGAGTAGTATAAGCCTAATGTGGATTTACAGTCTTGCTCTTTAAGACAAAGGACTGATTTTAGAGATAGGGAACTGGGTTCAGTATGCAAACGTTGATAAGTCACCCTCCCTGCAATCTGCCACAAGAAACAGGCTCAGCGAAGGCACACTCCTGCCTCAGCTTCATTATCTGACCACAGACCCAACCATGGAAACTTTACAGCCCGTTGTAGCTACAGGTCTGTTTCTTCAAAGGCAGTGTTTTTCCTTTAGAAGGGCTTTAAAGTGAGCTTTAGAAGGGGGTAAATGGAGGATCTATGTGGATTTTTTTTACATCAGATTTTCATCTTAATGTCTCCTAGTTTGACAGTCTGGAAAGTTTTCACGAAGACCTCATGACCTAGATTAGGTTATTACTGAGACTGTACAGCTGAACATAAAGGAGCAATGATGTTGAAAACTCAGTGTGATTCATGTTGCTGTTCAAGCAAGTATGCAGCATGTTTATTTAAGTCAGACTGGGGAAAAATCATGGATAAAATATTTTGTGTTCGTTTTTCAAGCAGATGGTTTTATGCCTGCTGGGTTGAAACAAATCAAAGCTTCAATGACTTTGCCTAGAATCACATAATTACAGGATGACTTTATCTTCCTTAAAATGTAAAATCATTCAATTATTCATTATGTGTGACAGGCAGTTTTTTTAAAAAAAACATCACAAAAGCATTACATAAAGTCTAATTTTCACAAGAGAAACTCCATTTTTTAAAAACTACTATTCCAAACGCCCTTGCATTTTTTGGAAACAATTCTGGACAATCAATTTCCTCCTCACCCAATCAAGTGTTAAAATAAATTGATGTACTGACAGTACAGAGTCAATGATGATGCATCAGTGAATGGAAGTTACAGCTGTAAAGGTCACCAGTGTGCCACTGGGAAATTATTGTGTATCTGTCTGAATGTTGAGTTCATGTATTTCCAAAGCGGATATGCTAATATTTCATTAAGTTATCCACAATCAAACTGATCACACAAATTTTCTTACTAAAATCAGAAATCATTTGACTTGGTTTCAGTGTTGGAAAGTAACTGTTTGTGCTCATTTAAAGGGATTACACCTATCCCTGCCTGAAGTTTATGAAAATAAAGTTCTTTAAAACTATATCATTAAAGCATCAGAGTTAAGCATTTGAATTCTGAATCAAAGTACCCACAATGATGTCTTGGCTGGGGTTGGGACAAATAGACCTAACCCTAACTTTAGTTTCTCACTTTTCATAGTGAGATGCTCTATTAATCTCACAGGAGGATTTTTATTTTTTTTTATTTAACCTTTATTTATCCAGGTGAATCCCATTGAGATTACAAATCTCTTTTGCAAGGGAGCCCTGGCCGAGACGGCAGCTGCACCAGTTACAGTTACATACAGCAATTAAATTAAACAGATACATTATAAAACATACAATAACAGGGAAAAATCATCAAAGTCTAAGAAGGAAAGCAGTTATAGACCCCAATGGAATCTGCCTCCATACCCTTCACCAAATTTTTAAAATCCCTGATTGGGATCAGCTTTTGAAGCTGTAGTTCCGACTGCAAATGATTCTAGGCTGCAGGAGCAGAAAACATAAAAGCCAAGTTCAGTGCGAACCTTAGGGACAGTCAATAAAGGGATGTCACTGGAGCGCAGACAATAGTTACTGGTTTTAAATAAAATATACCCACAAAGGTAAGAGGGGCACAGACCAAGGATAGACTTGTAAATAAAATTGTACCAATGTGTACGTCTGCGCATGGTCAGGGAGGGCCATTGAACTTTGGCATACAGGGTGCGATGGTGAGTGAGAGCTTTGTATCCTGTGACAAACCTCAATGAGCCATGGTACACAGTGTCCAGGCGATGTGAGCATTGAGGAGGGGCATGCATATATAGCAGATCACCATAATCAAGCAAAGGGAGGAACGTAGCCTCAACCAATTTTTTCCTGGCAGCATAGGAAAAACAGGATTTTATTCTAAAATAGAAGCCTAGTTTAAGCTTAAGCTTCTTTAGTAGAGTTTCTAAACGTGGTCTAAAAGTTAAATGTTCATCAATTAAAATACCTAGGTACTTGTATTGTGTCACTAGGTCAATCTGACTGCTATGCAGGGTTTTAATGGTAGGAAGATAATCTGCTCTCATCCCGGCGTAAGAGAACAGCATCATTTTAGTTTTTGAGGCATTCAACACAAGCTTTAAGCCAGGCAGGCGTAGTTGAACAGTATCAAAAGCAGCCTGCAAATACTTGAGAGATTGAGCAAGGGTAGCACCACTGCAGTAAATGACAGCATAAAAATGAAGCTGTGTATGTGGAATGTTTTCTCCCAGGTTATTAACATAAACAGTAAAAAAGTGGACCCAGGACAGAACCCTGGGGGACCCCTGATGTGACATGTAATTCACTAGAGAGAATATTATCATATTTAGCACACTGAGTTCTCTCAGAGAGGTCATTTTCAAACCAGCCAACAACCTGCTCGGACAGCCCAATGTTGAGCAGCTGTTGCTTTAGGATGAGGTGGTCAACAGTGTCGAAGGCCTTTGAAAGATAGATGAAAAGAGCAACACAAAATTTCTTATTATCCAGTGCCTCAATTATATCATTATATCACATTCTTCCTGTGCAGTGTGTTGCTCAGTAACACTGCAACAGGTAGAATGCTGGACTTGCAGATCGAACCACCAACCCTTTATAAAGTGGATGACCACTCCACCTCCCCCCAAGCCACAGCTGTCAGCTCTGCTGGGGATTTTTTAATTGAAGCTACATTTATTAGTGCTTGCATCTTCTCCTTCTACTCTTTTCGGCTTTTCCCTTCAGGAGTCGCCACAGTGAATCAGTTCCCTTCATCTAACCCTGTCTTCTGCATCCTCTTCTCTCACACCAACTACCTTCAAATCCTCTTTCATTACATCCATAAACCTCCTCTTTGGTCTTCCTCTAGGCCTCCTGCCTGGCAGTTCAAAAGTCAGCATCCTTCTACCAATATATTCACTATCTCTCCTCTGGACATTTTTTAAATTTTTTTTAACTTTATTCTTATATAGTGATTTGATCCCCGAAGGGAAATTAAGAAAGCACACTCTAGTTAGTGGATCAAATGCATGCATACATACATATTAGTGAGTACAGGCCCCTGTAGCACACAAACACACATACAAGGGGGCTTGTAGGCATGCAAGGGGAGGTACAGTGGCGGGCAGCTCTTTCATGGTTCGCCCGAAATGAGCAATTTGTGAAAGGGGGGCCTTGCACAAGGGTGCCTCGGCAGTGCTCCGGAGGGGAGCTGACACCTCCCACTGTCAGGTCACACTACGGGTTTTTTTGGACGGGAGTCGAAATCGAACCGCCGATCTTGAATCAGAGGACAACCCGCTCTACCGCTCGCTCTACCACTAAGCCACTGCTGCCCCCATGTCCAAACCATCTCACTCTGGCCTCTCTGACTTTATCTCCACAACCTCTAACATGTGCTGTCCCTCTGATGTACTCATTCCTGATCCTATCCTTCCTGGTCACTCCCAGAGAGAACCTCAGCATCTTCATCTCTGCTACCTCCAGCTCTGTCTCCTGTCTTTTCTTCAGTGACGCTGTCTCTAGACCAAACAACATCGCTGGTCTCACCACAGTTTTGTATACCTTTCCTTTCATTTTAGCTGAAACTCTTCTATCACACATCACACCTGACACTTTTCTCCACCCATTCCATCCTGCCGGTACAGGATTCTTCACCTCATTCCACACTGTCCTTTGCTCTGGACTGTTAACTCTAAGTACTTAAAATCCTCCACCTTCTTGATCTCTTCTCCCTGTAACCTCACTCTTCCACTTGGGTCCCTCTCATTCACACACATGTACTCTGTCTTACTGCGGCTAACCTTCATTCCCCTCCTCTCCAGGACAAACCTCCACTTCTCTAGCTTCTCCTCCACCTGTTCCCTGCTCTAACTTCAGATCACAATGTCATCTGCAAACATCATAGTCTATGGAGATTCCTGTCTAACCTCGTCTGTCAACCTGTCCATCACCATAGCGAACAAGAAGGGGCTCAGAGCTGATCCCCGATGCAGTCCCACCTCCACCTTGAACTCCTCTGTCACACCTACAGCACACCTCACCACTGTCTTACAGTCCTCATACATGTCCTGCACCGCTCTATCATACTTCTCTGCCACTCCAGACTTCCTCATACAATACCACAGTTCCTCTCTGGGCACCCTGTCATAAGCTTTCTCCAGATCTACAAAAACACAATGCAGCTCCCTCTGGCCTTCTCTGTACTTCTCTATCAACATCCTCAAAGCAAATACTGCATCTGTAGTACTCTTCTTTGGCATGAAACCATACTGCTACTCACAGATGTTCACTTCTGCCCTTAGTCTACAGTAGCTTCAACTACTCTTTCCCATAACTTCATTGTATGGCTCATCAGCTTTATTCCTCTGTGGTTGCCACAACTCTGCACATCTCCCTTGTTCTTAAAAATGGGCACCAGCACACTTCTCCTTCATTCCTCAGGCATCTTCTCACTATCTAAGATCCTGTTCAACAACCCAGTCAGAAACTCTACTGCCACCTCTCCTAGACACTTCCATACCTCCACAGGTATATCATCAGAACCGAGTGCCTTTCCACTCTTCATCACTCATCATCTCTTCATTTCATCCTGACTAATCTTTGCTACTTCCTGGTCCATAACAGCCACCTCTTCTAGTCTTTGTTCTTTTTCATCTTCCTCATTCATTAACTCTTCAAAGTACTCTTTCCATCTTCACATTACATTATTGGCACAAGTCAATACACTTCCATCCCTATCCTTAATCACCCTAACCCGCTGCACGTTCTTCCCATCACAATAGACCCACATCATGAACTCAACTGACATCTTGTGTTGAATTGTATGTAAGGATTTAGGATAAGGACAAACTATTAACATATCAATGTGATTTATCATCACTGTTATTGGGAGTGTACTAAAAAGGGTTTTTAAAAAAGGGGGGTACAGTATTATTTAACAGACTAGAGCAATAAAGACCATTGTGCTGTTACATGTCAATGCTGCTCTGTTCCATGTGTGCTTTCCTTTAAGGAAGGATGACTGTCATAGGAAATGTGGCCTTTGGCTAATCAGGAGTGTTATCTGCTACTTGATCACTATTGATCACCACCATCTTTGGACTGAAATAGAGAAACAGATGGCAGGGACCCCTGACTGATTTTGCACCCCAGAGAATTGACAGGACAGCAGCTTTTCACACTGCACATTTGAAACATTCAATTCACATAAAAAAATTATAAAAAATATAAAATAAACTATTTTAAACTACTTTAACGTCATCTGTTTCATATTTACAGCTATGAACTGGAAGTTATGAAAAATGCTTCTAGGGATTATGGCTTGAACCAAAAGAGCGGCTCAGTAGTACTTATCAGAAAAGTGGCAAGTTTAGCACGGAATAAAAGCAGTCAGTTCCTTTTGAAAGGTTTCCATTGACGTGTAAAAAAGCAAACAAAATCTCAATGTGATTGTCTTTCAAATGAGGAGATAACAGCACTCCACCTCACTGAAAACGACCTGGAACAGAAGGATTGAGTCAATAAAATGCTCCTCTTACAAATGGGCCACTGACATGCCGAAGCCTGCGCATGACTTACTGACAGAGTAACACTTTCAAAGCCTCAACTCGTATAAACGTGATGAATCTGCAGGTTCTTTCATTACAAATTACTTTATTGACAAAGCTCTTTCAAATATTTGTAGTGCATTCACTTTTCTTGCAGTTTTTTTTATCATATAGTTTATTCCAACCGGAAAATGGAATGTGATTGGTGAAGGAACCACTCCCTATTTAACAATTCTTCTCATTGTTTCTAATCATTGTCCTGATGAAGGTCCAGTAAAGACAAAAAAAACTGAAAGTATTAATGCTTTCCAACTCATGCCTCAATCCGTAAATAAAATTATCTTGCAAAAAAACTAACAAGGAATTGTCCTTGGAGATGATGCATAGTTTAGAATAATTGTAGGAGCAATGTGTAACCTCAGGAGGAAACACACCCAACTAGAGTTTACTCATTGTCTGCAGGTGTCTCATACATGATATTAATCCCTGACAAAGACACACATGATGTTTAACAAATAATATTCTTACAACTCCAGGGACTAAACTGATTTGTCATTTTCTCTTGAAACTGAAGCTACTGAGAAAACTTCCTTTTCTGTAGGTTCTGCCATTCATTGAATACACTGAATGTCTGACTACATTCCCATGTAGTCAGACAGTTAATAACTTTAGGTGCCTGTAAACGACCACTCTCTAATGTAATGAAACATTCTCAACCTCTGCTGTTCTGCTGTAGCTCGTAGCATTGATTAAATGCTTTAGTGTTCAAAGCTCACCTCTCTTCAATTACATTCTGTAATGCAGTATGGAGTGTATTGGTCAATGGAGCAATTTATTGATATTTGTGAGTCAATATAGTGCCGGATTGTTGTCAGCAGTTATTAAGCTGTAAGCTTTTCAAACAAATTAGAGTGAGACACACACATCCTGCAGGGCATTGATTACATAATCAGACAAATTCAAGCTGCCTCTATACAGATGACATTTAATAATTTCGACAAAATTCTATTTTTTAATTTCTATATTTTTAATCATTATCATATACAAGTTAAACAGTTTCAGACTGATTCCGGTCCTTAAAAGATAAAACTGGGATTACAAAAATAAAGGCGAATAAAACCTAAGCAGGTCAAACATTAAATTTCTACTTGTGAAAGTAAATTGTAATGAAGCTCTTTTTTGGTGAAAAGAAGGAGAAAAAATGTTGACACGACAACACAAACAAGCACATGTGAGCTGTGACGAACTAATAATGCAAATGGAACTGGCTCATTTGCACAATATTCATCCACTTCAAACCACTTTATCCCCCGTAGCGGGTCACAGGGAGCTGGAGCCTATCCCAGCTGTCTTAGGGCATGAGACGGGGCAAACTCCGGGCGCAACGGCAGTGCACCGCGGAGCCACACAGACAGACAACCATGCACGCTCACACTCACACACTACAGGCACATTTGGAATGACCAGTTGACCTGAAGCACATGTTTTCGAAGGTGGGGGGAAGCCGGAGACCCCGGAGAGAACCCACACAGACACGGGGAGATCATGTAAACTCCACACAGAGCAAGAGTCGAACCCGGAAATGCCTTGCTGTGCGGTGAAAGTGCTACCCACTGCGCCACCGCATTTGCACAATATGAAATACAGTATCCATAAAACAATTGACAGGAGACAACTTATTACTTTCATTAAAGTCTGTTCTCACTGAAGGAGTAATAAAACTTATCAACCTATTCAGGACTGTGAACTGTAACGACTGGTGATCCCTCACTGACTGGGGACCTGCAGTAACATAAGCCTAATGTGGAACATATTTGGGTGGTAAACACTGAAATGCAATGAACACACTGTTTTTCACTGTTGGCCTCAGGATGACTGAGGCTCAAGTAACGAACTATCAGACTGCTGATGACTCGATGTAAGTTCCTTCTTGTTCACTCAAAATAAATGTGTGGAAAAAAACATCCAATCACTTCTTCAACATATAATTAGCATAATTTCATGTCAAACTCATTAGAATCAATTGATAACCCTCCTGTAGCCTTAGTCTGTGAACGTACACAAATTGCTGCAAAAAATTCACAAGCACATACACACTGCCATGTGTGTCACCATGCAGAGACTTCCACAAAGACTATGATCCATTCCTCACATGGGTTCCTGCAAGCCAATGACAGGTCAGGGACAGAAGTACTTCTGCAAGGACACTGACCAAAAACCTTCCAACTCATATTTCTCACTAACCCACACTGTCAGTGGTTTAAACATATTTAAGGCATTTGATTGAGCCTCTAAGCTTCAAACACCTCCTACTTTAATCAGCTAAAATTGAAAGCATGGTTTATGTGTGTATTACACATTCTGCTATATTAATAAACTGGATAGCAATCTATAGATGGGATTTTATTTTAAAGATCTCCTTGGACTAGTCTGCACACTTACTTACTCCAACCTACCTAATGTCAAATTATTGCTATATATAAGAACATAAAATTGCTGTTGAAGGGAAGGTGGATGTATACAGGGAACTACATAACAGCACTGATGGAACAACGATGAGCAAATGACTTAAAAGCATAAGGTCAACCACACAGTATAACCAACAACAAAAAAAACCTGGAAAACAACAGAAGGCACAAGCCATCCATACGTTGATCAGAGATTACTCATTATCCCAAGAGCGCTATTCATGTCTGTGGCTTGAGTTACAAACAGCACAATGCGGTTCCACGCTGGAGCGGCCAGCAGAGCACAGAGGCTTGTGGATCATGTTCACCCTTCTTTCTTTACTGGCACAATCTGAGGAGGTCAACACAGATTCAACCACATGTGAGGGAAATCTTCCCCTTTGTTGCCCTGTCTTTCTTTCTAAGCTGGTGCCTGCTTTTTTTTGTGAGACAGATGTGTGGCCATTAATTACATACATGCAATTGCTTACATCCCATATCAAATAGCTGCAGGTTTAGAGTTTTACATGTAAAATATCAACAGCTTAAAGTGAATGACTACTGTTAGTGTAAGGGTGCAGTCTTCCCAATTTTTAATTTCACATTAAGTAGACTTATTTACTGAGCAAGTTGTGAATTAGACTGCATTAGGAACAGATGCCAGAGCAGCTTAATACAAACTCTGTGCCTCCTCCTGGGACATCAACTAATGTTTACAGAGAAATCTGGTTTCAATAGTTAACTTCCTGTGAAGGCAGGAATTCTCCGTCATTTCTGCAGGCAATTAACAAAGAACCACTGTGAACATCGAGTGACATCCTTGAGCCTTTGCCTCCAACACTGCTGACTCAATTAGAGACTGAAAGATCAAGCTGGGAAAGACAGACAACAAAGGAGTGTGAAAGGACACCAAGTTAAGACGAAGGTGTGGAGGATTTGTCCGCAGACATAGAAAAGGAAATATTTCCTTGGCACACAATCAGCAAGCAGCCTTGCAGACAAGTAAAAACAGCGTGTGCTGCTACGGAGAGTTGGGCAAGCTGCAGGAGGGGCTTAGGATGGATGTATTTATTACCTCACTGAGACATGCACCCCTGTGTCTTGGCCTTGGGTGATGTTTCCCTCTGTTTTACTGAGGGTGCAGCTCAGTTACAGCTGCAAGAGCCAAGCACTCATTAATCTTTGTTGTTCTTGAAATATCCTTTAATATCTAGGATGTTTCGTTTTCTCAAAAAATAATGGTTGCATCGGCTGCCCTTGTCTAAAGTGAATTTAGACTTACCAACAACTTTTTGCACTAACAAGGGGCACAGTTAATTCTGCATTCATGGCTCTTTTCAGTTTATGAAACCAGTGGAACAAGCTAAGAGATATTTTGTATGATCTAGGTGTAAAATCTGTGTGCAACACACACAGAACATGCATAGAGTTGCTCTAAGCCCAACATGGTTTCTACTTTTGGAGCAGCGCTGATCTCTGGAAACTCCTGACGGGAACTATTTGACTTTATAGCTGTTAAATGTAACAATGTGTTAACCCACTATGTGCCAACACTCTGTATATGATATTTGGGGCATATAGGTGCTTTTCAAAAGGGATTGATGGAGTTTTCTGTCCAAAACAGCTGTGGCCGCTATGGTTGGTTGAGGAGTGGTTTGAGTAAATATATAATTGTGGGTTATGAAGTCGAAACAATTAGTTGAATGGCACTAAAATGTTTTCCAATTGCTAAGCATGAACATAAATCTCTCACAATACTTCATTACAAACAACAACTTCCCAATTAGTGGAATCTTTCACATTGAATGTCAGTGGATGGTCATGACTGATTTCAGTAAAAGCAGAAAGTCCTTTAAAAGATGGAATTTTTTATCTTAACTCTGTGGTATTAACATCTGTGCCTACGTAAAAACAAGCTTTTCACGGACACGTCATTCTATGTACAGATAATGTGGGAACATTATGAACCATTCTACAGATTTTCATCAGAAATGCTGCCAGAGTTTACTCCTTCAATGGCCAGCACCTTGGCCCCTAGCTGAAAAATATAAACACAACGGCGAAAAAGATGGTAAAGAATTACAGTGTTGAGCAGGCAAGTACAGCCTCCCATTTGTTTACATATTTCTGTCTCCATACTGGGGACAGAAGCGGGGGAAAGACAAGGGGAACTTCCTATTTTGGGAAACAGCCGCATTAAAGCAAAAATCTCTTGAGAAGAGAGGGAGGGAGACTGAGCAATCATTTATTTTGCAATTATTTATTTATTAAGCAGATTAATGCTGTTCTGAATGCACAGAATAGTCATCTGCAAATGATACCTATCGCACAGATCACATCACTAGAAAAAAATTTAGTTTTCAGAGTTGTCATGGAAATTGTATTATAGCAACTGTATCTGGCAACGTTGTGATGTGGTAGCTACAGCATGCTCTATTTTGGATGGGCACTGGGTGGGACACCAGTTTAACCAGTGATATGTGAGTGTAATTTGATATTAATGAACCAAGACTGATCTCATAGGGGGAGCAGACAAAAGTCATTGCAAAAGTAAACTGAGCTGTTGATACTGCATGTCTGATCAGTGATATTTAACAGCTGCATGTCTGCAGTTGGTTCAAAGGCTGAATAATAAAACCTTCTATAATCTCCAGGCAGATCAGAGCGTATAAGGTACGTCTCGTTTGTTTCTTCAGTGATTACCGTGATTTGTTTTAAAGCTGTTATATTCACATAATAAATTTACATTGACACATTTTAGTACCAGACAGAAAAATGATGGTCCCACATCGATCTAGTACCTTTAGTACTAGATGGATACTGGATACTGAGGATGAGCATTATCAGGGTTGAGCCGGGTAATCGTTTCAGAGTATTCGGTACAGATAACGCATTTTTGACGAGTATGAGCACAATATGAGTAAAACTCATCAAAACTGGCGCTCATAAAATCCTCATAACTGTCACACATAGCGCCCGCCCCTCCCTACAGAGACTGCAGCCAGAGCACAGCTGCTTGTCGCTGTCCCACTCTCGCACACACACAGACATTGACTGATCTCCCTGGGCGTGTTTTCGCTGTAGCTCATGTTGCGATCTTTAGGTTTTCTTCAGCTTGCCTCTATTTTGGTTTATTTAAGGTTACTTGGTGAACTTGTTACTTGTTTTGTTTTGTTGCACGTATGCGGTGCATTTCACCAGACAGAGCTGAAAGCTACTCGTGTCGTATAGGTCACCGCCTCCACTCCAGTCGTTTTTTTTTTTTTTTACCTGCTTGCTCTTAATTTGACTTTCTCACTTCAGTTCAAATTAATAATTTGTGTACTCTGTAGATATTTTAAGATATTTCAGTCACACACACATGCTCAAACAGACACACACAAACCGTAATCAACATTCTTTAACTTTGTGTGAAGAAAAAATGGAAATAAAATTAGGTGGTAAAGTAAATAAATAATTGAAAAAAAAGTTTGATCACAAAAATTAAAAAACAAATTCAAAAGAAAAAAAAATGTTGTGAAGTTTATAGTAGTAGATAGTAGTAGATAGTTTTAAAATAAACAATAATTATATTTTATTTAGTTATTTATTTTTATTTATTATACTGTAATAATCCCCGAAGGGTAATTAGAAGCTCACTCTAGCACACGGTTAGTCATCACACACATGCATATATAGTTTGTACAAGCCCTGTACCACACACACACACAAGGGGCCTGTAGGCATGCAGTGAAGGGGAGGTAGAGTGACGGGCAGCTCCGTCGTGGTGCACCCTTATAGCAACTTCTGATCAATCCATATCAGTTTCAGACTTAAAATAATTCAGTGATTTAAGCCCCACCCATTCCGGTCAAACCACACTCACTTCCGCTTTAAGTCCCGCCCATTCCGAGTACAGATACAGATAATTTAGATGGCTGAACAGATACAGATAGTGGTGTACTCACTCATCCCTAATCATTACTATAATCATTATCGTTATTTATGTCATCATTGAAAATTTTGAAAATATTATCACTCGGTTAGTCTTTAGTTGTATTTTTTAGAGTAAATCCACAACACAGACATAATAGGGATATTTACAATAATAAACAGAAAATACAGAACTATCGCATATCACAGAGCTGAACTGATTTTTGAAGATAGTATCATAACAACGTGTTGACTAATGACGACAGCTGAAAACTAACATGTTCTTTGGCAGATATTAGAGCCTCTCCCACTCAGATGGCTGAAGATCTGGCAGTCAACCATCTCCCGCTCTCTTTCCCTCTCTGTGTAACCTTGCATACTCCATTCTTACTGTACTTAGTTGCCAACCAAATATTTAAGTCCCTGGGATTGTTCATAACCTTCAAAGTGCGATATTAAAAATTTTTGAGAAGCATTTTTTTCTTTTGTTCTCTCCTGTCTTTGGCTCCTCTGCTGAACAGAACCAAGTTCAAGCTTTGACCTGCTCAGAGAGCTTGAGTCTGGAAAATCTAACATGTGAATCTACACCTCTGGCAGGGATGATGTCAGATACAGTCTGTGTGACGGCAATAATTCACTGAGAACGTTCCATGCTGCTTGAGCAATGTGTTGTTGGGCCAGCATTTTTTAGAAGACAGAAGAAAAACCCGACTAAAACCATGTGCAAACACTTTGACCAAGTTTTACAGACAACTGTGAGCACATCTGGGTCTTTGTATGCAAGAAAAAGATTATGCATGGAACTTCAAACCGGTGCTGAATTTCATCGCTATCTCTGTCATCACAGCAGCCGTTAATGCAGCTGTAGCATGTTTAGCTGCCACCAAAGTTGAAACCAAACCTACACTGTCTCAGGTCTCCCAGTCAGTGTCCCACATTAACCCGCTCAGCAACCTCCTGTGACCCTTGTGTTTCAAGAGTTCAATACTCTGGTTGAAATGCTGGTGAGGGCCAGTCAAATATCTAAGTCTCTCCAAAGGCGACACAGTGAGAGAAAATTAATTTGGCCTGCAAGGGGATGTAATATTATTTAACTGGACACCCTTTCAGATTCGACCTACAAAGTGACCCTAAAACTGCTTGGCTTTTGAATCTGGCAGGTAGCCTCTGTGTTTGTGTTTTAAAGCTGAATAAAGAGCCTCAAATGACCTCACAAATCTGAAATAATAATATAAAACATTGATGTTTATTTGATGCTGAAAGGACTCTGTCTTTAGAGAATAAGCTCCTGTTCTTTCACTTTGAATTATTGTTGCTGTAGCAGACACAGGTGAGTTTGTGCATGACCTTCACCAAAACACTCTGAGGATTATACTGACTATATGGATTATATGCAGGAGATTGATAGTTAATAGTGGCGTCTTACCCTAAGAACATTCATTCATGACTTTAAGCTCCAAATGAATTGAAAAGGATGAAAACCTACAAAGGGCCACACAGATTTATCTCCCACTGAGTTTAAACTATATATTTATATACAGTAAGAGTCTGTTGGTCTAGTCCTACTCAGGTCTTAGATGTGACTGATCGTTGTGGGTGCATAAAGCTGTTACTCACTTTGAAGGGCTTGGCCCGGCCAGGCAGGGTCCACACAAAATATGGAACAGCCAGGACGAAATAAGATGTCCGGTAAGAGTCGATCTTCTGGTGACCTTGCACCAGTTTATAAAGCTCCAGGCACATCAGTCCTGCCACAGCAGCAGTGGTGGTGGCTATGGCTGGGATGATCCTCCCACAAATGAGCTTACTCTGCCAAGCACAGAGAACAATCCTTGTTTACAATGCAGAGTAGGTGATGAAGACCTGGACAAAAATCCAGCATCATTGATGTGTGTCTGTTGTATTAACATGAGCTTATTGTGTTGTTTGTTGTTGATTCTACCAAGTAAGTCATGATAGAACATATCTGTATATTCAGTACTGTTCTGTACTTAAGTACAGTTTTAAGGGGGCTGTACTCGAGTATTTTGATTTTGTTCATATAGTCATATAAAATGTAAAATTCCAGCATCACTCAAAACTACTAAACACTGAAGTACTATTTAGGCAGAAAAAAGATAAAAGGTATCCCTGTCATCCCCACCTATATATTGGAATAAGCTCACTTGAAAATCTCACGCTGTCACCTTCTGGCGTCTACCGGAAGTTTGGGCCGCTAGCCGTGTTAGCTCCGGTCTTCACATTTGTTCATGTCTCTCACATACAGAGCTGTTTCGGCTTCGTCAAACATAGCGGTTTATATATACTCTTTGATTGTGATGGACCTCACATTGTCGTGTGGGGAACCCCGACGCTTTCACCAGGACCAAACTCACAAAGCCTGCATCTACCCGGATGGCCGGACTGTAACGCCGAAGCGGCCTTCGTCTTCGCGTTTGTTCGACCCAAACACACAGAGCCGTTACAGCTTCGTCGGGCACAGTGGTTTGTTTTCTTGTGACGGCGAAGAAAAAAAAGAAAATAAACAAAGTCTGATATTATTGTTTTATCGTGGAATTTCCACGGGTTCCCGCTAGTTGTATGTTGCATATAATTTCATTTTTATTAATTCATAAATTGTTATAATGCATAAATATATATATTTAGCATCATTAAGTAGTGGTTACTGTAGGTGGAGCTCATAAAATGTCAACCCAATAATACTATGTTGAATTCATTTTAATTTGTGAAATATTTTTAACAATACTTCACTCTGAATTACTGTAAACTAGAGTGCACAATCTAACATTACCCATTTACTCAGCTAGTTTTCAGAGCTATAATTACACAATTGTATATGTGTACAACACAATGAATGTTTCTAAAACATTATTCTTTGTTAAAAATGAATCTGTGCTATACTGTCGTAAAAAATGATCTTTGATTCAACCCAATATGAGAATAACCCTACAAACATAATTTCTTAGTGGGATCCAGTAATAATATAACACGTCTTGGGTCATTCTCTTACATATTCTCTACTTTTTCTATCGAGCTGTTTTGCTGCTATTATTTATCTGCAAATTGTAAGAAAACAAAAAACATCTTAATTTTGTTACTTTAGTTCCAAATTATAATTTCACAGAATAACATCACAGCACAATTTAGTGTTGAAACCTCATCGAACAAGGGTAACCCTCTTTTGTCCCCTCTTACTCTCAAGCACCCATCCCCCCGTCCTCCATCTGTCTTGACTGTCTGCACCAGTGGCTGACACAAGGCCCGGCTCAAGTGTCACCTCCCAGGCGACAGGTAAAGTGCTGTGATTAGTTCTGGTCCAGGAACAATAGGTGAGAAGGCTGTTTTTGTGGCTTTAGGGCAAGTGTGTGCAGCACTGACTAAAAACATGGCCCAAAGGGAGGGGAGCGCCTGGCTGTGTTTTCTTGGTTTTCTAAACTCCTTCGTCTCTCACCTCAGCTTCATCTCACTGACCTTCCTCTGTTTTGCCATCAACATTTTTTCAAAGATTTGACCGAAAATGATGCACTTAGTGTAAATGTTGACCTGGTGCCGGTCGACTGCAGGGATGTCGTAGTTCTCTGCCCTCAGATTAGAAGCAGCAACGATGTAGTCAATGTGGAAGTTACTGTCGTCATCCTGTTTTAAATGGAATGTACAGTAAATCAGTCATTCAATATAGAGCTTCACACACAAGAACAAAAAACATCTTCATATACATCAATACAACTGTGCTACGTGACATCATGAGTGATAGAATACCCGCTTTGAACTTCGAAGGCTTTTGTTGCAGAGCACCTTTAATCAGTCTAATACATGATTCGGTCACCCCATCAGAATGCGGCATAAATTAGATTTCTGTTGTGATCGTCGTGGCCACTGAGGTCATACCTCTGCTACCACGGCTCTTCAAAGCTTTGGCAGGGAATTGTCACTCAGTAATGGCTTGAGGGGTTGTGAGGAAGCTCCAAACTGGCAACCTGATGCATCTGAAACTCTCCTACACACATTCCATTTCTCCACAGCAAGACTTTGGATTCAAATCAACAGAAAGGGGGACACAGGACCTCAAATGTAGTCAAGATGACATTTGATATATACAGTACGTACTTGTTCTTTGACGTTAATGCATTCAAAGAACCACACGCGGTTAATGAATTCCGAGTCCTTTATTTTGCTTAATTATTTTATAGTATGGTCCAGTTTGTTGAAATGTCATTGGGGCATAATACATAGGGAAATTGAGGAATTATTATAATCAGAATTTGTACAAGTTTTCAATTCAGGGTGATTCCTTTGTTGCTTTTCTTTTTCATACTTGTTTTTCTTTTCATTGTGCAGCATCTTCAGGTGGAATGGGTTCATTTTTGAGTTGTTGTAATGTTTTATATATTGTGCTGAAAATGAAGAAAAACCCTCTAATCCACTTTCTTTGGTGACAGTTTTTCATACAGCACTGAGGTTGCCCTGACAGGACTTGTGTGTTCACGAATGGTTTTCTTGACGGAGCCCAAAAAGCTCCAAAACAACCTTGAACTTGGTCAGAGCTGCAAGCTACAGGGAGTTCTGAACAAAAGATGAATTGTCTGTTCAATAATAGGATGGACCCTGCTCAACTCAAGTTTGTCCATATTGGTATGGAAGAATTAGTTGTCTAAACAGTTTCTTTCAGAGGGAACATTTCATAATCTGTTCTGGTTGCAGATCAATGAGGTAACTGCCACAAGATTGTGTTGTAGTTCAGTTCCCTAAAGTGTATAATGCACAAATACTGGACCATTCCTCCTATTCATCCTGTTGGAAATCACCCCACTGTGGGACTAATAAAGGAATATCTTTTCTTATCTTATATCTTATCTTGTTCTGTTCTGTGTGGAGACGCTGGATCTATCACATTTCACAAAATACGTGCTTAAATAAGGAAATAATTCTGTTCTTTGTGACCTGCTGATTGACGTTTTCTTTTCACTATTTTTTACAAATAGAATGTAAACTTCTAAAAATGCCAATCTTGGCCAATGGTGTTTCGACAGTGATTGAAATGAAACACACAAGCTCTGCCCTGTGGAGAAGCAAAGATACAGGTCACTGAGGACCCAAAGAAGAGGGGAAAAAAAGAAACGTTTTGAAAGCACCTATAGATTAGCATACAGCCCCCTGCTAACACACAACTGTTAGTATGTCTGTGGCATCTGCAGGATGGGTGGAAAACGTCTCACTGCACTCTTGTCCCACCTTCTCAAAGTCGATGGGGAACATCTGCATGGCTGAGTCTTTCAAAGATGATGAAGCCAACTTTGTTTTCAACTCCTCAAGTTGCGCTTTTTCTGGTGCAAGGAGACAGTAAACACAAGAAACCTTGAAAAGAGAAAGCGAAGTAATTACATAAAACAAGTCAGTTTAAATAACTCACCGACATCATCACTTCCCTGTGCTGTATCCTCCTCCATCTCCTTGTCAGTGACATGAATCTTTACAGAAGATTTGGGGGTGAAAGATGGGACACGGACTGACTCTAAAATCGTTCTGATAGAGGCAAGGTCTCTTGTTCCCTTGACCCCGTAGATCTGTCCATACAGATTAGCTGCTGCCATTACATACTCGATATGGGTCATCTAAAACATGCAAAAAAATATGATGTTAAAATATTAACCAAACTCAAATGTCTGATGTCTACAGGGCAATACAATCCATATGGGTTCGCTTATACACTGCTGGATAAGCGAACCCATATGAGAACATGGAATTGAAGAGGTACAAATATAGACTGTGGGATCTATGTTAACATTAGTCGAGTACACAGATAATAAATTCTTCACCCAAAAAAAGCAGACATATTTTAAAAAAATATTTTGCAATGAATATACCTCTTACGTCACTCAGTGTTACATCCTTCAGATTACCTCCTTAGAGAAGTGAAAAATGGCTCAGTCCAGCATTTTTATTTTTAGCATTGATCATCAAAGGGGGAAAGTAAGATGACAAGCTTTCAAATCACAGTATCATTTATTATCAGAGTATTAGCTCTGTACTTAACATGACAGCATGTTGGAATCATCTCTGGGAGTTGTGAGCATGTACAATTATTATTATAATTTATTGTCCACATATATGCTAAGAGCCATTCACCAATCAGACAAACAGGCACTAAATTATCATAGCGCCTCGACCAGCGCAGATAAAGAAAGAATATCACAACAAATACTGCCATTTTTCAGTCACTATTGTTTACTGTTTTATGGTGCCTGGTAGAGTTACTACTGAAGAAGGAAAAGGAATACCACTCACATTGTTGGGGTCAAAGGTCAGTGGGTGAGGGCATCTCTTGGATCCAGACCAAAATGGCAGACCACTATCAGTCATCTAGACAGAAGCAGAGAAAAGCCCCTTATCATCCTGCTCAGAAGCTGTAAACATCACAGGAGGAACATCATTAACATATTGTCTATGTTAAATCACCATAGATCTTCAAAATAAAGTAGTAATGTAGTACCTGTATATGAACATAGTCCCTATTCAATAACTTTACTATTGTAGGAAGGGTTGTTACACATTGACCTCAGATCAAATGAAACAAGTAAGAAGTAAGAGTTGATAAAACATCACCTTGTCCTTAATTTTCTGACACAACAGGGGGTCTACAATATTTCTGTAGCTCAGACACACTAATGTTGTTATCAGTGCAGTGCTGACAACACAATTTGTACATCTGATTGAGGAACAGAGGTAGAGAGCTTTGAAGTTCCCAAATGGTCAATGTGCTGAGACTGAAGACACTCTGACCCACTGGTGGCAGTTTTCCTTACGGGGTCGTCTGTGGCAGCCAGAAAGCATCAGACAGTCTGCTTATTACAATTAGGACTGAGATGGTTTACTTGTGGACACACTGTGAAATCAAAACGGTATAAAAAAAATCTTCTTTATACTGTATAGAGAATTGACTATAGAAAATTGATCCACACACTGTGGATGTGGACATTTGATGCCCTGTACTTTCAAATTGACCGATTTAGTCATTATTTAAATAACATTTAAATACAAAAAGCATTAAATCATACAGTCACTGTGGTCTTAATAACAAGCTGTTGCCTATTCCCAAATATACAATATATTGCACAGATATAAGGCCCATTAATGCAAACTTGTAATCTGGGAATTTGGGCTGACAAAGTGAGTAATAAATAACCTGAATTCTCAAGAATACTAGTTGATATTTAATTAATAATTTAATACATTATATAAAAATCCCCACAAAGTTGTCTGAAATTTTTACCAAGGTATTAAAGATAACTGACAGATTTTTAACTGAAGTAACCTCAGGTCCTATATCACTCGCTGTAATTAATGAATGGGCTAGCTAGGCTCTATATAGATGCTTTCTCTATTTGCAATTATCATGTGTTATATGTGGCTTCTGATGCGGCGTTAGATTCAGGTGACATGTTTCTCACTTCTCATGGAGTTGTTGTTTGTTAATGAGACCGTAGTAGAAAAACTTGAATTTAAAAGCAGCAGAACACAGAACATTTTATCATTAGTTGCATCTATTGTTAACACTAATCTTTGTGTTCAAACACTACAATGGAGGCAAATGAAATGGGGTTTAAAAAGGCATGGATTTAGATTCTCTTTTTTAAGCATTTCCAAAGGTCCTTGTTTTTCATAACAGGATCAGATTAAAACTTCCAATATTGTGTGTGTGAATTTTCTTGTGTTGTAGAGTTTCAATTGAAGAATATATTACCATCTGCTTAACAGAAATATTAAATGAAGACATAACAATACACAAGCCAGCCTCACATTTTAAGCTGTATTTTTGAATCTCTGATGAGTGATGGATAAAGATGCTTCAACAATGACTCAGATTCATACACCACTCCAGGTGTCAGCGTTAAAACAGACATGCTGAACTTTCTACTGTACGCAGAGACCCACAAGCAGCAAAGAAGGCCGTTAAATTAAATGAGAGGTTATCTGTAACGACATGCAGCAGCACCTGGCAGCTTGGATTGTGATTGTTCACTGACATTAGCTGCCTTATCATACTTCCTCTGAAGGCTTGTGGTTAAAAGTGCTTGTCGAAAAGGACAGTGTAAACTAAACAGTCAAAGGTAATCATGACAAAGAGAGCCATGGAGGAAAAAGAGAAGTGGAAAATTATCGTTGTAACTGCCAGAGAGCAACTGTGGTGTGTTGTTGGATTTATATGACAACTGAAACCCATCTCATTATACCAGCATAAGGTACACATTATGTCATGGAATCAATTACTTTGTACACAAAATTTAGAGAACAGAAAATGATTCTTTGTCAAAGGGGCTTCTACAACCATGCAGGGATACATGAGAATAGTGATGGGGGGCTGTTGGACTGGGACGTGGGGTTAATGAGAGTCTGTTTGGGTTGATACTGATCCGTGCCCCTCCAGGTGTGACAGCAACATGTGACATCACTCTGTCTGCATGCTTCACCAGATTACAAACCCTCAGAGGTGTTCAGATATTTATCAGCAATGGCTTTCAGTGGTTTAGGTTTCAGACAAGGGTAATAATGGTGTCTCAGCCCAGGGAAACACACTGAATTACTTCAAGAGGAGGCGTGAAAGCATGAAACACTGATTGATATTCCTGTTGTGCTGATGCTATACTGCAGTGTTTAGTACAGCAAAATCCTACAGTATTACGCAACAGTGCCCCTCTGTGTCCACAAATATAATTCAGGGCTTAATGACCCTGGCTGGCATGACTTTATGGTGTGACTCTACCCGTCCAAGAGGAAAGCAGTGCAGAAGTTGGCTGATGGAGTTGTTGTAGAGAGTCTCCCACTTGCAACGCGCCCAGGTCACACAGTCCTCCCAGCTCTGTGGACGCTGTCCTCCATCCTTCATGTCCGTTAGACTGCTCCACACCTCTCCAAGAACCTCCAGGGCCTCGGCATCTCCATGACCCAGTGTCCGCTCTACAAAGTTTTCATCGCTGCAGGAAACAGTTCATCAATTTAATAACATGCAGCATGAAGGTGCTGCTAATCACTTTGTATGAAAAAAGAAAAGCATTATCTGAAGGTCTTTTTGTAAATATACAGTAGGTTTATCCCAGCATATCAAAACATTTTTTGAGTTTTATTTCATTTTTGTTTTTGCTCAATGCTAAAAAGTGGGAAGAATATTTGACCCGGAAAAAATGAAAACACGGAAAGTCCTCCTGGAAAAATATTTTATTCTCTCAAACATGACTAAAAAGTCTGTGGTCCTCTTTGTGATTCAACTGGGATTCTTGTAACACTTGCTCTTGATGAATAGCAAGCAAAGAAAGTCTTTAGTAAGCTAGTGTGCTGATCAGTGAAGTTCAACATGCCGCAGCCTTACAGTGTAAAAGCTTGAGGGATCTGCCTCCTCTGTGTGACGCTACATCTAAACATGTCCAAACAGGAATATTTTGAGTCACAGCTGCACGGGCTGAAGAATAAAACAGCAAAATATGACTGCTTTTCTCCATAACCTCACAAACAGAGACCTTTACACTGACCATGATGTGTAAGTGACCCGACAACAGAACTGTACACACAGATTTTTTTTTCTTGATTGCACTACAAAGAGGTTATTCTTAATCATTAAGGCATTTCTAAAAAAAAATCTAAACACCCATGTAGCAAAAGTACTATTTCTATGTTAGTTACTATGGTCTCTTCTGTTTGAAGACAGGAAAATGTTATAAACATCCTCCACAATGATTGAAGATTATATTAAATCTCCCAAAGACAGATATCAAAACATAGCTGGAATAAAACTCGAAACAACGCTCAGGTTGGAGGCTCACACTGGTCATTCATGTGCTGTCTCATTGGAATTATGTCAGGGCTTCACTGCAGGTTCAATCAATCTCTCAACAATGTTTATGATGATATACAGTATAAAGAAAAAAAAACCCAATACAGATATGCCATTATTGTAGATGTTAACATGTATGGTCCCCTTGAAACTTTTTAATATTTTTTCATTACTTTTCATTCTTTTTGTGTATTCATTCACTTCTTCTTTATAAATGTTTCTCAGTCAGAAAGCCTGTGATCAGTTAACTCTGTTGGAATGATACTCTGCAGACTACATCTTTAGAAAGACACACTGTTTATGTCAATTTCAGGGGTTTCCTTTTTAAATCTGACTTTGTTTTCCTTTTTATAAATGAAAGTATTGATCTCAAACAGTCTATCAAGCTTTGTACGCTTTTCTGAAATGCTATGTTACACATCGGGCGAACCCTGTCAAATGAAGAACTACAGATCAACAAGCAGAGGAGATTGACAGTTAGTAAATTCTCACATTTGTTGGAAGCAACACTTGCTGTGGAAAAGATTTAATGGCATATCTTACTTCAAGAAGAGACTGACATTCTCGGGTGTTTGCTTAAACAGGCCTTCAAACTGGTCTCTGGCCCACTAAGAGAACAGTGAAATCAAATAAGTATAAGGAAAACACAATCAAAATACAAATTTCTAAAAATATTCAACACAATCAACAAATCAGTAACCAATGAACAGATAGAAAAACCATAATATTAGCAACAAAACATCTCAGCAACTATGGGATGGTTTTACCAAATGGTTTCTACAGGAAGACTCCAACTGTATTGGCGACCTTTAAGTCATGAGGTTTTACCCTTTTTTGAACAACTGTTGGTTGGGTTGAGATTATCTTTGGTGCCCACATGCACATCTGCCCAAGGATTGATTCATCAAATTTTGGTGAGAGATGACCTTTTCATGAGGTGCCAATATTTTGTCACATTTTTAAATTTGGTCAATACAACTGGAAATATTGGCTTTAATTGCATATGTATGTATAATGTATAATGTATGAATAATTTAAATATAATTTGTGTCTAGCATTCTAACATGCAAAACTACCTAAATATCAGTCCATAATAATACAGCCTCAGAAAATAGAGTAACTTGATGAGTAGCACTGTGCCTCGTAACATCATCTCAGAATTGCAGGTCTATGTAATTTGGCTTCATTGTAAGTACTTGTTACCTGCAGAGTATGTTCAATGTTGTGGGGGAAGTTCTTAAGAGTGCATATCGGAAACTCTTGAACAGATTTTGAAGACCCGGGTCCGTAAGGCTCGGTGAGGTGAGGCACCACCACCAGAGTATGACCCTTGCTTCCTTGAGTTCCTCCCTCCAACATCGGTTTCTTGTATCGAACACAGCATCCATCCAGATAAACCCCTGGACAACAGAGAGAAGGAACACAAATGTTTGTCAACAAATATGTACAGTAAATGTTCTGATTTAATACCAATTGTAGTGAGAGCACAATATATGTTTGCATAGCCCTCACTGGATTCCACATTATCGAGGGCTGCAGTCACTCCACTGAGTCCCGTGAAGAAGTTGTAATCATACAGTCTTTCGCTGTCGGGGCCGAGACGATTCTGGTGAGCAGTGATGTTCATCAGTGGGTTCATCTCTCGCACCACTTTGGCAGCAACATCCGATTTTGATTTCTACCAGTAATCAAGTGGAGATTTTAATGAATTGTAATTTTATGCATAAATAAAGCAGATCTAGATATTTCTCCTGAATTAACATAACACCTAAAGACCCACCTTTGCCTTTAATAACTGAATGTATGCTTACTGAACAGTTTAGACATCATACTCCTAGTATCCCATTGCTCCTTTATTATATAACACTGGTATCAGCACTTTTCTCTCCACATGTCTGGAACAGTTAAGGATCACCATCTGCCCTCCTCTCTGTTATGTAAGCTGTTTACGCTGGTATTGTTTATCTAGACCTGAGTAAACAACTATCTCACATACTCCTCAAGTAAACTGCAAAACAAATCAGTTGCAACTGATGAAAATGGCATCTATGTGTAATCTGGTACTGGATACCTTCATCCCTCGTTACACCCTCAACCCCAACCTGCCCCATTAGTCAGGCCCTCTGACCCTTCCACTTAACCAGGTCAAACAAGCACCACTGAGCTACGACGGCATGCGGGATTCTTCGCCCTGTTGACAAATGTAGGCCTCTGGTGCATTTTCTCACCCCAATATCCTGAGACCTGAACAGGAACTGTCTATTCAGGTTGGATTTCTCTATGAAGTCCATGTCTGTCACAGTTATGTGTCCTTCTTCTCCAGCCCCGAGCCCAATCAGGGAAAAATTTTTAAGAAGCTCACAGCCAATAGCACCAGCTCCAACCTTGAATGAAAAAGGAGTCTGTGTCACACTAAATGCATGATCATTTATGTTATTAAAATGAATGCAATAAAATTCAAGTAGAAGTAAAGCATATAAACACTTTCACCACACAGCAGAATACTTGCATTGTTAATCTATCAGTGCATGTTAACTCTTTAAATTGATGACATATTGTACGCACCTAAAACAAAAGCTTGTATGAACTCTCAGTCACATGAACAGTCAGTAAACAACAGTAAAAATAACACTTTTAAAGGAAACAGAGAAAGGGTTTGGCACTAGTGCAGTCCCTGCACACCGAGGGGTCGACACCGGCAGGAAATGCCGCCTGAATCGCAGCCATTTCCTGTATTAACACCAGACAAGATCAAACAAAAACACAGATGGAGCTCCTGCATTCCAGTGCAGAGTGTGCTCTCTGCTGGAGAGATACCAGACCTGCCCTCACCAGGAAATACTTCTGCCTCGCAAGCTTCTCCTGGAATGCTGATCCAAACACAGCGATCTGTCCATCATATCTGGAGCCTTTCTGCCAGAAAAAAAAAAAAAATGGTGAATTCACATTGAAAGTCTTCTTGTATAAATAGTATAAATGTGTATTATATGGATCAAGTTATCACAGCATACTGCTGAATGGGAAAACTCTGTCGCTCTGTCCTCCTCTTCTGGGAGACACTCCAGGGCATCAAAATACAGCCACTGCTTGAGAGGCTTAAATTTCCCACTACATGCCTGCAGCAATGTGACAGATTAAAGGTCAGTCAGCTACATACACCACCACCACCACCACCACCACCACACATTGTGCTGGGAAATGAAGAATCACCTTCACTATGGAGGTTATGTTTTTGTTGATGTTACTTTGTTTGCCTGTTAATGAACTTGCTCAAAATATTAAGACTGAACATTAGATTATTTTTTTATTTTGAGAGGTGGGGAATGGTCCAAGGAACATTGTAAAAATGAATAAGAAACAATTTTTTTTTTAAAAACTTCTGAGAGAAAACTTTCACAGTTAAGCTGAGCATCCTTGGTTTATGATTGTAACCATTGTAACAATAGCACTCGTATTCTCTGACAGATAACGCTAATGCAGGCGTCACTAATACCTTAATAACTTCCTGAGCAGCCAGACCTCCAATGAAAGCGTTGACAGGAGCCAAGTCCCCCCGGGTTGTGTAGGACAGGGTTCGAACCGCAGCATCATCCAGCTCTTCCAGCTGCACCACTGCATTCAGCTCTCTCACCTTGTCAAGCAGGGCATCTGCATCTGCCTGAAGATGAATCATGACAACAAGTGATTTGATCATATTTAAATCTCACAGCCTAATTAATTTCCGTAAGCCATCCTTGTAGATATGTGGCATGTTGTTCTAAAACCTAAAATATTAAATATTGAGCGTAATATCCTGTAGTTTCACTGACCTGATCCCAAGAAAGAGGGAGACGTTTTTTTTCCTTCACAAACCCATGAAGGGCTTGAAAAGCCAAATGCAGCGTGTGGTGCCTTGAAATTTTTCCATAATCATTCATTATTATGAGTTGATGGTCCAGTAGAGCCTCATTCAGTGGTTTCTGTAATGTGTGTTAGAGTCATATTAATAATGGCTGCACATTTTGCAAAGAAAAAATGACAAATTAAGTAAAACAACTCTGATACTTACAAAATTTAGCTTGATGGGCAGTTTAACCTCAGTCACTATTCCACCCTTTTTATATTCAGAAAAGCTTGAAGTGTCACCAATGCTGAAGGAGTATGGGCCTGGAGATCAAGGTGACATTATTAAATTCCACTCATACTCCATGAAAAGGTCAACATTTTAAGTGGTTTGCTGGAGGCAAGAAGGAAGCTCATGACCATCTAGTCTCTGGTCTCACCAGATGATGAACTTTACTGCTCAGTAACAAAGTAATTATGTCAAAGACTAACCACGATATTGAATCTCAACAGGGGGGATACTGTTGAGCTCTGTCATGCCTTGAACTTCTGAGAAGGTAACTTTGCATCCATCTGAAAATCCATGATGACGGTCATTTGTACAAATCACCACTCCTGGATTCTCCTAAAATGAAGTCAGTTTGGCAGCCAAATTTACATATTATTGTATAAATAGTCCAATATTATTATTTTGTACAAATTCAGAAAACGTGGAAACGATATTTGCATTGATAGTTATTCGTCTGGCATGGAATGGCTGTCACAATATAATAACATACAGGTTAATTCACACCTACAGGTCGGAATATTTCACAATGCAATGCTGAACTGGATGAGCAAATTTTAAGATATGAGGTGTAACCTTAATGATATTTTCTATCATCGCTGACACAGGCGGGTTCTCGCTCTGATCCACAACCTCAAAGGACTTCCCAAAGTCACAGAACAGCTGGCTGCAAAAGAAGCAAAAGATTTTCACTTCTTTCATCAATGTCTTCAGAATCTCCTGTCAGACTTTTGAGTTTGTGTTGCACACTCACCCACAAAGTCCTCTGGTGTCGGCGACGATGAATTTGATTCCATTCGTGTGGCAGAGCTCACTAAAATGCAGTTGATCATCCAGCGAGGAGTTGGTAAGAACCACCACCTGGAAAAAATGATGTCATAGATTTTGGATAGTTGAGTGAGGAAGGAGTTTCTATTTTATTCATTTTAAATAATCTCATCAAATCAAGTATTCTTCTAAAAAAAAAAAACAGACAAAAATTAGACAGGAATCTTATAATTTGGATTTGTAATCTCAGCCTGAGTGGAAAATGAAGTCTTCATTCATCATTAGGTTCTACCTGGAACTGCAGAAGCAGGTTGTCATCCAGTGGCCCAGTGTGGGCCGATACTCGCACGCGTGGGTTCAAGTCGGTCAGCTGCTGTAGGGAACATGTGGCTCGGTTCTGTCCAAGATTGGACTCCTTCAGGAAAAACTAGTGCAAACATGAAAATAGAGCTTGAAAAAGCATTTTCAAATATCATCTGAAGCTTTTAACTTGCACATTCTTTATCAGAAAAATATGTTTAGTAGTCATGAAATGGCAGATGTGTCATGATTTTGTTCATTAAAAGAAAAAACTTTGTGAAATTGTTATCAAGGACTTGACTAGTGTATGCTTATAATTTCTTTCATGGGGTGGGAGAAATGTAATGAAATTAAAGTGAAAGTAAACTGACTTCTGCATTCTCATATATTGATTAAAGCTATGAAACGTCATGGCATGTAATCTAGTACTATATGTTTGAATTACTTATTTAAAAATTGCATTAAAAGATTTTTTTTAAAAAGTTAAACAATACAGTAATCACTTTAGTAGATGATCATGTTTACTGCTAGACAAAATGCATTCCTGACCTTGTCCGGTTTGACAGGTTCAGGTCTAACAGGAAGCTGTTTTCATCCAAATCGTTGGAGCTTTCATCCCAATGTATGATTTATTTATTTATGTAGTCGTTTAAAAAGATCAGCGCCTCGGTTACCTGGGAGGACAGGTCACTCCACGCTGTCTGACCTTCATCCTGGACAGTAACGGACTTCACCCCGGACAAGATCACATTCTTGGCTACTTCCACACCGAGCCCTCGCATGCCCGCGATCAGGACGTCGGACGTGGCCATCCGGCGCATGGCGTCATGACCCAGGACGTACCTGGATCAGGTCAAAGCACAGGGGGGGTCAAAAACACCATCACACTGACCTCAGATCAGGAAGTGTCGCACTCACAGCTGTCTGGAGTAGAATCCCTCATCGATTTCACCGCTTTGAGACATGTTGCTCCAACAGCTGTAAAAGTATCTGGTGACGTCAGAAGATCAATTGGAGCGGATCGATGAGTTGAGGTGACACTGACCGACACCCACAAGAACCAGGAGCACAGCAATGGTTTAATTCCTAGAATGGATTTCACTTTCGTTTCAGGATGGATTGGAGGGGAAAGGGGGGGGGGGGGGGCGCAATGGTTAATTTCTGTTGTGGTCACTAGGGGGCGATGTGTGACTGTTCTAGGATTTGGCATCGATGATGAATCTAGTTGTCAATCAAACCGATCCGATTGAAGGGTGTTTCTCATATTCTTGTTGAGTCCTTGAACTTTCTCAAGGCGACTCTGTTTTTTTTTTCCTTCTTAATTCTAAAAGATCTATTCTCACTCTTACCTCGTCCTTATAATCTGTGATGGAGCAACTGTAATAAAAATAAATTTCCCCAAGGGCATGTGTCAAACTCAAGGCCCTGGGGCCAAATGTGGCCTGCCACATCATTTTATGTGGCCCACAGGAGCATGAAAGTTCAGCAGTAACTAAGTCCATTTTAACACTGACAAAAACGTTTTGAACAAAGTTAATGTCCTAACTTGTGTTCGATGTTATTTTTCTTTATTTACTTGGATACTTTTGATCCTTGATTGATGGATTTGTGTGGGTTTCATAACCTGACAAATATAACAGAGCAACAAGCAAACATTTTTTTTCTGTGCAAATATAATGTTTGTAATTTGAATAAGTAATAAATTCAGTTATTTAATATTAATAGATAGTTACATTTATTGTATATTACATTGACTTACATTTAGTTACATTTATAAGTTACATCCGGCCCTTTGTGGAGGATCAATAGTAATTCTAATTTACATATTCAATGTCGTTTTACAGTTTGGGGATAAATACGTATTATATCCTTGATATTTTTAACTAATCCTGACAAATTCTACAGGTATTTTTTCAGGAACTTTTTTGGGTTTTCATAGTGAGATAAATTTCATTACATATCCAATAATTTTCTCCAGAGCCTTGTTTGATCAGCGACTACACTTTAATCTCCCGCCCTCCTGTAATTTATCACTTTCTAATGGATATTTTAATGAAGTGCTGCACTTGTTCAGTCATAACACCCTAATGATAGGGTTTTGGATTTTGAATTCAAAAGCCAAACATTGAAAATTTACATCACAGGTAATCCCAGAATTTTCAAACAAGAAGGTTAAAAGTAAATTCAGGACATTTTAAAATTGATTATTTGATCTGACAAAATAAATTGTAGAGAAAGTACTATGCAACACAGTGACTTTGTATTAAAATATGCCTGGATGCGAGACATTTCTCCATGGCAACAACAACAACGATACACCCAAGTGCTGTAAAAGTTCAATATGCTTATCAGCAACCAGAAAGGACTCATCATTACATTTCAAACAGAGAACTCATTCTGGTTGGATGAGCAACAAAAAAACCCTACTTCAATTCATCTAAAAAAAAAAACCAGGGATATTATTCAGTATCGCACTACTAAACAGACTATGTTATGTTTATCACAACAAGCTGTTCATCAAATCTGTCTGTATCTGCAGAAAGTTTACAGTTTCTTGGTTCATTGTTTAAATAATGGTGTCATTTCAATTCATTACGTGGTGGAGGCTTTCTTGCTGTCCACTCAAGACAGAATGAATGTCGGTTGTCAAATGCTGGAAAGATTGACACACAACATACCAAAACTGTTGACACATCATCTCATTCAATAATTCTGAAGACCACTTAATATAATATAGTGAACAGCTTTGAAAATCACTGTTTTATGCGCAACATATTTATTTATTACCATATTACTCAGTAGGAGAATGAATATGGTCACTTGTGTTTGTCAGTAGAGATTGGCTTATCAGTGCAGCTGTAAACATCCGCATCAACAGGCTGAGCAGGCTGTCATGTTTCTGTTAAATTTCACATTTTAGTTCACTTATGTTTGTTTGGCCCTAGAATGCACTCAAACAAAGTTTTCTCTCTCTGTCTCTCTCTCTCTCTCTCTCTCAATTAGGAGGCACTATGGTGGCCCCAAGATGGGCCACTGCGGAGGAGAAAGCCTCACTGGTCAAACTCACAAAGCAGCATGGGATAAAGTTAACACTCCTGCTCCTGAGTCCTGTCAATATGTTCCCGGTCAGCAATACCACTCAGTCATGTTACGCTTTCCGTAGACAAGTTACAATGATCCCTAATCGGTTCAATGAAGAGCTGAATTTCACGCTCACGTTTAAAATTAATCACTATGACTACACAGTTTATGTCACCAGTGAGGGCATGAAATGTTTCAATTGTGGATGGGAGGAACATCTCATGCGTAACTATGCGAAGGGAGAGGATGAGCGCCTGTCGTGGGGCAAGGCAGCTGCATCAGCAGGGAGACCGGCGGCGGGAGCCGCTGAGCCAGTACTTGCAGCTACTTATGCAGCTGTGGCGGCCCCCGGAGCTGTAGCCCGAGGTTTCTGACTCCTTTACCCGCTGGGTTGCCGACTGCCAACCCGGAACCGCAGAATAAATCGAAGGATACAGGTGACAGCGCAAAGGTTAAACAATGGGGGGCTGCAATCCCTCTGGTGTCTTCCAGTACTGCAGTCCTGATTTCATAATGGCAGCCTTGTAAGTTTCCAACTCCATCCCCCGCTGAATCACCAGGCACCAACCCAGAGGTCACAGGTGGCAACGCAAAGGTTAAACAGTGGCAGCACGCCAACCTAGAGCCACAGAATAACACGCAGGACACTGATAACAGCACAAAGGACGGACAGAGTGATTGGGTGAGGCTGAAGGAGCCAGAGAGACAGCTGTGAGGGTGGTTAAGTCTCTGAGGAGGAGGAGGATATTGTGATAGACGAGGAATTATTAGAGTTAGCTCTTAAAAGGAGAAACACCACCACAAGAATGAATAAAGTGAAGAAAATTGCTAAAGAGACACCTCCTGATGCAAGTAACTATGAGAACGAAAATGACAACAGTCTGAAAGAGTCCGTAACAGAAAAATATGATTCAAAAAAGATTTTAAAAAATTCCTGCAAGACAAGAGGTTCAAGAGCAAAAGTATAATTTTTTTTTCCTGACCTCAACATGTTTCTGGATGGCGTCAGCCTTTATATGAAAGTAAAACAAGAAGTGGTGAACCAGGTTTTATAGATTAAAAAAACTAAGGAAAAAAGTAAAAGGCATGATTGTAGAAGAGACGATTGTGGATCATTTTTAAAGAAACTCTTTTTTTTTAGTTTGATAAATGTTAAAAGGTTAGATGTTTCTTTGTTCAGCAAACGCACAGTACTATTGAAAAACCCTCTTTACGTTGAACCTCTCTTGGATTTTGTGTCTATGTGATTATTTTGTAATTTGACATTTATGAATAAACGTGATGTAAAAAATCAAAATCTCTCTCTCTCTCTCTCTCTCTCTCTCTCTCTCTTTCTCTCTCTCAGACAAAAACAATACGCAAAAGATTAAAAAAAGACACAAAAGTTGTGGCGACCAAACTAGAAAATTTCTTATTCTACATCAACATGTCTCGGGATAGCATCCATTTTTATTTTAAAAAATCCAGAAGGACATGGCCAACCAATTTTTACGGACATGAAGGCGACCGGTGAGAGAACTCTGATAGGTGCGCTTGATTTATAATATCAATACATTTGTTTTCTTAAGTTTGGTATGAAGTCTGATGTGTGTGTGTGTGTGTGTGTGTGTGTGTGTGTGTGTGTGTGTGTGTGTGTGTGTGTGTGTGTGTGTGTGTGTGTGTGTGTGTGTTTGTGTGTGTGTGTGTGGTAACACGTCATTCTCAGACCGTCAAAAAACATTCTCTCTAAATAAAATGGTCCAGTAATGGTCCTAGCTCTGTTGTTTTAACAGTTTGTTTGATTTGCTCTTGATATCTCAGTGGTGGGAAGAAGGCCTCGATGAGTTCCAACCACAACAACTATTACATGTCATTTAATCTGCATCAGTGCCTAGAGCTGCAGGCACTGATGTAGATTAAATAGAAGTGGATTTTATAAAAATCCACTTCTATTGAAATAAATAGAAGTGGATTTTTATAAATATATCTGGAGCAGGTAAAGTATACAAAAGCACATTGAATTTTGTGGAATGAGGTCTTTCAAACAGTGTGATTACTGAACTTTGGATTGAGTGGTAGATGTTTAACTTTTGGATCTATAATTCTTCATGTTAATGATAAAAATTTCTATTTGGAAATGTATCATGATTGATTGTGTCCTTTTAAATATTATTGCTGAATTGTGAGTGTAATTATCCATTCTGTTACAAGTAGGTAATTTTACGAGCTTTAAGACTTGTTGCTTACATTACAAGAGGCAGTCTGCAGCTTCACTGAACACATTCCTCTCATAGCTTCCTGGCTGGAACTGCATGACTGTCTGAGAAGCTCCATTCCTCATCACAGGGAATGCATTTTTGGCAATAATTCTACAGGCGTGGATAGAAGTTTTGTTTTCTTTTTCTTTTTCAAATGTGAGAGGATTTTTTTTTTTTTTTCTGAATTTGACACACTGAATCCTGACTGGAAAAAATGGATAAATTACTTCACTTCAAGGAAACGATGAGGACATATCTGAAGTGGTCAGATTTCGCAACTCTCTCATACTTCCTTGTTGAGCGCACGGTATTCAAGGGCAACACCTCCGGAGGAACATCACCATAAATGAGATAGAGTGACAGCTACATTTCCGGTTTTGTACTTTCAAAATAAAACCAAAACCCTCTGGACGAGCTCCTTGTCACACGACAGCGAGTATTCTTACAGGATGGTTATTTTTTCCTAAGTAGTTCTGATCATTTATAAGGATGAAATAATCTTGTATAGCAATATAAACATCTGCCGAAGGGATTTCACCCATGCTGATGCTTTGTGGCTTATTTTTATACTGCAGTACACAAAACATCTGCATTTCATAAAACCAGAGTCGCACTTAAAAATCGATTGTCGTTTTATTCTGGGTCATACGGTAATGAGAGAACCATGCTGCAGAATCAGAATCAGATTACAGTTCTTTATTGATCCCCGAGGGGGAAATAGCTTTTTATCGCACTTGTACTGCTCCAGAAAGAACCAGAGGAAATTTCGGAATAAAAAAATTGGAATAAACAGTTAAAAAGAAATAGTAATGAATAGAGAATAAAAAAAGGGTAATATAGAGGTAGGATATATAAAGGCATGTACAGTTTCTAGTGTCCACTTCCATTCCACCTCCTCTTAGTTGCATCACTGTCAGAGTGAGGATTGTACAGTAATGGCCACAGGCAGGAAAGATTTCTTAATGCATTCAGTAGTGTATCTAGGAAATTTCATCCCATTACTGACTGAACTCCTACGCTCCATCAACGTGCTGTACAGCAGGTGACTCATTGCCCAAAATTACCTTTAATGTGGACAATGTCCACCTCTCCAACAACACCTAGGACAATTAAAACATATATTACCAGATTGTCATTTATCAAATAATGTTAAAAAAAAGCCCTGATCCTAATCCTAATCCTAAAACTAACTCTAATTCCAACTCTACCCTAACCGTAACCCTAACCCTAACCATAATCATAAACTTTAACCTAAACCTAACCCTAACCCTAACTGTAGCCCTAAACCTAACCCTAACTGTAACCCAAACCCTAAACCTAACCCTTATCCTAACCCTAAATCAAACCCTAAACTTAACCCTAACCCTAACTGTAACCCCGACTAAAGTTATGGATTTTATTTTGAATTACTGCTGAATTCTTTAAAATATTCATTCTTTAATTTTCTTACCCGCTTCATTTGCTTGCGCGGGTCATGGGGAGCTGGAGCCTATCCCAGCTGGTATTGGGGTGTGAGGCGGGGAAAACTTCAGGCATGACGCCAGTGCATTGCAATTTGGACTGACCAATTAACCTGAAGCGCATGTTTTTGGAGGTGGGAGGCAGCTGGAGAACCTGAAGAGAACCCACGCAGATACGAAGAGAACAAGCAAACTCATTATGCTACCCACTGCGCCACGTGCCACTGCACAGCACAGTGGTTCCTGGTTCGTGATCCATTCTGTGCAGTTTGCATGTTTTCCCTATGTCTGCGAGGGTTCTCTTCGGGTTCTCTGGATTCCTCCCACCTCCAAATCAACATGCCTTTCAACCAAATTGGCCAGTTTCTATTTGCCTGTAGGTGTGAGTGTGTGCGAGTGGTTGTCTGTCTACATGTGGCTCTGCAGTGCGCTGGTATCGCCCCCGGAGTGTACCCTGCCTCACACCCCCAGTCAGCTGGGATAGGCTCTAGCACCCTGCAACCCGCTACTTTGGAAGAAGCCAGTAAAGATAATTGACATATGGATGGATTCATTATGCTAAATTTGCAACAATTCAACAGAAGATTAAACTATTCTGCTCAGTTTGCACAAATAAAGACAAAATAATAAAGGTTCACCCAAGTTTGAAATGGATTTTCTTCTCTTTTTTACAATACAGTACTAGAAAGATCACCAAATATGCCTGGAACAGAAGGAAAATGTATTGTTTGTAGAATAATTTATTGTAAATAAACTTCCTTAGCTTCTCTTCAACTTGTAAAAGGACAAATATGTTAAGTAAATAATAAAAAAATATTTTTAACACAAAGTGAAAAATTTTTCTGTAGTTAATACAATAATCAAACGACAAGCACTACAAAATCTTTTTTACGACATGCAAAAAACCAACAAACAAACAAAAAACCAATTGTCAATTTGAAGGCTGGTCACTGTTTGACTCCAGTGGTGTCCAAAGCTTTCTGTGAAACAGACGGACATTTGGGGTGGACGGAGCACTGCAGTAAGTACACTACACCGTCATTGCTCTGCCATATGAGGTCCTGCATGAACCTCTAGTGCACATGAACGCTGGCCCTTTGAGGCTTCACCTGTATGTTTTCATATGGAAATACTGGAGCCTTTATGTTCAGCAGCTTACTGTACATTCTTTGTTCAGATTTTCCCTAGAATCCGGAACACCTCTGGTCTGACCCTGTCACATAAAACTGACACTAAACCCAGTGCAAGAAGCCCACAAGTCCTGACTGCTGCATCTGTACGGCAAGCTTTCTAATGAAGAATTGGTCTATGTTCATGTAATTCATGTTATTATTGCAGTCAGGCTGTCATAAGTCCAAATCTCATTGGGTCCCCTATTATAAACCCATAATATTACGCCTATGCAGTATACGCTGTGCTGTCGTTCCTCGCAGTTAATGCGTTCTAGGAACCACACGCGATTAACGAATTCTGCAATAGAGCAACAAACTATTTATCTTATTATTTATGGTAATTTAAACGTTTATGACCCTCCCCTGATATTATGACCCTCCCCATACTGATATTAAACCACATTCTATTTGTATTACCGTTTCCCACACTCTTAGTGACTGTTTAAAGCACTTTTGTGTCTCATGTAAATCCGAGACTCACGGAACGGAGTGCACTTCCAGATGCCGTCAGCCAATAGAATGTGCGTACGGTATCACGTGACTGCCTACGTAAGCATTGATGCGCAAATGTGTGAGGGCGCACTGTATTGTGTTTATACATATGGAAATGACATTATATCACATCCTTCTGGTTATTTATCAATTTGGTATTACTGAGTAAATAAATTAGTTGCCAACCAGGTCTGTTGTACCTCGGGAGTTTTGCCAAGCCTGTTTTGCTACTCCCTGTGTTTTCTCTCCCTGCCTATAAACTGATCTCTGTCTGTTATTTGACTCCTGGATTTTTTGCCTCAACCTTGACTGTACCTCTGCTGAGCTCAACTCTTCCTGTCTGTGAACTGAACCCGTTTTCCTGATGTTTTGACTCTGAATTTTTGCCTTCTTTGCTTTGCTTGCTTGTGCTCTGCCTGTAATTTTTTGGATCTTCTTTTTTGAGATTTTCTGTGTTGTGTGCCTGGTTTGAACTGCCTTTGTTACTGAATTGGAATTAAACATCCTAAGTATCATTCTGCTCCTGACTCCACTTGGGCCTCCATAATTTTTCCTTACCGGCCCTGATAGAAAGTTTAGAAAAACCTGTCATAGAGAACACTTGGAGTCCACCATGCTTCAAGTTTGGTGGACTTTTTGTGTATCCTGGATTGTGTTTGTCTGATTAAACTATGAGTGAGAACTTGAACTTCTCCTCTGGTGTTCTGCATATGGGTCCTAACCTCAGCTCACATATGACAGAACAATCTGGCACAGAATCAAAGGAAAAGCCAAAGGTAATCCCAAAACCAGAAATATCTGAGCTTTGACACAACCAACAACAAATAAAGGGCAGGCAGGCATGATAAACACATTTGCTGACCGATACTGACAGATAGCAGAGATATAAAATTTCAAACTACTAAGGGTAAGTCCGGTGAACAGGCACATGATGAATAGATGAGAGGTGGAGAAAAGGTAGAGATGGCCGGGTCAGTTGGCAGAGTAGAAAAAAAGGCGATTAACCAAATTCTGCAAATTGAAAGGAGAGAGAGAGAGAGAGAGAGAGAGAGAGAGAGAGAGAGAGAGAGAGAGAGAGAGAGAGAGAGAGAGAGAGAGAGATTTGGGATTTTAAAACCACATTTATTCATAATAGCCAGATTACAAGATAATCATAAAGAGATTCCTGAAGAGATTCACACAGAGGATTTTCAATAGTACTGTGCGTTTCCTGAACAAACACATTTAACCTATTAACATTTATCAAACTAAAATGAATACAGGTTTTTTTAAAAACAAAAAGAAGACAAAATTAAAAAAGAAAAACTATCCGTTCTCCACAATCATCCCTTTTACTTTAGTCTTTAGTTTGTTCAATCCATAAACCTCTTGGTTTGTAAAAACACTTCCTTCTGGATTCTTTGAATAGAAGCTGACGCTAACCAGAAACATGTTATGGTCAGAAAAGAAATTTTCTACTTTGGTCCTCGAACCTTTTGTGTCTTGCAGGAATTTTTTTTATCTTTTGACCTCTGGGTTGATGGCCGGCGGTTCCGCAGGGGGTGGAGTTGGAAATTCACAAGGCTGCAATTGTGAAATCAGGGCCGCAGTACTGGAAACCACCAGTACTGCGATTGGTCTGTCACCTGTACCCTTCGTGTTATTCTATGGCTCCAGGTCAGTAGCTGGCGACTCAGCAGGGAATGGAGCTGGAAACCCAAAAGGCCCCGGCCTCGGAACCTGGGACGCAACCACCGGCTCCACGGCAACCACAGCAGCCGGCTACGTAGCGGCCTCCGCTGCTGGCCCCCCCGTGGCTGCAATGGCCCGTCTTACAGCAGCCGATGGCCGGCGCTCGTCCTCTCCCTTTGGACAGTTATGCACATCCCATCCACACTTGAAACATTTCATGCCCTCACTGGAGAAATAAACAGTTTAATTTTAGTAATCAATCATAAATGTGAGCGTGAAATTCAGCTCTTCATTGGTCCAATAGGGATCATCGTAACTTGTCTCTGGAAGGCTTAACTTAACTGACTGGCATTGCCGACCGGGAACAGAGAGAGAGATTAGGGGATGTTACTAGACACCAGCTTTAATAATGTTGTTGTCTGAAAACAATTTTTTAAATAAGATTTAATACCTGTCTTTGCAACAACACGTGTGTTAATACAGGACAACCTGGTAATACATGTGTTTTAAAAGTACTATGAAGCCCGTCACTCCCACTACCGTACGACCCCGTGTAAACGGGCCTCTGATGTTGTGCACACAGCACAACTCTGGTTTTCCTTGATGCAGATGAAGTGACTGCCTGTGTGCTGGGTTTGCCTGCGGTTTGCAGCCACATACAAAAAAATTTGCAGTACAGGTGACTTGGTGACCAGTATAAGAGTAAATGGTTGTTAATGTCTGCCCAAGACATGGATATACGGACGGACATGAAAGAACAGGCCATAAGTAATCATACAATGCTGAAATTACGATCTCAAATCAAGTACTGTATTATCAAGGATGTAATTTTAAAAGCTTTTGCATGTAAGTTCCATATTTTTCTTTTTATCTACGTTTACATGGAAAATGTATGATTTGTCTTTATCACACATGTTTAGGACAGCCTATTTTAAAAGGAAATGTACTGCGCCTTCCAATGCAGTACAGTACACCCAATGTCAGCTCAGTGTCACAGCGTAGCCCATTGAGTGCTTTTATTTTGAAGAAGAGCTCAACTTCCGGTTTCCCCTACGGACTGACGCTCAGGCTGAGGACGAAGAGGGTCCCGCTCCACTCGGGGCGTGTGGGATCGTCATCGTCAGGTGTGGGCTGCTGGAGGTCACAATGTGGAACAGTACTTTTCGTCTCGAGTGGACTTCATCTTTGTTCTTTTCAACGCCAGGTAAAATGATTTCAACATCTTTTTTAGTGGTGCACGATGTGTTTGTCTACGTTACCGAGTGGCATAATATACTTAAGTAACTAATAATGGTTTGTATTTTCAGATACGTGACATGTTAATATGGGTGTCATAATTATTATAAATTATCAAAATTATACTACTGTTGTTCTTCATGTTATCCAGTAATAAACTTAGTATGTTGTTTACCTTTTGGAGAAAAGGGTTAATAATAACAGGCAATAACAACTTTGCTTACTTAGAAATATAATATTTTTTTATTTATGACAGTCAGAAAGAAATAAATGAGCTAGTTAACAACGTTTATTCTATAGTATTTATCTATCTGTAATATATATTATATTAGTCTGGAGTCTTGAACATTTGTTGATACACATGTTTCAGCAAGTCACGTTTCAACTTCAGATTTTACCTTGACTCAATGACATTATGGGTTTTCCACTAGCAGTAGAACTGGGTGAGCTAAGCCATGTATGTGTATATCAAATCAAATTGTTGATGCTTCTGTGAAAGCACCAGCTATTTAATCATGAGGCTCGGAAAGAAAGGCTGTTGATGCCTTTCCCTCTATTTTTAGTATCACATGCTGTATTTCTTAGCGTAAACAAGCTTAAATGTTTATATTACTTCCACTTCAAAACCATGAATTTATGGTGAATATAATAATAATGTGTTATTGCACTATGTTGGGTAAATCTTAACGTTATTTCTCTTTTTCCCCTCAAATTGCCAGAATGTTGTCTTTGAGACAAGTATCTTATAGGTAACACTCAACCGCTGTGGACTGTGAGAGGAGATGGTCACTTGGGTTACTTTGTTGACGGCATGCATATGGATTCAAGCACAAACTGCCTCAGGACAGCACAAATGTGCTTCTACACAACGCAGGCGGGTGGACTTCACTGTAAATTACTCCTTCCCCCATTTCCAAACAGACAAACCCATACAGAACATAGCTGTGAACTGGGATTCGCCACAGATGGAGGTGTTTGTTGCCTGCCAGAATGCAGTAAAGGCAGTCACCTCTGGAATGGATCAAATATGGGAGGTGAAAACTGGACCTGTTGGCAGCCCTGACTGTGACACCTGTCAGGTGTGTGACATAGACACAGATAACAGCGATCCAGTGGATACTGACAATGAGGTTTTGCTTTTGGATCCTGCAGGATTTCTCTTGCCCTACTTGTATATTTGTGGAAGTACTCAACATGGGATATGTTACTTTGTTAATCTTGATTCACCACAGCCTAAGCCAAAGTGTTTATACAAAAAGGAGCAAAACTCTCCGTCCTATTGCCCAGACTGTTTGGCCAGCCCACTTGGCACCAAAGTGGCCATCGTTGAACAGGGTGCCACATCGCTGTTCTTTGTAGCAGCATCCATCAATGACAAGGTGACAGCGAGGTATCCAAGGAGATCAATATCTGTGATGAGGCCACTTTCGACTGAAGATGGCTTTCATATGGTGATGAATGGTTTAACAGTGCTCCCAAATCTACGGGACTCATACAAAGTTAATTACATCTACAGCTTTTCCACGAAGGAGTACGTCTACTTCTTGTCCCTGCAGAGAGAAAATCCTTTAAAGAGCAAATCAGCTTTTCAGACTCGTCTGGGACGACTACCAATATTAATTCCAGAGGTGTGGATGTATAGAGAGGTGGTCCTTGAATGCCGGTATAATCCAAAGCGAAGGAGGAGACGGAGAGATGTTTTCAGGGCCACCTTATATAACGGGCTACAGGCTGCACATTTTGGGCGAGCTGGGAAGGACCTGGCGGAAGAGCTGAGGGTGAAGGAGGGAGAAGATATTCTGTATGGGGTGTTTGCAGAGCTTAATGAGCAGGGTGAGCCTCAGAAGAACTCAGCCCTGTGCGCCTTCCTCTTGACTAAAGTAAACCAGGCTATCGATGAAGGTGTGGACGCGTGTTGCATGTCAGGCCCGGAACAGCTGTCCAGAGGCCTCTCTCACTTCCAACCTCTTGAGAGTTGCCCTCATGAAGTGAGTAACTCTTGATTTTAATGACGGTTTGCAACGGTACAAAGGTCTCCTGACATCCAGGCAGGAAGTGATCCATCCAGAATAAATATTGTGTAATTAAATACCCACAGATTGGAACAATGTCGATCACTTATATTAGCTTGAGCAATAAGTGTTAGAGTACTGTAAACAACACAACAATTAGTGCATGAATAAAGCTTGATTATTGGAGTATGGTTTTTCCTGTGGCAACTCTAATGGAGGTGTGTGAGAGAGTGGGCTGGTTGAAAACTGGGAGGGGTGGATGAGTCAGCCTGGCCTGCACTTGAACACACCGATTCTCTGCTCTGTTAAATTTGAGAAAGATTGGAAACTGTTACGGTACACAGGTTTGATATAAAAACTCTTACATCACATCCATGCGGTTTGTGATAAAAGGATCCATGCTTAGACTTGACCATTTCTTTGGCTACACAAGGAGGGAAGGTTTTGGAAGGTTAAGATAGTTTGGTAGGTTCAATAACAAATTCACCCTTACAGCACTTCGATTGAAAATAATAAAGGTGTGGTTTGTTTCCTTTATTGGAATCCAAGCTGTGTCCTTTGAGCTCTTGTAGACGTGTGTACTCCTACAGGAATGTGTGCCAAAGACATAAATCAGCTGATAAAAGGTGGAATTTTAAGGGGAGAGACTGCAGTGGAATGTGTCGGATGTCTACTGTGGTGATTTGAGAAATGGATATTGTAAAGATATCAAAGAAGAAGTGTGTGACTTTTTAATTAGCAAGAAATTATTGTTGAAAGATTAGATATTAAATACGTCCTGAGATCAAGTCACACATTTCTACAACAATCAAAAGAAAAACACTGCATTCAAGCTTCAATTGAACGGAAGTATTAAAAAAAACCCCACAAAAGATCAAATTATATGGTTTCTGGTCATAGTTAAGAGTAAACAGGGGCATGCTGAGACAGGTTTGTGAAACTGCTTCGCAGTGGAATGTTTAGATAAGTGTAACATATTCCTTTTAGTAATTACTTTTGATTAGCCGGCTTGACTCATGATTTGCTAACCATTCGCACACATACCGTCTTAAATGTGTTCAGTTTCGGTATTTGAGGAGCAGTCACCTTGTCAACGTAGGAAGTCGTAGTAACTGCTGTTTTATGGTCTGTTGCTCTCACAGCTTCTGACTATGACTTGAGGCAGTAGTGCAGGTCTGCCCCCCTAATGAATGAATTACAAGTTTCTCTCTTCCTGTCCACTGTCCTTCTTCGCAAATATACATGAAAAAATGCAGATATGTGTGTGTTTTTGCATGTGTGTGTCTGTGTGTGTCGATGGAGACTGATTCTGACTAGGTACTTGAGATTTGACTGTGAATTCCCACTGCTGATTAGAAACTATGATCTTTGTTCTGGATGTGAACTTCCTGTTTGTGCAGAGCTCCGAGGGTAATGTCACATGCAGTGCCAAACCCACTCTGGTGTCGACTCCACACTACAGACTTGATCTCTTCAACGGGCGGATGACAGATGTACTTTTCACTTCTGTCCTGGTCACCATTATTGGGAATCACACGCTGGGTCACTTCGGTACCTCAGACGGGCGGATTCTACAGGTAGCTTCACAATACAATACACCTATCTTGCAGTCTTACATGTCGGTCAGTTATGGGAAATACTTCTATGGAATGATGCTGTATTCTGTCTCAGAAGTTGTTGTGATAAAGTATTTAATTATTATTTTATGTCATTTATAATGATAATTATTATAGCATTGTAATAAAATAATCCCTGTTAAAGAGTAATGAATTAGTATTGTATTACTATTCAAACACTGGAAATGGAATGTGAAACAAAACATACAGTAAATAATGAAAAACTACACATAACTTAATGGCATGTAAACACAACAGGAACATTCAGGGGCCAGTACAAATGGTGGAGATCACGTGTATGTATAGAGATAATTCAATAAAGTTATTTAATGAGTGTACAATTAGTTGATAATTTAATCACTGAGGCAGGGCTGATTTCTTGGGAGTGTCTCTGCCTTTGATGTTTGAACGAATCATATAATGTAGAATTCACTGGGTTTTTTTTTAATCCATTTCCCATACTGTATTTAATATTATTTAAAAGTAGTGACCGCACTATTTGAATGTTATTACTGTCAGAATAACAGGATGTGTGTCATTACAAACATTAAAATCCTTATGGCATTACCTCTGTGGGTTTTGTGTGTGTGTGTGTTTTAGGTGATTCTGTCTCAGTACAGGCCAATAGTATTTGCTAACTATTCTCTGGACACCACTGAAGTCTCCAGGACAGCAGCCGTGTACCCAGAAGATTCACTTCTCTTTACAGTCGGAAATAAGGTGCGTTTTGAAGAAATTTTGATTACCATTTGAACCAAAAGGCTTTACTATATGGGAATCCAAAAGGCAGGGATTTCTTCTGCTCCGCAGAACTTGAACAATGTTCTTGAGCCATAATATGTATAAAACAATAGCAAGCATTTCCCTTTTGGTTTTGGACATCTTTCATCCTCCCCTCTTTATCTCTCCCCCTGCACTAGATGTTCAGGGTGCCCTCTGTTGGACCAGGGTGTGCACATTTTATGACATGCTCCATGTGTTTGACGGCTCCACGCTTCATGAACTGTGGGTGGTGTTTAGGAATCTGCTCCAAAGAGCATGAGTGTACTTCGCAGTGGAACAAAGACTCCTGTGCACCAATCATCACAGAGGTAGATCAATGAGTAGCTAATGCAGATTGTTTAAAAACCATAAGTAATTCTGATTGATAATGAGACGCTGTTGGTCTGTCTCGATGATGACACTTTGTTCTGTAGTTTTACCCCAAAATCGAGCCAGCTGGCGCTGAGGCAGTGGTGACACTGTGTGGTTGGGAGTTTCAGTCGCCTCTGCGACCTGCCATCATCAGCGGCAAAACCCACATCATCACAGTGGGCTCCGGGACCTTGTGTACTGTCCTGCCTGCAAAGAGCAGCTCTGAAGTGTGAGTATGAAAAATGCACACAATACCACATTTCCTCAGCTCGACTGGCTCACTTTACCAGGATCGGTTGTATTTGTGGTTTAAATTTAATAAGATGAGTCCAAATGGCTCCTCTTTTTCTTCTTCTCCTTTCGGCTTTTCCCCTCAGGGGTCGCCACAGTGAATCAGTTGCCTCCATCTAACCCTGTCTTCTGCATCCTCTTCTCTCACACCGACTACCTTCATGTCCTCTTTCATTACGTCCATAAACCTCCTCTTTGGTCTTCCTCTAGGCCTCCTGCCTGGCAGTTCAAAACTCAGCATCCTTCTACCAATATTCACTATCTCTCCTCTGGACATGTCCAAACCATGTCAGTCTGGCCTCTCTGACTTTATCTCCACAACCTCTAACATGTGCTGTCCCTCTGATGTACTCATTCCTGATCCTATCCTTCCTGGTCACTCCCAGAGAGAACCTCAGCATCTTCATCTCTGCTACCTCCAGCTCTGTCTCCTGTCTTTTCCTCAGCGACACTGTCTCTAGACCAAACAACATCGCTGGTCTCACCACAGTTTTGTACACCTTTCCTTTCATTTTAGCTGAAACTCTTCTATCACACATCGCACCTGACACTTTTCTCCACCCGTTCCATCCTGCCCGTACACACTTCTTCACCTCTTTTCCACACTCTCCATTGCTCTGGTCTGTTGACCCTAAGTACTTAAAATCCTCCACCTTCTTGATCTCTTCTCCCTGTAACCTCACTCTTCCACTTGGGTCCCTCTCATTCACACACATGTACTCTGTCATACTGCAGCTAACCTTCATTCCTCTCCTTTCCAGGACAAACTTCCACCTCTCTAGCTTCTCCTCCACCTGTTCCCTGCTCTCACTACTCGATCACAATGTCATCTGCAAACATCATAGTCCATGGAGATTCCTGTCTAGCCTCGTCTGTCAGCCTGTCCATTACTGTTGCGAACAAGAAGGGGCTCAGAGCTGATCCCTGATGCAGTCCCACCTCTACCTTGAACTCCTCTGTCACACCTACAGCACACCTCACCACTGTCTTACAGTCCTCATACATGTCCTGCACCACTCTAACATACTTCTCTGCCACTCCAGACTTCCTCATACAATACCACAGTTCCTCTCTGGGGACCTTGTAAATAAGCTTTCTTCAGATGTACAAAAACCCAATGCAGCTCCCTCTGGCCTTCTCTTTACTTGTCTCTCAACTCCTCTGATGCTTTGATATATCTGCATGAATAATTTGTTGTATTGTGGATATAAACAATGTTTTTGAATTTACTAAAATGTTGCTTGACATGGGATGAGGCTAGCTTGTCAGTATAATGTTGCATTTTTCACTTACTTGAAAGGTCTGTAGAATTTTATTCAATTTAATTTGTTATGGACTGGCAGAAGTAGCGTATTGGGTTACCCTGTCCGGGTATACGCAATGTGATATCATCCTTAAACATCTCTGGAAAATGCCAGAGAGCATTGACTCATAATTTCTGCATCTCTTACTTAAATTCTGACATGAGAACCAATGAGACAGGCAATAATTTTGTGTCCAGTTGTTACAGTTCATGATTGCCGTAAATATTCTGCGCAGTCACACATCACAATTCAACATCTGATGTTCTACATCTCTGTCTGCTGGCTCTCTGGAATATCTTCATCCTCACCATTCACTGACTCATAATTCCTTGTGTTCACAAAAAAGGCTCATCTGTAAGATTCAGAAAGATACCAAACCAAACCAGAACCTAACCATCACTCTGGAGGTTCATGAGGGGGACGTGGAGGGTCGCTACTCAATTGAGGGCATGGCTCAGATATCAGGCTTCTCTTTTGTGGTGAGAACTTTTATACAATTGGAACATTTCTAAGTGAGTTCTATATAAATTCTCTTGAATCAGTGGTATGTATAATTTAACGTAAAATGAACAATAACTCTAATCAGGAACCTAGCATAACACAGATCAGACCTGACTTTGGACCCATGTTTGGTGGAACATCAGTGACACTGACAGGCAGATATCTTAACTGTGGAAGAAAAAGAGATGTCTTCTTTGCTGACTCAAAGTGCAATATTAACAGGTGAGCAAGAGGTGGCTACTTGTTTTGCTATCAAAAGTTTATGGTGTATTCAATTCTTTCGGATTCATTCAGTCTAATTGACATTTCTGCTCTTTTCAGTGAGGGAAATGGAAATATGTCTTCAATTGTATGCCACACCGGAGCTGCAGCACATGTTGGCAAGGCACCTGTGAAAGTTGTCATCGATGATTTTCAAGTGACAACCAGCCTGATGTTTTTCTACAAGAACAACCCTGTAATAACCGCCATAGAACCTCACTGCAGTCTTCAAAGGTATGATGCTAACCCGTGTCTGGCTCCGTCTTAGTACTGAAGTCATCCCTAACAATTACCTTTTTCTGCTTCACTGTAAGATGTGGAAATGTTGTCTTCTCTCCTATCGTACAGCGGCTCCAAGGTGGTGATTGAAGGCCAGAATCTAGACTCTGCCCACAAATCAGTGATTCAATATACATCGAAAAATCCCAGCCTGCGACCTCTTCAGAATGTAAGGAAACTCTTCATTTTATCACTCTGCATGATTAAGGGACACTTATCGATCTACACTGATAATTGTTTTCACATTATGACAAACTGTAACCATTTTTACCGTTGAAAACACTTTTTCACTAAGGAATGCAACGGCACAAAAAATGCCACTCATATGGAATGCAGGGCACCTGGGTTTTTGGAGGACTTCCCAGAAGGAAGGTCCGACACAGGAGAGATTACTATTCACATGGATGGAAAAAGTAATCTCTGGACCGTACGGTTTGACTACCACACCAATGTCACGATCTTTCCCTTTGAAAATGATGAAAATCTGTTGCTTCTAAAACCGGGAGAGACAGAAGTTTCACTACATGTAAGTTTAAATGCTCTTTCACACACTGCATCTAATAATTTGCTCTTTAAAAGCGGAATGATAATAATTGCACAGCACCGTTATCAAAAAATGTGAATCCTAAAGATTGCCACTTGTAAAACTACGAGCTCTCTGTTTCTACACACATGATAGCATAGTGAATTGAAGAACGTGGCCACATGTATGAAAATCACGATGACCATTGGGGGTGTGAAATGCAACGCCCAGATTCTGTTAAATGAACTAACCTGCAGGATTCCTAAAGGTCTGGTCATTCCCAGTGAGGGGTTGCCTGTCAAGGTGAGGGTAATTTTGTGTGAGCCATCATTAAATCACTTTGGATTAAATTTATTTAATGCTAATGACGTCTTCCATGGCCCTAGGTGTCTGTGAATGGGGAGGTTTATGATGTGGGCACAGTAATGAATGATGACAGCAACAACAGCACTGTGATTGCGGGCATTGTGCTGGGCATCATTGCTGCTCTGGCAGTGGGTGCTGGTCTTGCGTTAATAGTGATGATACATTTGAGGAAGAAGAAGAGAGGTAAGAACACCCAGCCAATTGTTGACACACTCTTAAAACTATAACTATAAGAATACTTGCAAATGTAATAGTCATTTGTAAAACAGAAGTCCTTAATGTGTGACCATTTATCTAACCTTAAAACTGACTTTCATCCCATCTATTTATGGATCCCATCAGCCAGCATTGAGAATCGTTTATCACATATGCTTTCGCGGGACCGCATGGGCAGCGGTGCTGATTTCTCACCAACGGGTGATTATAGACGAGGTCAGACAGGTTGAAAGGCTATAATATAAATAATTTGTGTTTAACCAAAAATACATTGAATTAAAAGTAATACCTTTTTGATAATGGTAATAAAATAGATGTGTTCCTTTTGGTTTGTGTTTGCAGTTCATCTGTCTGGTCAAACATCCGGTTCAGGAGGAATGGCCTTTCAAGGTTTACTGTACACTGCCAGCTATGATCAGCTGTCCATTCCTTTAGTGCCGCAGGACAATACAGTGAGTTTATGTCCGGATCTTCTTGAGGAAGTGAAAAATGTACTGATCCCAGCTGAGATGCTACGAATTGAGGATAGCCAGATTATCGGCAAAGGTAAATCACTTGTCTGGTTCCGTTCTACTGGGAAGATATTTACAAGCTAAAATATTTACGTCAAATCCATATACTTTAGGTCACTTTGGGACAGTATATCATGGATACCTGATAGACAGCAACAAGCAAGAGACACACTGTGCCGTTAAATCATTGAACAGTAAGCAGACAGCCATTTTATAATTGAAATTACTATTAAATTAACTTGTGGCTTTGGAATAACATGTATAACTGTGAGGTGTTTTAACAGGGATCACAGATTTGAGAGAGGTGGACCAGTTCCTCAGAGAGGGCCTCATCATGAAAGGCTTCCACCACCCAAACATACTGTCTCTGCTGGGTATAATGCTACCTAAAGAAGGGCTCCCCCTGGTGGTCTTACCCTATATGAAGCACGGGGATGTCCGTCATTTCATACGCTGTGAGAAAAGGGTAAATGCACAGTGAAACTGTCTAGAACAGAAGGACCTGCAATATTTACTCTGCTAAAGTTCAGATTTTATTAATTCATTCGGCTTCAAATTTTTATGCATTGTTCGACTCTTCTTTGTCCTCCACAGAACCCAACAGTGAAAGACTTGATTGGCTTTGGCCTTCAGGTTTCCAAGGGGATGGAGTATTTATCCCAGATGAAATTTGTCCACAGAGATCTAGCTGCACGTAACTGCATGTGAGTGTGAATCACATGTGATGACTAGCCCATGGCACGTCAGTTTGTTACAACCCAATACCGCATCTCAGTTTAGGTTATGCAAATGAATAATGTGTATTAATGCTTTCGAGTTAAGTTAAGGTTAAGTAACCACTACTATTCGGATAGCACAAGCTAGAGATTGTGCTATCCGAATAGGAGCTCAGGGTGACTGACTGATTTCTTTTCAGGCTAGATGAAACCTTTACAGTAAAGGTGGCTGACTTTGGCATGGCAAGGGATATCTATGATAAAGAGTATTACAGCATTCAAGATCACAAACGAGTGAAGCTGCCAGTGAAGTGGATGGCCATCGAAAGCCTTCAAACACAGAAGTTCACAATCAAGTCTGATGTGGTGAGTTGACTCTATCCAGCCCGCTGGCATAACCTCCTGGCACATATGACATATGATTCTACAGTACACGGCTTATCTGTTTCCAGTGGTCGTATGGTGTCTTAATGTGGGAGCTGTTAACCAGAGGTGCAAGCCCATATCCAGATGTGGACCCCTATGACATCACACATTTCTTGTTGAAGGGACGCCGGCTTCCCCAGCCACAATTCTGCCCTGATAGGCTGTAAGAATAATAAAATAAACATGCTTTAACTACCCTATATGGTTTTGAAATGATAAAATAGAATTTTATCTTGTTTTAATATGATATATTTAAACTCACAATGATCACAATTCAGTAGTTCCTTCATCTATTTACATGGTTACTAATCTGTTTACTCAACTGTTCATACCTCAGCTATTCCATCATGCTGGCATGTTGGGACCCAGAGCCTGAGTACAGACCCAACTTCAGTAACCTGGTTACAGAAATACAACACATCCTGTCCTGTTTGGAGGGAGAGCACTACATTAGTCTGAAGGTTAACTATGTCAACCTGGACCAGCCAAGACCTTACCCCTCCCTGAATGGATCTGCAGATGAAGCTGAGACCTCAGACATGGACACAGACAGTAATACTGCATTCTGAGGGTGCCAAGCCAAAATTCTGTAATGGGAATAAAGCTGGAAAGCATAAAAAAAAGGGACAACTTATCCCGGATTCATTTGTATGTCATACAAATTTTCGATCATGGCTACAAACTGTAGCCTGTGTGATTTACCTTTTGAGTTAAAAGACTCTCAGTATCGTAAAGCGTTATGGTCGCAGACATCAAATCATGAGTCTCTATATATTGCTGCATTTTTTGTAGCAAAATTGATATGGCATGCAGATGTAAGCAAATATTTGGGGGGGTTTTGCCGGATGTGACAGAGCCTAACCGAATGTGTTCTCAGGTTTATAGGATGTGTTCTACATGAGATGATCTGCTGATATACTAATAGATGTTTTAGTAAATTCTTTAGATTGAATGAATTTAAAAATTTTAAAAGGTGACTTCTGCTCAGGGGGGCAACATTTTACATTTTTGATGTGTTTCTGTCCCTGTGGGGATTTAATTTAAGATTTAAGACGATGGTCCCATCATCTGAGTGGCCGTGCACACATTAAATCATTATAGAGGATGCAGAGGAGTTCATCGCACTCAGTTGTCGAGCCTCTGCTCACACACTGAATTATACAGTGGGTTGTCTGTGCTGTTCAGTGAAGGCGTAGAAACACATCTAGTACTTCTCATCACTAGAGGGCAACAGATGCCTCCTCCTAAAGGATGCTTCAGTTGTTGCTGCAGTGATGCTTTGCACTGCAGCAGTGACTCTGCACTACAGACTATGGTGCTGTTGCACAAACAGCTTCATCAAATAAATCACAGAATTCTGTTCATTTACACAATATGATGATTTCCAGTTAGGACATAGCACAGGATATTAGACAATCCAATGAATGTTAGAAATATGCACACACACATTTACTATCGGACTGACAGTTTAAAAATCCATTGTCCAAAGCTTTTTACCAGGGGTAATAGATTAGCGCTGGTGTACTTGATTGTTGTTACAGTAATGCTACATTTTTTTCTTTTTCCATTTGATATTGAACTGAATTGAACATTTCTTTGCTGTAGGTTTGCACTATAAAGAGTTTTTTTTATACAGACAAACGATTGATTGTACATATTTGTCTCCTGAAATGAAATGTCTCAATCCCTACTCTTTTGAACCTATCCTTATTCTGAATTAATTTAATACTGAGGCGTAAATCCTTCAGCTCACTGCAGCAAGAGGAGGTGTAGAAGTTCATAGAAGTGGCTCATCAAAACCCAGAGACACAGATTTGAGGTAGAACAGTCCTTCTGCCAGGTGGATGAAAAAACACACTAGTAGAGGTCCCAATTATGTCAGAGTCAGAGTCAGCCAGAGTTAAATATCCATGTTTCTGCCTAATCTGACTATCTAGCATTGACAGAACTTTCCATGAATAATTTATGCATCAAAGATTTTTTTTTAAAATTCTTAATTGTTTCCCATCAGGTTCAGAAAATGGTGCATTAATCATTACAAACTTTGAAAATCAGGGAACAGGAAACAAAATTGATAGAATTTTTTGAGACCAATCATCCAATTTAAATTATGCAGGCAGAAATGCAGAATGTAAAGTGTTAAAATTGCTTATAGTTTCGGGGTTTAACTTCAATATCAATACTTCAAAGTAACAAAAATTATCTAGCAGCCACTGATGTAACTTGGATCTGTTAAAAATTAGGCTGCATGTAATGAAGATGATACGAGGAGTGGGAAAGAGGATGAAAAACCGTCATAACCGAGCTATACATGAAAAGAAGCATTTTGTAGCTGTAGCTCAGACTCAAAAGCAACCCAAACAATGCAGATTCTGTAATTTGCCTGTTGTAGATACTGAAGGCTCCTAGATGCTATGACATAAAATGTTTAAGTATCAGACTAGACATTCCCTCTTACTCAACATCAACTTAATGTACAGTAAATGTTTGGGGGTTGTTTTTTTTAAACCTCTTTACTGCATCTTTATGGATTGCATAAAGTTGTTAGCCTAATGTAATGAAACAAAGACATTGGCTATGGAAAAAAGCATGAAAATGACTTGGAAAGATATGGGTACAAAAATGAGAATGATATTATAAAAATAGGACTTTCTTTTATACACATGGATTTCACATCCTACAACAGTTTTATGTTAGCCTACATGCTGTGTAAAGGTTTAATATGTTTTATCCTCTTCATGTGTCAAATTCTTCCTTTTGGGACAGATAATTTAATCTCAGGAATGACTGAACAAATGAGGATGAATTACTTAAACACAAAGAGAGAGAGAGAGAAAGAGAGAGAGAGAGAGAGAGAGAGAGAAAGGGAGAGAGAGAGAGAGATTTTTAAAAATCACATTTATTCACAGAAAACAAATTAAGACATTTATCACACTCATACAAAAAGGAATTCACATACAAAATAAATAAATAAACAAACAAACAAAACGAATACCATATACATAAATTAAATCAAACAACGACCAAACACAAGCTTCTCTCTGAACACAGAACAAAACCTACCTTTGATCCACCAGGTTTTGTAATAATTAAAATCAATCATGATTCTTGTTTGAAGAAGAAAAAGAAGAAAGTCCACTTTATTATCCCTCAATGGGGAAATTGTCATTCTCACTCTACACTAAAGTTGCATGCAGTTACATATGGGTTAGGTCATACATACAGTACATACATAGTTGGATACAGGCCCCTGAACACAACATACTAGGGGCCTGTAGGCATGCAATTAGTAACATCAAACATCAAAAGGTAGGGGGAGGCAGAGTGACATCGCGCATGGGGGATCTCGCCCCAAATGAGCAGCTTGTTGGGGGGGGGTGTTGCCTTGCTCAAGGTGGCTGGGAGGTGAGCTGACAACCCCCACCGTCAGCTAACACTCTGGAGGATGTCCTGGCGGGGATGGGACTCGAACCACCGATGGCTAGGCGATCTGTCTTCAAGACGTCTTTTCTACGGCTGAGCCGCTGCCGCTCTGCCTTTGAAGCATTCTTTTTAATATTACTTCTGCATCTGTCTGAAGAGCCTTCAATCTTTTTTTCCTGCTTAAATACACTGACATTTTTGTTAAGCCCAGAAGGAAGTTTAAAATCTGCCATTCCTTTTTTTGACTTTTCCTGCGTTTTAAACCAATTATGTATACTTGTTTGTTAAAAAATAAACCAAATGAAAGAAAGACTTTCTCTAAAAACAAGAACAGGTTTTTGAGCCTCTGACTATCCAGGAAACAGTGGAAAACAGTTTCTCTGCGAGAACAGAATGAAAAGTTTTCGGACACATTTGGGTTTTAAATCGAAATAAAACTCTTGACGGACACAGCACCATGTAAATTCTCCCCTGGTGATCTCCAACTTTTTTGGTTAACGGTGACTTATAGAAAGACTCCCATGAAGGGACGGCTGGTCCTCTGTCCTCTGCTGAGTTGTTTATTATTAAAACATGACCTCTAACAAACAGTTTTGATAAAATCCAATTCCAGTTATTTAGCTTCCCTTCCACTTTTTTATAAAACATTTTCTCAGTTTGTGTGTACAATGTTTTGCTCTCCCAGATTATATCCAAGGTATTTAAAATCTTTTTTTTTTTCCATTGGAGTGTATCTGGGAGTCTGATCTCTTCCAGCCCACCTCCCACCATAAGAGCTTCACTCTTCGCCCAGTTTCATCTGGCAGATTTTATTAATTATTTATTAATTGAAACAACAGTATCGTCAGCACATGCAGATATTTTAAAACCATCAATGAAACTGGGAATATTAAAATCGGAGAGACGTGTTCTCTTCTCACTTCAAATTAACTTCATTTTCCACAGTACTGTGTTTTTCCTGGACTAATAAAACATCTAATTTTTTTTACATTCATCAAACTAAAAACAGAGGCTCTTTTCTCTTTGTCCCTCATTTCAATAATGTTCAAGGTGCCTATATTAAAACTGCATATGTGCAAAATGAACCTAAACACAAACAAGTACTTAAAACACAGGTTTAAAAAGGCAGACAAAATTAAAAAACAACTCCAGTATTTACTTCTTTTTTTTAAATTTTATATACTGGTTTGATCCCCAAAGGGAAATTAAGAAAGCACACTCTAGTTACTAGTTCAAACACGTGCATACATACAGTATATGTATTAGTGAGTACAGGCCCCTGTAGTGCACACACACACACACACACACACACACACAAGGGGGCCTGTAGGCATGCATGAGGTAGAATGGCTTAACTCACCTCTTCCATCGAGCAGCTGACTGCCGGTGTCAGTTTAATGGCATGGCGACGCATCAGCCACTCAAACCCGGAGCTCACCGAAGACGCCCCTGTGGGCTGCCAGGTTGCCCCCTAATCCCCTCAAAACACCCACAAATGTAACTGTGATTAAACTACATTATCAAAAATATGAATGAACATGAAAAAATAAGCAAAAAAACAGAATGAAAAACGCACTCATCACTCAGCACATCACACACTCCTCACACTTCCTCTCACATCCTTCCCCAGCATGCACCAAGAGAGAGAGAGATTTGATTTTTTTTAAACATCACGTTTATTCATAAAAGTCAAATTACAAAATAATCACATTGCTACAAATCCAAAAGAGATTCACGTAAAGAGGATTTTCAATAATACCGTGTGTTTTCTGAACAAACAAATAACCTTTTAACATTTATCAAACTAAAGCAAAACAGACACAATTAAGAAAAAAAGAATGATCCGTTCTCCACAATTATCTCTTGTACAATCATGTCTTTTACTTTTTTCCTTAGTTTTTTCAATCTATAAAACTCTTGATCTGTAAAACCTGGTTCACCACTTCTTCTTTTACTTTTCATATAAAAGCTGACGCTATCCAGAAACATGTTGAGGTCAGGAAAAAATATTTTAATTTTTGCCCTCGAACCTTTTGTGTCTTGCAGGATTTTTTAAAAATCTTTTGTAAATCACATTTTTCTGTTACGGCCTCTTTCAGACAGTTGCCATTTTCATTCTCAGAGCTGCTTGTATCAGGAGGTGTCTCAGGTGGGTTTTTTTAGCAATTTTCTTCACTTTATTCATTCTTGTGTTAGTGTTTTTCCCTTAAAGAGCTATCTTTAATAATTTCTCATCTATCACAATATCATCATCATCCTTGTCCTTCTCCTGTAGAGACTCTACCACCCTGGTGGCTGTCTCTCTGGCTCCTTCAGCTTTGCCCATCCGCTGTGGACCTGATCCTCCCATCCCACCAGTATCACCCCTCACCTAACCATCAGCTGGGGTCCTTCTGCCTTAATTCCTCCGTGCCACCATATGGTCATCCATGCAGCTGTAATATTGCCTTGAATTTACCAACTACATGATGGGTGACATGTATTGAAGACAACAACCCAGGAGTCGGTTAACGCATCCTGACTTTCTCGTCCCCAATTCATCAAATCGTCTAACTATAACCATAAAGACACTGACTCTATCTGCCACTCTCTCTCTGTCTCTCTTTCTCTTACTCTGTCCTTATCTTCCTTTTATTTCTTTTCAACCCAACCGGTCAAGGCGAATGGCTGCCCAAAGGAGTCTGGGTCCTGCACTGAGTTTCTTCCTCAACGAAGGAGTTTCTCCAAGCCGCTGTCGTTTATGCTTGCTCTGGAGGGTTCAGTTGGGTTTTTCTGTCTGTAATTACACTTTGAAATGTCTGTTGCTATATAAATAAAACTTGATTGATTGATTTATCCTCTTCATGTGTCTAATCCTTCCTTTTGGGACAGATAATTTAATTTAAGGAATAATTGAACAAATAAGGATGAATTACTAAAACAAACACAGAGAGAGACAGACAGAGACAGAGATAAAGAGCAGATTCAAACCCAGAAACACAAGGAGGGGGGACTTACTGCTTTGACAAAGCTGAAAGCACATCCGTGTAAAGAGCCTTGTCTAATATTCCTTTAGTAGTCTTCATGTGAGTGTATTTATAAATAATTTACACTTTTATTTCACTGACCTGATTCTGAAGGAGGGTTCAGCTGAAATCTGGAAAACTGCAGATACACAACAGCTGTCGTGTGATCCATGACAAACTGGATAAGGGGAAAGAAACTGTTGCTGCTTCCTGTTAAGTAATGGGAGAAGACAAAAAACTGTGATAGCCAATTAGCACTATTAGTAATGTTGACAAGATGGAAGTGCCTGTTTGGTGGGTGTAAGCATTATGGATGTACGTCTGCAGCTGAATTAAAGCAAAAATATGTGTCATATTGGTCAGCCTTTCAACTGGCTGACCAATAAAACTTCCTTCGTCTGTAGACACATTTACTAAATAAATATCCATGATGCTTGAAATATTTCTTGATGGACAGTGTGGTTTTGGCAGCATCTGGCATCAGATATTCTGCATTGCAGCACTTAGTCCATGATAACTTGAGGCGTGAGAAAAAACTCGCAGGAATCACTGCTGTGAATCTTGCAGGTGTTTGGATCTCAGTCGTGTTGGTATTCATCCTCTGAAGTTTTTCAACATTGCTCAAGGTCTCTGAGTTTTTTCACCATGTTGGTAAGAAAAAGTCTGCAGATGAAAACAGGCAAAGAAAATATGAGAATGCATATTTGCTTAGTCACAAACATACACATTTGTTCAGATGTCTTGTGTCTCTAGTTGTGTTTTTGAAAATCAGTACTTACCACAATGCTCAAAAATTCCCTGTTACTTTGAATAAGGTCTAAACATAAATGCATATGAATATTTATTACACATCAAGAATTGCTAGTTTATATTAAAAGTATATTTTTAAAAAACCCTGCTATGCTGTGTAATTTGTTTTCTTTTAAATTGTTCTTCTTAATCACAATTTTTTTGAAGAGCAATGAAATGAATCCTTCCTATCTTGAGGTGTACAGCATCTTGCATGTGGAGAGCCTTTGTCACACTTTTGTTCTCTGAATTAAATCTGCTATCCTTGAGCTTGTGTACTATCAGTAGACACCTGAATAGCAAGGCAATCTTTCTCCCTCGCCTTGCTCTTCTCCATTGTTGCGCTGCATTCAGAGGGAGGGTGAAGAACTTGGAGGTCAAAGATGGTGAGAAATGTGATGTTTGTTCCTGTATCTGCTCTCTGATTGAATGTCTCCAAAGATGGGTTTATAAAGGCGAACATAAATTTGCAGAGCAAAGAAAGCGCTTTAGAGGCTCAAGGCCATGCCAGGCACATGTAACTTACTGTATTTGTTAAACGGGTTTCTTTTGCCATCTATCATTTTTATCTATATTCCGTGTACCTTTACTTCCTCACTCATGCTGTAAAAAATGCTTTCTGTATTACCAGTATGTATACTGTACATTCTGTATATTGTACATACAAATATATAGTACTAAACATGCATTGTCCACAATGACTACACAAATGTTCTTTCACAGCAGCCTGTCATGACAGGAAGATATCTATTACAGAAGTAACATTCCTCACAAACAGCATAGGACAAGCACTGGTGACATAAAACAGTGTGTGTGTGTGTGTGTGTGTGTGTGTGTGTGTGTGTGTGTGTGTGTGTGTGTGTGTGTGTGTGTGTGTGTGTGTGTGTGTGTGTGTGTGTGTGTGTGTGTGTGTGTGTGTGTGTGTGTGTGTGTGTGTGTGTGTGTGTGGGTGGGTGTGTGTGTGTGTGTTTAGCTATAAATTGATGTGTATGTTTTCCAGCATGTTGGGTTTGGTTGGGCCCTAAGACAAGACTTATCTGCCACTCCTCCTAGATAATGATTGCGTCATCACATTTTATTAATTTGCATATAATGTACTTCATTTTGAACGTGGAAAATGAGAGAGAACAAAGACGAGAAGAGGTGACTGTTGTGAACCAGGATGTAGCAAAGATTAGTCAGGATTAAGTGAGGAGGGCACTGAAGAGGATGAAGAGTGGAAAGGCAGTCGGTCCTGATGATATACCTGTAGAGGTATGGAAGTGTCTAGGAGAGGTGGCAGTATAGTTTCTGACTGGGTTGTTCAACAGGATCTTAGATAGTGAGAAGATGCCTGAGGAATGGAGGAGAAGTGTGCTGGTGCCCATTTTTAAGAACAAGGGAGATGTGCAGAGTTGTGGCAACTTCAGAGGAATAAAGCTGATGAGCCATACAATGAAGTTATGGGAAAGAGTAGTGGAAGCTAGACTAAGGGCAGAAGTGAATATTTGTGAGCAGCAGTATGGTTTCATGCCAAAAAAGAGTACTACAGATGCATTATATTCGCTTTGAGGATGTTGATAGAGAAGTACAGGGAAGGACAAATGGAGCTGCATTGTGTTTTTGTAGATCTGGAGAAAGCTTATGACAGGGTGCCCAGAGAGGAACTGTGGTATTGTAGTCTGGAGTGGCATAGAAGTATGTTAGAGCGGTGCAGGACGTGTATGAGGACTGTAAGACAGTGGTGAGGTGTGCTGTAGGTGTGACAGAGGAGTTCAAGGTGGAGGTGGGACTGCATCAGGGATCAGCTCTGAGCCCCTTCTTGTTCACCATGGTGATGGACAGGCTGACAAATAAGGTTAGACAGGAATCTCCATGGACTATGATGTTTGCAGATGACATTGTGATGTGCAGTGAGAGCAGGGAAGAGGTGGAGGAGAAGCTAGAGAGGTGGAGGTTTGTCCTGGTTTGGAGAGGAATGAAGGTTAGCCGCAGTAAGACAGAGTACATGTGTGTGAATGAGAGGGACCCAAGTGGAAGAGTGAGGTTACAGGGAGAAGAGATCAAGAAGGTGGAGGATTTTAAGTACTTAGGGTCAACAGTCCAGAGCAATGGAGAGTGTGGAAAAGAGTTGAAGAAGTGCGTACAGGCAGGATGGAACGGGTGGAGAAAAGTGTCAGGTGTGATGTGTGATAGAAGAGTTTCAGCTAAAATGAAGGAAAGGTGTACAAAACTGTGGTGAGACCAGCGATGTTATTTGGTCCAGAGACAGTGTCACTGAGGAAAAGACAGGAGCTAGAGCTGGAGGTAGCAGAGATGAAGATACTGAGGTTCTCTCTGGGAGTGACCAGGAAGGATAGGATCAGGAATGAGTACGTCAGAGGTACAGCACATGTTAGAGGTTTTGGAGATACAGTCAGAGAGGCCAGACTGAGATGGTTTGGACATGTCCAAAGGAGAGATAGTGAATATATTGGTAGAAGGATGCTGAGTTTTGAACTGCCAGACAGGAGGCCTAGAGAAGAAGAAGTATACTTTATTTATCCCGCAAGGGAAATTACATTGTCACTCAGGTTAGTATAGTATACAGGCCCCCTGAACACAACACACAAGGGGGCCTGTAAGCATGCAGTTAGTACATACAGGTACACATCAAACTACACACATCAGGAGGCAGAGTGACGGGCAGCGGCTTCTGTAACGCGCCCCAAATTGAGCAGCTTGTAGGGGGGACGGCGCCTTGCTCAAGGGCGCCTCGGCAGTGGCTAGGAGGTGAGCCGACCCCTCCAACCGTTGACTCACACCCGGTTGGATGTTCTGGCAGGAGTGGGATTCGAACCCCCGATGGCGGGGGTTAGATGTCGTTCCTGTCTTCAAGACAATTGCTCTACCGCTGAGCCACTGAGCCCTAGACCAAACCCCCCTAGAGGAAGACCAAAGAGGAGGTGTATGGATGTAATGAGGGAGGACGTGAAGGTAGTTAGTGTGAGAGAAGAGGATGCAAAGGACAGGGTTAGATGGAGGTCGCTGTGGTGACCCCTGAAGGGAAAAGCCGAAAGGAAAAGAAGAAGTACTTAATTTTGGCACCAGTAGAGGACGCCTGTTGAGTTGTGACAATAGATATTAATGTTAATGAATATGTATTTGAAACTTTGGGTTCCGTGGGCAGTGGGAATGTAATACTTGTCAAAATACGACAAGTTTTAAATCTAATATTATATATTTACTGGGATGATGATGAAAATGTTATATCAACAACAATACTACTACTACTACTACTAGCACTACGATTACTACTATTACTATTTTTACTGCTACTACTACTACTATTAGTGCTGCTACTACTACTACTACTACTACTACAACTACTTTTTATTCTATATACTTTATCCTGTGAATCCAGTGTTAATGATGTGATTGTGAGGATGGTGAAAATAAAAGACAAGGATGACTGGAACAGTATGACAGGGAGTTGAATGGATTTGAACTCATACATTCAGTATTTTGTCTGTCGACGAGTCATCTGCTAAGCTTTTGGTTTTGTTGGAATATTCTGTACGTGCCTAAAAAACATATCTTTTCTATTGTACCAACTCGCTACCAATTAAGAAGAAGAATTTAAAAAATAGGATGATAAATGTGGTTCTGTTGCCATAAACCCGCATACATCAAAGTTTGGGTTCCATGTGACTGTTTACAATTATTACAAATTTAAGTAAATTAAATTTGTTTGAATTAGCGATGAGACACAAATACATTAGTGTTTGAGAAAAAAAATACTTCACACCAGATTTAGCTACCAACTTATTACCAACCGTAGTCGACTGAAAAAAGAAAGAAAAAACACACCCACAGAAGCACTGAGACATGTCAATAGAAAAACACAAAACAAACCCAAAATGTCTAAAAATATATTCTTGCATTCAAACTTATTTTTGACAGGATATAAAATGACAAGACATGAATAATGACAAGACTGATTATTCAAAGTCTACAAGAATAGAAAGTTGCTACTTCATGACTAGTTTTTAAGCATAATAATTAATTTGACAATGTTTTTGTGTTACACAGTCGTTGGTCTGCAGTCTAACTGTACTGATGAATGCTTTTGCTCACATCATTCACCATGTGTTGGCACACTGCTGTGCTGGCTGTGACTCCTCATCCTTTTCATTTGGTTGTTTACGGATTGGCCTGCTGCCACATTATTTTTGGGTGACAGAATAAAATCCTGGTGACTCATACTCAAGGCACATTGACAGCTCGCCCTTGTAGCCAAGTTTCAGAAAATCAAGTTGGTAATGTTAAATAAGGTGAAATTTGGTATTCACTGTCTGCAGGATTGCCATCCAGACCCTTAAACAACCAGATGCAGCTTGATTTCTGAAGCTAGGAGGACAGCGCTGTCATGCATTCATTATTATTGTTGTTCATCAGGGTCGTACACCCACACACTCAGGTGCATTTGATAAAGCGACCATTAATATTGAAGCTTGCACCATCCTGGATCTTCTCTGTTTTGTTTGATGGCATTAGACTACTTCCTGAACTGCAAGCTATTTATATCTTCTGATTTATCAATGTCTTCCTTGGTTTAGCCACGTACTACAGCACATAGGTTAGCCATGTTACCATGACCAGCAAGCAGTGTTTTAAAGTTGGTTCATTTTTTATATTTAGGACATGATTAGAAGGTGAGACCAGTGAAGAAGAGGCTCTTATTCATAAAATCTAAACATCCCTTCATATGTCTGACATTAATGTGAATTATGTGACGAACTGTATAATGTGTAAGAGATGATCTGTTTGCCTATAGTTAAGCATTTTGCTTTTTACAGTGACATGCATTTGCATAAGATGTGCACATGTGTTATTTGACAAACAGATTTCTTCAGTCAAGTGATTCACCCCCATTCCTGCAACAAAATATAGTCTCCGAGTTTTTATGTTGTGTTATATTTACAGCAGGCGTTGTACTTAACAGTTAGGTGGCAGAAGCTCTGTCCACAGGCTTATGGAAGGTGGTCGGTTCAAGAGCAGTGGGGACCACAGTATGTACTGCGGCCTCATATAGGTGGTGGCTCGTGCCACCTCTTGGACACTGCCATGGTTCCATTGATCAGACAACAAACACCAGAAACTCTCTTTGCCTGTCTCCAGGCCCTTTGTAGGCATGTGTGTGTTCCAGTCTGTATTTCTGTAACAATATAATAGCATAAAAAGGATGAATAAATCTCAATAGAAATACATATAAGTTAACAAATAATTTTTCTCACATGCCACATCAATTTAATATTTTGGAAAATAAATAAAAAGGCAGGACATTCAAATACAGGAAATGGTACAAATATTTAACATATACATATTTTTATGCTTATAGTGTCACAAGATTACATAAATTTAATTGGTAACCTCCTGAAAGCCTTTTTCTGTGATCACCATCATCGGAAATAGAGTGTCTTGTAAGCTTGTAGGAACAAACATTCCTGAATTTTACTGACTGTCAAAGAATGAAAAAAGCACATTAAAAATGTGACCTAATGGCTTTGTTTCAAACTGGGTGCCAGTTTTGGAGACTCCTGGAAGCAGTGGAATGGACTTTAGTGTCTTCTGTAGGTTTTATTTAGCATACTTGAAAATCCTGCTTTCCTGTCAATCCTTTAGCTTCAGACACGCTGAACACAGACGTTCACACTTGTTGCAGATGGATTGACTATACCACAGAACTCAAGATCAGTTTTCTTTAAAGTTTGATAAAGTCATTATGAAAATTATATAAACTGTGACCTGACATTGGACAGGATGCAGTGAACACCAAACACAAGCCACCATGTTATCACAGGGATACTCAAAGAAAGATAAACTATTAGCCACACTCACATTCATGCTTATGGCTTATGGTTCACCTCTACTGCAGGTTGGCTGACAGGAACATTCAAACTCCAAACAGAACCGTGATGGTATGAACGGTTTCTGCTCCCAATAAGCAAGTGGTGCTTCGTATGGTACAAATTGACCACCGTATGAACGTTTGTGGGATAGGGTGAATGCTGGCCAGCATTGCAAAGCGTTTTGAGTCATTAGACAGTCTACAAAGGCATTCTATAAGTACAGTTTACCAGTGTCAATAGTCATTAGCTTTTTGAGGTTTCACCTCGAAATGCAAAAGGCAATACTCTGATTTTTATCATTTACCTGTATATCATGCAGATGCTGATAGAACAGGCTAAAGCCCACCTTTCCACACTGGGATTGAACACTGGCTCATCTTTTAGTCTCGCCAACCAATGATCCGCCACGCAAGCCATAACTAAATTTTCCCATGCTATTTTTGTGTGTAATCTAGTACTAAAAAAGTTATCTCTATTAATAATTATATTTGTAACAGCATCTTGAGAATGACAAAGAGGAAAAAAAAATCAATAATCTTAGCTATGGGGCTCAGACAGGTTTGTAAGAGCATTTTTCTCTTATGCTGATCTGTACATGTCTTCCAAAAGCCCTGTTGTGGTTTGTGAGCCTGTTGCCATGACAACCACCATTGGATACCAGTGGTATGTAAGAAGGGAGAGAGACATGGTTGAAAATTAGTAAACTGCTTTATGCATGTTTTATAATCTATTCATAATTCTCATGTATGCCTGCTTTCGTCAGGGGATAAATAAAATCAGTTCATAAGAGCAAAGCATGCCCTGCAGAAAAATATTATCCATCAAACACTGGCCATTTTCCTTCCAATGATTAAGTAAGGGATTATTGTACACTGTATATCTGTATATGAATCAGCTGAACATATATAGAGTGCATACTTTCTTTCAAAAAGATTTGATCACTACTTGGAGATCAAGTAGTGATCAAATTGTTGTAGTTCTCTTGTGAGAACTAGAAACAGCACAATCTCTGCAAATAATTGATTTAGAATTTTCTGAGAAGTCTGAATGTAAAAATAAGTCTGAGAGTCATTAAGTACATATATACACATAGTAGTCGTGACCATTAAATCACATCAGTAGAGTCAGTAAAATCACAGGACAGAAGGTTTGTTCTTGCAGCAGCAGGATATTAATTCAAAAACAAATATATAAATAACAACACTGAGAACAACAATGTATATTTGAAAATCCATTACTGTGTTTGAACAAATGTAATTTGCTGAAGCTATTTTAAATACATGTTTATGAAATGTAATGGTGCTATATCAGGGGTAGCCTGCAGCGATTAGAATAAAGTGCCACTGTTTCTGAAGGTGATTGAGTGACGGTGCTGACCTGAAGGCAGCCATCATAAACTCTGAATTAGCACAACACAAGATACATTGCCTTTCCATATAGGCAAAAAGACTACAATTGCTGCAATTACAAGGATATGATACCTTTACAGGATGCTAATTTATTTATTACTGCTGCTGCTTTGTCCAAAGAGCATTAACCATTTTTAAAGTACACTACGTTGGTTGAAACTGCACTCTCGTCAATGTGTGAACAGATTTAAAAGCTGGAGACTCAAAAGCATTTAGCATCGTTTAGCAAAGTGGGTCTTGAATAATACCCACTATAAAATGGATTATTTTTTGTTTATTTTTTACAGTGCATGCTTTCACAAAGAAATAGTGAGCTGAGCAACATTTTTGGACATCCGGTCTGGCTGTGTTGTGGTTGCTATGGAAACTTCAAAGACCACCAAATGTTCAGTGTTCTTGTGTGTGAGGGCATCATCTGTGATATCTATATCTATGAATGCCTGTGTGTGTGTGTGTGTGTGTGTGTGTGTGTGTGTGTGTGTGTGTGTGTGTGTGTGTGTGTGTGTGTGTGTGTGTGTGTGTGTGTGTGTGTGTGTGTTGTGTGTGTGTGTGTGTGTGTGTGTGTGTGTCTGTGTGTGTCTGTGTGTGTATGCAAATACAAACACACACACACACACATACACACACACACACACACGTGTGTGTGTGTGAAATGCTGCGTGATACTGAAACTTGAGTAAATATGGAGCATATCAAATTATAAAGTTTTCTGCCTCTATAAATCTAAACTCACCAACTGGTGTATGAGTAACAAGACTATGCTCATTCATTTTTCTTTAAACGTCATTCAATGGTCTCCTGCTCTTATGTATTTATATTAATGAACATTAGTGAGAGTAGACTGTAAGAGAAATGAATACCATGTTAGGAAATGGTCATAATATTGTTACTTAAATAATTTATCCTATGTTATATAACTTAACATACATGGGTAACATCTTTTTGTTCTTTCCATGACATTGAAGGTTACATGACTATTGTCATCCTGATGAAAGTCACCTGACTCCATTTTGAAAGATTTTATAATCACTTCAGTCATTACAAAACCCAGAGGGACGTCTCAGATGAAAAATGGTTTCTTATCTTTTAAATGTCTTTTCGTACGTAACTGAATTATTTTCTTAATTGTGAATACAATGTTGTGTGTTTCTTTTGTCATCATCGCACATAATGTAGAATATCATTTTGTATCTACATTAAAGGAGTAAAATCAAACAACAATCAGCATTCAACTGACATGCATATAAAGAAATATGTATATGAAATATTTCTAGTCACTGTTATTAAGTACATATTACACATATTAAAGGTAGTATTGTGCAATATTTTATGCATTTTTACACATTACACTAAAGAAAAGATGCTGTTTTATTTTGAATGTCTTTAAAAACTGTTAAATGCGGCTGTCAAGGTCTCCACTGATGCTTGGTAGAAGCATGCCTTCAGCCCTTCAAAGGTTTCTATCACAGACCCCATGACTATTGGTTTTGGTTTCTATGACAACTAAGTTGAACTATAAGTTGACTCATCTCTCACATGCTGGAGTACAGGATTGCAGAAAAACAAGCATTTGGGCTAGATAATTAACAGAGAACCAAAGAGAGCAAATAAGAGAAGGGAAAATTTAAAAAATCATCTTTTCTTGAAACATAGAAACATATGACTGTTTCAGTCGCACAGTCGCACATTTAAAGAATATTCTGGAAAAAAGGAAGCTGCAGGATGATCCATTCACGTAGTGTCAGAACATGAAACGGCAGGTTATTTTGCTGTATTTTTACTCACATCTCAAATCTTACTGTATGTCTTATCCTTTTTTTAATCCTTTTTTTACAGATATTACACAATCCTTTGCAGCACATGTAAAGTATCCATCTTTTATGACAGACTTCCAAAAAAATGTGGCAAACATATATGGAAGAGCTTTGAGGCTACATCAGATCCCGTTTGTTAATAACATTTTTCTGACTGCTTCTCACAACATAAATTCCTGTTCATTTAGATTTCTGCTGATATAAAGACAACATAAAGGACTGTAAATTATTCCGGTAAGTAAGGAGACAGCTATGGTAAAATAGTGCGAAGCACTCAGGTCCATTCACAGACTTATAACTGCTGGATTAACTAGATGCAGCCATGGTAACATAAGGACAAGAAGAGCACTGAGTACTTTCAGAGAAGTACAGTGAGGTACTGCCTGCAAGCTTTGTGACGCAGATTCCACTTTGTGTATGCCACTGTATGGCAGACCAAAAAAAAGCTTTCCTGTGGATACTTACCAATGACATAAATCATGTTAGAGGAACACGCTGAATAATGAAGGCACTGTTTTTTTCTGCAAGGTACTGAGAAAGATTTGTGTTTATATGAGGTGTTTTAACCAAAAATAACTTAATTACTGACGCCTAAAAGAAATGTTGCTGTACAGGGATCCGGCACATTGCTTCTCTTAAACATCTGCAGTCCATCATCTGTAAACAGTTTCTAAATGATTGTATTACACCGACAAATCAGCTGACAGTGACAAATGAAATAGATTTTTGATACTGCTTTAAGAAAAACAGATAGAAATAATTAGAATTTTTCCAAATATCTTGCAATCAAGGCAAGATAAAGTAACAATAAAGACAGTGATTGGTCTAAATCAAAGGTCAGAGACTGACAGGGGGACTCAGTTTCACAACCAACAAAAACCAAAGTCATATAAATAAGTCAGTTCTGTGATTGTTGATGTGAAATTTAATGAACAGCAAAAAATTAAGGGAACATTTAAACCACATGATCTTGATGAAGAAATTATTCATGTTAAAATATTTATACTAATGTACTTTGTGGAATTTGTTGAGAATAAAAAGACATAAAAATTGTGGGTGAGGGGTGGGAGACACTCCAAGCACAACACCAAGCACAACACCGGTGCTAGGAAATAAAAATTATTAGATAAATTCAAATATAAAATTGAAAGCATAGATCAACCCAATGTGTAATGTGACTCAGATGTTTATATGGCACCTGATGCCTGTACACACTAACAACAACATCTGGCCATGCTCCTGATGAAATAAGGGGATGGTATTCTGGAAGATCTCCTCCATGACCTTGATCATTTCCCCATTGGAGTCATGTACATTTTTTCTAGATGTATTTGTATTTCTGGCGCTCAAGGCTTACTCTTAAATTGGTGCTACTTTATCTTTTATCTGAAAAATATCAAAATCTTGAGTAAGCATGAGCTATATACTTTTTCTTTTCTTTTTTTTTTTTACAAAAGCCACCTCCCAACTGCTTTTGGAAAATAAATGCTTTTGTTGCTTGCTACTGTGGCACTGGGATTATGGTCTTACTCCAAAATGTACTTTACATTTTAACAGACCTATCTTTCCTCATTAAAATTCAGAATCAAATTTTCTGGGTCGATATTTCAAAGGCGCATGTGAACTTTAAAGAAACAGAAATAGTGATTGACTCCCTCATGCAGGGAAGGATTGGAAGAGGATTATACACCTCCTGCCCCAAAATCATGACAGTGATGTAAGGGATTCCAGGCCTTAGATTTGAGATACAGCACAACTTCTATTGGTAAGACAGCCTGAGCTTTGGAGAGATATGTGATACTGGGAATCAGAAAAAAGAGTGTAGGTGTATTTTTGGGTAGGTGGGGAGCAGGTTAAAGATGCTCCATCACTCTCTTTCCTGCTATCCCAACAGTTTTTAGTGCCATTACTCATTTTAGGCAAGAGACACTTTTGTTACATAAGCCTTAAGTCTGCCTACTAACTGAAATCCCCACATCCCTCCTGTATTCAGAGTGCATATACACCTGTACATAATTGTACAAAATGCATTACACAGCAGCCCAACTATTCTGGAGTCCTTTCTATCATTACAAAATACTCAATGTGAATTTAGAGTCTTTGCATGAAGGTTCAAACTGGTAAATTCACAAGATATAATCTTTGGAATTGTATCTTTCTCAGTAAATACGCTTTGAACAAATGTAATATCAATGTGGAAGATCTGCTGCATTGTTTCACTTCTATTACTCACTGCAACTGATATTTGGTACCATCGATAAAGTAAATCCACAACCACACGAGTCTGTGTTTGCCATAGGAGTAGGTCAGAGATGGAGATTGTGAAACTGCAAAGAGATACAGTAGTTCTTCAGGAGAAATGTGAAAAGCGGTAGTATTTCTGGGTACTTGGAAGAAAAAAAATCTTTACAGCTCTGCCGTCCTTTTATGGTTCCCGTTAATTTTTTTCCATTAAGTAGCTTTAATTCGGCGTAAGGCCATTTGATAAAATCTTGGCCCATACTGGTCCCACATGGAATTACAATTTTACCCTAAGTCGATTTGCTCTACAATTTGTATGAAAACATTGGACTAAAATGGCAATAAATTCTGTCATCTTGTTAGATATGAATAGAATAATAGTGAAAATTAATTCATTGTTTTGCGTGGATCCCATAATTCATTGTTTTGCGTGGACCCCTTGAACCCCACAGCAGCTTGACGTGGTCCTCGAGAAAAACATCAAGTTTTTTCACCGTTAAAAGTCTTAAAATGCATTTGAAAACCTGTTCGTGCACCCATGCTTGCGTGTGCACGCACACACACACACGCACACACACACACGCACACACAGACACACACACAAACACACACACACACAACTACAACAACGATCCATTGCATCACAGGCGCGCACCACCTCCCCTCCTCCCTGCATCATTACGCGCTCCCATCACGCGTCCACGTAATACCCCGTGAACAAGCTGACTTGTTGGAAATGCTCGAAGATCTTTAATCTGTCTGATCGCAGATTGACTGTGAAATAATTGGAAGGGAAAAGTGAAGCCGCGCCAGAGTAAATGTTACAACATTAGACCCGAAGATTGGATTACTGACCATCACCAGTTTACTTCACTGAAGGTAAGTGAGTGGAATTGCGTAATCTTTGCTTTACAACAATAAGATTTCAAACCATAACCGCGATAAATTAAGGATGCTGAGAAAGGATCTGAGGAATGATGCCGTCCTCAGCGTCTTTCGCTGGTGACACGTTCATTTGACACGTTCATTCGAAAAACTTTTGCAGTAATCAAACATTTTTGGTAGAAAGATAGTTCTCAGGTTCATCCGCATCACGGATGATGCGCAAATACTTCATTTAAGATTACAGTGCTGCTGAAGCTGAGAGGTTGCGTGTAAATTCCTTTGCTGTAATCGATTAAATTAATTTCTCTTTTAAACTTTATACTAATTCTGCTATTTCAGCGACCTAATTCACAAATGAATTCACAGAATTTTTCGATATGCATGTATAAATGGATTTTCCTTGTGGAGTGAGGCTGCAGCACGTTTTGAGTTCAGATCTTCACATCTCAACAGCCTCAGTGTCCCTGCCACCCTGTCATTATTTGTCATCATATCACACCCAAAGAGCCTGGAATGCAGTGTCCGCTTACTTTGGCAACGTTAAGTCCCCATTTCCACACCACAGAAGGCAAGTGCTGTGAAATGCCAGGACAGTGGAACTGCATATTCTCTCACCTAAATAAAAGAGACAAACAAGAGAACATCCAAGGGCCCTATAGGTTTTTAAATATTACTTGATTTCACCTGGAGCATCACATTAGTTGCTGATCAGTAAATATGGGGGGGGGGGGGTGTTAAGTGGTGGCACTACTTCACAAAGAGCTGGTTTAAAGCACGAAATAAGTGACTTGTATGTTGAAAACATAAGATGGGGTCTTGCGACTATAAGAAAATAATATTTTGTGTATTTGTGGAAATGAGATATGTCAGGAAATTTTAATGAATTATTTATGAAGGGCTGGTTTAAGCAAAATCTGAAGTTTATAAAGAGAATAAAAGAAAAACTGCATGAGATAGGACCAATGACATGCAGCATGTTGCCTCAGGTACCGTTTCTATTCAGAAATTCTTCAATGCAATGTTATTTTTTTCCCCGGTGTCTTTTTTCTTCCCTGCCATAGTCTTGATGGTTTGTTCTGAGTAAGAGAAAAGGGTCATCATTGAATAGATTTGTTGTTTTTTAAACAGAGCTGTGGCCTTCTGTTTACGTAACAGGCTTTACAGTGGATTGACTGTGTTACCTGGTCCATGATCTGCATCATTCAGAATTCAGCCACAGTTAATTAAGTTCAAACGGCAAGATGATAATTATTATTGTTGTGACATCCTGGAGTGTTTCCCTCTGTAAAGTCTGACATGTTAATGGCAGATAAGTTCATTGAGGAGTACACAGAGTTGTTCTATACAAACAGTAACACAGCACATACCATAGCACTTGGTGACCATGGCAAAAAACATCAGAGGAAACTGATCAGATGAGCCAGTGAAGTCCTAAGAAGAAATGAATGGTGGACTAAAAGCATTTCAGAGCAGAACACAAAGAGTACCTGACTCATATTTGTCAGAATTTTCTCCCTCTATTTGGACTGTGAGAAAAACAACCATATATCCCAGTGGAGGCTAATGGCTGATATAATGTCCTAGAAAATTAAAAGTATAACTGCATTCTTTGTGCTCACAGCCAGCAAGAGCAACATTTATATCATAAATGAGCCATTACAGGCCCTAAAATTTGGCTCAAACATCATTAGCACCATCTGCCTCTGTCACCAAGCCTTTCTCTTTGAAGAAGCTCTGCTGGAGCCAAATCCACAGCTCTCTCTGGCCTGCTGCCACTGTCTGGCATGAATCTAACATAATAATAATAATAATCATAACATAATGCTTATTTAATTACCAGGCAACAAATCACTCAAATGTGGTTATATGTATTAAAAAGTAGTATTGTGATGCACAAATATTCTTCTTCATTAAGTTACCTAAAACAAAATTGTAATTGATATAAATAATCCAACTCCTGGTCATCCCAGGGCATCCAAACTGTATTCAGAGAATACTTGAGACATTTAGACACAGCAATATCAATAAAAAGGAGCATCCACCCGAATGTAGCACCCTGTTTTCATCTCAGCTGGTCAGCACAACGCAGCAAACAGTTCCCAGTCAAGTGTGAAGGCAGTCTGACTGGGTTATGTTGGAAAGTTGATGTCAATTTAAACATGAATTTAAAATTTGAGAAATTTGTACAGCTACTCAAAAATGTCTTTAAAAACACATTAAGATATGATCGAAGTATTGCAGAATAGAAGTTGATGTATAGTATCCATAATTTCTATCAGCAAATAGCAGATCTGATTGATCAATATCACCCAGCATGGACAGCAATCAGATCAGATCCAAGGACAGCAAATACCAGTATGTAAAATGTCATGTTGGTACAGATTGATTTATTGATGGCAGATTCATGTCAAAGAGCAGCAAATAGTCCAAATAGTTATTGAACGTCCAACAAGGTGTGACATTCATGTCCTGTGTGACATTTGACACCACCCCTCAAGGTCAACATTCATTATAATATTGAATCAGTAAATTAAAGGATAATGAATAATATATAAAGCCTTTAATCATCAAATATAATATCAACTGTAAATATTATTTACAAGAAAATGTTCAAATCTTTAAACCGAACATTGTTCAGTGTGTTAGTAAAAGTAAAGTAGAGTAACACAAATACGTTCAGAACAAGATGTTAGTTAATTACAACATAAATTTTACCAGACTAGTGTTCAGTTTTCTTATTGAGAGTTCATTGTACTGTATGTATGACTGGTCCAAGCCCCAACACAGAGACAAAATGCCATTCTGCAAAATAGAAACATGAATATAATGTTTTTCAAGAAGAATAATCCTATAACCTCCACTCCAGATCTCTGTCTGGATTTGACAATAACACTTTTTTTTTTCATCATATTCATCATTACTAGACAGGTTCTGTCTTTGGACAGCGATCAGAAGCTGATTGGCTAACCTCAGTGCTCACACTGGTACATGGATATGAAGCAGATCTGTTAAACACTGAGGCACCACCCCATTTAGAGATTTAAAAACCAAAAGTAAAATCTATAAATCATTCAAAAACACACAGGTAGCCAATGGAGTGATGCCAGAACAGGAGTGATATGTTCACACATCTTACCTGTAAGAACACGTGCTGCAGCATTTTGTAACAACTGTAGGTAACTTAACAGTAATTTATCAATAACAAGGTAACAGGAAATGCTATAGCATAGATGAAATTAAATCAAATCATCAAATATTAGTTTAAAATCAGAGGGGGCTGGATAGTATTTAACCTTTGCAAAGATCCTCATCTGGAAGAAGCTTTTTTTACAACTGAGCTAACCTGTCTTTTGAATTTAAAGACCCTGTCAGAAATTACACCAAAAATTTTGTCAGTGGAGCAAATGTTAGGCGATAGGTTGCCTAGAAAGTCAGCAGCATCACTGGGGATGTCTGTTCCAAAAAGAAATTATCTTGGTTTTCATTAGGATATAGGAAATTTCTCATGATGCTTGACCTCCTTCAAGATTGTAGCAATGGTCGAACAGAATCTTTACTGCTATGCTTGAAAAGTAGATAGATCCGTACATTATCTGTAAAACAATGAAAGGAAATATTATATTTTCTAAAATTTGACCTGAGTGGCAGCATATAAAGGAGGAACAATATTTGACCCTTGAACTGAGAAGGTCCTATCACTGAGGTAGAATTTAAACCACATTAGAGCAGATCCTGTAATTACAATAAGTAATTCAAGTAAACTATACATTAATAAATGAAGTAAGTTATAAATTACTAAATTACATTTTTGAATTATATATATATACATATACAGTATATATACAGTATATACTGTATATAGTAGATGGATGGGTGGATGGTCTTTCAAAAGAAAGATAAAGAGACCTGATTCAGCACAACAGTTTAATTCTTCTTCTGAAGGAGAAGTCTTTCATGTCTTTTAAAGGTGGAAAAACAAGTGCATTCAAAATTCTGCATGACTTGTCTTACTTACTGTTAATGTTTGCTGTGCTGTTGCATTGTGACTCAAATGTCTAAGAACAAGTGAATAAGAGTTTCTTGAGGTTAAACGATTGCATAAAATGTTCTCACACTGACTTTGCCCGTTAACTCTGCTTGATACGTATTGGTTGTCTTTGTGTGGCTTTTAGTGGCATTGATAATTTGAGTAACAAACAAGGGCCTACGGAGAGGATTAGTTTTGTAAATAATAGTAAATTAAAATGTGTTCATTTTTTGCTGATTGAATATATACATGTATATAAACAAAATGGAAATAATTAATGTGTTAATTCTCATTTACCTGACATGTGGGATTGAATTGGAACGAAGGCATGTACTATGGAAAAAAGTAATACTCATATTCTGTGCATATCTCCCAGTGTTCATCGATGCTTATTCTGCCAGCCCTCCACTTTAGGCTGTATGTTAGCCTGGCAAAAGCTGAACTGAAATACATCTTTGTTTGGTCTGGAGTGCCTCAGTTAGAGATTGGCTCTTTATCTGAGTAGTTTGCAGCCTTCTCTGACCCTTTTTACCCAGCCCTGGTAAAAATTTTCTTTATTTGTGCATGAAATAATATAGCCCTGAGTTACAATGTCTGGATGAGCTTAAACAATAAAAGCAATGCCAGGAAAGAGAAGACTCAGTTGCTTTGGCTTCTCCAAATGCACTGCACTGACATACAGTACTGATGTAATATTGTCTGTAATATTGGTGGTCAGAAATTAACCCAGGAATGAAGTTTTAAATGCATTTAATTGAACGTTAAAGAGACAGCCACTGAAACTGCATACTGTAGTGTACATATAGTACTTCAAATGTCAGGAATTGTTTTGCAACTGTATGTCAAAGACACATATGCTCCATTTAATCAGAAAGTCAATAAATCAATAATATAATATACCTGTATAGAATAACAATTTAATAACATAATAAACACTCATAAACTAGTCATCATTACCAAGCAATTTACCCAAGTAAATCTTTCCTCATTAGCTCCACAGCGGAGATTGGATCACAGTAATAAGGAATAAGTGCACTTTAAATGCTACCCTCTGTCTTCAACTAAATGGTCAATGTAAAAGGAACAAGAATTTTTCTGCATGAGATTGTTTGCCGTGGGCATGTAACACTGTTAAAGTGCATTAAAAGAGTAGTCTCTACAGGTGTCATTATATTGTATTTCATATTAGTAATGACATTCTTTGTTACACCACAGATGTTACAGAAGGCTTAAGCTGGGTAGAATCTCTGATAGGGTCTTGACTGAGGCTCTAGACACCACTTCAGTCAGAGTTTTCAACTCCCACTCCTCTGGATGCCTTTTTTAGTATAATGCCTGCCAAAAAACGGTGTTTGTTTTCCATGAAAACATTCTATTTTGTTGGTGTTTAGTGTCCTGCTGGTGAACCTATGTAACACACTACTGTGTAGTTGCATGGATTCAAATTGGCAACATATGCAACAAAATCTTACCTAAAAGTTACAATTCTTCAGTGTTTTGTGAAAAGAGCTCATTATAAAATGTCAAATAAAATTTTTTAATAAAAATAAATGAACCACAAGGATGCACGTTGCTGAGGATGCATCGACTGTTAAAGCAAATCACCCATGTCAGCAATACCTCCCCAGTTTTCATGGTAATAAAAAGACAGATTCTTTCATAAATTGTTCATTTATTTAAGCTGAGAAATTAATACAAAGACATATTTGCTTGCTTTATGTGAACGAACTTCATTTAATGGAGTTTTATTTATCTACAGTTAAATTTAATATGATATGTCATTTATATTATGTTACTAGATATACAGCAGCAGGTCACTGTGTTACCTCCATCTGCAGGTGATCAGCATTGTCAGGAATATGACAGCATATTTACACAAATATCTTATATATTTATAGACCTTTAAAAAAAATTTACACACTACTTCTCATATTGTGGTCTCTGTCTCTACCGACACAATATGTTTTGAATTGTCTTCTGTGGGTAATGCTCCAAATTACGGAGCATATCTGCCCTGTGATGATTTTTACATCAAGGTTATTTCTTTGGAATTCAATTCCAATTCAAAAATGTCAGGGCTATACCAAAGTGCAACATGTATGTTGTAACTGAATACATATCTTCTTTCTGCTTTGACAGAAATTCAATGTTAAACAACATTGCTCCTATTTCACCAGAGCCTTTTGGTTAGCAACATCGTAATCATTCCAACAGTGCTAACAGGACAGAAGCTACAGCTTCAGTTCAGGCATCTGAATATTTTTGTCTGTAGACAGCAGACAGGAGAACCATGCTTCGGTTGCTGCTGCTGCAATACAGAGCTGACTCACTGCAGAGTGGAATAAAACAAGCATTCCCTAAGATTATGCTTTTTGAAGTAACTTCCTCCTACGACCTCCATACACTTACCTTTTCTCAAATGTATGATTTATTCAGCTAATCTTTCCAATAATTCCGTGCGCTGCTAGTATTATATTTAATGAATCAGCCTATTCCAGCAGCACATCCATGGTAATGTTGTTTTACGTTATTCTTTAGTGAAATTAAAATGAGCATACTCAGATTCAGATATTTGTATGTTTTTTGATCCATATTGTGCTTTTGACATGCAGGTCTGCGCTGATCAGGTAACTCTAACTTGTTACATGTTGTTAACAGGTTATACTGAGGCAGATAATCCCCTGGCTGGAGCACGAGCTGCCATGCCATTTAGTTGTCTGTCACTTGGGGAGAAGAAGGATTACAGCAATCCATCAGAGGTGACCGACAAGTATGACCTCGGTCAAATTGTTAAATCGTGAGTACAACTATGCTGTAACACTAAGTACATAAAGTCCTTCATCGCATATGTTCAACATACAATGTATAATTTCATCTTTGTAACAGGGAGGAGTTTTGTGAGATATTCCGGGCGAAGGATAGGAACACCTTGAAAATGTACACCTGTAAAAAGTTCCACAAAAATGATGGAAGAAAAGTAAGAAAAGCTGCTAAGAACGAGATAATGATCTTAAAGATGTAAGTAAAGGTTTAAACTGCTTATTATAGAGCTGAAATGTCTGAGGTGTCATCTGTGCAACTAAAATGAGATGTAATTGCTAAGGATCAGCATATTTTTCTGGTATAACCAAAGACACAAAGTTTTTGAACTGTGCAATGAAAGAGAAATGCTATAAAAAAAAAGATAATTCTGGTAATATGTTGAATTTTCATACTTATTTCTGTCAACAAATCCAACAAACAGGAACCTCTTCCTCTGAGTCACAGAACTCCATTGTTGTCCAGAGTGACGACAAACTCATCCGTGCGCAACAATATTGCATTGGCTAATATGTTCCCACTGCAATACATAATGGTGATCTTCATAATCACAGCATTTATTTCTGTTAAAAAAAACATTTGTTACCCTTTTGTTCAGATGAACCGTTCCTTATTTGTTCTCAATTTAAAGCAGCTTACATTTTCTTTTTGCTTTTTGCTTTTTCTGTCAGTTGCAAGTGGTTTTTGGGGCTGCATGCCACAGTCATAAGACATATTGGGTGACAGGCTAACACTTTTTGTTTAAATGTTAGAATATTACTAATCTTATTATTTAAATCTTTTTGGAAAAAGAAGTTCAGTGTCAATATTGGTATTAGACAAGGATGGTGCTGTGTATAATTATTGGTTTTGAATTGACCTTTAACTGCACTGAATGTCATGAGACTATATTGCTCTATAGCTTGGACCTTGATTCTAATTAATTCTCTGCACTACCCCACCTATTACTCTTCCCTATTTTCCCTGCATTTCAAAGGGTGAAACATCACAACATCCTCCAGCTGGTTGATGCTTTTGAAACCAAGAAGGAGTACTTCCTTTTTCTGGAGCTGTGAGTATCATTGGAGGCACTTGAGAAAAAATGCTGGCTGGGACTGACGTGTACCGTACTTCTTCAGCTTGTGTAAAACTGATGTTTTATTCAACATGCAGCAATTTTTTGACATGCATTTAATTCAGAGGTTCAATCTCTGCAGTGCTACAGGCAGAGAGGTGTTTGACTGGATCTTAGATCAAGGATACTACTCTGAGAGGGACACCAGCAATGTTATGAGGCAGGTCTTGGAAGCTGTAGCATACCTGCACTCTCTGAAAATTGTCCACAGGAATCTTAAGGTATATTGCATTGCTGACATCTTGTGAGAAACAATAGGATTGTGTGAATAACTGCACTACATGATTGGTCCCCATTTTGAAACCATTATTTGTGCACTCCTACAGCTGGAGAACTTGGTGTACTTTAATAGGTTGAAGCACTCCAAAATTGTTATCAGTGACTTCCAGTTGGCAAAACTGGAAAATGGACTTCTTAAGGATCCATCTGGAACTCCAGAATATCTTGGTGAGTGACATAAAACTAAAGGTAGATGTGAATTTATATCTGCACATACAAATGAAAATGTGTTATTCTGAATAATTTTGTTTTCGTTTTTTTGGTTCTTATAGCTCCTGAGGTGGTTGCCAGACAGAGATATGGACGACCTGTGGACTGCTGGGCCATTGGTGTCATCATGTATATTCTGTAAGTGCCCGGTATTTTGTTTACAGATTCAACACCAGTTTTTTGAAGTATATTTCAGTGAATTTATCAAAACAAATTTTGCCCAATGACACTTTATCAATAGTTTGTCAGGAAACCCTCCTTTCTATGATGACACTGATGAAGATGATCCTGACAATCGTGATAGGAACCTATTCCTAAAGATTTTATCAGGGGACTATGAATTTGATTCACCATATTGGGATGACATTTCAGATTCTGGTAAGTGATAATCACTTTATGAAAGTGTATATCAGTGTAATCTTTGCACATTGCAATGAAATTTGTATTGAAAGTATAAATTATATTATTCTTATTTTTATTACTACTACTACCACTACTACTACTTCTACTACTACTACTACTACTATTACTACTTCTTCTACTACTACTACTACTATTATTATAATTGTTTGTTTGTTTGTTTGTTTGTGTTACAGCCAAAACATTAGTGGCATCTTTGATGGAAGTGGATCAAGATCAGCGCTTGACTGCACAAGAAGCTATTGCCCATGAATGGTAAAAGATAAAGAAATAGTCACAACATATGAACTGTATTCAAAAAGGTCCCTCAAAAAATATGAACAAGTAATTGAAATAGTTTTCTTGTTTTTCTTACAGGATTTCTGGAAATGCTGCCTCAGACAAGAACATCAAAGATGGTGTTTGTGCACAAATAGAAAAGAACTTTGCTAAGGCCAAGTGGAAGGTATTCTTTCTCATATACAAAAAAATATGTGCTAATATTAATAAAAAAATAAAATAACACGGGTTCCCACGAGTGTGTGTGTGTATGTGTGTGTGTGTGTGTGTGTGTGTGTATAGATAGACAGACAGACAGACTGACAGATAGACAGACAGACAGATAGATGTTGCTGGAGTAGTGGGTGGATTGCCCACCATCAGAGCCTTCAGTCTGTGTTTGTACACACATATCATTCCTTCCTCAGAGGATCTGTCCAGACCAATTTGAATGGTTTCACTTAATTTAGCTATATCCTTCTATTATTCACAGAAAGCTGTTAGAGTGACCACTCTCATGAAGAGACTTCGAGCATCTGAGCAAGGAGATTCTGGGGCCTCGGGTCTTGCTCCTGGGGCAGCACCTGCCCCCAGCACACTCTGCAGCACTGATGTTCCTCCAGCTGATGGCAGCAGTAATATAGCAGCCAGCATAAAGGCCGTGCTTCGTGAAAAGGCTCCTGACACACAGACTGCCACCATCTCTGCACTGTCCCTACCAACTGCAGCTAGCCAGGAAGGGCATCCACAATCAAGGTGCAATGGTGATGTTCCTCAAATGTTGCCACAAAGAAAGGAAGACCAGACATCAAACAAGTAGAACAGAAGGATGCCCGTCAACCAACAAGCATATGTGCAGTAGAGCCAATGTATTTGGCATGATGATTCTATGTCTTTGCTGTTTTACCATCCACCATTTTGCAGAATTATTGCCTATCATGCATTACATAATTTTGCCTCCTGTACTAATTAGTCTGTTGAATGGTGTTTCCAACTTTCCTGTGTTAGTTTGTGTACAAGTCCCTTTAAAGCTAGTATCAAAGTAGCTATTCTGTTGTTTCCATTTTCTTGAAAACTGTAAAAACATTTAGTGTAATTTAATAAAAACAACTGAAATAAATTCAGTAGCTTGTTTTAAATAAGTATATTTGTCTTATCAATTTGCTGGTTTTTGGCTTCAAAAATTCAAACCCTGAGTTCATGTCTTGTGACTTAAAATTATAAGTTGAACAATTTGTTAAATTGATAATATCAAGTTTTAAAAGTACACAAACGTGCAAGGATAACTTCAAACTTAAATATGCTGAAATATTTTTGAAACACTGACCTGTTTAAAATACTTATCAGGGAACAATTGCATTCTTACAATCAACTTTTGCACAACTTTCTACCGCTTTATCTTCAGTACAGCAAAATTTACATCAACTTACAATTTTATGTCAGCAAGAAAGCATATTTTTAATTTTAAGTGCCTTAATATTTGTTGCAGTAATTTTCTGAAATGTATCAGAATAAACATTTTGATTACAATTACAGTACTAATTAATTTTTGGGGTAATTTGTCTTAGCAGTTTTCTTTTGCCATTCTGTTTTGTTTTACACTGCTGAATACTTTTTGATATTTTTGTTCTGTCCTCTTCACACTTCAATTAAAACAGAACAATCTAAATGTAGAACAATGTATGTGCAGTGATGTTTAAGCTGTTGTTGTTAAGTTGTCACTTGTATTTGAAAGGTTTTAGTTAACTGAGTCTATACTGTACGATTACGTATATATATTTGCATTGTATGCGTGTGATTTTTTTTTAAATTCATGTGTGTCTTTTGCAACATTAGCAGAGCTAATGAGTTGCTGTAATGCTTGTGTGTGAATAAAGTGAGCAATACTTAAATTGCTAAAACACTGAAATTTGTTGTCTCATTTACTTACATAAAAATTTCACTTCAGCTAGTGTAATTTTGGTTAAACAATGAATACCATTTTAGAATATATTTTATTTTTTATATAGTAAACAAGAAAATATTCATTGGCATCACAGTGGTGCAATTGGTAGTGCAGTTATCTCACAAATTCACCTGGGACTTCTCTGCGTAGAGCTTGTTTGTTTTTCCTGTGTCAGCGTGGGTTCTCCAGCTTCCTCCCACCACTAAAACATAATATAGGTAAATACAGACAAGAATGTCTTTCATGTGACCATTATTAACTGGTGGGTTGTTCAGAAAGTACGTCATCTGCCGTCCATTGTTGGATGAAATTCTAGGTCACCATGACCTTGAAGAAGATAAGTGGTTTTAACAAAATGAACAAATGAAAGAAAGAAAGAAAGAAAGAAAGATTTTTTGATTTTTGCAAAAAAACTTCAATCACATTCAGAACATTTAGAACATTTTACAATTTTTCATTAGATGAAACTTCAAAAACACTAAACACTCAAAAACACTAAACACCAATAAACAAAAGGAAATACAATTTAAAAATTAGTGCATTATATCAGGAAGTTTGCAAAAGTCAAGTGGTCATCAACAAAAGTGCATAGGACATTTTTAAGAAAGAAAGATAGATTTTTTGATTTTTGCAAAACACTAATCAAATTCAAACATTTTACAATTTTACATTAGATGAAAGCACTAAAGTGCTTCAGAAGAAGTTTTTTTGCCAAAAAACTTCAATCACATTCAGAGCATTTTACAATTTTTCATTAGATGAAAGAACTAAAGTGCTTCAAAAACACTAAAAACCAATAACTGAAAGGAAAATACAATTTAAAAATTAGTGCATTATATCAGGAAGTTTGCAAAAGTGAGTTGATCATCAACTAAAGTGCATAGGACATTTTTGTGACACCAGATGTTCCTAAAGTTATTCAGGTCTTTTGCCCTTTTATAGAAACCAAATTCTAGTTTTAAGCAATGTTACAGCAAAAAACAGTAGCTGCTTCTTGAACAGTATTGTTTTCAATTCTCCTCTTCCTGGTCACATAAATTGCGAGTTTTGCCTCTCCAGAGATAAAATTTAAAAGCTGCCACTTTCTCTGATTCGATCTATTGTACCCAGCACCGTAGATGAATTTCCTGATACTAAAGTTTTCATTGAACAAGTTAAAAACATTCGTTAGAAGAGTGAAGAGCACTGCAAGTCTCCCACACTCAATGAAAGCATGAAAGACTGTCTCACAAAGGGGACAGAAGGGACACTGGCTGGACACCGCAGGGTTAAAAACTGAGATAAAAGCATTGGAACCGACGGCACCATGCAAAATCCTCCACTGGAGGTCGGCTGTTTTTTTCTTGAGGGGAGGTTTGTACAGAAGTCTCCACTGTGGGTCAGGTCCATTTCCTGTCATCCTGTCGGCCCAGGTAGTGGGTGCTCTGTTACACAGGTTTTTCTTGTTGATTACTTTTACACATTTTCTGAACAGTATTTTTTTGTTGGCCGTGTGCAGGTTGATTTCTCGTTCATCTCTGAGGAGAGGACCCTCTAGTTCTCCAAACAGGGGACTGATGTGGACCTCAGGGAAAGGATCTTTGCTGTCCGGCACAGTCCCTGTACTATAGTCCAGGAGGAGAGAAGAAAGACTAGAAGAGGTGGCTGTTGTGGACCAAGATTAATTAGAAGACCAAAGAGGAGGTTTATGGATGTGGTGAAAGAGGACAAGGAGGTAGTTGGTGTGAGAGAAGAGGATGCAGAAGACAGGGTTAGATGGAGGCAATCGATTCGCTGTGATGACCCCTGACAGGAAAAGCCGCAAGGAAAAGAAGAAGATACAAATTCTTCTCCAATATTTCAGCAATATATTGATACACAATCAGTATCAAAACTGCAAAACATAAACCCGATCAGATGGAGTGTGTCAGCAGTACTTTTAATAACCATTGGGGGGAAGCACCTCGCTCGGCAGCGTGTCGTTTCACTTTATGTCGGTTAAATAACGAGTAAGAAGAAAATAAAGAAGGCGCACAGAGGCTGCTTTACTGCTGCAGAAGAAGAACATTTCCGTAGTAAACTGAGGCGATAATCTTCTCGACACTGAAATCCAGACAGAAGCGTACAAGGTGTGTCCCTCAGAGAGTATATTTCGACGTAAAATAGTGTAATTAAATTTGAACTGTAGTGTGTTGTATTTCAATGAGTGTAATTCCTTTGCTTCTAACGCAATGGAATCGGTTCTCTTATGTCTGCGTTAGCCAGGTTAGCATTGATAGCATCACCCTGAAAGCTCCTTTGCTATTGGCCAACAATGGTTGCGTTACAGCCCGCTAATTTAATCTCCTCTATTTCAATAACAGCAGCTCTTAAATTTAACTTTCTTTCCTTCACGTTAGTTATGTTATAAATAAATGTTAACGCTACTCGTGTGTTTATATCGTGACGTACATGTTGAAGGCCTAGTGATGGCTATTTTTAGTGAGCCAGCAGTAGCAATCATGTCAGCTAGTGTTACGAGCTCGATCGTTGACGTATGCAGCCATCTTTGAAGATCATCTCGGTTAGAGTGGTCGACATGAGTAATCACTGTTACGGGACCATGCGCTCAAATATCGTCACTTTGATTTCGGATTGTTCTGTCAAATTCAATTTTTATCAGTTGGACACACTAGCAACACAGAGGTGGTGCATTCATGTACCCCCATGAAAGGATTGACCAGCTAACCCTCAACTTTACTTGCAGTCAAGCTACAGACGCACGATGTGGGATGGACGTGGGCACGGACCACGGGGAGGACCACCACCCTTTCGGTAAACGGGCATCATCCAGTCATGACACACTTTACGTTTTAGTAACAGAAACATAATGTAAAGACTTCTGTTTTTTATACTGCTGTGTGCTAGGGCTAAGCATTGGAGTTAAAAATCCTTGGAAACCATACCCAATATACACACCACATACTATGTGTACAGTATACTGTTACCCAGATTTTGAGTTTCAAACACTTTTTCCTACCATCACCTGCCTACCAACAGATGCCTTTTCTGTGTAGAATTACTTGTGGTAAAAAAACAAATCTACAACTTTAGCTATGTTATGTTTACTTAGTCGGATGGCTCTATTAGAAGGAGAGAAACTAGTACAACAGTAAATAGAAGACCAACACTTAAGCTAAAGTTATCTAACATGAATTTGGTAAATTCGGAAAATTGTCCACTGCAGGCTTTCAGTGAGAGGATAGAATCATAAGTTAGAATTAATTTTGTCATAATGCTCTAAAATCATTTAAACTGTATGTTGACAGTAATACAGGGTAATCTAGTAGGGCTAGCATCTTTGTTTAACTCAAAATGAGGCTCATTTCTGGACAAATATTACAGTAAGACTTGTCCCCTTCATCCCTTCTAAACGTATATGATAGATAGATAGATAGATAGATAGATACTTTATTAATCCCGGAGGAAATTGCATAAAGCCACTGCTCAGGCATTAAATAACAAATAATACTGGATAAACACCAGGAGAAAAGGAAACATTGACATCACAGGACATACCACAAGACATACATTACACTAACAGACAGACACATGCAGCACTAACAGGACTTATATACTAAACTATAACTAAAATATAAACAGTATAAAATTTAAAAATATTACAGTATTAAAATATAAACAGTATAAAATAAAATCTAAACAGTATAAAATTGAATTAAAATATAAAACAGTATAAAAAATAAATAAATTATATATATATATATACACAACAGTATAAAATTAAATTTAAATTAAATTAAATTAAATCCATATTCAACCCCGTGCTGACCTGTTGTTGCTGCCTGCGTTCAGTTTTATGGAAGTCTTCTGCCTTCATTTGATAGGTATTTGGTTGTATGTTTCACTCAATCAAAACTTTATTGTTGCGCATGTCAATCACATATAGCTGTTGCTGGAAATTAATTTTTGGGTCACAGACTCCCAGACAATGTTTGAACAATATTAAAGAAAAATATAAGGACAGTATCAGGGTTTGGCATTGAAACCTGATTCCAAATCTGAACCATTTCTAAGCAACTGTTTCCATTGTGACTCATAACGTTTTTTTCATTTTTGTTTTGTTTATCAGATAATAAATAGGTTTCATTGCCACTCATGTTAAATCTCAGCTTCTGTAGTGGTCTGCAGTTTTTGTTTCACAGGTCTGATGGTTATTTCAAGCCTGGAGCCACCATACTAAGTTGCTTTTTTTTTTTAAACCTCTGAATAATGGCAAGTTGGCCATGTCAAACTAGTTCTTTACAAGGATGGATGCACAGCAAACGTAAAAAAAACACTTTAGCACATGGTGTAAATCAGTGTCAAATTAAATCAATATCTTTGCAACAACATAGACACATCAATCTGCTTTAAAATGGTTGTTTGGTGCTTGAAATAATAATAGTAATGGATTAGAATTATATCTCGTTTTTCTGGACACTCAAATCACAGTGGTTCCATTATTCATTCTCTCCTCATACTTCATTTTAAACTACATATGTAGCCCCAGCTGTCTTGGGGCAAACTGATGGAAACGAATTGGCATCATGAATTAGCATCATGCATCCAAAATTTGACAATTGTGCATATAAATTCAGAACGTAGCCGGTGGTTTGTGAAACTACTTATACTTTTAGAAATTATAAATTAATAAATACGTGGACAAAAAATTAGTTTAATGACAAAATGTGATTAAATATTCTTCATTACTGTTTCTTTTGTGCAGAGGGAGGCAGACAGAAGTATAACCCCTTTACCGATTAACTTATCCATTTATATAAGAACATAAATTTGCTTTAATCCAATTGGCCACTCTCTTTGCATGGCTTGGTTGTAAGTTGTTGTTTTTTAAAACCACTAGTGTTGCATACAAATCAGTATTAATATTATGCATAAATGTTTATTCCAGTGGTGACCATCATGGAGGAATGTTTGGTGGCAGAGATCGTCCTATGCCTGATTTTAAACCAAGAGATGGCATGAATATGGGTCCCATGGGTCATATGGGCCCAAGACCTCTGGATCTACCTCCAGTGGACTTGAGGAGGATGGATGGACCACCCATGAGAGGTCGGGATATGGGCCCACGTGATATGCGAGGTAGAGAGCCAAACAGAGATTTTTTCAGACCTGGGGAAGAGCCAGACTTCAGCCTTAGAAAGCACTTTGAAAATTCGGCTAGAGAGAAACTGATGAATGCTGGTTTCCCAGGACCAGGCAGGAACTCCATAGATATGGGAGGGAGGGGTATGCCACCACGAGAACAAAACAACCGATTTATAGATGCAAGAGACAGAGGGTGCTTTGATTATAACATGCCACAGTTTAATAATCCCAATATTGATGGAAGAAGAGGAGGATTCCACAGTGATAGAATGGAACGCAATGATGGATTTAGGAACATGTTTGATAGGCCCCCCATTGGCCTTGGTGACACTGATCGCTACAACATGGACTTCCCGTCACATGAGAGGAGAATGATGGACACTGATAGAAGAGGGGGGCCACCTTCAAATCCAAGAGGTGGATTTGATTCTGATATGGATTTCAGAAATCGTCTTGGACCATCCACCGAATTTCGAGGTAGAGATCGATCTCCCTTAAGATTTGGAAACAACATCTCATCGGACAGGACAAGGACAGATATGCCTTCAGATGCTGGGAGCTCACAGGTCAGGTCAGATTTTGTGGGTGCCGAAGCCAGACTGAGGGAGGGAGAATATCCAGGTTCAAGTGACAGTCCCCTGATGGATTATCGAAGTGGTGAGGAGCTTACTCTTGCAGAGGAATGGAAGAATCGTCAAAAGGACAAGAACCCTTATATGAACATAACTAAAGGTATGGGCAGTGGGTCCGAAGCCAACTTCGCTATAGGTTATGGCAGAGACGCCACACTAAAAAATCCACCACCTTATCAGGAACAGGATCGGCCTTCTGTTGAATTCCCAGGAAAAGATGTTGGGTTTCCATGCAGTGACCACTTTCCCTCTGTGGATCCACCAACAATTGGCGGCAAAGCTCTACAAGACCACACACTCCCAGAAGTAAGTCCTCTTCTTAGTCCTCGTGGAAGAGAAAATGAGAAGGAGAAACCTTGGCTTCAAGAAAGGGACCAGAAACATGGTCAGAAAAAATCAAATCATAATGAAATGCTCCCTTACCATAAGGAGAAGAATCAGCCCGCTCATGAGATACAGGCGCCAGTTGATTGTTTTAAGGGGTTGAAGGATATCCCACTCAATCAAGGAACTGCTGGATGTAAGATAGGGGAAGATGGTGATTTCCAAAGTAGCAGCACTGTACAAGTGAGGGACCAAGACTACAGGGACATTGATTACAGAACGGCATCGGGAAGGGCTTTTGAATACAAACATGAAGCATTGCAAACACCAGACAAACTCATCAAAGAGTCTAAACCCATTACACCATCGAGATTTAACGAGTCTGGTTCCCAGGTTGGTGTTTGTTTTATTTTCAGTAGTATTTATAAAAAATGTAATGATTCATAATAACTTTATTGAAAATGTCTTTCAAAGGATCAAGATTACAGAAGTTCATCAGTGGAGGACAAAGTTTCCAATACAATATCAATAATTGGTATTCCTAAGACTGCCACAATGGAGCAGGTAATTATAGAACTGATAAACTATATTGATTTTTATGATCTCTGGACTTATGGTAGTAGTGTATGTAGAAAAAAATGACTTGGCATAATTTAATGTGTTCGTTGCAGATTCTTGGTGCCTTAACTGACCTCGATGGTGTGCCGGTGCAGCGAATGAAAATCAAAAATGTTGTGCCAGGTAAGCAATACCTTCCTTCTTCTTTTTTTTTTTTTAACTGTTTGGGGCACTCGATCGCTCTCATGTCCCTCGACATTTCGCTTTACAATATCGAAACTCCGCTTTCTTTCATTTAAATTGTTTTTTTTTTCTCAAGTTTGTTTGTGGTGTCTGTGGACTCATCAACAGAGGCAGATGGGGCTTGTTAGGCCCTTCGCTTTCATGTCTGAGGAGGCACGGTCATTCTCAAAAAAGGATTTGGAGGGCTTTGGAGCGTGATATTCAGTTCCCTTCACAAAAAACCTGTGTCAACAGGGCACATATTGTATACTACAGTGATATAGTGTAATGGAAAAATAAAGTCAACAAACCTGCAATGGAGACGGTCTTGCTTTGTTCATTCTGCTGGTCTGAAATTTAGAAAGTTTTCTGTAGTGAATTGTCGTAGAAATGTTTATAGATAATTTCAAGGCTTTTTGAGAGTTATGTCTCAATGGCCTTTTAGCATAAAGGTCAAAAATGTCTATCAGGGAAAGAAGTATGTGATGCCGTTTGTAATTATTTAGGTAAAACTTGGATAATACATTTTGTTTTTTTGTCGCTGTGGTGCACACAATACAATCATTCACTGGTTTGACGCTGATCCGGAATATCTGTCTGTTACGGCCTGACTTTATCAAAGCCTTTCCTGTCAAAGTCCAATAAGACGAAGGTCATCAAAAGGTTGACTAGAAAAAATAGCATAAACAATAGACATTTTCCAGTAAAGGTATGTGGGTCAATAAAGGTGTATCAATTTACTCACACTGCTCTCGATGTATTCATAAAGTGCTGTCTTTGTTTCAGTGGCTGACTGTCATGACTAACAAAAACTCATCTGTATTTTAAATGCTGTCCCCAGGTTACAGCTACGATACGGCCTATGTGGAGTTTTTAAACCTCGAGGATGCAGTCCACTTCATGGAGTCCAACAAGGTGGCCCATCCTCGTCACTCTAAGAAGGCCGTCTGCTATGAGGATTACGAGGGGTTGAGAGGGCAATTAGTAGCTGGGGGAGGAACAACCTGACAAGGGGTTGCTCTATATTCATTTATTTTGATTTAGGAAATGAAGAGTTCACTTGTTGACACTCTCACATGGTAATATTTTAAACCAACAAATTTATGAAGTGTTTGATCTTTATAGTACGCAAACAGTGGTAGTGTTATTAGTTAGGTGTTCAACAATTCCAATATTTTGGAAACTTATTTATTACGTTTCAGCACTGTGTGTGCAGTCATGTTGCCTCAGGTTGCCTCCGATTGTTAACTTGCTGTAGTTTGTTAGTTTGATTGCTTCATACGTGACAATTTTTCGACCTCTTCCGTACTTGCAATGACTCGTGGAGACTTTTTTTGTTGTCAAGCAACTGCAGTTTGAACACTCGCCTTCCTTATGCCTTCACATTTTAACTATATAAGTAGCAGTCATGTTTTAGGTACAGGTGATATGGAACTCTAGTCAGAAGAACAAAGAAATAAGGGATTCAGGTTGAAGACATAAGAGACACCAAAATGCTCAGCACACAAGAGATTGTACAACCCTGGAAAATTGTAGTGACCCCTCACATTGACTCACAATGGTCATGATGCTCAAAGGTAGAAATATTATTGCAAACAAATCTACCAGGAATGTGTGGGCATTTGATTGGTAACTGCAGCACCTTGCTGGTGTAATTTGAATGGCCTGGAAACAGCTGAATGAGAATCATGTCTTTATTTTGTTTTGATCTATGTTTTTACTGGTCTGTGCTAAAGTGGCCTAATCCAGATTAACTCACACAGTTAAAGAGAATCTGAATGTGACCTTTTTACTGAGAACCACAGTTTTATTTTAACTGTTGACACACAGCGGTGATCATTGTAAAATGTTATAGGTCTATGTTGTTTCTGGGTGTTTTTGCCTGTGTCATTGCTGTGACCTGACAGGTGACGTCTGTTGGTCTATCGGTTGATAATTCTGCCACTTTGGTGCATTGGTGATAGGGCTCCTCGACTGTTATATTCCCTCAAAATATTATATGGCTAGTTCTCATCATCTGGAGAATGGATTTTCATTGTTTTGGTAATTCAGCATCATTTCCTCTGGCACTATGAGGAAGTCTGCATTTTTTATTTCTTCGTGCATTGCTTCAACAATGATCATACAACTTCTCATGAACTGTGGTACAGGTATCTACAGTGGTCAGGAAATACTACTTATGACTTTGGTTTTTGTTTTGCTATTGATTAGAGCCATGAGCAGATTAAAATATTAACAATCCAGAGATTCACTGTTAAATACCTCAGCTGAATGATCTGAATAACGTATTTAATAGTTTTGTTTATTAATTTAACTCCAGTTATCTAGTTAAGTATTGTAGAATTTATTTTACTGTTCTTTGGCAATCCTCCTGGGAGTTTTTTGTTTTTCCACCATTTAAAACCCTCTTCCATCATTGTTGAATTTCTCAAACAGTATTCTTCTTCCTGATATTGTCTTGAAATTGTCGTCTTGGTGTCTGCTCCCTAGGACTTTTTCTGAACAGTTTGTTCACATCTTGAAATGGCAAAACGGACTTTGACAGATTTACTTCATATCTGAGAAACTACTCAGTAGACCTTGTTCTACTGTTCTTATGGCTTGGTGGATTTGTGTGTTGCAGTTCATAGTCTGCCTCTGTAATTTCCACTTTTGAAAGGATTGGGTTGCATACAGCTTTATTTTCATGACTTTTCATTTGTAGAATTGAGAAATGATAGATGTATATGGTGCTCAGCAGATTTGACATCAGGATTCAGTCACTTTGACAATTTGTGTGGAAGAGTATGTGTTGGTTCTTTGATCAAACTCTGAAGTCTTTTATTGGTTCATTTCTAAAAAGTAGTTTGTTTAAATGATCTTTTTGACTTGAATCACTTTAAAATGCTCAACTCTCTTTACAACAATGGAATTTGAGCCACACAGGTGACTCACAACCTGTGAGCACAATTGGTTCCAAGAGGCTGTTTTTAAGCCGAGTTGTTCATAAGTTGGTACTTATTAAATGTATTAAATTTCAATCGTTGAAGAACAGTATTCAACTACACAGGTGATTAATTTTCTGATGCACTTCCTTGGAATCAAAAGTCTGACAGGAACTTTGTTTATTTCCATTGAGATCCTCAGTTAACTACAGTATATTTCCTGAGTTATTTTGACATAATGTGAAATCTTAATCTATGGAGAATTAATGTTAAGTTGCTCGGCGTGAGTTGCAGCAAAATGAAAACTACAGTAGTCAGATATGGCAGCATGCGGTTGTTCGTGTCTACGAATGTTCGTAAGTCAGATGTTGGTATCTTGAGGACTAGTTGCATATCTAGATGTCCTGCAAGATTTCATTTCAGCTTATTTCTTATTTGAATGACTCAGTCTTTGAAATAGGTCACTGATGATGTCATAGCTGGGTTTGCACACCTATACTGAGATTGGTGTTATGAATTGATACTACCCAGCTGCTACTCCTCGGATAGAGCTGCTCATGGATGTCAGTGGCTGTTTCGGTAAAGAATTGATTTGATTCCTGTCTATGTACCCAACATTCTCTCATTGCAGTGTTTTAGTTGTCGGGATTCGCCATGTCCTTTTTAGCATAGTGATAAACAGCGTATGTTTTGGATTTCGAGCTTCCGAGTTGCTTCACAAGCAACGTGAAAATATGACAATGAAATGATAAGGAGCTCTTTTCTTTTAATCTTGAAATTTCCCAGCTTAATCTGCGGATTAGTTGATAGCGACAATTGTTGTTAGTCATAGCCTAAAGTTGTAGTTCCCTTTCATTGATGCAGCGTAGTATGGAGGGGAGTGGCCTGTGTGGAGCATAGTCCACGACCAGGTCTTGGCATGCCTCCATCAGTGTTTGTTCCATTTATCCTCAGCAGTGAAGAGGAAGGTTAAACTTGCCACAGTGCATGTTGGATGTCATTGGTGCTTAAGTGTGATACAACTCACCCTTGTAATGTAATCCTGATGAATCATTTCTGTTCTTCTTTCAGGCGTCCCTGACGGTTGGCTCTAGAACAGCATCCTTGAAGTATATCGACCCAGAGAAATGTGAAAGAGGTGTTCAGGTGAGTTCGGTGACTGAAAATTTTCATTATAAACTGCAAATTCTCAAACAAAACAAAGGCCATTACTTTAACAAGACTACTTTACAAAAATCTAAATTACCCAGCTGTCCTCAGGAGGACTCTGGTCTCTGGATCGGGCAGTAGCCACGCCACTGCACTATCCACTCATCAGGAGTGATGCGTTTCACTATATTCAGATATCAAAGCTGTCAAGCTTTTTGCTTTCACAATAATTGTCCCATAATATATCTGTATAGGTCTTTGGTCTATAGTCCATGTGTCTTAAAAGAACAACTGAATTACCTCCTGAGACTTTATTTTGACAATAAGTTTATTGAAGTAATCGTTTCGTCAATGGAAAACTACCAAGATAGTGGGACAATGGAGATTATCATCCTGTCATATTTTTTACTTTTGTTAAAGTATTCCAAATTGTCTCGATGTCTCTTATGTAGGAAACGGATCACAAAATGCCTCATTTCAAGGAACCCAGGTTGCCTAAACCAGATGAACCTTTAGAGCAGCTGAAGACCGACCTGAATGCAACTGAACCCAAAGACCCTCTGGAGTCATCGTCCCAAAGCCACTGGCAGCGCAGCTCTGACCTGACTCCAGAGGCCTGGCAGCAGCAGGTGGACCAACAGCTCCAACAGCAAGATGCTGAGCAGCAGGCAGAGTCCAGGGGCAACCGCAACCGTCCTCATCCTGGTGCACACAATCCTGAGTCGGTGTTTAAAGATAGCAAAAGTATGTTGACATCAGTTCTGGAGAGTTTCAGTTTATATCTGTAATCACTGTGATTTCATTAACATATCTTTTAATGTATCGTTTACTCGGAATCAAATCAAACAGTGCTTTCCTTTGTTTTCCTGTACAGCAATGATAATAAAAAATGTGAAGCCCACGACTACAGTAGAGACCATCCTGAAAGCTTTGGATCCTTTTGCATATCTGGATGAAAGAAACGTTCGCCTTGTGAAGGCCAAGCCACCGGGAGTCAGGTGCTTCTGCTTCGTAGACATGGACTCCCATGAGGTACCAGAGCTCAGCATGAATGTCTTCACTGCTTTTGGTCACTGATTTTGCTTGATTTTTCCATCATTTAACCATTGGGTCTTTTGTAGCAAGTAATGCGCCTTGTTGAGCTCCTCACCAAACCCAGATTCTTAAATATTGATGGAGTCAGAGTTTATGCTGAGGTTGCTAAACCTCTCAAGAACCAAAAGTAAGTCATTAGTGATTTATGAGCAGCATCTCGTTGAGGAATCTAAACTTGTCAGTTACTGATGGGTTTTATTTCAGTTTCAGGAGAGACTTGGATAAACCCAACAGTTCTGTCCTTGGATATCCACCTGAGGCCAGCATGATGGGAGTAAGCTGTATTCTTGTTTTGTAATGTTTTTGAGTATGAAGTGGAGATTGATCAGAGTTCTTAGATGATTGTGACTTTTACCATTTCAGCCACAGCAGTTTCCACAACCTCCACAGTTCTTGCCTCTGCCACCACCTGCTGGAATGTCTCCTGGAATGCCAAGTGAGAACTGGTGTCTTGATTATGTGGCACAATTCTACTAGTTACTAGACTTTAATAAGTTGTATCTTCTTGTCTCTGACCAGGTGATTTAATAGGTGGCAACACTACATCTGCTCCGGTAACAACCCCAAGCATCGGACAGGTAGGTTACCAGACAAAATCCTGTACATCCCTTGGTTCAGAGCTGTGTGGTAAGCAATGTATTTGTTACACTCTGCAGGGAGTTGGTTACTGTGATGCTCCACCTGTAGATCCGTCATACCAGGCTGGTGGACTTCCAGTGTCCACAGAACCTGTTGGGGGAAACATCAGCGCAGATGGTTCTTATATTTGTGGTAAGATATGAACAATGAATGGAAAGTGTTCATTATCAACTGTCTGTGTACTTTACTATATCCCATAGTGATTTTACAGAAACTTGGGAGCAACCATTTCCTGCATGATTAATGTACCTGTACAGTATTTTTCACACTATAAGGCACACCGACAATGAATGGCCCATTTGAAACCTTTTTCATATATATAAGGGTCACTGGATTATAAGGCGCTCTGTCGGTTTTTAAGAAAATGAAAGTCTTTTGGGTGCGCCTTCAGGGCTTGAAATTAACTTTTTTTTCTTGGCAGCACTGGTGCTCCAAAATTTAGAAGTTACTAGCACAAGCAAAGACTTTTGGATCACCTACCCAAAAGCAAGGCAGTGACAGAGCGATAGAGACGCTCCGTCCATCTCCGTTCCGCGCGCCTCTCTCCCTCGCCCAGCAGCTGCGCTCTCACTGTTTCCTGGCAGGAGCACGGTCCTGCTCAGACTGTTTCGCGCACATTCTCCGGCTGCTCCACACTCACGTGTCCACATCAAACAAACTGTCGCGGTAGTGCATTCGAGGGTACACACTCAGCGCCTACGCATTTTCCCAACATCCACACAAAACGGTATGAGAGATGCTCACCTGAGGATGCTGCGTTGGTCCGCCTCCGGGTCAGGGGCCAAACCGAGGCACTACCTGGGTGTGAGTTAAATAGCTCATTGTGGCGGGCTGTCATGCCAGCCCGGTACCTGGACTGAACCGTTTTGGTTATTATTGGATTGTTTTGTATTTTAAAACATCACTAAAAGATGTTTTTGTTGCCCCAAACTCCACCATGCCTTTAGTGAACATTCGTTTGCATTTTTCTCGGTCATTTTGCCCTCAGCTCGGACTTACGATGTGCAAAAGATGTGTGCTTTGTTTCATAGTGGCGCTTCATGTTACCACTTTTAATTCATGCTACGTATTCGGACAGTATGAGGTAAAATGGTTTTGAACTGCCTGATGGAGGAATAAACATAAATTTGTCCACTCATTGTTAACCAGCGGTTCTCCTTGTTAACCTCCCTTCGTTTGGAGCTATGCTGTCCTCACTGTCTCCCCTCTGTGCTCCGCTGTAGAGGTCCCTCAAAGCGGCAGCGAGCTGTCTCACTTCTTGGTGCACTGACAGCGCAGGGTAGACAAACGATCTGATTGGCTGAACTGAGTGGAGCAATTACCGGTAAAAAAATGCGATAAGGAAATCTACTCTCGTGAGTTATCATGGAGTGTTCACGGGTCCGGACAGAATCATCAAGCGGTCCGGATCTGAACCGCGGTCCGCCATTTGGTGACCCCTGCTCTATGGAGAGAGAGAAATAGCGAGAGAGAGAGGAAAAAAAAGGTGCACCAGATTTTTTTTCCCTAGTCACACCGATGCTTCCAAATATATTTAATAGTCGCACTGATAAAAATTTGGGCGCATATGTGACCAAAATGGTCACAATTTCGAGCCCTGGCCTTACAGTGCGGAAAATACTGTATTTAATTTGTCTCAGAGGTTTTATCTTGGTGAGAACGTACAGGAGGTTTAGTATTTAGCAAGACTGCTCCTTAACTGACGTGGCTTGGATTGTGCTTCATAGGTTCTGCCAGACACTGAAATATAAATGAAAATGTTTCTGATTTCCTCCAGGCTCTGAGATTCCAGACATGACCAACTACTTGTTCGATGCCACATCAGGATTCTACTATGATCCTGAGACGACATTATACTATGACCCCAGCTCAAGGGTAAGAACTAAAGACAACACGGTGATTCAGCGCTTTTTGTCCGGGGCAGCAGCGACTCAGTCGGTAGAGGTGGTTGGGTTAATGATCACAAGATTGGCGGTTCGATTTCTGCTCCCGCCCAGTCACTTTGGAGTGTGAGCTGGAAGTGGGAGGTGTCAGCTCACACTCAGAACCGAGCACTGGCGAGGCCCCTTTATAAACTGCTCATCAGGGCGCACCATGAAGGAGCTGCCCGCCACTCTACACCCCCCACCCCCACCCCCACTGCATGCCTACAGGCCCTTTGTGTGTATGTGTTATATGAAAATGAGATGATGACCTTGACCTTGAGAAAACTAGGTCAAGGTCCAATTTCAACTTTTGTACACTCAGGAACCGGATAAGATGGAAAGACGAGGTAGAAGGCCAGTGTAAGACCATAGATCAAAGCTAGTGCTTTGATCTACCTATGCACTAGCTTTGATCTATGGTCAAAGCTAGTGCATAGCTTTGACCCTGACCTCGCGGGATGTTGCAGTCTGATTGCCTTGTTAAAAACTTGCCTTTGTCTGCAAAGGAAACAAGAACAAATGCAGTCAGACTGCAACATTCCACGACAACCCTGAATTCAAAATTTTACCCTGATCTATTTTCATAGGTCAAAGATCAAACTAGTGCTCTGACCTACTTTCATAGATCAAAGCACTAGTTTTGATCTACGGCCTTACACTGGCCTTCTTCCTCGTCTTTCTATTTTATCTTGTTCCTGAGTGTACAAAAGTTAAAATTTGACCCTGACCTATTTTATCAAGGTCAAGGTAACCATCTTATTTTCATCCCCATTGCTGCCCGAGTAACTTGCTTTTTGCTTCATCTTTCTATCTGTAACGGTTGCTTAGATATTTGATGGACGGATGGATGAACACTGACAATTACAATACATCACTGCTTTGAAGTGGGATGTAAAAAACTTTTTCAACCTCCTTCAAATGTGACGCATCACAATCATTTGCATTCTCTGATTTACAGCTAAGAACAATTTTGGACCAAGTAGCCACTGATTGATGACAGTGCATTGATGCTTCAACCATGTTAAATGTAACTTAAAATTATTATTTTTTTCTTGTCACTCATTTGTAATTTAGTACTTCTACAACGCTCAAACACAAGAGTATCTCTACTGGGATGCCTCATCAAAGACCTACATCCCAGTTCCAGGAGGGACCTCGGCTGAGACCCAGCCTGGTATCATGACTGCTTTAGACCAGGCCATACTTTCCAACCCAGCAGCAGATGCTCCTCTGGACATGAAGAAACCTCAATCAGGTGCTCCCCCCAACACAGAATCATCAGCACTAGGTCCCATTTCTGCTGCCAGTCCCGCCTCGGAGCCTGGCCTGACTTCTGCAGCGGCCCCTGAGAAGAAAGACGAGGATGACCCCACGAAAAAGGATAAAGATGACAAGCCAAAAAGTCTGGCTGCTGTCAAGGTAGTCCTTCAGTAACAATAAATTACTACAAAGTGGGAAGTACAGACAAAAGGGTTGAAATGTGGTGCTGTTACAGATAATGAAAGACATGGAGCGCTGGGCAAAGATGCAGAATCGTCAAAAGGAAAGCGTCCGTGCTGCATCACCAGTGTTGAAGGGTGGATTGGACGACGATAAGAGGCAATCTAAGTCAGCTGATGCTGGGTTTGCCATCTTCGAGAGGAAGGTTAGGGGTCAATGCTAATGACATGTTTTCTGTTCTCTGCATTTGTTTTTATGATTACTAAAGCTACAAAAAAAAAATTGTTTTTGCCTTGTTCTTTGTTTATGTCCTTAGATCTCTGGGACAGATGATCTTTTTAAGAAGCCCCTTGCTCCTCCAAAGAAGGATGAAAAGTCAAAGGTTGGAGCCCTCTGCATCATTTGTTTTCTTCTAAGTGTCTATTTTAAATTGATTTAATTTTAGATGATTGAACGATGGTAACAGGTGTCATATGTCTGGTTTCCTTCCCCAGCGTCCGATGGGCTCTCTGGGTCTGCTGGCGTCAGACTACGGAGCTGGAAGTGATGAAGAAGTAGAAGAAGATAAGGAAGAGGCTGCTAAAAGCAGTCCGAGCAGCCAGTCTGAGGATAAGGACAGCAAGCTGACCGACTGGAAAAAGATGGCCTGCCTGCTCTGTAGGAGACAGTTCCCCAACAAGGACGCTTTGATTCGCCACCAACAGCTTTCTGACCTGCACAAAGTACTACCTCTGAACTTCTGCATGACTAAGCAATAGAGAAAATTGGCTTGATAATATAGCAAGTAATACTCTGTTTTCTTAACAGCAAAATATGGAGATCCACCTAAAGATCAGGAGGTCAAAGAAAGAGCTGGAGGCCCTAGAGAATCAGGAAAAAGAAGTGAGAAATATTCTTCTCTGAAAAAATACTATGGTGGCTATGATGTTATTAATTGATTACTAAATGTGATGTGTTCTTCGCAGCTTAATGCTAAAGAAACCTCCAGATCACCTGAACAGAAAAGAAGAAAACACCATCACCAACAGGCACAGCATCAAAATAACTGGGCTGGGAGCTCCAGGTAGGTGTTGGTGACATTGTTCACAGAGCGTTCAAGAGGACATGTTTTTGTTTGTTTTTCTCTTTACTTTTAGGGAGTCAAGTAAAGTTAGCGATAGACCTGGATTGGGATCGGAACCTGTTGCGGTAGGTTTGTTGCTCTATTTCATGGCTGAGCTTGATTTGAACGGTTCTGGATAATTAATTATAGCTTTTATTGCACTTTGTCTTTAACAGAAGAAAAAGAAGGAGCCTGTAGTTTGGGACCATAGTACCTACAAGCAAGCAGTGCGCAAAGCCATGTTTGCACGTTTCAAAGAACTGGAGTGATCTCAATACATCCTTTTTTATATGTGAATCGTTGATGACTTACATGCCTGACTAGCACAAAAAGTTGCTTCAAGTCTATTTCTCTGCCTTGGGCATAAGGAACTGTAAAGGTATTTTTCACACTGAAATGACGAGACATGAAGTACACCACAAGGCTACAGCTTAAGTCAAAGTAATCTGACATGGTCAACAATGGCTGTTGTGTAGAAAATGTTTATCATGCTTTTTAAGATTTTGACATACAATGTGTGGCCTGCATGTAGAAAATGTGAAATGTGTCCAGATTTTATTTGTAAAAATCCTGTTGCACGGGCCATGGTTAACTTTTTGTTTTAGAAATTTTTACATTTTCATTTTCATGTTTCAAAATTGCAATGATATGTGCACATTTTAAGTAAAACAATTGTCAAATGACTTTTCTGAATGAAGTGTTTGTTCATGTAGGTGTATTGCCACAGATCACTTTAGTTCTGTAGATGCTTACTTTAGTCCACTAGGGGGCAGCAAGAGTCTTTCCATCAAGAACACTTTTAGAGCAACAGCACTAATATCACTACCTAATTAAAGTAAAATGGAGAAATTTGAGAGGATATGTGCAGTAAATACATGGTGTTACCAGTGCACCATGTATTCTGTACCTTTTTTTGATGATTTTGGTTAGATATGCAGCTCTAATGCTCCCCTGTTGTGCACTGTGGGAGTCTGAACAAGAATCCATGTACCTGACCTTTCTATGAAGGAACCAGCCCTCAGCCTCCCTGTTGCTGGGGTTCAGTGGATGTAGGGGATTGTGTCAATGTGCTGACATACTGGCTCCTGAGAGCAGTTATGGGAACACAGGATCCTGCAGCCCATGACAAACAGCAGACACACTCAGGCAAGAACCTTTCATCTGAGCAAGAGGAATCATGCTCACTGCTGTGCTTGCCATCGGAAAGAAGTCTAATGAGCTGAGGCCTGTACAAACAAACCTGCACATATTGTTACCCTGATTTTTGTTTTCATGCATGCCATTACCTCTTAGCTAGCGCAACAGAGGTGATTATTTTTCAGAGCAACACATAGAGTCTGAGGATGGAGAGCAACAAAAGTGTATTTTCAAACCTTGTTTTGTGATGCGGCAACAAATTAAGGACACACGTTAAAACCATACGATTATAACCTTTTTTCAACGAAACCCAAACACTGATCTGTAAAATTTCTAGATACCCATGGTTTTTTTAAGAAAGTTCTTTTGTTTCACATATGTCTTGCAAGAAGCAGCCAACTCTTCACTGCTTACAAAAAGATCCACTGGAGCAGAATTACGTTATTTTAAACTGTTGTTTCATTTGTTCTTTTAATCATAAGCTTCCATATTTCTTCAACTTATATTTTTTCCATCTATCATGTTATCTCCATTACAACTGATTTTTTATTTAATGATCCAGATTTCCACCACATTATTTTTATGAAATGTGGGAAATATTATTTTTCGGATTGCAGTTTACATGAAATTAAAAAAAAAAAAAAAGCTTTACAACTGAATCTTTCATGTTTGAATATGTCTTCTTTCATTTGAGCAATAATCATATGAAACTAATACGAAGAAAACCTGTGCTTAAAAAATCTTTTTTGGTATTTACTGTTTTTGTTCGTCCGTGTCTTCCTAGGCCTCCTGCCCAGCAGTTCAAAACCCATCCTTCCACCAATATATTCACTATCTCTCCTCTGGACATGTCCAAACCATCTCAATCTGGCCTCTGACTTTATCTCCAAAACCTCTTAACATGTGCTGTCCCTCTAATTGTAGTAATTTATTGCACAACTGCTGGACCAAAGAAGTCACACATTCAGATGTACGATCTTTTGAATTCTTCTGCTTTTTCCCTTTGGTCTTGTGGCTGCGGTTGAAATATTGACGCTATTACAGTATATATCGGTCAATATTGACATTAATATCACATTTACAGAGCAGCAGATTCAAAGTCATTTGTATCTGTGCATTTCAGTGGAGTACTCATTGCCGCAAGTCACAAAGACTTATGTATTTTGTTGACGTATTTCATGACCTAGATTATAAACCTGAAAAAACTGCTTGATCATGCAGATTAAAATGTATAATAAAATGGAGACAAATTGCTAGGGAAAAGTCCAATCTGTCATTAGATTATGAAAATGTTACTGTGCTGCCCAGATCCTATAAAAAAAAAAAAACTTGGGTAACACAGTTCCAACAATATTATTCTTAGAATCATTTATCTTAAATGTCCAATAGAATTATTTGGTTAGGGACAAGCTGACTTGTCCTTATGTGGCAGATGTGGGGAATCTCTGCCTACTATCTGTATTAATGTATTTGATCATCTTTTTATTTTTTGCAAAGTAATTTTCATTTCTCTTTTCTCCATTCTGTCAGCCGACCCCAAACACACTCCTAGTTCCCGGTGATAGATGTCATCACTAGCCAGTTTTAATGGCCTATAAAATGAAAATGAATGTGCTGTTGAAAAAGATAGTTTGCTAAAAAGGAGATGAATAGCACAGAGAGCTGCCATTTTTTTCATCTCCTACATATGTGATGGAGAGCTTTCAGACAACGTGAATAAAAGGAAAAGATGGACAGGGGGCCCAATTATCCCAGCTGGATTCCTCTTAGCAGCAGGTTAGTGGGAGAAAGAAGAAGGGCGATGTCAGCAGGACTGTTGGACACTGAGAGGTCCTGTCGATCAAGAGGAGGAAGACTCAATGTAGTTTGACTGCATTTAATGGAGGTCTGACCCCAGAGGGATGAAGATGGTACAAATACAGAAAAAAAACTTATACAGTACAGTTTTATATTTTTTAACATCCATTCATATCAGCACTAACTGACAAGCAGCTCATTCGACATTTAGATTTTCTATTTGACATTTTTTTCTTTTGTTTTAGGCCCACATAGAGCTGATTGCTATCTGGAATAAAGTCCATCATAGAGATGAAACATATTGAGGATTGATAAGGTTCACATGTAGAATGGTGGTGTGGGTATCTCAGAAGTCTTCCTCTGTTACGACAAATGATCAAAAACCCAAGGCCTCCTTTAAGAAATAGCATGTGTTTGTGGTCACTGCATACAAATAGAAGACATCACAGACTATTTTTGAGCAATTTCACCATCTGGCTTACCCTTTCAAGTTTAAGCTGAAAATGTCTGTTATTGATTTCTAATCTATAAAATTGTTTTGAAAGTGTGCCTATGATTGTCGTGCAGACATGGAATTCAGAGCAAACCTTGCATGTTGGGAAAATTTGGCCCTATGCTCACAGCAGAACCAATTCCCCTTTTGGTGCTGTCATTGAGAACATTATGGACTTTCAAACATTGAGGATGATGTCATGGTTCTGCTCTCTAGCACTGACAGAGAAATGATAGTACAGTACTACAGTAACGTGGTACGGAGAGCAGACAGCTGGAGCCCTCTCTTTAGAATGAAAAACTTCAAATTTACAGTATTTTCCACACTATAAGGTGCACTGGACTATAGGCGCACCCTCAATAATTTGTTTTATAATTTATTTCATATATAAGGCGCACCGGATTATAAGGCGCACACAATAAAAATAAATAAAATTTATTTGATAAACTGCAGCGACTGTAGTTGCGCATTCCATCCACTAGATAGAGCCGCGATGCTCAGGCAGTCATGACTGCATTCATGACTTCCTGACTACCTTTGAATGGCCCCTGTTGTTATGTCAATAAGTCATTCTGAGCCTCATGAAGGAAACCTGATCACTTGATCACTTTGCCATCTTGGAAAGAAGTCAACATATTAAAAAACCTGACATTAAAAACTGGTTAAATTCATTACGAGTGCAGTCAGTGCGAACAGAGCGGATTATTTCCTGATCTGAAGTTCGAAGCAGATATTTAAGCTCCGACGTTCGTCTTCGTTTATTAATTAAATATTGTTTTGATCGATCGGTAGTACAATCGGAGGTGAGGTGCAGCCATTTGCTGCTGTGTGTCCTAAACGATTTTTTAAACTAGTTTTTAATGTCAGGCAGCTAATTTACTGGCAAATATGACGCTGTTTTACTCCTAGAACTGACTTTAACGTCGGTGTCTCACCGCCGTGTGTCTCACCGCCATGAATCTCACCGCGCGTCGCTGCAGACAGAATACACAAGCCTGAATGCGCCCCTCCGCCACCCGCGAAGACCTATCAACTACATTTGTAAATCAATGCAGCACACCCGTTGGCACCTTTGTCTACCAGTGACTCTGCTCTTGAAATTTCAGAAAAGGCTGGAAGTTCAGCTTTGAGGGTCTTTCATTCACCTTTATGCCAGTTTCTCCGTGTGTTTCCACAGACTAATAGAATGGACCGTCACTAGAATCCAGATGACAGCACAATGGCATTTTTAAGACCAATTAAGTTTAAAGGGGGTTATTTCTGACGCCAAATAGTTAGGAAATACTGAGATCAGTCAGTCAGTCAAACTTTATTAATAGAATTGTTGAGAGTTCCTTATGTTTTGCTACATAATCACCGGTGCTCCTACAGTCTGCTCTACCGTCTGAGAGCAGCTCAGTCAGAGCAGAGACTTCGGTGACGCCCCTTGACTACCGTTGTTAGGGGGAGTGGGCCCGAGTGCCTGGTGAGGGGGCTCCTCTGGTGGTGGAGTGCGGCATGACTGGCGGCCAGACTGCCGGCTTTTTTTCAGCGATCATGTTTTTAACCAATATTAATATGAATATCAATCCATATATAAGACGCACCGGATTATAAGGCGCACTACGGCTTTATGAGAAAAGTTTAGGCTTTTAGGTGCGCCTTATAGTGCAGAAAATACGGTACTTTGGAAACTGTACTTATAATACATTTTATCTTATCTATAGTGTTTATGTTTGGATATTTTTCGGGGGAAAAATTCAGATATTGTGGCACAATGTGGATTGTGTTTATTGAATTTTTACTATTCCCATCAGACAGATGTGTCCACATGTGAGATAATGTTGTGTTAGATTTAGTATTCTTTCATCATTTTCTGGTGCTATAGAATAGACACATAAATGAAGCGCACCCTTACTTTGAATAGATTTGAGAATTTAACAGAGAAAAAAGTTTAATTTTACAGTTTTTGTTTGTTTGTCAAGGATTAAATGTTTTTTTTTTAAAAAGACAGGATCCAATCACAAAAGCAAGGGCAAGACAAAGATTAAGATAACAAAAATACTTCAACAAAACTATTCAGGTACAGGAGGCATGAGGGAAAAGTTTAACTCCATGATGCAAGTAAAGTAGAAAAAAGCACACAAAAACCCAGAAAGCACAAGGAAAATAATAGGAAACATTTAAATGTAACCCTGGACAATGGCAGTTGGTACCATTTGTTTCATCTGTGCCGTTCTGCTCTTGCTCTGCAAAGCACCGGAGGCTGCAGGCCTGCCTAAAGGTTCCCATATAAATAAAGATGAGTCTTAGGTTCAATTTAAAATTCAGACCCGTGAGTTGACTCCAGCACAGAGCTGTGTTCCTGTGTTCCCACACCTTCACCTTCCATCTTGTACATTAGGCTAACTAATGTGAAAATAATCAAAATAAATGTCGCTGCAATTCACTAATAGATTCAAGATAAAATAGTGTTGTGATGAATGTGTACCATCTGGCATTAATAACAGAAGGCCAGATGGCAGCTCTCATATTTATGCTTCATCGAACATAAACATATTTACATCCCGCTTCAAAGCAGTGGTGTATTGTAATTGTCTGTGTTCGTTCGTCGGTTCGTTCCTACGTATGTCCACCAAATATCTTTGCAACCATTGCAGATAGAAAGATGAAACAAAAAGCACATTACTCAGGCGGCAAAGAGGGTGAAAATGAGATGATGCCCTTGACCTTGGGAAAACTAGGTCAAGGTCATATTTCAACTTTTGTATACTCAGGAAACGGATAACATAGAAAGACAAGGGAGAAGTCCAGTGTAAGACCATAGATCAAAGCTAGTGCTTTGATCTACCTATACGCTAGCTTTGATCTATGGTCAAAGCTAGTGCATAGCTTTGACCTACCCTGAAAGGTCAAAGCTATGCACTAATCAGGTACTACTTTCAGGCTGGATGTTGCAGTCTGTGACTGTCTTGGTTCTTGTATATACTTGTGAGATATTTATTACCTCCACCAAGAACTGTCTGTCTGGCTGTCCATCGTCCATCTACTTCAGCTGTGGAATAAAAAGGAAAGTCATTCAAGGATTACATGTGGAGGGATTGGAGTTTTCCTACCAATAATCCATTACATTTAGGATCTAGTATGTTTTTGCCTCCAACTTCATTATAAAGTCAACAATTCTTACAGGTCTCATAGAAAATTCTCCAGCGTGAGATTAAAAAAATTATAAAGCTACATACTCATTGGGGAAATCTATGAGTTCATCTGGAGTTTGGGGGCTGTTTAGTTCAGAATTGTATGCACATTGTTGTGTTCACTAATCTGGGGTTTAGACTAAGTTTCTCTGACCAGCCAATTTCTTGATAAGGACACTCTACATCTGGCCACAGGCTGCAGCATAACCCCCCCCCAACCACAAATATTTAACAAAGTGACTCTATGTTCATGCTTTAATCACATTTTACACGCTAAGATCTTGTGGACTCCATATATCAACAGGCTTATTGAAGATTTGAGCATCTCGGTTAGTCATTTGATGTAAAGGGAAAACTTCCCACAAAGCTAAACTTGTCAAACAATCTGATTTACTGTGGTGTGCAACCTTTCCTTGAATCTGATTCTATCCTGCTGACTTCTTGTGGCCACATAGATCCAGCACTCACATTTAGATTTTCATTCTTTTACATGATTGATGGTGTATTTAATTTTTAATGTAATAAGACTAAGTGAGCAGAGGATCAAGGGACCATACATCCAAGGAAACAGTCATCTACTGAGTTGACATTAGCAGGAGGGAAAGTAAAAACAACCTTTATCATCTGTACTTTTCTTGTTGTGGTATTTAACACAGTTAACATGAATGAAGCATCATTTCAAGTCATTTCCATATCTCAGTTTGTTATAAGTTAAGTGGAAATAGCCCTCCTCAACATCAGCCATTAACAGTACATGCATTACTGTGTTACTTATGACTGTGTTACCTCTGATTGTCCATTTTGATGCCATTTTCAGAGCTTTAAATGTCTCTTTATATTCTTGCTTCATATGCATCCGCATTAGGATGCAATGATTCAATATTTTTAGCATTACACTTCCTGTAACTTGTTTTCTGTGTTGTGGGTAAATTCACACATTAGGAAAACTAATGAAGGAAACTGAAGGAAATTTTTCATTTTATTTAAATTTTTTTAATTTCAATTTTTAAATTTTATATACTGGTCTGATCTCCGAAGGGAAATTTAGAGCACTCTCTAGTTAGTAATTCTTCAAACGCATGCATACATGTTAGTTTGTACAGGTCCCTGTAGCACACACACACACACACACACACACACACACACACACACACACACACACACACACACACACACACACACACACACACACACACACATACACACACAAGGGGGCCTGAGGGCATGCAGCACCCCAAATGAGCGACTTGTGAAGGGGAATAGCGCCATGCTCAAAGGCACCTCGGCAGTGCTCCGGAGGTGAGCTGACACCTCCCACTGGCAGCTCACCTCCGGGTGTTTTGTTTTTTGTTTTTTGGGGGGGTAGTGGGAATCGGACCGCCGATCTAAGGACGACCCGCTCTACCACAGTGCCTGCGGTATCCTCTAATAAGAGAAAATATTATTCATATCATGTAATTGCCAGATAGATCCAATCCTCTAATGTTAAATAGTTAAACAGACTTATTCTGGTATTGAGATTTGAAAGTTACTTGGCACTCATGACACTCCTTGTAAATTAGACATAGGAGAGTTCATCCAAGCCTAGATAGATCCAGTACATCATTACTGTCACTGCCAAGTATCATGTTGGCAACACCCTCTTTCTACTATCTCTCCTTGCCATGAAATTCATAAACATATCCTCCCCGAAATACTCTGGCATCATCAGGGAAAAATGATCGTCTCCTGCTGCTGCAGGGCTTGTATTTTCACAATATCACAAAAGTTTTATGTGAGAATTATGTAATTTAACAGCTGGAACAAAGATTCCTGTTACTGTCAAATGACAACAGCATTATAGCTGTGCTTTCTTTAACCTTCCTGCAGGAAAATACCTGTGTAACGGGGCCCTAGAAATGTATCCTGAATCAGAAGGGGTTGAAAGGAGCTTTTGTTCTGTACTCCAGAACAAAAGCTCTCTTCAACTTCCCTCTTATTGAAGGAAGCAGAGAACATCACATTAGTTTCATTCAGCTGATAAGGCTATCAGCGTGGTGTTGTGAAACAGATGAAGACATGATGTTACAGTCTTGTCTCCCGACGCCGCTACTGGATCTGCTCAAAACTGGCTTCATAATATTTTCATTCCCATTCTTGGCTTTGAAACATTCAGTTCATTTTTTATATGACAGTATTGTCGTAAGACAATCACCTGTGTCGAATCCAATTCCTGGCGCGAAAATAACTACAAATTATTCATTGTCCTGGAGGCACAAAGCAGTACAGTGACAACATTAACAGCCATATCACGAGTGTCAGCTTTGAGGGATTATAGCAATCTGTAATGTTGACTGCACTCTAAAACAAATGACAATGGTTGGGGTTGGTAAAACATGCAAATGTTGTTTGCAGTGTGAGCTCACACTCTGACTCACTGTTCTAGATTCCCTGTAATAGGATAGTTTCTATTTGTGGCTATCTACTTGATGTAAACCGCTTTGCCAACTATTCATTCATTCGTTTTCTGACCACTTCATCTGCTTACGGGTCACTTGGAGCTGGTGCCTGTCATAGGGCCTGAGGTCGGGCAAACTCTGGGCGCGATGCCATGTCTAATGTCTTTTCAAGAAGAAAAACATCGTCTCCCGCTGTCGCTTCCTGCTTTGATTCTACCTGCAAAAAGCATGCATGCTAAACCTGTATTATTTCAAGAAAGTAAAACACCATGTAACATCAGATTAAATCCCTCCATGTGCACAGTTTCTGAGTAACATCTTTCTGTTTTAAATGGCTGAATGTACCCAACAATCTTTGATTCACTCTCTCCATGTGACACATCTAAGCATCTTGAACATGCATTGGTAGCTGAAGAAGCTGGTTTCAGCCAGGACAGCTGCACCTCCCTGGAGAGATCACTAATGACAACACAGCCATTCGGGGAGAGGCGGTCCCAGAATGCTGCATGGATGCAAGAGCAAAGAGGAATGCCATAATGTGTGTGTTTAATGGAATTCTATTGAACCTCAAGTGCATCTGCATGTATGTTAGCTAGTAATACACAAGTTCTGGAAAATTTATTCAGCAGAGAAATAATTTTAGCATTTAAGCTTTCAACAAAAAAATGCTTTCCACAGTAATGCATGTATTACAGTGGAAAGCAAGGAACCTCTCTCCAAGAGGTTTGTGTGCCCTAAGGATCCTGGGAGCTATGTTGTCGGGAGTCTTGTATTCCGGGTAGGGTCACCCAAGGTAAACAGCTCTCAAGTGAAGGGCCAGACAAAGATTGGTTAAGAAGACCTCATGAAAGAATGAAAAGAGAAACAAGTGACCCTGCCCAGATGAAGCCCGGGGGCCCACGTCTGGAGCCAGGCCTGGACAGAGGGCCCATCAGCGAGCGCTTGGTGGCCGGGTCTGCCACAGGGTCTGGCCGGGCTCAGCCCGAAAAGGCAACGTGGATTTTTCCCACCCCTGTGGACCCACCACCACCAGAACAGATCGATGGGGTCGGGTGTGCTGCCATATTGGTGGCAGTGATGACAGGGGGTCATGACGGACCAGACCCAGGTGGCAGAAACTGGCTTTGGGGATGTGGAATGTCAACTCACTGGCGGGGAAAGAGCTGGAGCTTGTGTTGGAGATGGAGTGTTACAAGTCGGATCTGGTGGGGCTTACCTCCACACATAGCCTTGGTTCTGGATCCAAACTCCTGGATAGGGGTTGGACCTTGTTTGATTCTGGAGTTGCGTGAGGCGCAGGGCGGGTGTGGGGATACTCAGAAGCCCCCGGCTGAGCGCTGCTGTGTTGGAGCTTACCTCGGTGGATGAGAGGGTCACCTCCTTACCACTTAAGGCTGTGGGAGGGAAATCTCTGACTGTTGTTTGTGCGTATGCACCAAATAGCAGCAGGGAGTAAAACGGGTGACCATCCAAGCTGTACACGGCAAGGATGGGACAGGCTGTCCCATCCTTGTCATCCATGACAGGCTTTCATGGATGACACACCTCTTTAACACTGTGTGGAAGTATGGGACAGTGCCGAAAGACTGGCAGGTGGGTGGTGGTGGTGGTGGGGACAAGAGGGTGTGTACCAACTACAGGAGCATCACACTCCTCAGCCTTCCTGGGAAAGTTTACACCAAGGTGCTGGAAAGGAGAGTCCGGCCGATTGTCAAACCTCAGATTGAAATGGAACAATGTGGGTTCCGTCCTGGTCGTGAAACAACGGACCAGCTCTTCACTCTCGCAGGGATCCTAGAGGGGGCTTGGGAGTATGCTCATCCAGTCTAAATGTGTTATGTGGACTTGGAGAAGGCCTACGACCGGGTCCCCAGGGATACAGTATACTCTGGGAGGTACTGTGGCAGTATGGGGTGAGGGGGCCTCTCCCCAGGGCCATCCAATCCCTGTACGCCCAAATTGAGAGCTGCATTCGGATTTTCGGCAGTACGTGGAACTTGTTCCGAGTGGCTGTTGGCCTTCGCCATGGCTGTGCTTTGTCACCAATTCTCTTCATGATTTTCATGGACAGGATATCAATGGATAGTCGTAGTGAGGAGGGTTTACAGTTTGGTGGGCTGAAGATTGCATCGCTGCTTTTTGCAGATGATGTGGTCCTGTTTGCATCATCGCCCTGTCACCTGCAGTGCTCACTGGTCTGGTTTGCAGCCGAGTGTGAAGCGGCGGGGATGACGATCAGCACCTCCAAATCTGAGGCCGGGATGCCGATGGACTGTCTTCTCCGAGTGGGGAATGATATCCTTCCACAAGTGAAAGAGTTTAAGTATCTTGGGGTCCTCTTCATGAGTGAGGGCACAATGGAGCTTGAGATTGGATGTAAAATTGGGGTTGCAGGAGCGGTATTGGAGTGTTTTACAGCACTGTTGCCACAAAGAGGGAGCTAAGCCGAGAGGCAAAGCTCTCCACCGTTCAATCTTCGTTCCTACCCTCACCTATGGTCATGAGCGATGGGTCATGACCGAAGGAACAAGATCGCAGATACAAGTGGCGGAAATGGGCTTTCTCAGGTGGATAGCTGGTGTCTCCCTTGGAGATAGGGTAAGATATTCGCAAGGGTCTCAGAGTAGTCGAAAGGAGTCAGCTGAAATCGTTTGGGCATGTCAGCTACATGTAACTCAATGTAATGTAAAATAAATGTGTCACAGTTGGGTGTGGCAGTGCTGGTGTGTGGCAGGGAGAGGCCAAGCTTGTGGGTGGAGCCACAGCTCCACACTTGTTACTGATCGTCACTCCTGAACTTGTTTTGGGCTAATGACCCTGAGGCTTTTTAAGCCTCGCTCAATGAGAGCTAGGTGCTGGTGCATTGCTCATGTTTGGTTCCTGGTAGTCTTTCCTGATTTTGAGTTTCTTGTCTGTCTGGAGAATTTTTGAGTTTGTTAATAAATCATGGATGACAGTTTTGCCTTTGGTGTCCTGCATTTGGGTCCATAACCTGACATAAGTGACAAAATGTAAAGTAATTGTAACTTCTCCTTAATGATAAATAACGCTGAATATGTTACATATTCAAGTTACAAACATTAAAGTTACACAAAATAAATATTTGCTTGTTTTCTCTGATAACATAAATCCTAATTTGTCATGTTATTAAACCCACAAAACTACAATCAAGGATCAAACTATTCAAGTGAACTAAGAACAACATCAAACACAAGTTATGACATGAACTTTGTTCAAAATGGTTTTGTCTGTGTTGAAATTGTGGGAAATGTAGTTTTGGTCAAAGCACACTTTTGACCTATTTATTTATAAACACTCTCACTTTTTATGCTCTCGCGGGCCACATCAAATGATGTGGCGGGCCACAATGGTCCCCGGGCCTTGAGTTTGACTGTGGTATTGTCCCTGGGCCTTTGAGTGTGCTTTAGATCATTCCCATATGCCAATCTGTTATCTAACCTAGACAAAGGAAAACAAATGGAGTGATGAGTTTGGGATAATGTTATGTAATCTGACAGCATATACATAGCATTATGCAAAGATGTGACAGCTGTCTTACTGCTTTTATCAGAGTTGTTTGATGTTTTCTTAGCTATATTTCTCAAATGGGTTCTAAAAACAGGAATTTAATCACTACAATCAGTTCATATTGTTTATAGTGATAATTAGTAAATATTGATCTTCACTGTCCAGATCATCTCCATAAAAAGTGCGCTGACAGCACCTTTTAAGTTGCTCATGTCTCATTACATTTAATCCCAGACATTTTTGAACACAATGTCTCTTGCTTCTTATCTCTATACATTTTATCTTGGGCTAGCTTCAAGATGCTACATTGGTGGAAATTCTCATTTTGTAATTTCACAAAATAAAGAGCATATTCTTTGTTGAAGAATGAACCACCAACTTGAATGCAAACAGCAGGAGCTATGTGTGATGGTGACACAGGCCACCGTCAGTCAGAGTCCACGCTGGGTGGTCCTTTCAGGCCCTGCAACACCTCACATGTCCAGAGAGCCCAGATAGACCTGAGAGTGACTGATTAGTGTCAGAATGTGATTGATGGCTTCATGTGGCAACATTTCACCATGTTTCCTGTTTCTGCTCTCATAACATACCTACACTGATCATCCCAGTTAAGACTGTAATCATGTAACACATTGTATAGAGCCAACAATGAAATATACATTTAAAAAAATTGTCCAATATGGTCAGATGAGTTGAGTGAATATAAAATGCAGAGGAACACCTCAAGGTGGAGTGTTAGATGCAGTTCTAAACACTGTATGCAGGATTTAATGGCATGGAAGAGGTGGTGCAAACTTTGGACTTTGGATTTGTGCACCCACAACAAATTTTGCTCCGATTAAATGTATGAATCAGCAAGAATCCTATCTGATCAAGACAGCCATCATTTACCCATTTTCTACAAGGTGTTAGCATTTATTTACTGAGAGCCTCCACCACAGTTGAGAAGAGTACAAAAAAAGCATCAGCTGGACTTGCTCTAGGTTTGTTGAATACATTTCAACTCTCATCCAAAAGGTTTCTTCAGTTCTGACTGACTAGTAGAGAGTACAGATACTGATACTCCCGCTGGAGCGGAAAACGACCGAAAGACCAAAACCAATAAAACAAGTCTCATTAGTTGTTATCGTTATTTATAAATGTACCTGTGACCGACATCAGCACTGGAAGGTCCTTCTCTAAATCGAGGCTAATTAGACTATATTTTAGAAGAACTACGGCACAGAACAGCCAGCCAAGTCTCCCCACCCTGAGCTTTGAAAATGAACCAGTGATGGTGAGAATTATCTCACGGATATCTCATAAATTGGATTTCTGCTTGTATTCCTTCTTGCAAAGAAGGGGAGGGATGCTATTGAGGTGTCCACATCTAATGTCCATTCTAGCGTCTCAGTTGGATGTGGATAACAACAAGGTTATAAATTTTTTTGCACTTTTAGATGTAAATCTACATGAGTAGAGGCACAGTCTATTTTTATCCTTATCTGATTGGATGTGAACATCTTTAAATCAATTCATAGAAAAAAATACACATCTAAATCAGTAGGTAACGCAAAGCTACATCCGTCATAACAAGCATGAAATTCAAATCTGTATTAATGCATTGTGATTAGATTGAGATGTGGGATTACTCGTCATCTTGGGGCAGCAGTGGCTCAGCAGTAGTGGTCGACCCATGATTGGAGATCAGTGGTTCAATTCCCACTCCCGCCGGCGCCAAGCCATCCTCAGAGTGTGAGCTGACAGTGGGAGGTGTCACCTCACCCCCCAGCCACTGCCGAGGCGCCCTTGAGCGAGGCGCCCTTGAGCAAGGCGCCATCTTCCTTACAAGCTGCTAATTTGGAGTTATGGGAAAGAGTAGTGGAAGCTAGACTAAGGGCAGAAGTGAGCATTTGTGAGCAGCAGTATGGTTTCATGCCAAAAAAGAGTACTACAGATGCAGTATTTGCTTTGAGGATGTTGATAAAGTATAGAGAAGGCCAGAGGGAGCTGCATTGGGTTTTTGTAGATGTGGAGAAAGCTTCTGACAGGGTGCTCAGAGAGGAACTGTCGTATTGTATGAATAAGTCTGGAGTGGCAGAGAAGTATGTTAGAGCGGTGCAGGACATGTATGAGGACTGTAAGACAGTGGTGAGGTGTGCTGTAGGTGTGACAGAGGAGTTCAAGGTGGAGGTGGGACTGCATCAGGGATCAGCTCTGAGCCCCTTCTTGTTCGCTATGGTGATGGACAGGCTGACAGACGAGGTTAGGCAGGAATCTCCATGGACTATGATGTTTGCAGATGACATTGTGATCTGCAGTGAGAGCAGGGAACAGGTGGAGGAGAAGCTAGAGAGGTGGAAGTTTGTCCTGGATTGGAGAGGAATGAAGGTTAGCCGCAGTAAAACAGAGTACATGTGTGTGAATGAGAGGGACCCAAGTGGAAGAGTGACGTTACAGGGGGAAGAGATAAAGAAGGTGGAGGATTTTAAGTATTTAGGGTCAACAGTCCAGAGCAATGGAGAGTGTGGAAAAGAGGTGAAGAAGAGTGTACAGGCAGGATGGTACGGGTGGAGAAAAATGTCAGGTGTGATGTGTGATAGAAGAGTTTCAGCTAAAATGAAAGGAAAGGTGTAAAAAAACTGTGGTGAGACCAGCGATGTTGTTTAGTCTAGAGACATTGTCACTGAGGGAAAGACAGGAGACAGAGCTGGAGGTAGCAGAGATGAAGATGCTGAGGTTCTGTCTGGGAGTGACCAGGAAGGATAGGATCAGGAATGAGTACATCAGAGGGACAGCACATGTTAGAGGTTTTGGAGATACAGTCAGAGAGGCCAGACTGAGATGGTTTGGACATGTCCAGAGGACAGTGAATATATTGGTAGAAGAATGCTGGGTTTTGAACTGCCAGGCAGGAGGCCTAGAGGAACACCAAAGAGGAGGTTTATGGATGTAGTGAAAGAGGACATGAAGGTAGTTGGTGTGAGAGAAGAGGATGCAGAAGACAGGGTTAAATGGAAGCAACTGATTTGCTGTTGTGATCCCTTAAGGGAAAAGTCAAAAGGACAAGAAGAAGAATACAAAACAAATACAGGTATACTACCAAACAAAGTCCAATATATAAACACAGGTGGGAAATAATACTGGGGTCAAGTTCCCTGGAAAGTTTACTTCCTTCCTAATGTAGAAGATAGTACAACACAATGTTTGATCTTTTTCTGGTTACAATGCAAACTACCACTTGATCAAACACGGACTACAGATACTTGCATGTATTGCAAAATCTGGACTCTCTGGGACCTGATATTTTTCACACATGACCTGTAAAATTGTATTTGGATCTACATTACGATCACATCATATGTGATCTCCCTCTGAGGCATCGTCTTTCATGGATTTTTTGACTCTATTCAGCTGTACCACTGGGCTCCTCTGACCACTGATCAAAGTGTTATGATAGTCATGGTGTGCTGTTGGCCAGCTGATGGGGCTTGTGGACACAGGAACACAGAGTTAATCTGTTCATCTGCTTGTGCTCTCATCTCCTACACTCTTAGATTCCCACTGCCTCACATGTCTTCCCTTCTCCATGAACCTAATAGACTCCATAAATCATCAGACTGTTTCTGATGTGGCTGACGGAGACACGAGATTGTTACAGAGATGTATTACCAAGCCAGAAAATGCACCCACCTTTATTTTGCATTTGTGTCAGGCCCGGCTGGTGCGCAGCTGTTTAGGCATCAATCAAACAAGGAAACTCGATTAGGCCCTGTGCAGTCAGCATGTGGTCATATTTGACTAATCGTTGACCACGATTGCCCTGAAACTGGATTGTGTTGATTCCACCATGTGTCCTAGATTGTTAACAATGCTGTCAACAGACAACAGCCCTGTTTACTTTCATCAATGTAAATAAATTCTTTCATTTACATCCCTTTTAACTGGAAACATCAATAGTTTAATGCCTGCAGGCCTGTATTCCTTTCTTAAATTTTGTTTTGTGTTTCATAATGTTCTCCTGAAACCCTAGAAGGTGTTTGATCTTCTGTTCTGCATGTGGTCCAGACAATTATATGCCCTCAGCATATCAAGTGGTTCAACAATGGCATGTTGTGCTTCTGGCCTTGACTTCTATTTGAATATCATCTGTCAGGCAGGACAAGTGGAGACCTGCTCCAACAGAAAATGCCCATGGCATCTGAAATTACACTGCAATTTTTATGTCATCTGTAATCGTTCAGCATTCACTCGTATCCTCTGACAGCCATTAATTATCAGTACTTTTTGTCTCTCCTCCTCTGCCTTAGAACTCTACCTGAATCCTCTGAGTATTCAATAACAATGTTAGCTTTGATACTGAAGAGAGATCTCCTTGACAGGATGCATTATCATATAGGTGTGAGGTGTTTTCAGAGAATGGAAACATTAAAGATGGGATAATACGCATATATGTGGTGGTAAGAAGTAGCTATACAGCTAAAACTGAGCCATTTCAAGGTGTTGATATAACAGTACACACAATTTTCCTCCTTTAAAACCCTATTGGACACAGCTAATTTTGAGGCCAAATGAAAGAATAACACAGTATTAATTTTCACTTGAATCGGGAGCCAAACACAACACTGTGGGGCCAAAAAGTGTCCCTACACGCACAGACAAAGTTGATGCAGATCATGAAAATGTGTAAAACACTCTATCCACATAGACACATTGTTAAACTGTATTGCATGGCATACAATAGAAAACATATGGATTTGGTCATTTGTTTAAAAGGCTGCTTGTAATTAATGATTGTTTGCAAATCTTTGTCAATGTTCATAATCTCCTTTTACTTTTTGATGTTTTAGTCATAACACTTTTAATAATGTTAGATGTGTTCTTCTTGTAATCACTAAGCCTGTATCACATGGCTACAGGTGTTAGATTTATGCTTTCTTGACATTTTTCTTTTATTTACTTGCATACTTCCAGTATTTTACTGTTATTTTTTAATTATAGCTTAGCTCCAATAAAAGCTGGCTATCACTAAGACAGAGACAGAAGTAAAATGAATATACAGTACATAAATTCCACTGGGATTATTTCTTCAGTATAGAAAATATTTTCCATGAAGTGTTAAGTTGGGATACAGTATATCAAACCTGAACAAAATAAAACTCACAGAATGTGTGAAGATAGATACTACTGGAAGTAACTGTGATTCGACTTTCATGTTTTACACATTCTCCTTCTAAGACAGTCTGAGGTGGAAGGCAAACATTTAAAACAGGAAACACAATTAGATTCAGGAGTTGGACAGCATTTCTTCCTGGGCTGGATAATCAGTAGGCCTGCAAAAATGTGTTTTTTATAATGGCATCAATTTCACTCAAGCAATAACCTGAGTTCCATACAGTGTAATCACAACACTGGAATTATTAATGATTAAAAATCAATCTCTCTTCAATCCTGCTTGATTGTTTGTATCTGTGGAGCTTATCAACGATGCAGAGAACCACGACCATTATGTAAGAGTAACATTAATCAGAAGTGACACATGTAAACTTCAGATTTGTGTCAAATCCTAAGAAACAAAAGGGCAACAGGAACAAATAAAATTTTACTGATTGAAAATAATTTTTACAAATGTTCCCACAAGGCCAAACATGTCAAGTAATGGAATTCCTGTTAAAACAAATCTTTTAAATATATATATATAATGTGAAGCTTACACCTGTTTATTGTTGCTTATTTAAATTGCTTTTTGTGTCTTCTACCTTCCTGTTAAGCCACAGAAAATGAAACAAAAATTTTAAACTGTACTGCTTTATATTCCTCTGAGGAGTACAGGATTAATCTCTAAATCACCACATCTGTCCACATCATGCAGCTGTTGCTATGGGGAGTCCTCTGTTCTAGGAATGAGCACTGACTGCACCATAGCACAGTTTACACATGTTAACATCAAATCCAGTAAATTTACACTCCATATGCACACACACATGTATATTATATTTCTTTCATATCAGTATGCACACAGATATACTTGCTGCTCTTACATTATCTAAACTGTTTTTTGTTCAAAATATATCAGTGTGATTGATAAGTGCCAAATTAGTATTAATATTAATGACGTATTAGGAAGAAAAGGGGATTTATATGAGCAGTTTACATTCAGTAATTATTTAGTGGTATTAGCACGACTCTGAATCAGTCACAAGACAGCTGACAAATATTTGAAAATGGTTTGAATAATAACCACATTGGTTTGGTTTAGTCCTGAAGGAGCAGTCGAGGGCTTTAATCATACACTGTTGTCACAGAATGTTTAAAAACAGTAAAGATGTCTGATGTGTACAATCAGCAACCGCATTTACAACCAATTTCATCCATCATAAAAATGCACACTGGTGATTCTTATCTGTTGTACAATCAAAAGCCCTTTTAAAATATGCATCATGAACCTCAGTGTTACAGCGCTGGATGTCAGAACATGAGCCTCATCTGGACCACATCTGGACATCATCAGGCCTCCAGCCAGCAGAGGGGGGAGGCGCGAAACAGCCTCACATGGAGCACGAGGGTCCTCTGCAGAGGAAATTAAGGAAACAAAGGTGTGACACCTGGGTGAGCCAGCGTCACCTTAGGTTTCACTTCATTTTCTGTTTAAGCTTGTCCAGATGAGCACGGACTCATCTCAAAGAAAAAGGCAGCCATGGAGTGAAAGCCATGTGAAAAAAGCTGAGGGATCATCATATAAATTAAAGCATCATGTGTTGAAATAGGGTTTTCTTTAATTCAGCACTGGTTTTCTTCCTCTTTAATGAACTTAGACTACAGAAAACTGAATTAGACCAGCCGCTATCACTTGGCATCAGCACATATCTATTTCGACAAATTCCAAAGTCTTTTTGACTTTCGTTTTAGGTTATTTAATACTTCCTGTATTTCACAGTGAGAGTCTGGTCTCGAGAAGCAGGTAAACCAGTACAAGATGGAGGAAGGGCATCATGATTACTGGGTGTACCTAATACATATTGGACAGCTATTTTCTTCTTTCATGTAGTGATATCATCCACATGCCACATTGCAAATGGTCTTCGGATCCAGTGACCACTAATTCAAAAATTGCTTCATGAAACCACGATCAGAAAATGCTGTGTGTTACCTTAGAAAGATGTCTTCATAGCAGTCATCTCATACTGGTGAGCTGGATGCTTTATTCTGGTAGTTCCCTGGTATCATATTATCACAGAAAATATAAAATATAATGTTCTGCTTCGTTTTTGTTTTTGTTTTTTTCCCAAAAAGATACTTCTCTGTGCTGTTTAGAAACGCTGTCTATCCAGGGGGGCTCTTTTCTGACACTTAGCAGTGTCCAAGCTGTTCCTGTTTAGCCTGTTGACATCATGTTTGATACAAGTCTTGTTCCAACTTTCTTGTTTGGGTTTTTGTGGCACGGTCATCCACATGCCACTCTGCAGGAGAGCTCAACTAACAGGGTCTTCATGCTTGTCACCACAAGTTTGCAGGCAGCACCAAGGGCAGTACCGTAAAAAATAAAAACTCTATTAATGGAAAATCAGCCTGCTTGGTCATTACTTCCTGGAGACTGATTCTAATCAAACCGTAAGGAGAACAGTTTTGCATAGTGACTTTTATATTTATGGTGAATGGGTTCAAATAAATGTCTTAACTAGCAGTTTCTCTTTCTGTTTTGACTTGTGTATGTTTCAGACCATCAATAGTTTCCTTCCTCCCACTGTCCACAGACAGAATATGGTAAACTGGAGACTCCAAATTGGCCATACTGAGCTTTAGTGTGTTTATCTCTCTACCCAACGACGAAATTACGGCCTGTTCAGGGTGTGCTCCCCCTCTTGCCCTATGTCATATGGGATTAGGCTCGAGCTCTTCCATGGCCTCGCGAAGAATAAATGGACAGAGAAAACAAATGAATAAATGTTGGCAAACATTTATAGTTTCATAGGAAATTTAAATACAAACCATCTAAAAAAATAATCTACTTCTGTTATCTTTTTGTCACCTAAACTCAACATCTTACATGTAAAAGACTTCTGTCATCCGTCAGCGTTCTGTACCACATTGGGGTCTGTTGTATTGTGTGAAGTGACAGAGCATGAGGGATACATGAGCTGGAGCCACAGGGTCAGAGCAGGCGTGCTTTTACTCCCAAAACTGGCCTCATTTAGCTACGGCTAATGTAGTGTGAGTGGAGGTTTATTGTGATGAGGTGTTGGAGGACAAGAGTTAATACATATTCAGCAACATGACAAAGTGCTTATTGATAACAGAGTAAGGAATTAATATTAAATCAACCCATAACTCTGATGCATTTTAACAGGCTAGAATATATATATATATATATTTATTTTGTAATTTATTTATTTTTTTAGTATTGTTGAAACAATATTGCTGCTTTTACGCTGTCAGATGACCGGTTTGGTGCAACAATCTTCTGTCATGTATAGATATTGTATGAACCGACGGTAATGGGGTGTCTTTCAAGAGTCTGAGATACAGAGAACTTTCTTTCTGCAGGAATAGTATCCTTGTTTCGTTCCGTCTTTCCCTGTTATGATTTCCCCTCATACGAACACCCATTTTGTTCTGTATATGCACGTGGGGATGGAGAACAAGGCTCCACTGAGTGACTGATTTATGTTCACATCTGGAGCTGCACTCGCTGATGAGGAGGTTATACATGTGCAGCGTTCTATTCTAAATCTTTCCTTGCAACACATGCTCTGCACACCATTATTCTGGTAGGCAGGTATGCACTTGTGTCTACATTCTCAAATCTAAGTCACGTTTGTGTATCTGTGCTTGAGTGTGCTTATTTATCTGTGTCAATACATTGTTTATGGCAGAAAATACACCAATGAAGGAGAGACGATAAAAGTACTGAACTGCAAGTTGGTGGTCTTATGGGTATAGACACCAGTTTAATACAAGAAATGCTGAGCATGGGATTGCATCTTCTAGTGGTTTATTCAACACTGTGAGCTACAATAGCATTTTAATCCATTTCAAACAATTGGACTAGGGTCTTTTTATCCTTAAGCGACATAATTTATTCCTCTAAAAGCAAACTTCTGTCACATTGCTTTAAGAACCATAACAAAAGATGAAACAGATTTTCTGAGGATTTAACCTGAGTTCATGTCTTTGGTATAGGGGGTGGGGGTTGAGTTGGAGCTTGAAATGGAAACTAATCCAATGTGAAATGGGCCTTGAGGCCAATTCACCGGACCTGTCCAAAAGGGAAACATATCACACTCAGAGAAGAGTCTGATGTCACTGGAATCTGTGGGAGAGAAACCTGACATGTTCCCTCAAGTGGCTGTTGACAGCACTTAAATTTATTGTTCCTCATTATTTGTGTTCCATGATGAGGTATCAACAATCTCAATAAGGGAGTCAGAGTAACAGCCAAAGCACTCATAAATAATGCAAGTGCTGGACTGGATACAGGCTGAATGGAGGGTCCACAAGCTACAAACCTAAAGTGAGCCCCCAAAGAGACTTTACAGAATGAGCTTAGAGAGGTTAAAAGGCCTGTCAACAATATAAACAACATCCTGAGTAAAGAAAGGGGGGCCCACTGGTGTTTTAATCTCCCCCTTTTTTCCCCGTGCTCCAATTCTTTACAGCTTTTGCAGAAATTTGCGACCGCGGTCAGTTTCTGTGCTTGCAGAAACAAAAAAGAGCATTCTCTTGCTTTTGAATTCTTCTCCTGCACCCGGTTCTAATCCTCATCTGAAGTGACTCTCCAAAGAGCTTAAGGCATCTTGAAGGTCACACACAGCATTGTTCAGGCTGACACAAACACAACAACCAGAGAACTTTGTAGTGTGCAGCAATGTGGCTCAGGAGTAAAGCTGCTCATGCACAATTGGAGGAGTAAGACTTGAAATGTTGTGTCACGTCACACAAGTTCATTTCAGCCTAGATCCTCAGAAACTTTAGATTTTTTTTTTAAATTGAGGTGAAGTGATTTGCATACATTAATACTTTCTATTTGTGGACAACCTGATATTGGTTTGTTGCACATCTCTATTTCTAACAGATTAACACGTTTATTTTCACTTCACCCCCACCTCTTGTCCACCATTCATCTTCCCACATGGACACATAAACACTCATCCATTAGCTTATCTTCATGGACGTATCGACCACTAGATTTTCTGTGATACAATAAATTCATGGCAGACAACGAACCCCTCTCTGCTGTTACCAGCTCATCAGGTTTTCTGATGTTGGAAGAGTTGAAAACTCATTTCCTACTCAATAAAGTTGAATAATTGATGCTTGCAGCACTCATTACTCTGTTCAGGACCAGAGGAACTGCCAACATGGAATTGTTTATTGTTGGAATGGTGGTCAGTGTTAATGGCTTGGGTTAATCCAGCTTCTTGTTTGCATTATATGACATATATATTGCACATCTAAAAGGTGATAAATAAAGCTCCTCCATCATTCACTGTGTTTATGATTAAACATTATTGGATGAATCTGATGATAAAGCAGTGGCACAAATAGTATCTAAGTGTAATTTTATTGATAAAAACACTTTTTTCAAATTCACTTAGTCAATTGTAAAATCCAGTGTTCAAATAAAAAGATCAAATAGCAATAGTGCAATGAAATTTTAAAAAAATCAATGAAATTCAATGATTTGTGGATTTTGATGCCAAAACCCTCCCCTACACAAAATGTAATTTTTTTCATAAATTAAAAAAAAAAAGATGAAAAGATGTTGACAACTTTTTGTGCACAAGTAAAGAAAGACAAACCAAAACCATGTCACACACCACCTCCAACACAAGCAGGGGTCAGCTTTTAAACTCCAGATTCAGAGGTGGAGTTGTACTGATTCCAAATTAAATATTTAAAATGGTGAAATGCAGGAGCCACATTCTTTTTGTGATTTTGTCCTGATCACCTTTAAATGATTCTGGCAGGGAGATGGACAGCTGTCACATATAGGTACACACTGAAGTCAAGGAGGGAAGTCTCCTCCTTACAGTAGCTCCACGGTGTCCTGTTAGTTGTGGCAGACTGTCCCATGAGACCCTCATTAGCAGAGCAGTGATGAGTGAGCCTGAGTGAGAGCTGTGTGGTGGAGGGCCACTGGGGGCCCCGTGGAGGGCGACCATGCCATTGCGTCGGCGTGGCCAAGAGGATGGGGCAGTGAACTTGAAAGAGCAGGGGACACAGTGGGGGTAGAGAATCTCTCCAGCGGCACTTTTAGTCCAGATCAGGTGTCAGCACCGCATGCCAGAGTTTATATAGCATTGGGCAACAAGTTGTGAGGAAATTCGAGCCTCTTTGAGGTGGCGGGTTGGCTTTCCTCACACTCAGGCAGGCTCCAAGCCCCTGTTTCCTCACTACATCATCCCAACCTCACCTTTTGCCCACCAGTGGCAATCCTGTCCAGCATTAACTCTCAGGTTTCACAGGCATGGCGGGTAAAGCCCTCTGACGACAGGCTTGTCGGCATCGTATGAAGAAGAAAGAGGATCATCTGACGTGAGCCGCTCCCTGGACATGGTGTGTGTGGAATGCTCCAAAGAAAGGACATCACCGCTTCTAAGAGGACGACACCACGAATGTCAGTCCCTTCATGTGTGCAAGAACTTGTAAGAGTAATCTAAAAAATGATCAGCGAGGAATGCAAAATATTTTATATTGGTAATTGTGGATGAAAATGGCAGGCGAATGAAAAAGGACACACTTGATTAGTGATCCCTCTCACAGTTGCTCATGTTGACCCAGATTGATAACCTCACTTGAACAGTACAACTCACAGTGAAGTCAACTGAATAGCTGCCATCTGGCTGTGGCAAAAGAAGTATCCTGAATAGTCACATCTCCAAGAGTGACCTGGTGTCAACAAACAGGACTGCTATGTTCACTGTGGCTGCATAAAAATAAGATGAATACGAAATAAAACAGAGTTTGCTGAGTTCAGTGTATATTCAAAATTAAGTAAATACATTTCAAAAGCAGTTCATTGGAATCTCATTTGTGACAAGAATAGGGAAAAACTTTTAAAGTTTGGTAAGTCACTCAACTTGAGCCACACTTTTTAGTCGGTGGTGTTGTGTAGACTGAAGTGACCCCATTATACTAAACTCCATATTATATGAACACACTTTGATGTGTTTCGTTTTTGCTACTCAACAAGGCATTTCCTGATAGCAGAAGATGTATGAGCTCTGGTTTAAGTGTGAGGATGAAGTCTTTTCCACTTTGAGGAATGACCTCCATTCACTTGGAGGCAAAAGTGAGAACACAGAAGATATGGTTGCTCCTTGAACTACACTTGATTTAGTGCAGTCTAACATTTCTTTCAAGTGCCATCCTGTTTTATCGGGGTGCATTATGTTATCAGTTGTACCAGGCACCCAAAGGCATCTCACTATGATGCTTATATGACTGAGATGATATGGATGATATATTAATGAGGACTATTAATAGTAATTAAAAGATAAAATGCTTTCACGGATAGATCTGAAGTGCTTTGTTAGCCTTTAAAAACAACCCTCTCACATACAAAAGTGTATGACAGGAAATCTCATAAACAAATCCAAAAATAAATTATCCTGATTTGAAGACATAGTTCAGAGGATGTAAATATTGCTTTAAAGTGGTTTACACATGGAGGTGAGAGTTATTGGTTTGTCCAGTGAGGGGCTGGAAATGAATACAGAAATAATAGACGCTCACATTCACCATCCCAGTGATGTGTTACCCTTCTGTCTGCATTTCTTTCTGTTGCTTGAAGTTACATCCTCAATGTTTTTACCTTATGTTCACACTGCTAATGTTCAAATGTGTTACCTGAGTGACCAATTCAGGACTACATTCAAAAAAAGAACTCTTTCCACTTGACTTAGCTTACACTAAGTGAGGAAGACACAGGTTGCCTTAAATTCATCTGCGTCGTTCGACTGAAGAAACCAGGAAACTCAAATTTGTCTTTCCATTCCAAACAGATTGATTTACTGTTGATTGAAGAAACAATTACACATACTTGTAAATGTCCTCCACAGTATGTTTTTCCAGCTTGGTGAGCATATGAGTAGTAAACACATTTGCTTTGCTATCCTGGCTGCCTGGAGAGGAGAGTTGGTGCCTGGTTAGGTCATGCATGACTGAGTCGAGATGATAACCCGCGACCATAGCGTGTCGTCTCTCTGGACTTTACGTCTGCAGTTGGATTCCACCCAACTCACTTGAAGATAAGATGTCTGAGGAAATCAAAACAAAAACCCAGATCTGATTGCTCTCTTTACTTTGTCAGCTTTGGCAGAATGGTCTCAGATAAGGCCAGTCCATCATACCATAAAAAGCAACAACACTGATCTGTCTGTCTGCAGGTCTGTTTTCTGTTTCTTCTAGATCCTCCTTCAAGGATCTCAACAACTGACTCGAGATTCGGACTGCTGTTGTTGAAAGAGAACATGAACTACAGTTGCACATTTGCTTTGCTACTTTACGGTAGTGCAACATATTGGGATAAGTAGCAATGAAGTATCTATGAGTTGTCAATGTTCTTTCTTTCATGTCCATCGTGTACTACTGATGTTTGTCCTTGAAGGTTGAATCTGAAGCAAATTAACTTTTGTTTTGGGTATGAAGATGTTTCACCATTGATCCAAAGGTTTCTTTAGTTCTAACTGATTGGTGGGGAGCTGACTCAACTATTAAAGTGTAGCCTTAACAACTATCACTGTGTTCTCAGAATTGAAGAAACTCTAGAATTAGTATTAGAAACTTCTGAACAGAAGTCAATTTTCTTAACATTCGCCTACAAGAGTTACCATGACCAGGGTGAATGGGAATCTCCATCAACGCTGATGGTCTATATTTCCAAATATGTGATCGTTTGTTTATGAGTACCAATTTGAAGCAGGCAAGTTTAACGATCCCTTTAAAATGTTCTTAAAACCATTAAGAACCATAATAACATTCCAGTTTCAACTATTTTTTGAGAAAGAAAGAGCCTCGCGTGAAATGAAATCTGGGTGCTCCGAATGTTATCAAGTGGATCTACCTCAAATACCCCCATTCTTTCTATGCAACAACAAAGGGATGCTCCGCTGATAATCTGTATTCCGTGCATTGACAGTGAAAGGGACGGGGGGAGGGGGGCTATGAGTCAACATATTCAGTGGTTGTTGATAGTGTTGTAGGGATGGGGGCACTTTTGTTTGAAGTGGCTGATAAGTAAGACAGATCAGAAAGAAAAGGAATGAGAGTCCAGCAGTGCCCACCAAGCAGAGAGCAGGCAAAGCAATGGCAAAACACCAATGTCACTGCCATCAGACTGCATGCAGGTTGATTGCTGACATTAAATGAAACCTGTGTTTATAATCTAAGATTTATCTTTAGAGCAGAAAGGAACATAAAACTATACTTGATGCTTTGTTTACAATTGCTGTGAAAGAATTTGGGAGATTGAAAAAAATCTAATTGAACCCTGACAGATTATTAGTGTTGTCAATATAATAATTGAGGGGTTTTTTTTTCTGTAGCTGTCTCTCTTATTAAGGTTTAACATGGTGATTGTGAGAGGAACTTGCTAAACCGGTAAATCTGAAAGATTAAGTGAAGTTCAATCATTTTCATCCACCAGCACATCTAAAGGACACAAATTAATGCCTTACATCTTATTTGTAACAGTAGGGAAGAAGTCAGTGCTCCCTGTACTCACCTAAACTCACTAAAATCTAAAAGTTCCTTAAGAATCAAGTTAATGATCAAATAAGAACGATACGCCAGGACACAAGGTGCGATTTGCTGGGGGGATCATCCTTCCCTCTGGTTTTTATATTTCTACTTCTGCTGAATGAATTTATCCTCAGGAGGTGTACACTGAGGTATTCCACTGCACTTATGTGAATGATGTGCATCATGCTATGACATGCCACTTTATGTTTGATTACTCTGTTTTATTTCTATTAATCTAAACAAGAATTAGCCTTGTCGATTTCTTATTTTTTTCATGATTTCACCCCCCCCCCCCGTTTTTTGACAAATTGAACCCTGCATATATGAAATATAATGTGTTCATGAATGAGTTTAAGTTTTAGATTGAAGTTTATCAATTTGAACAGAGCCAGGCTGACTGTTTCCTCTGATTCTGGCATCGTACATATGTAATGTAAGAGCAATGCACTTCTTGCCAACTCTTACCACTAAAGCAAATAAGCATATATATCAGCATTTTGCACCAGTCCATGTAGCCACAAGAGGACACAAGCCAGTGTCTTATTGTGCCGGTCCCAAGCCCAGATAAATACAGAGAGTTGCTTCAGGAAGGGCATCCGTCGTAAAACTTTTGCCAAATCAAACATGCGAATCAAACCTATGACTTCCATACCGGATCGGTCGAGGCCCGGGTTAACGACTGCCATCGGTGCTGTTTTTAATTTTTTAAAATTTTATTTTATAAACTGGTTTGATCCCCAAAGGGAAATTAAGAACGCACACTCTAGCTAATGATTCAAACGCATGCATACATATATATATATATATTTGTGAGTACAGGCCCCTGTATCACACACACACACAAGGGTGCCTGTAGGCATGCAGGGGAGGTAGAGTGGTTGGCAGCTCCTTCTTGGTGTGCCTCAAATGAGCAATTTGTAAAGGGGACGGCACCTTGCACCCTTGCTGGGTTTTTTGGGGGGGGCGGTAGCGGGAATCGAACCGCCGATCTTAAATCATAGGATGACCCGCTCTACCGCCCGCTTTACCACTGAGCCACTGCCGCCCCATTTTGACCTACAGGGTGCCGGTGGAAATTGGACTACTGTTAGTCGAAGAAAGAGAAGAGGAAAGTGTGATCGTAGGAAGAGAGAGAAGAGGAGCGCCAAGAGTATAGGACTGAGAGTAGGGACGTTGAATTTTGGAACTATGACAGGAAAAGGTAGAGTTGGTTGACATGATGCAGAGGAGGAAGGTAGACATACTGTGTGTCCAGGAGACCAGGTGGAAAGGTAGCAAGGCTAGAAATTTAGGAGCAGGGTTCAAGTTGTTCTATCATGGTGTAGATAGGAATAGAAATGAAGTAGGAGTTATCTTGAAGGGGGAGTTTGTTAGGAATGTCCTGGAGGTAAAAGGAGTGTCAGATAGAGTGATAAGTGTAAAGCTAGAAATCGAAGGTGTGATGCTCAATGTTGTTAGTGAGTATGCTCCACAGGTAGGATGTGAGCTGGAGGAGAAGGAGAAATTCTGGTTGGACTTTGACGAAGTAATGCAGAGCATACATGGTAGGCGAGAGTGTAGCCAAACCGCATAGCATGGTGGTGTGTAGGATGACTCTGGTGGTGAGGAGGATGAAGAGGGCAAAGGAAGAGCAGAGATGAAATGGTGGAAGCTGAAAAAGGAAGAGTGTTGCATGACTTTTAGGACAGAGGTAAGACTGGCTCTGGCTGGTTAGGAGGTGCTTCCAGATGACTGGACAACTACAGCTAATGTGATCAGGGAGACAGGTAGGAGAGTACTTTGTGTGTCATCTGGAAGGAAAGTAGATATGGAGGCTTTGTGGTGGAATGAGGAGGTACAGGAGTGTATACAGAGAAAGAGGTTAGCTCAGAAGAAGTGGGACACTGAGAGGATTGAGGAGAGTAGACAGGAGTACAGGGAGATGCAGCGTATGGTGAAGGTAGAGGTAGCAAAGGCCAAACAAGGGGCTTGTGATAACTTGTATGCTAGGTTGAACAGTAAGGAGAGAGAGACTGATCTATACAGGTTGGCAAGACAGAGAGATAGAGATGGGAAGGATGTGCAGCAGGTTAGGGTGATTAAAGATAGGGATGGAAGTCTATTGACAGGTGCCAGTAGTGTGATGGGAAGACGGAAAGAGTACTTTGAAGAGTTGATGAATGTGGAAAATGAGAGAGAACAAAGACTAGAAGAGGTGACTGCTGTGGACCAGGAAGTAGCAACGATTAGTCAGGATGAAGTGAGGAGCGCATTGAAGAGGATGAAGAGTGGAAAGGCATTCGGTTCTGATGATATACCTGTAGAGGTTTGGAAGTGTCTAGGAGAGGTGGCAGTAGAGTTTTTGACTGGGTTGTTCAACAGGATCTTAGATAGTGAGAAGATGCCTGAGGAATGGAGGAGAAGTGTGCTGGTGCCCATTTTTAAGAAAAAGGGAGACGTGTAGAGTTGTGGCAACTACAGAGGAATAAAGCTGATGAGCCATATATTGAAGTTATGGGAAAGAGTAGTGGAAGCTAGACTAAGGGCAGAAGTGAGCATTTGTGAGCAGCAGTATGGTTTCATGCCAAAAAAGAGTACTACAGATGCAGTATTTGCTTTGAGGATGTTGGTAGAGAAGTACAGAGAAGGCCAAATGGAGCTGCATTGTGTTTTTGTAGATCTGGAGAAAACTTATGACAGGGTGCCCAGAGAGGAACTGTTGTATTGTATGAGGAAGTCTGGAGTGGCAGAGAAGTAAGTTAGAGCGGTGCAGGACATGTATGAGGACTGAAAGAAAGTGGTAAGGTGTGCTGTAGGTGTGACAGAGGAGTTCAAGGTGGAGGTGGGACTGCATCAGGGATCAGCTCTGAGCCCCTTCTTGTTCGCTATGGTGATGGACAGGCTGACAGACGAGGTTAGACAGAAATCTCCATGGACTATGATGTTTGCAGATGACATTGTGATCTGCAGTGAGAGCAGGGAACAGGTGGAGGAGAAGCTAAAGAGGTGGAGGTTTGTCCTGGAAATGAGAGGAATGAAGGTTAGCCACAGTAAGACAGAGTAAACGTGTGTGAATGAAAAGGGCCCAAGTGGAAGAGTGAAGTCACAGGGGGAAGAGATCAAGAAGGTGGAGGATTTTAAGTACTTAGGCTCAACAGTCCAGAGCAATGGAGAGTGTGGAAAAGAGGTGTACAGAAGTGTGTACAGGCAGGATGGAACGGGTGGAGAAAAGTGTCAGGTGTGATGTGTGATAGAAGAGTTTCAGCTAAAATGAAAGGAAAGGTGTACAAAACTGTGGTGAGACCAGCGATGTTATTTGGTCCAGAGACAGTGTCACTGAGATAAAGACAGGAGACAGAGCTGGAGGTAACAGAGATGAAGATGCTGAGGTTCTCTTTGGGAGTGACCAGGAAGGATAGGATCAGGAATGAGTACATCAGAGGGACAGCACATGTTAGAGGTTTTGGAGATAAAGTCAGAGAGGCCAGACTGAGATGGTTTGGACATGTCCAGAGGAGAGAAATTGAATAAAGTATATTGGTAGAAGGATGCTGAGTTTTGAACTGTCAGGCAGGAGGCCTAGGGGAAGACCAACGAGAAGGTGTATGGATGCAGTGAAAGAGGACATGAAGGTAGTTGGTGTGAGAGAAGAGGATGCAGAAGACAGGGTTAGATGGAGGCAATTGATTTGTTGTGGCGACCCCTGAAGGGAAAAGCCGAAAGGAAAAGAAGATCAACATTTTGCACTAGTCACTTAAAGATCCATTGCAAACTTTGCTTTAAATCCATAAAACATGGATTCCTTTCTGCTGTGCATTTTGTTATTACCATGGCAACAGTGACATGTTCTTGTTTACAATTTCAGCATCATGCCACAAATGTCAGTAAAGGGACTGTCGTTTCAGAGAAATGCAACACTGAAGCACAGATTCTTCCTGCACAGTCCCCTTAACATTTGATATATTTTTACATGCCCTGTCCCGAGCCAACTGGATGTGTTCCAAGTGACATTATAGGTTTCCACAATGTTATCCAATTCTTAGCATTCCCAAGAAAAGGCAATGTTTTCAAAACAAGAAAAGGCAATAATTTTTAAAAAATGACTTTACATGCTCTAAAATGGAAGGAGGTTCTCAGACAGTGGAAAGAACTGAGTATTTGAAGTATATACGTAAGGTCGTGGGAAATTTCTGTCATCAGAGCAGGCACTTTGAAACTTGACAGTCGTCATGACAAGCAGGAGATGTAACATTGTGCAGATGTAGAAAGACAAATCTTCAAGGGATGACAGAAAAATATTCTCAGAGTCAAGCACTTGAAACAATCCCCATTTATGTGTTTTGATGAGAGAAACATTCTGACTTCATTTGAAAGAATTTCTGACATATGGAGTCCATACAATTTTTGCCATGATGGGATGCATAGAGCTAACCTCTTTTTTGGCATGCTTCCAGTTTTAGAAATGTTTGAGAAGCCCTTTGTTTCAAGCTTTCATTGCATGGGTCAGACAATTCCACACCTTACTTTATATGTGCAACATTTAAACACACATGCAGGAACTGATGGATCCAAAATGTAGACCATGAGATTTATCAGCGGGGTGGTGGAAGCATATGGATGTGTGACTGTAATAATTATAAGCTTATTCACCATTTATACCATAGATTATTTTTCATAACCATGATCTTGACTTATACCATTGATTTTCTGTATATTTATACTACACACACACACACACGCACACGCACACGCACACGCACACGCACACACACATACACACACACACACACTCACACGCACACACACACACGCACACACACACATACACACACACACACACACAAACACACACACACACACATATACAGTATATCGATCATATGTGATGCTGATAACGCTAACATAGACCATGCTAGTGTTGTTATTTTTTCCGTCCAATGCCAGCTATTCATTCAATCATTCATCTTCTAAACCTGCTTCATCTGCTGCCGTGGGTCGCGGGTTGCTGGAGCCTATCCTAGCCGACTGGCGGCACACATATACACACACAAACACACACTTGTCTGGACTAGCCAATTAACCTCAAAACACTTGGAGTGGGGGGTGCGTTACGGTCTGGCCATCCGGGTAGATGCCGGCTTCGTGAGTTCGGTCCTAGTGAATAAAGCATCGGGGTTCCCCACACAACAACATGACAATCAAAGAATATACACCGCTATGTTTGATGAAGCCAAAACGGCTCCGCAAGTGAGAGACATGGACAAATGTAAAGCGGCCCAAACTTCAAGATACACGCCGGAAGCATGGCAGCATGAGGTTTTCATGTGAGCTTATTCAAATATATAAGTGGGGATATTTATATATATACAGTACTGTACTGTATATATATATGTGTGTGTGTGTGTGTGTGTGTGTGTGTGTGTGTGTGTGTGTGTGTGTGTGTGTGTGTGTGTGTGTGTGTGTGTGTGTGTGTGTGTGTGTGTGTGTGTATATACAGTATATATACAGTATAATACCATATTTTCATTAATTCAACAGTGCCCATGTTCACCAGCAAAAGAATGAAGATGAACAAACATTTTATGGCATTCAAAGGTTTTCATGAAAAGTGTTTGCTTTTGCATTTTTGTCAATGGACAAACAAACATGTACAGTAGTACCTTGAGATACAAGTTTAATCCATTCTGTCAGTGAGCTGTAAGTCAAACAACTCCTAGCTCAAACAAAGTTTCCTCATTTAAAACAGCTAAAATAATTTTTATCTGTTCCAGCCCTGTACAAAAGCCCCCAACCCCTGTAAACTATGTAAAAACTATGTTTTTTATGAACCAATAAACACACATACTTTGCTTGTACATAATTAATTATGTAGAAGTTACATAAACAATAATAAAGGATGAAAAGAAACACAAAAGTCAGGAGCACACACACCTTACGTCTGAGATTTAATCTCAGCTGATGTTGAATCTACCCACCAACTAGCAGTGATATCTCGTATTTTACTCATATGTCCAACAAAAATATGAACAGTGCAAAGGCGGTACAATCTAGAAAATAAAGTATAAAATCACCACACAGTTGATGTGGTGCTTCCTCAACCAGAGTTTAAAAAAAAAATCATTTCTGAAATACAAGAACAGCAATCTTCCCCATGTGGTTGCAGACCAAACAAATCAATCCCTGCCTCTACAGATCCTGGTCTTAGTGGAAAGAGAAATCATTATAACCTGTTTGGGTTGTTTTTTTTAAACTTCAACAGAATTTCTGAACCCCTGCAGATAATGACTTTATTCTTTCTTTTCTATATAACCCAATTACTATGTATTTTCTTTTTCTTTTAGCCTATGTCATATGACCATGTTATGACATTTTCTGTAGCAGCTCATTGAATGTGAAGTATGCCTCATTACAAACACTTTAAAACACGTAGGTCCCAACAATATCCTAACAGCATTCAGCATCTTGTCTATTTAAACGACTTGATCCCAATAAATTGTATGTTGAGCAGCTTAAAGTACTACTGTGTGTCCTTAAAGCAGATGGACTCTATATTGCTCTTAACATATGCATTTCCACTGGAAATGGGAAGGAGAAAACTACAACTGTAATTCATTAAGATCTCATAATGTGCTACGTTTTTGTTTTTTTTTCATTCTCAGATGAAGAATGCAAGAATATAAGTTGTCGCACACAGAGGTAATTCCTCTTCAAAAATTATGAACATGTGGTGGTAGTTTGCCATAATTTAGTGAGAAATGGCTCACACTGAATTCTAGTCATAAAATGAAGAAATTAAATTAAAGCTCTGCAGTTCTTGGGGTCCTATTAACATTTTTTGATATTTTAAATCCATCTCAAGCCTTTCTGGAGGCAACATTCAATTTGAGGTATATTGTTTCACTCTAAATAATTATTACATATGACTTCCTTCTAGTGGTCTGGCTGACTAACCTTTGCTTTGACAGACACAAATCCCTGCAGTCAGTGAAGTCGTGGAACATATGCACAGACAAGGGGGCGGAAAGAAGACATTGCAATGGAGATATTGTTCATTCTGCATACACATTTTGGGTTACCTTAAATATATGGGTCATTTTATATTTTTACTCAGTGGTCTCTCATTCCCATAAAAATACGGGTGCTAAAACAATTGTGGCACTCCATCTTGGCTTGTTATGCAGCCACATAGGCTGTGGCAGTTTTGCCAGTTTTTGTTGGACACTGTACATTCTGGGTTTTATTCAAAAGCATAGTGAGACATACAGAAGACAGACAATAAAATTGAAAGATCTTTCAGTGTGAAATGGCATTTGTTCATACTTGCACACACAAAGCCAACAAAAAGAGCCACATGTCATTCTCTTACCTTTTGTCTTAGCATTGCATGCCTGGCACTCCAACTATTTGTCTGCTTTGGCTATGGCCCGGCTGTTGTTTCTCTCTTGGCTCACGCTCTTGAGATAAGAACAGGAGAGGAATCAAGATAACGCAGAGGCCCAGACAACCCCCCCCCCCAAATCCCCTGAGAGCCAGCAGTGTGATAGTCTCATTCCAACCCTGATTTAGTGACTCTGACACTACATAATTACCCTGTAAGCAAAGATAATCACAATCTGTATCAATGAGCAATTAGTGTAGACATGGGCTGAAAGCTCCCCTGGGGATGCCAACTTAGATGCTAGCAGGGAAGCTCAAGGGGATGGCAAGGGAGGACCCGAGTAGCTCTGTGAGGCCTTTTGACAAAATGTTGTACCACAACTCAACAACTCTACTACCAATAAAACCTTTGTTCTGTCTGATTGACAGCATATGATCTCCAGCACCATGCTTCCGATGTTTGGAGTCATTCATTCATTCACTCATTCATTTTCTAACTACTTTGTTTGCTATGGTGGGTCATTGGGAGACAGAGCCTATCCCAGCTGACTGAGGGCGTAAGGCGGGGGACACTCCGGGCGTGGCGCCAGTGCACCACGGTAATTGGAATCAAAATGTGATCAAATCCTCTGTTTTGATTATAAAAATTGTGCCAGCTGTATACAAACTAAGAATGAACTTGGTTAATTCTCTGAGGCTAATGAACTAAGTTTGAGTATGTTCCTGCAAACAAAAGCTTCTTTATTCGTTCTGCTGTGGAATTTGTTTGTTTAATGACAGCTGCATGAGCCAGTTCTATGGGCGGCAAAGCCCTTTCACAAGCTCTTCAATGAGAGGAGTAAGTACTCAGACACTCATGATAATGTCCAACAGTATGACATTAGTGATTCACTGGACAAATTTGAGTTTAAAGCTTTAGGATGCAGACGTGTTAAAGTAGATTGATGTGCTCCTGTCTGAATGAAATGAGAAGCTGCCAAATTGTCATACTGGTTGGTACGCCTCTTCTAAAAGAGCTCCAAAATAGAGTTTTTTGGTGTGTTCAGTGCTGCATTTTTCTCAGTAAGAAAAACCTTCACTCTCCTGCTGTTAGAACCGCCCACTGACCTGTCATCTACTTCCTGACCCCTTGCCATCTTGTCAGCGACGTCCTCAGACTCCATGACCACTTTCCTTGCTGGTAGAACAGACATAACCCAATTAGTGTGTTTACCACAGCGGTCAAAGGTCAGACATTTGAACAGGATAGTACACAGACATAATCAGCTTCTAGTCTGGAAGATGGAGATAGCGCCATGATTTGAGCAAGTGAATAAAACATAAAGGTCATTGGTGAGTACATTGCGCCCTCGTTCCTCGCGGTTAATGTGTTCCAGGAACCACAGGTGATTAACAATTTCCTTTACAGTAATTTAAACGTTTACGACCCTCCCCACACTGATATTAAACCACCTTCTATCTGTATTACCTTTTCCTACACTCTTATCAACTGTTTGAAGAACTTTTGTGTCTCGCATAAGTCCGAGACTCACGGAATGTGGCGTACTTCTGGATGATGTCAGCCAATAGAATGCGTGTACGATATCACGTGGCTGCCTACCAAAAATCCGCGATGAGGTGAAGCTGCGAGCATTGATGTGCGAATGCGCAAGGGCGCAATGTATTGTTTCAGACTTTCTTCTCCCAAAGAAATTCATAACAACACAGGAATTGTGGTTTTATGTTATGTTTTATGCTCATTTTAACATTGACAAAAACAAGTTAATTAATTAATTTATTTATTTATTCATTTTATTTTTCTTCTTTCCAGACATGTTATTACAACAGATTTCACTTTCATCAGTGTTGGAACATCAGCAACAACATCCGGGAAAAAAAAAAAGGGTTGACGGGTAGAAGCCATTGGCTTGTAAGGTTTCCGTCCCCTAAATCATCAACAACATCTCTCTCATTGCAGCACATTGTCAACCAAATTCATACATTGCATGTCACAATTCAATATTAATTATTTTATTTCGGTGCATTGTTGTTTTAAATCGTCCATTCGGTCCAATAGGCGTGCATCTTTGCACACGTCTTTGTCAGGTTTTGAGAAGAGTCCAATTTTGTTAATGTACATTTTGTAGCAGTCATAACATCTTGCATGTGCTGACTATTAATGCAGCTATCGCTCAACATCTCAGTTACTGCACAAAGGTTACAGTGACATTTATTTCACAGGCATGACAACATGAAGTTTGCAACATGAAGATGGCTGTATCATCTGCAAAAAGTATAATTTTAAGGACAATTGTAACCTTACATAAATCATATATGTAAAGTATAAATAATTTTGGACCCAACACTGACCCCTGATGTACCCCACACACAATGTCTAATGTTTTTGATGTCCTCCCGCCCAGAGTGACGTATTGAGACCTCTAATGTAAATAAGTCTTTATCCAGTCTAGTACTGTACCCCTAAATCCCAATCATTCCAGTTTTTCAATTAATATTTCATGATCAATTGTGTCAAAAGCTTTTTTGAGGTCAATAAAGATTCCTACAGAGTACATCTTTTGATCCATGGCATCAGTAATGAGTTCTATTGTTTCTGTCAGCGCTAATGCAGTCGAATGATCCTTCCTGAAGCCGTACTGACTACAGTCAAGGAGATTGTGTTTTGTTATGAATTTATCCAGTCTGTTATTGAACAGGTTCTATAGGATTTTTGATAACTGTGGTAGTATTGAAACAGGTCTGTAATTTGTAAATTCACAAGCATCCCCGTTTTTATATATCCGAACCACTTTTGCAATCTTCATTTTGTCAGGAAACACCCCAGTTTGAAAGGACAAATTACATATGTGTGTAAATGGTTGCAGAATTCCATCCAGTATGTCGTTGATAAGCTTCATATCAAATCCATTCACATTAGTAGAAGTTTTTGCTATGCATTGGCTGACCAGGTGTCTTATCTCTGTGTCCTTCACTGGCGCCAGAAACATTGATTTCAGGTTCCTTCCTCCAATGTTGTCAAAATAATCCCAGTGCAAGTGTGAGACAGGAATGTTTTCTGCCAGCTGAGGCCCGACACACACATTAAATTTCTTAGCTACTTCATCCATGTCCTCAAGTTTTGTATTTTTAATATTAAAATATTCTGGATAGGATGATTTAGCCTTGCTTTGTTTTATAACATTTTTAACTATATCCCATAGTTTTCTAGTATAATTTTTATTTTCTGCAAGCAGATTAGTTTAGTATTCAATCTTACTTGTTCTTATTATAACATTTAATTTATTTCTATATTTTTTTGTATTTAGCTTCTGCTTGTTCTGTTCTATGCTTAATAAACCTTTTATATAATGTATTCTTTTTCCGACAGGCATTGATCAATGACTAAGTCATCCATGGTTTCTTAATTCCTTTTTTTTTGTAGATAAATTTTCTTCACTGGACAATGCAAATTGTACAATTCTTCTATTTTATCATTGAGATAGTCATATGCAGTATTAACATCATCAGCAGTGTAAACAGCAGAACAGTTTTGAGCAAATAGATAATTTCTTAGTGCATTCATTCTTTCTTCAGTCTTGACTCTCTTGTAAAATGTTTGGGCCTGTTCCCGACACATAGTTTGTTTCCAGTCATAGTTGGTAAATATTGGTAGGTGATCACTTATGTCATTGATCAGCAGACCGCTCATAGTCTCATTAAGCATAACATTGGTGAAAATATAATCAAAGTGGCATTATGAGTAGTGATTCTACTTGGTCTAGTGATTAATGGCTATAAACCGAATGTGTGCATGGTATTTAATGAAGCTTTTAGTTTGTGCATTTTTGTTGGGGTTTAGCAGATCAATGTTGATATCACCACATAAAAACACATGTTTGTGATTGATTTTCAAGATTAAATTTCCCACACATTCAGTAAAATCTTCTTTTTTTAGAATCAGGTGCTCTGTAGACACAACTAACAACAATATTTTTACCTTTTTTCACAAACACTTCCACAGTTATACATTCCATTATATTGTCAACAGATATCGACATATTTTACATACATTGAGTTACATTTAGTTACATTTATTAGTTACATCTGGGCCTTTGAGGACAGCCGTTATGCTGATGTGGCCCTCAGTGAAAATGAGTTTGACATCTCTAGTCTATATCTTCACACTGATTAGTAAGATAAAATTTTCATCTCAAATGTCCAAAATTTCTCATCTGACCTTATTTGAAAGTTAATGATGAGTATTCCCAAAATAGTGTATTTGTTCATGAAAAAACCAATTTCTCATAGCTAAATTTTCACATGATCCAGAAGCCCCTCACCTTTGCTTCAACTTGCTAAAATGTTTGAACATTTATTTAACTGAGACAACACCCTGATGCTCTGAAATTTCATGCAGATAGGCCCAAAGCAGCCTCTTAAGACAGCATAATTGAATAGTTAAAAGGGTGCACTGTGATTACATAGGTTTGATTGTTCTAATCTAATTCTCTTAACTTTATTTTCTAAAAGGAGACAGTGTGTCAGAGGTCCAACAGGCATTTTCCCTTCACTTGCATTTAGTAAATCACTGCAAAAACAATCTAATGTCATAATGCACCGTCAGATTACAAACTGGGGCAGACTGCAGTGGACTTTGCAAACCGTCTTGTTTTGATGTCACGCCTATTAAAACCTAAGTGCAACAGTTAAAAAGGGAACTGCAAGAGTGGTTTTCTGCTAAGGTTTAGTATTACCTCGCCTCATCTCTCCATCCCCAATGGTGCTCCAGAACAAAAAGTGGAGGCCTGTTAAAATCAAGAGTCTTATGTAATCATACTCCAACGAGGGCAGAACAATCACAGCGCAGCACGACACAGAGTCAAAGTTCAAGAGAGACATGCTTTTCATTTTGAGAGAATACTCCTGGGTCTTCACAGAAACTTTGTTACATTGAATTTCTGTCAGGATTGAAAACTGATACAAAAGAAAAAGAAAAACATGAATGCATGACAGAGATTCCCCAGAAAGAGGTTGCGACTCCACCTAAATCACATATCAAACCAGCGTACCGTACAAAAAATGTCTTCTGGTTTCAGCAAACCTCTAAATTATGGAGTACGATGAATCTCTGGACAACTGCTAAAAGCACAACAGGGAGACATCTCTGCACCTTGGCAAAAAAAAATAAAAAATCTGAAACTGAATATAGTTCTTAGAAATGTGCTAATTTCTGTTGTCTGAGTTATTTAGCTTTTTAAAATGAAATATAAAAATAATGATTCACGTCTGTGGAAGGCACACATGGACATCAGTTTGAGAGCCACAGACATGTTGCGCATATCAGCTTAAGCTCCATATTTTGTCCACAGGGACATCATGTTATTCTAAGGATAATGGGATATACACTCTGTGGCCTGCACTATGTGGACACGGAAACAAATATATAACCAAACCCACATGTGATTTGCTCAATATTTTGTTCCAAAACCATAACTTGTTGCTTAAATAGAGTCATTCTACAATAGTTTGGAATCTGGTCACAGAGATTTTACTCCAGTTCAGGAGTATTTCAACCACAAGCGGCTTCATTTAGAATGAACAAATATTTTTTTTTTGACCTTGCATACTTCATTGAGTTAGATGAATGTTTAGGATCGTGGTCAGGTCAAAACTGAGCGCTGAAGGTGGTGATGCTGGAGGTGACTGGTGTGTAGGAGGGTTGGAGAGATTCACACTGAAATGTCATACGACTACAGCAGAGTGAGGTTAACGTTTGACAGCAGCGATATGACCAGACACAAAAGATCACACCACAATCTGTCTGGTTGATAGAATGAACTGCCTTTGTCAGGTGACAAATGTGGGATAGGAGGGTGTGTGAGAAAGAGAAAGAGGATGAGAAAGAGGGAGGGGGAGGGAGATAGATATGGAAATTAAATGAATAAATTACATAAAACGTCTGTCTGAACGTATGCGGAGCTTCATTTGTTATTTCAATGATCTTTGGCGCAAAATTGACACAAATTGTTCCCGCGTTAAACCTAATTACATTTTTGTCAGTGACTTTATTTTTTATTGTCTTTGAAATTAATATTTGGCGTGTCGACATGAACTCAATCAAATTTGACCTTTGACCTTGTGTTTCTGGATAAGCCTGTGATGACACTGCAACAGCTGTGGCTGCTATTCTTTCAGCTCTCAGACACTGTAAATGGAGCATCATGCTTGAAGCGTGAGGAGTAACCATGGACAGTATGCGAAGGACTCTGTAATTAGAGAGCCTCAGTGCGTAGGCAGAGGAGAAGTTCGTAAAGCTGTAAACGCTTCCGAAGTCTATTCCTCTCCTTCAGTACCACTGTGAACATAGCTTCCCCTCTGCTGGGGCTGCTTTCACACACTAGCTGCATGTTGATGTCTGGGCAGTTTCCTTGTTTAAACCCCAGTGTCCTACATTACAGAAAAAAATGGGTACCATCCACAAGGAACTTGATCAACACTGAGTGAAAAGGTATTTGTTTGGATTTCAAGCATGTGCAGATTTATGTGTGTGGGCGCTGGGGTCTGTGTCACTAAGGTTGATTAATTCTGACACAGGTTGACAGTTCTCTCCCAGCAGTGATATATTTTACCACACATGTGCAGGGGATTGGAGAGCATTTAAGCCCCTCACCTTTCCCCTGTGAAAGTATCCTTTTAGCTCAGTCGCTGTGAAGCAGGTCTGTCTATTCTACTATGTCAGGATAGTCCAGAAACAATTTGTTTGATTAAGATATGGATCTGAAATAATAACTGAGGGCAAACCGTGTGATTTTACCTCTTATTTCATCATTTTAATGCAAGAAAATGGAAAAAACCAAACCAATTTGATGTTGTACAATGATTTGGTTTGATGGTTGATTGATGAGTGATTGATTGATCCTTATCAGACCCGAGAGAGTTAAAAATAATAAAACACTTTCAACTGTAGAAAAGAAAACGATTATAATGGATGAACATTTCAAACAAAAATAGGAATTATGGTTTCTTTAAAATCATACCTTTAAACAGAAATAGACTTTCAAGTAGTCTTGCAGATGTGGATGAGGTCAGTCATTTACCTCAGGTCTTGCTTATTCCTCTTGAGGTCTTATGACCTTCACCTGAAGCTTCTTGTGGCAGCAGCTCAAACATTAATTACCAGCATTACTAAACATGTCAGAAAGGCTGAGTGGATCTGGAAAGGAAAAACATGCCACTTAGGAAGTGGAAATCTCCATGCAACCATCAGTGGTGAACCTTATAGCATGCACCCATGTAGCAGCCTGCCTGGAGGCTGCACAACACTCGATGCAGCAGATGGACTTCCTTTAAGGTCCAAAGGGCAGAGAGTTTATTGACCACAAATCCTATGGGTGTCTGACTTACTGAAAAAAGGGAAGTTCATTCCACGCATACAGACACATTCAGACACATACAGACACGCTCACACTGTATTGAACCATTTCACAGATGGCAGGGCTGATGTGGGCCATGATCTTTTCATGCAGGGTTTTTGATTACATGACCTGGTTTCAGTGTTTGTGGAGAGTGTGGAATGTGGAAAGCAGTCGGTCTGACAGCGTGCAACCAGTATAAAAAACAAGAAATCAATCAAACCTGAATCTAGTTAGAGAGTGATCTATATTGACGTAAAGCACGTTATTGTCATGTGGACTACAATGAGAAAGGGTTTGAAAAATGTCCCCCACTGAAGATGAAACTGATTGACCGGTGGCTGCTGATAAATAATGTCTGTTTTATCATCAAAGAGCATTTCTGTAAAATCAGATTGTATTAACAGTGACGTGTTCAGACATGTTTCTATTTCAACATAACCTTAAACTCTGGAACGCTAGATTGACATGGTGCCTTATTCCTCTGATCCGCTCCACTAATCCACTCCCACATGTCTGTGTCAACACACTATAGGTGGCCAACTCATGACTTGTCAGAGGATAGATTCAAATATGACACTGGGATTTAAATTTGTACCACAAAGTAATGAAAATGGTATTGTGTATCCACTTGGCATAATTTCTGTCACTGTTAATATTCTGGTATAATTTGTAATAAACTGCTGCTGACTAATCCCTCCAGTTTATGTTTTGACATTTGAAATAATTTGCATTCTAATTTACACATGCCCCTTGTGACCAAACAAAAGTTTGAGGCGTTTGCTTGTTGACAGCAAGTCCTCAAGGTCATGTCAATGAAAATCCTATTTTAGCAGCCAACCAGCCATCTGTCTCATCTCCGCTGTTAATTGGCTGCAGGTTGACATGTTTTGCACACTTTCCTTTATCCTGCCTCCGTGGACATATGGCATTATGATTCACTCAGTCCGACGGCACAAATAGAGGTGAGAAATATAATGTGTTCTTGTGTTTATGAGAGGCTATCTTTAAAGTTTACTTTCCAGCTAGCTCACTTATATGTACAATTATCATTCATTAACATTTTGGTGGACTGTACTGTCATTTTTTAAAAATAGTTTTAAGACTCTCAACTTCTCTGCTGCAGATGAAGCCAAGCTCATAATGTTGCTGGATCCCATCTACTGCCTCTATTGTGACACTTGCCCACCCCCAACCCCCCTTGTGTATACACACACACACGCACGCATGCACGCACGCACGCACGCACGCACGCACGCATGCACGCATGCACGCACACACACACACACACACACACACACATGCACAGCGAGAGAAAGAAAGAAACAAACACCCACTCTCATTAGTGTGCTTGTTTCCATCAAAACACTAAGCAGGTAATAGTATTCTAAAGGGGGAAGGTTTGGGGAACTCACGAGCTACCATCCTGTGTGTGTTGTGTGTGTGTGTGTGTGTGTGTGTGTGTGTGTGTGTGTGTGTGTGTGTGTGTGTGTGTGTGTGTGTGTGCGTGCGTGCGTGCGTGCGTGTGTTGGCTGTAATGGTAGATTTAGGATTTGCTCAGTCTTAGTTGTATCTAACAAAATACACTTCTGTAATGCAAAACACAAAAAGTACTTATGTTACCAGGGGTATATCAAGTAATTCCATGGACAGAACTTATTTTTATTTGAAGTAGGATAGGAGGGGTGTCAAACTCATTTCCATCAAGGGCCACATCAGCATAATGGCTGTCCTCAAAGGGCCAGATGTAACTTATAAATGTAACTCAATATAATGTAAAATAATCTTACTACTGCTTAATGTTAAATAACTCTGAATTTATGACTTATTCAAGTTACAAACATTACAGTTGCACAGAAAAAATATGTTTGCTTGTTTCTCTGTTATAACATAAATCCTTTTAATTTGTCAGGTTATGAAACCCACAGAACTCCATCAATCAAGGATCAAACTATCCGAGTGAATAAAGAATAATAACGTCAAACACAAGTTAGGACATTAGCTTTGTTCAAAAAATGTTTTGTTAGTGTTAAAATGGGCTTAATTTCTACATTGCGGGAAATGAAGTTTTGGTCAAAGCACGCTTTTGACCTACAGTAATCCCTCGTTTTTCGCGGTTAATGCGTTCTAGGACCACCCGTAAAAAACAAAATTCTGCAATATAGCGACAAACTATATTTATTTTATTACTTACGGTAATTCAAATGTTTATGAAGTCTCAACAACAACAAGCGAACAAGCGAGGGATTACTTTATGTATTTTTAAACACTCTGACCTTTTATGCTCTTGTGGGCCACATAAAATGATGTGGTGGGCCACATTTTGCACACAGGCCTGGAGTCTGACAAATGTGTAGTATAGGATGACTTTTATAAAATGATGTACACATACACATTCACAATCCTTATTGTGAATTAATTAGAAAATGTTAACTTAAGTGCTTTACGGGCGGCAGTGGCTCAGCAGTAGAGCAGATGTCTTGAAGACGGATCGGCCATCGGTGGATCGATTCCCGCTCCCGCCATGACATGCCTTGGAGTGTGAGCTGACAGTGGGAGGTGTCAGCTCACCTCCCAGTCACTGCCGAGGTGCCCTTGAGCAAGGCGCAGTCCCCACCGCAAGCTGCTCATTGGGGCGCGACCTCCGACCACGACCCGTCACTCTTCCTCCCCTGGACTAACTGCATGATTACATGCCCCTAGTGTGCTGTGTTTCAGGGGCCTTGTTCACAACACTGAGAGTGTAAAGAGAATTTCCCCTCTGGGGATCAATAAAGTTTGAATTATTATTATTATTATTATTATTATTATTATTATTATTATTATTATTATTATTATTATTATTATTATTATTACAGAAAGACAATTTAAGGTAAAGCAAATAAGATTAAAACAAATGCATTAGTATGACAATCCAGCCAATCGACTGTTATTGTCTCGTCTTCAGCCACTTTTTCTTTTTTTTGCGGGTCACAGGTCCATCATATTTTATGAGAAAACAAAACACAAATATAGATATTGCTTTATTTTTCAATCGTTTTGTTTATAAACTGACTATTTTAACCAAGTTAACCATGATTTTTACAGTTAATAAAAGTCAACGGGTCAAATTGTAACAGGATTGTCAGGATGTCATGAACAGCATGCTCACACACTCCCATGAGAAGGACTGGTGACAGAAGTTAATGCCAGTGAAAGTCAAGCAGTTTAATCAGTCAAGAAGATCCTCAGATATAAGAAATGCTTGACTTTGATTAAACAGCAGGCAGCAGGCTTCTTTAAGCCATACCAGCAAGGACGGGTTTACTGTGGATCAGCCAGCTCCTTTGTAAATAGTCATGTTGCCATAACATGGAGGGGTTGTTTTTGCACATAAAAACAACCAGAGGGTGGTCTTGTGGAGGGGGCTAAAGGGCTACCCCTATTTGGAGCATGACCAGTTTAACACGTATGGCAACCTTCATGTCATGCTCAAGGCTGGGAAATAAAAAGGAACAACACACTGGCATCTATCATGTGGAGGTGTGGGGTTAAAGGTCATCATGCTAGTTAAGGTAAATCCTCACTTCCAATAAAGTTTAGAGGAAGATGGTGACTGGTGAAGTTTTCAATTGATTCATACTTCACAAAAGCAAAAGTAAACAAACCACACTGTATGATTATAATTATATTTACTTTAGTTTTTTTATTTTATTTTCCTACTATAAAATGTTTTTGAACGTGAATTCCACGTGAAAGTGATTATTTTGTAATTTGTTTTTGGTGAATAAACATGCTTTTAAAAATGAATAAAAATGAATGACTGAAAAAAGAAAGACTTTAACAACAAAAAGCTACATTTGAAATACGGGTAAAACAAATTCTTGTGGACAGCTCCATCTGAGTAGATTTATTTATTTATTTACTTACTTACTTACTTACTTTGTTAATCGTTCGTTCCTTCATTCCTTCGTTTCTTTGTTCGTTCATCCATTCATTTATTTATTTATTGCAGTTCACTCATAAACTTGACAACAAATCGTGTAAAATTAAACTAAACAAAATATCCCTGGTAAAACCATCTAATTACCGCTGGAATCTTGGCTCCTGCTCAGTGGGAGTAAAGAGGAAGTAAGAACATGTTAATAGGATACGTGAACTAAATAGGGTCTCAACACAGGACACAGACTGGTGCTTCTTTTCTGCCTCCTGTTGACAGTTGATGTGGTTTTCTTTAACCCACAACCATGATTGTACCCTAATCTTGACCACGAGATATTATTACAACCATGGCGACAAACGTCCCCAGGCCTTAAGACATGGTAATTTAATAGAAACCATGATGTTTGTCAAATCCCTGCCTTAATGAAGTATTTATTTAAATCAAAACCATGTTCTGTCACTAATAGAAACCAAGTTGTCTTTGTACCATAAGCAAACTTAACAATCAAACTGACACAAGCTCTTAATTTCTCAAAAATGAGTTGCACTGATTTCAACAAGGACAGACAAGTAATGTCATCGTGCTGATTGGTTACATATGTTTTTTTCAAATTTTTTTAGTTCTATAAGAATACTTCTCGACTGTGTCTAATGGGGATTGTTGATGACATCTATGTTTTTGTCACAACAGATAAAACAATACATCATTAACAACTGTTCTGCACCATCACAGATTCCCAACAAGACAAGACAATGTGACAAAATTACATGACAAAGTCTGACAATGAGCCAAGATAGAATTTAGCCATTCTTGTTTCTGTTAGTTAGCTTTATTGTCTGCAGTAGTTTCATCAATATAACAACAAGAACAAGTTAACAAGAGTCTGTGTGTGGTCCTTCTGTGTCTGGAGATTCAAGAGTCACCAATAAGTGTTGGACAGAGGGACGGCTTGTACAAACGATTCAAGTACTCTCACAGGTGAATACACATCAGCCCACGTTAGCTCTGTTCCTCTGACATGCTTCACTGTCAGGTGCTGGTATGACAAACATGAAGGAGAGACTTAATGCATCATGTTAGCAGCGCTCTCTCCATGGTGGGCTGAACAAGGTCTCCTGCAGTACACTGCTCTGCAGGTGAGTGTGAGGCTTGAATCAGCTCCAGCTTTATTAATGTTAAAAATTCAACCCACCATCAGGAAATGAGGACAGTGGTGCCCAAGAACTCTGAGCGGATGGAGTGTAGATTTGTCCAGCTTTTTGAACAGAAGAAAAGATCTTAAAAGGGCTGGAGGATGGCAAGGAGCAATCTATGTGTTGGATTCATGAAGTGTTGTACAATTGATCCAATTACAAAACAGCCAAAGGCACCATCTTACCATGCTCATTTAAAATAATGCCATGCCAGATGCATAACTCATAACTTTTAAATGCAGCTTTATTTGAAGCAAAGAAGTCAAATGTCAGAGGTCTGGTCATATCCCTGTGGATATCCAGGAAGCGAGTGCCCTCCTCTACTACCTGACTTTCTATGGTAACCAGAAGCGACACTAAAGATGTGGCTGATTTCCCACATATTGCTGGAAGTCTCTTTGCATTAGCCAAGATGAAGGATGATTAAAGGAAGAGGCAGAAAATGGTGTCTTGCTGAGTGACAGTCAAATGGGGGAAACGCAAGTAAGGCAACAACCCAGAAAAGCAGGAGCCTGATTGCTTGATCGCTCCCTCTTTGTGGCTACTGTGAAGACGTGTAGGCACCCCGGAAATTCCTAATGAGAAAAAGATGCAGATGTAAATTGCCTGGCTGTGTATCTCTTAGCCCCAGAAAAAAATGTATTAAATGAATTTGACAGTATCATGCTGTTAATTCACTGTTACACGTAAATGGTGTTTTTAATCTATGCAGCAAAGCCAACGGGATCAAACACCTCAGTGAAATCAGAAAGTGCTTTTTCTAGATATCAGGCAATTGTTATTCCGCCACCATGTTTGTGTCCACATTTAGTCAGTGCTTAAAGACTGTAGTAAGTCAAATACATAGTAATGCCATTGTGTCACCTCCACATGGTGTGTGGATAAAACCATCATATATGGTCTAGGCACACAACTATATCAACTAAATCGTACAGTTGCCTCAGACAGATGTATGCCAGAATTCCTGTGTGTGTCATACAGACGTGCAGACAGCAGGGGTGACTTCACACACTTCTGAACCAAACACACATCAAGCACAGCTAATTTGTTGGTTTGCTAAAAAAAATTCCTGTGATGTTTTTTCTTTCTTACAAATGTAGCCGCAAGAGGGCACAAGCCCGTATAAATAAAGAGGGTCATGTCAGGAAGGGCATCTGACGTAAAACTTTTGCCAAATCAAACATGCGAATCAAATCCATGACTTCCATACCGGATCAGTCGAGGCCCGGGTTAACAACGACTGCCATCGGTGCTGTTAGAGAAGAGGAACGCCAAGAGTATAGCACTGAGAGTAAGGACGTTGATTGTTGGAACTATGCAGGGAAAAGGTAGAGAGTTGGTTGGCATGATGCAGAGGAGGAAGGTAGACATACCGTCAGCCTGTGCTGCAGTGTAGTGGGGCCAAGGTGTTGTGATGTTGTGATATTAGATAGTGACGCCTTATATTTTGACCATTGTGATATTAGATAGATATTAGATGTTGTGATGTTGGTGTAGTGTATGTCTTGTTGTATGTCCTGTGGGGTCAGTGTTTCTTTTTGTCCTGGTGTTTATCCAGTATTTATTCATTATGTAATGCCCGAGCAGTGGATATGTGTAATTTACTCCGGGTCAGGGTTAAAGTATCTATCTGTCTGTCTGTCTGTCTGTCTGTCTGTCTGTCTGTCTGTCTGTCTGTCTGTCTGTCTGTCTGTCTGTCTGTCTGTCTGTCTGTCTGTCTGTCTGTCTGTCTGTCTGTCTGTCTGTCTGTCTGTCTGTCTGTCTGTCTGTCTGTCTGTCTGTCTGTCTGTCTGTCAATCCATCCATCCACACATCCACACATCCACACATCCATCCATCTATCTTGTGTGTCCAGGAGACCAGGTGGAAAGGTAGCAAGGCTAGAAGTTTAGGAGCAGGGTTCAAGTTGTTCTATCATGGTGTAGATAGGAGGAGAAATGGAGTAGGAGTTATCTTGAAGGAGGAGTTTGTTAGGAATGTCCTGGAGGTAAAAAGAGTGTCAGATAGAGTGATGAGTCTGAAGCTAGAAATCGAAGGTGTGATGTTCAATGTTGTTAGTGGGTTTGGTCCACAGGTAGGATATGAGCTGGAGGAGAAGGAGAAATTCTGGCTGGACTTTGATGAAGTGATGCAGAGCATACCTAGAAGTGAGAGAGTTGTCATTGGTGCAGACTTCAATGGACATGTTGGTGCAGGGAACAGAGGTGTTGGGCAGGTTTGGTATCCAGGAGAGGAATAACTTTACATAAAGGGGGGAAACGGCTACAGTGAATACTTTCTTCCAGAAGAGGCATGAACATAGGATGAACTATAAGTGTGGAGGTAGGAGCACACAGGTAGACTACATCTTGTGTAGACATTTACACTATGATGTTTGACATCATGATCTGTAATGAGAGCAGGGAACAGGTGGAGGAGAAGCTAGAGAGGTGGAGGTTTGTCCTGGAAACGAGAGGAATGAAGGTTAGCCGCAGTAAGACAGAGTAGATGTGTGTGATTTTTTTTTTTTTGATTTTTGCAAAAACACTTTAATCTCATTCAAACATTTTGCAGTTTTACATCAGATGAAAGCATTTAAGTGCCTCAGAACATCTTTTCCAAACAAACTTCAATCACATTTAGAACATTTAGAACATTTAGAACATTTAGAACATTTTACAAATTTTCATCAGATGAAATTTCAAAAACACTAAACACTCAAAAACATTAAACACCAAGAAACAAAGGGAAATACAATATAAGAATTAGTGCATTATAACAGGAAGTTTGCAAAAGTGAGGTGGTCATCAACTAAAGTGCATAGGACATTTTTGTAACACCAGATGTTCCTAAAGTTATTCAGGTCTTTTGTCAATTTATAGAAACCAAATTCTAGTTTTAAGCGACATCTGATGTTACAGCAAAAAACAGTAGCTGCTTCTTGAGCGGTATTGTTTTCAATTTTCCTCTTCCTGGTTACATGAATTGCAAGTTTTGCCTCCCCAGAAATAAAATTTAAAAGCTGCCACTTTCTCTGATTCGATCTATTGTACCCAGCACCGTAGATGAATTTCCTGATACTAAAGTTTTCATTGAACAAGTTAAAAACATTCGTTAGAAGAGTGAAGAGCACTGCAAGTCTCCCACACTCACTGAAAGTATGGAAGACTGTCTCCTGAAGAGGACAGAAGGGACACTGGCTGGACACCGCAGGGGCAAAAACAGAGACAAAAGCATTGGAACCGACGGCACCATGCAAAATCCTCCACTGGAGGTCGGCTGTTTTTTTCTTGAGGGGAGGTTTGTACAGAAGTCTCCACTGCGGGTCAGGTCCATTTCCCGTCATCTTGTTGGCCCAGGTAGTAGGTGCTCTGTTACACAGGTTTTTCTTGTTGATCACTTTTACACATTGTTTGTACAGTATTTTTTTATTGGCCGTGTGCAGGCTGATCTGTCGTTCATCTCCGAGGAGAGGACCCTCCAGTTCTCCAAACAGGGGACTGATGTGGACCTCTGGGAAAGAATGAGAAGCCAAAAGGGAAAAGAAGAAATAAGAAGAAGAAAAAGAAGCTCTTTCTTTCCTTCAGTTAGCCAAAGGGATTTTTCCTGACTTTTTACAAGTCTAATAGTCATTGTTTGGATAAAAAGGGGTTTCCACTCCCCCTTAAAATTTAATGGCAATTTAGTGGCATGACAGTCCAGAAGAGACCAAAGACATTCAGCTTGATGCCTGAGGGAGAGCATTGTGTGGTTCTCCCCTGCTGTTTTCAGGAAGGGATTAGTAAATGTATTGTGATTACTGCTGTATTGTGCTCAACCCCTCCTCATCATTGCACAAAAAGCACCAAGGTTCCCATTCCTCAGGCATCTCTGTGCCTGATGACTCTCATTTGAATTTAATGCACATTATCCTAATATCCTCTACTAATTGATTCCCGTATTTAATACATATTAACATCCTTCAAAGAAAAACAACAAAGTGTTCATGTGCTTTAACATCTCCCATACATATCATCTTACATAACATTACTTAGGTATGTAAGTACTGGAGAGGTTATAGGTCATGTCAGAATACACTGACCCTCTACCCTGGGGATCTCAGGAGGGCAGTCCCACTTCGGTGTTGAAGGGAAGCTCATATTGCAAAGATGTCAAAAAGCCAAAATCCTGCAGGAAAAGACGATTAAATACAATGTCCGCTGTCAGGCCACTTTGTCATGTAAGCTATGTTGCAAAGAATTCATATTTAAATTAGGGCTGTCAGTTTAACGCATTAATTAGACTAATTAATTACGAGTGACATCACTTCCTACCTGCGTCACTAGTCAAAAGCAGGGTGACTGACAACAGAGACGGACGCGACACAGGAGAGCGAGGCGAGCCCACTCGGACCTTTGGGCGGAGGGTTTATTAACGAAAAGAACAAAGACGGGACTATTGGGGCGGAAGTGGCTCAGCGGTAGAGCACTAGTCTTGACAGATCGCCCAGCCATCGGTGGGTCGAGTCCCGCTCCTGCCAGGACATGCATCGGGGCGTGAAAAATCTTTTCTTCTCTTGGTGTATTCTATTGATTAGTCATGCACTACAATTTTGTAATGTCCTAGAATTCAAATTCTTTAGTTGGGGGCCTTTAGCAGGTATGAGATTAAAATGCAATTAATTAGATTAAGTAATTACAAATCCTGTAATTAACTCGATTTTTTTTTTTAATCGCCTGACAGCACTAATTTAAATGTAACCTTTTAGAATATTGTTGTTATTATTGGTATTTGTAGGCCACACAACAAGCAATTAATGCTTTATTATCACATCAAAACACAGCTAGCTCTATCAACTAATTTGCATTTTGCAGCATGACAAGAAGAAATGAGAACCTGAAGGTTTTTATGCTTGGGGAGAAGGGAGAAGGTAATGACTGTGAGCCAGTAGAACCGGTATCAGACGCAAACCAAATAGTTTAAGTAATGCTTCCTTTTTCATCTTTGGCCGTTGGTAATAAGCAGTGTGGAGAGTTGAAGACACAAGGTCCTGTTGTGCGACTGTGGCGAGTTTGTGGCTTTGTGCTGGAAGGAGAATGGATCACTGCCCACCCAAGAGAGAACTTGACAGAGGTCCATGAGAAATTTGTTCATTCATTTTTTCACCCATAAAATGAAGGTTTCTATTGATGCTGTCCAGAACACAGCCTCATATCAGTCTCGATGATCTTTGGCCTCATTACTACCAATGTTTCAAGCATGTTGAGCTGGATGTTGGCCGTATTTTGATAAAATCACATACACTATATCTACATGTTTGATACAAATACAAAGGTTAATAAAATGTGATGCATTTCCTAATGCTGACACACCTCTACCCTCAGCTCTGTGACTAGCTAGAATCTTTCCCATCTTTTGCCATGACTATTTCATAGTTTCATTATACAAGGATTTTAACATAAATCAAATACATGCAGTGTTACGTCAGCCAGGGTGTCAGAGATCGCTGGGAATCCTGATTGGCTTTGAGTGTAGCTAGAACTGCCCCAAGTAGCATGCCTGTCCAAGCTGAGCCATCCATTGCCCCTTTCCAGGGCATCACGCCACGGGTCTATTGCCGGAGACATAAACTCTTGCTAACGTTGAGATAAATGGAAGGTCACCGTATGATTACAGTATGTTCTCCATCTAACAACACCAAAAGAAGGGAAGAAAGCAGAAGTACATTGTATATGAATATCACGGAATTGATTCTACATGTGTTACAAGCAGTATTCAGCGCAGTTACCTGAGCTAAATTAGAAAATGGATGATGAAGATGAAAAAGGAATGGTGAAAATGACAAACATGGCAGTGCACATATTTGCATGATTTTTCATTTTTCACAATTTTTTTCAAAGCTAAACACATCAACCCTCTAGCCAAGATCAGCGCTGTCTTGAACATTCTGGCATTCAGTCCTGCCAATGTAAAAAACTAACTGTGACACATTCAAATAATGGAATCATCACTTTTGCTGAGCAACTAAATCCCAACAAAACCTTTTTAACTCTAACATCCTTGTCTGTGAAAACAATATAATTGCAGGTGATAAGCATTTCTTTATTTGTTCTATTTTGATTTGTTTACAAAAATGCTTTCTCTCCAAAACTTCCTGTTTTCTGAAAATGATTGAAAGAGAAAACATCACAAAAATGTATGCGAGTTGATTATCAACAATTAGCTTAATTTTGAGCCTGTGGGAAAGACAGCTTTAAATTTCACAAGTGCAATGTCAGAATTTGCATTTGACTTTTTCAGACTGTTTTTCGTTCAAACACACCAGAATGGGGCCGATAGGGCTCAGCCTTTGAGTCTGTAATACAACCTCATTCACAAGGGAGAATGTAGGATAGGAAAGGTCTGCTACCACCTGCCTTCAGACACAGCAGGTGGGCTTTCCTGAGGATTTGAGGCGGGTGAGTCGGTTTGGTAAGCTAGAAGGGAGAGGTTTGATGGAGGCTGCGGGGCACACATTCGTGTTTGCCTGGACCCACTTGGTATGCTACGGACTCTCAAGGGGCAGAGAGGAAGGACGGGGGCTTCGGTCTCTGCTAATCTAGTTGGCAGATGACTGACGTCTCCTTGTCCATCAAAGTGTGACCTGGGGCACACTTTTAATGAGATCCATTCCACCTGACAGGCGCCACCTCTCCCTGGGCTGTCTGTCTAATAGCCTCGTCTGTTCCAATCAGATTGCTGACTACATGTGTTGCTGCTTTAACATACAGAGTGAGTGTGACTGTGTCTTTGCATATGTGTCTGTGTGTGTGTGTGTGTGTGTGTGTGTGTGTGTGTGTGTGTGTGTGAGTGTGCGTGCGTGCGTGCGTGCGTGCGTGTGTGTGTGTGTGTGTGAGTACAACGTGTGTCTTGAGGGTAAGCTGTCTAAGGAAGTCGTGTTGAAACCTCCACCAAAAACTGAATCAACATGTCAAACTCAACACCAGCCTGTCAAACGCTTCTATCGGTTGAGTTCAATATTGTTTCCAGTAGCTGCTCGTTTCACTTCACAAATGAGTTTGTCAGTTTTGTGTCTGACATATTTTCACATCCGAGACCTATTTTCACAGACTAGAAATGCTGGACATTTTGCACTATGTAAAGTCATGCTGTGTATTTGTGAGAGTATTCGCTGAATAGCTGAATCTGTTAAGTGTGTGTGCTAATGTGATATTTTGTATATTGCCCAACATTCATCAAAATCCACAAAGGACACTGCTGGAGTGTATCGGCTTTGGCTGAAATGACTTGGTCTGCTGGTTTTTATTAGAAAGAAATATTGGTAGGTTGTGCAAAACATCCCCAGATTTGGAGAAAAAAGCAAAAAACAGTGAATTAATGCATTTCTTTACAAGCCAACAGATGAGAAACAGATGGGATATGACTCCTCCATGAATTGCCCATTTTTAAGTAATAAGTAGATAACTTGAAAACTGGTATCCATGTGGTCTAAGACAATAAAATATCTTCCTACTCTTCCTGTGTGAATTTTATGCAACTAAACAAAGGAACTTTCACACAATCGCAGTCTCGGCTTTTCCATCAAAGACAACACGTCCAGCAGATCAGCAAAATGCACAGACAAATTAGAAAGCACAGAGCCCAGCAAAATTACTGTTATTGAAACTCAAGCCATAAGTTCCTCTTCAAACTACAACACAAGCTTTTAATAAATATTCATCAGCGACATAACATCAATGAATAAAAATGAAAACAGAAATTCTCTGAAGCTTTTATTCATATAAAACTTCATTATTTAGATGGAAAACTAGAATCCATGCAAAAAATAGTATTTAATATGAAGTCACAGCATCTGAAATTGTCATCATAAATATGTTACATTAATTTCAACAAGAACAAAAATCAAGTTCTGACTTATTGCTTTACTTCTGCAGAGTTTGGAAACAGATTTGCCCATTTGAGTCATTACAGTCTCCCCAATGACTGGCCATGTGGTAACACCAGGGTGCAATATTACTAAACCAACTGGCCATAGATTTCTTACGTTTTTAGTTTCGTTCTGTTTTACAATAAACTGACACAATTGACTACTTTATCAACAATTTGTGGCCAATTTTAAGCCCCAGATTTTTTTTTTACAATGTTAATTTTCTGTCTTTCAGACATATATAAAAGAACCACAGCTAAGATAACAACAAAGGCCGAACTAGAAACCTCACTGAGCAACAGTTAAACAATGCTGCAAACAGGACTTTTATGAAACGTGTGAGACTGATTGGCAACTCCAGCGAGGGGAGTGTTGCTGGGAAAGCAGACAGTGATAAGACTGAGGGACTCTCTTGTGGGACTGAATGAGGAACCACTGACAGTTGCGACTTCCTTCCAACATTTTCACAGTTAATTAAATTCAAAATTTAGCCACAGAGACAGTCACAGTTTAGAATATGTGCTTAATGTGCTGCCCTGTCTCCAGACAACTTCCTACAGGATCTTTAAAACAACACTGCTGTGGTAGAATAATGGAGCAGATGCCAGGGCACATTTTCTCTCTGATTTTCTTCTCCAATGAGGAAACTTTTCTTTTTTTAGCCATTGTGACATAGACGCTGTTTCTTCATATCACTGCAACTATATATTTATTCCAAATGCAAATTGCAATATCACAGTCATGTATAGCCCCATCCAGTCTGTTACAGCTTGCACATTTGAATCTGTGACACGTAACTTGAGCTGAGTGTTTAAATCTGATTGATTTCATTTACTTTAAATTACAGTAATTAAATTGGTTCACATAGCAGCACTATGGAACTCCTTAGGTGACATGGAAGAAAAAAAATAGGTCCCTCCATGTCACCTAAGGAGCTCTGTACAGCACGAAACCCTCAATGCAGAAAATAGAAATAGCTGAGACTAACGTTAAAGCATGATGGATTTAAAAACAAAGCCACAAAGTATTAATATTTGTATTTGTATGCCATTCTTGTTTTAGGTGAGCCTCTTCCTGTGCTCCTCTGTCTTGAACACACACTCTAAATATTCTCTGTTTCTCTTTCACATACACACAAGTGTTTGGTTGCTATCTCTCCTATGTCATTTTGAATTCTCAAACCACCTGTTTCACAGCCTCTTCAGAGCGAGTGATGACAGGAGGATGAGATGGAGATGGGGAGGGGGGTGGGGTGAAGGACAAGGGACATGTCATAGTCCAGCTAGAGATTTTCAGATGGACGGTAAAATCTAGAATTCTTCTTCTACAAATATATTATGGACATCCCTGTCCTTGTTGGTTGTGTATCGAAAATTAGTGTCACATGTATGGATGTGTGGAGGTAAATTTCATGACAGCAGATGCTTACAGCTAAATGCTAAAATTTTCAAGATAAAATGCTAACATGCTGATGCACATGTAGACTGTTCCTTACAGAATTCATCTCAATTTCTTGTGTCAGTGTAATATTTCTTCAGTAACAATCAACAAAGTACACCTGATGAGAAGGGGCAAATACTCAAAGAAATTCAAATTCATTTTGAGGGGTTGTGGTCCACATTAAACAAATCCATGGCTAGTTAGACATGTCAGTCCAGAATTACGGCCCTCAAGCAAAGCCAGAAGAAAGCCAGAGGTCACCAAAGTCTCTAGGATTCATTCTCAGGAACCCATAAACCCATTTGTGAAATTTTTTTCGCCAATCCATCCGAAACGTTCTGAGATATTTCAGTCTGAACTACAGGGTTGGATTAATGTAAAGACATTATCACCCAAGCAGCAGTGGGCTAATAAGGAATAAGATTACACTGGTTATATCTGCATTGTTACACAAATCTTCTTAATTGTTCGTGGCTCTGACTTTGATTTCTTGCCATGCAAATAAAAAGAAAAACAGATATGGGCGAAATAAAGAAAGAAACGTGTCTGCAGTGGCGTGTGTGCAGTGTGTTTGCTAAACCAACAAACTGATGTTTTTTATGCCATTTCGTTTCATAGCTTTTAAGCAGCTGAAAATAAACAATCTCTGAGGAAAAGGAAGAAATACAACAAAAATATACATAATCAGTAGGTCTTAACTTTTTTTAAATGATTAAAGAACTACTCTATGTTAGAAAAAAAATGTCCATGTCAAACAAAAAAGCTGACCACTTTTGAATGCTGTGTAGAAAAAGCATATATTCATTTCCTCTTTCTGTCTTCAGCCTCTCCCTCTGGCCTGAGACCTGCAACTGGATGCCGATGAATGACGCTTACAGGCCAGAGCCTCATGAGGCCCATGCTGTACAGCTTTGCATGGGAACACTATTACGCAAACCCCCTCAACCAACCGCAGGTAGCACAGTTCAGGCACCTTCAACCGCAAAATCAGCCTAAGTATAAACCATTGTTCTTGTTTTTGCTAAAATATACTGTGAAGAACAAAAAGACAAGAGGGGAAAGGAACTGATGTAATGTAATACTGGTTGATACTGGGGGAGAAAATCCACCAGACAAGCAAGGAAAGGGATCAGACCCCGTGGAGCCTGTTGGGAAACAGCTTTAATTCATACCAAATCATCCCACCACAGCTGCCCGCCTTCCCTCCGTACCCGGGCAGGAGACATGTGAGCCACATACAATGAGACAAACTCGTGTCATTTAAAAAAGGCAGCTGTCCCATTTTTAGCTTCGCAAAGCTCCAGCTGAGTCATAGTCAGCCTCTGTGACAAAAGGCTGAGGAACAAAACCGGCAGAAAAATGACAATCAGCCAAACACAGACAGATCTGGATGTGAATAATTTGCATGGAGATGAGCGTGACATGATTGTTTAAGTGTAGCTCAAAAGGCGTGTCATGTGAATAAAAGTAGAAACTAAACAGATATTATGTGACAGCGTGAACGTGGCTGGCTACAGATTCATTAGCCAGAAATAATATTTTCCATCCATGTTTTATCATGACCAAGAACTTTATAGTGAACTACACAGCTGACAATTTTATTGTTCAAGTCGATGTTGCCAACATAATGCCTGTCCAACCAAAATAGAAAAAAATTCTGTATTTTCAGTGGGAGTTTCCGTGAATGTCTCTTTCACAGCCATCAGTGCACTTGGAGAATAATAGACAAATACTGCTGTATTTGTGGAACTGGTAACATGTCAGTAACAAGACAAAGTACTTGAACTTCTCCAATTGAAGAGTGTCAGAGTCAAAGCTAATAGCCTTTAATTTCTAATAAATATCTGTCACTTTCACACAATATTGATGTGGAATTTTAACACTTAGCATTGATATGAAAGCACCTCTGATCTCAGGTGTCTATATACAGTCAAAGTTTTCAGGGCCTGGTGTAAGTTTTATTTCCTGTCTGGCAGCTTTGTGATGAAGGTATTCCTCTGTGAAGTGCAGTGCCATCTTTTTCCTATTTAAATGCTAATGAGTGTGCTGGTACATGTCAAAACACTGCAGAAACAGTGTGAATTTTTAATATGTTATCACACCAAAAGGTAACAGCCTTCCCAGTGAGATTGAGGGATGAGTGCATGTTTGCTCATTAATTTCCACACAAATAATGTGTCTCTTAGAGAAAGCTGGGGGCCATTCTGCGTGCCACATTATCATCATCTCTGTGTGTGTACTGCTCATGGTCAATGGCGTGATGATGTCTTCGTACTCGCATCTGTTCACGTCATTTAGATGTGTGTATACATGCAGAGTGAAGGTGTGCTGGTTTTGCCACCTCATCAGGAATGAACAGTTGTTAATTCCGTTCTCATAGTGTGGTGGAGGCATTGGACAGAAAGTAAGTTGTTGCAGCCTGTTCATAGTTATGTTCTGAGGCTGGTGGAGTCATTGGTGGCGAAAGGTTAGAGGAAATGGAAATGCGATGAAATAAATATGAGAAAATCACCTTTGCTGCTATCATGTCTGGATCTGTATCCCCACTGCCACCTGTTTCTGTGAAAATGGCATCTTCTGCAATAACAGAACTCAGGTAACAATTCCAACATTTTTCAACAGATAAATTCAAGCTGTGGACACATCCTTATTGTTAAACCTGGAAGGTTAGAATGGATGATCATGCAATATATTGTACTGTATACAACAAAATTAGACAATAAGTAAAGTCAGTCAGTCACCTTCAGAATACCACCGCTGTATCCGCTGCAGCGGGTCACGGGGAGCCGGAGCCTATCCCGGCGGCATGGGGCGTGAGGCGGGGGACAATGCGGGCACGACGCCAGTGCACCGTGGAGCCACAAACAAAGACGTACAACCATGCACACACACACTCATTCCTACGGGCAATTTGGAACGGCCAATCAACCTGAAGCGCATGCTTTTGGAGGTGGGAGGAAGCTGGAGAACCCGGAGAGAACCCACGCTGACACGAGGAGAGAATGCGAACTCCGCACAGAGCAGGACTCGAACCCGGGTCGGCCGTGTTGTGAGGCGGCAGCGCTAACCACTGCGCCACTGTGCCGCCCAATAAGTAAAGTAGATGTAAAAAAAAAAAATCATCCATAAAGATTCATATAGTTTAATTAACATGACACTGTCTCTACGGAATGAACAGTCCAAATATCTGTTCTCACAGAATCTCTCGCTGCCTCTGTGGTCCGAGACCAGGATGGTGATCTTTGGTTTCAACAGTGTCTTTCTTCATACTCTTCTGATGGCGGCTAAGAAAGCAACGCTAGAGGTTAAAACTGGATAGCAAGAGGGACTTTCATGAAGGCAGCCGCTCCTCAAAGCCAGGATTCAGTAATTGTACTCCTCTCGTCTCACGCTAGTGACAGATGGTGAGGCCACCAGAGGCCTGAACATGGGAATAACATTGTTGATTAAAAACAAGTATATGAAACAACATGCAGCTGTTGGAAACAAAACAGAGGAGGGAGGACAAAAAAAGATGAGAGAGAAACAACACGGGGGATGGATGGAGCTCGGAAACAAAATAGCATCAGTGATGATGCCATTAAACGTGGTTAGTCCAAACAAACACGTTTGTATTGGAAGCTGTTTGATCTGCAGATATGTGACGTTTGGGGATAGAGCTTTTATGATCTTATTGTTGTGTTTGCTCGCTTTCTAAGTTACCCTGAGAGACTGGGCGTTTATGAAAGTTATTTATTTTGCTTTGCATGTTCTGGTTCTCAGACCACCCTTCAAACATAGCAAACACCCACCTGCATATGTGAACATGAGTGTCTCTTTGTGTTTCTGCATGACTTTAGAAAAAAAAAAGATTCTGATCCTTTTTCAAGATCATCCAAGATTTGGATGGACTGAAACATCAATATGTTCAGTCTGCTGTGCGTGAGTTCCTCTGCGTGGCGGTAATTGTTTCCCACGGCTTTTTGCTGGTACCGAGGGAAATTTAACACTTTTAATGGTAAATGCTAATGCTGAGTTGTCTTCCTTGTTCTGCTGTGAGCATCAGACCCTTGACTAATGCTGCAAAACCTCCTTTTCATGGAATAATGCTGCACATGCCTACCACAAACATCTCCCAATGGACAGAAAAGGCTCAAGTCTAAGCCAATATTTTTAATCTCCTCAGTATAAATGATGGGAGATGATGACAAAGAAAAATGATAAAATGTGCATGCATTAAAGTCACATATCAACGTTATAGTTACTGGTAATGGAGCGTGAGTTTCAATAAAATTACCACACAGTAAGATCTGTTTTGATGGTTTGTCACAGAAATATGATCTTTCTTGTGAAGTAATAAACAGTTTAAACAGTGTTCAACCCAACGGACTTGATTTCACGAGAAAGTCATTCTATCCTCTAGAGTTCCTCTGAGTTTATGCATTTCTTTGGTAGCAATGTCCTTATTAACACTGAATGACATGAGAGATACAGTATTTATCATTTATGGAATAAAACGTGCCCACTGTGCGTCAGCTGCATTGTGAATGGAGAGGATAAAACGCGAAACAAGGCAGTGTTGATTAGGGGAGGGATTGAGTGAGATTAAAAGATTTAAGGCTCCATTTGCCCATGAATATCTGATGCATTTCTGAGGCGAGAGTGACTGATCCTCTGTCAGGTCACCAAGGTGTCGGAGGAAATCTGCATCAGGCCACTTTTCAGCAGTGTCTTATGTGAGTGTGTCACCGCATTTCACTAGTGTTGAAGAGGACTGAAGCAGCTGCATCAAATGAAGGCGTTCCTTTCATCTTTAATATGTCAGCTTTTCCTTCTCCACCTTCATGTCAAAATATAAAAACAGATTCATGGCTCAAAAGGCAAACGTGTTCCAGGAGTCCTCTGGAATCTGTAGATGCTGGGAAACTGACATGTGAAAGTTTTTCAACACAACTTGATCTTGGCTGCATGTGGGCAGAAAATAGAAATCATCAGCTGGAAGTCACAGATTAATTATGATGTGAGCTTCAGCTCTGCTTCTGAAACTGAACGAAAACATCTGAGTTCTGAGTTTAAGGTCTCACTGCACTTTAGAAACATGAAAAGGTTGTGCTTTTACATCTCTGAGACAGATCACATCTCACAGGTTCCCATCTGATCTGGATTACAAAGAGTCTTTGCATTTTGATGAGTTTTTACTAAACTGTCTCTGTAAAGTTCAGCTTGTTGTATTCAGGTTAATCTCGATCTCGTCACATGTAATGTATAATTTGAGGCACCACAATTTGAATGCTAATAAAAAAGAGAACAAAGCACAAACTTCTCAGCCACCACTGGCTTTAGATTTCATTTTCACACTATAACTCAACATTTTAAATCAAGCACAAAAGAAGCCAAAACGTAGCACCCTTCCAACGCGTTACCCGTCTGAGAATATGGGATATGTGACATGATATATACTCGTCAATGTGAAGTGCGTCTCCTGACGCATGCGCTATTGATTTAAAAAGTCATTGTAGGCTATTCGAAAAGACAATCTTCAATATTTTTTTTTCTCCCGCTTTGGATTACATCAGTGGCCTTTCTTGAATGTAGGAAAATTCAGAACAGATTTGAGAAAATTTCGGGGCAGGACGGAGCGCAGGGGATGCTAAGGAAGGTTCCCTCCCCCATGGGTGTGTCCACGGCCGGGAGACCTCCGTCTATCCACCTGCAGAAACAGCTCGCGTCCTGCACACTCCCATGCTGTTACGCACGGCAGAAGCTCCGTTCCGTCGCTCATCTAAAGGAACAAATATTTGCTCGTAACCCTCTTAGTGGAGAACAAAGAGTCCGTTAATGTGATTTACAGATCAGTTGAAGTTAAGGCGACCGCGTCAAGTTAATTTAAATCCAAGCTTTGCTTTGTCTCTGGGATAATCGTGCAGGATCTGCGGCGGATATTCTCACGATCCTGCGCTCGAACGGTAGGAACAACCCAAAGGACTTCGGTGAATGGTTTTGCATCTTGAACAGGCTTTTGAGAACATTCGTTGGACTTAATTAGAAGGTAGGTCGTAACGGAAATAGCTCTGTAATAAAAGTCACATTAAGTGCTGGTGTGGAGGTGTCTCATAATTAAATAGGAAACACATTTGGAGGAGTGTAGCTTTCGCTTTGTGTAAGATAATAACTAATAACTGAAAGGTATTGTTAAAGTTCTGTTATATAAGTTTGGACTGATCGTCCAATATATTAGCAAGATTCAGGTAACAGATTCTAGTGGCTGAAATGTTTTGGTGCGTCTTTTACGCGTGGGATGTTGTTAAAAATGTGTCGCTCGTTTGGAAAATTGACAGATTTCTTTCAAGGGGTAACAGTCGTGTGTGTGTGTGTGTGTGTGTGTGTGTGTGTGTGTGTGTGTGTGTGCGCGCGCGTCCGTGCGTGTGTTTTGGGGTGTACTGAGAAAGTTTTTACTGTGTGACACTGTTTTCTAGGTTTTATTACCGCCAACAGAAATAGTTATATTGTCCTCAGTTCCCCTTTTTACAATTCTAAAACCCCGTACTGTCTTCGGAAACACGCCTTGTTCACGTCCATGTCTCCGTGGCTCAAAAGTCCCGTCACGTATTATTTTGGTTACAGATCCACGTTGAGTTCAGCCTTAAGGGCTCACCGTGGAACCCGATCCTAAACCCTGACTGGCAGCTTGACCTCAGACTCAGATGCGCATTTATGAGTAGATGGATGTTATGCATGCGCAAAAGCGCGCTCGCTTTAATTGACTTAATGTATCCAAATACATGACGCCATCACGACCAGGCTCACCCCCGTGCTGAGAGCTTAAGTCACCATATGGTTTTATAGTGATCTTAGTAACTCCAGCTCCCTTTGTAACGGATAAGTGCATGTTGATGCGCTTTGTGATTTAATCTGACCAATGCCAGAGCGCGCCAGCCTTAACGCGCAATATAGCCGCTAACGCGGACTTCCAGGTCTGGCTGTGTGGTAGATGGTAGCAGATAATTTTTTTTCCAACAGGAAAAACAAGTTTTTTTAATCGTGTTGAATGTTTTGTAGGGATCAGCATGTTGGTGAAACTCCTTTATGGAGAAGCCGTCCATCTGTGGTCCATATTACACAGAAGCAGACAATCAAGACTAACTGTAGGCAGAATGGAAAGACACAAAGTGGAGATTTAGTTAAAATTGTGACAAATCAAATCTCAACCAGCAGAGTTTCTTATGGTTTAAGTTACTGGGTGTTTCTTACACACCAATAAGTTGATCTGATGGGGCCTTGATGTTTTTTTTTAATGATTTTCAGTAGAACAAAGTTGTAAAACTCCACAATGTGACTGTAATAATGTAGGTTTGTTATTGCAACCCAGTGATAAAAACCTGCAGCTGCACTTTTGGAACGAGTAAGTGCAGGCTTGCTGTCTGATGCTCATGCGTCTTCTGTCCCTCAGCTCCTCAACTCTCCTCCTCTGTTAACAAACAGAGGAACAATGTTGTGGGACAAACTGTGTTGGCTATCGGCCCTGCTGGCCCTATCATCTGGGGGGCTACCCCCCCTCAATGAGCCCCTCTCTGCTCCCAGGATCTTCTTGTCCTTCAAAGGTAAGGCACTGACCATACTGTTGTGTTTGTGTCCCAGTTGGTTTTGTTTTGTGTTTCTGTACTTACTGAGAATTTCTGCGGTTATAATCACATCGATCACCTGTTGGTCAGTAAATGGAATGAGTAAACTAGACTGGAATCATTGCTGGGAAAGCCTTAATCCTTCAGTGCCTCACAGAGAGCTTGACTGTGTGTTGATGGGAGAACTGCTGGATGAGAAAAAAGATGTGCTGCTGATTTTCCTGACTGGTCAAGGCCAGATGTTCTATTTTAATTGCTGGACTGCCATTATTGCCCACAGAGACATTTGTGTGACCTCAGCTTCCTTCTGAAATCAAGTCAGATTTAACACTTGACTGGTTGCACACTCAAGGCGCAGACTCAGCATGTTATGAATGTTTGTTCGGGCCCCATGAGACCCTCTGTGCGTTGAACTGTCATGTTAAAATAGATCCCAGTGGTGAAGTGAATTTGGGTTTGTCGTTGTACCAATTGGACAGTGTTCATGTCAAATGTTGGGCTCCTGGGAATTTATCTGAGACTGACTTTGAGCATCAACAAATTTGTGTCACCAGGAGTTTTAACTTAATGGGAAATGGAAGTTTTTCTGCATATCATATGAAAAGTACAGTAGTGTTTTTCTGGACAAACCATGGGCTGTTACAATTTTTACTAACCCTAACTCTAACCCTATCCACACATCTTGTAAAACCTACAATAGCAGAGATAATTACTTTGCTTGATGTTAATCCTGGTTGTGGTGTTTTTGTCAGTGATGGTTCTGCGGTTTCTCCCTCTTCCTCAGATTCTCTGTTTATCTGTTTGTTTTCTCTCTCTTCATCCCTCAGATTCCATCTCCTCCTCTCTGTCTCTAATCGAGTTGGATTTCACACTCTGGCGGTCTCACATTTACTCGCTGGACTTTTTTTTTCTTCTTTTAACTGACTTTCTGCTTGTTTTTAATTAGTTTTTGATGTCACTCTGTGTCTCTCAGAGCTACCTCTTATAGTTGGAGACATGTACCTCACCAGTGCAGACGATAATTGAATTGAATTGCACTATAAGGCTTAGGATAGCTCTATAGTACACTTTCACTATTATTTTCGACATACCACTTCACTTGATCACATAACCTGTTATAGGCTTCATGAAAACTGTAAAGTACAGACATAAAGACTGTTGAATCAGTGTCTCCTGATGACATGATGCAGCTAGTTGTTCATAAACATTTTCAGTTTTGCTGATGAAACAGATTAAGGCTACAAGCCGCTGCTGCTGGTAATAAACTTTTGTTTCCAGAGCATTAAATTCTCTATACAAGCTTTCATTTTCTATTGATTATTTTCATTCTGGAAGCTGGAACATATGATTTTCTTCTGGCTGAAATCCAAGACTCCAGAAGATCCTTTGTCATTGGTTTTCAAATATTTACTCTCTATCAAAGAAAAGTAGTGTAGCTTAAAGATATAAATAGACTTTTTTTTAAAAGAAAACATGATATATTGGTATTAGTAATTGTGCTACATTTTATTTTGGAATTTTTTTTGGAATCTACTGAAAAACCCTTCCTGTAGCACTGTTTATACTATGTTCCAATTTTCCTAAATCCCTGAAAGCTGAATGCTTGTCACACGAAATGCTGAGATCGGATGTAACATCACTTATCATTTTATATTTTACCAGTGAGTCCAACAAAATACTTTATTTTGAAAAACGAAATGGACTTAGAAGTGCTAAGCACTTGTAATATGTTGATTTTGATTCAGCATTGTGTCTGTATATCCTGAAGCACTTTTTCACTACGAGATTTCCAAAACTGAAGGTTTATACTTTTAGGAACCATGACCAACCCCAACTGATAATCTTGTCTCTTGGGGTTAGTAAAGTAGCCACTGAGTGTGTTAGTGCAGGCTGAGTTATTAACTGTGATAAGCACCAAGAGAGCAAACAGAGGCTGAGACCAAAGGAATGTCCACTTTAATGCTCACAGGAATAGATCATCAAGCTAGACTTCAAAAGAGTTGAAAATCACATATGTGCGCACACACACACACACACACACACACACACACACACACACACACACACACACACACACACACACACACACACACACACACACACACACACACACACACAAACCACAGGTTTCAATGCTCACCTTTTGTCACTTCATAACCCTAAATGTAACCCATTTATCAATTCATAGATGCACTGCTGACATTAGACACACAAAAGATCCCATCTGTGTAGGGTTATCACAAAAGACTGGAAAAGGCCAACTTAGATCAGCTGCTGTGAACTCCTATATTTACTTTTAAACACGGTCTGTAATCACATGCTATTTTAGTGGGTGGGGCTCTATAAGGTTGTGACCCTTCAAACAGAAGCCAGTTACACCCGAGGTTAACTGCCCTCAAACTGTGGGAGAATGGCACCATATTAACAAGTAATAGCTTGTTACGCTAATCCTCAGGCACATTTGAAAGTGTTTAACTTTGTTTTTCTGCAACCTTTTTAGTTCTCGGTGGAACACCTGGGTACAAGGTTAGCTCTAAGAAGAAAGCCAGACAAAGCAGGCAGTCCTATAATTGAACTAATTCCTAATGGACAATCTTAAGGTTACTCCTGTCACTGCCCCCCACTTCACTCCTCGACAGTCTTTTTGTCCAACGTAATGGGTCGATGATAGTCACAGATGAACAAAGACTTCTCTATCTGCTCATCTCTCCAGAGTTTTCATAGTTAAGATCAGAGGTGAGGAGATGTCTTCTGTGTCTTTATTCCTTGAATAAGTAGGAGCTGTTCCTGAGTTTGAACTCTAAATCCCTTCAGTCTGTCTCTTCAACAATAGACCTCATCCTCCACAGATTTATCATCATTAAAGTATTATAGTATTTCTTGTCTTGCAATGAGTTACTTCATCTTTCTGTCTATTTTCAAGTTAATGTCAGGAAGCCAAAGCAACTTTAGCACACATGCTCTCTTGTTACAGTCCCATGAATATAAAATTAAAAAAGAAGGTGACTGCAAGCCTTTGAAATATGTTTCTTATGGTGTCACTTTAACTGTCTTAACCTGTTTCCATCAAAAATGTGGTGGACAGATTTGACTAATCATCGGGGAGATAACAAATGCATTCAGTCTGTGAGAATACCACTCTAATATTTTTCTTTTCCTTTCGGCTTTTCCCTTCAGGGGTCTCCACAGCGAATCAGTTGCCTCCATCTAACCCTGTCTTCTGCATCCTCTTCTCTCACATCAACTACCTTCATGTTCTCTTTCACTACATCAATAAACCTCCTCTTTGGTCTTCCTCTAGGCCTCCTGCCTGGCAGTTCAAAACTCAGCATCCTTCTACCAATATATTCACTATCTCTCCTCTGGACATGTCCAAACCATGTCAGTCTGGCCTCTCTGACTTTATCTCCAAAAGCTCTAACATGTGCTGTCAGAGGGACTTTTTCCTGATCCAATCCTTCCTGGTCACTCCCAAAGAGAACCTCAGCATCTTCATGTCTGCTACCTCAAGCTCTGTCTCCTGTCTTTTCCCCAGTGACACTGTCTCTAGACCAAACAACATCGTTGGTCTCACCACTCTAATAACCTAAAAAATTTAATCTCTTCAGATGAAGAAAATATATAATTAGACCACAATACCATTAGGTCACATTTCACATTGTCGTGCATTATGCTATAGACACCAGAGAAGCTAGAAAAAATGAGATTGATTAGGGTGATGATGAGATTCTCTTACATGAAACATGCTTGGAGGACAGCCAAAGTATATTCGTCATTTAGAAATACATCATTTTACTGGTACTCAGTAATGAAAATCATGTGGTGTGAGGCACTAATGTAATTTCTTTGCTCATTGAACATTTATTTAACATATGGAAGCAGTCAGTTGGATTCAACAGTGAGGGCCAAAAATAGAATTGTCACTGTTTTTGGATTGATGTTAAAGGTCTTTTCTTAAAAGATCCAAAGTAAATGTACTGCAAAGTATAGGTGTTGCAGCTTATAGCTTATTATTGAGTGACATGTTTCATTTTGAAAAGCTAGCAAAAATCACCAGTAGCACTGGTTTGCTGTTTATCCCGCAAAGCATTTTTTTTACATCAGCTAAAGTCCACTGTGTGCTGAGCCACTCACATAGAGATACATTATCTCATTTGTGTCCTCTTTACCGTCTATCTACCAGTTGTGTTTGTTTACTTCTCTCCCAGCAGACATTAAGGTAACATTTTTGCCTAACCCTAACCCTCTTATTTATTCCAAGTGAAAGAATTTATGAACAGAAACATTGCTTTGGATACATTTTGTGGTCTTGTTGCTGCTCATTCATTCATGCTGTACAGTTGGTATGCATCCCACACTCACATTGTACCTGTTGGCAAAGTCTGTATTCCTGGACTCCCCTCCTTCTCCATTATCTCCATTAGAGAATGTCAGGGTGCTGAAAAGTGTTTCCACATGGTAATGGGTGCTGACTGTCACACGCAAGCCTGCAGCAATTATTACAACAGTTCGCTACTTTCTCCTTGGAGACGTTGCTATTGAGGAGGGGGAGGGACAGTGCATCCCAGCAACCTCTGCTCTGCAGGATGCATCCTGTCAAACTATGATTATTCACTTGAGAAAAACAGAAGGCGACGGCTCCATCGCTAAATATAGTGTCCTTCTCATCTGTTTCTTTCTGTTTTTATCACCCTCACCTCCTCTGCCTTGTCATCCTTCTCCTCTGCCTTTACTCCATACTCACTCTGTATTTGCTTGTTGATATGAGACTGATGTTGTGAGGTGAGCACCCAGTATGCCCAATGCAGTCTGTTGTTAGGCTCTAGATAGAGGAGATAGAGCTCTCCAGAGTGACTGGACTTATAGCTTGAGGTGAAGGTACAACAATGATGGAGTGAAGGAAGTATGGACAAATGTGAGCAAAGGCAGGATTGATACATTAGCACATTTAACATACAATAAGTGCAATGCTAGCTTAGATCGCAATGAAAGGAAATAATGTGCCCCCTTTGTGTAACCATTTGTAGTCACTTTGCCTTGCCAAATTGCTCACTTCCTATCGTTTAATGATATCACAGAGAGATCTGCACGCGCAAATCACTGCTCCCAGTGAAAAGCTCCAGATTGAAAACAGTTTGCCATGATTTGAATATTTCCTCCGAGCAGAGCTGATGCCTAAATACTCATTAATGCTGGAATCTCCCTGTGGTGCTAAAAATGCACAACATCTAAATGAAATCGTAATCACTTGGCTATTTATTATTCCAGTCTTTAGCTATTAAGCATTTTAATCATAGATGTAATTATTTGTTCTGGGGAAGAGCTAGTCTAATCATCCAACCTTGGAATAAAGTTGTGAGACACGGTGAAGGTCCAGTCTTACAGGAAGCATAATACCCGTAGGTATATGGTGCAGGATGTTTGACATTAGTGCAGCAGTTTGGTTCCAAGCAAGAGCCGAAACCTCGAGTCAAAATAAAATAACTGTCTCATTTCTTTCTTTAAACATGACCTTAAACTGCCCCTCAGCAAGACACATGGAAGCAGTGGCAGTGAAACGCTAAGTTGTGTAGCCTATTGTGTTGGTTGTTAGAGGCACAGCAGGTGTACTCGTAGCCCAGTAGAGGTTTAGTCACACTCCTGATTCCACATTTTTCCTGATTAGTTAAATCACGTTATTTAAATCATATTATTTATATCATCGTATTTAAATCATGTTATCAGATTGCCGATTAAACTGACCTGATAAGACATATTACAGTGCATATTGTATTACTCACTCAGTTGGCACAGATGCCAAATAAATGTTTGGTAATATAGGCTTTCACATGATCAAGTAAATTCTGTCCAGAATTAAATATAAAATATAAAATGTTGGAAGTTAGCATTCTACCTAAGTACAGTACTGTAATTTATTAAATATACTGTTTTTCATTTCATTCCATTTAATTTTAGTATTCATACAGACCCTCAGGTAAGGTGAGACAAAACGCTGAATATTTTATCTATAAAACCAAAATAGGAGTTGTTCGTTTCTATTAGTGCAAACACCAGATCATTAACAAAGTGATTGCATGCCTGTAACTGAAACAGTCGACTTCTCTGCTCACATGCCACTGAGTTGACTCTTTACTGAACAACCTGATATTTTCATGCCAACTTTTATGTATTGAACAGATGACTTAAACTATGTCTATGCAAACAAACTCTGGTCTGTGACTTTTTAAGAAGGTTGCACCTCATACCTGTACCATTTATAGGTTCAGTACACAGTCTCTGTACCAGCCCTCTGTCTGGTGTGTAAAGGGGGGCAACACTCAGCAGGGGGTGGAAATCAGCCACGCTGTGTTTGTGTCTTAGCTGCAGACATTTTTTTATTTGAAATCAAAATGTGACAGACAAGATAAAAATAGGTGTAAGCCACGCTGTTACATCAGATTGATGTCATTTCTTTTTCTCATGTTTGAAGAACCTGATTGGTTCGTGGAACCTTCTTGCTTCATGTCATCTTTGTGATTGTTTTCTATTGGCCTTCTGAGCACTCTACAAAGTTCACAAGCTGGAAATTCTAAATAATCTAAATCTAAAAGTTGCTGATGTTGCAAATGTGATGCAAGTGGCAAAGTATGTTGTAATGACATGTCTAAAAAAATATGCTAAATAAATAATTCAACATATAAAAAAATCCACATAATGATCAGGTTAATATTTTAATAAGCAGGATAAAATATTAACCTGATAAAATAGTCAGCATCTCCACCTGCAGAAGAAGAGCAGGAGGCCATGCAGGTGAAGAGGAGAGTTGTTGCAGTTCGAGACGGAGTTAGAGAGTGAAATGGTAATGGTGTTTTTTCTCAGGATTCAGAGTGACAGGGAGGAATGGGAGTCTTTTAATATTCATGTCTAGTTCACGTGGTTATGTATTTTCTCTCTCTCTCTCTCTCTCTCTCTCTCTCTCTCTCACTGTGTGTGTGTGTGTGTGTGCGTGCGCGCGCGCGCGCGCGCGCGCTCATCAGAGCTTCGTTAAAGAGCTATATATGACATTCTTTGGTTTAGTTGCCATAGCAGCATCTACCTGTCACTCCTCGGAAACTGAATCAGGTTCAGATGATTCTCTACGCAGAGGAGAGATGGGATGTAATCACATAGTTGTGCTTATTTCCCCTGATGTCTGCTGTCTCGTCTGTTCTCAGGAAATCCTCAAACAAAGCGGCGTTAAGGATCTAAGGCTTAATAAAAATACATGTACTGAGACAAAGGACTCTGATGAGGCTGCGGTGGGGTTTTATTGAAAATGTTTTGAGTTTAGTAAGCAAATAAATGGAGGTTTGGTTTGTCGTTGTGGAGGCTCCACCCAACTGGATGTGCTCACCAGATGTGGCCGAGATGTGTGAATCTGAGGGGGTTTATGGGTCAGACTGAAATTAAGGAGACAGGGGGTCAAGGGCACCTCGCCATGTTTACTCAGACAGCTATCGTTCATTATCGTTTGTCTGTCAGTGTTGAGATCCTATTACTGCGGTGCCATTGACCTTATTCTTATGGTGGCCATTGTGAACTCTTGGGTTGGGAAACCTACTCAGTATAATCACTCTGTCATACAGCTACAGTACATGTGCTGTATGTGTATGTGTGTGTGCGTGTGTGCGTGCGTGTTTGTGTATGTGTGTGTGCGTGTGTGTGTGCGTGTGTGTGTGTGTGTGTGCTTTTTGTAAGCATATTATACTGTAACACACAGGGGTCCCTCAATAAAGCGAAGCTTCTTCAGTTTTATCACATTTGGTTGCAGCTTTTGGGGCAAATTTACATGCAAGATACAAATCATTATAAAAATAATTGTTATGCTTAATATACAAAATAATAACAGCATAAGAATATACAAATAAAATACAGTTCATTATATGCAATATACTCATTCTGTCATCTGAGGACAAATGTAATCCTCTCATTTTCAACCTCTTATCCAAAGATACGGGTCAAGGGTAATGCTGGGTACACCCTGAGCGTGTCGCCAGCGTGTCACAGAAATTCTGATTCATCCTGTGTTTATGTCTTTGATGGAAATTTGAAGACATGTTTGGCTCTGAAATGAGACAAGGAAGTTTAAATGAGATGAACTCTAAGTCAGTAAGGTCACTTTTGCTTGTTTTCGAGTAGTAAAGCAATGTTTTATATTTTGATTAGTGCATCAATATTTTTGAAATTAGATCATTATTTAAACCCTTTTTGTCAGTTTAATACTATGTGGTTGTTGATAAAAGGTCAGGCATTTAAAACCTTTTTAAAACACTTTTATTTATTTGACATTTTAATAGGTTATTTTATGATGATAATCTTTAGCTTGAGACTGACACACAGACCAAGGGACTTTGGTTGATCAGTGGAGACAACAGCCATTTCTAATGAACATGACATTACATAATAGTTGGCAGACTGTAGAAGTGTTAGCTGAGGAACTATTGTTTCTATTGTGTCTATCAGGATTTTCTCTTCTCATCACAGTAATGTTATCTGAATTTGACGTGAGAGTCGACAGACTCATTCCTCTCCCCACGGATGGAGACTAACACGTTGAACCTTAGGAACTTGTCTCGTTCTAACTCAGACATCATCCATGAGAAAAGGAGGAAAAGATGGAGACAAAGAGACAGAAAGACAGAGTGAGCCAGATAAGGAGTGCAGGAGTCAAAGCAAGGGCTGTCAGTAAGATAAGGCGAGTGGTGGAAGATGTGAAGGGATCAGGGGAACAGAGTCAGACTGGACTGTGAGTGCCAATGTGTGTGTGTGTGTGTGTGTGTGTGTGTGTGTGTGTGTGTGTGTGTGTGTGTGTGTGTGTGTGTGTGTGTGTGTGTGTGTGTGTGTGTGTGTGTGTGTGTGTGTGTGTGTGTGTGTGTGTGTGTGTGTGTGTGTAATGGTTTACTTCAGCTAGTGACTGTTTGGTCAGTTCAGCTCTGTGCCAGTGGCCCTGCTATAACCTTGCACTGCTGCAAGGTTTAATATCAGTGCACACATTTATATGATGTCATACACATCGCACAAGTAATCCTGTCATTTGACACCAGAGAACAACATATATACTCTGAACCATAACTCTATTCATTAACAAAATAAAGTGGTGTGAAGACAAATTGTACAAATATTTCTTTTTTGCTGAGTGTTGATGCGATCAGGGTCTTGCGCTGTGCCAGTTTGGCAAACGATTCTTGGGAGTGCTTCCTTTCAAAAATGCGATTCAGTGTTGCTTTGAAGCAGAAGCTGGTCAATATCAAACACTCACAACCTCGTGAAATTATACAGGTGTGAGAGATTCAGACTAACAGTCCATCAAGCCTCCGTGTATACACTATATGTTGGACAAAGCCCAAGTACCTGTCATTGTGATTATGGGAGAAATTAGGCCTGTGGCTGAGCCTGACCAGGGCCACGTGGGAGTTTGCAATAGCAGCGTCTGAGTATTGGATTATAAAAGGTGGAACATTCCTCCTTCTCTTCCTGCTCCTGTCAGAACTGTATTTCGCATTTCAGCCTCAGCCCTCGCCCACTTTCATACATTCTGCATATGTTCTTTCTGCAGGACACAAATTGGTGAAACCCAAGCCTTAGTCAGATGCTAATATCATTACAAAGCCAACCGTAAAGGTTTGCCATGTAAATGCTTGGTAAATAGTACAGCCTTCCTTGTCAGATTGATCTCCTCTTTGTATTCCCCACATTCCATTAGCTACCGTGGCTTCAGGCATGTAATGCCTGAGTTTGAAGGTCAGACCTCTAAGTGAGATTATCCATGTGGGCGAGAATACTGTGAACTTCTGTCATCCTGGAAGAACGGAGGAGAACTGAGCCAAGGTGGAAGCAGCAAATGTAGTGGAGCATGAGGTTTCCAGCCCTTGTTTTCTGGGTTCATGCACTGATGGGTTTCCTGATAATGTGCTGATTGTGGAGGGGAGGAGATGGCCTCTCATCCCTGATCATTGTGGCTGTTTCATTGACGTGATGCCAAGATTTTTTTTCCATGCCTGCTCCGGTCACGCCCCTTTGCCTCCATGCTTTGTTACTCAGCCCTGTTCTCAGGAACCTTCTCGAGGTGTTCCTAATGGTATGTTGGCAGAGTTGTCCATAGTGTCTGTACCACACGTATGCAGCTGTTTGACTGCATACATATGAATGAGAAATAGGAGCAAGGGCCTCCTATGTTGCTGTTGTTATTGTTGTTGTTGATGTTGACGCCTCACTCATCGCAGTGAATGGACTGCTGGGTCTCAATACAAGAGGGGCGTTTGTGTGGGCTGGTCCATCATTCATTTACTTCATTCACGTCCCCAGGGATGCGGAGGGGGAGTGACATACAACAGTTGCATGGCGTCACTGCTTAAAGCATTTCTGTCTGCCCTTTTACTTTTGTCTTTCTTTCTCTCTCTGTCTTTCCTTCCTTATCTCTCCCTCTGTCATGATTATCTAGTAATTTGGCTTTTATGAATAAACATGATTTTAAAAATATTTTAAAAAATCTCTCTCTTTCTCTCTCTTCTTCTCTCTCTTTATCCCTCTCTCTCATTCTCTCTCATCATTCTTGTCTCTCACTTTCCGTCCTCTTGGCACCGATGCTCAGTCATCAGTTGAATGTTGGCCGTGATCCCATGCTTTCATGTTCTGTAGGATTTCATGTTAGATGAATTGAAATGCTCCTTTGGACCATGTGCTTTACCACGATACAATGATGCAAGACCACAGACAGCCCCTCAGGGAGCTTATGAGAAGCAGCAACTCCTGGCACAAACACAGAGACACAAAACTTTTTTCCTTGGCTGACAAATCTAGTTTTAATGTGGTCGAATCAGTTAAGAGTCACAAAGAGGAAACAGAAAGCTCTCTTTTGATACTGGGAAGATTTCCAACCCAAATGATGCCTTGTTCAGGCTTAATCACATTTGGAAAAGATAAAATGCTTGGAATTCATTAGTCTATGGCTCTGGATTATACTAATGTCAGTCACGTAAAGGATTGTTGCACAGCGTGAAATTTACCTTTTCACCACCGTGGCCCGATTACACTGTCCTACAAAACCATCTCTGCATGATTAATTATTCACAATCCAATGCATTAAGAGCCCAGCGAACCATGAAACTGCAGGAACTACACTCCACTCCATGCTGTGCTATTTACAATAGGTTTTTGTGCAAACACTTTATTGTTTTGAGTTCGCATTCAAATGCAAAGTTTTGCAAATTTGTCTCACATTGTTATTGTATTATTAATATTACTACACTGCACATCACTGAGCAGGATGTTCAGGGCATGCCTACAATTAGCCAACTTTACAGACACGTAAATGTTCCAAAAACCCAAATGTTTTGTCATGGTATTATAATTTCTATACATGTGTAACTAATGGTTTAGAGTTTTTTAAAAGGATGCATTTATCAATTTTTTTCCCCACATGTTTGATCCTTTATGCAACATCCAGTTTTGAGGTTTCTTTACCAGTCAAATGTTTGGACAAGCTTCCCAGATTTGTGTCTACACTTTTAACTGGTGTTGTATTTCAATTTCCATCACACACTTTTTCAATCAAAACCCATTTAGCTTTATGAACAGACTTGGTGGGACTTTTATTCTTTCATTTATTATGCATACATTTTTGCAATAACCCAAAGATAATTTCTCACCCCTCCCAACTCTTTCTTGTTTGAATGTTGCAAATAATTCACCACTGCATCAGATGATCATTACCAGATCTCTGGAAAAGTTACAAGAGAGAAATATGGCAAGCTGCAAACATGACTTAAGCAGTAAAAAAAACTTGTCTTCTGTTCAGATCTGATGAATGGGAAACAGATAACGGAGATTAGGGAGTGTGAGACAGAAAGAGAGGGAGCAATAAACAGGGAGAGTTAGAAAGAGAGAGAGACAACTCAAAAAAAGAAGTTTCTCTCTTGCCCTCTCCATTCCAGGTGTGGATCAGTCTGTGTTTAGTTGCCTTATCAGTGCACAGCGGATGGACAGTCACTGATTTATGAGAAGGTATGACGGTGGAAGATAAGAGGGTTTTTAGCCTCCATGCGTCTGTGCAATCACCAGCCTTCTCCAGCACCCGATGTGAGGATGGATGAGAGAACTGTGATTTCCCACTGTCACGCATGCTGCTTCCAAACTGATAAGGCTCTGGCCTTCCTCACTATTTTTCTTTTTCTATTTGTATTCATATCCTCATATCTCTTGCTCATTCTCTAATCAGAACTGGTACTTCCAGGTAATACTTTCTTTTGTCAGATCTTTCTGAGCATCTTCCTCCTCAATCTCTAAGTAGATGTGTTGCTTTCACAGTGGAGTGAACCTCATGTTAAATACCAACCGATCCCTGGAATCTACTGTAAAAAATGTCACGGATAAAACAGAATTATGAAATGCTCTTGTTGGTCTTCATGCATTACGTAGTGAGTACTTACGTCCACCCATCTATTTTGTTCATCTAAATCTAAATCTGAGTGAACAGAATAGCCATCAATAACAAACTTAGGGAATCAGTCATTTTCTGATATGCAGTTAATATTTAGTTGCATGAAATCTGAGCAGCAAGCTTATTTCTTGTCCATTTCATGTCCAGTGTGTGGTACTGATATGAACATTTCATTACCGGAGGCTGGGGTTGTGGGTAGTGCAGGGCAGACATGTCATCTTGTAATGCATTTTTTATTGTAATGAACCTTTTACTCTTCTTCAGCTACGTCTGTTCTCTTAAAGAAACATCCCGTTCAACCTGGTGATCATTTGGAAAACTTATCCTCATTAATATGAATATATCACACAGTGCATCCATTTAAATATCCTCTCCCCACAGCCACACTCTGCACAATGACCCTTATGGTCACGGGTGGGAAGAAGGTCACAGGGTCGCGGGGTAGGATGTCCCATCTGTCCATCAAACATGAAAGCCTCCAAATCAACAGACACTGTTTTTCTTTAAATGGGAGGGGTGAATGCGTCAGTCAGGGAAGGAGTAAAAAAGGCCATGGATTACACAGACAGACAGTAATCTATAGGTCTGTCAGCCTGTCACTCAGTCCGACCTTGAGCAGATTTGCTTTAATTGCTGGCTGGGATGAGAGACTGAGGCCCACCGTCAGCAGACAATTCACATTATCCATTATAGATATAATGGCTGCCAACGTGTTTCATCTTGACTGACATTTTTTGCTCCGGAAGCACAAATTTAACCTATTGGAATGTAAGTGGTCGTTTTAACGTATAATTATATCTCTGAGGAGGGTCCCCTCATCGTTGGAGTAATTAATTTCCTTTATCCTAGGAGAGATGAAATCTATATGAAATTCCTATTTAGTTAATGCTTTTATTTGGAGAATTCATGCAGAAACGTAAATCTAAATCTGATGGTAGAATGGTGGTCTGATTTGACCCCTGCTAATCATGATGAGACCTCGATATCTCACCTGCTCAAACCCTGTTTCTTTCAGCAGCTGCATGGCATATGTTCCCAACTACAATTTTGTTAACATTTTTAAATTATTTTCTTCATTTGTGTCCCTCTCTGCCATCAATTTCCATCTTTTCAAGCACCTTCTCTCTATTATTGCACTTCCTCCATTCCTATCAGCTCCTCATCATCACCCTTCCATGTAGAGGTGATGAATGGCATTGACTGATGACAATTTTCCACTTACTTTTTTAACTATTCCTCTGCACCAGATTATCCCAGAAAACAAGCAGACGGATAATAGAGAGGTTAATATTTATAATTTGTCACTCACATTGTATTCCCACTGACTGTTCTCCCCATTACCTTTTCTTTCTACAGCTTTTAACAAATGTTCATCCTTCCCTCCCATTGAATGATTGGATCAAATCTGTGTCTCGTTTTGTGAGTGTGAGCTATATGAAATGTTGTGTGTAAATGTGCTAAAACAGTAACTGACAGTTGAGATACATATTCACAAGATGTCTGTGATAAGGAGAGGTGCTGACATGCTGTTTGCTACGGTCTGATCAGAATATCAGTTTAACACATTTGACCATGAAACTTGCTGCTTTGCTCAAAAAATCACAGGGAAACTGGACTTCATGCAGGCAAATGATGAACTCAAAGCCCTACAAATACAGTATATGTGCTGCTTGTTCTGGTAAAGACTAAATCACACATGTTCAAAACTTAAAAAATGAAACACCAGCAATGTAACAGCTTATGTTCATGGTGCTCATGCTGTTGTTCTTCAACCACTCCTGAGTTATATCAAATGAGGACTTGACAGGATATCAGATAGTTGTTTTGAGAATACTCAAAATTCATCACTACGCTAGGATTCTTCTCAGAAAGGTGGTTGCAGAGATTAACAAACTGGGGTTATTGGTCATATGTAATTACATTCAGAGTCATCAAATGAAGTCAGCAGCTCATTTGGAACATGTTCTGTCACTAATGGTCCTGATTACTGGAAGAGCATTTGAGAAACAGTTAGCAATGTTCTAAATAATGACCAAAAGTAGAGGCTGATAGGAATGTTGTAATCTGTTCAGATTAATCCGTCTTTTATCTGATGCAGCACAGGTAATGAGACAAGTCAGTCTCGGACCCTCTGGAGATCTTGTTTCACATTTAATGAGATTCATTTGTTTTGTTCTAAAATGTTTTTCCCTTGTTTTTTCCTGCACCTGGTTGTAAAGTTCTGATCTTGCCAGACCACGGTGGTAATACACCGACCGGCTCTTTGTAACAGCAGTAATACAACTTTATTAGATGCTGATTTGTGCCAAGTGACTTCATGTGCCCTCATTCAAAATGGGATATTACAATGTGGGAAATATAAACTAAAGGACTTAACATTTGAAAGACATTTTCATTTGTCTTGAATTGGACATTAATATTAAATGGTTATGCAAAGTAAACCTGATGCTTGACATTGATTGACTCCTAAACCTGTGTGAATGAACACAGCCGCACAACAGACCTGGACTGAAGACCACCATCTGAGGACCATACAACACAACACAACACAACACAACACAACACAACACAACACAACACAACACAACACAACACAGAAACAAGCCAAACACAAACGGGGGAAGATGTACTGATATGAGTAACTGTCATAAAGTGAGGGGGTGTGGAATGATTTACGGTTGCTGAGAAGTATGTATGACACAACTCCCATGGCACTAAAAAGAACTGAACCTGATAAAAAGTTGTGAGACTTTTCGGTAATAACAAAACAATACATCCATGAATCCTTTTTAGAGCGTAGCTATGATGTGGGGTCAAGTGGGTGTGTGCATCAGCAGGGTGTAGTATGTATTATATTGACCTGCAGAGGCAGAGCTGGGATTTGCCCATTAGTTTGTAGCGTGACAGCTTTACAGATGTTGATAATCTCAGACCTCAACTACCTCCCCTGGCTGGCAGTGCGTGTTACTTCACTTCAGAAACCTCCACGTATACCCGATTTTAGGATAAAATACATACAGAATATGCTCTGAGCAATGCTGTGCATTTAACAACTACATTATGAACTTGTCTTCTCCACTGTATTAATGCCTATTTTTAATTGTTATGATGAGCATCAATAATTGTCAAGATTTAAGATTCAAAACTTTTTCCAGACTCTCCAGGTGGTTTTGAAGTTGAAGACACACAAAAATGATTCCCAGCTCAGGTCTAGCGAGTTTCCCTTTTTACTTTCCTTCATGTCTCCAGGTAACTATGAACAACACTACATGGTGTTTATGCACCAAGGAGACAAGGTATAAAACCCACAGGAATTTATTTTAATCAAATTGCCCTGAACTTGCACAGCATTTGGATGGAACCAAAACTGTTGAATCTCATTAGACATGTCTCGTCACAGTCTTTGTTCTCTCCATGTTAGAGTTACTTTTGATTAATGAATGCACAAGCCTGACAGTCATAGCTATATACATCAGCACTGCAGTCATTGTGCACACATTTCCGTCATCACATTGCCTCTTCCACCTGCGGCACGCTGGGTGCTGAAGAAAGGCGCTTGTGTTACCTCAAAGAGCTGGTATGCAGACAGGGGCTAGTGGATGCAATGGATGCAGGATCAGACATGAAAAGGGAAGGTGTGAGAGGAAGCTAGGTGATAAATAAAACAGCACTAACTAGGCATAGAGATGAAGATCTAAGATAGATGGGAATGCTGTAAATTTTGGGTGAAGCTGTATGCGTGACAACCCTGAAATATCTCAAAGCTGGCGGAAATGCTCAGGCAATCTAAGGAGGGTGATGCAGGCCAGCAAAGTGATTAATGATACGGAGATGTTTGTTTCTTCGTCACTCATCACTGAGAGATTCTGGTTGGTTTGTGAAAGGGAAAGCAGCATTTTGATTTGATCTGACTTTGGCCATCATCTTACATCCAAACTGAAAATCCACATGAATGCTTGAATGAGATGTTGAAAAGAAAGTACATGTTTTTATGTAATGCATGAGAGGTTAGGGTTTAACTACAGTTGCATCTTAGTACCATTTGGAGTTCAACCATATCTGGGTAAAAGTCAAGTGGGATTAGTTTTGACCTGTATGGATGTTCCACTCTAGTCACCTGATTCCAGTGCAAGTTGTCTTGGCGAATTCCCCGTTAGGTGTCGTACTGATGTACGGGTGTTTCAATTAATGTCAAATTTGTATTGTTTTCATGCATATAGTTATGTCCCTACAGAAAATATTTTGAGACATTTAAGCAGCAGTAATCACACGCTGTGCTTCTAAACATGACAAAACCAAGGAAACCTGCTTGAAACTTTTTTCATGACGTATCTCATGGTGGTCATAACAAAAGCATGCTTTACTACATCCAGTTTCCCTGTAAGAGCCTGGAATTTGTGGGAGGTGCAGAAGAATAGACTAAATTTATGAATGTTTCTCTTCGAGAGGGAAAGTTTTACCCCTTGCACCCACCCATGAGTCATCAGTTAGATCAGAATGAGCATTTAACTGACAACCAATTACCAATCTATTGACACAGGTACAAATAGTCTCATGAATCCAGGTGTGTATGTTCAACACGTCTTTCCACGTCAGCTCCACCAAAGACTGATTTCTAATTTCTCCATTTCCACTACTGCTCTCTATCCAAGCTGGCAGCAGAGTTTTTGTGTATTTGGGCACACATTTTTTCCTCCATCCACCTCATGATTAGAAGACACATTGGAGAACCTCTTTGTGCTTTTGTGAGCTGTGGTTTTTACCCCTCCAGCAGCAGTGGAGAGGATCTCAATCTCTATGAGTTGGCTGCATGAAGCAGCTCTCCCAGCCTTAGACTCAGAGTTTCCATTGCTCCTCCTGCCTGCTTTGATAAATTGAAGTTCTTAGGCTCACTGTCAGGCTTTTCTCCCCACAGGACTCCTCCTTCCATTCTCACTCATCTACCACACCATTTGCCATTGTGGCTGAAAAATGACCGTGGGGGATATGGTAGATTTTTAGTGCTCAACTCAATAGGTGAACACCCAAAGAGGGCAGAGGTGGCTGCTGTCCCCGGTGAACCGAGAGTCAACATTTACTGCTAATGGTCTCTCTAAATTTACCTCCTAATTACCCATCACTTATTGCCCCCAGCTAGAAACACATTGGCCGTGACCTTGATAGACGAAGAAGCAAGAGAGCACACTTAAAATAAAGCTTTGTTCAGCTCTGGCTAAAATCAGTGTGAAGAGAACTGGGTTATAAAAATTTTGGCTTTGGAAATGGAATAAAGGATTCAGAGAGACCCATGAATAAAAATGAAGAGACCCTCATGAGAAGACATTGTGCATCTGGGTGTGTTTTAGTGCAGCTGAGAGAGAGGGAGAGTATTTGTTCAGAGTACCAGGTTAGAGGTCAGACAGCGAGAGGATTTTCACTCAGTCATGCCAGCTCTGTCTCATTATTCAGCCCTATTCATTATCCCTCTAAACTGTGTTGTCACCACTGACCACCACCATCATCCTGACCAGCTGGCTGCAAGCGGCAGCAAAGCTACAACAACAAACACAGATTCATCATGATTACACCAGTTCCAGCATCTGCACAACCCCAATCCCACACATACAAACATTTGGGCATACGATGGTCAGCTGCAGACCCACACAGCACCACGGGATGGAGCGATCTATAAACAAAGGAAGGACTCAACCAGTGTTTATCGTGTTTTCCAAAATCTTGTGGCGAGAGGGAGAGTCAGTGCATTTCCCCCCTTACTCTCAACCATCCCACCCTGGTGTCACAATGACCAGCCTGCCCCTCCCTTTTTTCTCCCCCCAAAAAGATAATCCTGATTGTGCTGAAGTGTGTAAAGAGGTCAGGGAGGAGTGTTCAGCTCAGACCCTTATGCCCTTTAACCCTTCACCTGCTGTCCTGCCATAATGTTAAGGGCAGCTATCTATGGTGGTGTGTTGAGCTAAAAACACTGGTCACATTCACAAGACACTACAGGAGTGGATATTTACAGAATGTAAATTCTTCACTTTGTTCTGGTCTGTTTGTCTGGACAGTAAAGATGATAATTAAACGCAGCGTTTTATATAATAACTAGATGAATTGGAGCAAAACAAAATCAAACATCTTGCACATACACTTCCCTCATTCCACAGCATCATCTTTTCATGACTACATACATGTTTGGGTTGCAGACTCTAACTAGAGTTAGGGGAAAAACACTGACTTTCTTGACAGAGGTACTCTCTCATTATTTAATAATCTTACCTGTCATAGAAGCAGTAGAAACAGATTTGTTCTAATATTTTATTTCCACAGAGAAATGAATCTTTGCTGAAATGGATCTTTCACTTCTCTTGATTTGTGCATTGGGAGACAGGTGTCCCTGATTTAATGTGAAGATAAAATAGCTCTACTTTTATTTCTATTTATAGGCAGACATATGCACACATATGCACACACACACACACACACACACACACACACACACACACACACACACACACACACACACACACACACACACACACACACACACACACACACACAGTGTATCACTGCAGACAAGCGTGAAAAGCATCTGAGTGACAGCATCCGGTAGCTCCGAGATAAGAAATAATCTGGTGCCAATTATTTGTCCTTAACAGGCACAAGTAAGCGGCAATCAGCTCCACTGACATGTGTTCTGAGTCAATAGTCCTGACCCCAGTGGGTGGTGAGAGGCTGATTATGAGGTGTTGAACAGCAGCAAACACAGTGCTGCGACAGGTTTGGCTGATAAGGCTTCCCACTGCTTTTCAGCTCCTCCGATGTTTGCAATGACCGCCCATCATGTGGTCCAACAATAAAATGGGTTCAGATGTGCAGTAGGAATTTGGGATTTGTCTTCAACACAAATTTACTTGACTTTTTTATTGTACACATATGAATCCAAAAGACCTAAACATCCAAACTTAGCCAGTATCTTTCAAGATGGCCCATATAAGCTTACCGTTGTCCTTTTCTTTTCTTTTTTTTTGTCAACCCTGTCGGGGAATATACTTCGGATATGCATTGCATGATCCATAATCCTCTCATGGTTATGTATGAAGGTGGAAGTCCTCGATCACATATTGGTAAAGATAATCTACATTTGGACCCAGTCATCCATGCATGGCTGCAGACAAGCTGCAGCAAGGTGGTGCAACACCTCTACTTAATGAGAATGTGAACATGAGTAGATTGGGGAATTCAGACAACATACCAGTGATGCTTGGGCAGGTATTTGGGAATTTCTGCTGCCTGATTCCTCCACCCCCCTCCTCCTTCACCCGAAACACACACTTACTTGGGGAAAAAGAGGAGATGTGAATGTCTGATAGTGGCAGGAGAAGTAGCAGTTTTGTCCAGGAGCTGCATCTTTCATCATCTCCTAACAAAACAGAGGTCATTCATGTCCCTGTGAGGATGGCCAAGGAAACCAGACAAAGGTATGAAACTTCGCTGAAAGGCAACATACCTTAGGTTTCTGAACAAAACTGGAACTAACCACAATGTAGGGAAGCTCATCAACAGGTGGACGGGCGGCATGCTCAACTTACAAGCTGTCCTTCATGTTCTGTAGCAGATTTAGAAACAACTAAAGTATTATCTATCATAACAATATCAGGAAACTCAGTATGTAAAAGCTGAAAAGAAAAAAAAATTTGCTCTGTTTGCCAGTGTGTCTGGGAATGATTACAAAGACCATTCTCGGAAACTTGGTGATAAACACCAGATACTGAGGTCTTCACAGACAGATCCTTGTACCCTTTCATTCCTGAATTTGCCCACTTGTCATAAAGTCAACAGTTTAACCCAACGTCAAGGCCCTGTTTCATGAAATGGACAATTAAAAATGAGGTACAGTAATTGTGGGAAAATTAAGTTGTGCTGACAGTGCATTTTGTGAGCACTTTATGTTGGACTGTTACATCAAACCCTTTATCTTACCAAGCAGCACATGTTATTTCAACGAAAATCTTTTTAGCATTTCTTACCTCAAAAAGACGTTATAACTCTCCTCAGAGCAAGATTTCCTCCTTATTTTCACAGATTAACATGTCAAGCCGCATAAAGTTAACGGACAGTATAATTATAAAAGATCAGTTCTATTTCAGTTGAAGTATAGCAAAAACATAATCAACCATGTCTGTATGCATTGACTATTCTATACTTTTTCCAAATCTTGATTCTTATATCATCAATATACAAATAATTGATCAGGCTGACATCCATGAGAAGAGAAACACAGCCAAACATATCAATATCAGTTACCTTTGGAGAAATGGGGAAAGAACAGTGCTTTAATATGGTTGTTGAATGAAGCTGTCCAAACCACTGCTGAATATCATTTACAGTCCTTAGATTTAAGACAAGATCATTATTTTAGTTCGAAATTCTTTCACACGGTTTATTTTAATCTAATTCACAACCTGGGTTTTCCATTTAATAATCTGCCAGGAAAGTTGTGCTAGCTCCAGCTTTAAAGACGTGATTTTGGACCATTTATTTCTTCTTCACGTGTTGTCATTTAGATAAATTTCATCAAAATGTGCATAACAAAACAAATGCCAGGGAAAGACGACCAAGTATAACTCTGTCTGTATGCTCTCATTGAACTGTTCGGTGACCTGTAACCACAGTCGACTCGTGACAGCCAGTCGCAACCATTTAGTTGCCCGTAAGTGTGAATCTTGTTGCGGGGGTGATGAATGTGAGATGTCAGCTGGTGACGTCTGGCGTCCCTGAAGTGTCGTTCAGCCGCTAGTCCTGACAGAGCAGCTAGCTGTTTGAGTGTGTGGCTGACAAGTAGACAAAAACAGAAAAGGTGGTGTGTTTGTGCAGGGAAAGAGTGGAGTGTTGGGATGTTTTCTATTTGTGTTTGAGAGTGTGTGTACTTTATAGAACAAGAAAAGATGCTTCACATAGGAGATCCAGTGGGGTTGTGATTCATCATCGTGTTGTTGTCACCACCTACATCCATACTCTACCAGTACTTTGCTTTACTCATGAATGGAATCTTCTCCACCACCGACAGACACACTGCAGCGGGTATGTTTCCAACAATACAATGGAAAAGCTCCTGATGCAGCCAAATAAACTCACTTCTTGTTAAAGGTGCCAGTTAATAAAAGTAAACTGGGGTTACGTGTCCAGCTCAATGAGAGTGAAAACTAATAATAAAACAGTCATGACTGGAGATGTCTTACAACAAATAAATGGGTGGCAGCATTGTCTACTCTTATATGCTACATTTTCTGCCCAGGTGTATTCTGAACCGCTGCGGTGTGATTCCCAGTTCAACAAACTAGTAGCTGATCAGATTTCTATTCACGTTGGTATTTCAACATATTCCATCTAGGTGGAGAAAATCATGCTGTCTTTTACCTCTAGTAAGACATTTTTCTACCTTGTAAACAACATCACATTTTAGGGCGCTCTCGCTCATCTTCAATAAATCCCAGACTCAGATGAGGAAAACAGAAGGGGTATTTGTCTGCTCCTATTGAAGTGGAATGTGAATAGCCCCTCTACCTGCTTCCTGAAAATAGAACAGTGCAAGTGCAGGCTCAACTTTCCCAAGCCCCACTTTCCCAAGCTTAGTTTGAAAGAGAGCAAGAGGAAAGACCGCCTACCAGATTCTCTAACAGCTTGGGAGGTAATGAGAGGACCAGGAGGAAAAGCTGCTTTCTGTATACCAGATATCCACTTATCTCCCACCACGCCCAGACTGTAACTTAAACTCGCACTCACACACCTGCAGTATGCAAACCATTTGAGAGTAAAAGAGTTGCGTAAGCAATGTGGAGAAAAGGCCATTTTATGCATGGTATGATGTGACAGTAAGCCTGGGAGTTGTCAGCACCTCCTCTGCTTCACTTGAGATGAAGAAGTCTCGGGAGGAGATTATAGTATGTAGGCCATCATCTCTGATACAGCTCACTAGAATTCAAAATCCATGAAGGAAAAGCAGGGTCAGGCCTCCAGATACTGAACATTATCTTTTGGGTTTTATAGTCAAAGTCATGTTATGTGACTGTAGCTCCGGATACCAGCAGTAATTCAGCAGGAAACAACTTAGGCCAGAACTAATAGAAACTCTGAGCCTTCCTGATGATTTTATTTTCTGTCGCTATAAAACAGTGAGTGACCTGCTGCTCCTGCATTGCTGTTGCGTCCTGACTCCTGAGATGTAATCTGTGTTTCCTTGTTTTTGTCAAACCTGTCATAACCAGATTTAGCCTTTCCAGAACCCCATAATGGGAGAATGGAATTGTAGCCTTAACTATAAAAAAATTAAACAAGCAGCTTCCTTAAATGTTTTACAATGAATTTATTGACACACACATTAATCACGTGTTTGCGCGCACGTGCGCGTGTGTGTGTGTGTGTGTGTGTTTTAGAGTTGTAAAATAAATAGAGAGATCATCGCTAGTAGAGAAAGAATGAAAGAACTTTGGCAAACCCAAGGGCATCTGTCTGCCAAAAACAAGCAGCCAGTACGGCCTCTTTTGTGACCACGTCTGTGGTTTGTGTTTCTCAATTTTACAGTGTTTTTCTACCACAGATACAGCTTGAAGAAAAACATTTTATTCCCTTCTCTTTCTGCCTCCTAATAGAATTGAAGTCTACTGGCACGGCTCATCACTTCTCCTTTTTGCTGAACTCAACCGATTATCGGATCCTTCGCATGGATGAGGATCATGACCGCATGTATGTGGGCAGCAAAGATTATATCCTCTCTCTGGATCTGCATGACATCAACAGGGAGCCACTCATAGTAAGAAAACTAACACACAGATGATAATCCTGGCAGAGGTCATGCATCACATCTAAGATGTAACAACAACCATGTTGACCTTTTCCTGTCAGATCCACTGGCCTGTTGCCTCCCAGAGGAAGACAGAGTGTGTCCTATCAGGAAAAGACACCAACGTAAGTATTTAAATTATGTTATATGGAGTTAAAAGGAATGCAAATTACATTGATTTATTAAACTGAAAATGAAAATGTATGAAAATGTATTGGTAACAACTTTCATGACTTCTTGCTTCATAAAGATTTACCGTTTTGTTTTATAATAAAATGATGATAAATGGGGTCCTAGAATGCTGGAGACTGTGTTTGATACAGGTTGATCAATGGTAAAAGCAATAAGCAGTTCTGATTTCATTCAAAGTCCTTCAGTATTTTGTAGATTTTCATGCACACCTTTCAAGCAAATCTTTAACCATCAGCACTGAAGGCTGCCGCAGTAACAAGACCTCCATCAGTCACTGATGAGAGCTCAGTTGTGATCCATTGTCCTTCTTGACCTGCTCCTTTTTTTCTGATGAAACTCTTGTGGCAAAATCATGTGTTTTCTGTGTCTGTCTGGTGACACACGTGCTTGGAGGATTGCACTGTGGTCAGTGAAGGACATTTTTGAGCTCCTTCCGATGTGTGACTCCGTGACGCTCCTATTTACCGTCTGTCTTCCTGATTTCTGATTGCACACAGCTGCCACAAATTAGGCTCCAACAGGAAGTTGGCGTGGAGCATGAGGCCGTCTTCACACCGGAACACATATCCCTATTCCTGCGTATCTCTCACATAAATATATCTATTTGATTTTTTTTCACACAATGTAATATTCGTTTTCGCACACAATATTTATTTAGTTTTTAACTGGAACGTAAAGGGCCGTCTGAAGTGTTGATAATTCAGCGTTCAAACAGCCGCCACCAGCGGAGTTCTCACAAAGAATCTCGGTATTAAAATTAACATAAAGATCTTTTGATTTTGTTCATGCTTTCTGGTTTCCCTCGTTTCACCCGTCTGTCTGTCTGTCTGTCTGTCTGTCTGTCTGTCTGTCTGTCTGTCTGTCTGTCTGTCTGTCTGTCTGTCTGTCTGTCTATTTATTTGTTTGTCTGCACCTCTCACTGCCTCCAGCTACATCATATTGGCTGGGTGCATGTGTGTGTGTGTGTGTGTGTGTGTGTGTGTGTGTGTGTGTGTGTGTGTGCGTGCGTGCGTGCGTGTGTGACTTCGAAATTTCATCACTAAGATAAGAAATAAAATTGGCCACCAGGACACATGTAATCATGGCCAATCTTTAGGGAATGACAGATGATGACAATTCAAAAGCAATTCAGAGGGGATGTTGGTTCATGCAGGAGGTCAAAGGCAATCATCCCCACTGTGCTCGCCACGGGGAACACGACTGTGCACTGCATAATACACACTACACACAGGGTAACACAGAAAGACTCAGATGAGCACAAAAACATATCCTCTCAAACCTCTGACTTGTGTAACTGTCATGTTACTAAAATCTGCCAAAAGCCTCCATCCTGCCGTTTGTTTTTTGTTTTTTACTCGTTTTGCATCATTTCTGTCCCTCCAGCTGTCACCAGCAGCCGTCTTGACAGACAAATCTGAACAGACCACATCATCCTTTCCATTTCTGTTCTATGGTTGTTGTTTTTTTAATTTGGGTGGATTGAGACGTGGCAGCTGGTCAGAAAATAATCACCATTGAAAAGCAGCAGACCTCAAACATGAAGCATCGTTTTCACCAGCAGAATCTCTTTGTCTGCGCTCGAGACCAAAAATGTTCAAAATTGTGACCACTTAATCACTTCCCAACAAACTACATTGATGATGAGATTTTTAAAACACATTTAAAGGCGTTAGTCTTCATTTAAAAGAAAAACCTTAATAGAATTTTAAAATTTTTCTCAAAAGCTAAAATTTCCACTGGATAATTCTGTGTGTTGTGACTAAAATGTTTTCAAAGCATTGAAAACGTTTTGGTCAGCCCCTACAGCAAACACGCCTCACGGGTTCGATGCAGCGCACTGCCACACAGATGGTGTTTGGTACCATGTTTCCCTCTCGTGTGGTCGGATCTGAAGCCCTGGCCGGCTGACAGACAGAATCAGGCAACAGAACTGCCATCAGCAAACAGAAATGATAGATGTTCTAATCCTGTTTTGGTTACTGATGCCATGTTTCTGGTCTGACAGACCCGCAGACTTATGGAGACAATGTAGCCGTAACAGTCAGTGTAAAAATGCTCAGTGGATGTGGTTCTACATCAATTTCAAGTAATTTACATTTACCACTAGCTCTGCCCTTATTTTTTATTTATTCTAATTCTTTATTTTTGGTGAAAAATAGGCCATTTGGAACATAAAGCACTTTCTATCACTGACAGCAGTCTCAGGCCAGAGGAGTAAACGTACACAGCTAATTTCTTTATTTCTTTTTAAGTTTACTTGTTTTCATCATCTTTTAGGACCAGAGTTATCATTTGGATTGAAATGACCCACAGTACCCTCCTAAAGCCCAGTGGAGCCCAGTGTGTAAAAAAAATACATGTTTTTCTCAGACAATGAGCCCAGAGCAATTAGTTTCAGGCTGAAAAAACAATTAACTCAGTCAGACAGGACTTGGTTGGTAACCATCGCTGGGGTATTGTGTATTGTGCGTTTTCCATGACAGCTTTCTTAATACTTTTGGACTTTGTTTTGCTGTTTCTCAGGGGGAATGTGGAAACTTCATCCGTCTGATTGAGCCCTGGAACAGGACTCACCTTTATGTGTGTGGAACGGGCGCGTACAACCCCATCTGTACCTACGTGGACAGAGGACGCAGGTCACAGGTAACCAAAGAATCCAGCCGGGCAGCCATGGAGACATTGTGACCTTCACTCTCAACTTCCTTTCACAACCAAATCTGCCAATCTATTTAGGGTCAGACAATTTCCGTTTTCCCCACCTCTTATCTCCTGTTTCTCTTCAATTTTTTTTGCCTCGTCCTTTTCAACGATTTGTGCTATTTCACGGTCTGGGAGGCTCAAAGAATACAAAAAACGCTGATGGACAGTCTCCTGCATTGCTGTTATTATTGCAAAATTGTTGTTGGTGGAGCAGCTAACTGCCAGCGCTCAGATACGGATGAAACACCAATCTTCTCTTAGCTCTGGGAATAGCAGTAAATCTATAGCATATAACTTGTAGTACCATCACCCCTTCACCTCCTGATACACAGCAGAGCCTTTGGACTGTCTTCTTCTTCATGGCTGAGAGCCACTGAAAGGTCATCATTACTGATGTTGCCTCTCATCCATCACGAGTCTTATAGCTCACCTCCACGTCCCTCCCTCGCTCCAGCACAACCGGCCACGTAGAGCTACCGCAGCTGCCGGCCAGGCTGCAGTCCACACACTTACACCACCCAGCCTGTTTTGTTTCATTGTTGAAATGGAGGGTTCAGATTTCACTTTAAAGGTCAGTCTGCCTCCTGTCATCCAGCTTCCACCCCAAGACCCAGATGCAATGTTACTTTACACTGTAAAGATTTTCCTCGGATGTGAACAGAATCGGTTGTGCTTGATACAAAGAGGGTTTCACACATTTTTAGTCCTCGGCTACTTTCAGATCTCTCATCTATGCATGTTCTGTGCATATTTGGAAAACATCTAAATTAAATATTTTAAAAGAAATTAAGCTTGATAAAATTAGGTGGGGATTTAATCTGTGTATTTTCTTGTTGTTCTTCCTTAGCTTTATTTGATGCTACTGCATGTAACGGATTCCTCATTGCTGCCTGTCTCACTTTGTTTCTTTTCCTTCTGTTTTTTTTTCCTATCAATGTTTGGTTTGTGCATGGATTTTGCAGCTGTGCTTGCATGATAATGAGTCTAATCCAACATAGTTCCGAAATGATGATGTCGCCTGCTGAGTTCTCCTCACTCTACTGTGACCTTCACTTTGACATTTTTCTTTTCTGTTTTTTTTTTAAAATTATTATTGTTGTGTGTCCATTAAATTGGCTTGTTTTTTCTTTGAACCTTATTTTGAACCCAGTCTTTATTTTTTTCTTTCTGTTAATGTTATGGTCAACGTCAGGTAAATTGACTTTGCTCTGGCCTGTCGAATTCTAAATGAAATGGCCCACTGTGCCATGTCTCTGTTTTAGGGTTCCTACCTACAGGCAGCTCAGTCTGGAGGGAGATCAAGTCGGGCAGCAGACTACAGCTCGACATCAGAGCCTTTGGAGGCAAAGGTGGGCTTAAGGGGGTTTTGTAGACTTCATTTTTTTGCCCACCTCAACTGCTTTTTCACAGATCTAAGAGTAACAGCTTGCGGAACCGCAGACAAACATTAAATCTCAGAATATTACACAAATGTTATTGCAAATGTTGAAAATTTTCTGTCAGATTCTCATAATAAGTGATGAACTCCGATATGAACACAAATTTCATACCCTAAATTGAATCTTTTTTTCTTTACTGTTAAATCTTTTTGCATTTATGCTTTTGTTTCTCACTGGTTTGAGGTGGGTGGAGCTTAGTCGATAAAAGGTCACACACTGTATGCCTGCAACATTCCAAGAACAGCAACACTTGTAGAGCTCCATTAAAATGGTCATGAATAAAAAACATAGAGATGTGGGGGTTCTTAGGTAGAGGGTTTACTTAAAGTTCCTTTCACCATAAAAGGTCTTTTTATTGGATGTTCCAAATGATAGACTTTCAATCCACTCTTAACTCATACATCATGGTGTTGCAGTAAAAATATCCCAGAACAGGTCGGAACACAGATTCAACATCATCATGCTTTCCTACCTGTCAGACATCAGCCAGTTTGAAGACCGAACTCCATGTAGACATGTACCCAGTGTTGACACAGATGTTCAAGATGTCCTCTTGCACTGTGGAATAATGAATTCCTGCTTGAGCCATTAACATCAGAAGCATGGCGGATGAGTTTTGGATTGCTCTCAGCGTTTTCTTCCACCTCTTCATCTCACAGATAACTGGCTTTGTGTGCTTTTTGTTCTCCTCAGCAGATTCTGTGAGAGTCTCTTTCAGTGCCTTTGTGGTCAAAACTTGCACTTTGTCAATATTACTGTGTCTATAAACTGATGATGATATTAGTCTGATGATCTTGTTTTTAATATCAAGTGCTTTTTATTTGATACATTTCAGGAATTACCTTCACCCACATCCTTGAACACAATAAATCTGTTACCAAATGGAAAATAATCACTGCTGTTTTTCTTGTCTTTTGACCATTATAGGAATACGTTTTCCGACTTGAACCCGGTAAAGTGGATTCTGGGAAAGGAAAATGTCCTTATGACCCCAAACTGAACAGCGTCTCTGCTTTGATCAGTAAGTCCCTGTTTCTTGCCCTGTTTCTTACATAGACAGCTTTAAATATATTGCCATCACAGCAGTTTTCAAAATCTGCAGTTTAAGGGTTTGAAGTATCACAGGAATCGCTTGTGACCACATCTGTGAAACCCTGTGTTTTAATGAGTCTTACAAACAACGTGATACTGACTGATAGATTTTCATTCACATTTCATTTGATCTTTATTGACTTGATTAATGATTTTGTACAAGAAATTCGTATGAAAACCCAAAGACAGTGTCTTTGCATCAATGAGGAGAAAATCCTCACTCTATGAAAACTGGAACATGACAATTTATCCGTTGATGATTTCTGCTGGAGCACAGTAAAGATTTGGTTTGTTTTTTTGTTTGTTTTTCTATTCACTTGTTCGATGAGACTAATGCCTGAGCTGTCGTGTCGTGGGTGGTCTTTTGTTGTCAGCAGCTTACAGGTGGTCAGAATAAGGCTTTTCATCACCAATGCTCTTTGGCTGTGCATCCATATGTTTGTGTGTGTCAGAGAGAGAGAAAATGAAGACACATAAAAAGAGAAATAGAAAGAGACAGCCACACTATGTCAGCTCAATTCCAACTGGCTTGAACAAAAGTGCAACAACAACAAAAAAATCAGACCCTGTTCGTCTTACCTAATATCCAAGAGACAAACGTACCACACTGAGGACAGCAGAAGAAACTGGACTTTCCCAGAGTTAGGTGCCAGCAGTTATTTTTTTACACTCACTTCTTCCTGTCATCTCTCATTTACCTCCTTAAAATGTTTTATATTAGATCTCCAGGAAAGAGTCCGTTTCACTTTTTTTTTTTTTTTGTTCGGAAAATTTCCGTCTGGTATTGGTTATGATGTGGAGTATTAACACTTAAAAAAAACAAAACACTGCACGAACAGATCTGATGGGAAGGCGGTATTGTCAGGAAACAGAATCAGGCTGGATGTACCCAGAAATCCAGCTGTCCAATGAAATGATACCGATTGGCCGAATGAGTGTGATACGAGTATGACTGCAATATAATAGTGAAGTCAACAGTTTTGACCCAAATGTGACTTTTGCTTCACCAGATGTTTATAGAGTGATATATTTTGGCAAAATAGTGTATAATTTTTATATTTCAAAGAAAACAATCTTCTAGAAGAGTACAAACTTAAGAGCACAGCTGCTTACATGCCGCCACTCCGATTTTGAGACCTGGAGGGACAAAGCAACCTTTTAATGAAGTTTAAATCACATGCATGAGGGAACATGCTCTTGCCTTGTGCCAGAAAATATTTTGCCAACTGCGACTTCACCTTCCTTTTTTTTTTCTACGTGATTGACAGATGGAGAGCTGTATGCAGCGGTCTACATTGACTTCATGGGGACTGATTCTGCTATCTTCCGTACACTGGGGAAGCAGACCGCCATGAGGACTGATCAGTACAACTCCAGATGGTTAAATGGTAAATGTCGGTGCTCAGCGCTTGATCCATTGCCAGCATTCATTCATTCATTCATCCCCTTCCAGATGGTGTTTAATTTATTCTTCAGCTCCTGAAGTTACAGTGATGTTTCACCTACCCTCCCAAATGCTGCTTATGTCACACGTGTCATCTATTCCTGGAACCAATGGCATTCACAAAAGAGATTCTTTGTCTTTCCATCCTGCTTTACTTCAACATATGATTATTTGGCTCACGCTGCTTAACATTATAACAATTGTTGACTGTTTGCCCTCAGAGCCTGACCGTGAGGTCAGTTGTGCAGCATTATTAACATCAACAACTCATCGCAGCCTCTACTGTCTAATTAGCTATGATTGTCACAGCAGTACAAATGCTGGTTGGGCGCATCCAGGGTGTATCCAGTGCCAAATCAATCATGGCCCCCTTCACTGTTGCTGGTTCCCAGATTTTCGTCTGACCCTGTTGCCCTGACAACAGTCCCCTGGTAGTGGTAGACTGAAAAGAGACACCTGAGTCCTGCTAATCAGCCATGTGTATATTTTCCCTCCCCATTATGTGATTCCTGGTCACCCCTCCTCATGGTTTTGGTTTGCCAGTATTTAGCGTGTGGAAGCGTGTTGCGTTGCCATATTGAGAATTTTCAAGTAAAATGGGTCACATGTTTTTCTTAGTCCCAGTCTGTTATTATTGTGTTTCAGTGGTAATCATACTCAATATACGTTTGGTTTTTCTTCAACTATGAATCCAAATTGCCACATTTTACTTTCCTTTTTCTTTCCACCTGTAGAATTTGCACCAGTCACAAACAGGATTTAAGATTTCTCCAAGACCAAACTCAGTATTTGTTCACAGAGATCTCTGCTTTCAGGGACAGTTGGCAGAACAAGAAAGAAGGTTCATATTGTGGTGGCAAAAAATCCCCCAAAAATCTAGAATTTAAAATAAATAAAATAAAAAACAAGAACGAGGAAATGTTGATGGCGACTTTTAATAGATGAGCTGAAAGAAAAATAGTATTTCTACAGAAAACTCCAATGTATGGATTTGGTCTCACCATAGATGACAAAAAGATCAGCATGATTTTATTGCTTGCATGGACATGTTATATGATATGATAACACAACGGACATCCAGGAGCCCATTGTATGAAGCAAACACAGTGATCAAGTCAAGGTTAAATGTTAAAGGCATTCAGCTACAAATTCTGCCTGAATCAGTTAAACAGTTGTGGAAATAAAATGCAAAGGAACATATTTGGTGTATATGTTATAAATTGCAATGATACATGTTCTCTTGAATCAACAGTCACATATACATAAAGGATGTACAATTATTCAATATTTTTTTTGCAAAATGTATTTTCTCTTGGTCATAAGACAAAATCTTGAGATGTAGCTGTACACAACAAATGAACGATCAGGGATATTAGAAAATTAATATTTATCTTCAGATTCTCAATGAATCTCTTGTGAAGACACGTAGAATATTTTTGAAGACATCCATTTTACATGTGTAGCTTTGACCACTGCTCATATTACTGTTACATTAGATTAACGTCAGCAAATTGAATAAGGGCTGGACAAAAAGAAATGATTACAGCTAACAAAATTAGTTTCGGTGTACAAATGAGCATTTTATTGTGTTCATCAAAGACATATTTGAAAGCTCGATATGAACAGGTCCTTCGAAGGTTAAATAAATTAGGACAAAGACTGATTAGACATTAAAGAAAATTACTGGGGGTCATCACAGAGCTAATGTAATGATTTGTCAGCCTGGATAGGCCTCAGTGTTCCCTTTAAGTGCCGTAAATTCTGGACATTTTTATGCAGCCTATGTGTCAAACAACATGAACCTAAGAGCCGCTGATGCTGACTTCACCTCTTTTTTGTCCTTCACAGATCCCACATTCGTCCACGCACACCTCATCCCAGACAGCGCTGAAAAGAATGATGACAAGCTCTACTTCTTCTTCCGCGAGAAAGCCTCCGAGATGGGCCAGAGTCCCATGACCCAGTCCAGGATAGGGCGGATCTGCCTGGTGAGTTATCACACAAGTCAACAAACCTCATGTTGATCATCACAGCTGAAAGGTTTATATGTTCCCATAATGGTTGCTTACAGTCTGCTGCCTGTTTCTTAGTGTCTTGTAGACCCAGAGAGGAAGATCCCCATGATCGTCAGTAATTACTTAGCACTAAGCTGTAATGCACATGAATTACCAGTCAGTTACCAGAAAAGTAACTCTGTGCTGTTTGCCTCAGTTTCCAAGTTTGGAAACTATTCTTTTATTTTAATTCCTCCAGATGAAATGTTTGAGAGACAGATTTTACTTTGGGCCACATCTGTATACATGCATAGACATCCACACAAACGCAGAGCTGTGTTTACTCTGGGATGTGCTGTGGCCTGGAGTGTTGTTTTTCAGCAAGGATGGACAAATAATGACTCAGAGTCCAAAACTTTTAAACCATCTGCATATGGACTTCAGACAAATGTCTCTCAAGACATTCTTGCATTTGCTGGATTCATTCCCAAAGTAGGAGAAACATTAGGCCAGACAAGGAGTCTGCAGCCATGTGTGGTGGAAGGAGGTACAGTGGTGCTTTGAGCTAAATGCTAGCATTGGTATTTTAACAGGTTCGCTGCATTTTGACTGCTGGTATTAAGCAAAGTCTAGGATAGTTCAGTGTAACAAAGGGTGACTGAGGACCAGATGTTACTAGTTTATCTTAACTTAGTTATGTAGTCAAAAAGTAAGGATGAAATAAAGTGACTTCATAATGATGCTCACAATAAAGATTTTTTTTTTTTACAATTTATTCCCTGGAAACTATAACTCTCTTGACCAAATTCTGTATCAGTCCATCATATTTGTTAGTTTGTTTTATGAAATCAGTGAATCCCTCACAGGATGTATGACAATCAAGAATTATTTGTCAGTTTGCTGATTCAGACTGATATTCCAAGGAACACATTTGAACTTATGATATAATTGTGTTCAGTTCAATGACTGTCAACGTATTTAGGTCTGAACAACATCATGTAAACCTGTTGGTGTAAGAAACATTACGTTATTGTCAGGTCCATCCTCTGGGAATCATGAATATCTGTTTTATTGTTTCATTTACTTGTTCAGCCTAGAATAGCAGACAGAATAACCACTTGTAGAAATGTGCGTGTCCCTAACATTGCTGAATGAAAATGTCAACCTTTAAACAAAACCCAAAAAAACACTCCATCTCTTTTGGTTTCCATCAGAAGTCTTGTGTTGCAGCTGCCAAGCGTTCCTGTGCAGATGGCCCAAGTTGAAACAACTAACCTTTATTCATGCAGGTCCAACGCCTGAAGACCCGATGCAATTACTGTTAACCCTTATTTCTAAATGTCCACTCCCATAGAGCTGGAAGGATGACCACTGTCCATCTTCTACCCACAGAATGATGATGGTGGACACTGCTGCCTGGTCAACAAGTGGAGCACGTTCCTGAAAGCCCGACTCATCTGCTCAGTACCCGGGGCCGACGGCATAGAGACACACTTTGATGAACTAAGTGAGTTGAATTATTATTTCCCTGTATAAAAGACTCTTCCTCCATTTCTGTGATGAGTTCTTTATGTGTTGATATTGCATTCTCCTCAGCAACCTGTTGATAATTTACATTCTGCTGCTCTGAGTTCGTTTTCTAGAAGTTAACTTCAAAACTAATATTGAAAAATACTTAATGTGTCATTTTTACAGCTCATATTCCACAACTTAGAGCTCAATTAAAACATCTACTTAGAGTGCTCAATGTGAAGCACATAAGGAATATATATTTATATATACGACCTGACAGAAAAGCTCGCAGATGGAAATCCTACAAGACCGTGCAAAACCAATTCAAAACACAGCTCTCCAAATGGATGCCTTGTTGACACATTTAGTCTCAACAATTCCCTCATTTGCAATGTTCTCCTCACATGTTGACATCCATTTGCCTTGCATACTTTCACCATGATGCTGTGAGTTTTAAGGCCTTCAGCATTAACTCAGATTTCGCTGCAGTGTGAGAGCCAACAGCTTACTGTACTGGTGGAGGGACACACACACACCGGAACGGCATTTGCAGCAGTGTGTCCTCTTATGTTGAGCAATGCTAGAAAAATCCCAGAGAAGCAGCAGGTTTAGATTAAAATATGGATGACAAGTTAAGCTTGACATGTCTTTTCCTCTGAAGATCTGTGTGACTGCTGAAGGTAACATCCTTGGAGGTAACAGTAAGAGTGTGTACATTTCTAGCATCATCAACATGTGTGGAGTTAGAAAAGCAAACACACACATTCATAGCAATCAAAGTAATGAGTAGCGGACGCTTGTCCAACCCCCTGTGGATCATCCTGGCCTGTCCGTCATTCTTATGACTGACAGGATTAAGCAGGGATTTGTAGTATCCTTGAAATTATAATGACTGATGGTATGAGAAACAAATCTTTCACTGCTTTCCATCAGTTTTTGAAGGCATAATTTGAATGCAGATGTTATGTAACGGGAAATTAATCTAACAAAATTCTTCCATAGTTTAAAGACTTTCTGTTGTTTAAATTTTAATAACTCACTTACGATTCATTTACCATGAGCTGTCTCACTTTTCCCGAGACCAGGTGACAGTACGTGTTCAAATTACAGAAACAGGTGTTAGTAAACGCAATTATTTAATAAATAATGATTTGTGACTTTGTCTATCCTAGTACATCAGGGAGACTGTGGCAGAAGAACATCTGCCCTGGGTGGCAGCAAGATAAATCCCATAGTAAATTTAATTCATAAAGCTGGTGAATTTGTGAAGAGTGTGATTTGGAAGTGGGCAACAGGAAGGGTGCAGTTAAACAAATAGAATCATATTTTCGTGGGTGACATTTTATGGAGGGCAACAATCACTAGCTGTACTTCAGAATTTATGTCACACAGTGGAAAAAAATTTGAATAAAGAGAATGCATGGCTCTTCCTTGAGATTTCTATAATTCTGTTATTTCTCATATATTTAAGACAAACAATTGTTTATTTACCTGATGCTGTTTGTTGTGATAAATGTCCCAAGGCAGATATATTTTCTATTGAAATTGTCAAAAACTATTGCAATCGTTCTGTGAACACATACTAACATAAATACATACCATACATACATACATATACACATACTATCATATATACTGTATGCATGTGTTTGTTCAAACTAGAGTGTGCTCTTAATTTCCATTTGGGAATTACTAAAGTATAATAAATTAAATTAAAATAAACAAATAAATAAATATAAATGAACATATGCTATGTTGTGTTAACATGCACATTTATTCCTGTTTTCGCCCAAATTGTGTTAAAGTTGCTGAATTAAATAATTTACCGTAGTCGCTGAAAATCTAGCTCAGCTGTGTTCTAAATATATAGCAGCATCTCCTATTCCTGCTGTGATGAGGCTTTGCAAGTTGCAAATGTATGTTGTGCAGTAAGAGCACTCTGTCAGTGACAGGAGAACACTTTTCTGTCAGCATCGCTGCCGTCTTTAGCATTTTATCCGTAGCGCACTGGGTCAGTTGTCATTTTAGTGCAGATGGGCACTTGTGGTGAGGTCACTATGACTTCTGAGCTGCAGTGTAACATCCCACAACTCCGTGGTTGTCCTCCCCACAACCACAGTCTGTTAGAAATGAATTCTGTGTTCAGGCATACTGGTCGTGGTGGAGCTCAGCAGAGGCATCGGAGTGGTTCTATGAAGACTCAAGGGGCACATCGGAGTAAATTCAGATGTGAGGAAGAGGAGAACAGGAAAGAAAAAATTAACTTTTGTATCAGGGGAGAGCAGCAATACCAAGAGATGGGAGATACGTACAAATACAAGGGAGATTAAAATGCCTCAAAGACAAAAATGTGAACAAATGTGTGGATCATAAACTTTTATTGCCTTTTCTGAAATGTAATTACCGGTATGAAGTACAACATTGTTTTTTTCATTGACTTATTTTTTCCGCTGTGGACCTAAAACGTCTCATTATATATGAAGACAAAGATAAGTTTGTTGTTATTTGTTTTCCAATTTTCTTTGTTCCAAGAAAATTGATGTGTTTTATATTTAAGTCCCCTTAATTTGTTCTTTCTGTGCTTACAGTATTCAGAGAAGTTTCTCTGCTAATATAATGCCTAGAGCAGCTGAAAGACCCACCTGACACGTCAGAAACAAGCATGGCACTGACACAACTTGTTCTCTGCTGATTCATTTATTTTCTTTCACTGCGTTCATTCTGTAGCCAGGAGGCCTGTCAACCTGGCGTCAGATGGATTATGAATCTCTCCTTTGTTTGCCAAATGTTAATTTTTGCTTTAGTGTGCAGTCATTACGTGTCATTTCCATACCTTAGAATTGTTAGTAGGTCTTTCTCTTAAGTGATTTCAAACTCATGATCAAAGGACAGTTAGTTGATTTTGCATCTTTGTAGATTCGGAATGGTTTCCATAACAATTCATATGAATGTGAGCTTCTGCTCCAAAAAAAAAAAAAAATCCAAGGGCACAATGATCAAATCACATGTCATTACATGTCTCCCCAATTACACGAGGAGAATGGTGGATCAGCATTTGTTCTTTTACTGCTGTTTCTCACATTCATTAAGGTGATATTTGAGAAATTCATCTGTGAGGATAGATCCAAGTCCATTACAGAGACAGATTTATGTGGCTTGCTTTTAGCTTCAGAGATAACTATCAACAAAAGACAATTGTTGGCCTTGCATTTTTAATGCTATTTAATATAAGACACCTCATCCCTTTTCACTCTGTTCTCAGTGTGTTATCATTCCCTTACACGTTCAGTTTCCTCATTATATTTCCTTGCACCTTTTTCTCATCAGAGGATACTCGGGGTTGGTCACTGGATTCATATGGCTGCTATTAAGCTTGTTTCATGTTTCACCAGAGATCTTTACTTCGCTTATACTCCCTGCTGAGAGCTAAGGAAGTATAGTTTTAGATTTGCAATGGTTTGGATTCAGGATCTCATTGGGGCTCTAGTAACCACAGTTTATGAGAACACGTCTTTAAACTCCTACAGAGGAGATCTACACATTCCAACAATAGTAGAGTGCATACCAACACCATTGTCTCTGAAACATTCAGAGAATGCAACATCCCGCGACACCCCTGAATTCAAGATTTTACCCTGACCTACTTGCACAGGTCAAAGATCAAAGTGAGTGCTCTGACCTACTTTCATAGATCAAATCAGTCGCTTTGATCTATGGTCTTACTCACACTGGCCTTCTCCCTCGTCTTTCTGTCTTATCCAGTTTCTGAGTGTACAAAAGTTAAAATTCGACCTTGACCTAGTTTTTTCAAGGTCAAGGTCATCATCTCATTTTCATCCCCTTTGCCGCACGAGCAATGTGCTTTTTGTTTCATCTTTCTATCTGCAACAGATGCGAAGATATTTGGTGAACTAACGTACTTACGTACAGATGGACAAACAAACACTGACAATTACAATACATCACCGCTTTGAAGCAGGATGTAACAATAGTCTGGATCCAGTTATGCCCAATGATGGAACATTACAAGTTTTCCATTAGTAATTATTTTATTTTAATAGCAGATAAATCTATCCTCTTGAAGATGAGACCATCATAATTATCCAGTCTACAGTTGTGTATCTGCCTTTTGTATTACTAGTCTGCTGGAGCAATCCCAACTGGCTATGGACGAAAGGCGGGGTACACCCTGGATGAGTGCCGGCACATCGCGGGGCCACACATAGACAGACAACCATTCATACACACACTTTTGGACAATTTGGTGCAACCAATTCACCTAAGGTGCATGTTTTTGGAGGTGGGAGGAAGCATGAGAACCCTGAGAGTTCCCATAGAGACACGGGGAGAACATAGAAACTTTGCACAAAACAAAATTGGATCCAGAACCTTGTTGCTGTGAGGTAACACTGCTGGCCAAACAAGCCAGCTCAGTCAGATCCTCCCCCGACCCTCATGGAGGTTTTTACTCTGGATTGATGGTGTAACCTTGGAACTTATAAATGTTTAGGATGGTTTTATTCATAAACAGATATGAGTATTTACTCAGTGCATCATGTTTTTCTTCGTTTTTCTGCGTTTTAACCAAACCAGTTATTGTTCTTGATTGAGTCACATTTATAGTTTACATACAATAACTGAAGAATCCTGTTTCCTATAATTCCAGTTGACTTTATTTGACATGTAGATCTACTGTATCATGACCCAGATGATGAGAATGCCCACAGACTACATACAATAACAGACAAAATAGTAATAACCTAAAGAGTTATAGTTTAAATCAGTGGATACACAGAAACACTGATGTATTAGTGTGAAAAATAAAAACAAGCCATATATGGTTATATGAGCCAGAGATGCATGTCTCTGCTCTATTAGTAAATACCTAAAGAAATGCACGTTTGATGAACATGCTTTAACACTGAAATTCTGCATTTAGAAGTGTTGTACTTTTTAAATCATCGCTGATTCATAGGATCTGACTGCTTTTTCAGTCGCAGCATTTAATTACTGTGAATAATTCATATAAATTCTGTCTTTATCTATTAGGAGATGTGTATATCCAGCCAACTCAGGACACCAAGAATCCTGTCATCTATGGAGTCTTCTCAGTTTCAGGGTGAGTGACTGACATCTTTCGTGTAGTTTGGTGGGAAGGTGTATTTTTGTTTCTTTGTGCAGTTTGGGTTCATTTTCACACAGCCTGGAGATTTCAGCACACTATGATTTTAAAATGCTTGCCACATTTATACTGAAACAATGTTTTAAATCTGAAGCCCATAGGGAGTCACACTCCTCTGACAGACTGACTGAGCCTATAGTTCCTTAGTTCAGGTTGTCATTCATTTCACAGCATTAAAATTCACAGTTACCAACTAGACAAGGCTGCACACAAGCAGGGTGAAGTGCACACTGAGTCATAATAAAACATGTCTTGATTAATGCATTTGAGAAACAAACACTGTTATTGTTTCAGTCCTCTTCTTCAGCGTCAGCCACAATTAAACCCAGCTGATAAAAACATATGTGGTGCTAATGATAGAGCCTCTAGACAGGACTTACAAACACAGTCCACCCACCACACAGCGGCTCGAGCCCGAGCTCTGGCGATTCTCTGCATTATGTGGGTGTTTGTATGTCAGTGTGTCAGACTACTTGACTCTGCTTGAGTTGGTTCTGAGGGCCTGTTAGTACATCATAATGTTTCAATGTGTTCCTGTAAGAGGACAGCTGAGTATGTGGGAAGGAAGGTGGATTTTATGAGCAGCAGAAAACACCCTTAGCAATTATTTCAAGGAGAAAGTTCCTCATTGTTCACCAAGTCATGCTGTGTTCTAACTTTTTCTTTCTCCCTCCATACTCCAGAGCTGTGTTTAAAGGCTCAGCAGTGTGCGTCTACTCCATGGCTGACATCCGTATGGTTTTCAATGGGCCTTTTGCACACAAGGAGGGGCCAAATTACCAGTGGGTGGCTTACACTGGGAAGATCCCCTACCCACGACCCGGCACTGTGAGTTATAAATACTAGCAATAAAAATATATACAGGTATATATACAGTGTGCCCCTGTGCATTCGTGCATCAAAGCTCGTCACTTCACCTCATCGCAGATTTTTGGTAGGCAGTCATGTGATACAGTACGCACATTCTATTGGCTGGCGGCATCCGGAAGTGCGCTACGTTCTGTGAGTCTAGGACTTCTGTGAGACACAAAAATGCTTTAAACAGTCGATTACAGTATGAGAAAAGGTATTACAGATAGAAGGTGGTTTAATATCAGTATGAGGAGGGTCATAAACGTTTAAATGACATTAAATAATAAGATAAATGGTTTGTCGCTCTATCGTGGAATACATGAATCGCGTGTGGTTCCTGGAACGCAGTAACCACAAAGAATGAGGGCACGCTGTATATAAGTGTCCTCATTTTATACAAGATCATATTTGTGCTGTTAATGGAATATGAAAAAATTGCTGGTTTGGCACATTTGGGATTTTCGTATTCTTTTTTGTTTGTTTTAACAGTGTCCCGGGGGCACTTTCACCCCCAACATGAAATCCACAAAGGATTACCCAGATGAGGTTATCAACTTCATGAGAAACCACCCTGCCATGTACAATACTGTATACCCAGTGCACAAGCGCCCCCTAGTGGTCAGAACCAACGTGGACTATGAGTTCACAACAATTGCTGTGGACCAAGTGGCAGCTGCTGACGGGAACTATGAGGTGCTCTTCCTGGGTACAGGTCAGTGCTCCAAGGCCTGAAGTGCATTGCATTATTATTCCCCACTGATCTGACAGTTACACTATTGATCAATCTGTGTAGATGGGTTAAATAAAGGGAACTCTCTTGAAGAGATGAAGATCAGCCTGAGGAGGAGGTCAGAGCTCAAAGCATTTGCAGAACTACAATTAAAGTTGCCTCTCTTTTATATTTTACAGATCGGGGTTCAGTCCAGAAAGTGATTGTCCTGCCTAGAGATGACTTGCAGACAGAGGAGCTGGTCTTGGAGGAAGTAGAAGTTTTTAAGGTCTGAACATCCTTCATGTGCTTCTTCTGAATCTTTCCTAGTTTTGTTCATCGTCTTCTCACGTAATTCTGTTACTGTAAACTCTTTGCAGATTCCCACGCCGATTACCACCATGAAGATTTCTTCAAAACGGGTAGGTTGCTTTGAGAACTAATAGTCAAATAAACAAGCAATAAATGCAACACAGCAGTTTGACTTCTGAGCTGTGTGTATACTCTTGAAAAAAAATTTTTTTTAAACAATTGCATGATTTGATACGAAATTTAGAAACACTGCCATACAAAACATCTTGTCTTTGAATATCTTTTTAAAAATGAGCCAGTACAACAATGACAGGCTTAACAGACTCAAGAGATGAATTTTACACATTGGAGTGGTGAAAAACAAACCTCCAGTAATAAGGTAAATATGTTTCAAGATATGTTATGTTTTTAAGTGAAGCTGTTTTTATATACTTCAGGAAAGAACCTCTTGCTTATAAACTTAATGCAAGTACCAGAATATCTGTATTTTATTTTTAAACTGTGCTGTTCCATCATTTAATGTCACAAGAAAATTGTCTTCAATGAAAAAATTATCTTAAAAATATGTATTTCTTTTCTTTATGTCTGTTTTTGTAATAGCAACAACTGTATGTGGGGTCAGTCTTGGGGGTGACCCACCTGGCTCTCCATCGCTGTGACGTGTATGGGGAAGCCTGTGCTGACTGCTGCCTGGCCAGAGACCCGTACTGCGCTTGGGATGGAAAATCATGCTCCAGATACTCATCCTCACAGAAGAGGTGGGGATGAAGTTAGTGTGAGCAGGTCATCAGAATCAGAAAAGGCTTTATTGCCAAGTACAGTAAAGTTTACCATATGAGGAACTTGACGCGGTGCCGGTGCATTACAAAGTGGAAGAGAAGCAATAAGGAGTAATACGGAATAAGGAATAAAAAAGTATTTACAATTTACATTAAGATAGATAGATAGATAGATAGATAGATAGATAGATAGATAGATAGATAGATAGATATATACTTTAATGATCCCAAGGGAAATTCAGGTGACATCTGCTCGCAAGAGATACAATAAATACAATAAATACACACATGACAGAAAGTATAAGTAACATTATATACATGCTGTTACATAATTATAACAACAGGAAAAAGAATAGCCTAAAATAAAAGGAAGGAAGCATAGGCACATGGGAGAAGAAGAGAAGAAAGAGCTTTGGGAGTCGATGAAGTGTGATGAGTAACACGTGAACACGTGTTGATGTGATATACATGGTTGGTGTATACAGGCGAAGAAGAGAAGTCCAAAGAGTAAACTGTCTTTGCAGGATGGTCAGGAGCAGATGGTTAGCTGGGGGGGGGGCAATGTTCATGATGTACAATACTTGGCTGTGAATGTGTAATAAGAACTTTTTTTCCTTTTTACAACTGAAAGTAAAATTTTCGATTTTTGAAGTTAAGCTCTTTGTTTTTGATTTGGTGATCTCACCACTACAGACGGAGCCGTCGGCAGGATGTGAAGTACGGCAATCCAATCCGACAGTGTAGAGGCTATAACTCCAACAGTGAGTATAGGGATAAGATTAAGTCTACAAATGCACTTTAAAATGGAATAATGATGTTTATCTAAATTATGTTTATTTATTCCCATTCATTTCTAGGGTTCTTGATTATGCTCTATTCATCTGTCCTTTAAATATAACCCAGCATTTTGTTTATAGCCAATAAGAACACTCTGGAGTCGGTTCAGTATGGGGTGGAAGGCAGCACTACATTCCTGGAGTGCCAGGCCAGGTCTCCCCATGTGTCTCTCAAGTGGCACCTACAGAGGGAGAACAGCGACAGGAGAAAAGAGGTGAGTAAAGCTCTCATTGTACAGCGACATCTTCTTCACGTGTGATTCAGAATGAAGCAAGACAAGACAAACTACTGAATTTTGTTTTAGTTGAAACAAAAGTTCACTTTTCACCATCCTTCTTTCCAGATTCGGTCAGAGGGACGCATTCTGAAAACAGAACATGGACTTCTGATCCGCTCTTTGCAGTCATCAGATGGCGGCATCTACCAGTGCACATCCACGGAGAAAAACTTCAAGCACACGCTCGTCAAACTTCAACTCGTGGTCCTCTCCAGTCGCACGGTGAACAATGTGTTGGTGGAAACTGGTGGCCCGGCTCTCCCTCCGCTGCAGTCCAGCACCTGGACACCAAACGCTGGCCAGTATAAAGACCTGCTGACCATTCTGAGCCAACCAGAGATGGGCCTGATCAACCAGTACTGCCAGGACTACTGGCAGCTTGGAGAAGGCAGCATCGGGGACAATAAAGCCAAGAGCCTGAAGGAGCTGAAAGAACAGAAGAAGCCTCGCAATCGTCGGCATCATGATGAACTGACGACCCCAGCTCAGACATGAGAAGCTGGATTTATGTCCTGTCATACTCAAACACCCTCTTCCCGAGTCTGCCTTTTCACACCACCTCATACACACTGCAACCCTCCACTTTTGGGAAAAATCAAATTATCATAACGAACAAGAGGGAAACCACAAGCAAGAGAAACAGCATCAAACAGTTTCCATGTAACTGTTGGGGAAAATACACAATATTTATTGTAGGTTGTAAAAAGTAATTCTTTGTACCTATCTAGATAACATGTTTTCTGTGAATAGCTAAATCTGTGCAAATATTGTTGTTATTATAATATTATTGTTAGTGTTATTGTTTATTACGATGTGTTATTATGTTGAAAATATCTTTATGTTTGGTGTTTTTGAGAAACAACAAGCCAGGACATTGAGAGGATCCATGCATGGACTGAAGCCGAAGAACATTTATTCACAAACTGTTGAAGGCGGCCACGTTGGATCACATTGACTGCAGGCAGTATTCAGTGTCTAAGCTGGAAGTCAAGTCGCTGGTTCAGTGAATTTCTCAACTTGTCCACCAGAACTCTGTGATGCATAACAGACTTTTTTTTTTTTTACTGGAAGCTGTTGATAGAATGATGACGGGATTTTTTTCAACAGGGATAAAAAGAAATGCTCACAGACTGCAGCTGTGGCTAAATGTCATCCCCATGCAGTCACATGTTAATAAGAGGCCCTTACGGGCAGCTCAGACTTCTCCTCCTAAGCTGTGGTCTATCCAGGCCTCAAGCAACATCGTTGCATCACCTGCCGAAAATTCTTCCAAAATCAGTCTGTGCCGAGGGTTTGTTTTTGTTCATATGTGAATATGACATCTAATGTTGTATCATAACAATCGTGACCTTTGTGATAAGCTGTTTTTCGGAATGAAAGGGTTTCTGGATGACACAAAAGCTGAAAATAAAACATTGCCTTCTCTTTTCTCTATTGAGAAGAAATTCCAACAGGCAGCTAAATGTGCTCTATGTGTAACAGTTTTTGATAGAAAAAAAATATATATATATATTAGAGGAATATTAGAGACAAAGCACCTTCTGTTGCCAAGATGGTTATTGTGCTAATCAGAAAATAATTCATTGTCTGTGGCATCAGCACTACAGTATTCGTTATGAGCAGAGCAACGACGCATCATATGTAACATTTGTGCATCACGTATGCGCAAATGTTTTCATCAGCTCCAGGAAACATTTACATAACTACCAGTTAGCAGCTAACTTTGGTTTCATTAGGTGGTTATTAGTCATTTACAAAAATTGCAGTTCTTTTGAATCACAGTGTGAAATGCACTGACTTTCAGTGATTAGGATAGGACTCATTTGAGTGGTGCTCGACTAATCTACAAGCTGCTTGACAGACTTTGATGGCTGCTTCATTAATCAGTCTGGTGCAGTGCCATCCCGCTATCATACATGCCACAGACTTCACACATTGCTAAAAATGTTGGTACTGAGCTACTTCCACTTAATAGATAAACTGAGAAACCACTAACAAGCTGATCACGGCAAAACCTGGAGAGAAATGTACCAAAATCTTTAAAAAGGTGACTTCATCGTGCATGGCATGTACAGTGTACGTAAATGGTATTTGTCTCAAATGTTATGTTACTGTGGCTGTCAGTGAATGTCTTCCTTGTTGTAGGAATATGGAAATCCTCTCGTTGCAAGAAAGATGTGCTTCAAACTGTTTCTGCAGGGAAATGAAAGTACAGAAAGATCAGATTGTCATTTGAAATATCTCTCTCTCTCTCTCTCTCTCTCTCTCTCTCTCTCTCTCTCTCTCTCTCTCTCTCTCTCTCTCTCTCTCTCTCTCTCTCTCTCTCTCACTCACTCACTCACTCTTTGTGTATGTGTGTGTGTATGTGTGTGTATCTATTATTTCTATCTCTTGTTCTAAAAACAAAATTGCATATATTCAAACATGTGCATCTATTTTATTTTCTCTGGTTGGCTGGGTGGTGATTAAGGTAATATATGATATAATGCACAGTTGATGTTATTGTAATGACTTGGACAAAACTATCTTTTTTCTTCCTCATACATGTTGCTGACTAATTAAATAAAGCTCTATATTTTATAATAATATAGGTTCTGTTCTCTTTGCCATTAATGAGCTTTTTTTTTTCTTTGAGTAATGTGTACCGCTACAAGAGTGTAATACTCAGTTACAAGAGAATTTTCTTTTAATTGCTTAATGTTTAATTCAGCATATTTTAGTAGTTTATGTCTATATATATGTAAAGTAATGAGGAACTACAGCTGTGGAGTAAAAGGCACAAGAATAACAACACTACAATATTTCCATTGGCTTTAGTTACTCAGGAGTTTAAGCTCCATTGAAAGAGGACAGTAAGTGGTAATAATCAACTTTATTTTCAGCTCGTTTTTAAAATAAAAGTTCACAACACAGGGAAAACAGCAGGTTACTATGGGGAAATGCAGTGCAATGTTTTCTCACATATACACAAACACACCAAACACTATAATGAAGTAAACATGCATGCAGTATAAATAATTGAAAGTGAGTAGATTAAGATCCTCAACCATCTTCAGATTGAGGTCAATAAGATCTCTCAGGTGAGACCACAAAGCTCTTTAAGCACTTCAGAGCACATCTAGTTTGCGTGTATCCTGTAAGAAATGTCAGTATATCTTCTGCCATGTGTTTTTGATATTGCTGTTGTTTGTCTTTCTATTTTTATTTCTTTATTTATTTGGGGGAGTCTGCTTATTTAGTTCACAGGCTATATTTGGTGTGATGGTTTTATGTTGTGTTGTCTCTGTAAAAAGGACTGGAAGACTAGAGACCATATTTACTGAAATACATGGTTTCATTTCTACTTCTGCCCTCATGTGACAACAGGTTGGCAAACTTCATATCAAGCTATTGATATTCAGAACGGAGTTATTTCACATCACATGCCTCTCTTTTGATGGCAACCAATAACAGCGTAGGGAGATAAGCACTTGAGCCGATGTTCATCTTCCGCTGAGGACAGCAAAGTCCCCCTGAAGGTTTGTTCACTCCTACACTGATGTATAGTATGTCTGCCCCTCCTCACCCCTCTCCTCGACCCTTAAACATCCCTGTCCTTGCACTTGATTGGTCTTCTATGGTCAGGTGGGCAGAGGTTGCCCAAAATCCTCTCCTAAGTGAGGAACTACTCAAACATTGTCCACTGTTTGCAGCAGGCAGTTGACACATCAGCTGCACAGTTACCATCATCGGTTGGGAAGTAAGCGATCACAAAGGACCTACTTCCATTTTTCCTGCCAGTGGCTTTTTAAGCAGAGGGGGCCCTAAGCCAGGAAAAGTAGGATGGGGGCTGGAGCGAGCGCTGAGGAAAAACACTCCAGAGAGCTGGAGAAGAAGCTGAAGGAGGATGCTGACAAGGACGCAAGAACTGTCAAGCTGCTGCTGCTAGGTAAAGATGCAGAGAGAGGAAACCTTCTCATCATGGTCGTACATGTTCAAGGGTAAAAATTGCTTCACAATGTTTGCAAAGCGATTTTTGAAGCCAACAAGAAAAATAGTGAAGCTATTTGTCACTGGGATATTATTGGAGCTGGTAAAAAGTTAGATTTACTCTGTGGTACATTACATATCAACACAACACTTCTCGTTGACTAACTCAGGGTCCTATAACCTTTCAACATTTGCTAAGATTGAAAAATAATGTAATATTTGTACAAAAAAAACCTTCTCGTTAATAAAATGATCAGTGTTTCCATCAAGTAAAGGGCTGATAACCTGTGTCATTGAATTGACAGACACTTAATCATTAATCACTCAAGCCAATCCCTTGTTAATCCTGAAACAAGAAGTCCTGCAATGCAAAGGCCTTAATCCACCTGTGGGTATCCCAAACAGGATTTGTGGTGGTAGAATAAAATATGATAAAGTTAGATGATCAGAGAAGAAAATCTGTTATGGTATTTACATTTTATTTGGTTCTTTGTGGACCAACAAATCATTCATTTTTTTAATGAGTATTTAACTCATTTAACTATGTTGGATTGAAAAGCAGAGTACAGTCAAGAGTCATTTTCTCTGCATTTCTGTTATAGTGCATTTAAAGAATATGTATCATATCCAGCTTCTTCATCTCCTAATGACTATGTAGGTCAGAGCAGGAAGAGTTCCCCCTGACATCAGCTTTCAACAAGATTAGGCTTGAATTAAAACGTATTAGGACCTGTTGGGATCCTCCATCTGATGAGTGCCTCTGAGTCACCCGTGATTAATCATTCCAGTCAGTCTCCTCCAACATTAAAGAAACAAAATAGAAATGCAAATAGAAACACAACCTATCATTAAGAAAGTCATTCATGACATTGAGAATGAATTACCACTAAATTCTATAAAAAATACTTTTCTTTATTCACTCAGGTGCCGGAGAATCAGGAAAAAGCACTATCGTCAAACAGATGAAGTGAGATGATCTGACTTTGCCCTATAGTGTCTCATTTCTTCTCTACTTGGCTGTAAAATACAAAATAATACTGCATTTGCTCCTCAGAATTATCCACAAAGATGGTTACTCACGTGAAGAATGTTTGGAGTTCATCACCATCATCTACAGCAACACCCTGCAGTCCATCATGGCCATTGTGAAGGCCATGAACACACTCAACATCAACTACGGTCACGCTGATCAGCAGGTAGGTATAGCTGAGATAGAGCTGCTTCATGTGTGTGTGTGTTTCTGTTGGGTTTCTCTTTCTTTAAAAATGGTTTGAAATGTCTGCTGACATGATCAAGCGCACTACAAAAAAAAAGTTGAATGATGTCTAGTTCAGGTTTCTACAGACTACTGACTGCAACTCACGCATCTCTGTGCACCCCCCATCACAGGATGATGCTAGAAAGCTCATGCACCTTGCAGACACCATTGAGGAAGGCACCATGCCTAAAGAGCTGTCAGACATCATTTTGCGCCTGTGGAAGGACTCTGGCATTCAGGCATGCTTTGACAGGGCCTCAGAGTACCAACTCAACGATTCTGCTGGATAGTAAGACACCTAAGCAGAATCTTTTAAGTATGATACCTTACTTTTATCTTGTTATTTAGTACATTTTATTTTCCCCCCAAGTTACCTGAATGACTTGGAGAGACTTGTCCTACCAGGCTACGTGCCCACGGAGCAGGATGTGCTTCGATCTCGAGTTAAGACCACCGGAATCATTGAGACTCAGTTTTCCTTCAAGGATCTTCATTTCAGGTAATGTGCTCATTTCTAAAATAGTATCCCAAACTCGTCACCAGAGCATCCACTATTCTGGATTACTTCATAATTAAGGAAACATGATTCCATGCAGAATGTTTGATGTGGGTGGCCAGAGGTCGGAAAGGAAGAAGTGGATCCATTGTTTTGAAGGCGTAACCTGCATCATCTTCATTGCTGCTCTGAGCGCCTATGACATGGTGCTGGTGGAGGATGATGAAGTGGTATGATAGCACTTGAAGATAGACATTCTTTTTTAAATATCAACTTAAACTTAGTAAAAAATAAAACTGTCATTTCAGAATCGAATGCACGAAAGTCTGCACTTGTTCAATAGTATCTGCAACCACCGATACTTCGCCACCACTTCCATTGTGCTCTTCCTCAACAAGAAAGATGTGTTCCTTGAGAAGATCAAGAAAGCTCATCTCAGCATGTGTTTCCCCGACTATGATGGTGAGATAATCACAAATTGTTGTTAGTTGCAGACATGAAGGAAATTACATGACCCCCTTCATCCTGATTTCATCTCTTTAAGGGCCCAATACTTACGAAGATGCTGGCAACTACATCAAGATCCAGTTCTTGGACCTGAACATGCGCCGAGACATCAAAGAAATCTACTCTCACATGACCTGTGCTACAGACACAGAGAATGTCAAATTTGTGTTTGATGCTGTAACCGACATCATCATCAAAGAAAACTTGAAGGATTGTGGACTCTTCTAAGAGTCATGCTGAGACACCCAGAGAAGGCGCGTGACATTTACAGAGTGTTGAAATCATGATTCAAAATTCAATGTTTTGGACCAACATATTAATCAGTGTGACTTTTTGTCCCGCAGGGTGATGTAGCCCTGTCACAATCCACAGCATCTCCCAAATTCAAACTGACGACCAAATGAAGATTAAATTGTTCCCTCCAACACTAGTACTCAAACTGACGAATGTGAAAAATATAGAAATGAAAATATCTTTGTTCAAAAGAAAACTTTTAAAATTTAACCAAAGAATTTGAGTAAACTGAAATCAGAAGACTCTTCAGTCAAAAAATCCTGTTTAGATGTCAAATCAGTTGAATTTTAGTGGAGCTCACTATTGAAGCCGCCTTGGAAGAGATGCAATATGTAGCTAAGATACCGAAGGTTTCTGTCAGCATGAAGCCATTTCTAATGACAAGCATTAATGTGAACGTCAGGCATCAACTGGATGCTTTGATAAATGGCTAGAATGGAGGTAAGATTCAAAGCTATAGGTCTCTAACCAACTACAGATGCATCTCAACTTGCGTTACAAGTTTCTCATTAGAAATGGCTTAAGCACAGAAACATAATTCAAACCTTTAACAAACTTAATTTAAGGGCAAGCATTAGAAAAGGGCCAGTGTATATACTTAAAATGTTTTCTATCTTTCATAGTTCATGGAGCGTGGAGACACCATGTGGATTAATAAAAGTTTTAGATATATGTCTAGTTGAAATCTTTGTCTAAAAGTGAATCTACAGGTTTATAAGTCCTGAACAGAAATCTATGATTATAAACCTTCATGTAACTTATTAAAGCTTCTGTAGGAAAGTGAGTAGCTTTCTATTTTTCACAAATAAAAACTGACACAGCACTTATTGTTCAGTTATTTATTCATTTCACAGAATATTTCTGGTTGCTCCTCTAGAAATGTGGAGCCAGATATCTTAAGTAGACTTCAATAACTTAAGTCTTAACTTAAGATGGCCAACTTAAGATAAATTTTCAAATAGGAATATTCATCATTTCTATACTCATCTATGGCATTAGGTGGAGAACTTCTGGCTGTGGACAAACACATGACCTTTGACCTTTCAGTCTATATAAAGGAAGAGTCTATGATTCCACGAATGCGCATTTTGCTTTCGTGCTGCATTTTAGATAAAAACATATCACTTCCACGCTGTCTGGTGAACATCAAGCTGCCATCAGCAGCCAGTTCGAGATGTAGTTTAGCAAAACGTTGGTAGCAGGGTTTCACAGCTGGATTGACACTGTCCAAATAAAAGATCTACTTACAATAACTCACAAAGCCAATTAAAAATATATCTTATTTTCATAAACATTAATGAGTATAGTGATGAACCAATTTCCCGTTGCCTGTCTTTATACTAAACATAACATGCGTTAAAATACCATCCAACCGACTCTTGTTTTGATCAGCTCTTACTGTTACTACTAGAACTACTACTGGATTGTAATAAACACCATAAGTCAAATTTATGCATGACAATGTGACAGTCCTGCAGGATTTCTACTTTTGTCTGCATTTCCTGAGCAACAGACTACTTGACCTGTGGGCTTTTCACACTCTCACATCACTTTTGGTTGATTTGGTTTAAGGCTGGTATGAAGTGACATCACACTGTTCAGGTAACCCTCAGCACAAAATGATTATTTGCATTTTCAACACTGTGAAACCTAAAAGGTAATGTGAGAAAAATAGGTTTGGACAAAACTTTTGTCGTCTCCTAATGAGGGCAAATATGCCAACGTTGTGTTGTTACCAAACCCCGCTGCCTGTGGCTCTGCTGAGATTTAGATGTTCAGGACGATCACCAAAACATGGACCAGTCCAAAAAAACCTCTCAAACATCACAGTTAAAGTGACATTGTGAACCTGTCTGTCTGTGTGGAACAGTTGTGAATATTCACAGCACAATTGTAACAGACTTCAGTGCAGTCACCCTTAAAAATCACATTAAAAAAGTTGCAAGTGTTTACATAACTGATAAAAACTTTTAAGAACACAACAATTCAGGAAAGTTTTTTTTTCTCTAAAAATATCACTTGATTTAATTTTGTTTCCTCTGAACCCTGAGTTCTCAAAACATAAAAATTTGTAAATGAGAGCATGTGCAATTAAAAGACAGAGCAAGTGACTCTTCCAGTCATTTCATGTGTAGGAAATGATGGAAACAAAACACATTTTCAGTCATTCACTTTAAAAGAAATCATGTCATGGCTTCTTTCATCAATTTAAAAAAAAACAACTTTACATATAATACATAAAAATGTATTTACATATGGAATGACATCTATTGTGCAAAATCAACAGTGGCCTCAAAAAATACTTAACATTATGTTCTAAGAATGTGTACTGTGCAGCATCCAGACAGACGAAGAACAGCTGAAGGCACTTTACACATAATCTGTTAATGTTCAGCCCTTAATTTTTTAAAAGCACTAATGTGGAAGATCAACTGCAAAGAGGCACTAATTATGTTCACAGAAATATTCTGAGTGTTTTATATGCTATGCATTTTAGGTATGTGTAGCTTGATGGCACTATTCCCATAAACACCATGATTCACACTCACTTGTCAATTGTACTTTCAGGTATGCAGATGCTAATGCTCATACTCATACTCATACTCATACACACACACACACACACACACACACACACACACACACACACACACACACACACACACACACACACACACACCTTATACACACACACACACACCTTATACACAGTCATACCTGAACTGAAACATCATAACAAAGGCTTTCTGCTCAACTGGAGTTCTTAAGTCACTTACACAATATCTGTGTGATTCCTGGTTCTCCAGGTGAGATGACGCTCACCTTTCATTTCTATACAGCCAGTGATCGAGATACTTTCTCAGGTTTGCTTTAGTATTAAGATTCTTGGTGAATCCTGAGCAGCAGAAAAGTGGAAATACACCTGAGTGGGTGTTGAGCTTAAGGCCTCTTTTCTTCGTGTTGTTGCCACCGTGTCTTACATCACCTTCTTACTCAGAAAAGACCCACCATGTGATCGATCTGCCTCATGTACATGCTCTTTAACGGCAGAGCGTACCGTCGCTCCTCTGGGATCCGGTTGCACTGCAGGAATGATAAATAACAGTACATAGTAGATAGTACAGCTACACATGACATGGAAAATGGTGAACAGGCAGTTAGGCTGGGACTCACATTGCTGATGTTGTTAGGTGGTGGCCTGTGATTTTGGTCTTCTTTAGTCACCATCTCTTCACATGGAAACAAGTCTTTCCACTGTTTCTCCCTGAAGCGCCTGTCTGTTGGCACAACGTGTCCTTCCGTGGTGAAGATGTACTTGTTATCGGATTTATGTAGCGGGTTGTCCTCATCAAACAGCTGTGATGCAAGAGAGACAATTCTGTTTTTTTGACAGGCTGGAGAGAGTCTAGTTAAAAGTGGATCTGGCTTTATTCTGATAATGGCTCGGTGACATCCACAAAATTAAAAATTATATGCAAGTACTTAAAAAAACAGAAAGAGCTTGTTTCCAGTCTATTAACAGAGAAACACCCATTCATGGTCTTAGTGATACCTACAGTCAATTTCAAGAGACAAATTCACCTAAGCTCCATGTGTTTAGTGGTAGGAGGAAGCCTGAGAAGATGGAAAGAATCCACAGAAACACAAGAAGAACATATAAACACCGCGCAGAAAGGCCTCTGGTGGGATCAAACCAAAGGACGTTCTTGCTGGGAGGCAACAGCGCTACACATGATGTTGCTATTTCTTACACAGTTTTCAAATTATCTATGACTTCTTGTATTAAAATACAAATATATTTATTGTAGTACTAGTTTAAATATTAGAATTTGATCAAATTAGATTATTGTGAATATTTTTCTCCACTACTGTACTCTGTTTTAAAAAATCTTGCCGATCTTGGTAAAAGCACATTTCAATGTGTGGAAATATAATGTTCCGACTTATTATATGATCAAATCCTAAACTTTTGAAAAACTACAACCCATTAAGTATTATGATAGGCTCTCAGACTTTACTGTTGTAACATTACAGTGTAGTTCTATCTCTCTGACATGTTCAACTTACCAGATAAAGGTATTTGCACGTCTCACTGAGGAAGAAGCTCTCCATGCGGTCCTCTTTGGATTTGTCCACAACATGGTGGAGAGTGGCATAACCACATCTGTAAATGACATAGCTGGACATTAAAGTAGGCATATCAAGCATGATAAAAATTCCTAAAAAACATGCAAATTAAATTATCCACACCTGACTTTGGCATTTTTCTCAAGGCTCTGAAGAATATCCATTCCAACGTGCAAATAAAAAGGATTTTTGGTCGCCTGCAGGACAATTAAACGACTGAAAGACCACAAATGCCACATACTACAAACAATGAATAAACATGAGGTCTCGTGACAGGTCAAACCATTACCTGGTACAGCAGATAGGTCGATTCCACCAGCTCTGGTCTTAAAGGGTAGAAGAGCACATCAGGAGCCTGGAGCTGCCAGTTGTATCTCTCTGGCAAAGCCCCAAATCGCTTCCAGATGGCATAGTAGAAGGCGTGCAAGCAAATTGCATTATCTATATCACCGCTCAGCACCTAGTACACAAAAATGAAATATGTACCTTTAGTCTGAAATCCCCCCACATTTTACACCATCTGTCAAAAGCTGAAAGTTCCTAATCTCACCTGCAGCCCTGGAAAGAAGGCCTGAAGGGAATCAATCCAGGTGTTCATTACCTCGCCGCTGAACATATTCACATTAACATACAGAGGTGGGTCACCCTCTCCTTCATTGCACGACTCTCTCCTGAAAAAACAGAGGCAGAGTTTGTGTCACAATACACACCAGTCAGTCACATGGTGAAGGTTATGTCCCTTGATATTGTCAGTGTGACTGTGTAGCAGAATGCGAATGTGAAAAAAGAACACGAGAAACTGTCATTTTCATTACGTCCCCCCCCGACAGAGACTCATCTAGATGGAGGTGATAGTCTCACTCCTCGGGTTCAATCCCATCTCACTCCCTCATGCCTCCAACACAACTAGTTACTTTCAACTAGCTGGAGTGTTTTAAGTGTGGGACTCACCCTCTTCTCATGTGATTCTGAATGCTCTCATACGCAGCTTGGAACATTCCATAATCCTCTTTCTCTCCAAAAAGGATGTATGATTTGAGCAAATACTCATAAAACGAGTCCATACCAGCTCCCAGACCACTCTGTTTGCCAACCCACTGACCTGTTTGGATATTCACTACATTCCCTAAAAACAATTACAGAAAGAAAGTCGCTTTATATATCATGATAATTCTCTGCCATTTTTATGTCGTAGAATTAACTGCACTTGAAAATAAGCTATATTCGAATAGTTGTATTTACCTAACAGACCAGTTTCATTGTTCCTCAGGCTCCACAGAGCTCTGACAGCTCGTCTTGCAACCCACTCAAAGGTGGAATCGCCAATCAAGCGACTCAAAATCCCAAATTCTACCAGGAGGGACCCAGCGCCAGCAGTACAAGTCTCATTGATGCTATCAGCTGGAACTCCCGTCTTCAGATTCACCTGTATTCAAGATAGAAGTCAAAAATATGCCGAGTATAATTTCATGCTCTCGAGTACAGTACAAGCATTTTGGATAGTTCCTTTATTCTTTGGCCAGTTTCACTCACCCTCGGATAAGGGATGCCAGTGATAGTGTTCTCAAAGGCCGGCAATAAGCGGACAGCCAAGTCATGAGCCAAGTGAAGCAGTTCATTATCGTAGTCTTCAAAGTCCACCTTACCAAAGGGATGTTTTGGGTCCGTCAGCAGGATGTGAGATGATATAAGGCTTCCCAATATCCTTTGGAGAGAAAAAAAGAGCATTAAGCATAAGTCCAATGATAAAACAGCATTAAAATGACATGTATTGATGAGGGTATGAATTCTCTGAGTTGTTTTCAAGTTAATAATATGAACTAACAGAATTCAGGCTGTATTAAAACACAAGTCCTATGAATCTTATTACCAGAGTATTCATAAGTATTAAAAGATGTGTACCCTGGCATCTTTGTGAAATGAATAGAACATTTTGTTGACTGAAATGTATATCAAATTCCAGTCGTGGACAGTCCGGGCCAGCAAGGCCTACTCTGCTGGCCTACCATAACCAGAAATCACGATAATATTTATGATAAAATTATATTTTAATGCATTTTGCGCGTACACGCTTTCTATTGGCTGATGACATCCGGAAGTGCACTATGTTCCATGAGTCTCGTGCTTACTTGAACCACAAAAGCGCTTCAAACAGTCGATAAGAGTGTGGGAAAAGGTAATACAGATAGAACGTGGTTTAATATCGGTATGGGGACGGTTCATAAACATTTAATTACTGTAAGTAATAAGATAAATTCATTATTCGCGTGTGGTTCCTGGAACGCATTAACCGTGAGTAACGAGGGCGCACTGTATATTACATATATATGCATATACAGTGTGCTCTCGTTCTTTGTGATTAATGGGTTCCAGGAATCCCACGCAATTAAGGAATCCGCGATCGAGATTGAGATCTATTTATCTTATTTAGGGTATTTATTGTTACTTTGTAAGTTTCAAGTGAGTTTGGTGACCATTGTGAGTTTTTCTTTCATTAACAATTTTGTCCACGTGTGTAGTTAATAGACAGATGCAATAGCCAATTAGATCACGAGTTGGGGACTCAAGGCCTTCTAGCTGGCCTCACGTTCACCTGACATGTATGTGTCCTGTGATTGGATATTCACTTCTGAGAAGGCGGCACTATGCAGACGCATATTTGAAGAGAAGCTAGCTCTTGTGAGACAAGGTTCCAATCCCTCAACTAGCTAGAGTGTTCTAGTTAAGTGTTCTTGAGCAGAAAGGATTTTTGTGTTTAAATAAGCCCTGAACACCTGTTTTTGTGAGTACATTTTATTTTTCATATTAAATGTTCTAATAATTTTATTTTGTTCATGTCACATCAATTAGAATGACATAAAATGACAAATATACTAAAAATGAAAAAAATTCTTGCTCCTCTGTAATGTGTGTAAATAATGTGGTGCACTTGCACAGCTGTGTGATTGCATTGCAGTTATTCACAATTGAGGTGATGCAGCATCTAGTAGTGTGTTCATGTATTTCTGTATTCTGTTTCCCCAGCTGTGGTGTCATAAATGATGGTCATGTGCGTAAATAGCACAACCGGTTTGTTCTGTGATGCAGTTGTGTGACGTCTATAAAAGTGTGGCCGTGGGATCCTTCTGTGCGAGTGACAATAAAAGGAGTAGGGCTGACGCCTCTTCAGAAGGGATTTTGGTTTTTGTCCCATTTGAGCAATGTCAGTCCTCGAATGCTATATTGGTGGCAGTGTCAGGAGCTGCTTAAGGTATTATGGAATGTATTTATGCAAGCTTGACTAAGTAGAACGTCACTGAAGGACTAGGTGTGAAATGCACAGCCCGCCACTGTCAAATCCAAAAGGAAATAATAATAGAAAGGAAATGGAGTTTACTCAAACCATGTGAATACATTTCTGTCTTCACACTGAGAAGATGCTGTACCTACACCGGGCAACATATTCATTGGCATAACATTAAAAATAGCAACTTCTCTACCTGATGTTTGCCTCAAAAACTTGCACTGTTGAATCCTTGTCAAAAGAAACAGTATCTATAACCAGTCTGACAGCTTTGTGGAACTCTGTGACATTGCCAAGCACCTGCAGGAGAGAAAATATTATATAACAACAAGTTATATATATATATATATATATATATACACATACATACATACATATACAGTATATATACACATATACAGTATACATACATACGTATACATACAATGCATATATATACACATATACATACAATACATATATACACATACAGTACATATATATACATACATATATACAGTATACATACATACATACACATACATACACACACATACATAAACACATATACACATACATACATACATACATATATACATATATATACATACATACAGTGCCTTGCGAAAGTATTGGCCCCCCAAAACCTCGTTGACATTTTGCCACATTTCAGGCTTCAAACTTAAAGGGACAGTAAAGTTAATTTTAAGTGACATACATGTTATTCATCATTATGAAAAATAGAAGAATAAAATTAATTTTATGTGTGTAGCATCATCCCTTTGGTCAAAAAAGCTTAAAATCTGCGCCGCAGCAGCTTCCGCGTTCAGTGGTCATATGGGCGTCATACGTCACTGGGGCCAAACCTAGCTTAGCAGCATTAAGAAACAGCACAATTCTAGACTCGATTAATGACAAAAGTATCATTGTTACCTGAATCTTTGGCCGGGAGCAGGAATCGAACCGCCCACATTAGAACATTGGACAACCCACTCTACCACCTGCTCTACCACCGAGCCACTGCTGCCCCATAATTGGCTTCTATTGCATTTTCCCATTCATAACAATAATAGGCAGAGGCTCAGAGACACTTTCAACTTAAATAAAACATAGATAAGTTTTGTGCAATAAATTACTATTCTAGGGCGTGTTTTGGATTGTGGATCTGGAGCTGAGCTGGGGAAAGGACTATCAATTTTAGGGGTCACATACTAAAAATAATACCATAACAATCTGGAGGGATTCTAGGCTACACCTCTGTGTTGAGATTGGTTGTGGAATAAAAACAATATTTAACACAAGAAAGGATAACTACTGCTTCAAAGTGAATGACAAAAGTGATGAGATCATTTTTTTAAAATGACATTTTCTACCTCTGGCAATAAATTATGATGTTTAATGCATTTTTACAATTAATTGTCAAATGCCAATACTAATGAAAAGGCAAATTCATAAATCCTTCTCAAATTTTGTTTTAGCATTTCCACATTTGTATGTACACACGAAAGGATAGTTGTACGTAATTTATCATAAACTGTATCAGAGAACCCAAAATGAACTTACCAGCAGGGTGTCTAAGGTGTCGATCAACGTAAGGGAATAGTTTCCTAAGACGTCATTTATGTTGATGTTTGACCTGAAATACAAGCAATGAAATAAACTCAGTAGTGACACAAAGAAGGAGAAATCCTTAACAGATAACAAAGCAGTGATCCTTTAGTGTTTGATTCAGACCGGTGTCTTCGGAGCTTGAAACTGAATGATAAGGCAGATAACTATTAGTTTTATGAGTGTATTGTTATTGTACCTGTGGTTATTGCTTCATCGTTTTTCAAGTCAGTATTTAAAGTCTTCTTTTAAAGTTTTAAAATATCAATGTCATGACAAATTTGAATATTTAATTGTATTTCCTTCCTATTACAAAGGCAGTATGTACAGTAGATCGGTTGTTTGTTTTTTTCATTCTGTACTTCTGGCCATTCCAAACAAGAACTGTGAAGATGTCACGATAGGAGGAACTTTCTTACACTTCAAGTGATTCACTGCCTCAACAGATTCCACATGGTTCCAAAAAAGTCATGGAACAAATCAATTCTAATGTGTCAACAATCCCATCAAATGGGATCGAGCGCCTACTGTACTGATCAGTCCAGTGATGAAAACACGGTGTGGATGTAGGAAAGTCACTCACGGGTTCTTCACGTCGGGTCCCCTTCCTTGACAGTCAATGGGATTCAGCTCGTCCTCGGGAAAGGCATATTTCATGTAATTGTCATATCCAAAATAAAACATATCTTTGGCCATGTCCTTCATTTTCGACCTCAGTGTGTCCGGGAATGAGCTGTATCTCCGGACGTACTCGTCCTTGTTGCCGTCGAAGAGGCTCAGGTAGGATCTCTTGAGGGACTCCTCTCCGACCCTCGTACAGGTGCTCGGCATTGCTTCGTATTTATGGCCGTTTGATTTTATTCGTTGAGACCACGAGTTGCTCCCCTTGTTGGATATATTTTCATCTCTGAATAACAAGTCTAGCTTGTGCAAACTGAAACTGAGAGGGAAGTTGAACCCCCAGCTAACATTAGGTCCGAGTCCGAAGGCTAACCACAATACACAGCCGAGGGAGATTCTCAAAACGACCAGACCAACAACTACTGACCTCCATTGCATCTTTGATCCAGGTCGGTCTAAAACGCATAATTTAAGTCCACACACCTGTGAGGAATGAATAAACCCGAAATCCGGTTTCTGATGGTAAATTGCAAGCAGAAAGGTTTCTCTAATTCTGTCACACACTTCCTGTAATAGATTTATCCTAGCCCAACCCCTCAGATCTGATTGGACCTGCCTCGGTGTCGTCACTGAATAGCGACGTGATTCATCCTGTGATTGGCTACGGAGCTGTCAATTTCGCCATGCATATCTGACGTGTCTTTCTCCGACTCCTCGAGAGTGAAACGTCGCGCTGACTGGTCTTTAAACTGAGACATGACATGCTTTGGGTTGAATTACAATAGATTAAATGTTTGAACGGCTGTTGACTAAATATCAGGGATAGTCAATTACTTTGCAAATGGAGATTAAGAAGAAAAAAACACAAAGAAGCAACTGAACCATTTTTAGTACAAATAACAGGAGAATCTTTCAAAACAAAAAGCATGCCTTCTTTATTCCTTGATTTTTTTAATGCAGTGGTGGGTTTGTTTTCGTCCTCTTTTTGTTGCTTTTCTTAAGGGGTGAGACACATTGCACAAGGCACTTTGAAATCTGCCATCTCAGTCTCAAAGAAACACAAAGGACATCAATTCACTGAGGCTGCTTACAGAGGCCAATATGAATCACACAATCCTGTACACCATAGCTTTAAGTACATTCAGACTTTAAATATAATTGTATATTCATATACACACGTCTCAGTAAAAATCATACTAGCCTGATATTTGCACAGATCTGCATTAATTGACCTGCTCAATGCACGTTTTTTCCTAAAACAATTGACATGATCATGTGAAAAGTGACAACCATCAAAGACAATCACAGAGCAAATCTCAATAGAAATTTGAAAATCTGCATATTCACATCATCCATCAACTGACATCATTACCTACTGTTTGAAGAGCATCTTTTCATATTGTGAGGCCTGTACAACGGAATCAACCGTCCTAGAACTAGGATGTTGCATACCCCAAAATAGTGTTATAAACTATTGAGTACGAGCATTTGTTTAATGAGTGAATAGTAAAACAGAAAATGTGTTTTTACTCTAACTTACACAAAAAGAAATTATGCCAATTGCATTTCTTAGTTCTGCTTTCAGAATCACAATTTTCAGTAGTGCACAACAGTAAAGCATCAGAGTTGCAGACTGTACATCAGCGCAGAATGATGGGGTTGTGGCATGACAGCGATATGGCAAAAACATAGGAGAACATTTCCTGCATTTTCAGCTCCTCCTGGATTTCGAATGCTGGATGAGCCACTGAAGTGTAATATCTGGAGTCAAAAAATGTTGAGTTAGTGTGGAAGTTGATTTATAATTCCAACATTTCCAAATCAAACATGATCATATATATTATTTAGAATTTCTTTACTGCGAGTTAACACAAGAACATTAAACTCTGCCTCTAGGATGGTAAAAATCACAGAGTTTTAGAAAAGCAGCTGTCAAACAAAATAAACATTACTTATGTTCACTGCCTTCCCGTGTTTACTCCATCCCAATCTTTGAATTCCCATTGTACACTTAAATATACTTCCTTACATCAGCAGGGCTGTCTTTGTCACTTTTGAAAGATTTTTCCAAACTATAACACATACACTGCAGGTGCATTCAAAAGGTGAGTAAATTACTTTAATGGGCAAATGCTGTGTAGTTCATTCAAGTAGTTTGTTGAGCTTGCTTTTGCCAGCCCATAATAAAGTTTGAAGGTGCACTCTGAAGTAAGGGGACTGATTTGACAGTCCATTTGCTTCAGATTAAACCTTCAAGGATTACCATGACCTAAATGAATGAGAATCTGCACCAACAGAACAATGCAATTTAGATTGCTCATTTACAGGCTCATTTTTATTGAAACTGAACTGAAATTATGGAAATAGTAAAAGTGCATCTGTTCAGCACCAACTCACCAATGTTGTCTTTCTCTTTACAGGAAACTGAGTAGCAGCAAATCTCTCTGTCCTGAATAGCTGCAAGATTCCTACAAAATGGACAGAAGGTGAATGAATAAGTGTGTGTGTGTGTGTGTGTGTGTGTGTGTGTGTGTGTGTGTGTGTGTGTGTGTGTGTGTGTGTGTGTGTGTGTGTGTGTGTGTGTGTGTGTGTGTGTTCACAGTCATCAGTTCAGTTATCCGCAGCCAGTGAGAATTCAATTTCCAGCATGTGTCTCTAACTTGACAGCAGAGGGAGTTCATTACAGTTAACAACAACTGATCATGTCTACATTTATGCTCAAACAACATTTATTTTATTTATTTGGTTTATTTTTTTCCGGACATGTTAATATAACTTCCCAGCTTCATCACATTTAAGCCAAAAATAGTTCTAATTTGCTTTAACATAAGTGACATCAACAGAATGTGAAATATATAGTACAGCCAGATTTTAAGACAATTTTCAAATTTCACATCTCGAATATTTCCTCCTGTAAAACTAAAATAGTCATTTTTGAAACACAAAGAACACGCAGCGCACCGTTTTAAATTTAAAAAAAAATAGTAAAAGAGGTGATTAAGCTAAATACACTGAGGCATTTCCATCTTTGGTCTTACTTACATTTTTTCAATGAGCTGCTTTTCATCTAGAGCACTAGGGAGGTCCCTTTTGTTACCAAGAACCAAAACCTGAAAACACATTACAATTAACATCCTAAACTTCTGCCAGTAATCATTCACAGAATTGCAAATCACATAAATGTTAAAATTGCTTTCAAAAGAACACTTACAGGAATTCCTTGCAATTGAGGTTTTTCTAACAAATTATGAAGTTCATTCCTGGATGCTTCCACCTTGTCTCGATCAGCTGCATCAACCATGTATCTACATATCCGCAAAAACAATTCAGTTTTTTAGTCAGATTTACATTATACCCAAGTACATATTAAAATTTGACTCATTTGTTTTACAGACATGCTTGAAAACATCAATACTCACACAATTGCATTAACTCCTCGACAGTAGCGCTCCCACATGCTCCTGAATCTTGGCTGCCCTCCTATATCCCAGATCTACATAATTAAGGGCAATTCATTGTATAAGTATCCTGCATGGCAATGACTATGTACTTATTTTTGTATGACTGTTAAATTTCAAATACCTTGATGGTGACATTTCCTTTTGTGACCTTCCTCATATTGAACCCAACCGTGGGGATCATATCCTCACTGAAATGCCCAGACTGTGAAAATGGTACAAATGTAAGTTGTGTTATATAAAACTGTTTCCATTTTGTCTGATATGATCACTGCAATTTGCTTAAGATAATATATGTGGGGTGGGATGGAGGCATGCACAAATGTACACAATTGACTGATTATACACATTAAAATCTTCTTTTCCTTTCAGCTTTTCAATAAAATAAAGTAGCATGAAGTAATTTTATCAGACAGCCCAACAGTAGGAAATAGTGCAAAGTGTAGCAATGGCATTGAGTGGAATTATAGTGTATTAACAAGGTTTCCGCAGTAGTTTGGAGTCAAATCTCTTTCTGCTATCTCCACCTACGTATATATCTGAATAAGCTCACTTGAAAAGTCTCACGCTGTCATGCTGTCACCAACTCCACCCACTACCTGTCAATCAAGCGCCCAACCAATCATGGCGCATCTGCCAGAAGGAATCACATGAACAATATGGCGTAAGGCATCTGCTATGTTAGGAGAATAACTATACTTCTTAGGAAACTATTCCCTCACGTTGATTGACACCTTCCCAGTTAACATAATTTTAGAGTGTCAGAACTGTTCCAACAATTTTCATGTTTTTGAGCAGAGTCCAAACAGCAGGAACAACACAGAAAACAGTAACGAATTCTGAGTGAAGCTAGCTGGCTAGCACCAACAGTCTGTCCAGCTATGGTTTCAGTTTGGGATGGGACAATCTAAGTAGGATCCAAAAATGGTAAACGGGCATCTGACAAAAATGGTCTTTAAAGGGACAGTAAAGTTAATTTTAAGTGACATATATGTTGTTCATCATTATGAAGAAATAGAAGAAAAAATAAATTTTATATGTGTAGCATCATCCCTTTGGTCTGAAATGCTTAAAGCCTTCGCCGCAGCAGCTAGGGGAAGCTAGGAAGGAGATGGAGAGTACGGATAAACCGGGTCAATATGACCAAGGATCTGTCATGGGCACTTTACCTCGGAGGATTTCCAAAGAGATTTGAAGGTAAGATCGTTTTCAGACAACCCATAGTATTTATTCTGAATTCCAAAGGTTTAGTGGATAATTAATTAATGTCTGGAGCAACTGAAGATAATGTATAAATGTTTTCATGACCAGATTATCGTGTTTATGACCAAAGGGATGATGCTACACATAAAATTTATTTTTTCTTCTATTTTTCATGATGATGAACAACATATGTCACTTAAAATTAACTTTAGTCTCCCTTTAACTAATTACATACAGTTCTGTTCATGTAGTCAGCTAACAGAACTATCACTCCTCTAAAATTTCTTTTCCACCTGCTCTTTTGACAGGTGGCTTTTCCTTTAACGTTAGCTCCTTTCTAAATGTCACGATTAGTTAACTTTCTTTCTCCAGTTAACCTGCTAACATTCATCAACAGCTTTGCAATGCCCACCCAGCACAATCCATGATTTGCCAATACAAAGTCGTTACGTCACCACGTTGATTTTGGACTACGTTGGGTGCACTTGGTTTATAATACCAACACATTTGTTTTCATATGTTTGGTATGAAGTCTGATATTGTTTTATCATGGAATTTCCACGGGTTCCCACTAGTTTATACAATATTTGTATAACATTGTTTTACAATCAATAAAACAATTTTTTAACCTAATAAAAATTTGTGTCCAAAGACATTGATTGCCATGAAAATTCAATTTGCGCTGTTGTGGACAGATTATAATCTCCATTATCACAGCTGAAAATATTACAGCAGCAAAAATGAACGTGATTCAAGTTCAAATGTGCTTAATTTAATTTTTTTAAAAAGATGAATGAAACCAAAAGTTAACAAACCAACAATACGATGAACACTTTCAGGGTCCCTACCAAGTATGGACAAAAATTTCATTAAACTCTGTCCAGCTGTTTCTGAGGAGATATGGATACAGCATGCCTCTATCTAATCTGTTGACTGAAAAAGGAAACCTTATATCATAAAAATATATATGTCAATAAAAATCTGTCATGTATAAAAGTAGGTGAAGGTAAAACAAAAAGAAACCACAGAATAAATCATTTTAAAATCAAATGAGCCAAAAAGCTGTTCTTTCACTACAGTGTTTCATCCTTCATTTACACTTCTGCTGTCTGGTGAGCACCAACTTCAACACATGACAGAGTCAGCTGATGAAGCTAAGTGGATATGAGCAGCAGCAGTCTTATGACTAAGAAGGAACTACTATACCACACTCCATTACATCTGTTCACTCTGCATTTTTTTTATCTTCAGTTATAGGAAGAACAAGACTTATGTTCCAACCCCAAACCCCGACTTCCTCGCAGTCCGCCTACCTGACAGAATACTGTAGTTATGTCATATACCAAGGCTGGTGACCAGAATGTACTCTTTACAATAAAGGCAATAATATACTGCCAGGAAACAGATTTATTTGGAAGTTAATCGCAAACGTCAGTGCTTTTCCAGAACTTAGTAAATCATTCATCTTCCTATTAATTACACTGGTTAATTAATCAGTTGGTCTATTAAATGTCCAAATTAGAGATTTTCACAGTAAAAAAGTGTTCAGATTGCTATTGCATAAACACAGAAAAAACATATGAAACTGATAGGACCTGTTTTGAATTAGTTCATTTACAAAATAATGAGCTGATAGTTTAGCTCTTTAATAAATTAAACCTCCTAAAATGATGTCAAGACAATAAAACCATACCCATACAATCACACAAACCAAAAACACTAGTGTGTGTGTCGGTGTGTTTACGCATCACTGCATACCACAGGATATATAATAAAATGTGGTGTTTAAATAGTTATCAGGGAGCGATGATTGGAGTATAACCTGTGTTTGCAAAATGTCATGACGGAAATCTGAGTGTGACATTGAACAGAAACAGTTTTGAGAAACCACTGCAAACATTGCACAACAGAAATGTCCTGCAAAAACACAATGCTCCACTGCTAAGCCTTTAGGACCAGACAGTGTAGTTTAAGCTCTATCTCAGGGGTCAATCCAGGTATTTACAAATTTATGATGCTTTTAACCAGTTAATGCAGTCACATGAAGAAATGGCAGGTGAATTCATCCCCCCTTTGAATATGTTCCACAAAAAAAAAAAAAAAAGATGCACCAGCTTAAAAATTAACAGCAAGTTTATCGACTGTCTGCCTGTTTCATGTCTGTGTGATTTGTTTTCTAGTGGAGGTCAGTTCAACCTGTTGCAGTAGGCCTGCAGACAACTGGCTTTGGTTGGAACGTGCAGTGTTGTGATGGTCAAACATTTTGAGCTAAAATTGTTAGAATCTAAACACTTTCAGAGTCAAGAAATGAGCCCATGCTTCCAGAGACGTAATGTCACATCACCGCAGTGACAGTCCGTGGTGTTGTGGTTCTGAGCAGATAATGACCGGATAGTGACCACCAGTGGGACTCTAAGCATAAGTGACCTGCTGACACTGGAACAACTGCTATTTCATCGTTTTTTCAACCCGGTTACATTATGGTGTAGCACCGCACAAGCCTGGCAACTGCTGTCCATTATTAGGCTAATAGTATTAGCAAAAACCGAGAGAGGTGGCTAGGTTAGCGGCTAAAGACTTACAGCGATCACGTTAACAAATGTTGTTTTTCCAGAGTACTGGAGGCCGACCAACGTCAGCTCCATCTCCTCTTTCCAAAACAAAGACCTGAACCAGTCCAAAAGCCGGTTTATTAGCGCCAGCATCTTCAGGTCGGTGTGCTAATTCCCCCGCGGTGGTGCTTTTCCCCCTCTCCCTGTCAGATGTGGCGTTTTCCAGCGGGGAAGGGAAGTCGGTAGCTGTCATATGATCAGTGCGCGCTCAACACGCTCGACAGCGCCCCCACCCTCACATGGAGGAACTACACCCAGGTTGAAGCAAGGAAAGCAGAGGTGCCTCTTGATCGTTACCAAGCTGTTGAAAGTGAAAAAACTATTCAGCACCATGTTTGTTTATCCATACAATTTCTTGTTAGACAATAGCAATCGTCTTGTCTACAGTCGCTTATTTGCCTTGTGGTACACCAGGGGTACACCCCGAATGAGATGCCAGCTCATCAAATGAAAAACCGACTACCATTCACACTCACACCTATGGACAACTTGGTGTCCACCTCCATTTTTCTAGAGGTAGGAGGAAAACCCAGAGAGAACCTACATAAACATGCAAATACAGCACAGAAAAGAATCAATCAAACTGAAAATGTTTAGGCATCGGCAACCCGTTACGTTCCACTTCTTTGGTCAAATGGATTTGAATCCAGATCTGAGAGATTAAAAAAATATTTGATAATACGAGTGTGGCGTAGAAACATGGCACTGCCCCCAATATGCAACTGAGATAATACAGATTCACTGTCTTTTGATTTTGTGTTTGGAATTCATACCCCGACCTGCTACGGTGGAAGAAGGGGTTAGAAGATGAATGAATGAATTTATATCTTGACCAAATATAGATCCAGATCTGCCCTCAAAGAAAAACTTGTTTTTATTGTTCAACTCTCAATATAGTGATAATAAACAATAAAAGATTCCAAATGTTGAGATTAACTTTTCAAACTCAAGAAATAAGGGGAAATCACTGAATTTGAAGATCTCAGTCAAGCAACATCATCATGGTGACATCACAATGTGTGCATGCCCCAGAGTGCAATGGTATAACAATTTATGAGCTCTGGAAAGTGATTGAGATTTGAAAATGTATCCCTGGATGTTAACTCTTGTTATTCTGGTTTGTTGTTGTTGTTGTTGTTGTTGTTGTTGTTGTTGTTGTTGTTGTTGTTGTTGTTGTTGTTGTGTGGGGTTTTTTTTTCAATTTTGGGGAGGAAGGAAATTTTTGACATGATATTCATAAATGTAATACAGTATTTCCATCTCTGGTACCGTCCTACCGGTAGGAGACCCAGGAAGGCATCCAGGAGGCATCCGATACACATGCCCGATCCACCACATCTGGCTCCGCTCAATATGGAGGACTGCGGCTACTCGGAGTTCCCTGCTGACTGAGCTCCTCACCCTATCTTTTAAGGTGTGCCCACCCACTCTACGGAGGACTCATTTCAACCACTTGTGTCTGGGATCTCGTTCCTTCAGTGATGATACAGCAATAAATTTGATCATCGATCTCCGGCCTACATTGTCGTGGTGCCATGTGCACTTATGGACATCCCTGTGCTCAAACAAGGTGTTCATTATGGACAATCTGTGACTAGCATAGAAGTCCAATAACAGAACGCCCCTCCTGTTCATTTTTGGGAGGTCGTTCATTCCAAGCACTCCTTTCCAGGTCTCGCTGTCATTGCCCACATGAGTGTTGAAGTCCCCAAGTAGGTGTGTGGGTTTTCTATATGTTCTCCAACTTCCTCTTAACACCAAAAAAATTCCGATTAGGTGAACTGGTCACGCCACAATGTCTGTAGATGTGAGTGTCTGTGTGAGTGGTTGTCGGTATGTGTGTGGCCCTGCAATGCACTGGCATAACTCGAAACCCGTATGTCAGATAAGTGGCTAAAGAGACAGTCACAAGAAGATTAATGAAATCATTTGAATCAGATTTAATCTACTGCATCTTGATTGACAAATATGTGGTCACCCAAGTCTGTTTGAGTTACAACTCCTCTTCAGCATTTATCTTCTTTTCTGTCAATCTGTCATGACCCTGGGATTTTGTTTGTCTCAATGTGTTCATTCTTTTTGATTCCTTGTGCTCACTGTCAGTTAATCTGGTTTGTCAGATGGTTTGAAATCTTTTTGTCGTCGGTTTTGCTACGTGCTTGCCCCATGTCTTCTCAGTGATCTTCTTTCCATTTTCCTTGTGAGTTTTTCTTTGTGTGCCTTTTGGTCTCTGCTTGCTTTTTGAATTTTGCTTTGTCGATTTCATCAGGGATCCATGACCAGAAGTCAGCTCATCACAGGGCCACTCAAAAGACAAACAACCATTCACACTCACACTTACACCTACAGACAATTTGGTGTGCCAGTTCTCCTAAGCTGCATGTTTGTGGATGTGGGAGGAAGCTGGAAAACCCAAAGAGAACCCACTCAGACACCAGGAGAACATACAAACTGAGCACAGAAAGGAATCAAACCCGGAACCTTCTTGCTGTGAGGCAACAGCGTTACCCACTGTACCAACATGCCACCGACTTGGACACCTTTCAAAAATAAAATTACAAAATCTTCATATCAAAACCTCCATCATCTTGGAGATTTTGGTAAAAATTAGGCCAATTACTCACAAATAGTTGACTATTGTTAAATGTGTGCTGATATCGAACAGCATTAATTGTACTGTTGCACCATTAATTATGGTGTGTTTGTATGAACAGACTGTTGTTATTTCAGAATTTTTATTGGAAGGTTTTGACTTTTTCTAGATCCAGTTCGTCCAAACTGTCACTGCACTTGGATTCAACCTGGATGATGAGCTGGAGCCCGCTCTCCTCCTTAGACAGGTGAAAGTTTGGGGCACTGGAGGAGACTGCTGCAACATTGATGGGATTATTACCTGAAGCAAAGATAAAACATACAAACTAAATGTGATTATGTAACACTATTATAATACCCAGAGCAGTTTTATCATATATTTTACAGGTTAATAGCATCTTTTGTGGCTAACTATCAGACTCGTTGCTTCCTGACACATTTTGAGCTGTTTTGTAAATAAAACTGAGGGAGAAATTTCTATGTTGCATAAACATCAAAGTAGGGCAAAGTGGGCAAAAAAATTCCTTATCTACTTTAAAAAAAATCAGTATTGGTGCATACTTACATGGTTGACGCTTCCTTATATTCTTTCTACAGGCACGAGATAGAAACACAAGGAGAGTGATGCAAAGCAAAACAAAACACATGACGAGGATCATGTGTGTGATGACTCCATCATGATTTTGTCTCTCTGGTGATACATCAAATCAAAGTCAAATATTAATTAATTTCAGCTACATCATCATGAGGCCTTTATGTAAGATATAAAACATTTCCCATCCATGATCTGCCTTCAAGCAGCCTATAGTTCCCATTAGTGTTTGTTCACATACCACCTCCATCACAAATTGAGTTGCGGGTTTTGTTTCCTGGAAACTGCTCAACAAGTCCGAGTAAACTGCACCTGTTGACCAAAAGATGTAGGTGTTACTGTAATGTGGTCTTCTGTGAGAAATTATTAGTGTAATCTCAAACCTTACTGGGCTCGTGGCTTGCAGATTTCTTCTTTCACATCAAAATATTCGCTGTCAGGACATAAGGGCTCACACAGATAGGAATACTCTACACCTGAGGATACAACTGCATACATACAGCACAGAGAGATAGTCTTTGGTTGCCTGTTGTTGGTTTACAAGCATTAACAGCAAGATAAATGTTGCTCTTCTTCTGTGAAATGTGTCACGTACAGATTCTTGGCTACCCAATAATCACATCTTTGGTTCTGAGTAAAATGTGTCAAGAAATACAATTTTAGTAATAGGAGTTTTAATACACACATTAAAAATGTATTTTTGAAAGCATTTCACTTTTCCTCTCACACCATCATCAGTTCCTGAAAAACGACAAACTTATCAACTTAAGCTGTATTTTGTGTGTGATGCTCGTATGGGATTTTAAAAGTATTGAGTTATTAAGTACTGAGATGAATTGGCACATCTCCACTGCTAGTTCACACTCACATTTCTAAAGTTCACTCTGGTCTTGAGCCAGCCAACTCCAGGCTGAGCTACTACCACCCCAAAGTACTGCGCATGAACCAACTGAGCCAGATATGGTGAGGCAAAATGTTCAAACCAAATTGTACCAGCAGAAACAAATTATAAAATAAACAGCTGCTACAACTTCAAAATAATGTAACCACTCTCACCTGTCCTCGCTTTCTCTCCTATGACACATTTGTTCTCCTCACACTTTGAACAGATGTGGTTGGAGCACAAGAAACCAGAATGGCAAGAACATTTTGAGTTTGTGGTCAATGTACACTTTTCTTCATATTCTGTAACAAGGTAAAAATTGAAAGCAAAGGGGATTGTATAACCAGTATTTTGGCTTCCATCCACTGTCACTGTCATGTAAATCAAACTTTTGAATCATTATTTTCATTTGTCATTATGACCTCTTATAATCTTACTTTGTTGGCATGAATGACATTTCTCACATCTGTCAAACATGGTATAGTTGCTGGAGTAGTAGCCATCCTCACAGGGCTCACAAATCGTTTGATGGTTCTTTGAGCAAAATTCTTTCATATATTTACCTTCAAAATGAGAAACAGTCACTCCAATGAATGGTATTGCCCATCAGTGTTGCATATGCTACCTCTATTATGATAAAGATCATATAAGGATTAAACAATCTGAGAGACGAATATAAATCATATTGGTCATTCATTGCAAATTAGTTGTGTGTTTTACCTGGGGGACACGGGTCACAGCATCGTCCATCTACTTCAGCTTGTCCATCACGACAGCCTGCCGTATATCCTATAGTCCAAAAGCTCAGTACACATAGAGCTGCCAGAGAAGGGCTGACAACAATCATTATGACCACTGCTCTGCATGAACTTCGGGGCTTTTATCTTGTCTGTTTACTGACGTCATTATAAGTTGTGCTTGTGGTTAACTTAGGGGCAATGTTTGACAGACAAAGCGCAAATGATAGTTCAGGAAGTGAAAAACCATTTAGAATAATTTGAAAGGACAATATTTTTTTTGCCTTTGTGAACCTTCATACTTACTTCATGATTATTTTTCTTTTATAGCCAATAATTGTTTTAAGGATGAAGTAAAGATGAGATTTTTTAGGGACACAAGAGACAAAGGCTGTCATGTTTTGCTTCAAATTGTAAAAAATGGGAGCAAACACCTAATGTTGTTCAACAAAAGCAGACAATACTGGATGTGTGGCGTTGGCACAGATTTTTTTTAGCGCTAAATGAGGGCAACAGTATAGATTATGACAATGAATGATGGATCTGTCTTCCACAGTTTTTCATATAAATTTATTCAACATTTTATATTGTGTTTACAAATAAAAAACAGAAAAGTAGGATGTGTAAAAATATTGGTCCCTTGTTCTCTCAGCTCAGCTAAACAACTCCAGAAGTTCCCTGATGACGTCTGAATGATCCAGTGTTGACCTAAATGACAACACTGACAAACAGAGTGCACCGCTGTGTCATTTGGTCTCACATTTGCACATCCTACTTTTCAGTTTTTTACTTGTAAACACAATATAAAATGTATAAATTTGGTTCCACTTCAAGATGGTGTCTCACATGTTGTTGATTCTTGATAAATATTTTCAGTTTGCTTTCTTTAAGTTTGAAGCCTGAAATGTGGCAAAATGTCAACAAGTTTTTGGGGGGCCAATACAAGGCAAGGCACTGTAGCTACAAATGCGACACGTGGTGAGTGTGAGCGTTGCAGGTTGAAAGGTTTCTTTTGTAACATTTGGTGAATAAAGTGTTCAGCTTCAAATGATCAGAAAAGAAATTGAATTTGAACACTGTTTCATGAATTATCACGAAAAAATAGTATTTCATGTCCAATTCGAGGATTTGCTTATCTGGGTTTTTATTTTTTCAAACTTGATACCTTTGGACTTTATACAATTTTTTTTCTCTATTTTTATATAAACACACAGTGCAGTTCAAGAATTGATAATAAAATACAGAAAAACAAGTGAATCTGTGACAACACATGGATGCTTCTCTGCTGTTATATGTTGTGGGATGAAGGAAAGCATGCTGTAACAAGCCCACTGCATGTTATTACTTCGCCACACAACTCATACTTAAAGTCCAATGAGTCATATTCAAGCTTGACTTAATGTCTTATTGCAAAGTGTCACAGCAACAAGATGGAATTCACGCTCTTGAAAACCTCGTGCTGCTGTATCTGTCACCCTCACACGACCACATGGTCACACGCTGCGACCTCTCATGGGATGTGACATAGCCATAGACATACTTACACCTGACTTTTGGCTGTAGTCATTGTGATTCTGCTTTGTAAAACCACAGACATTGATGCAGACAAAATTACAAAATGTTTGATTAGCCTTTACGTGTGCCACCCACTGTGTGGGTGTTGTAACTACGATAAATGAGGAGGCACAATCTTTCACTGATCACTGATCCTTCTGCATGATAAGAGCCTGCATTTGAGGCCATTAAATCCTGAGACTGTTGCTCAAATCTGTTTTCTTTAGATTAAGACACCATAGAAGCAAATGAACTCAAGCCGGGCAAATACCAACTACCCACCTGGTTTAGAGGTTGTGCTTTGTGGTGATAAAGGGGAACTCCACTGATTTTGTACATTGTGTCTAAAGGTTGATGTATATGTAGCAAAAAAACCAAAAACAAATGTTTCCAGAGGAAGCTCTGAATTGTCTTCAGTTGCTTTTCAGCATGTCAAGTTAAACATAGTATGTCTGCTTGGGCTTAAATGTGCATTTCTTTGAAACCGCACACCAACTTCCTGGATCACTACCATTTCCTGACAATAGGTGCAGGAAGTGAGTCCAGAGTATGTGCATGTGCAAGCACTCTTACTCAGTTATGTTGCACAAAAGTCAAAGTTTATTTGGAAAATCTTTTTTCACAAAATCTCAGGATATCACAACACATTTTGAACATAGAACAAATAAACACAACTGACTAGGACAGCTGAAAGTATTTTCACAGTTATTGAGGACCTTACACTTAAAGTGTTGGGAGTAGTTTCATGACACATGTTGCTATTACTGATACTAAGCTATTTCAAAAAAGAAACAAAGAGGGCGAAAACCCCAGGGGTGAGAACCACTGCTGGTTGAAACTCATTCCATTCTTACCAACTCAACAAGAAAACACTCTCAAAACAATGTGTGATTCTCAATGAGTTTCTCCAGTTTCACTTAATGTTTTCATTATTATTGCCACTACTTCTGTACTTTTACTGAGGTATGTCTCTAAATGCAGTTCTGTCACTTATTCCAGTGTATCTGTACAATGTATGAGCACTTACTGAACATGGATTCTAATATCTCATCTAACATTGTTATAATATGTAGCCATTAGTACAAACATAGCCGTCTGTAATTTGAATGCATCTGTTTGATTGAAATATGAGGGCATGCTTTCATGACATTCAATATACAAATGTGGGGAAAGTCTTCAGTCATGTCTTAATAACACGAAAGTCCATAAATTTACAAGAATATTTCCTGTGGCTGAAATTAAAACATGAGAGGATGTGGGGAAAAACCACCTCAGGGTTCCTCTTGATAGACTTTGAGGGGGGACAGACTGCCATCACCGCTTTCCTCAACTGGCCGTCCACACGCTGAGTCATTTTCTAATAACATAAAACTCACATAATAAGTTACTTTCCATCATTTGAGGGGAACTTTAGAAAATATTTAGTCTGGCATAGAACCTACAAAACAAGGAATGACAGAATAACAATGAGCAAGTTCATGTGAGCCATTGAAACTCCTTCTGTTTTAGCATGCGTAAGCAGTTTGAAGGAATACTTTTATGTATGGTATTTTATGGGAAACAAACTTTTCTTTCTTATTGAGATTTGGATGAGAATATTCAAATTTCTCTTATTATTGAGCTCCAGCAAAGTAACTGGTAAGGTTATCTTATCATAATAACATGAAACGGGGAAACCGCTAGTGGGTCTCTATCCACAAGCAACATAATGTGTCCTCGAGCACCTAAAGAGCTTCTGTGTTGCATGTCATCTGTTTTGTATGTGTAGAAAGTTGAGTGTTTCTTGCTGGATGTATGGTAATCATGTTGAAAACTTTTCAAACTGCAAGCGCATTATTCATTTTGCATTACTCTTTTAAGTGTAGAATGACTACTACAACATACTTTGAACTGCTCCTTGTGTCTCCATGTGGGGAGTAGTGTGCAGCTTACAGGTCACAGCGATCAGTGCAAGCAGTCCAACAACACCAAAAAAGAGGAGAATCATACCTGAGAAAAGACCAGCAGGCTACAGGTTATTTATGAATCCTTTTTTAATTTTAGTTGGTGTCATGAAGGACAACACCAGATACTTCACCAATATGGTTGTCTGTGCTTGACGGGTCATGCAGCACTTCGTTGTTCTGTATGGTGGAGTGTCTGGGAGCGGATGTGGTGGCAGTAGTGTGAATCTCAGTGTCGAGCCCACCATGTGGCTGGTCGATTGTTGAACTGTGATTATAGAAGCATTTTTTGATGTGATTTTGTGAATGAAGGATATGGTTTGAAACAACATAGAAATATTCAATGCTTTTCATTGTGATAGTATATTTCAAATGATGCATGTTTTGAGTGATATTGTAAGTGGACGTACTCTTTCCTTTTTTGACAAGGTGAATTAATGGATGTGCTTAAATATCCATCTTCACATTTCAAACATTCTGGCAGAGAGAAAGAACAAATCATTTAAAAAATCACTTATTTCATGTTCTATAACTGTTTTACTGTCACTGTACCTCCTTTATTTAGTCCAAATCGCCGATCACACATGCAGGTGGAAGAGTCAGTGTCCCTGGGAACAAATAGTCCACGGCACTGACATTTTCTATCCATTTCTTTTGTGCACTCTTGTTTAACCTCACTCCCAGTATCTACAACAACAAAAATCTTTGTTTAAGACAGGGTAAGTGTTGAAACTAGTGCATTGATTTAGAAAATATTATTTTTCAGCACTGAAACATTCTTAACATACTTCATTCTTGAATTAAGAGATTTATAATTATTGGCAGTTGGGACTGGATCACAAAAATGCAGACATCATCTTAAACAGGAAAGTCTGTCAATGATTGAATGTGACGCCACTGATTGAGAGAATCCCCTTAAGGATGTGCTTTTTTTTTAAATCTTATCGCATTGGATGATTTTGTATTTGTATTGTATCAGAAATTCCATCAAATTATCACTGAAGTTCAGATCTGTTATCCCATCTGACTGCCAGTACCAGAGACAAAATGATAGCCCTGAATGAAACCTATGTTTAAGTAAGTAATGAGTAAAATTATGATTTTCTATCCACAGACTGCGCTATCTGAACATATGCAGACACATGGTGCCATTTCGCTCAAAAAGAATTATTTTAATGTAAGGTGTAGAGGTGATCAATGGTTTCTTTACATTGGAATAAGTGTTCTGGATTAGATCACATCTGACATCTTTCTGGAGGTTTAAAGTGTACCCATGTCTGCTCTGCTCCTTCCAGATTGTGTTTTTAGGGTGTGGAATCATTCTCAAATACCTTAAATTTAAGAATATGTTAGTCTGGACTATTTCACACAATTGCTTATTAAAATACAAGAAACTCCTTTTTTTCAAGGGGAGTGCAAGAGATTGCATTTCTGCAGACAATAAAGTCACTCCTATGACCAGAGTCAGGTTGAGGTAAATGACAGAAGCAGTCCATTATTAGATGATTAATTTGACTTCATCAAAATGTAGACCTCAATATCTGTTTTGACATTTAGTCGTATTCTTACCTTCCTCGCATACCGTACATGCTTTGCATTGCATAGAGTTATTTTCTTCAGGTTGGTAAGTTCCACTTTGGCAGTCCACACAATCATAAGTTCCATGATTGAAGACCACTCTTTTTCCTGGATTGATTTTACATCACCAACAGATACAATATACTTTAGTCGCTGAAGCACAGTTAAAGTGTTAATAGAGAAAGAGGAAACAATGCATTCAAAATCATATGTAGCCAATTCGATACACTGTTGTTAAAGTGGGAATATACTTTACCTTTTGGGCACACGAAAGCATCCAGAGTAATAATGACTTGATAAAAAGTCAAAGTGAATAGAAGCAGATTGTGTGGAATCATATTCAGACTACTTCAGAACTGGTAAGTGCACTGAGTATTTACCACAACCCTATGGTATGCTAAACATCACTGACACACAAAGGCTGGAAATCAGCTAAAGGGTTTTTTTTGGGGGGGGGGACTTACCTACGTATTCTCTTACCATAAATTTATTGCATCGCAGACTTTTTTGTAATGGAGAGACCATCCAGGTTTTGATCTGGTAGATGGATAAATATATACCTAATTAATCCTGGAGGAAATTGCACTTAATCATGGAGGGAATTACACAACCAGCTAACCTGAAATTGTACTGTATAATGTATTATAATGGGCTATTGTGATTACTAAATGAATAGCAAAGTTTTCATTCCTTTAATACATTTTTAATTAGAGTACAAATATTTTGGCAAAAACTAATTTTAGTAGGAAAATGGTATGTTGGCTTCTTTCAGAGAAAACCACATTATCGGCAGATTGTGGTTTTCTGCAAACCTGTTATCTCACAACTTTACAGTGTGCAAGTTTATTTTTATAAGAAACTATTGCGTACTCCACTACTTCATCATTTGGTGTGTCAGAATTTGCATATCTGATTTGAATTTAACTAAAAAAACATTGTATCTTATTTATTACCCTCTGCCTTTCAGGAGTAAATTGGTAAGAACTCAACGGAAACGATGCAGCTTCATATCGCTTTGCTGGTAAGAGCGTGACACCGTACCTTTAGGTTTGGAAAAAAACACCTACTCTTGATTAATTTGCAAGATACAACCACATAAATGCTACATGCCTACTTCTTGAAAACTGATGCTGAAAAAAATACATCCCACGTCTTAAGCTAAAAGTTACTCACTAAAATTCTAAAGAATTGGGTCATCAAAATTCTTACAACCGGTAAATGCACGTTCAAGTGAATGGTTGCAATCTTGAAGCATTATTAACAAATGCTAATGTAGAATACCGCTCTCTTCAGAAACAGGGGGGTTATCACATCAGAATATTTGAATCAAACCAGTAGTTTTTCTGATATCTGTTTTCATGTAAACATGACCATGATCAGTGTGTAACAAACCATGTAAATAGTCATTTATCAGCAGAATCACTGTCACTGTTCAGCAAAATTATTGCAACAATTACTGCACACACAGTGTCAAAAGCACTGGACATCTTCAACAATGCATGTTGTGTTTGTATTTGGATAATGACTATTGATCACAACAGGGTTCCTATTAGAAAGCACACAGTGGAATTCTGTTTTTTGACTAGTTGTAACCCAAGCAGAAATAGTGTCCAAAGTATCTGTTGATGAAACTCATAAGAATGATGGATGAGTAACACAGCTCTGAACTACTAACTGTTAACTCAAACGGTGTCACTGAGTGGAATATGGGAGGATTACCTGGAGGTGGCGAAGCTGAGGTTGTTGAGATTTTGACTGGGAGTGACTGGAATGAACAGAATTAAGAATGATTAGAGGGAATAGCTCATTTTGGAAAGTTTTTGTGGGAAAGTGGGAGGGACAACTTTGAGAGCGACTGGATATGTGAGAGAAGACAACTACGTAAGAAAAATGATGCTGAAGATTTTTTTAAATTATTTTATACACTTATAATCCCCAAAGGGAAATTAAGAACGCACACTCTAGGGTTTTTTTTGTTAGTAAATCACACGCATGAATATTAGTGTGTAAAGGCCCCTGTAATACACACAACCACACACACAAGGGGGCCTGTAGGCATGCAATGGGAGGTAGAGTGGCAGGCAGCTCCTTCGTGGTGCGCCCAAATGAGCAGCTTGTGAGGGGGGACGGCGCCTTGCTCAAGGGCGCCCCGGCAGTGCTCCAAAGGTGAGCTGACACCTCCCACCGTCAGCTCACTTTCGGTGTTTTTTTTGGGCAGGAGTGAGAATCGAACCGCCTCTCTCAGAACATTGGAAGACCCGCTCTACCACTGAGCCACTGCCACCCTAAGCAAGGTAAGAGATAAGCATAAGCTAAGATAATATAACAGGAAGACTAGTGAGGACGGTCATGGATTCAGTGAAGGAGGACAAGCAGGTAATGGGTCAGAGGCAGGGTGATACTGTACAAGGGAAGAAGGGCATTGGGAGAAGATAGCCTGCTGTGGCAACCCCTGAATGGAAAATGCTGAAAGAAGAAGTAATAATTATTAGCACTCATCACAAAATGAGTTTTTGATTTGATAAGCAATCACTTGGAAATGGTATATTTTTATGCCAATTTTTAATTTTTAAAATTAAGAATTTAAAATTTTTATGCCTTACAATAAAATAAACATCAAGTATAAACATAAGCATGATAAAATAAACACATTAGCAACAAACATCAACAAATCAATACATTTAACTAGCTAGTGGAAAAGGAATGAATTATATAGAGATACAGTATAACATGTTACATAAACCTTGGCAAACAGTTATACTGTATGTACATTATGATATCAGTACACATTTACACACACAGAAGAACTTAATATGATGAGAGAATGTCTATATATACTGTGCGTGAATACCATCTTACCTGTTGCATTGACACAAGACAATCCTCAGGAGAACGCAGAGGAACCAATACATAACCGTCGTAACTGAATATAAATGTCTTGGTTCTGCAGGTGGTTCTTCAGTTCTGATTAACTGGTAGAGTCCAGATACTTATATACTCCTGTTGGAGCAGAAAGCTAAGAAGCAAAACCACCAAGACAATAACTTTTGTAAGGAGTTGTTACTGTCATGGGTGTGATTTGGATCCACATGCATTACATCAGGGGAGAACCCCACACTCATAGTTTAATTTAAACAAAATCCTACAATAGGTTGTTGGAAGATCAGGCAAGGAACAGACCAACAGGAAAAATCCAGGAAGTGAAATCACAAGAAGGTCCAAAAAACCCTGAATAGTGGGACAAGTGACTGACCATCGGGCAGTGAATGGAGCCTGATTGGAGATGGGAAGGAGGTGGCTGCAGCAAAACAGGTGACAAGAAAGAGTGGATTGAGTGGGAGTGAAATCAGGATACAGAGCACAGGAAGGAAAACTGGAACTGAGACCATTCATAAGACAGTTGTTGAGGACAGTCATGTCCAGGCTTTAATCAGAGGCAACAAACAATTTAAGAGAGGAGTTAGAGAAGCCATTTTAGTCAAACTGGAGAAACCGTCTCTAAACAGAGGAGGATTATAAGACACCATCTATCAGACACCTTCAATGCAGCACTGACCTCCATCCTCAGAAACAACAACCATTCATACCTGTGTGAAGTTCACCATAAAAGAACTACATGAGGGTGGGCGGGATGACAATGATTCTCTCATGAATGGTAGCTACTCTTAATGAAACTTCTTAAGAAGTTTTTAGCTACTCTTAATGAAACTTATTGTCTTGATAGTTTAGGTTTTGGATAATGATGCATCTTGTTTTCTGCTCCAGCAGGACTGACAAATGACATGGCTTCTGCTTTGGATCTGTCACATCAGCAACCGCATATCCCACGGCCATTCTTTGGTGTTCATAGATCACAGCAACTCTTTGCTATTCTCCCTAGACAGGACATTCTGCCTGAATTATTTTGAAGAACATGCACGACAGAGGATCAACTCAGACCTCCCTACCAAGCCATGATGTTCAGTGTTTGATTCCAAATCGCTGACTAAGACTTCCACCAGTGTATTCCAGAGAAGTTTTTGCCTCGATATTGTCTCAAACAATTTGCTGCTCAAGATTCAGTTTGATAATATAGTAAAAGACATGCCATGCTTGCCTATGAGTCGAAGAACCTAACCATGTGTGACATACATAAAATAAAGGGCAGATGGATTTATTCATCTTCCTGAAGACGGAACTACCACAATCATCTTGTCTTCAGCTGCTTTTCTGAAGGGTCACAGGTGTTGCTGGAGTCTATGTCAGCTGGTTACAGGTGAGAGGCGTGGTACACCTCAGATGAAGCGCCAGCTCATGGCAGGGAAACAAATTCACAATTTATGGCCACCAATTCGTGTATGCTTTTATTCTTTTTGGTGGTGGGAGGATGCCAATAAACCCCCAAAAATCCAGACCTTCTTGCTGTGAGGCAACAGTGCTACCCCATTTGCTCAATGGAAGATGCATTCAATACGAAAATGAAAACTGTTTTTAATATTTGGAATAATCAATTCACCTAATTTGTTTTTTAGGTGGCAGACACATTGAGAACATACAAACTCCGCACAAAAAGGACTCGAACCTTTGCTGTGAGGCAACAGCGATACCCACCATGCTATTTAGAAATATGCATTAAATATGGAATTGCAAACCGTTTGATGAAGATATAAAGATGATGTTTCATATTTCCAGATAAAGATAATTAAAACAAAGCAAACATCCTGCCTCAGAGATTCATAAACGTACTGATGAGTCAGAAACTCCTTCCTATGCATACAGCAGATGACACCCACAGACATAAAAACTCAAGAGTTAAAACATATTCAAGCTGTTAGGGGTATTTTAGGGCTGCAAGTACAGAGTAAGTAAAAAATCCTGCAATATTACAACTAAAAGATAAATTATGACATTGCATCTGCCTACCTGTTTTTTCTGCAGCAGCCTTTAAAAAAAATTAAAGCATTGACATGTTTCTAAAATATTTTATTTGACCTTTATTTAGGGACAAAGAATAAAAAAACAGGGTTTATCCCACAGGGCAAGGGAATGCAAGAATATGCACATAAAAGGTATTTCACGGGGGAGAAAAGAAAATACCCTAATGTACAATAGATAAGCATTGGAAATGGTTTATTGTACAGAAAAAACTTCACACAACTTTTTAAAATAATTTTTATAACCTTTTTACAGCAAAAATGAAACACAAGAAAAAATTAAAAGAAAAAAATTCTCTCACCCTTATAAATGTTTTTTCTATTGTCTTGAAATCAAATTGTGAGGCATTATCGTGCCTGGTTTTTGAAACGGTTCTGAGGTGCCACCTGTTATAGCCTCACTGCTCATCTGTAACAGCAAACTTTACAAGGAAATAAACAATATCTTTTATATTCCACAAATCTTTATGCTTTCTGAATTTCCCAATACAGTATACTTTTATTTTCATTGGAATAAATTCAAAAAGTGTTAAAACATCAGTTTTAATTTGATATGTTGTTTTTACTGACATCTTATTTTCAGGTGGATTAACCTTCACTTTATATTAAAACTCCAAAGCAGGAAGTAAAAAAAAGGGAAGACAACAGAATTGAACTAGACAGGGACGTTTTTCTCAGAAAAAACAGAATGGCATAATCAGTTGGAGATTCAGGTGTATATATACAAACAGGGTGAGATTGGTCAAAAACAGAAGAGGGGCGTAGGCTTTAATCTTTTTTTTTTTTGTCATTTAAAAGGGAAATTTCTCTAGAACAGAAAATCATGAAATAATTCACTGCTAGTGCAAACATTTTACCATAATGTGTCTGGCAAAATAGAATTTAATAGTGAGATTTATGACGTGAATGTACTCAAATACATCAGCCACATCTCTGCACCCTTACAGTACAGTCCTATACGTATATTTCACATGGGACTCAGAGCTGTAAACGATGCAGATCAAGCACCTCTTACAGAAGCATCGGCTGTAATTTTATTTATTTAACGCTCATTTATCAAATGCAAAAAAAGAAAACAATCTCAAAAGAAATTTGGATGTTTTAATAAAATATCCAGAAGGGACAGGTACATTATTTTACGTTTCATTGCGGTTCCGCACTCCAGTCCATTAGGTGGCGGTAATGCTTGTAAAAGCTAATTATCAAAAAAGGAAGAAGAAATTACGACAGTGAATTTGGTGGTACGGCACGTCGAAAACGAACTGGACGAAATACGGTAGTAGTTAGCGTAAGTTGATGTGTAGTTGTTCATAAAAGAGAAATTGAAAGGAATTACATCTGGCTTTTAACCACGACATACAGAGTCGTCGTTGTCTTACAGTGTACCACTAGTTTACTACTAGATAACTTGTCCACTGAAAGACGTACATTTAGTGGGATACACAAAATAACGTACCGAGTGGGTGAGACAAGGAACTACACTAATCGCTCTGTGTTGCAGCGGGTTTGCCCAGTGATATTACACACAAAAAGCGATGCTGGTCACAGTTTTCTGCGCGCCGAGGGATCGTCCAGAAAGCACCTTCGCCCTCGATGTGTCCCCGGAGTTGGAGCTCAGAGACTTTTTAGCACTTTGTGAACTAGAATCAGGAATCCCAGCTGGGGAAATTCAGGTAAGAGTGGTAAGCTACGGCCACAGAGCTAACGTTGCTCTGGTAGCTAGCTGGCGTGCTAGCATGAATCGGACTTTTGCTGTCTTGTGAGGCCGGCTGTTGTGAAACATTGTTTACCGGCTGCAGGCAGGTTGTCAACATTTGTCGCCGACGCTGTCAGAACGATTACCAGCGGCTGGCTTCATCAGTAGGAGGCCTTAACCGATAGAAAGACAACCTGTCTAGTGGAAAATATCAGTTTGGACTTTATAATGCTAACTTTAGATAAATTAACCTGAAAACTTGCTCCATTACATCGTCATATGTAGTAACTTGTGAACGTGCCACCGCTGATGTTAGTCAAGCAGTAAACTCTGTCATTTGAAGCTATAACTGGAAGTTGTAAACATTAAATGATGGCCACGAAAACAAGCTTTTAATCCAACTTCACACTTTAACTCTGTGACTAGAATAATAAGGTTCAATAGTATGTCTATGAATATGTATGCAGCCATCTGATCTGTCATAGAACAGACATTTTAAGTGGGCTAAGTTTATTTAACTTTTAAACAGAAAGTGAGTGTGTGAAAATGATGACAAACAGCTTGAAGGTAATTTGAGTGCATTGATTTAGCGTGGAAAAGAAAGTTATTCAGGTGCACAGAAGTAAATTATCATGCCAGTGAAACTACAGCATTAGTTGTTTAGTTTACTTGCAAGAAAGTTGTTTGTTCAAACAAGTTATACTTAATGTGTAGATCAATTAAATTTATATAGTCTCCTAATGTAATATTTATATAAAATGCAAAGGGTAAAAATATTGGTAAGTGGCCTGTACAAGAATATAGAATGTATTCCTGTATTTCTCATGAACAGATCTCACATGTAGAACAGCCTCTTAAAGACCCAACTCGTGCCTTGGGGACCTATGGAGTGAAGGATGGAGATGTGGTGGTTCTCAGGCAAGCTAACAGAATGCCACCACCAACACAGCCAGCCTTCCCAGGTAAACCATACACCAAAATATATGAATGTCATCGATTTAACTTGAACAGTTCGACTTACCAGTGAAGATGAAAGGTTAAAAAATAAACTACAAAGAATACTGATTGGCAATATTTGCTATTTAATTTTCCCAATTTTTTAAAGGAGCTCCCTCTGAATTCAGTGATGTTTCGTACTCACATGCCTACAACAATATAAAACAACATGTTTTTCTAGTATGAGTCTTTTCTTCCAATGTAGGCCTTCACACTGATTGCTGTGCATGGGATATATCATCCAGTTCAGACAAAAGTTAAAAAATTAAAAGTTAAAAAAGTAACTTTTTAACAAAGCTGTCTGTGTCTCTGTGTAACTCCGCGATGCACTGGCGTCGCGCCCGGAGCTTCCACCACCTCACGCCCTCAGCTGGGATAGGCTCCAGCTCCCCACAACCCGCCGCAACGGACGAAGCGGTTGACAATGAATGAATGAATGTATTTGTATGTGCAAAATATAACCTCCCAATATTTGTTCATACTAGGTCTACCCCACATTGACTTTCGTTCCATCACAGTCCCTGGCACATCTTCTTCAACCAGTCAGCGGGGTGCCATAAGGCCACCACAACAGGTTTCACAGCCACCAATGCAGCAAAGTGCTGCACCAGCTTCCACACCACCGGCCTTTCGTGGTGGATCTCCTCAGGGCCTGGATGACCCTGCCTTACTCCAGCAGATGTTGTTGTCTAATCCACATGAACTCTCACTCCTCAAGGAGCGAAACCCTCCACTGGCTGAGGCCCTGCTCAGTGGAGATTTAGGTAATTAGATAAAGAGAAGATTTTTTTTTTTCATTGTTTGTGATGGTCTTTTATTATTTGTCCGATGTAAATCAGTTACATTCTTGTAACTCTATTTCTTCTCAGAGCGTTTCACCAAAGTGCTGGTGGAGCAACAGCAGGATCGAGCCAAGAGAGAGCAAGAAAGAATCAGACTTCTAACTGCTGATCCTTTTGATTTGGATGCCCAAGCCAAGATTGAAGAAGACATCAGGCATGCTATGGAGGGGACATAGTTCAATGACTAACACACAATACCACTCAACTGGGGAATACTACTCTTTTAACTTCCATCATCAGAAACTTTGTTGTAATTATTTGTAACACTGATATTTATATACCATATTTTTACAAGTGGGATTTTTTTTTCTGCTAACAACTAAAACAAGCAGTGCAGTATATTTTCTTTTTCGTCTCTTAACCATTAATTTTTTTGTGTTCCAGGCAGCACAATGTGGAAGAAAACATGACTATTGCAATGGAGGAGGCCCCAGAAAGCTTTGGACAAGTAGTTATGCTCTACATTAACTGCAAAGTTAATGGTCATCCTGTGAAAGCTTTCGTTGACTCAGGTAATTATTGCTGAATCACACTTTTGCTCATTGTAATCACAACTTTCTCTAGGCATAAAGAGTACTGTGACTATAATGTTAAATTACCATATATTGGTATTTGTTGCTGAGCTGATAAGGAGAATAAGCAGCAATATGTCGATTCTTCAGGTATGTCTGTATGTGTCTGTACCTTCACTCAAATAATGACCTGATATGAGTTTTTGGTTGCAAATTCGTATTTGTTCTACTGAGGATTACTTAGTTTAGATAAATGGTTCTACAATATCCTGCAATATAATTACTGGTAAGTACAATTGAGGGTCGAGGACAGATATCACTATTTTTCCCCCGCTAACACATTATTGGGAAACATTTGCTTTCTACATGGTAGAACTTTATATCAAAGACTTGGTAATTTCTTGGTAACTTCCAAATCATGGTTTATTGCAGCTGTTATTATCGTTATTATTATGGTAATAATAAATACTGCAGCAGTACATACAAAGTGAATGTTTCTGTACAACAGTTATAACATGAAAAGTGCATTGTAATGTTTGCTAGGATTTAGTGGCACCTAGCATTGAGGTTTCAGACTAAAACCATCAGAATCCTCTTCATCTACAGTGGCCATTAAAAAGCCCCTCTTAGGAGTAACGTAGGGGCACTTAGAGCATTTTGTCAAGTCTTGTGTTCTTTGCGTTTTAGGAGCCCAGATGACCATCATGAGTCAAGCGTGTGCTGAGCGCTGTAACATCATGCGGTTGGTGGACCGTCGATGGGCCGGGATCGCGAAGGGAGTGGGCACCCAAAAAATAATTGGCAGAGTTCATTTGGGTGAGTGTCTTAGGTTAATGTGTAAACTAATGAACAGTCATAACATGATGTTTCAGTTTCAGCTGACTTTTCAGGCAAACACCGCATGTAGTTTAAAAAACATTGAAAAAAGCAAACAGCATTTAAAACCTTATTTATTGTGTTGTTGTTGGTCTATTTGAATACCAGTAATACTTTTCCAACATATGCAGTCATTAAATCACTATAGACATCAATAATGTTTTCCAACGGGGGGGGGGGGGGGGGATGGTCTGGTGGAGATTGTCAGTGAAAATCAGGCTTCTAGTCATGGAATTTGGCGTAGTGATGAAAATTGACCCAGTTAAGGAACAGAAAATGGCAAATTAGAGGTAAACGGAGAAGTTGCAGCAGCTTACAATGCAACGAAGTTTGCGTATATTAGCGCAAACCCACGAGCAAACATGGTGTCACTCTAAGCAAAGCATCTTGCGATGAGTCAAGAATGGATAAAAACCCAGAAATGTCCGGCCGAGGAGATCATCTGCTATAAAGCACTGGTAGGAAATGGGTTCATTCATTCATTCATCCATTCATCATCTACCACTGTCGCAAGTTGCGGGGAGCTGGAGCCTATCCCAGTTAACTGTCCTGAAAATAGAAGTCTATGTCATGTTGACTTAAGTTCCTCCATACGTCCAGTCAATGTTAATATTCAGTCATTATAGGTACAATTCAAATGTAGAATGTGAATGATATTTTGAAGGGTCATGAGGAAAGACTGAGCTTAGTCTATGTCTTAAAAGAATCCCATTTGTCATCTGGGTAGTATTAAAACAGATAAATAATTGACGATCAAACATGGTTGAGGTTGGTGCTAGAACCAATTGTGACATCATTTTTGAGTCATTTCCTGTCCATATGCCTGTCCATGACAATAGTTTATTTTTATTCCTGGTTTTGCAGTTTCCCCTCATAGGTTGACGTGTTGGATGGTGTGCAGTACAAACCCTCATCTCTTTCTGATGCTTCAGCATTTAAATCTGTGCAGGACATTTCACTGGGATTGAAATATTGTGTTTTGTTTGTTTTGATTTGTGCTCATGTAGCTCAGGTTCAGATAGAGGGAGATTTTCTTCCTTGCTCTTTCTCCATCTTGGAGGACCAGCCGATGGACATGCTGCTTGGTCTGGATATGCTGAAGAGACACCAGGTCTGAGCCTCTTTTAACTGATCACAGTGAGGAGTGCAATCCATTAGTATCTATAAACATGACGTCCTGTTGTTCTTGTAGTGTTCAATCGACCTGAAGAAGAACGTGCTTGTAATAGGCACAACAGGAACCGAAACCCGCTTCCTGTCTGAGGCAGAGCTACCAGATTGTGCAAGACTGGCATACGGAGCAGAGGGTCGTGAAGATGCACGTCCAGATGAGATGGCTGATAGGGAGCTGGCAGAGGCGCTTCAAAGGTCCATACAGGAAAGCGGTAAGAAGCAGCTTCCCATCTTTGCTCTTCAGCCTTTTTTTTTCCCCACCTTTGTTACAACCACATTTGCATGTGTCACTTTAAGCTTCTTACTGTCTACTCCATTCATGCAGTCATCTGAGGCCCCGTCCACATGATGACGGATTTTTTTGAAAACGCAACTTTTTGAAAACGCATCGAAAATGATTCGCGTCCACACGACAGCGTTTTCAAAAAAATCTCCATCCACACGTAAACGCACCAGTGCGTTTTCGAAGACTGCTATAAGCATGCCAAACTTGGCAGTTTTGAGTCAAATTTTATCCAATAGGAATCCTCCGTGTTTTTTTTTGTCACAACGCACGGGCCCATAAATATGACGTCACAGAGGTTTTCGTCGCAGGCAAAACGTCAGCGTTCTTAAAAAGTTGCGGATACACCGTCCACACGACAACGCAGACCCAGCGTTTTTAAAAATATTCCACCTCGGCCAGCGTTTTCAAAAAGTTGCGTTTTCATTCCGGATATCTGCGTTGTCGTGTGGACGGAAAGCGTAAACGCAACAAAAAAGTTGCGTTTGCAAAAAGTTCTGGCATCGTGTGGACGGGGCCTGACACTGCCAGTCACATAATCACTTTGTGTCATCACCTCAGAAAATGTAATTTGCTTATAATAAGATAAATTCAGGACATTGAGTGACATCTATAAAGACAAATGTAAATATTCATGAGAAAAGTTTTCAAGCTCTTCAAACTGAAAGGAAAATACTCGTGATTAGGATTTAACTAGTTTTCCTTGTAGGTTATAGTAAAAGTTCAAAATGCCACTTTTTATGATTTGAAACATTCCAAGTAATAGTTATTGCCCTAACTCTAATTAGTGATTTTAATCTGTGTTTGAAATCTTGCATTGCCTGTTACATGATGAATAAGGAGGTTCTCCATAGTTCATGGGTCGTATGCCTTAAGTCTTTATTGATGTGAACTGCTACTTTTCTGGAAAGCTGACGTGTGATAGTAATTGACAGGAAGCTGTCAGCAGTCAGTTTCCAGCAGCCTTCATTCTGTACCTATTCCCAGAAACACTCAGATAACATCATACCCCATTTAATCTGATCCTTGGTTGTTGAAATATTACATGAGACATATATAAATCAGAATCATGTTGTTTTCATGATAACAATGTACTAACTACTAACATTTGCGATATTGCTAATTGTCCACTTCATCTTTATTGTTAATATTAGCCAGTTGTGTTCAGTAATGGCTGCAGTGTAAATGGAAGTCAGCATTGGATTTAGACTCAATTAATTGTTGTGTCACAGCAACCATTTTGTGGAAACCAACAATGTAAGAGAAGCAGAATAAATCATATTTTGGTCTTGATAATAGGGATTTTATCCAAATTTAATAACATCCCATGACCTCATTTGAGCTTTCTGAGGTTTGGTGACAAGGTGTGTGATTACGACGTGACCTTTCTGAAAGGACATAGGCTCAAGTTGTTTTTGGATTGATCTTTTCACTTGTCCGTGAAAAGACTGATAAGGTGGTGCATGCTCTGAGTGTGTGACCGCTAACTTTCTCCGTCCCTTTGCATGATGTGTGTGGTGTGTGCCCTAACCTCTGAGCAGGACAACACTGATGCATTTGGAGACAGCTGGAGAGGGCCCTACCAACCAGGTACTGCAAATTCACAGTCCATTGCCAGTGCGAAGTCCATTGCTATTTGTTTGTTTTGTTCTTTTATTTTGCTGCTGTATCAATTAATGTAAAGTGTAAAAATCTGAAAAACAAAAGGTTTTACAAGTGGTACCACACTGCATGTACAGCAGATATCCCACAAAGAGTTTCAGCAAGGAACTTTGTGTTTTGAGTTGTTTACTTCATTGTTAAAATGCATATAAACCAAAGTAATGTTTCCAGACTTGGTGTACTGTACATAAATTCTAGCCGTTTCATTTTATCTTTTATCTTTACCTACAATAGACACTGCAGATGGACAAACTACCTCACGGCAGCCCCCACCATTTACATTGCCCAGAACCTTAGACCAAATGTCCTCTTCCACCTCTCCTTTCCAAAGCCCTTTCTCTGGCCAGGTCCCTGCCCTGGATTACTCTCAGTCTGCCCCAGTAATGGAGCAGGCCACATCACCAGAGCTGTGCCAAGACCAGCCTGGCCTCCAGGAGCTCCCTCTGCTTTCTTCTCCAGCAGAGGATACTGGTTCTGCACAGCAGGTCCACCTTCATCCTCTGCCTGTCCTTACCAACTCTGAACTTCTCCCTCATCCCAATCCATCAACAGATGTTCTCCATACTCCTCCTGCTGCACCAACAGCATTATCCAAGCATCCAGATGTTGAGATACAGCCAGGAGTCGCAGATGAGAATGCTGAATTCAGTAAGGTTGTGAAGGTCTCCATGGAACCCGGTTGTGAGGAATCTCCACCTGTTCAACCAATGGAGCAGGGAGTGACTGAGTTTGATGGTGTCGGTGCCACTGTAACCTTTCAAGGTGACCCAGTAGATATGGATTCGCTCTCTGCCTCCCAGATCATGGTGTCCTGCGAGAGAAACCGTCTTGAAAGAGAGCCCCCCCCCAGCTCCGACAGCATTCCTTCTCTTGCAGCTGCTCTAATGGAACTTCATGAACTGCTAGTGTCTAGCAACCCTGCCCAGTCTCAAAACCGCAGCACCTCCTCGTCTCCCTCACATCAAACCAGCCAGAAAACAGACAAAGTGGCCCCAGGGCCATGCACCCCAACGCCCAAAGCAATTCCTGAATCCATGTCCGAACCCATGCCTGAAGCAATGCCCGAAGCAATTCCCAATTTAATGCCTGAAGGGATTCCTGAAGTAATGCCCAAAGCGATTCTCGAAGTAATGCCCGAAAAAATTCTTGAAGAAATGCCTAAAGCGATTTCCGAAGTAATGCCCAAAGCGATTCCCGAAGTAACACCTGAAAAGATTCTCAAAGAAATTCCCGGAGTGATTCCTGAAGCGATTCCCGAAGTAATGTCCGAAGGGATTCCCGAAGTAATGTCCGACGAGATGCCTGAAGAGAGTCCCGAAGTAATGTCCGAAGGGATTCCCGAAGTAATGTCCGACGAGATGCCTGAAGAGTTTCCCGAAGTAATGTCCGAAGGGATTCCTGAAGTAATGCCCGAAGGGATTCCCGAAGAGATGCCCGAAGCTACTCCTGAAGCCACTCCCGATGTAATGTCCGAAGGGATTCCCGAAGTAACGCCCAAAGCAATTCCTGAAGCAATGCCCAAATCAGTGCCAGAGATGGCACCCTTAGTAGCCCACAAAGTAACCCATGAAGTAATGCAAGACATCCCCTCCACTGCCATCACAACCAATGTGGAACCAAATAATGCCAAAGTCAACAATGCTGCTGCTGTGTTTGATGAGGGATCATCTCAGTGTCTTATGCCGAACCTCGCTGAACAGGATGAGTTTCTGGGTGGAGCTGCAGTTGAGACTTTAGATGGACAAAGATCACCACAGCATCAAGTTGGCCCTGGAGAGAGGTGGGCAGATGGACAAGTGCTTGAGCCAAATGTTCCCCCTGATGCTGCAGGGGACCAGGAGTTCAGAGAACCCCCTGAGGGGCAGCAGGGGAGAGGAGTTGCAGATGGACGAGAAACTGTCACAAATATCCCAGATACTCTCGAGCTCCTGACTGAGAACGCTCGACAGAGGTCTCCGTTTATGACAGTGGGCTTACCAGAGGAAGATTCCATCACCTCAACCACCACCTCTTCTCCAGCTCAGACTCCTCCACTTACATCTCCAGCTCCTCCTCTCCCTCCTCGTCAGCCCTTTATAGAACAATTTCCAGCTGAGCACATCCAGAGAATCCAAGCAGCAGGGTTCTCTGCCATGGAGGCTGCAGAGGCCCTGGAAAGAGCCAACGGGGTAGTGGAGCTAGCTCTGATGGCACTACTAGCCCGCAGTATCACTGTGCCCACCTCGACTCGTATCTAGTTATATGAGTCCCCTGCCTCCCCACTCAGCATCTGTCTTTATTTATACCTTGTTACTGATCTAGATGTCTCAGCCCCTTCCTGCAGGGAGCTCGTATAAACACAGGGAAATGCTTTCTCTCGGTATGTTGTCCGGAATATCCAAGAACGAACAGCATAACTGGTATTACTTTGTTGGATATTACAGATTTTTGAGGTATGTTTGCATGCAGATGTTTTGGGTGCCAACCCATCTCACTGGATTTTAGAAGTTTGGTATGAGTGATTTTCTTGTATATGATTCAACATTGGCATAAGTTCAATGCCCAATGTATGATCAATTCTCAAACCATTAAACATGATTTTCTTTTTGATATGCCAGAAAATGTTTGCTGTTGACTTGTGGAGCATCAATAAAAACAATCTCTATTAGCATTTGCCCTACTCGCCATCTTAGAATATATCTGATGATCTTCAGATCATTCAGCACAACTATATTTTAAGCAATATGCTGATGAAGCATCATTTTGATTTTTATGTTCTTTTGCCCAACAACTTACAAAACAGCCCAATGATGGTGAAGCTGTGTTGCAGATACTACTGCAGTTCAGAGGATTAATCATTTCAATAAAGTCCTTGAACACTTTCGCCAGATCAGTGGAAGACCCGCTATGGATGACTATTATCATGAAATGTCTAGTCCGTTGTTTAATTATAGATGGCATTTTCTTGGTTAACTATGTGAATTACAGAAGGTATCTTGTACTGTATTATTCTACACAATTTGAGAGCTTTGCCATGTTTAGATTACAAAACTGTTGGTAGCTCATGTTCAGGAAATTCTTTTTTATTTTGTGTTAAATCATCAGTGTTTGTTCTTGTCTTTAAAAATATATTTTTAAAAAAAATGCCTTTTTTTGTAATTTGTTAAAGTACGGCGATTCGTACCTGTCAAATGTTCTGTCCACACTTCATCTAACAGTTATTTTAAGTGTTTTATTTGAATCACATACCAACAATGTTCAGGCAGAATGAATTATCTACTTTTATCTTGTATAAAATTTTAAAATGAAAATAAAATGAAACTAGTATTTGTACACTGAGTTTTGGGGTTTTTTTTACATCTGAGAAACCACTTAGTTTGTCGCAATGTCTCATGCTAATTGTTTTATACGGAATACAGGAAGCAAATGCTACCATTCATACATCAAATAATGTCAGCCTGAGTTTGTGAAGAAAATAATCATTTGATGTAGCAGTAAAATAACTTGTTTGAGGTTCTTCATGCACTCCAGAATTTAATGTGATTTTACAACTTTCCCACCAAAGTTTTTCAAAATTACTTTTTTGTGGTTTTGTGCACTCCATTCTAACTAAAATCTGATCTCTATAGGATTGTGCGTGTGCAGATTATTTTGGGATGCAACTAGTTAGTCACAGACTTGATAAAGAAGCACACCTGGTTTCAGTTCATATGATTGCTATTCAGTTGAGTTGCAGCCTTGTGTGAAACAGGTCCAACCTGAGGTGTTATGGCTCATTCTGACAGCAGCCACGATTCGAGCAATCGCATTAGTTCTAATCTTCACACTTACTTTACAGATGAGCATCAAATGAGTCAATTAATATCACAAATACAACACATGAACACTGGAGAACAGCTTTCTCCTGAGTGTTCTCTGAAACCCGGTGGTATGCCGGATACTGAAGGTTCTGACGAGAGCAGCGATCTCCTGAACCAGCTAGAAGATTGCAGGTAATGACAACATGGTGCATCTACAAACAGTCTCTGCTTAGGAATACACTGATGAAGTGTTTTAATAGTCCTCCCACAGAAGTGTCCGCTGCTCTCAGGTCATTGGATTTGAAAACGTTTTTGACGTCTTTGCACAGACTGTTCTCAGCGCCTAGATTTGCTGAGATCAATCACACTTCGTCTCCTTTCGATGATCAGGACAAAAGTACAGAGGGGTAAGAGTCTAATGCTTTATACCCACCATATATTTCTGCCTAAATGTGGACTTCTTAACAACCACAGGGCACCTAATCCGGTTGAGGACGAAAGAGAGAGTCTGTTCCAGGCAAAATACAATTTTGATTTTTGTAAGTTGACTTTTCTCCCTGGGCTGTTGTCTTATCAAATGAAGTACACTGTATTTTTAGGTAAGGGAACTTGTCTATCTTTGCTCTGCAGTCCCATTGTATCAAGACTACTGCCTGCAAGGGGTGAAAGAAGATCTGTGCAAATTGAGTGAGAGTTTTGTGTCTGAGACTATAGTACCTCAGTATCAGCAGGGTCTGCAGTCCAGTCTCAACTCTCGAGACTGTTTTGTGGTCACATCCTCTCAGTTCAGTCCCGCTGCAGCAACTCCATCCTCATGTCTCCCTCGCCTCATTGCAAAATTGACTCCAAATATGCTTTGGCAAGACCAAGATGAGGTGAAGGTGTCTGGCCTCCTCAGCAGTTTGACTACCAGGGAGATTCACCTTCAGGAGGTATGGAGTTTATCATTTTATTCATTGTTTTACACCAAAATTCTATGAAGAAATTTTTATGTATAATAGTCAACCCTTATCAGGGTCAATCTGATAAGATTTCCTGATGTTAAGAGATAGCATCAGTGTTTAATTTTTTTAAGAGTACGAAAGTTCAACAATGATTCCCTCTTCGAAGTCGATGTTCGAGTTGATCGTCTCTGAAGTGTCTTACCTGAGGAGCCTTGGCATTGCTGTCAATCATTTCTATGCCTCAAAGGCACTGAAACAGACCCTGTCTCAAATGGAGCATCACATTTTATTCTCCAACATCCGTCGTGTGATGGAAGCTAGTGAAAGGTGAGACGTGCAGGGCCTCATCATGGTTTAAATGGATGTGTTCGCTATGCTCAGTTGATTCCTCTTCCAGCTTTCTCATGGATTTGGAAGTTCGACTGGGAGAGAATGTGTTAATCACTCAAGTTGGAGATGTGGTACTTCAGCACTGCCCGGAGTTTCACAGCCTCTATGTGCCGTATGTAACCAACATGATGTACCAAGAGGCACTTTTCAGTCAGCTGCTGTAAGTATCTACTCTGATTTTCAGAAACCTAGTTCTGCACAACCCAGACATACCATTTGACTTAACCCAGTACACCTCTTAAGGGAGCAGAACCGAGACTTTTTCTATTCAATCAAAAAACTCGAGAGTGACCGTGTTTGTGAAAGACAAAGCCTGAAGTCGTTCCTCGTGCTTCCCTTCCAGAGAATTACTCGTATGAAACTCCTCCTAGAGGTAAAGATTTGAATCAATGGCATCTGCATATTTTCAACTCACTGTCACAAATTGGTTACGAATTCTGTCTTTTGTTTCAGAATATCATGAGGCTGACTGAACCAGATTCAAATCCCATTTTAAATCTTGAGAAAGCAATTAAATCTATTCATGAGGTAACTCTGCTTCACTTTCACGTCTTGATTTGTAAAGCCATGCCTAGATGTAACTGGTTACTTGTGAAATCCTGCAAATAAGAAATGTGTTTATTTGAAACATTTTAAAAATGGTGTTGCGACCTGCCGTCCCCCAGATAGTGGCTGAGTGCGACAAGGGGGTCAGAAAAATGAAGCAAATCGAAGAATTGGTTTGTCTTAAAATGCTGCTGGATTTTGACCAAGTTAAGGTAACAACTTCCTTTTTTCTTAGTGTTAAACGTTTTAACAGCCTTTATAATAAGACTTAATGCTCTCATGTGACCTGCATATGGCAGCAAAAGTTTTAAGTTACTGCCTCCTTGTACTTCCAGTCAGTTCCTCTGGTCATAAGTGGGCGTTTCCTAGTGCGACAAGGCCCTATGCAACAGCTGATTGTGGAGGTTGTTTACAACTCCTCAAGAGCGTCCTTCATCAGCGTCTACCTCCACCTCTTCAATGATCTTTTGCTCATCTCGACAAAAAAGTAAGACCATAACTGAAATCCATGTCTACTGCTAACACTACTTGCCATTTCGACACAGCAATGCTAAATTGTCTGAAGTCAGTTTTTCTGGAGGACACAACACAAACTGATGATTTGACAGTCAACATTATGATCCTGTTGAATGTGTATGTTTCAGAGATCAGAGATTCACAGTTGTGGATCATGCCCCGTTCCCTGAACATGTGCACCTTGAGCCTCTGAAGACTAATGTCCTGGGTCTCCCCTCAAACTCCATCCTGTTACGTCTCTCCCAAAGTCAAAGCGGACAGCCGACAGCCATCATACTGCTTCCAAACACAAGGTACAAGTAGATACAGGAAGCACTGGTGACTAAATCTCATTGAAAGTGCATTCAACTGTGACTCCTGTGCTTTTATTGTTATACTACAGGTCAGATAAACAAGCATGGATGAAGGCGCTGTCATCTGAACGGTGAACAGTGAAACTGTTCCCTGTAATTATTTTAACACCAAAGTCTGCTCATTTTAACTTGTCACGTTGTATAGCTTCACTGTTTGATAGTTAACTCACTTTTAATATTTCTATCTACTTAAATGCACTTCATGTTAATGTATTCTTAAACATCACACAGGGGTTAAGGGATATTTTTATGGATCAGCAAAGCATTTTATTTTGTATTAAAATATAGCTTTAGACAATACACACATAATACTATCATCAAGTATTCCGGACATCAGATTTCACAATGTAAAAAAATGTGAATAAAGATGGCGATCAAATACAATGATGAAATATAATAAACCTGAGACCTTCATGGTCTAATAATGTGTTCAAAAGCAGGCACACAACAAAAACCCAGCAACTTCTCCATCTCATCCTGGAGGGAGGAGGGAAGGAGGTGTCTTCAGGCTCTTCCAGATCAGCTTCAGAGTCCAGTACCTCAGACACCCAAGTTTGATTCCAACTCGCTCTTTAAATGTCATACTCCGTACTACGGTGGAGTCCCCGTCTCCTGCTGTAAAGGGCTGTTGGCTGATCTAGCTGCTATACAATCCTGATGCCACAGGTTCTCTGCTAGGCAGTTAAGGAGGGGGGCTACGTCATCGAGACCATCACTAACCTCTCCACCCACACGCTGCAGCGGTAAGCCCCACGACTCCTGGAAGTTCCTCACATCACTTTCTGTCACATCACAGTTCATGAAAAGGTCAAATATGAGGGAAATGTTAAGGGCAAATATCCATTTTGATATTAATAGCTACAAATTATTTGTTATTCAGAAGTAAAAAGTTACTAACTTAAAAATGGAGTATGTGTATGTTGAGTTATAGTAAGGTTTGGACTTCAGTATAATCAGTTTTAACACTAATAGAATCAGAACTCAGGTTTTAAGAGTACAAAAGGATACTTGGTGCCAATCACCATTTTCACAACCTGACCCACAGACATCCACTGAGAAATCTGATTCGACAGATCGTCAAAAGATGTTCTGTCTGTGAAGGAGAACAGAAAAAGGACGGCATCCACCCGTTCCTTACAGGACTGCAAGAGATGAAACAGCAAGTTGGCAAAACAATTTTAATGGGATGTTTTCATAGTACATTCTTTTTATTACATCTCATTCATGACATTGGAGTTGTATGATAATATATTTATACGTACTGGAAGAAAATGGTCAAATCTGCGCAAAGTGTTTTCTCCACAATCCCACAACTGTAGACGAAAGAAAAGCACTCGGCCACTTTCTCTCAGCTTCACAGGCCAGTACACCACTGATGTCTCAATACCTTCAGGGACAAACATAACCTTCATGTTTGTGAGAATTGGTTAGTTTTTGAAGTGGATAGTTTAAATGTATAACCTACTTCATCTTCACCTACCTGTGGTTTCATAGTGCGTGTTAGGAATGTTCAAGCCTGCAAGACGTGCAGCAAGAGCAGTTTTTCCAACTCCACTCTTGCCAGAGATGAAGATCTTGTAGTGAACCGTGTCCACAGCTAAGTGTGGAGGCATCACCGGAGACTCCAACAGGCCTGTAGAACAAGTTTTACCATCAAAATATTTACCTGCTGCTTGATATTCCACACCTAAATGCATCTTTATGATTTGCACAGTTATAAACAGAAAAGGTATCTGAATGGATATTAATCACATCTATATCAGTAAACTTGCAGTTTCAATATTACATCAAAAACTACATCCAAAATCAGTGTCATTACAGGATTTTAAAAATATAAGGAGCTTATGTGCATTTTCGCAAAACACAAAATTTTTGTATCTATATGTCTAGAAGATTGAATATACATTTATACACATGACCGACTTTGATAATTCTGAACAAGTTTGATTACACTTACAGGATGGTCTTAAGTCTGAAACATGTTTTAGAAGAACAGCCACACCTTAATCCAAATCCTAAACACTCATTTAAACTAAACCACCACTACATAAAAGGCACGAGGACTGGCATGAACATGACTACAGGAATCGCACAGACAGGACGACATGGCCAGGATTGTGTTCTTGACATGCTGGAGGTGGGGAAGTGAATGCTTACAATTGCTTTACATTGTGTCCATATCAGAAATACTTGTGGGCAGAGGAGGAACAACAGATTTCCCGTGCCTTGCAAGACTATGTGCAAAGACACAGAATCATATCCACCTGTTCCACATCCACTACTGACCAGCCAGTGTAAAAGCAGACCAGTAGCACCTGTATTAGTTCTGTGTACATGTTGAAACTAGAGGACACACTGAGTCCTGCTGCTCCTGTGAAGCTGATCCAGTCAGTAAGGTCAGCGTCACGTGGTGGGTTGTGGCATCGTGTTTCTGATTTTCTTCCTGATTGCATTGAGATAATCATTATGAAGATGAGATGAAACCAAATAGAGACGTAACAAATGTTACTTTGATGAAATGCACAAATCACCAGATAAAAGTTTCAAATAAAACAGCCGATTTTTATTTTTTTTTCCTAAACGACAGCAGGTCACCTGAAACTAGTCAAACCATTGTATTTTCAATTCGAAAAAACCGCTGTGGTTTGAATCATACCAAAGTTTTTGCGTCTCATCTTGTGTAGAATTCTGCTGAAATATTCTCTGCTGTCTTTATGTCGATGCCAGTCAGCCACTAGGACGGATCCGGGAGGACAGGCTTGAGCCATGTTGTTGTCGTTAGCTTAGCCGTGCCGCTAGCATCACACCGCTGAGCTCAGTCTAACAAAAAAATTAGACTCCTGTGATTTCCGGTGCAGGCTCCTAACAACAGTTCAACAAACAACGACAAAAACGCGCTACGATAACACGTTCCTGCATTTATAACGATCTAATCCGGCAGCACCTGAGAGAAACTAAAATATCGCCAAGCAACCGGCATCTGACGTCACAACCTTTCTTCTTCGTTGGTATTAATGGGCGTCGCGCAGCCAGCATACAGTCACACTACCGCCATGGATTTTTTTAGCGTCCACATAACCGAAGAGACCTCGAGGCAGACCCAGGACCAGGTGGAGGGATTATGTCCCAACACTGGGCTGGGAACGCCTTGGGATCCCCCAGTCAGAGCTGGTGGCCGGGGAAACGGAAGTTTGGGGCTTCTTGTTGAAGCTACTGCCCCCGCGACCCGATTCCGGATAAGCGGTGGAAGACGAATGGATGGATTACCGAAGCTGTTCTTAGATCAGTTGCGGCCCAGCTGTACGGTTGTGTTTGGTTGTCTAATGGATGTCCCATCGTAAAGTAGGCTGGAAAAATTAACAATAATAATAATAATAATTAATAATAATAATAATGTTGCCGCAAGAGGGCACAAGCCAGTCTTATTGGGCCGGTTCCAAGCCCGGATAAATACAGACGGTTGTGTCAGGAAGGGCATCCGACATAAAACTTTTGCCAAAGCAAACATGCGAATCAAACCTTTGACTTCCACACCGGATCGGTCAAGGCCCAGGTTAACAACGACCGCCATCGGTGATGTTCACCCACAGGGTGCCGGTGGAAATTGGACTACTGTTGGTCGAAAAAGGAGAGGAGGAAAGTGTGCTCGTAGGAAGAGAGAAGAGGCAAGCCAAGAGTATAGGACTGAGAGTAGGGACGTTGAATGTTGGAACAATGACAGGAAAAGGTAGAGAGTCGGTTGACATGATGCAGAGGAAGAAGGTAGACTTACTGTGTGTCCAGGAGACCGGGTGGAAAGGTAGAAAGGCTAGAAGTTTAGGAGCAGGGTTCAAGTTGTTCTATCATTGTGTAGATAGGAAGAGAAATTGAGTAGGAGTTGAGGGAAGAGTTTGTTAGGAATGTCCTGGAGGTAAAAAAGTGTGTCAGATAGAGTGATGAGTCTGATATTCAATGTTGTTAGTGGGTATGCTCCACAGGTAGGATGTGAGCTGGAGGAGAAGGAGCTCACCTCTGGTAGGTACCGGTGTCCAGTGTATGCCGGTACTGTACTGCAGGTATGCTACATAACCACATTTGTCTGGCTAATGACCCCCGACAATGGCGTCAGTGATGAGACACGCTTACGACGTAATATGTAAACTCCAGGCTATCAGTTCCGCGGTTGTTCCGGTTCACGTAAAGAGACCCGCTTCGCCATCTCTCTTGATCTGTGACTCCATGCATGCCCACACCACCACTTCTGTAAAAAAACACGTCAAGCGGCTGAATTCAGAGCTTGCCATCATCCTGGGAGGATTAACAAAAGAATTCCAATCTCTGGACATAGGTGTAAACAGCCTTTAAAGTTGAGCTGCGTGCGTCGTGGGAGTGATGGATGAGAGACGTGAACACACGTTTACCAGGACTGGAGGCAGTGCCGAGCGAGTTACACCTCCTCAATATGTGTGTGGATTGCGGATCCTGGACTAACGTCTCTGCTTCGACTTTTGTTCGATGTTTCGCTAAAGTCGGCATCATAACCGGACAGACATCCGGAAACGTGACGGTCAGCGATTTTCAATGCAGACCGAAGATGAGGATTTCAAAGGATTTAGCACAGATTTATCAAAACAATAAAGAAATAAAAACATATTTAAAAAATAATGGTGTATTTTTTGAAATTTAAATACTTAGTACAACACAGTTCAACCACAGTCACCTTTTTGCTTCCATTAGCTAGCATGCACCGACCAATAACGTGTGCCGTGTGTCTGGTTAAAGTACAGAAATAAACTCCATCATTTAGAGTGCACCTCTTTATACAATGAGCCGAATGGTGCGCAAAATACAGTAACTTAAGGACTTTTAAATTGGAAACTAAAGCAATTAGTTTATATACTATAGAATATAATTATAGATATATCCCTACCCTACAGTAAACAGTACCACAGCACTACACCTCTGCTTTATGACAGCTATATCCCTGTAGTTAAGGCTTATGCCTCCTACTTAGACACTACATGAAATAAGACAAGAATAACTTCCACCATGTCATTTATTGCCGAATAACAGATCTTCATTGTGCTTCTCCCATAGCTCGTTTATTGTTACAAAGCGCTGGCAGTAAGGGGACACACTGCTCTGAAAATGACTGCAGCCAATGAGTTAATGTCTAAATCATAAATTTTTAAGATTGATATACTGCAGTGTTTACCTATTATGATTAAATAGTGACTGGGAGCCTTCCCTTTTCTTAACTGCTGCTGATACCTGCTACTTCTCTCTGCTCTCATCCCGCGTCCAGTGAATGACAGGAAGTGAAACATGTGGTCAAATATTTTTGACCACATGTCAATTGGCTGTTGGTCAATCGGCTGTTGACCAGTATTAACCGGTTTACATATTTTCTGTTCCGATTCTGTTCCGGAACATGAAAAAATATAAAGTTTTCATTTTCGTTTTCGTTCCTGCAAAAATACCAAAAGTTTCCAGTTTTTGTTTTCGTTCCATGAACCGGTTCAAAGCCCTGGTTAAAGACAGACTCCAGATGACTGGACAACTACAGCTAATTTGATCAGGGAGACAGGTAGGAGAGTACTTGGTGTGTCATGTGGAAGGAAAGTAGAAAGGAGACTTGGTGGTGGAATGAGGAGGTACAGGAGTGTATACAGAGAAAGAGGTCAGCTAAGAAGAAGTGGGACACTGAGAGGACTGAGGAGAGTAGACAGGAGTACAGGGAGATGTAGCGTAAGGTGAAGGTAGAGGTAACAAAGGCCAAACAAGGGGCTTATGATGACTTGTATGCTAGGTTGGACAGTAAGGAGGGAGAGACTGATCTATAGAGGCTGGCAAGACAAAGAGACAGAGATGGGAAGGACGTGCAGCAGGTTAGGCTTATTAGGTGATAGGTGCTATCACCCATTCTCTTCACCCTCTACACATCGGACTTCAAGCACAACTCAGATACATGCCACATATAGAAGTACTCCGATGACACTGCGATTGTGGCATGTATCCAGGAGGGTGATGAGGGGGCGTACAGGGCATTGGTGGCTGACTTCGTGGAGTGGTGCCAACAGAACCAGCTCCAGCTCAACATCTCCAAGACCAAGGAGATGGTGCTGGACTTCCGGGGGGCACCTCCCTCTCCACAGCCAGTGATCATTGAGGGCAGTGAAGTGGAGGTGGTAGGAAAGTATAAGTACCTGGGACTGCAGCGAGACAGCAGACTGGACTGGTCACTCAACTCGGACTGTGTGTACAAGAAGGGGCAGAGCAGGATGTACTCCTGAGGAGGCTGGCCTCCTTCAACATCTGTCCTGAGCTCCTTCTCGTGTTCTATCAGTCCGTAGTCTCCAGTGTGCTGTCATATGCCATTGTGTGTTGGGGTGGTGGGGCCAGGAAAAGAGACATGAACCGTCTTGATAGACTCATCCGCAGGGCGGGCTCAGTGTCGGGCTGAGCCTGGACTGTGGAGACGCTTCTGGAGAGCAGGACCATGTCCAAAGTCAGGGCCATCATGAATAACACCAGCCACCCCCTACACACCACCACCTTCTCCCAGCAGAGAAGCACCTTCAGTGGCAGACTGCTGTCACTCACACAGCGCCTCCACAGACAGGCTGAGGTCCTCCTTCGTGCCCCATGCCATCAGGGGGTACAATGACTCTCTCAGGAGGAGCAGGGGGTAGGTGGCGAGGTCAGCACGGGGTTGAATGGAGGGAAGGAGATGGGATGTTAGCCTGTGCTGCAGTGTAGTGGGGCCAAGAAGTTGCCATGTTGTGATATTGGATAGTGACATGCCCTACAACGTAAGAAGGGTGTACCTTACCTACCATGTGGGCCTCCAGCTATTTTCACTTTCACTTTTTATTTTTATTTTATGTTATTTTGTTTTATACTGTTTATATTTTAGTTTTAGTTTAGTATATGTCCTGTTAGTGCTGCATGTGTCTGTTAGTGTAGTAGTGTATGTCTTGTGCTGTCAGTGTTTCTTTTTCTCCTGGTGTTTATCCAGTCTTAATTCACTATGTAATGCCTGAGCAGTGAATATGTGCAATATTCTCCGGGATTAATTAAGTGTCTGTCTGTCTGTCCATCCATCTGTCCTTTTTTGTTGATATGACAAATTCTCCCAAAATCATCAGTCACAATTTAAATAGACATTATTCTGCTATGTGTGATCCTGTACAATTTAGATGCACAAGGTTACTCTTCTGTGGGTCGCTTTTCATTAGTCACTTCCTTTTCTAACCACTGGATGTCGCTACGCTCCACGATGATGTTTCATGGAGCCCCGGTCCTCATGTTTACATTTGATCTAGATTGTCAGTCAGTCATTTTCATATTACCACCGCTACATCGGCCGCAGCGGGTCACGGGGAGCTGGAGCCTATCCCAGTGGCATAGGGCGTGAGGCGGGGAGCGGAGCCACACACAAATAAGTGTATGCTTTTGGAGGTTGGAGGAAGCCGGAGAACCCACGCAGACACGGGGCACAGAGCTCCGCACAGAGCGGGACTCGAACCCGCGTCCGCCGTGAGGCGACAGCGCTACCCACTGCGCCGTGCCGCCCTGATCTAGATTGCATTTATACAATTATACAACTTTATTGCAAATTTGAAATATTCCGTAAACAACTAAAGATGACCATCAGGTTTGACTCAGTGCTATATCTACAGTGATTTTATTTTCTCAAGTGAGTGTTTTAATATTATTGCCATCTGGACCTGTGCAGACTACAAAGAATATTAAGCAGCTAATACACCAAATATTTATCTCTGACATATCTTAAGTTTGAGGACTTCAGAAATCAAACATCAAGACTCTTTTCAGTCTCAGGATGTACCATTTTTCAGGTCTTGAACAGTATGATGAAAGTATTCTATGGAGAATATTCACTCACGTTCACTATGCTCGAACAAGTATTTGGTGACCTGAAGATTTCTTGTACTATATGAATAGCACAAAACACATTTTTCAACAATTTACAATAAAGATCAAAAATAATTTACAATTTAAAAGTTAATAGCAGTACTACATACCTATCAATTGATATTTATATGATCTAGGAAGTGGTTTTTCTGAGGTAGTGTTCCTGATCCCTTAGAAAAATTACTTCAAACTTCATCCACACTGGGTACAAAGGATGATCATCTTTATGGAAATTACCCTACGGACTGAAAGCACCCGAGAGAGCTCATTTTAAATTAATTGATTAACCAGTCAATGACAAATTACTTCTTTACAGCTCACTGCATGCTTGTGTCTGAGTGATTCAACCACACTAGACCATGACACAGACTGTAGACATTCTTGATGGAACTGTTGCTGATCTATTGTATTGAGGACAAAATTTGTGGCCACTCCCTTGGCTGGGAGCATATGAGTCTCAGTGTTTGTATGAGAAAGGGTGTGGTGATGCTTCTGTGTGAGAGAACAGTCTATAATTATCTGCCACAATGTTTTATCATCTGTTTTTTCTGGACAATAGACTTATGTTGTATAATTTCGATTACAAATTTAGATCATATTTATGACTAAATGTCCATTTAAATAATAAAACAGTAAATACCATTTCAAGACATATCTTTCCAGAAGGGTGTTTAGCATGCTTGTGTCGAGGGGCAACATTCTTCTCCACCATGACAAAATCACCAGTTTGATCAACTTTGGATCACCAAAACATGTTCTGTTAAGAAGTAGTGTGAAATGATAAGAAATGTAAAAAATAAAAGTTGTGTTAAAAATTTTGTTTTTGATTTTCACCGGTGAAGCTACTGTAAATGCCAAGCAGAGGGCTGCCCATTATGGGTGTGCTCACTGTTTCTGCCTGCTAAAAGACATTATTCCTTCCCTGTCGCCAAAGTGCTTTCTCATGTATGACAAGTTTATGTCTATAAGAGCAGGCCTACCTGGAAAGTACCTTAATAACATTTTATGATCCGGTGCCTTACAAGTAAAACTGAAATAAAGTGAATGGAAAAGTCTCTGTCAACACACAGTATTAGGTCATCATGTGTTGAGCACGTCAATGTTAAAATACAAGTATTTGTGGTAGAAGTGACTTGTGTGCTAATGGAAGTATGTAAAGGTCATCTTTATTTCTGAACTGTACTTGAGAGTCTATAATGTCATATCTACTGTACAGTGAACAAAGATGTAGAAGAACGCTATAGAGGTGACATTAAATTTTTCTATTTTGTGACTATGTATTTTTTTTATGTATTGCAATGTTGTAATTTCTACAGTTTTGAGTTTTAGTGCATCTATCACTTTTGTCCTTGTTTCCCATTGTAAGAAAATATGAAAACTGCAGCTGAAACTTGAGGGGAATTTAAAAAAAATTCTGCAGGTTTTAATGCATAACAGAAAATATGGGGCAAATGGAATTGTTGATCTGATGCTGGCACGAAAAGGAAGAGCAAGGATCAAAAAAGTTCAACTGGTGGAAAGGATGAGGAGGCCCTAACAAATTCCTTAGCATTCCATCTTATAGCTGTGAAGGCATTTCATCACAAAGCAAAAATGGCAACCTGCTGGTGGTTGCCAGATGAAGAGTTTGATTTCATTTGCTTTTTTAATACCACATCATCTGTATTGGACTCACCTCTGAGGAACAGTGGACAACAGTGGGTAACCTAATGGAACATGGGGTGCAAGCGCCTTACTTAAGGATGCATCGACATGGACACTGGGCCTGGAACCACCAACCTTTAGGTGAGTGGATAATGTTCCTGTCACCTAATTGGCAGCTGCTATTCATCCAACAGTGTCAGTTTAGACAAATTAAAATAACTACAAAATGGAAGGAAGTGGTTCAGTCACAAGGCAACATATTTTATTTTAATACAGAAATAGAGCCTGGCAAACATGCACCAGGAATGTTATTTCTCATGTAACAAATTACATAAATATACAATAAAATAAATATTAAATAAAGATTGGACAGTTGTTTAAGACATATGTAAACACGTATTGGAAAATGTGATCCAGAGACTACAAAACATTATATATGATTCTTGCCCTGAGTGGAAAAAACATTCCAAAATCCAAAGTAAGTCTCACCGATCATAACTGTAAAAAACAAACAGACACACTGGTAGGACAAAGTGAGTGCTTAGAAGAACAACTCTCTGATCACACAAAGCAGAAAACATTTCAGTCATTCAGAACTAAAAGTCAACCCATTCATACATTGTCTCACATTTTGCATATATATTCTTTTAATTTACTACATCACATAATTTGATTTATGTTCATAGTAGAAAATATTTATACTTAAAGATAAATTATCTCATGTTATCATAAAGTACATAAGTGTTTTTCATCTCAGTCCTTTCTGAGTGGCTTCAGTCACGCCACATGCTCCACAAAAAGAAAAAACATGACGGCATAGCTCAGTTTCATCCCACACTTCAGTCCTCCTTGTCCATGATTGAAATGCCATGGTCGTTCAGTGCACTTTGATTTGGAGGAATGCTTAGATCACACTGCAAACACGCTGAGGGAGCTGGTCTCATCTTTCAAACCCAGAATACTGTACGCTATCCTCTTCATGTGACCGGGCAACCGTACACCAATATTTCTGATGTCTCTGAAAGCAGAAGATAAATGATACCTTTTGAACGTGCTAAAAACAAAATAGTCTGTCTCACATGTATAGATCACAGCAGTCTTTACAGAGCAGTGATCTCTAACTATGTTTACGGACATCCAGGAAAGTTTGTTGAGCAACTTCTAAATTGAAAAAGAACATTATCCTCATCAGATAATAAATAAAAACTTAAAAATCAATTAAAGTACCTGTAATGTAAAATGGTCAAAATATAAGAATAATAAAATGTTCACTGACTAAATTTACATATAAACGTTATAAACCTTTATGTTATGGCAGTAAAGAATGAGAGGAATGACTTGAGCAGAGGCAGAGTGGAGTATTTCTGCACCCATACACTGGATAACAAATGTTCAAGCTGAGACCTCAATACTTTCACTGTCTTACTACAAATGTGAGCACATGCTGGATAAGTGGGCTCGGCGTGGCAGCGCTGCATCTGTGACATGTATGCACTTACTCATGCCTTAAGGCGAACACCTGCTCCATGTTTGTGATCCCGGCACGAGCGAAGCTTTCGTTGTACTGGCTCATTTTGATGGACTCCAGCCACTCCGGCACCGATCTGAACATGGTGCCGTCACAGCCGCTGGTGCTGGGCAGGCGGATGGACACGCTGTGAGGAACAACACTTGCATTACTTATGTGCGATAAGATCATTTTCCAACAGATTCTTCTACACATGCTTTGGTCAAAGAAAAATAGGAAATGGATATGATTTTAAAATAGAGGAGAAACACTCTCCTGTAGTACAGGCACATCTTTCCCCACAGAATTTATTACATACTTAAAGTCTCAATGTAAATATAATTTTATACACGCCACATGTGGGACTGTTTCTTGGCTCATAAGATACTCAAGGGACTCGCTGCCCAAGTCATGTAATGGCCGTAACATAAATTACCTTTTCAACACTTACTTTTTGTACAGATCATATAACAACAAATGACATGCTGGCATGTTTGCTTGATTTTATCTTTGTTGATTTACATGTGTGGACAGATGAAGCCTATGATTTTAATCGCCCTACATCTGAGACATCTGCTGCCCTATGTTTATTTTTCCTGAAATTATTTCTAAACTACTCGTGTTTTTCTTCTAATTTAATCTCATTTACTTTAAATGTTTAAAAAAAAAAAAAAATACCGTGGGTCAAAGTCAGCGATGGTTTTCAAAGATTCTGGGCTTCTAATCAGCTTGTCTATAATGTTGACAATGTCTGAGAAGCGAGGTCGTTTGGAGCGGTCATGCTGCCAGCACTGGAGCATGAGTTGGTAGATGGCGGATGGGCAGTCCATCGGTGCAGGAAGCCTGAAGGCCTCGTTGATGGCCTTCATGACCTGACGAGAACAGAGCAAAGGCAGTTCTTGGATCTCGAGAACATTCATGCTGTGGCGCTCCTATGTTGACCTTAACAGCAAAGACAGCGATGGGAAACTATGCTGGAGTTCAGGCAGCAATCCATCACCACCTACGTAGCACAGACTCTCAAGCAGTAATACACATTAACGTCTGAAACACACAGGCCAGAACAATCCTTCATCTCAACCATTAAGAGTTGGAGAGATGATATGACAGGTGAAACTTACCTCATGGTTGCTCATGTCCCAGTAGGGTCGTTCTCCGAATGCCATGACTTCCCACATGACAATTCCAAAGCTCCACACGTCGCTAGCCGAAGTGAATTTCCTATAAGCAATGGCTTCAGGGGCCGTCCACCGGATGGGGATTTTACCTCCCTGACAGAACAAAAAAAATTAACAAATCATACTTAATGGCTGAAGGGAGTCGAAACATAAAGGTGCTGAGAAACACACTTCAGATTATAGAGTCATAGAAATCACAGAAAAAGAAACACAGAGGTCATTCTCTGTTGCTTTTTTGTGACGTTCAGACTTACTTTTGTAGTGTAGGTGCCCTCAGCGTCATCCTCCAGCACACGCGACAGCCCAAAATCAGACACTTTACATTCCAGATTGCTATTAACCAGAACATTTCTTGCTGCCAGGTCACGGTGAACATAGCTCATGTCAGAAAGGTATTTCATGCCAGCAGCTATCCCACGCAGCATCCCCACAAGTTGATATGATGGGATCTCTCCATCGCGGTCCTAAAGGAAAAAGACATTGATTTAAAAGAACTTCTCTGGTATGGAACATGTTGGGGTTTTTCTTTGGGGTCATATGCTAGACTATTTCCTGGTTGGGCAGAGGGACTTTGTGGGAACTCTGCTACTTGAAAACAAGTTTTTAAGGAAGTCACTGTGCTCAACCAAGACATGATCCTATAACATCTTGATTCAATTCATACAATTCAATGTATGGATTACAAAAATACATGTAGTCTACAAGGAAAACAAATTCTGAGAACCAGATATATTAAGTTCCATTGGGTGTCAGGTTCAAAATAGAGGCACCTACCTTCAAATATAAGTCAAGAGCTCCATTCTCCATGTATTCTGTCACAATCATGATGTGTTTGACTGAAAATTCAAACCAAAAGTTATTTTAGATACAAGTATGTGATGCAAACAAGTTGGGAGAGCTGTTTCTCTGAGGTCATGACTCACATTTAGTCACAACTCCCTCCAGGCGGATGATATTTGGATGTGAAAACTGGCCCATGATGCTGGCCTCACTCAAGAAGTCCTGCCTCTGCTTTTCAGAGTACCCTGGTTTCAGGGTCTTAATCGCCACCGCCACCTCTCCTCTCCCAGAAGTCTTCATCAAACCACGAAAAACTTCCCCAAACTCTCCTATAGAAGAAAAGGACAATAGGAGGAAATGTCACAAAGTTCACTCGGGGATTTCATTAAATGAAAGGTAGGTGGATTTAATAACACTTACCAACACCAATCACTTTTTGTTTGCTGATGGCACTCGGGTCAATTTCAGTGACAAACTTCTGGATGGCGATGTTAGGGTCCTCATACATGTGTGGGTCGACGTAAGTCTTCAGAGGCTTGAGCTGATCTAAAGAGAAAAAACAAAAAAAGTATTATGCTACAAATATGGATTCATCTCCAAATAGTACTGTGTTACTATTTGTTGTTTTCTCACCTGACGAAAAGTATGGATCCTCAGGTCCACCCCTCCCCCGAGAGCTCAGCCTCCTTGGAGAAAAGCATGAATAATCACTACTGAGCTAAATAGAATAAAGACTAGCTTTTAGTAAGTGCAGGTCAGTCTATGCTAACAAAGACTAAGGCTGTATTCATGTCTGACACTGGCTATTACTGATAAACCGTCCACGAGAACGGGCTTACGTTTGTGGCACATATGGTCTGCAGGTAGAAAACATTTATGTGATTACTAACCGTTTACGAAAGAGCAGGACGGCCACCACAGTGAGCAGAATAACCACGATTCCAAATACTACAGCCATCACAAGGGTGGTGTTGTTCTGTACCTGAGATTCAGCTGGGAAATCACAAAGAGAAAAGCATTTATGATATCGGGTCTGTCAAAGAAAAGTTTATACAAAAAGATATTTAAGTATGTGTTTCATCTTTAGCAGATGTGGAGGCCGCTTGTACCTAATGGGGACGTATGGAACTCGTGCTCCAGACTATAGCTACCAGGGTTTCCTTCAAGACTTATTGCCTGGACTCTGAACATATAAGTAGTGTCTGGGGTAAGGTCATTAATCTGGACTGAAGTTTTCTCCAAAATCAGGACTGTGTAGGTGGTCACATCCCGGTCAACATCATCATCCTGCACATGGAAAAGAGAAATTAGGATATTTTTTAAGCAGAACACCTTAGGAAATGTCAAAACACAGCCTGAACTCTGAATGGGGGAAAGAAACACAAAGGGGCACAAAGCACTCCATCTTACTTTTCTGCGGTACATAAGCTCATAGCGGTGATTGATGTGGGCTGGAGGCCGGTGAGACAAAGTCCAGGACAGAGTCAGACTGGTGGCGCTGCGATCATCCAGATGGATCAACGTCACCTTGGGGGGATCTAACGGTCGGTGAGAGACGGAAAGCAAAGTAACAGTTAGTGAGTAATCATGGGCTTTAGAGAGGACTTTTGAGAATGAAAGCCTTTGGGACTCAGTGGGTGAGTAAAAACACATTAAACTCAAAAGACTTTTGACAGTGTCATACAATCTAAACATTTTACCAGTTCTTTAATTTACACATTGTGCCGTGGGCCTGGAGCTCCACTCTCTTTTTGACAGTTAGAAACATACTTAATACACTGATAGTGTGATCTAAATGACTGCCTTCATGTTTCAAATTTTTTCATGTTTTAGATAAATTAAATTTATTTACAAAGAGATGACATGTCTGAAGTCAATTACAGAAAATTGCAAACTAGTGCTATTAAAAATCAAAGACTTGGGCTGAGAAGCATGACTAAACCACAGATTCATTGCTCTGTAGGAAGGAGAAGGGTTAGGCAGGGGGGACGTCTGAATAACAAGAACAAGACCAGGGCCAGAGAAAATATGTCACTTAATGAATTATGTTTTACCCCTGGCCGTCACCTTAAAACTAGCAGAAATTTTACTAAATTATTAAACATGTAACAGAATTCAAACTTAGGTCATCTGAGTGAGAACCATTTGTCTCACAGTAAAGAATTTTATGTTTCAACAAAGAGAACACTAGGACACAGGGAAAGGATTCCCATGTTCCCAACTTTTAAGAAAGTAGGAACAAAATAAAAAACATTTTGCATTTTCAATGTTAGTCTTACAAATGGTTTTGTGGTTTGTTTGAGTCCAACCAATAAAGTAGGAAAGTCTACCTGAGTAGAAGAAAAAGACAAGGTTGAATCATATTCAGTGTGATGAAGCTCACCAGTATAGTCCAGAGCAGTGGTGATGGTTGCAGTGGGCTTCTCAGTACTAAAGTGGGATACCCCACTGTGAGTCTCCACAGTGAAGGTGTAGTTGAGATGGGAGTCCAGTTCGGTAACAACGACCGTGGTGTCTTTCAGGTCTGCAGGACCTGGCTCAAAAATGATCTTCTCCCCACAGGGGATGCACAAGGCCCCATCACAGCGATTGCACACCACGCTGTAGGTGAGGTCGCTGCGGCCCCCCGTCATCAGTGGTGGGCTCCAGAACAGCTGCAGCTTGCCCTCTGCTGAAAGGGTGGTGGAGGTCAGGTCACGAGGTGCACTGGGTGGAGCTGGGGAAGAAAGCAGATGATACAGAATGGTTATCCTGATCGTCTGACCTGCCTCTAATGAGCTGAACATGGATGTTGTAATAGTAACAGTAATAACACAGGAAGTGTTGTTACCAGAACAAGCGGATGTAGGAGGGTCTGAGGGGGAACGGAAGAAACCCTCCTCACATTGGCATTCAGTGGCACCGGACTTGGAGGGCTTAGTGTTATCAGGACAAACTTGACAAAATTTGGTTGACGCCTTCGGCTTGAAGTATCCTGGTTTGCACGCTGTGTGAGAGAAACAAGATGTGCTTCAGTTTAATCGTGTCATACAGGATTGACTGTGAAACAGACAAACACAGGAAGGAACTGCTGATCAAAATAAAGCTGTCTCTGTATTACCAGCCCTTTCCACTTGACAGGAAGCATTTGTTGTGAGTAACCTATAATCATGGAGTCTTTGAATGCAGAGGAATGAACAGGGATTTCCCTGCAGGATCTGCCTCCACTTGCCTTTTTCGGCTGGAGGCCTGATCTCAGGTCGCACTTTCAGCATCAACCGGATAACAGCAGGGCATTAAATCCATCAGGTGATCTGATCTGCCTTTCCGCTGTGAACTCTCCATTCATAATGTTTGGCTGATGATAATCATGTTTTTGCCAAAGGAAGTGGCACCTTGGATAATGGTAGCACGGTGTCACCATGGACGTTTGAGCGCACAGATAAACAGCCTTCCAGGGCATGGGGGGTTAATGAATGTGCAGAGTGGACAGAACCAGGATGCAAGAGCTGTACTTCAGTCTGGAAGACCACATTTCCTCCCGTTCTTCCTTCCTTTTTCTAACTCCTGAGACTTGTGGCCAATTACAACATTCGAGGTTGAATAGTTAAGAGGACAAGAGAATTGGGAAAGGGAAAAAGCTGCCAGAGAAGAGAATGATTTTCAGTATCTGTGAAACACTCACACAGTTTGTTGGGCGCTTAAGAGCTTCAGCACAGTAACAAACTCTAATAGAATGGTTTTGAACAAAATCTATCTCTGCTCTCACTCTGCTATTTCCCATGGATGAAGGCTTTCATCTGGCCCCTGAAGGTGAGAAAAGGTTGAGTGAACCCTGTGCTGAAGACGTGGCAGTGTTACTTCAACGCCCAGGCAGAAGGACCTTTGCACTTCAAGTATCGCCTCACTGGAGAAGGAGCAGGTTGAGTTTGAGTAGGAGGGATGAAGATGAATAGATGGGTGGCTGGGGGGATGGTGCAAAGGTCTGGAGCACCAACAGAACTTCTCTCTAGGGAGCCACTTGGCGGCTGTGGGGGTGTAGCTGAAGTCTTTTCGCACAAGAAAAGGGGGCCAGCCCATTTCATTTTGAGCTGTGGCAGCAGGACCTCTGTCACGTACTAAAGAAACTTCAGCCCTATTCATCTATTGTCTCCCGAGATTGGACAGAGCTGTGCCATAAATATGTTGTATTACTCAGCTTGCACATGGTGGCAAGTGTGCAAAGCAAGAATGCACACATTAATGCAATCTTTTGTTAAATAATGCTGGATTCTCATGATTGGTTTGAAGTTTTTACCATGTCTTTGAAGATACACCTTTTAATCTACATAAATGGCTGAATAACTATTTTTATTTGATCCAAAACTTGTATTCAACCATCCTTAATGGTTGCTGGTAATTGGAACTTTTTCTTCTGATTGTCCAGCGCTTTTCTTTGTGACTAAAACACAATTTGAAAAGGGCTGAATGTAACGCACCAGTGCATCTGTTAATTGAATCTGTTTTTTGCTCTTTGTGTTGGCCCATTGTTCTAATGAGTGGGAACATGGATTAGGGAGCTCGTTGCGTGTGTTAACAACCGGATGAAAGAGCAAAGGGAGGCAAAGCGGGGCATGTCATTGGCTAACAGCTGTCCTGTTGCTCCACTAATCCTCTTGACTAAATTACACTCCACACCTAACTAAGCGGCCACGAAACTAACCACCCTCATGCGCCAACTGTCGACTTGCTCCGCACCCTTTGACTCAGACCAAGGACAACCTGCTTATTTGTGTCAGTCAGCATTCCACCTCATCTCACTTTACTTCCTGTTCCCACAACAGTTGGGATCTTTGGAGCCAGGAGCATCCAGGGATATCCTTTTATACAACAAACATAAAATTGGAAGTAGCGAGATGTTTGGAACAAATGACTAATAACTGCTGTTTAACTTTTATTGTAATAATAATTGTAATAATGGTAATAGTAGTAGCAGTAGTAGTAATAAGTAACAAAAATAATAATAACAATAGTAACAATAACAACAATAATAATAATAGTAATAATTCCGCAGCGCACTGGTGTTACGCTCAGAGTGTCCCCTGCCTCACGCCCATTAATCTACTGGGATAGGTCCCAGCAGCCCCAGTGACCCGCAAAAGCGGAATAAGCTGTCAGGAAGTTGAATGAATTAACAAATTAATAAATTAACAAATGAATGAATGAATGAAACTTGAGTTTCAAGTCAGGACTATAACGAATAGATCTTGTACAAAGCAGTTGGGATGGTCAGACCTCAGGTTATCCAAGAACTGTAAATGCTGTTAAAATCCTAATACTGTATGTCGTAAACTACAGCATAAACTTTCCAGTGAACATCAAATTATTCAATTTCAGTTTCTTCAGCTGGGAAGAACAATATCGTTTTCTCACAAAAACGACTCATAGAGGCGCCCAAAGTGCCAGTCAAGGTGACTCGACCCATCAAGAGTCATAAACCACTGTCTGACTCAATCTAACCTCTGGTAGGCGTGTCGGACCCATCCCTGTAATCTGTGGTTCCTGTTACCTAAGCAACTGACTGGAAAACAAATACTTGCAAGCAGAAGACATTCCACTCAGGTAGTCATGCTGACATATTCACACGGCCCTTTCTTCAGTATATTCGTGTTGAAAAGGTGACGTGAGGATGAAAGAATTCCTTTCAGAAAACCGGCGCTACACAGAGCCCTTCCTCTCTCCTTCCTCTTCTCACTTTACCCTCCCTCCTCCCACACATCCTCCAGGCGTTTCAACACGCCACACCCAGAATACCAAAAGTACAACTTCCACACAAACAGTAGGAGAACATAACCACAGTTATGTCTTCTACTGAGGACATCTATTTATTCTTTGTTCATTTTACAGTTTTTACATTCAGTATTTAACATTAATTCGGCTGTCGTTCTTTGTATGTTCCCATTTTTTTAACATTATATCTCAAAACTATTTATTATAGTGTATATACCAGTATGTTAGACATTTGTTAATTTTTCACTGTAAACACACACTAAACTTAATATGAAAACATTGTGTGGAATTAGGACATAGGTTCTGGGACCTAGTGAATGAACCCATCCTTAATTTCATAGTCCTGGGAAAAAAGCAGCAACAGAATGTGCTATTGCCCAACAGGCAGAGAGATGAGGCACGGGAGGGAGGCTGTCGAAACGTTCGCAGCAATTAAGATCCATAGCACATCTGTGTATGCTTCCAGATCTGAACCAAAATGTTTGATACATCCCATGTTAAAACCCAGTGCTGCCGTACCAACTTCACAACAGATCTGGAGCATCATTGAGAGACTTCCAAGCAAAACCGGACACAATTAACATTCCTCTGAACTCATTCCTCACACCTTTCCAAAGCAGTGGTTAGGGTGTTTTATTTACTACAACCCACAAGGCAGCACAAACATGTCTCAGATGATTGAGTGTTTAGGGAAGTGCTTACCTTGGCAGGAATCCCCAGTACTCTCATAGCCAGCCAGACACTGGCACTGACCCAAAGGAACCACCCATTCACCCTCAGCTGTGCAGTAGATTCGTGGGGTGGTCGGACTGATGGCGTTCTCCACGCAGGCTCCTTCCACTTCCTTGAGAGCATCTGCCACAGTCTCTGGGAAGGCCGCCAAGCTCTTCACTGTGGACGGGCACGTCTTGTAGTACACTCTGACAGACAGCAGTGCCACACACGCGCCCATGTCCTGAAAAGCCAGGTAGAAGCCCTTTCTAGACAGAGGCCCAATGCTCCTGGTCTCGGTGTTGACCTTTAGCACACGACCCCGTGTGACCTCATCTGGAGCGATGGTGGCCACTTTACGAAACTGGCCTTTACGGAAGTTGGTTCCCACATCAGCATCAGCTTCTGAGATGAAAAGGTTGAAGGTTTCTTTACAGGCAACAGAAGCACCTTCAAAGGTGTTGCAGTCTCGCACAACAAAGCTGAGTTCCACAGAGACACGAGTTGCCCCTGGGTTCCACTGGATGAATGTTGTGCGTAACCAGTTATCCTGTTCCATAGATTCAATTCCACAAACACTGTAGGTATACAAAAGTGAGCCGTTCACCACAGTCTGGACTATCTCCCACTGCGGTGAAGAAAAAGGAAAAAGAGGGGAGATAGATTAGCATTAGGGTCACCAGTCAGCGTTGAAACGCAATAATAATGAAAGGAGAAGATGCAATTTTTTCAAGGAATAAGTACAGGGTTCGGAGTCTTTGTTCATGTCGAGAGGTTTTATTGATGATACACCCCTTCTTTCATGGTGAGTGAGAAGCTCGTAAAGTGCAAGGGTAAGCAGAGGCACTTTTCCACATATTAAGATTATTGGCTTAAACACATGCGGTGCTCACGTCGTGTGTGGCTTTCCACTACCAGACTGGTGGGGAGCATGTGTGTGTGACATGCAGCTAAATCCAGGAAATACTACTGTAGAATGCCAACTGAGATTTATGGCAGTTAAATGAGCTTTAAAGGCACAGCGTGAAGGCATGGTAGCAAAACTGGCAGCAATTAAGACTTTTTTAAGAGAGGGAAGCATTGACGAGCAGAAGATTAAAAGCCGTTGTCTAACATTAAAATGTTACACTGTATATTTGAGGTGGTAAATTAATGCTTGTATGTGTATTAGCCTATTTTAACAGCTGTTGGAGACAAAAGGTAAAAGATTTTAGAAGATTTTAAAAGATATTTCTCATGTTATATCAGGTCACAGCAGCACTTTGAGACACTCTGTTTCATCATTACACTTTGTAAACCTCTGCAAATTCCTATATTAAAACAGGCATTTCAGGTAACTATTATCAATAAATATTTGCTTTCTTTTCCTCCACACACTACACTTTGAAAATGAATGTTGAAATACCTTTCCAGAGGGCAAAGCTACACATTCCATATACTCATCCCTTCTACAAATGCTTTACAAGTATGTGAAAACTTTACAAATGACTACACAGAAAAGCTTGGTAGCTGAGGGAAAATCCTCCAAGGTAAAATGAGAATCCTCAGATCCTCAGATGCTCATGCAAGAAATGTAGACCAAAAAGCGGAAGTGGCGATGTCCTGTTACTTTTTTTAGATAGAAAGCCACTGAACTATAGATAGAGGAATGGCTCTCCACTCTGAGACCAGACTGTCAGTCTCTTTTACTTATGTCTTCCAACAACTCCACAGATTGTCTCTCTGAAATCAGGGAGGAATCCCAAACGAAAAATCAGAGTCATTTTGGTATCAGACTCGAAACTCTCATCGTTTGTGTGAAAATGTACCTCACTAGTATACAATTAAATGCAAGCTGAACCTTGACATTTTAATGCTATTTACACAGTTTTTATGAAAGAGCAGTATTTGCATGAGACCGGCCGGGCTCATTGAACCAAAATTGATTCCTTCTCTCCCTGCAAGCTTTCCTTGAGGACTGAATGCGCAGAGAGAACTCTGCAACTTTAACATTTTCACATAAAATTATTTTAATAATGTTAACATAGAGAAACAAAGCTTTAGATTTTTAAGCGTAAGTCTTTAGATAGATAGATAGATAGATAGATAGATAGATAGATAGATAGATAGATAGATAGATAAATAGATAGATAGATAGATAGATTTCCCACAGGAAACTGTAAAACACCTTTGTGTTTAAGCACCTTTGAGGCATAAGTACTTACTCCGTTCTCATTTGGCAAAGTTAACCATCCCAACTCTGATCCTGAGGCACTCATATCCAGCAATATTTCTGAAGAAACAGACGAACATGGCATAGTAAGATAGATGTAATTAATAAATAACACCTGATGCATCAAGAACTAAGCATTAAGCCATGACAGAAACCTCAGTGTTTTACAGAACTAAAGACACCTCTTTCACTGAAGACATTTTTCATGATTATTCATTGATGTTACTATAATCTGCTTATACAAGTAAATTCACAGCCCGGATCGCTGTTTGAGGCCGAGAACATTATGAGGGGCACATGCCATGCCTTGACATTTTAATGAACCATGTCGGTCTGATTCAGGATTTCAATGACCGTGTCCTCCAGGTCCAGGGTTCTTTCCTTTCTTTCCTAGTGGACGAACAATGTCTGAGAAAGGCGTGGGCCGGTAAATTGCCATGACGGGAGAAATACATGAATTTGCACTCGTGAAACAAAAAAGCTGACATGTTAAGGCATCTCACAAGTGGCCCTTAACCCTTCGTGGACCCTTACACAAATAAGTAAGGAAAAGTTTTCTTAAGCTTTTGTATGTTGAAATGTGATTTTCTACTTTTCATATAATAGTACTACGAGGGTCAGCTGTTCAAATGCAATCATCCTTAACCAGAGCAGGCTATGGTGTATCTACTGACATTAACACAAAACACAACTACAAGGTGAACACATTCAGGACTTGTCTATATTTAAATATAAAGTGAAACCTCGAGAAAGCCATAAAATTCCAAACTCCTGACTCACGAACTGCGCTCGTCCTACGTCTCTTCAGTCACGGGGTTAATTAAAGGTACTTACGTTCTTTAGATTGAAGGCTGGTAAGAAATTGGTGAATAAATAAAAACAAAAAGAAGTTGACTCGACGGTGTACCATGATTACACGCGACTTTTATTTAAAAGTCGTGGAGTTCTGTTCTTAAAAAAGTACGTTCGTCCACTCCGGCGCGTCCGTCTGACTCAACTTCCCGTGTTTCAACCGGCTGAATGACCACGAGCCAACACACCATTGACAAGGCTCCTGATGACCCCGCCCCGCGCGCCCTGGAATGTAGGAGTTATCCAAATATGGTAGTTAGGGGTGGGACCACACCTGTTCCATTGAGGAGGATGTGGGTCGTCAGAAACAAGTTACGGTATTACTGTACATTCATTTTTAAATGTTTGCTTGCCCGTAACTTTAAATTATTATTATTATTATTATTATTATTATTATTATTATTATTATTATTATTAGTAGTAGTAGTAGTAGTAGTAGTAGTAGTAGTAGTAGTAGTAGTAGTAGTAGTAGTAGTAATAGTAGTAGTATTAGTATTAGTAGTAGAAATGTCTTGTCATAGATGTTATGACAAGAATATGAATTTATCTAAGATGCTGAGTTGTAACTATTCTGAACAAAGCAATGTATTCAATTAATTTTCCTCAAAAGAAATGTTTCTTCTATAACTCTTATGTCATGTCTTACACGTGGTGTGAGAATCCAATTAAAGATCGAGCACCGAGATACGATGTAACATGGATGCAAACATTTCATTAAATTTGTGTTTGTGGACATTCGCACATGTTTCTTAAAATATGAATTCAGAATCCTTTTTTGGATGTTTGTTGTAACTAGTTACAAATGTGTCATACAAATAGTGTGAGGAATACAAGATGAATGCTTCTGGACTTTAGACAAAGCGAAAGAGTGTTTAAGTCGGGCACTTTTTTTGACCATCCTCCAAGTAATTGCCTGAAACCGGCACATCTCGTCCAGGACTTGTGTTTCCCACGACTGGTAAAGGAGGGGTCAAGTAGGGGGGTGGTTTGGTATGAATATATGACTACTAATGAGACAGTCCTCATAAAGAAACTTCCAATCTGAGTATGAATATGTGACCACAAAGAAGATCAGACAATAGTGTCACCTAGCAACCCTTATCTGGAGGAATGTCAGAGTCAAGTCTTCTCTGTGAAGCACCATGTACTTAGAAAGAAGCCCTTCAATCCAAGAGATGAACACAATCACCCATAATGACAAAGACCCCCCAAAAATATCAACGGAAGAGGCGGATATTGTCTTGTCCAAAGTTATACACGGACATTAATCACACAAATAGAGAATAAAAGTAGTTGGCGAAATGATGGATTAACAAGTTAAGTGTGGGTTGAATTATGGCTCTCTGACCTACCAATGACAACTACTTCAATTGTGTACAAATACAAATTGTAATTGAACATAAGGATTACTGACAATCAAAAAAAAGGCTCCAAAGTTATATTTCTTGTTTTTAAAATAAAAACTGTTGAATTTCACATTGAACTGTTTCTTTGAACTTGACAGAAGTTGCATTTTTATGACAATCATCTTCTTCTTCTTGGTTTGGACAATTTGATCATTATTTGTTAACTTTCTATCAATGTTTGTTGTTTATAACTCAAAGAGGATTTTTTTTATCAACATCATTTCAGAGGAAAACATTTTTCTTTCAATCTCACAAAGATGTATGGCCATCGCCAAAGACCCACGGGTCCTTCACTTTTAAATCATCTGGCACACTTTGCTTTGAGTGTGAACTGCCATTTGAAGCAATCTTCCTTCACTCGAGCACTCCTTTCTGTACTCTATTTGGTTTTGATACACTTTTGAGGCGCACTAAGGTGTTATTTTCAAGTGTGTTAATGCTTAAACTGTAGAGAAAGAGGACTCTGTTGTCAACCTGTTCTTGAAGGTGTCAAAGGTTAACACCCTCTCTAACACACAAGTATGCAAATGCTTTCATTACAATACAAGCTTTTTTTTGGAGAATGTTGCCTGAGAGCAGACAGCACCCTACCAACACTAAGCCCCCAGGTGCCCAAACAACCCCCAATCTCTTTCTCTCTCCCCCCAGTCCTGGGCCTCTGAGGATGATGACAACACAAAAGTACTTCACACTGGGGGCTGGGTCTGCATTATGAGGGTCAGTGACTAGCGGCTGAAGCAGCAATGTCATGTCATTCAGACACTGCTGGTGTCACACCTCTGCTTTCCTCACACTTCAAATGGCATCAGCAATCAGAGAAGTGAATCCCAGTTTAAAGCACTGGGTAGTTTCTGTGTATTGCCGACATGAATACACAGACTGTTTTCCACCATGTCGACATCTCAGTGACGGCTCCCTAAACTCTTGCTAAGAAACTATGCAGTTAAACTCACCATCAAATGGGGAAGAAGTACCCAAATTACTTATGTAAGTAAAATAGCACACAAGAATCAAACAAATCCTAGGAAACAATATTATAAGTACAGTAAATGTAAACATTTCACAGAAGAAACATTTTGTTGTTATTTATTGAGAAAATGAGTTATTAGTCATTTCACATATTTTGCCATAGAAATCTCAGTAACTGCAAGTCCACTTGGCATCAAACAACAGAGTTATATTATTAAGTTTATTATTTTATAGTGATAATCTTTGATGTCAGCATTGCCAACTTTCCAAGACTTAAACAAAGATGTTTTGACAACCTGGCTTCATCATGCGATTCAAATCATTGAATTTATCAAGACACGTCAGTCCTGACTCAGAGGACTGGAACGACACCAAGGGAGATATTGCATTTTTGAGATAATCCTGTGGTTTTACAAGGTTTTTATGAGTCCATGAGGCAGGAATGTTCCACCCACAAAGGAGAATCTAATCCTTTAGTTTATTTTATAAAAAGCACACAGGCCAAACTCTGTGCTTTACAGCATAGCTAATGGGGCGGCAGTAGTTCAGTCCACTGGGTCTGGGGCTGGGGACAGTAGGGTGGCGGTCCAAGATCCATGTAGAAAAAAAAAGTTTGGAGTTTGAACTAGCAATTAAGAGGTGACAGTTCACCTCTTGAGCACTGCCAGGGTGCCCTTGAGCAATGTAACAATAGGCTGGAGTGGATAAATAATTTTCCTAAGGGGATAATAAAAGCATGTTGTTGTTGTTTTTTGTTTTTTTAAAAGAGAGGAAAACAAAATTATGAAGCACTATTCAAAACTATTGATGGACTAATTTCATGTCATGTCCTGATAGGACCCCTCCCCACACACACGCGCGCACACACACGCGCACACACACACACACACACACACACACACTGACAGACAGACAGACAGACACAGACACACATGTACACAATAGAAAGAAACTAATCTCAATAAAATGGAAAGACCTCCATTGATATAAACAAAAAAAACACAAGACATCTACAAACAAAAGAGTGATCTAGTAGTAAAACCATAAAACAATCCCAAACCACAATCCTTTCGTGTCCTTGGCTAATAGGATGGATATTGTGGAAGCTTATTCTGTGCTCTATTGTCTGGGCTGAAGAGCATTGTTATTCCAACCTGGGTTCAGTCATCATGTTTTTAAAGCACCACATGCCACCCTGAAAACACTACCTCTCTTAACTGGAATTTGGAGTGGGCGTGTGTTCTTTGTGGCCTATGTTGTGTTCAGCAAAGCAACGAGAAACAAAAGCAAGAGCAGGCTGCAACAGGTCCTGGACTTATAAAGAACAAAAAAATTGAGAATATGTGGTCGAAAACAGAGAACATTACTCAGACATTACATCGTTTAGAGTCTGTTTGCGGTTTCAGTCTAATCATCGCTAAGTGCAAGTAAATTATAGAATTCAAAAGAAGATTGTTAGAGAACTGTTTCATCTATGAAATATTAAATGTCCACTTGTTACAGCTGATAGGACCTTTGTAAGGTGACATATAAAAAAGCCAACCATAAACTAGAGCCAAACAACTTAGAAAGAATAGGTTGTCAGTGGAAAGTCTGCCTTTCTCCGCTGCTCATGATTGCTCTTTGTTTCTCACAATTTGTGTATTCAAATTTATCCCAGTCTGAGGTCAGCATAATCCACGTCTGCCAAGTAACAGTGAGTTAACATGGACTGAGAGGGAAATCCTTGTCACTAAAGACCCGTGTTAAATGTAATGGATGTTGGCAACGGAGTCTAATAAAGATGACAGCACACATTCATATGCATTAGTTTGTGTGCTCAGCTTGACGAAGTCTGGCTCGCAGGTTTAACAAAGGGGAGGAAGGAAGCAGGAGGCTGTGGAGAACGCCTGGGGGTGTTTGATGACAACACACACACACACACATACACACACACACACACACACACACACACACACACACACACACACACACACACACACACACACACACACACACACACACACACACACACACACACACACACACACACACACACACACACGGTGACCCTCCAGTTTGCATCCTGTGGTCTCTCAAGTCTGACTTTACAGCAGTGACAGCTGGGTTAGTATGCATGGGTTCTTTCTCTCCTGTAGCCAAACCTTCCACTCACACACACACACACACACACACACACACACACACACGCACACGCACACGCGCACGCGCACGCGCACGCACGCACACACACACACACACACACACACACACACACACATACACACTAACTAACAAACAAACAAAACAAACAGGAAGGTCCATCTTGTTTACTGTTTACAATTCACACTGGTTGGCCACCTTGGGTGGGCTCTACTGTGTGATCACAGGGATTACAGTAAACTGACGTGTGTGTGTGTGTGTGTGTGTGTGTGTGTGTGTGTGTGTGTGTGTGTGTGTGTGTGTGTGTGTGTGTGTGTGTGTGTGTGTGTGTGTGTGAGTGTGTGTGTGTGTGTGTGTGTGTGTGTGTGTGTGTGTGTGTGTGTGTGTGTGTGTGTGTGTGTGTCCAGGTCCATTCGGTAAATTTTCTTAAGTTTTCAATAATCTTCCTCAACAGATGGACTCTTTCAGTCTTGCTGAAAGATATTCAAATGTCCAGTTCTGAACACTTTCAGATAATTAGTTCCACACTGACTCGAGTCTTGATGCACAAATTGAGGATGACCATGACATAATATAAAGTTCCTCTAAATTGCAATAAAGAAACCTGTTGTTTAAAAAACAAACTATGCTGCTCACATTTATAATCAAATTATGAACATTGAAACAATATAAAACCTAAAAGACAAGTGTAAATTAACGCACCCTTGTGATTTGGCACATTAAAAAAAGTTTTTCAATTCCATCTGCATCCTTCTTTTGTATGTATTAGATTGGACTGTGGAGCGGTTGAAAAGGGACTGGGCATAACCACAGCTGTTCAGAAGAGAAAAGACACCTATGAGTGTGGTCAACAACAACTAGAGCATTATTTGGCCAAAAGGGAGCACCTGCTGAAACTGAGCTATACCTGGACTCAGAGGGGATCAGAAGAGACAGCTGAATAAAGTACTGTACAGCAAACGGTCAATTCTCACTTAAAGTCAGCAGTTTATGTGGAAAAAATGACCTCCAAAAATGAAGTAAACGTGTTATTGTTTTTCCACTCAGAAAATGGAACATTTTGAACGAATGATTTAATTTCAATAACATGGACCGTGAATACAGGTATTTGTGTAGCAGAGAGCAGCCATGACACAAAATGACCACAAGGGGTCAATCTTGTTCAGATGACAGCCTGCAGTCAACAGCTGGACAGACAAAGACAGAAACTAGTGAAAATGTTCGGAATGTAAACCATTTTGAGGATGTTTGGGTAAAAAAAAAAAAATTAGATAGAATATTTTTGCAGTCAGGTCTGTAAAGATAAAGAAACAGAGAATATACAGTGTCTAAAATCACTCTGTTCACCCTTGTGCCAACCTCAGAAATGTACAGAGAAAAAGATATAAGTCAAAGATTCATGGGGGCGTCAACCTCTTCACTTTACTTACATTTATATTCCACCTATTCTGTGTCAACTCTACAGTGTATATGTATGAAACACAATTAGCTCCAATCAGCTCCGTTTTACAAGAGTATGAATATTATTTTGGATGATGCACATGAGGTTTTCTCTACAACACAACTAAAATATATGCCAAAGACCCAGTAGACCCTAACATTGACCCTAACCATAGCACTAATCCTGACCCTAAACCCTAACCCCAACCCTAACAAACCAGTGCATAAAACCTAAATAATTGATCATGTTGGTTTTACCATACAGTAAAGTTCAAATGAAGAGAACAAGCTGATGTAGCTACCCTTCTGCCACTACAAGATGTCCTTTCACTAATCATAGTTCATGCATGTATAGTCAGATTGGTTTATTACATCGCGCTTCAAAGTGGTGATGTATTGAAATTGTTAGTGTTGGTGTGTTCATGCGCTTGTTTGTCCGCTAGTCCACCAAATATCTCCGCAACCATTGCAGATAGAAAGATGTAACAAAAAACACATTACTCAGGCGGCAAAGGGGATGAAAACGAAATGATGACCTTGACCTTGAGAAAACTAGGTCAAGGTCAAATTTTAACTTTTATACACTTGGGAACAAGATAAGATAGAAAGACGAGGGAGAAGGCCAGTGTAAGACCGTAGATCAAAGCTACTGCTTTGATCTATGAAAGTTGGTCAGAGCACTAGCTTTGATCTTTGACATAATGCAAGTAGGTCAGGGTAACATTTTGTATTCAGGGGTGTCGCGGGATGTTGCAGTCTCTGACTACATGGGGCGGCAGTGGCTCAGCGGTAGAGCAGATGTCTTGAAGACAGATCGCCCAGCCATCAGTGGATTGATTCCCTCTCCCGCCAGAACATCTCCGGAGTGTGAGCTGACGGTGGGAGGCGTCAGCTCACCTCCCAGCCACTGCCGAGGCTGCATGCTTATAGGCCCCCTTGTGTGCTGTGGTTGTTTCAGGGGTCTGTACATACAGTATATACTGTATGAAAAACTAACACAAAAATGTAACAAATGTACACCTGAGTGACAAATGTAATTTCCCTGTGGGGATCAATAAACCATATCTTCTTCTTCTTCTACATTGGTTCTAGTTTAATACTAGATCTATTGTCCACATATCCAGAAAATGTTCATTCCTTTTTTTATTCGATTAATTCCCACTCTGTATAGCAATTTATTGTCCTTTACATACATATAGACATATACATACTGTATATGTGTACATATACTGTACATATACTTATATGTATACATATACACATATACATAACCGGCTTCTCCTCTGTACGAGCGGACCGGGACACGAACACCACCGGCAAGAAGAAAGGAGGTGGATTAATAATCTATACCAACGATAGATGGTGCCATCTGGGACATGTGACGGTGAAATCAACACTGTGTACCTGCGATCTGGAGCTAACTGCTGTTAGCATCAGACCCTACTACCTGGCGCGTGAATTTTCACACGTCATTGTCCTCGCCGTCTACATCCCTCCAGGTGCGGACTGCACGAGAGACCATCTGTGGGACCACCTCCGCTTTTCGTACCCGGCACCCGGAGGAGCTCGTCATTATCACCGGTGACTTTAACCACGTCACCTTGGACTCATCTCTCCCCACAATGGTCCAGTGTGTAGACTGTCCCACACGGAAGAACAGAACCATCGATCTGTTCTACGCTAATGTCAAGGAGGCATACACCGCCACCCCCCTCCCTCCACTAGGTAAATCAGACCATAACCTAGTGTACCTACAGCCCACCTACATTCCGCTGGTGAAACGGCTGCCAGCAAGAACACGGCAGGTCAGGAGGTGGTCCCCGGAAGCAGAGAAGCTGAGGGACTGCTTCCAGACCACCAACTGGGATGTTATTGTGGGCTCACATGGGGAGGACATTGAGGGGGCAGCTCAGTGTTTTACAGATTACTTGAACTTCTGCGTGGACACCGTGGCCCCTGTCAGGACAGTCAGGTGTTACCCCAACAACAAACCCTGGGTAACAAAGGAAGTCAAGGCTGTCCTCAATAGGAAGAAGCGGGCGTTCAGGAGCAAGAACGAGGAGGAGATGAGGAAGGCCCAGCAGGAAGTGAGACTCTGCCTGAGGGAGGCCAAAGAGGCGTACAGGAGGAAGCTGGAGAAGCAGCTGGCGTGCAACCAGGTGCAGGAGGTCTGGAATGGGATGAGAACCATCACCGGACACGAGAAAGGGTGCAGTACTGTAGAGGGGAATAGTGAACAAGCGAATGAACTAAACAGCTTTTTCAATCGGTTCAGCTCCCCCCCACCACTCCTGGCTCCTCGTCGCAGGCCTCTCCCGGTCCTTCAAACCGCTCCACTGATGCTCCCTCCTCCTGTGCTTCCTCTCCTTCCATCCCTGCCACTTCTCCCAAGCCCACTCCAAGAACTGCGAAGGTCTATGGCCCCACCTCAACCACTGTCCTTCCAACCTCGCCACGTCTTCCTGCTCCCACCACAACTGAGACCGTCATCACTGCAGAGCTGGTGACGACAGCGCTGTGGAGGCTCCGACCCTATAAGGCTAAGGTCTCCCCAAGACCCCTCCGAGCCTGTGCTTCGGAACTGGGGGACCCCTTGCAGCGATTGTTTAACCTCAGTCTGCGGCTGGGGAGGGTCCTGTTACTGTGGAAGATCTCCTGCATCGTCCCTGTACCCAAGAAAGGATGCCCGACCGAGCTCAACGACCACCGACCGGTCGCTCTTACCTCCCACGTAATGAAGACCCTAGAGCGACTGGTCATGCGTCCACGGGTGCAGGGTGCTATGGACCCTCTCCAGTTCGCCTATCAGGCCAAGGTTGGGGGGGGGTTGGCGAGGTCAGCACGGGGTTGAATGGATTTAATTTAATTTTATATGGTTTATATTTTAATTTTATACTGTTAATATCTTAATTTTATACTGTTTACTATCTATAGACGTGACATGAAGTTACACATGTTAAATGTGTAGAAGTCCCCCTCAGACACCCTCAAACTCGGTCAGTCAAGGATAAAGCCACCAGAGTAAAGAGTCCCGCTGCTGATAATGTGTGACTAAAGCTTCTTCTGCTCAACTACAGCAAGATCCTTTGTTTTACTAACATGGCGATTCCCATCATTTCGTCACATCTGCCTAGTGATCGGAGTTCTAAACGACGAACCTTTAAAGCGGCAACGGGACGTTTTCGGACAAATACAGAAAGTACTCTCACAGTGACGTCAGCAGGAGGACCGGGTCACGTGACCTGCACAGGAAGCGTCTGTTCCGACTGGAGAAGCGACCACGGTGCAGGTTTGTCGGTAAGAACCGCTGTCATTAGACTTTCTCTGCAGTGTTTTCTTTCCTGTATAGTTATTATTTATTGAAACAAGCCTTTCTCTCGATGCTGTCCAGACTGACAGAACGGAAACGGAACAGTGATCGTTTGTAGCAGCGAGGAGGCGACGTTTGACAGCCGGCAGGTGTATGAGGGACGTTTCTCTGATGTTTTCTGGCTGCTGAGATCGAACCGACTGACGTTGTGATGTCAGGGAGACTCTTTTTAGATTCATAGTAAAATAAGTTAACAATCGCATTAATTTGGGGATCGTGACCGACTTATTTCAGATGAAATCTGGAGAACTTCATCACAGGAGCTTCACAGGTAGGACTCTGTTTAGTGCGTGTTTCTACTCCACCTGTGTTTTTATCCAACAGAGGACTGAAGCACTGTGCTCACCACTGAAGTACAACCTCAAACTCTCTTTATTTACTTTTAATTATTCGTAGCCAAATACTGAAGCTAAATCCTAACAATAGGCAGTGACTTATTTAATAAGCTAAACACTCCATGTGTTTATTTGCCAGTTGTGATTCCAGCTGCAAATTCATTGCTTTAATCTTGTCTATGTGTTAAACTTCAAGGGGAGAGAAAGCATGCCAATGTTTGTGCCCCCTCCCCCTCCAAGATTTGGGGAAGGAGGCCCCAAATAACTACAAATATAGTATACAATATTTTACAAACAGGACGATCATAAATAGCATCACCAGCATCCCACCATCCTGTCACATGTTCACATGTTGTACCTTTTTTTTCTTTTCTTTTATTCGACATTCGCGTAAATTATAATGTTTGCTCATCGGGCTTCTTTGTTTGGGGCTTGTCAGATAGTCACCACATTTTTGTATTTACTGCAAAGTTAGACATCCGGTGTCTGTTAAACCTGACTTTTCTACATAACCTCAGGAAAACATCTCAGAACTGCTATCAGTCATCTTTTATAAGTACCGGTAATTGAACTCTACATTGCATAATGTTCCAAACAGTTTTTTAAATAGAGGCTTGTTTCTTTGTGAAGGAATAGTTCTATCATCCCTGCAGTTGTTTCAGGAGACCTGAGTCATTGATTGATGACTGTGACATCTTTGCAGATTATCTTATGCATTCATGAACAAAACTTTTCTGTCATTAGACAAGAACTTGTTGCACATGCAGATGATATGTTCTGGCAGATGTGCACTTGGTGCACGGGTCTCCGCATGATAACAATTTCGACAAGGAAGCTCCGCTGTGTTATGACCACCATAAAATTTAGTGACAAGAATATCCGTGTATGCAGTGTGTTAAGGTTCACTTACAGTCATGTAATGGTTAGTGTGAAATGAGGAAGAGACAAGATGCCCTGTTTATGGTGTGCTTTTTATTTTTATTTGGCAGATAAATAGAAAATTTTGACCACGAATATTGATGTAAATAAATATTTTCTGTGCTGATAATAAATGAAAGCTGCTTGTGACTAAGGAGGAATCATATGCTAAGATAAAACTTGACATCAATTACCTTGGAATTGTGTCAAAACCTGAAAAGAGATGGTCTATTTAAGATGTTATAGAAATTTAAGAAGGAGAAGAATACAAGAAGAGCAGAGGAATGCGATCAAACAAGGGGCAGGAAACAAGATTTAATATGTCAGCGTAATCTTAGCATAAATAATAAAAATTCATTTTAATTTAAATTCAACCACAGTTGTCTCTGTAGTTCAGAACTAAAATTCCACGTGTGGTTGAAACAGTCAGTAGCTATGAGGTGGCCTTTGATGTTTGCACGGTCATTGTGTCAACATGATTGTGCAAAGCCGGCATTCCAAATGTTGCTCAAATCATTAAAGTGAGTTTTATAATGTAGGTGTTCTGTTTAAATAGTGCAATATTTCGTGTCTTTATGGATGAGAATCAAATGTTCACATCACAACCAACCAATCAACCAACTTTGGTTTTGTTATTTAGCATAATGTCAGTGATGGCAGTTGTGGATGTTGTATGTAGTTCATGATGTAAACTGAACTCTTTCTGTGGATTGTCTCATGTCCTTCCTAATTAGAATCTATGTTTAAATTAAAATTAAATATCGAAAGTCTAGACAGACAAAAATAGAATACAGTAATATTGTTTTAAATGAAATGATTTGGAAAAAAGTAAAGAAAGGGGAAATGATGCTTTAAATGACTGGTGAAAACTATATGATCTATTTTCATTATTGTAACTCTTAAAAATGGAAATTCCAGTCTGTGCACTAAAATGTTTCTTGGTATTCACTTCATTCTTTTTGTTGTTGTTGTTGTTGTAGATTTATTTTAAAAATTCTGTAAAAGATTTCATATCCCGACAAAATTATTTGGTCACACTTTCCCAGCATTTCATCAATAGCTGCACTGTTTTACTGGAACATGGAGCCCTGGAGCAAAGTGCAAAGTTTAGAGTACTGCGTCACTACTATCTTATGACAATATCACAGCAGTTCATCACTACCTGGCGAAACGGTGAAGCTGGGGAAAGAGTTCACTGAATGATTTCTGGTTGGTCTAGTTTGTCTTTAGCGATCTGTGTAAGTAATACTGTTATTGTAGCACATTCATAGTGCTCAAATTATTTAACCTTATTGGCTCTAAGTTTCATTTGACAATTTAAGTTATTTCTTACAATAACTGTTAAGATTGTTACAAGACAAAGTGAAAACTTTATATTTTGTCTGGGTTTTTTTTTTGTAGTGCTGCTGCATCACAGCAAGAAGGTCCTAGGTTCAATTCCTCCTGGGGTTTTTCTGTATGGAATTTGTTAGTTCTGTCCGTGTGTGTGGGATCACTCCTGGGTTCTCCGGCTTCCTCCCACCACCAAAAACCTGCAGCTTAGGTGAACTGATCACTCTAAATTGTCTATACGTGTGATCGTGGGAGTGAATGGGTGTTTGTCTATGTGTGGCCCTGTGATACCCTGGCGACTTATCTAGGGTGTACCCCACCTCCTACCCGATGTCAGCTGAGTTAAGCTCCATTGTACCCCATGACCCAGATTTGGTTAAGCGGCTGAAGACGATTACTGATTGTCTCCTCTTCAAGAAAATTAATGAATGCATCCTTTCAGGCTGAACTAAACTGTTAGACTATTAGACTCCACTACTGGATCGACAGTTTATTAGTCTACAATTATCTATTATTATAGATCTAATGTCTGTTTTCTCTGTGGATTGATATATCAGTTATCAAACACAATTTACAAGCACTTCTTTGTTTCAACCTCTTGTGAGGAAATGACTGCTTTTCTTTGTAATTTGATCGTAGATGTAAATGATAAGTCTTTCATAATCAGTTCTGATGGATCAATTGCTGTAACGGCCTCTTAATTTTGTGTTGAAACAGGAGCTTGGACGGTTACCAGAAGATGTTTGTGAGTGTGATCCTGTTGCTGGTCGCTCTAGGTGTCCAGGTGGGAAATGGCGAGGTTAAGGAGGAGGTGCAGAGACCCGGCCATGTTTCAGTGGTGATAGTTGGAGGCACAGGGGACTTGGCAAAGAAGTACCTGTGGCAGGGCTTCTTTGAGCTGTATGTGAAACAGGTCAGGAGTCGAAACACCTTTTCTTTTTACGGTGGAGGACTGTTACCCTCTGAAAAGGCCACTCCAGTCCTCTTTGAGACACTGAAGGCTGTGTCCTGCTCAAAGACTATATCACCAGAGCAATGCGCTCTGCTGAAAGAGCAGTTCTTGCGCCTCTCACAGTACAGGCAGCTGAAGACCCTAAAGGACTACCAAGACTTGGCCAAACACATCGAGCAAGAGCTTCAACAAGAGGAAATAACTGAGGCAGGGAGACTCTTCTATCTCTCAGTTCCAGCATTTGCATATGCAGACATCTCCAGTAAGATTAACAGTAGCTGTAGGCCAAACGGTGGGGCGTGGTTAAAGGTGGTACTAGAGAAACCTTTTGGACATGATCTCAGGAGTGCCCAGGAACTTGCATCTCAGCTTGGGAGCTCCTTGAAGGATGAAGAAATGTACAGAATTGATCATTACCTTGGGAAGCAGGTAAGAATATCCTCAATAGTATGTGGCTCCATAGTAGAAATGATTGATTCATAGAGTTGCTTTTTCTAAAGGTGGTTGCAAAGATACTTCCTTTCAGGGCAGGGAATAAGAAATTACTGGATCCCATTTGGAACAAGCATCACATTGAGAGAGTGGAGATTATATTGAAAGAAACCCTGGATGTTAAAGGTGATAACAAATGTGAATACTCCTGTAAATCTAAAGTCTTAAGTCTAAATGAACACTCAAGTAACAAGAATCCCTTTAATATCTGGTCACTCCTCAAGGTCGTATACAATACTACGATCAGTACGGGGTGATAAGAGATATGCTACAGAACCACATCACTGAGATCATGACACTGTTGACCATGAGGCTGCCTCTGAATTTGAGCAGCAGTGAGGAAGTCATACAAAACAAGCTGCAGATCATCAGGTCCCTCCTGCCTATAGGAAAGAGTAAAGCTGTGGTCGGCCAGTACCAAGCCTACCAAGCTGAGGTTCGACAGGAGCTCAATCAGACGAAAGATCAAGTGACTCTCACACCCACATTTGCAGGTAGTGATGGATTTTATTTTTAAACATGTTATTTTTAATGTCCCGTGTCATTTTTACTGTTGGAATTGTAAAAAATCATTGCTTGTTTTTTGTATTTCAGCTGTGTTGGCACACATTGATGACCCCCAGTATGAAGGTGTGCCAATTCTTCTGAGCTCAGGGAAGATGTTAGATGAGCGAGTTGGATATGCACGCATACTTTTCAAGAATGACATTTTTTGCCTTCAGAGCCAAGGCAGCATTCACTGCAAACCTAAACAAATAGTTTTCCACTTTGGCCATGGCAGCCTTAAATATCCAGCAATTCTTGTCAGTAAGAATTTGTTCAAGCCAGCTGCAATGGACAGTGATTGGAAAGAAGTAACAGATCATTCAGATCTCAACGTTTTGGGATTACCCATTTCAGAATACTACGTGCAAACTCCAATAGAATACAGAGAAGCTTATTCAGAACTTATCTATCAAATTTTTGCTGGATACAAGAATAGTTTTGTTAGTACTGAAAATCTGCTTGCTTCCTGGGGCTTATGGACACCGCTGCTCCTCAGCCTTACCAACTCTTATCCCCGTATTTACCCTGGGGGTGCAGAGAATGGAGATTTACTGGATGTCCATGTGAAAGGAAAAGAAATTATCTACCACAATGAGGTGGTGATTATCAATGACGATCACGTTAGTGGCACGTCGCCCAATGGTTTTCAAGTGATGCAAGGGAAATTTCGTAGTGATGAAATGGTGTCAGCTTGGGCTGAGGAGCTGGTGGAGAGGCTCGCTGTTGATCTGCAGGAGGCTGCGGAGGCAGCGGTGTATAAAGATGGGGTTTTCCACATGGCCCTTTCTGGAGGCTCCACCCCCCTCGCTTTGTTCCACAGGTTGGCCCAGCACCACTTCTCCTTCCCCTGGAGGAACACTCATGTGTGGATGGTGGATGAGCGCTGCGTGCCTCTGACTGAAATGGAGTCTAATTTTCATAGCCTCCATGACCACCTGTTGTATCATGTCAAGATCCCTTATTACAACATCCACCCCATGCCAGTGCAGATTAATCACCGTCTTTGTGTTGATGAGGATGGAGGAGCGCTGCGTTATGAGAAAGAAATCAGCAAGTTGGTTTATCAGTCCAGATTCCACTTTGTGCTTCTGGGAGTTGGACAAGACAGCCACGTAGCTTCTCTGTTCAGTGGTAGTTCCCTGGCCAGCGAACATGGTGAGAGTTTAGTCGCCGTCACTGAGAGCCCCTTCAAGCCTCACCAACGTATGAGCCTCACCTTAAAAGCCATAAACCAAGCTCAACGTGTTGCTCTTCTAGTGATGGGCAAAGGTAAGCATGACATGCTGACCCAGATGAGCCGAGTGAAGAACAATCCAGATAAATGGCCGGTCACTGGGGTGAAGCCTACTAATGGCAAGCTTGTTTGGTACATAGACTACGATGCACTTCTGGGATAGGAATCTCATTCCTAACTTTCAGTGATCATTTTGCACGATGGTTCTATTATAAAACAGGAAACTTTTGCTGTGCTCTTTGTTTGCACAACAGTGGGGGTTTGGTAGCCCAATGAAGCATCAAGGGTCCGGAGTTGAACTTTTGTAAACATCACCATTACCAACAGTGTGTAAACTGGTGAAACAAAACTCTTCTGAAAATAGAGATGACAGTCCCATGGCCAGCGTGGCTGTTACGGTTCCAGCCTTAAACAAGCACATGGACAGAATAACAAGGAAAACAGACTGACCAGTTTTATTTCTGTTTTTCAACCAATACTGGGACCAGCAGAGATGCATTAGTTGTGTTGTCCTTTGTTTGCCACATGTTTGTCACTTTATAGAAAAACTCTTGTATGCAGGCAAGTGATGATTTTCTGTGGTGTTGCTCTCAAAAGGTACACTGCCATCTACTGGCCGGCTGAATGTACTGAAGAGTTTTCAGCCTTTCTTCAGGCCATTTCCAAAATGCTGTAATGTGAATATAGAACACTTTATAAAATGCAGATGATGATAATTTTCACAAAGTTGTTTTTGTGTTGCGGTGCAATCATATGTTAGAAAACTGATGAAGAGTTAAAGGACGAGTGCTTGAAGTTTCTGATAAACATTTGTGCTTGACGTTTCCATTGATTAAACATTGTTGATTGTTTGACGGGACACCAGTCTAAATATGTTATAACAATCACTGTTTAGTTGCAGAGAACCTGTAACTGAACTCTTCCCTAGAGCTGTCTCTCTGCAGGGGATGAATTTGCTGAAGGAAAGACATAATGAAGAAGAGAGAAAAGAGACATTGTGGTTTACAGAGTGTCTCCCTTTGAAAAACAGCCTTTCAGTCAATTTACAAGTCTGTGGATTTTCAAGGTGTTCATTCAGTAATGGAAATTGCACCGAAACTGAAATATGAAATAACTCAGTTCAGGTTCAGTCAAAAACTTTGACAGTTCGTTAGCAGGAATGCTAAGCATTTGTAATTTGATGTTAATGGATGGAAACAGCTGAAATGTTCCTCATATAAATATTTTATATTTGGGTGAGCGGGAAACATAAATGGAATTTTTAGTTTTTTGTAGCCGAATTATGAGGTGAGTAAAAATATATGAAGCATATATGTCTACATGCTGTTTACAATCAACAGGGTACCTGACTCCTAACACTGTGACAATTTGATGTTTTGAAAATATGGTACTTAAAAGCCAACAGATTTTTTTACATACGACCTATAATGTTTGTAAGATCTCAGGTGAATTTATTTTGCAGGATTGCATTTCACTGTGTAATTTAAAATATTGTTTAGAAGGAGTGATCAACATAACATAAAACTAAAATGTGATTGGATCAATTTTATGAAAATATTTTGGGTATTTCAATTTTTCTAAAAGTATTTGGTACTTTACTTGTGAAAAACATATTCCTGAACTAGACACACTTGCATTTCATTACCTTTAGTGGATATGACTTTCATTTTTTAAAATTTATTGGGTTTTTTGTTAATCACCAAAGCAATTTTTCCAAGTTTGCTTTATCCAGTGAAGTTAAAATTACTTGTTTTGAAATTCTCTCAGCTCTTTAATTTTCATGACCAATGTAGTTTCAGCAATTCAACACACAACATTTGAAATTTCCTGCTTTAATGACGATGTATTTTGCCAATGATGCCATACAGATTTAACATCTTTTTTTGTATAATTGTGTTACAAATATTTTGTGTGCAAATTTTTTGGCAAATGAACTAATGTAATATATCCATAAACAAATATAAACAGTTTTAACATATGTGCTGTGGTATTTGTCTGAAGTGAGCTCGAAGAAAGCGGGATTAACTCATCGTGTTTCTTTTTCTTTCTTTTTTTCACATGGTGTTTAGTTACAAGCTGCTGGGGGCATAAAAAGCACATAAAATCTTAATATGCAGAGGATAGGATGTCAATGTGGGACAGCTGGACTCTCATTGTTTCCGCTCAGGTCTGTCCCAGGGTTCAACTTAGTCAACCAGAGGCCTCCTCTTACCATAAAGAAACCTGAACACACACAAGAAGGTGTTACAGAACTGAAGGTTCTCCCCATGAACCTTTCCATACAGTGTGAATAAGACATATACGTCACCTGTACTGAGAATAGAAGCAACTGTTTGAAAAAGCGACATGTAGTAGAGCTCAGGGGTGGTTTTCACCTGTAAATATAAACATTGAGGTCACTCTGTTGCTGCAGTTTTTCCATCAACTTTATTAATATGAACATTTGTTTCTTACACAATCTTTGGCAGTCAGAGTCAGGATGGTGGTACATAGACCTTCTCCACATGACAGCAGCCCAAACAAATGATAGGAAGCCCACAAACTCTGAGGAATCGGCTCAATTAATGTGAATATCACAGAAAAACCTGTAGAAGCAGTCACAGTTATGTTCATATCAATTTCTTGTTGTTAGAACTTAGTCATCATCTTTTTGCATGCTAGGTGACATTAATGGTGAATATGTTTTAAATCAGTGATGGGACAAGATGTATTTTTTTATTAACCTGTTTACAAAAATGAAAACATCTACTTTTAGCCCTGCTATTTTACATACATTTATATGACAAAGTTTATTAATATACACATAAAACCATTTGCAGTTCAATCTTTATATTATGTTATCATCGGCCTTGACTAATCCTCTCATCAGCCTCTCACATGAACAAAATTATGTGTCATGATAAATATCTGCACTGATCACAATGGAGGTGTATTTTTTTGTTAATGGTGTGGTAGCTGGGACAACAACAGAGTGTCCCTTCTAGGTTGGCACCAACCGAGGGCATATTTTGATCACCACCCCCACCGTAGCACATAACCATTATCCTCAATGCCTCTAATGAAATGCACCCTTGCAGTACGCTTACGTCCGCTGTATACTTATCTCTTTGTGTCTTGTGGTGGAATTCACCTGAAGCTATAAAAGAGAAGGCAATGGAGGCTGACAGGTTGTTCAAAAGAGGCTGCTTACAGTATCTTGATGATTTAGACCTTTTGAATAAAACACACGTTATCAATATATTCTACCTACTGCACATGAATATGCACAAACCATGAGCTGCTTTCATTCTTACCTTCCTATGACGTAAAACTGAGGGACCAATACAAGTGTTATGACTACAGCATTCACTATCTGACTGAGGAAAGGAACATCAATAAAATGTAGATTAATATGCAGGGTGCTAATAGAACAGAAACACATCCTTTAATAACTTATAAGAACAACAACTACAGTACTTACAATTTTAACCGCTGTTTCCTTGGTATCCATCTGCTGCCGTGATATGCCAAGTAGATAAGCATATAGAGGAACATGAATGTTGCACATTCACTTGAAATAACACTGATAGCTTGGCGTGTTCAGCTGAAGAACTGAAGCAGTTCCAAATGTGAGCAGGAGGAAGGATTGCATTTCACGCTGCACAAGCACAGCCACTGCAAGTCTTGTTGAGTATTATATGCCCTAAAAGCCTTACATGTGCACACCAATTGAAGCTCAAAGATGATGTAACATTTTTGACAAATGTTATCTGAAGCTGACTACAGTTTGAATTGAAGATGCTTGCTACTCATTTTAAAGATGAATCAAAGATAACACCCTTGTTTTGTCTGAACTGGATAAGAATAGATTCCTTGCTGGGGAAATAACCCTGTTACGCCCTCCAGTGTTTCTACTTTGTATGTGTTTCAAAAAGTATATCCTTAATTAAACATCCCACTCAACTTAAAATGTCTTCACTCGTGCTTTTGAGAATTTCAGAGTCAAACAAGCAACATGTTGTTTACTGTAACAGCTTATGGAACATCTGCAACATAGTTAGACAAAAATGTTTTTCCTTAAAGGATCTGACAATTTCCTCACAAGCAAGTATTTTGCAACTGTCTCTCTTCTACTTCTTTTTCTTTCGGCTTTTCCCTTCAGGGGTCGCCACAGCGAATTAGTTGCCTCCATCTAACCCTGTCTTCTGCATCCTCTTCTCTCACATCAACTACCTTCATGTCCTCTTTCACTACATCCATAAACCTCCTCTTTGGTCTTCCTCTAGGCCTCCTGCCTGGCAGTTCAAAACTCAGCATCCTTCTACCAATATATTCACTATCTCTCCTCTGGACATGTCCAAACCATCTCAGTCTGGCCTCTCTGACTTTATCTCCAAAACCTCTAACATGTGCTGTCCCTCTGATGTACTCATTCCTGATCCTATCCATCCTGGTCACTCCCAAAGAGAACCTCAGCATCTTCATCTCTGCTACCTCCAGCTCTGTCTCCTGTCTTTTCCTCAGTGACACTGTCTCTAGACCAAACAACATCTCTGGTCTCACCACAGTTTTGTACACCTTTCCTTTCATTTTAGCTGAAACTCTTCTATCACACATCACACCTGACACTTTCCTCCACCTGTTCCATCCTGCCTGTACACGCTTCTTCACCTATTTGATATTTTGCAACAGTCCTTAAAAATGTCTTTAAAAAGAGAGACGGTGCTTAAATGAACAGAACGGCCTTTGAATGTGGAATGGTTTGCAAATAGACACGAAAATATGTTTTTATACAGCTGAAAGCCTGTTGGTGATGGACGCTGTAGTAGTCCGGTAAATCCAGAGGGAGGAAGTAGAAAAATATGTAAGGATAAAAGCCGCCGAATAAAGCCCAGTGAAGAAGAAAGGCTCCTCCTCCTCCTCCTCCTCCTCAGCCAATCACAGTCGTCTTTGATCGGACATAGTTTATCAACAACCGGAGAAGGTGACTCTTGGGTAAACGAGACGGTGAACTCGGAACACATTACCGAAAAGAAGACAGTTGTGGTTTAGCTGAGCCATCATGTCTTCTTTTGGGAGGGCCCTGGGGGTCCTTCGAACAGGATCCCGGCTCGTTGCCCGGGGTCCGCTGAGAATAACCACAAGGAAGTGAGTGTTATCGAGACAGCTAGCCGTTTAGCTGCTACGTTAGCATTGACACACGAACAAGATCGATAATCAAGTTTATTAATTGTTGAAAGTGAAACGACGTTGTAAATGTGAAACGTGAGTTTATAGGTTGATATTTTTATTTTTATGTTTTTTGTGTGCTGTAGGGCTGGCGGGGAGCCACACATCGAACCTCAGTACAGACAATTTCCTCAGTTAACGAAGAACCAGAAGTTCCAGGGAGAACTTTTAAGTGGTGCCATGTGGTTTTGGATCCTTTGGCACCTCTGGCATGATTATGAAGCAGTCATTGTAAGTAAACGTGCAGTTTCCAGCTCAACTTTCACTGAACAGAACACGTCAATGCTGGTAGTGGATGAAATAAAACTTGGGATAGGGGCTCAGATACACAGCAGGGTCTCTCAAAGATGCTAACACCACATTAAAAACTCTCAGGACTTTGTCACTCAAACTCGACACATTGGCCATAGTGAAACCCACAGGACTGGGTTTCAGCATCTCTCACGACTCAATGACCTGAACCAGTTGCACGAGGTTAAATACCCAGAACTCCCCACTAGCTGCTCAGAAATGAAGAAGACTTGGATGAGAGGTGACACATCTTCACAGTTTTCCAGTTGACTTGGCATGAATGAAAGAATCACAGAAAATGAGATGTTATGTTGACATCAAATGTTATGGTGACGATAAAATTAAATGTATACAGTACAGTCAATGATTTGACTGAATGGGATCATATGGTATGAATTTGTTTTATCATAGCCTGGATACTGTTTTAATATGGTTCAGGTTTTAGTATTTATCACACCAATTAAATAACATAGTCTCAGTGCTGTCTGGCCTATATATGCAATTTATTTGTATATATGTATATAATGTAACCCCACCTATATATTAATAAGCTCACTTGAAAGTGTCACACTGTCACCAACTCCACCCACTATCTGTCAATCAAGTGCCCAACCAATCAAGTGCCCAGCCAATCACGGCGCATCTGCCAGAACGAATCACGTGAACAATAAGTAATAAGTAGTAAGTTACTTACTTACAATAAGTAGTAAGGCAGTGGTCCCCAACCTTTTTGCGCCACGGACCGATTCATTAAAGACAATATTTTCACAGACCGGTCTTCATTTGCTCGATAATCGTTAATGATGCCAGGACAGCTGTAGTCTAATAGATAGATAGATAGATAGATAGATAGATAACAAATCATCCGCAGTGGTTTTATGTAAAATGCAAACATCAACAGACAATAAACAACCTTTTTTCATAAATTATCATAAGTTATCAACATCTCTGTAAACTAAATAATTGTAAGAAATAATTATATTAAAAACTTGATTGAAGTGACTGCACTGATGAGGTTTATTTTGAAATATAGCGACTCACAATCAGTGAATTCAACGTAGGAGAAAAACTGATCATTTGCAATGAAAGGGTGAACAAGTCAATCAAATAATAATTACAATAATGAGAATTAGTGGTTGGGGACCGCTGATCTAGAGGTAATGGAAGACAATGACACCTGAAGTGTGTTCTGGACGTCCGGTCTACTCCGCAGTTTGGTTTTCTTTGCGGTCATTGCAGAAAATCCCGCTTCACAAAGACTGGAAATGGAAGCAGGGTTTTTGATACTCTTAGGGCAATCTCAGGATAATCTGCCTTGATTTTAATCCAGAAAACTGGCGTGGTTGTGGGCGCTTAATTTAGGGGTAGAAGCTGGTAACCTGTCAGATAACCGAAACCTGTCAAGCGGAACAGACATACGCATTCGTCTTTGCGTTAATCCGCACAGACGTCACTTTTAGACCAGTGGCGTAAGGCATCTCCTATGTTAGGAGAAGAAATAACTATACATGGACTTCCCAGTTAAAATAATTTTAGAGTGTCATAACTGTTCCAACAATTTTCATGTTTTTGAGCAGAAAGTCCAAACAGCAGGAACGACACAGAAAATAGCAAAGATTTCTGAGTGAAACTAGCTGGTTAGCACCAACAGTCTGTCCAGCTATGGTTTCCGTTTGGAACGGGGCAATCGATGTAGTACTGTAGTATCCAAAATGCTCCTCGGGCATCTGACAAAAACAGTCTTTAAGTAACTACATGCAATTCTGTTAATGTAGTCAGCTAACAACTATAGCTTCTCTAAAACTTCTTTTCCACCTGCTCTTTTGACAGGTGGCTTTTCCTTTAACGTTAGCTCCTTTCTAAATCTTACGATTAGTTAGCTTTCTTTCTCCAGTTAGCCTGCTAACATTCATCTGCAGCTTCGCAATGCCCACCCAGAGCAATCCATGATTTGGCAACACAAAGTCGTTACGTCACCATGTTTATTTTGGAATATGTTGGGTGTGCTTGGTTTATAATATAAATACATTTGTTTTCATATTTGATATGAAGTCTGATATTGTTTTATCGTGGAATTTCCATGGGTTCTCCCTAGTATGTGTATATTATAGTGGATTACTAGTTGTGTATAACTACACGTATGATGTTTTGTGCAAGCACATGATCTCCAGATATAAATTTGAAATGTTAAATGTTTTTCCTTGCACTAGGGTCACTTTCCCTTTCCTGATCCTTCCGAGTGGACGGATGAGGAGCTTGGAATCCCACCAGATGATGCAGAATAGTGTAAGTCTTGTGAAAGTCAAAATACAGCAAAGTGGTATGTTGACTTACAAGTTTAAAACTCAATTTCCATGTATATCAAATCAGTTTTCCTTTTTATCATTGATATGAATTGAAAAGCCATAGTTCTGTTCCAGCCTCCCCAAAAAACAGTGTATGTTGGTTTGTGTTTTTAAAAATGAAAAATATTACAGTACTGACTACACTTTTAATGCTATGCTTTATTGCTGAACTTAACTTTGAAGCCTGAGCTGTTATTTGCCAGAAAAGTTTAATTTTTAAAAAATAAGGTCTTGATGGAACCATTTGACAAATTTTTCAAAAAACTTTTTTTAAAAAAAATAAAAGGAAACTTGTTGGCTGACATAAAAAAAATGCTGTTCATGAGGCAAAACCAAGAAATGCAGAGGAATTGTGGGCTGCAATACTTGTGGACTAGTGCCAGATGTTGGTCGACTCCATGCACCACAGATGTGAAGCAGTTATCACAAACTGTGGTTGTGCAACTAAATATTAATTTATGATTCTCCGTAAAGTTGGATATTCAAACATATCTTAGTTTATAAAGTACCTTTTTGAGTTTGTAAATAAATGTCAAAACTTGTACAGTATTTGTTCAACATATTTCTTGAATTTCTTTAAAATATCAAATTCAATACTTTTCCCACTTTTCTTGCTTTTAAATAGAATATACAGTGTCCCAAATGCATTTCTGTGCATTAAAATAAAATTTATTTGAAGAATTTTGAGGTTTACTCACTTTTTTAAACACACTGCTATTATTATGAACATAACTCTGACAGTTTTAATTTATGGATTTTTTTTTACATGCAAAATGCAGATGCATGCATATAATTGTATACTTCAGGTTTTTCAGGAAAAAATATCAAATTATGATGTAGAAGTCTCAAATTCATTAAAGCAAAGTGTATCAAGTATGATACACTTGTCTTTAATGGGTTGATTGCTGCAATTCTTTAAATTTCACTTTCTTTTAACTTAGTATTCCTCACTGATTTTTGCAGTTCAGTATATTTTATTTATTTGAATACACAAGAGGCTCAAAAAGCTTTAAAATTGAGGTAAATTTGCCTCAGTTTTCACATATGTCCAGCATGAAGAATTTGCCAATTAAGATGTTTTGGCAATAAATTAAGAATTTAAAAAAGAATAGGTGAGGGCATGTCCTGCTGATAAACTTGCTCAACTGCAATGACAACAAGCTTTTTAAACAGTTATGCTAAATTGCCTATTTATTAAGCAATATGTCCTGATTTTCTTTTGACTGTTGTGAATTTTATCTTTTTGATTTACAGATCAACGTGTGAGAGTCAAACTGGTGGACAAGTCTTTGGAAATCTTCAGGATATTCTTAAAGTCATGGTTGTACATAGACTAATAAAATGATCCTTAAATATGTCAAACTGTTGTCTTTTTGTAAGTCTCTTTTGGTAAAAACTTTCAAGATTAATCACCTTTATTGTGAGTTGATATTTGTTTTCGAAAAAGTTTTTAACCGAAGAAGCTTCTTGGATGAGAGGCAAAACAAGTTCAAACTTTTCCAACATGTCCAGTTGACTTTATCCAATAGAGTTCTACCATGATCTGGTGACTGAGAATCTCCAGATACAATCTACAATTGTATATTATTGAAGTAATGAACCACCCAACACTCTCCCTCTCCTATCACAACTGTTGCCTTTCTCAGGCATTTATATTCAAGTCTTTTTTCTTTAATAAGCATCTCTGACAAAGCTGTGATTTGAACTATTTTAAAACGTACTTAACAATATTAGCTTTTTCCACTTGAGGTGAGATACATCAAAAATTACTGTACTGTTTTAGACTTGACCTTTATAATGTGTGACGTTAGTGAAACGAACTCCTGGAGATGACGTTCATATAATCTTTTGTGAAAACCATACATCTGTCAATTTATTGGTTCATAAAGTTGAGCTCCTTTGAGAACTGAGAAATGGTGTGTTTGCTTCTATTCATAAATTCCCTTGATTACTTCAAATACACTGTCACAAAATTAAAAGCGTTAAAAATGTGCGACATCTCGATATTCCATACAGTATTTCCCAAGCTGATGATTTTTTAAAGGGTTATGGAAAATAAGTCCTATTGTGCAGTACCTCCTCCCGACCACACGTGGTGCTCTAATTTAACTTCAATACGTTTATTTGTTGTCGAACTACTGCCGCGAAGTTTCTTTTGCAGTTGTCTTCAGCGGAATGAAATGTCCCAACGAATGACTTCTGTCTAATAATCATCACAGCTTGTTAGTTGCTCTTGTAGTGAACCAGATTTAGTTCTGAACACAAAAACATGTCTGTGGAGGAAGACGAAACACACCAGGTAAGAACATCTGTGAGCTGGTGGCAGCTCGTTAGATTTAGCTAATATTAGCCAGGTGTCTAGTGACGTTGGCTACAGCAGTAAACGGGCATTAAACGCAACAGATGAACATTTCCGGGGAGGTGTTTGTAGCGCCACACTGAGCCGTCTCATCTGGTGTGACTGTCCAGAGGCTGAAGGCGGCGGTCCACTTCGCCGTGGGTCGCATGTGTCGGAAGGTCGGAGAGGACCACCGGAGGGAGTTCAGCCGACAAGTCATAGCTGCGATCGCCGAGACGACAGTCAGACAGTGTGGTGGGCATGGAACAGAAGTAGTGGGCTCACCAGAACTTTGTTCACACAACAGAATTCATCAGATGAGTATTTAGCGTATGCCTTCAGTTAAAGAATATAATCTGAATCAATGTCCGAGAGAAAAATTCAGTTATACAAAATTGATCAACGCAAGAACTCCCAGTTTTACATTGGGTTTACTGGGAAGACATTTCTCCTTTGGTTTAAATAATCAACAAGAACAATTTTAAAGGCTCACAAGTCTTGTTCTTGTCACCACTTTTTCTTCTTACTGAAAAACAAAACCAATCAGCAGGCACAGCCATTGGAAAATACTGACTAGTTTTATCGGAACTTGAACATTTTGAGCCAACCAACAATGTTGAAGATTTATGTTTACATCAAATGTCTTAGATTGATGTCCAAGACAATTGACTTGTATTGTGTAAACAAACCTTTGGTTCATCTTGTGATGTACTGTTAGTGTATGTATGTACAGTATATAAGGGGCAGTTTCTTTTACTTAGCTCTAATATCAGAGTTGTGGACAAAGTATTGGTATCCGTATTCATTTCATAATTGCATGTGAAATCGGCCAGCCAACATATGGCTCCCACTCTTTTCAGATATATTCGCTAAGGACTTGGAGGTCTTTGCTCGGTAAGAATCTTTACTTTATTACTTACTCCAACCTGAACAATTATTTTTACATTGCATCTTATATTCTGATTTTTGATTTCAGTCATGCAAAGAGAAGCACAGTTTCTGCAGAAGATGTAAAACTGCTATCCCGCCGCAGCTCTGCGCTGGTGAGTTGTTTTTGAGCCAAATGAAAACAAGGAAGTATGCAGACTGCAACATCCTGCGACACCCCTGAATTCAGGTCAGGGTGCTTTGATCTTTGACCTACCGTCACTGATCAAAGCGCTGGTCGTACTCTCACTGGCCCTCTCCCTCGTCTTTCTATCTTATCTGGTTCCTGAGTGTACAAAAGTTGAAATTTGACCTTGACCTAGTTTTCTTAAGGTCAAGGGCATCATCCCATTTGCTGCCAGAATAATGTGCTTTTTATTTCATCTTTATCTACAATGGTTGCAAAGATATTTGGTGGACAAACGAATGAACGGAGAAACACTGACAATTACAATACATCACCTCTTTGAAGTGAGATGTAATAAAATATGGTAATGTGGACCACTCAGACACATTTCATCCTGACACTTCAGTGTGGTGATTTATTTTACATCAGACAGCAAATTTAATGTTTAATTTTCCTTTATTTCAGTCCATCTACATACAAAATAAAAGCGAGGAACTGAACCAGGAGCAGAGAGACAAAAGGAAGACTGCTGTGAAGAGGAAGAGCAGAGACACTGAAGAGGAAAGCAGAGAGTAACGACAAGACACCAGCAGCTGTGCAGTGTCTGCCTTCTATCCTAAAGAAAAATAAATGAATCCTGAACAAAACATGACAATGAGTGTCAAATATCACCATTCAATCTTTCTCTGTAATTATGTATTTTTCATTTGATAACTCCATTGTTAGATATTTAAACCAGTTTATAGGACCAAAACCTTTATACTTAGTCCTTGGACCAGAGGGATGTACTGATTAAAGGGTTACCAAGAAGTTTAAGACCCCAAACCAGTGTTTACTGGGCCACATACAGTATGTAACGTACTGCACACCTAACCAAAGGTGCTTGTATTTAGAATGTCAGACTGAAAAGCTATAAACGGTACAGCCTTTCATTCATTCTGCTCTGAGCTTTATTATCTGCATTCATTTGAAAGGTCACCTAACAAAGCAGTGGTATTACAGGGTAATTACATTCTTTCACTTTGTAACCCCCCCTTTTTTTTTGCTTCTAATGAAGATCAATAAACATCCATACACACAATGAAGGAACAGTCTAGTCCTGCTTTGCTGACAATTTCACTGCTAGCAAACATTTAGGACATTTTATGTAGAACACTTTATGTAATTCTCTTAATAAAATACCATTTCTTTTAGAAAATGCCTCAATTTGGATAAAATGGTAAAATATACAAACTTAAAAATTTATTAACAATGCATTTTCTGGTAATATTCCTGTTACACCATCTTCATGGTTCCCTATTGTAACAACCTGCTCCCCATGTATGATGTGGGCACCCCCAATTGGTTCCATTTGTGTAAAAACAAAATAGTTTTGTATGGGAACATTATGTAAAACTAAATTTGAGTTAGATAGTTGACAGATTCTCTGACTGGGGAATTAGGATCTGATAACTACGATCCCAAAGGACATGTTGGTTATGTAATAGAGGGAAATTCCAAATGAACTAAGATTATTAGGTCATCTGTCCATGTGACTCCAGTGACAAGTCACTACACTTAAAGAATCCAATGCATCGGCTATAATGTCCACATTTATAATGCACCACTCATACAATGACAGGAGAAAAGTATTCAGCACACTACCTCCAACTTCAGTAATAACCAGAATTAGAATACATATTTGACAATGTCTGCAAAAATGAACCACATTAAACTCCCAACAATGGCAGAGTAATGCATTGTAATTGATTTTACAGGTGTCTTTACTCTAAGTGGTCATGTGCACTAAGGGCCATCTTAAAGTCCCTATCACCAACTCCAACCAAGCCTTCGTAATGCATCATTAGATCTTATTCCCAAACTACGGAAACATTGCCTTGAATGATGTCATATTGCTTAGATAATTCAGTGACAAATCATCAAAAGCAGCAAAAAAGACAGGTACTACCCCATGTCTTGTCTGAAAAGGCCACACACTGATTGTGTTGGAACTTCAGTCTTCATCCTTCAGAACGGACTTCAATCAGGGTTCAAACGGAGACCTCGACCAGCAGAGCCCAAGGTCCCTAAATATGTGAATCGAATTAATGTTTTTTTATTCGACAAATTGACACAAGTAATATCAACTAAGCATCTATTCAAATGATCTTTATTAGACAACTCCCTTCATTTGACATGTTTTATAAACACCTCAAAACGACTTGAGCTGCTGGGAACCATTGGACACACACCTCCACGTTCTCACACTATCACTCGCGTCCCCAAGAGTCTTCGGCAGGTGTCACACATCAAGAACACACAGATCAATTCAAAAACATGAAAGCACACACCATACAGCATTCAAATCAGATAATATAAGCAGTACAAATATTCATCACAACATTCCACTACATTGTCGTATTTCCACACTAGAGCAACATACTTAAGAGTAAAGGTGGAGCTTGCAGAGATTAAAAAAAATCTTGATGTACTAATTAATGATGTCCATGTTAGGAGAGGTGCCGGTAGCATCTGCAGCTTCCACTCACACACGCAAAAAGCAGTCAAATTGGGCTCTTTCACCGCACAACCAGTCCGTTTCACGCGTCTCCGTTCGCTCACTCATCGCTTCATTCTTCGCCACAAGCCATCCTCAATCGCACTCATCAGTTCTTAAAATGTCAGTTGCGCTGTTCTTTCCATTTAAAAGTGGATAAAAATGAAAACACCCACCGTCTCATAGAACATGCGGAGTGAAGCCGTTCTTTGATGGCATAGCATTTACAGGTGGGAAGAGGGAGAATGATACCGATATCACCCCAAGAATGCTGCCAAAGAGGAGTTTCCTCGGAGGAAAATGGAAGAGAGGTGAACTGCAGAAGAGATTTCAATGAAGGCTTTTCCAAAGAACTTGACTTCAAATTAAGTTGCACTTAAAACATTTAGGTTTCAACCAGATTCTTACAAATGCAAGATTGCCTTTAAAATTGTTGACAAAGTAAGGAAATGTTCAACCGCAAACATTCATGCATTTTCAAAATGGTGAACACATTTTACAATACATGCATTAGAGAATCCAGTTGAAATGGATACAAACAAATGAGACATCAGAAAAAGCACTTTTGTCAGACATCCTAGCAAACAATTCAACACTAAATTAAGTCTTTAGCATTTTTTTTCTCAAATGTACAAAACGTATTCCACAAAAGTGTTAAGTTTTCAGATACGCATTAACACCAGAAATAAATTTTGAAAAGACTCATCCTTGTCACAATACTTACCATACAGACACTTAACTTACATACCCCACCCAGAGGACTTCGACTCCATACTGGACCCAAAACCTGAGTTAAACCCACTACCGCTGGTCGTGGAGTTGGACCCCGTTCCCCACCCGAGACTGGCTGAGCTTGTGTAGTTGCTGTTGCTTGAACCAAAAGACTGACTCTGGTCCCGACTAGAACTTGTTCCACTAGGGGTGCTGCCTGAGGTGGATGTCTGCTGCTGGCTAGCCAGCATTCCCATCATCCCCCAACTACTCTGCAAAGCAGCCTGAGCAGCTGCCATCATAGCCGGGTTCAAACTGAAAGAACCAAAATTGGCCAGACTACTGTTAGAGCTACTCCCTAACCCACTACGGCTGCTACCAAATGCTTGAGCTCCGAAACCATTCCCAAACCGTGCTGTACGATCAAACTGCCTATTTCCATGCTTGGGCTCAGCATTTGAAATGTGAACGCTGACACCTTTGATAATTAGGTCCTCCCCACAAAGGGACTGGGCAACCTGTGAAGAAAAACACAAATAAGGTCACCTGGACAGTCATGCATCTATGCCATAAAGTACTTCATCCATATTTAGATTGTAATACCTGATCATCTGCAAATGTGACAAAAGCAAAAGCGCGAAAAGGCTTGGGGATGAAGACATCTGTCACTTCTCCGTACTGCATAAAGAACTGCCGTAGGTCATCTGTGGTCATATCCTCAGTGCAACGGCCTACAAACACTTTCCTACTTCTCAAGGGCTCGTCAAGTCCTTGCTGTAAACAAAGGTTTAAAAAAAAAAGCAATAGTTCAGGTTACAAATTACCAACAAAATGTAAATATTTAAAAATTTCTGTAGCATAGAAAGTGTGAGGACATTACCATATTCACCTTCGAGTTTGGGAGCTTGCAGTCGCACCATCTGCCATCAATCATATGACGCTGGGAGATGACTTTTTCTTGAGCCTCATACTCTGTGAACCTCACAAAACCAAATCCTTTAGAGTTTCCAGTCTTGGCATCTCGTTTTACCTAAAAAAAAAAGTAACAAAAAAAAGAAGATTAGCTTTTTACCAGATACAACTGGTCTTTAAGAAAATCTGAAGTCTGTTTTTCAGGAAAAAACATAAAAGCTAAAAATCCAAAGTATTGTGTATTTAATACATAGTTACTGATACTAATATCTCACCTGAACCATGATGACTTCTCCAAATGTACTAAAGTAATCTTTGAGGTCCTGCTCGGTCGTTTTCCAAGGAAGACCCAACACGATGAGGTCAGATGTCTTCATGTCACCCCTCTTCATTTTCACCGCAGACGATGCATCAATTTCATCCATTTTCCTTTTGTTGTCTAGAAAGTGACAAATAAAGCAAGACTGAATATATAATTTCACCTGTCACACATCACACACTGCCTGTGATCATTGCAGTATTTCTAGGTATGATTTCATTGATAAGAGACGCTGATGTTGTCACTGACAGGAGTTCATATTTACCTTTGGGGTAATTGACTACATACACGATATTCCCCCATCCGTTCTCTGGCGCGTGGAGGATCCCTTCCACGAGACGCACGCCCCGCATGCACTGAGACACCGGACTCCTGAAGCGAAGGCCACATGCCCCGGGAAACTGAGCTGCCACTGTCGACAGCAGAACAGTGCCATCGTCTTCTGACGGTATCTCCATTGGCTCCTCATTTTCTTCTTCCGCCACACGAATGTACACTTCAGCCATTTTCCACAAAGACGAGACTTAATGTTTATGAAAGAAGACCGATGTTAGCAGTGCGCTCGCTAGATCTGTACGGGACTTAAATGTTTAGTTTTATTTAATCTAGTGAAAGGCGCATAAAACCAAGATTAAAAATACGTTATAAAATACGTTATAAAAGTTCCTTTAAAATTATTTCACTAACAATATTTATGTTAGTTTGCTATCGATGTTGACCGACCTTAGCGTTCCTTTGTTCAATGGACACTGTGCAATGTCGTCAACACTGAGCGAACGCTCCGTCTAGCGCGGGATGAAAGCTGCCTGCGGTAGAGCGAATCCGAGAAAAAAACACACAAAATCAATTACTTGCACCAGTCAACTCGGTTAACAGACTTTCAAGAAGATCTTTTGTCCCAAATACACAGATAATATTTCCCCACGCCGTGAAAGCAAAAACCATTAAGGCCTACCAAAATGGCACTATCCCTACCGAAAGGAACTACGTCATCAGGATGGACGCTTTCATTTTATGGCGCTTGTCGTGTTTGTTTTATTTTCTTTAATTGTAGAAACAGTAGTCTAATAGTTCGTGTATGCACATGTTATAACTATCATATTGAACACATACATTTTGTATACAGTCCAATATATGCCAACGAACTGCCCTGTTGATAATAACTTTATACCCCCCCTCTGTGACCGGAGTGGATCAGGCCTCACGTCCACGACAGCAGCAGCTTCCGTTAGAAGATGGCGGTCAGCATCAGACCACTTAGCTGTATGTCAAACGGACATAAAGTTGAGCAGACAGTCAGTGAAAACTTCAGCTGATTTAAAAAAATAAACACATTTACTGCAAGTTTCGATTTCAGCCATACCGGCAGTGACTGGATTGAGATCATGCTGTCAAATGTAAATGTTACAGCGGTTTCTGACACAGATGCTAATTGTAACAATCCAGCGCCTCAATCGTTGCAAATGGATTTTTCTTTGATATGCAAATGAGACCATTTGTTACAAAGTCAAATACATTATTAATTAAAAACTGTTTGGAAGATGTTTCCGGTTTCTCTGACGGTTATGAAGCATTTCTTCAAAATAAAAATAACACTGCAACATCCCGCAACACCCCTGAATTCAAAATTTTACCCATACCTACTTGCACAGGTCAAAGATCAGAGCTAGTGCTCTGACCTACTTTCATAGATCAAAGCTAGTGCTTTGATCAATGGTCTTACTCACGCTGGCCTTCTCCCTCGTCTTTCTCTTATCCAGTTCCTGAGTTTACAGAAGTTGAAATTTGACCATGACCTAGTTTTCTCAAGGTCATCATCCATGTTCATCCCCTTTGCCACCCGACTAATGTGCTTTTTGTTTCTTCTATCTGTAACAGTTGCGAAGATATTTGGTGGACAATTGCAATACATCACCGCTTTGAAGCGGGATGTAATAAGTATTTTAGAAAAATTAACTAGTTATCCATAAATAAACCTGCAAAAAAAATTTTTTTTCTGTAATGTGCGTAATCCATACACTATAGACAATTGCAATACATCACCGCTTTGAAGCGGGATGTAATAAGTATTATAGAAAAATTAAGTAGTTATCCATAAACCTGCAAAAAAATAATTTTTTTCTGTAATGTGCGTAATCCATACACTATAGGTTTAATTTTACAAATTTCAAGAATTTACTGTTTTGTGCACATCAGTCTCAGTCCCTGAGAAAAATGCTGAAATCACAGCCTCTTAAAACTTTAAAATTAGCACATTATTTCAAATACTTATCAGAATTACTTCATAGTAATAACAAGACCCCTCATCCAAATCATTGTGTGCCCAGGATTTAAAATAAGTACAGCTAGACTGCAGACTTGGAATCTGACGGTTTCCTATGTCACTCAAATGTTTGCTGCTGCTCTGGACAATAGTGACTAGTCACATAAACCCAGGGTAACTGAGAAGAGTTTAGATACAACAACCCGTAAGAGATCTCAAACAGCTTTTTATTACATTTTTCAATCAATAACAGTACAATTTAGTACAGTATCTATCTTGCATCCAGCTCACCGTGTAACACCAACAGACCAAAATGAAATACAAAAGGTGAAAAGGTACATAAGGGTGCAGAGCTCTATAATATTAATGAGAAAAGGGAATCCATCTCAGTTTAATTGCATTTTCACTTGTGGCCACACACAAATACATCACATTTATTGTACATCATTGCAGAAAAAAAAGGGTGAAAATATGTCACAACTTTAACAAAAGTGCTTCTGTATACAGTGAAATGTCATTCAGATGCTCTGGTTTTCAATTTAAGACCAAGAAAAAAAATATACAAAAGATTTAGCATGGACAGTAGGGGAGGATGTTTTTTGTTCCATTGACTGAAGATTTCAGGGAGAGAAGGACTTGATGTTCTCACAATGATTGTTATAATTACAAAAAATGGCATCAATAGAACTGGTAAGCGTAATTTACACAAAGTATGCAATCAATTTTATGTCCCTCTATTCTTGCTCACTCTGGTGCATAGCGTTACCAGTATTAATACATGATGTATGCAGAGTTGGAGCCAAAAAAAATTGGCTTCTATTAATCTCAATCAATAGGTTACTCTCCTCAGAAAACAAAGAAAAAAAAAAAGGCTAGAATTTTGCACCATTGAAAGCAAGTCTACAGCATGCACATCTAAATTAACTCATGGCAGACAAAATTAAAGGTTTTAACTTAAAATATCCAACCATTATTTTTCAGACACTGATTTGTACATTTCATTCACAGAGTTGCAACTGCAGTCCCAAGCAAAGGAAGTGTCTATTTAGTTAGGTGAGGCATTTCACTCAAAGTGGATACTAAACACAACCCCCCCAACCATATAATAAAATCCAGTCATGCCCACATTATCTCAGCGTCTACCTTGATAGCCCAACCCTTCCCATCCAAAGTCAAAGGCATGTACAAGAATTAAGGGGGTTAACTGTTCTAAGTTTCTCATCTTCTTTTGTAATGGAATGAGCATTCATAACTTATAGCATGTGGTTAGTTAACATAGTTTTAGTTGAGAGGCAAAGTTTCTTCATGTGCAAAAGGCTGTGATGAAACAAAAACAGCTAGTATATAAATACACCATGGACATTTTGAAAGCTGCTTGTGTAATATGATCCAAGCGTTTACTTGCATTACTTGCTGCATGTTTTCTCTTGTCTGTCTTACATGATTTAACTGGATTAGAAAGACAAGCTGTAATTCAAACATATCTGAAACCACTAAAGAAACATGACAAAAAGAAAGCCATCAAGAATAACAAACCATGAGAGTAGAATTCTTAAAAAAAAAAAAAGAAGCAAAAAAAAAAAAAAGTTAAATAATTTGTACAATTACACTCTGACATTTGCTTTCAAGACGCACACATTTGCATGGGATGATAGTGTTGCTTTTTTTCTTTCAAAGTAACATAAAATGGTCCAAAAAGGAATGCACAAGGTTCTGATTTGATACCACAGGAGATCCTTCCTTAACTAGGTGATAAACAATTGTGCTCTTCTTTGTGTAGGAAAGGCATTGGTTTCCCTTCGTTTTTTGTGGTGTCCAAGTCAGTTTAAACAGTGTTGAAGAAGATGTTGTGAACATTCTGAAGTTGTAATGGTCTTCCAGTCAACTTTGGGGTTAAAAGAACATCTGAAAAACAAAGAAACGAAATTCAAAACTGAATGTACGCTGATGGAAACATCAAACTTCTACGAAATTTAAGACAGAAGGATCCTGACATTGCTTTAAGCGTTCTGTTTTCATGCTCTGGTGTCTTTGATGGGCTACCAGTATGCCTGCCTTTTACAACCTTCCCATGTTGTTTGTACATGGTGCAGATTTTAGACACAGCTAATGATTTACCCCTTTTAAGAAGTTTGATAATTCTCTCCATTGTTTCATTGTCATCTCTCGTGTTGGAGGCATGATTCATGCCAATCCAATTTGTGCAGCAGCTCTCCAAGGTGTGAGGATTCTTTTTTAACTGCAAACTAATGAGCAGATTTAATTCGATGCAGGTTTTCGTTTCCGAAATAGAAATTTACAGGGTGATTGCACAAGTTTTCTCAGAATTGAATGATTCGATAACTTTTCCTCCACTTGATCTTAAAAAGGAACCGCTTTGACTACCTCATTTAAAAAAAATTATTTTAGTGTTTCTCATAACCAGAAAGTTTCCATTTAAAATGACTTTAGATTTGTGGCATCAATGTGGTCTGCTTTTTTCCCCTACCAAATTACAAAACTGGACAAACTAATGATTCCATAATTTTTGCGAGGAGCTACAGGAATTAGGTCGGCTGCTTATGTGTGTTACAAGTACATCTACAGGGTAAACAGGAATGGCAACAGGAAAATATTTTTGGAGCTGAACTATTAATGGTGAACCAAGAATGGGGCTGAAAGCTTTCAGTAATTCACAACTGATTTAGAGTGACTTCAAATAAATAAGTATTTAATAAAAGTTAATGTATGCTTTTTATCGATTTCTAGCACAGAAGTCTAACTTTTGTTAAAAGCTTCATAAACATTCTGAAAACAATGCCAAAAACTTAACTTTGATTCATGCTGCCATAAATGAAGTGAAACGCTACAAGAATTCTTATTGGTCTATAGCATTTTATATTCATCCAAATGCCAATCAGTTAACTTGACAAAGTTTTTTGATTTTCCTGTTAATAGAAAATTAGTTATAAAATTGACATGACAAGATCATATATAATGACAATAAAAATAAGGTACCTAAATTTTCTCAGTTAATTTAGACTAGTCAAAGAATTGGTCAATTTAAATTAAAATGAGCTGAAATCTGCAGATCAGAGAGAAATTATCTGTAAGCAAGACAACTGTGTCTTTGGGGGAGATTGCCAAGTCTAAGACTTTTCCCCCCATAAAATTAAGTTTAGTAGAAGTAGAATGTTAAATATTTACATTATTAAAATCAAAAATTTCTGCATTATCAAAACAAAACCAACTGCCATTGTTTTCACTATAGCTACAGTTGTCCTGATGATTATCAAAAGTTTACTGAAAATGTAAATGCACTAACTCAAAAACTAGCAAAAAAATTGACAAACAACAAAAACCTTCAAGCTTCAATTCCAGATCTTCAGAAAACTGTCCCAGGATCCTGTTGCAACTGCCATACCATCATCAGTAACCCCCAGGCAGCTGACACGGTTATCATGTCCAGCTAACACACCTAAAAGGAGACAAAGGCTTAATTTCTATACCATCTGTAATTCTATTATGGCACTCATCCAATTATATCATACGAGGTTAACAATTTTAGTCAGCAGTGCTAAAGACAACAGGAAAACAAGCATATTTTATACAAAGTTCAAAGTTATGCTCCAAAAAACTTACCAGCACGGTCAGCTTTTAGTGTGTCCCACACATTACAATTGAAGTCATCATATCCTGCCAGTAGAAGACGGCCACTCTTTGAGAATGCAACAGAGGTGATGCCACAAATTATATTGTCATGAGAGTAGATCATTAATTCCTGATCAGCACGCAGGTCAAACAGTCTGCAGGTGGCATCATCGGAGCCCGTGGCAAAAGCATTGCCGTTAGGGAAGAACTACAAAATACAAAAGATTTAATTAATGCACAAAACCCATAAACCAAAAATAATTGTTGAAATAATTTTTTTCTAAAACAATTAACATGCCAAAATGTGTTTATGACTGAATAAAATTAATGTTCAAGTATACTTGTAGAAACTTGAAATATCTTACACAAATGGCATTGATGTCAGACTCATGGCCGGTGAACGTCTGTCTGCACATGCCTTCTCGAACATCCCAGAGTTTAGCAGAGGCATCACAAGCACCAGAGACAAATAACCGTGAGTCAGGGGCCAATGACAGGCTCATGACATCACCTGTGTGCCCAGCAAATGTTGTGGTCTGCTGACCAGTCTCAATGTCCCAAAGTGCACTATAAAAAACAAAAAAGCACAATGACGATCACGTGTGCCATTTGTTTACCCCACAGACTTTTTATTAAATGCTTACTTCCTTGCAACTTGGAGTTGGGAATCAGACTTACCAAGTGGTATCTCCAGAGCTCGTAACAATCTGGTTGTCATCAAGAAAGCGACAACAGGACAGGTATCCTAATATGCAAAGAATAAACAGAGCAATTATTGGTATTAAAATTAATTTTAAAAATTTCATGCATGATGTATACTTAGGCAGTATTAAAGAAAGCTAAAGGTTTGTATTCAAGTCTTATACTTGCACAAATACACCAACAGTTTTCATAAAGAGCAAATCAGTTCGTAGACCTGAGAATATTTTAATTTTGGGAATAACAAATTTGACTTTTAATATACACACACCCACACATGTTTATACACACATATATAAATGTTTATGTGTGTATATAAACATACACACACACTACAAAAACAACAACAGATGGGACTAACTCATACCTGTATGTCCAGCAAGCTCACGGCTAACACGTACATTCCCCTCACGTGTTTTCAGGTTGTAAATGGAGCAGATGTTGTCTAAACCACCACAGGCAACATAATTTCCTGAAGGTGCATATGCGCAAGTCATGACCCAGGAGGATCGAAGTGGAATAGCATGAACCTACAACAAAAATAGATGTCAACAGGTAGTCATATACACATGCAACAATTGGACGTCAAAGCCTCTAGTGTTATGACTCGATCCATCCAAAACTCAAGGAAACATTCTGACTACATGAGTTTACAAATACTCACATATTACTTCAACTACAAAAAGTCACTATGAAGAAAAACACACTATTACCATATGGCAGATAATAGAAACACACTATAGATGTCCAGAGTCCAATATGGATTGCTTTCATAAAAAGATGGATAATGAGAGCACCAACTCTTATTAGGAGAAAATATTTTATCACAAGTGTACCAGAGGTACGCAAAATTTTTTGAATGCAAATCATCAGCTGAAGGTCCATCCAGTCACAGGTTAGTTTTGTTGGAATATGAAATGGCTTTTATCACATGTTCAGATTATCTGATCAATGATGAAAAAAAGTTTCCCAACAGTTTAGTTAAGCCTCTCGCAATTAATGCATTCCAGGACTACCCGTGAAAAACAAAAATCTGTGACATAGTAACGAACTACTTATTTTATTACTTAGTTATTTAAAAATTTATGAACCCTTCCCATACTGATATCTTTTCCCACTCTTAAGACTGTTTATTAAAGAAAAGTCGCAGGAGAAACCGAGTCTCGGAACGTAGTGCACACACGGATGGTGTCAGCCAATAGCACGCTCGTATGACATCACGTGACTACCTACTAAAAATCTGCGGTGTAGTGATGCCGTGCATCTTGAACTGTGAATAAACGAGGGATAACTGTAGTTTGAAGTGACCATTTAATTTTTTGTGAATGAGAAATTGCCAACTACTGTACTAAATACTATTTGTCTTAAAAATACCCTCCCATAATAATAAATAATTTCCACTAGACAGCATCATGCTCCAGCTTTAAGGCTGAAATTAGTGATGTCTATATTTTCATTGCATGAATATATTTATACATACATATCATTCTGGAACATGTGTGACCTCAATCTCACCTGTAATCTCAGTCAATCCAGAGATTCACTGTAAAATTAATCCTTTTAGTTTATGTCTCAGCTGACCGTATTCCCCACTGTGTAACTCAACATAAAACATTTGAGACATTCACAGAAAACACTTTATTCGAAACATGTGATTGAGGAGGACAGATTGGCTATTAGACAGGAGACAATGACACAAAAAGAACAAGGCAGTCACAGACTGCAACATCTCGCGACACCCCATGAATTCAAAACTTCATCCTGACCTACTTTCATAGGTCAAAGATCAAAGCTAGTGCTCTGACCTACTGTAATAGATCAAAGCACTAACTTTAATCTATGGTCTTACTCACACTGGCCTTCTGCCTTGTCCTATCTTATCCAGTACCTTAATGTATAAAAGTTGAAATTTGACCTTGACCTAGTTTCTCAAGGTCAAGGGCATCAACTCATTTTCATCCCCTTTGCCACCCAAGTAATGTGCTTTTTGTTTCATCTTTTTATCTGCAACGGTTGCAAAGATATTTGGTGGACTAACTAATCGAAGGACAAACTAACGGACACTAACACACGAACACTGACAATTACAATACATCACTTTCAAGCGGGATGTAATAAGAATATGCAGTACGAGCAATATCAAAAAAGTTGGACTGAAGACACTTGAATATTGAAACAAAAGAAACCAGGTCAGCCATTTCTGTCAGGTTTGCCCACGAGTTTTAAACATTCAGCAGCACTTTTTTATACATGAAGGCTGTGTTGACATGCCTTTTCCAGGGAGTCTAAATAGAAAACTCTAACACTTTGCCCATAAGTGACATTCCACAATTACTTCAATTATTCCAGTCACAAAACTTAACTTACCTTATTTGTGGTATAGCTGTCCCATATAATGAGTTTGCCATCTTGAGAGGCACTGACCAAGAGCCTGGAAAAATCAGAACAGAAAAATATACACCATTAAACATGACATGTCATTCTAAATATATTATATCTAAAATATCAGGACACAACTGAGGAAATATATCTGCCACTCCTAAATTAGATAATCAGTGCTATTATTTTTTTTGGACATTTAAAATGAACTCAGCAGCATATATAAATCCACTGTCATTGGCAATTACATTACCTGGAATCTGTTCCCCAGTGCATGGCATAGATTTTAGCCAAATGACCCCGCAGTGTTCGTCTTGTACGCATCTGGATTCGACCAACAGGGTCAATATTAGCTGTGATCTGCAAAACATTACATATACCAATGAATTTCAGACCAAATGTTTTATTACTTAAGAGAAATGAACAGGTTACCTGTGATAGTGTGGCATCTGCACATGCTTTTCTGGCATCCTAAAAAGAACAATTAATATTTTTAAGCGGCAATTTCTCCATCTTTATGCTATCAGCATTGTAATGGCTTCACGACTAACTTATAAATTACATTTTAAAAAATGAATGGTTTGTAGCCGCAAGAAGATTTTTTAAAAATGAATGGAATGTAATAAGAAGTTTAAAAAAATACTACTCACTCTGATCTGATTTTTGAGCTGCTCCGCCTCTTGGCGCAACTGGTCCAGTTCACTCATTTTATTCTGCTTTTTCAATTACCTTACTCCAGCTCCCAGGGCACTTGTTGATCTTAAGGAAAATAAAAAAGTACTTTATTAACTATAATGTTTTAAATTCAAGGTCACAGTTTCCGATATAAGCAAAATGAGCTATAACCAAATCTGCTACCGGCAGTGATTAATGCCAGACAAAGATTTTCGGCAAACTGTCACATCAGTCTTTTCTATTGCCTAAATTGTTGAATTAACATTTATGAATGGGTAATCGTTCAACCTTACTTATCGACATCAATTTCCCAATAAAATTGTGACACAAAATTTGGAAAGCCAGACGATCCTGTTACGCTATGACTTTCAAATCATCTGAAAACCAGTTATCCAGTTGACCTCAATCTCTAAGTATTTCAGTTATCAATAAGCCACTTATATTAATACAGATCCTCAGAGCACCCAACATATCTTCAACTACAGTGCGCCCTCCTTACTCACGATTAATACATTCCACGGACCACACATGAATAACAAATTCCGCAACATAGCAACAAACTATTCATCTTATTACCGTACTTGCGGTAATCTAAACGTTTATGAACCCTCCCCATACTGATATTAAACCACCTATCTGTATTACCTTTTTCCACACTCTTATCGACTGTTTAAAGCACTTTTGTGTCTGACAGAAGTACGCCGAGTTCTGAGACTCACAAAACATAGTTGCACTCCTGGAGGCCATCAACCAATAGAATGCACGTACGGTATCACATGACTACCTATTAAAAATCTGCGATGAGGTGAAGTCGTGTGTGTTGATGCACGAATGTGCGAGGGATTACTGTACATCAAGCCACATGTATGAAACTCGATGTATTATTTTAACCGGTCATTTCAATAGTCCATTTGAAGCATGCAAAACAAAAAACAAAAGACTGGGCATAATGACTTCATTGCATGGAAGACAACATTGGAATATGATTTTTCAGGCAATTACGGAGAGAAAAAATACTATCGTAACTAAAATGGAAGATTTTGACTAAGATTAAAAAAAAATCCAGTGCTGACAAGATTTGTGCTATGACATTAAAAATAAGTTTGAAAACATTAATGCCAGACAACTCCTGAAGTAATAAAAACTTTTTATGATGCAGTTGCAACAATCAACTAATACAGCACATTATCATTTGAGATGTAATTAGTAGTTACATTAACTTTGGAAACAGATAGCTTTATCTAAAGGAGCTTTATCTAAAGGAACTAACCAATTGGTGTGTGGAGTGACATTTTAGTTGTCAAAGGATACACTTTCTATCTTAATGCAGTGTGGGCAAAACAGAAGTACATGAGCAGAAATTTTTTTGTGTGTGTGTTTGAAATAGCACAGATGATTTGTACTAATAAAAAAGACAAAATGTTATTTATACACGCACAAAAATTAACTTTCACTATGATTAGTTACACTCCTATTTCCAACAGTCAAGTATATTGAGATATTTTATCTCTCATAGGAAGATTACAAACCAGAAACTATTTTAAGTACAGATGTTACGTATCAGAATTTTAAATTTCAAGAAAAATGCATTTGAACACAATCTCTAATTAGTGAAGTGCAGCAGGTTCGAAAAAGTCTCTGAACACAAACACATTTGTAACTATGTTGATGTCAGCCTTGGTTTGAAATCTGACTGTAAATCTGATTTTAACAGCTTTGGTATTTCCGATAATCAGATGTGAATATAATTTTTTAAAAACATCTCAAAACTATCAATACTTTTAACAACCTTAATAACTCTTCAAGTAGAAAATCTTAAATCAAGATGAGTGGAATGGCAAATTGTCCCTCGCATCTTTAGAGAGGTGAAGAACAAACTTTTCTATTTCATGCATGCCACAGCTCTAAACACATCATTAAAACACAGGACAAATGTCAGCAGCACACCTAATTAGCTTCAATTATAGGTATTAAATGTAATTCTGAACAACTTTCCCAGCTGCCTTACCTGTTGAATTTTGGAGTGAGCCTGTCTCACTGGGAATTCCAGGACAAGACAAAAATCTCATCTGCCCAACATTAACCTTTAGGTCCTCGGATTGGCTGACCTTTTTAAAACATAGGTTATCCTCTTACACTTACTAATCCACAGATAAATATGTGATGGAATGTAATTACACAATATCACCCAGGTATAGATTGCCAGTCACCTTGAAAATATCCAATATTTTTGATATTCCAAAACATGGTCACATTTTTGTCGAAATGAAATAAAGACAGAGAAATTACACTTCTTTTTAAGAATTGCATTTCCCAAACTAAGTTTACTTGCAGCAATTAGCTTTCTGATATTTCATATCTATGAAAAGAAAAATCAAAATTAAAAAATGTAAATGATAATCAAATGGACTAGCGTGTTGTCTACTATATCCAAATTTTAAAATCTCCCTAATAAGTAAAGTTTTGCCCTCATTGACCTCTGGATGCTTAAGGAGTTCCTCTCCCTCATTGCTTCTACTTTCCAAGGGCCTGATCAGGGTCAGCTGACTGCATGATAAACAAAGAGCAGCTGCAAACAGCCTGGAGTTATAGATCGCTGGCTGTTTTAAAGTTCCTTAAGGGCATTTGGTTCTCGTTTCTTTTAAAGTGTCTTCTGCATTCCCATTTGAACTAATCATCTCTGCAGTAGCGTACATGTTTTTAAAAAGATATTTCCAGTATAATGGTGATAATGCAATGCTTCATAGGTTTAAAGCTGGATCATAGAAAAGGACATAACCAGCAATATCACTGAGCAACTCTAATCCTAAAAGCTAAAACCCTCAGTCAATGAGTCGCTAATCCCATCCATGCTCACCAACATAAACAGCTGGCAAAGCCAGTTCAAGCATTAGAAATGTTTTCCTAATCATAAAAGGATGAGTTTAATCTTAATTCTTTTACACACCACACGCCTACAAGAAGTGCCTGGATTTACAAATTGCCAGTAAAATTACTATCTTAATGCAATCTCCTCCTCTAATTGTCCAATCTAACCAGATGCTATGCATTTCATACCAAGCTCAAAAATAAGCAACAATGACGCTGCATTTTTAGTAATTCTAACATTATAAAACACACTAGACATAGTAGCAGAATTTTGGTTGCACAATGTAACCAAATTAACAAAGACACTACATGACAAACTACAAAGAAATAAACACTCACTATATTCTTCATGTAATATCTGTGCACAAGTTTGTATAACATGTATGTCAATAACTGAATTTTTTTTTGTGTGACAATGTGTGCAGTGCTATGATTTGCCTACAACTGTAGGCTTGTTTGCATTGTATTTGAATGGATATTAGAAAGTTGTTTTAGACTATGTGCTAAGCCTAGCTCAGACCTGGAATTAACATCTTGGTGATCTGAAGAAGTATACTTTATTGATCCCCGCAAGGGGAAATTACAAAGTCACTCGGTTAGTTGACAAGTGAAGATTGACTGAAGATCGAAGATTCAAGACTGAAGATTCAAGCCATAGTCAAGATCGGATCACTGAAACCACATTCTTTTGGCAGTGTGAATGCAAATGTGTCTTGCGCCTTACTGAAAGGCTACTTAACTGGCCACAAAAACGCTTAATCATTTACATACGCATTTGGTTTACCGTATTGCAAATTTTGCATTTGTGCTTTACCAAAGTAAGCTGCAGAGATATGTTAAAACAGTCAAAACTTTTCCCATGTACTAATAACCACAATATCTAGACAACTCTAAAAACTGCACATTTGACAGTGGGCAAGTAAATAGAAACTTATTTAAAAATTTTGCTGAACAAATATAACATGATGAGTTGTTGTTTTTTTGCCTTATAAATACATTACGGTGAATTTACAAGGATGGGTCAGGGAGTCTCCACAAAGTTGGGTAGGAAATAAGTTGAAACTCCATAATTCGTCAAAATACTGAGACAGATAACTTTGCATTTAAGCATTTCTGTCAGATTTTTTACATTGATGTGAAGATACCCAGTGTAATGATAATGTGATTTGCACTGATGGAAATCTGAGAAATTGCGGCTAAACGCCATCTTGCATCTGCTGTCTGGTTGTTCGCCTGCTAACAGGCTTGACGATGTCGGCCTGGAATCAGGGCAATGCTAGTATTCACGAGAGCTAACAAACTCGTTCACGTCGAGGATTCCACTTCTTTGACAAAGTCCGATGAACAAGGAAGAATAGACCAAATAATGTATCGGCTGAATCCCTGCTAATTCAAATAGCCAATAGCTAAAACGTAACCAGAGACAACTCTGTGTAGACTAAACAGCGCTTCCGACATAAACGAGACATGGCGTGCTATGTAGTTAGCATTTAAGCCAACACATTAGGTATACCGAGAGACGACTTCCAGAAATCCACTTACTTGCATGCTTACAATCTCGTTAAATCCGACAGTGCACAGTTGATTTGATTACGACGTACAGATATACTTATTTGGCTCTTATCCTGCAGTGGATAGGAGAATGTAAAAATTGCAAGGTCGGGCGGTGATGGCCTGTTTAACTCCAGGAAGCAAAACATGCAAAAACACACAAGTCTTCTTTAAAATAGATAAATACTTAGCAGTCGTTGCTTTATGGCTTCCATTTAGGTGACTGACAGCACAAAATGCGGATTACTAACCCGAGTTAAGGGCGTAACACCGGCGCGGCCATGTCGTTGCAGGAAAGCTGCAAATGTGCTAACTTATTAGTTAGGCTTGAAAAAGGGTGTTAACGCGGCTACAGCAACTGACGTCGATAATGTGTGACCACAATATTATTCATAAACATACATTTACGTACAGTTTCAGGTGACCAGCTGCGCCGACTGCTCTTCTGTTGCTTATAATAACCATATTCAGGTTAATATGTTAACGGGACATTTATTTTCTAGCCCAATCCAGTTCATCATCACTTCATATGAATGTTTTCTAATGTTTCGAACAAAAAACCCAGCACGGACTGTGAAATGCCTAGTGTGCTTAAATTAATTCCTGTCTATAATATTTTTTATTACTATCTAACCAGTTCTTTGGCCCCATTGCAGTATTGTACTTTAGGCCGGAATCAGCTCCTCTGGGCCAGCACTGAGATCAAGCCTCTCTGGCTAACATTCATGGCTACGTTCCTCAATGGCAGCCAGAGGTTCTCGCTCACATTAAAACAAGTGGTTAACCTAACTCATTTGACTGAAAGAGTAAGGCAGTTTAGCTGGAGAGAAATGTGAAAATCATTGCACACATTGTTTAAAAAAGGGGGCTCCTGGAATCACTTCTGTATATATTACATACATAACTGTATTTGCTTATAAAATAGCCAATCTAGCGTTACTTAATCACAGCAACCCAAATGGCTAGGAAGCTAGCTGTCGCTACCCCACCTCCGTAGTTAAATTTCGCCAAAATTCATTGCCAAACACCATGACATTTACCGACAAAACCATGAAGCTGCATGAACATCATCTCATGTCCCCTTACCTGATTCAATTTGCGTGCGTTTTGGCGTTTGGCATTGACAGAAAAACAAGACGGCGTAAACCCTCCGATTCACGCATCAACGAACAGCACAACGCTAGCCTCCTTAACTAGCTAGCCAGCTAGCGGTAGATTTCCGAGGAGCAGCCCTGTCCACACGCAGGCTACGGCTCAACAGCCTGACAACATCAGCGAACCAGCCGGAGAGGGGAGGGGGAAATCACACCCACTAGCCTTGCACTGAAAACAGCCTCGGCAGAAGAAAAAAAAAAAGCTAAATTGTCAAAGCCACTATACCTCATTCAACAAGACAGCCTACTGTATCCCTTTTGCCAGACTTAACATCTGCCCTTTCTGTGGTAGCACACCGGTCCGGCCATCAAACGACGACAAGGGCGCGGTAACCCTGCAGTCGGCGCTGGGAAACCCCGCGCCTCCGCGGCTTCGATCGATCGCTGTTTGTCTAGCGATAGTTGAATATGATAACGTAATCAATCACATTCAGGGATTTTAGGGTTTATATGGGCGATCGAAATGAAGCGACAAGAATCCTCGGAATTTGTTTGTTTTTTATTTGCAAGCCAGGCTACTTTAAAGGCTGAGGCAGTCAGTGAATAGGGCCCCAAAGTGGTTCACTAAATAGGAAGTACAGTAGTGTATTACTGTCAGTCACAGGCATTCTCATATGTATACTCAAGAAACACAGAATATAGGAGTTTATGAATCACAACAGTATCTCATTTTCTAGTCTAATTTCATCTGTTTCCTGAACTTATACCATCCACTTTTGCATGTAGAAGTTATCAGTCCTATAATCTTCCGCTGGTGAAAATGTACTATATGCACACACTGCATGCACATGCACCCTAACTTTTAGACTTTTAGAGGTGAACTTAGTCTCTGAAATTTGAATGCACACGTTCAAGTGTTCAGTTTCAGTACTTTAGCACAACTTCCTGTTATCTACCAATGAGCCTTTTGGCAAAATAAATGGTTTTTTTTATTTTCTGTATTTTGCTATATTTTAATGATACATGAATGATCAATACATTTCCTGGTTCGCTTCAAACAGGATGTTTTCAGACAGAAGAGGCCACTGTGCTTAAAGTGGCCCAGAATGTCATCAGCAGGTTGCAACAGAAATACAGAGACTGGAAGAGTCACAGGAAGGCAAAGAAGTGGATGTCCTTAGGCTACATCTTCACTGATGACTGTTTCACCGTGAACAGTACCCTGCAGAACCGGAAGATGAATGCCACTTAACTCCAAGCACATTTAGGGGTGATAGGTATCCCTTTGTCATTTGTTAAATGATCACTAAGAGTACCTGACCACACCACTAAGATGAGACAAGATATACCTCTATTTATCCCACATTGGAGAAATATCCACTATTACAGCGGTAGTATCAGATGTAGTCAGAGAAATGAAGAGTAGAAGAAACACTTGGCAAATAAGATAAATAATAAGAATAATACAAAGTAGAAAAGTTATTAGATAAATAATAATTAAAGAAGTCTTCTTCTTTTCCTTTCGGCTTTTCCCTTCAGGGGTCGCCACAGCGAATCAATTGCCTCTATCTAGCCCTGTCCTTTGCATCCTCTTCTCTCACACCAACTACCTTTATGTCTTCCCTCATTACATCCATAAACCTCCTCTTTGGTTTTTCTCTAGGCCTCCTGCCTGGCAGTTCAAAACTCAGCATCCTTCTACCAATATATTCACTATCTCTCCTCTGGACATGTCCAAACCATCTCAGTCTGGCCTCTCTGACTTTATCTCCAAAACCTCTAACATGTGCTGTCCCTCTGATATACTCATTCCTGATCCTATCCATCCTGGTCACTCCCAGAGAGAACCTCAGCATCTTCATCTCTGCTACCTCCAGCTCTGTCTCCTGTCTTTTCCTCAGTGACACTGTCTCTAGACCAAACAACATCGCTGGTCTCACCACAGTTTTGTACACCTTTCCTTTCATTTTAGCTGAAACTCTTCTATCACACATCACACCTGACACTTTCCTCCACCTGTTCCATCCTGCCTGTACACGCTTCTTCATCTCTTTTCCACACTCTTCATTGCTCTGGACTGTTGACCCTGAGTACTTAAAATCCTCCACCATTTTTATCTCTTCTTCCTGTAACCTCACTCTTCCACTTGGGTCCCTCTCATTCACACACATGTACTCTGTCCTACTGCGGCTAACCTTGATTCCTCTCCTTTCCAGAATAAACCTCCACCTCTCTAGCTTCTCCTCCACCTCTTCCCTGCTCTCAATGCAGATCACAATGTCATCTGCAAACATCATAATTCACGATGTCTGTGTAGGTTCTCAGTCATCTAGGTCATGGTTATCCCAAAAGCTGTGAGTCGATCCAAGGACTGAAGAAGTCTCTTGGATGAGAGATGAAACGTCTTCAAGAACTTTCTTAACGTCCAGTGGATCGACTCAACAGCTTTTGGGATCATAGTCCATGGAGATTCCTGTCTAACCTCGCCTGTCAGTCTGTCCATCACCATAGCAAACAAGAAGGGGCTCAGAGCTGATCCCTGATGCAGTCCCACCTCCACCTTGAACTCCTCTGTCACAACTACAGCACACCTCACCACTGTCTTACAGTCCTCATACATGTTCTGCACCGCTCTAACATACTTCTCCTCATACAATACCACAGTTCCTCTCTGGGCACCGTGTCATAAGCTTTCTCCAGATCTACAAAAACACAATGCAGCTCCATTTGGCCTTCTCTGTACTTCTCTATCAACATCCTCAAAGCAAATACTGCATCTGTAGAACTCTTTTTTGGCATGAAACCATACTGCTGCTCACAAATGTTCACTTCTGCCCTCAGTCTAGCTTCCACTACTCTTTCCCATAACGTCATTGTATGGCTTGTCAGCTTTATTCCTCTGTAGTTGCCACAACTCTGCGCATCTCCCTTGTTCTTAAAAATGGGCACCAGCACACTTCTCCTCCATTCCTCAGGCATCTTCTCAGATCTAGTCAGAAACTCTACTGCCACCTCTCCTAGAAACTTATATCATCAGGAGTGACTGCCTTTCCACTCTTCATCCTCTTCAGTGCCCTCCTCACTTTATCCTGACTAATCTTTGCTACATACTGGTCCACAACAGTTACCTCTTCTAGTCTTTGTTCTCTCTCATTTTCCACATTCATCAACTTTTCAAATTACTCTTTCCGCCTTCCCATCACACTACTGGCACCTGTCAATAGACTTCCATCCCTATCCTTAATCACCCTAACCTGCTGCATGTCCTTCCTATCTCTGTCTTTGTCTTGCCAACCTGTATGGATCAGTCTCTCTCTCCTTACTGTCCAACCTAGCATACAAGTCATCATAAGCCCCTTGTTTGGCCTTTGCTACCTCTACCTTCACCTTACGCTGCATCTCCCTGTACTCCTGTCTACTCTCCTCAGTCCTCTGAGTTGACCACTTCCTCTTAGCTAACCTCTTTCTCTGTATATACTCCTGTACCTCCTCATTCCACCACCAAGCCTCCTTATCTACTTTCCTTCCAGATGACACACCAAGTACTCTCCTAGCTGTCTCCCTGATCACATTAGCTGTAGTTGTCCAGTCATCTGGATGCACCTCCTTGCCACCCAGAGCCTGTCTTAACTCCTTCCTAAAAGTCATGCAACACTTCCTTTTTTAGCTTCCACCATTTCGTCTTCTGCTCTGCCTTTGCCCTCTTCATCTTCCTCACCACCAGAGTCATCCTACACACCACCATCCTATGCTTTTTGGCTACACTCTCACCTACCACTACTTTGCAGTCACTGATCTCCTTCAGGTTACACCGTCTACACAAGATGTAGTCTACCTGTGTGCTCCTACCACCACCCTTATAGGTCACCCTATGTTCCTGCCTCTTCTGGAAGAAAGTATTCACTTCAGCTATTTCCATCCTTTTTGCAAAGTCAACCACCATCTGTCCTTCTGCATTCCTGTCCTGGATACCAAACCTGCCCATCACTTCCTCATCACCTCTTTTACCTGCACCAACATGTCCATTGAAGTCTGCACCAATGACAACTCTCTCACTTCTAGGCATGCTCTGCATCACTTCATCGAAGTCCAATGAGAATTTCTCCTTCTCCTCCAGCTCACATCCTACCTGTGGAGCATACCCGCTAACAACATTGAACATCACACCTTCAATTTCTAGCTTCTGACTCATCACTCTATCCGACACTCTTTTTACCTCCAGGACATTCCTAACAAACTCGTCCTTCAAGATAACTCCTACTCCATTTCTCTTCCCATCTACAACATGATAGAACAATTTGAACCCTGCTCCTAAACTTCTAGCCTTGCTACCTTTCCACCTTGTCTCCTGGACACACAGTAGGTCTACCTTCCTCCTCTGCATCATGTCAACCAACTCTACCTTTTCCTGTCATAGTTCCAACATTCAACATCCCTACTCTCAGTTCTATACTGTTGGTGCTCCTCTTCTCTTTCTTCGTGTGAACGCACTTTCCTCCTCTCCTTTCTTCGACCAACAGTAGTCCAAGTTCCACCGGCGCCCTGTAGGTCAACAGCGCCGATGGCGGTCGTCGTGAACCCGGGCCTCGACCGATCCGGTATGGAAATCATAGGTTTGATTCGCATCTTTGATTTGGCAAAAGTTTTACGCGGGATGCCCTTCCTGACGCAACCCTCTGTATTTATCCAGGCTTGGGACCAGCACAATAAGACACTGGCTTGTGCCCCCTTGCGGCTACATTAAATAACAATTAAAGAAGTAATATACATAATAAGAAATTTGCAATTCACAAATTTACACTGGCTAGACAGATTTACACTGCAATCTTGATTGTGTGTGTGTGTGTGTGTGTGTGTGTGTGTTTGTGTGTGTGTGTGTGTGTGTGTGTGTGTGTGTGTGTGTGTGGTCTACTGGCAGCTGTGCTGGTTGTAAAGTCCGACAGCTGCAGGAAGGAAAGACCTGCGATAGCATTCCTTCACACATTTAGGGTCTCTCCAGTGTTGTTTGAGTGCCCGGCAGGGGGTGGGAGTCATTCTCCATCATGGACTACAGCTTAGCCATTATCCTCCTCTCTCCCACCACTTCCACTGAGTCAAGGGGGCATCCAAGGACAGAGCTGGCCTTTTCAATCAGCCTGTCCAGTCTCTTCCTGTCAGCTGCTGTGACGCTGCTCCCCCAGCTGACCACCTCATAACAAATGGCTGACATGCGAGTGTCATAGAAGTCATCAGGGGTGCCCTCTGCACCCTAAAAGGCCACAATCTCCTGAGCAGAGGCTGCTCTGACACTTTTTGTAAAGTATATTTGTGTTGTGCATCCAGTCCAGTTTATTGTTCAGCTGAACACCCCGGTACTCATAAGATGACACTGCCTTGATGTCCATTCCCTGGATTTTCAGTGGTGTTCGTGTCGTTCCATAAGAAATTATGGTCAATCATAACGAACACGCTCTGCAGCATGTTTTTAATATATAAATACCCTTTTGCTGCCAGACATCCCTGACCCATCAATGGATGGACTCCACAAGCCATCTGAAGGTGTGCTTTGGAATGTAGTACAATAACATCAGCAAAGCCTGAACATCCTTTAGTTGTAAGGTCAGCCTTCCATGGATAGAACTTGTTTGTCCCGCATATCCCAAAGCTAGAATGGATTGAGGTCTGGGAAATTTGGAGGCCAAGACAACACCTTTAGCACATGGTTGAGCTCACAAAACCATTAATTCCATTGCTTTTTGGTCCAGAACTCCAGCTGCTTTCAGCGGTGGACAGAGGTCAACACAGGCACTCTGACAGGTCTGTGGCTCAGCAGCACTGCGTTCTCAGATCCGCTCTTATCTTACCTATTTCTCCTGCTTCCAACAAATGACTTCTACTGCAAAATGTTCTTGCTGTCTGATTTATCGACCTGCTGATAGGAGTCTTACAATAATACAATAATTTTCCAAATTAATATAAGCATAATCTAACTTTGACCATGGTTTATATTCTAAGTAATATGTGCTGTAATGTTATTTACAACATAGTTTTTAATAGTCAAACTGTTGAGCCAACAATTAAAATCCCACTTAAGGAAATGTCATTCTTGGATATCATCTACTCTTACTAATAGAATTGATCATTTCATATGAATAATTGTCCTGATGGTTCTAGACATCTGAAATTCAGTTTGGACATGTCAGTTTGAAATTCATTACTCATTGTAATTTTAGATTTCTAAATTACAATTAACACATACAAAAAATAATTATAACAGATAACATGTTCAAAATATACTGATCTTTGTTCAGCACCATTAATTATGTTAGTGTTATCTATAATATAAAATTCAATTTTAGATCTTTAAAATGGTGATATAACTGAGTTAGGGACATAATAGCAATATTGGACAAAATGATGAAGCAATTATGACATTTGAAATAAAATTTCTGAGCTGCACGGTGGCGTGGTGGGTAGGGCTGTCACCTCACAGCTAGAAGGTTCTGGGTTTGAATCTTGTCTGTAGGGACTTTGTATGTTCTCCCGTGCCTGTGTGGGTTCTCTCTGGGATCCAGAAACATGCAACTTAGGTAAATTAGTCTTTTCGAATTGTGCGTGAATGGTGGTTTGTCTTCCGTGTGGATCGCTGTCCACTGGCGTCGTGCTTGGAGTGTCCCCAGCCTCTTGCCTGTAAATCAGCTAGGATTAAACTCCAGTAAACCCCCGTGACCCACGAAAGTGGATTAAACAGTGACATGAATGAAATTACATTTCTGTTATTCACAATCCCTCTTTGAACATGTGGACATGGATGAATTTACCCACCAGATTTGTTCCCATAAAACTTAAAGTAAAGTTTAATTAATCATTTCCACTGAAACTAAATTACTAGTAGTCAGCTGTAATGATTAAATGTTAAATGGGTGAGTGGGTGAAGTGGGTGAATGCTGAGCGGGTGAATGAGGATTGTGTTGTGGAGCAGTGTTGTCAGTAGACAGGAAAGCGTTATTTAAACGTCTATTCACCATTTACAGAAGATCATTAGAGGCCTGCGACTTACAGAGATTTATCTTAATGTTCTCACTACAGTTGTTCAAAATAAGCTCATGTGGTTATGTGTCTCCTTATTTGGATGTCTGCTTGCATGTGAGTCACTGGGGATGCACAAACACCTGTTAATGGATAACAGCAAGCTAATAACATTTCCCATTAGGGGACCATGTGATTTTGAGGTCAGAAGAAGCATTGAATACCATACGTATTTTGTTATCATCTATTTTTCTTCTATCATGATTATTTTGATAAAGACATCAAATTACAACTTTACCAAACCAATTTTTTTTTTTTTTACAGTTCATTGGTAAGATTAGATCAGTATCCAAATATTCCTCACTGGCATTGAGTTAGTCTATCCTCTCCGTGCCATAAAAGGTCCTGAAGCATGGTCTCCTAAGCTCCAAGGGAGCATTAGAAATGTAATAATGAGGAGGCTGAAGACATCTTTTTATTTGCAGTAACTGCTTCTCCTTGGACGTGTTTGGACAACCAGGAAAATGGTAAGAACCAAATTACAAAGAAACTTCATATCCAAAATTGATAGTTGTAATATATTTAATCAACACAAGGTAATTACTGAAGTTTTGCTGTGCAGATTTAGGTAAATTAAATTGAATAGATGTTGCTAACTTCTAATATCAAATAATACAACCCCTTGATTCTATTTCAGGCCAGTCAGTTGACACAAGAGCACATCACAGAGTACAAAGGAGTTTTTGAGATGTTTGATGAAGAGGGTAATGGCGATGTGAAAACACAGGAGCTGGAGAGACTGATGAGTTTAATGGGAATCAATCCTACAAAGAGAGAGCTCAGCCAGATGGCCAAAGACGTGGACAAACATGGTGAATATAAGCCTGCAATGTAATCCCCTTATGGAAGCATCCTCTATTAAAGCTTAATAATGGTTATCCTGTTTGGCTTTTTAGCTGTAATGGCCCTCTGGCTTAGTTAGATTAAATTACAGTACTTTAGCTCTTAGACCTGTGATAGCATAAAACCATAACTTCAACTTTAAAATGAATGTTTACTAAAACTGTAAATAAACAACAAACCTGCCATACATCATATATTTAGTATGATCAATAATTTAATGGTTCCACTGTGACAGAAAGTTTTTGATTTATTTTAAAAACCATTAGTTTTGTAGCTGACTTTGTAATTAGACATGGATTTAAGACTAATAAATTTAATGCATAAAACAATATCGTGCTTCATGTATGTACAGTACAGTATTAAGTAAAATATAATCTGTTTGACTGCAGGTTGCTGAACCAGCCGCTAGGTGTCAGTGTTGCACTATGTTTGAACTGGATACTTTGCATTTTCGATTGACTATAAAGGTGTGGAAGCAGAAAAGGATATTGCCCAGATATTCTAGTGTTATACTAGATTGTACTACATCATTACTAAATAAATAAAGAGATTTTTCTAAATTACTCTAATTTACTAGATTATCTCTAAAAGTCCCAAGATCACTAAATTACAGATTTATTACAGTAGTTATATTTATATTATGCTTACATATATATATATATATATATGTGTGTAAGGATAGGAAATAAAAGTCACCATGTGGCACACAAGCAATGGTGAATGTTTAAATGGGCTATCTTTGTGACATTTCAGGTAAAGGCATATTTAACTGTGAGAGCTTTCTGGGTCTGATGGCATTGTACCATGAAAGAACCAAGAACCAGGATGCCGAACTCAGAGCTGCCTTTAAAGTTTTCGACAAAGAAGCCAAGGGATACATCGACTGGAACACGCTCAAGTAAGAATGAGTGATATAAAAAGAAAAGCACAGTTAATATTGAAAATTTGAATTCTCGTAATTTAATCAACTTTACTTTGGAAAGTGTCGCGCCATTCTCTATGACAATTAACAATTATGCTTCCCAAGTGTTATCCAGATAAATAAAATAAGAAAACTCAGTAAACATGAAAAAATCCACCAGTATACATATGTTTACACTAGCTTGCTATTTTTTTCAGGTATGTCCTGATGAATGCTGGAGAACCTCTGAATGAGATAGAGGCAGAGCAAATGATGAAGGAAGCAGATAGAGATGGAGATGGAACAATTGATTACGAAGGTATGAATGTATTTTCATCCTCTAATTTACTAGCAATACCCTTGAAAAACCTTCAGAGTTAAAGCCTGTTTCCTAAAAAAATTTCAGATCGATTCTAGGACTCTATCCTATCAACTATTGTTTTTTATTGAATGTATTATCATACTAATAAAAAAACACTCGGAGAATACACTTGTCCAAACAGACAAGTGTATTAAAAATTACTTTACCTAGAAACAAAGTGGACAATCATAAATAAATTGTATAAATATTGTGTTTTAACTGCTGATTTGAAATCTTTCAGAATTTGTTGCCATGATGACGGGGAACTTGTTCAAAATGAGCTGAAGACCTTGTGGATATTTGGCAGCAACTGTGAATGTGTTCCAATTATACGACAGCACGATGCCGCTTCTGAATCCTATTTCATATTCTACAAATAGAAATATGTACTCTCAAAGATTTGTGTGATTTGCAAGCGCAAATTTTTAACATTAAAGTGAAAAAAAAAGATCCAGTGATTTTTCAGTTATTTATTCTGTATCTCTTGTAAGTGCATGCTGTTGATGAATAGACAGACAAGACATCATAGGGTTAATGTCCTCAGACCTGCCACCCGGATGCAGTCATTCAGAAGGGCTCTGACAGCATCTGGTGTGCAGAGCCATTAAATCCCATTCTCACCCCTGCAAAGCCAAACAGACAGCTGAGTGAGCCAACCGCATTTGTCATCTTGAAGCCATTAGACCAATTGTAGGCTGAAGAGGGAGGGAGCTCACTGTACTGATCTCCATTTGCAGCATCCTAAAGCAGGTTCTGTTGTGTGAAATACAAGAAAGGGCAAGGCAAGGGGAGTACATCCTCGCTGGTGATCTGAGAACGAGAAGGGGGATCTCTTGGAGCCTGTCGGTCTAGAGTTGCGTTTCTGTGTTTCCATCTTCAGAGAAAATGGCTGTTTTTTCAATGTAAACAGCAGGAACAGTACCTGCATTGCTTAAAGGGGCAACAGAAGAGGAGGAGAAGGAGGAGGGGCAGCTGCTAAAGGAAATGTTGCCTCTTCCAATGAAACAAGCCCTTCTCTAGCCAGCCCCGGCCTGCAAGCTCTCCCCTGAAGTCATGTATGTTGTATGTAAAGGTATGTATGCTTCTCTAATCTGAGAGGACACCTCAAGCTGGTCACATTGGCAGGATTACTGGATCAGCTTACTGACCTGGACAGCTGAGATAGAGTGCATCTCAACTAAAAGGAACATGTTGTGTCAGTAACAAACAGAAATGAGACCATAAGTACATTGAAACATGTTAAACACTGCAGGCTTTTTCTCTGTTGTAGTGGCTTGTTAACTAGACAAACAGCAATGGCTGAATCCAGCTTTGCTTTTCATTGGTTGTTTGCTTCAGCTGCACATGTTCCTCATTAAGAGGACAAGCTGACAGGATGCACTACGGCGAGAGGAATGGATCATGTGTCTATTTTCACTCCCTTCCTCTGTCATCGTGTAACACTCCTTTAAAATGAAAAGCATGTTCATGGTTAAACAGGGAGAAGAGATCAAGAAGGTGGAGGATTTTAAGTACTTAAGGTCAACAGTCCAGAGCAATGGAGAGTGTGGAAAAGAGGTGAAGAAGCGTGTCCAGGCAGGATGGAACGGGTGGAGGAAAGTGTCAGGTGTGATGTGTGATGGAAGAGTTCCAGCTAAAATGAAAGGAAAGGTGTACAAAACTGTGGTGAGACCAGCAATGTTGTTTGGTCTAGAGACAGTGTCACTGAGGAAAAGACAGGAGACAGAGCTGGAGGTAGCAGAGATGAAGATGCTGAGGTTCTCTTTGGGAGTGACCAGGATGGATAGGATCAGGAATGAGTACATCAGAGGGACAGCACACGTTAGAGGTTTTGGAGATAAAGTCAGAGAGGCCAGACTGAGATGGTTTGGACATGTCCAGAGGAGAGATAGTGAATATATTGGTAGAAGGATGCTGAGTTTTGAACTGCCAGGCAGGAGGCCTAGAGGAAGACCAAAGAGGAGGTTTATGGATGTAGTGAAAACAGGACATGAAGGTTGTTGGTGTGAGAGAAGAGGATACAGACAACAGGGTTAGATGGAGGCAACTGATTCACTGTGGCGACCCCTGAAGGGAAAAGCTGAAAGGAAAAGAAGAAGAGATGTTCATGGTTTAAAACTTCTCATGTATTTAGGTCTGTAGGATAGATTGCTGTTCATGCTCAAGGGCTTACAGTGTGTAAACGTGACAGCTAGTTGTGCCACCTTTGCAACAACATTTGCAACCAACACTTCAGATCACAGGTGACACGGTGGCGCAGTGGTTAGCGCTGCTGCCTCACAACACGGCGGACCCGGGTTTGAGTCCCACTCTGTGCGGAGTTCGCATGCTCTCCCCTTGTCTGCGTGGGTTCTCTCTGGGTTCTCCGGCTTCCTCCCACCTCCAAAAGCATGCGCTTGATTGGCCGTTCCAATTTGCCCATAGGAATGAGTGTGTGTGTGCAGAGTGTGTGGTTGTATGCCTTTGTGTGTGGCTCCGCGGTGCACTGGCGTCGTGCCCGGAGTGTCCCCCGCCTCACGCCCTATGCCGCTGAGATAGGCTCCGGCTCCCCGTGACCTGCTGCGGCGGATACAGGGGTGGTAATCTGAAGATGACTGACTGACTTCAGATCACTGGCTGATATTGATGTCATGGAATCTTCTGGTATTGAAGGATATGAACATGAACATGAAAGTTAATTGATCAAGTCTCACCATAGCATCTCATTGTGGTTCAGGGCCAGACATCGACAAGGCCAAGGCCAAAATTTTAATCTTATTCATTTGGAGCCATTAGAGGTGGACTTACTTTTGTGCTTGGGATCTTTGTTTTGCTACATAATCTAGGTGTTCTTCAGCCTGAGCTCATGAACTGATGAAATAAGATCCCTTAAAGCTCTTCTGGTAGAGAGAAAAGTCAGTTTTGTTCTGTTAGGGAGATATCCTGGTTCTGAAGCAGTCAAGCAGTTACATTTACTGAGGGCAAAGAGACCTATAGTCACTTAAATGGTTTCTTTCAATATTTCCTGATTTCTCAATTGAGTCTTTGCCATCTTTCTGGAGTATTTTAGAAGGCTGGCCACTTTTGTATCCAAAGCTTTAGAAATAGCTTTGTAGGCTTTTCTAAGACTGGTGTCTTTCAATGACTTTCCTCATCTCTTCTGGGATCAACTTTAATTTCAGTGTGCTACTAGAAAACCTGCTTTTTTGTGTGTAGTTTCTAATGGGGAAAATAACGTCACACACTGTAGACATTGGATAACATTTTTGTCTCAATTATTATTTAAATTTTTTAGAACGTATTTGAAAACTTAAGTAAAATAAATTTGAAAATTCATGTTATATATGCAAAAAAGTTGAAGAAACCAGGAGGGGATCAATTTGTTTCCTCAGTACTGTATGGGTTAAAACCACTTTTGTTAATCATATACTGTTTTATCTGGGTTTTAGATTTCAATCTCCTGCTCCAGCAGACCTCAAACCAGAGGGAAGACACCTGTTTCAACCATGGGGCTCTATAGACTATAGGTGGTACAACAATATCCACACAGATTAAGAACCAAGCCCAAACGTCCCTAAATCTGACCATGGCTACAACTGCAGCAAGGACAACAAGTTTTCTCTCCACATCTGCCACCACCACTGCGATGCCCTTCGTCTCGATGGGCTCGAGGGCAAGAGACAACGTCACCTCCAGGACAACATTAATGACTGTTACTATAACAACAAACGAGACCGGTTTCAATGCCACCACGTTTCCACAGACAGTGATTGAGGGCTCAGGGATGGGAATGGTGCTCTTACCATTTGGCATCATTACTATCATCGGCCTAGCAGTGGTAATTGTAAGTACTGCATTTTATAAATTTGAAGGGATGGTCTGTCATATTCACTGGCCTAAATCATATCCCTAAACAAGCCCTTTATACTGCATTTGCATGGGCAATAGTGCTTTTTTGATGGAGACTGGCATGTTGTGAAGTCGTGTTTCTACAGTAATCCTGAAGATGAACTTTTGCGTTTTCAGCAGCCACTTTAGATCAGGTGACCATGAGTGTTAAACCAGTTAAGAACTGCAGCTACACATCTATGTAATTAAATCCCACACTAAACATGTAAATATTGCCTAATGTCCATCCATCCATCCATCCATCTTCCACCGCTTAGCCGGAATCGGCAGCAGCTTCAACAGGGAGCCCCAAACTTCCTTTTCCCTGGCCACACCCACCAGCTCTGATTGGGGGATCCCAAGGCGTTCCCAGGCCAGTGTTGAGATGTAATCCCTCCACCTGGTCCTGGGTCTGCCCCGAGGTCTCCTCCCAGCTGGACGTGCCAGAAACACCTCCCTAGGGAGGCGCCCCGGAGGCATTTGCACCAGATGCCCAAACCACCTTAACTGACTCCTTTCCATGCGAAGGAACAGCAGCTCTACTCTGAGACCCTCGCAAACAACAGTGTGTCTCACCTTATCTCTAAGGGAGACACCAGCTATCTGCCTGAGAAAGCCCATTTCAGCCGCTTGTATTGGCGATCTCGTTCTTTCGGTCATGACCCATCACTCATGACCATAGGTGAGATGAGGAACGAAGATTGAACGGTAGATGGAGAGCTTTGCCTCTTGGCTTTGCTCCGTCTTTGTGACAACTGTGCGGTAAAGCGACTGCAATACCACTCCTGCTGCCCCAATTCCCTGTTCAATCTCACGCTCCATTGTTCAGAACCCCAAGATACTTAAACAGAACCCCAAGATACTTAAACTCCTTCACTTGTGGAAGGACCTCATCACCCACTCGGAGACAGCAGTCCACCGGTTTCCTGCTGAGGACCATGGCCTCAGATTTGGAGGTGCTAATTCTCATCCCCGCCGCTTCACACTCGGCTGCAAACCAGACCAGTAAGTGCTGCAGGTCACAGGCCGATGACGCAAACAGGACCACATCATCTGCAAAAAGCAGCGATGCAATCCTCAGGCCACCAAACTGTAAACCCTCCTCACCATGACTATGCCTCGATATCCTGTCCATGAAAATCACGAACATAACTGGTGATAAAGTGCAGCCCTGGTGAAGGCCAACAGCTATTCGGAACAAGTCCTACTTACTGCCGAGAACCCAAACGTAGGGATTGGATGGCGCTGAGGAGAGGCCCCCTCAACCCATACTCCCGCAGAACCTCCCACAGTATATCCCTGGGGACTTGATTGTACGCCTTCTCCGAGTCTACAAAACACATGTAGACATGATGGGCATACAAGCCCCCTCTAGGATCCCTGCGAGAGTAAAGAGCTGGTCCATTGTTCCTCGACCAGGACGGAACCCACATTGTTCCTCCTCAATCTGAGGCTCGACAATCGGCCAGACCCTCCTTTCCAGCACCTTGGAGTAAACTTTCCCAGGGAGGCTGAGGAGTGTGATGCCCCTGTAGTTGGCACAGACCCTCTGGTCCTCCTTTTTAAAAAGAGGAACCACGACCCCAGCCTGCCAGTCTTTCGGCACTGTCCCCACTTACACGCAATGTTAGGGAGGTGTTTCATACATGACAGCCCAGCCCAGAGCCTTCAGCATTTCCGGGCGAATCTCATCAACACTGAGTCTTGCCACCGTGAAGTTGTTTAACTACCTCGGTGACTTCGCCCTGAGAGATTGACTCGATTCCCCCATCATCCTCTAGCTCTGCCTCTGCAACAGAGGACGGGTCAATTGGGGTTGTTGGATTTAGGAGTTCCTCAAAGTGTTCCTTCCACCGACCGACAACCTCCTCAGTAGAGGTAAACAGTGTCCCATCCTTGCCATATAAAGCTTGGATGGTCCCCCGTTTCCCCCTCCTGAGGTGTCGGACAGTCCTCCAGAACAACTTTGGTGCTGTCCGATAGTCCTTCTCCATGGCCTCTCCAAACTCCTCCCACACCCTCTGTTTTGCCTCCATCACAGCCGAGGCTGCAGTCCTTTTGGCCTGTCGGTACCCTGCAACTGCTTTAGGAGTCCCCAGGGACAACATGCCCCTGAAGGCCTCCTTCTTCAGTCAAGATGGCTTCCCTGACCACTGGGGTCCACCACGGTGTTCGAGGGTTACCGCCCCTTGAGGCACCCAAGACCTTGAGACCACAGCTCTCAGCTGCAGTTTCAGCAATGGAAGCTTTGAACATCTGACCTAATGTGTCCTCCCCATATTTTAACATGTGAATACGAACAGAGGATTGACAAACTAATATTCTTTTAACCTGAATCATGTAGTTTGGACAAATTACTTCTGTCAATAACACTTTTCTTATTTTTATCTGTCAATCCTAGATGTTGTATATTCGGAAACGAAAGCGGTAAGCTCTTAAAGGTTTTATCTACTGAATCTCAAAATGTATTACCTGTCAAGTAATTTGCAAGGGTTTTGGAGATTTAGCATCACTACAGCATCAAGTAAGGCAGTAGCAGCAGTTTTGTGTCAATGTCTAGCAAAGGGGCTCTGTTTCCAAGTTTAATTTATAGTTTAATTTGTATTGTATTGTTGTAGTTTGTAAGACATTCCCTCTCATAAATGAAGCATTAGTCTTTCCCAGTCTCTTCCATCCACTGTGTAAAATCTGAAGCAATAGGCTACATGAATTTTGAATAGAGGTGTCACTTGGAGGGGGTTCGTGGCAAGCAAACCTGGAGACTGATCTTCACCTCTCATCCTACAGATTGGAGAAGCTGAGGCATCAGCTCATGCCCATGTACAACTTTGACCCGGCAGAGGAACAAGATGACCTGCTGGAACAGGAGTTATTGGACCATGGGCGAGATGGCAGTCTCACTGGTCCCAATGCCAAGGTATGCTGGAAGGGATTTATTCATTTATGTTTCCAACAGAAGAAATTAGATTTTTCAACCATGTAATTATATTTGCGGGGGCGGCACGGTGGCGCAGTGGTTAGCGCTGCCGCCTCACAACACGGCGGACCCGGGTTCGAGTCCCGCTCTGTGCGGAGTTCGCATGCTCTCCCCGTGTCTGCGTGGGTTCTCCGGCTTCCTCCCACCCCCAAAAGCATGCGCTTCAGGTTGATTGGCCGGTCCCAAATTGGCCGTAGGAGTGTGTGTGTGTGTGAATGATTGTTTGTTTCTATGTGGCTCCGCGGTACACTGGCGTCATGCCCGGAGTGTCCCCCGCCTCACGCCCTGAGACTGCCGGGATAGGCACTGGCTCCCCCGCGACCTGCGTTAGCGGATTAAGTGGGTTGGAAGATGAATGAATGAATTATATTTGAATTAATAAGGAGATTTGAGCAGCTGTTTAGAATGTTTGAGAAACATGCCTGGAAACATGCTTCAGTTCATAGTTATGAAACCGATGAAGTGATATTCACAATGGTTGTTCAATTCTTTTTATCAACTCTCATAATTTATCTGTTTTCTTTTATTCCTTAAAGTGTTGACAATGGCATAATGGTAAAAGGTAACATGGTAAAGTATCTTCGTGTGGCTTTTGAACCATCTCTAAACCTGTTTTTCCCACACAACCCTCCTTCTTTCAAAGCTTTAGTATTTGAAGCAAAAAAGTACATTAGAAATTTAAAATGTATTGTTGTATCATTAACTTTCTAATACAGGTTACAAAAACACATTTTACCCTAGTGTTTTCCTTTTTCATTCCTTTTTCTGCTCCTTCAACTTAAAACTTCAACAGCAAATATTTTAGGCCTTTGCATTCAGGATCTTATGAATGTGGCCTGTACTAACAACACAATTTATCTGGTTTTAGTATTAAATCATGTTCTGCAAGTCCATGTTTTGTAAGTTACCAATTAGTCATATCAATTATGAAGCAGTAACTCACTGTCTCTTCTGAAGCTGCAGTCACGCTGTTATCTCATTCTCCTCTACAGACTCTCACAACCTCCCAGGGCACCATGCAGAGGCCCAGTCGCCTGGTCTTCACAGATGTAGCCAAAGCTCTCAATGCTTAGAAGCTCTCTTCCATCAGTTGCTTCAGTTCGCTGCTGGTTTCATTGATACACAGACTGTCACTCAGGAGGGGAGGCAAACGGACAACTTAACAACTTTTGTGAACAATCGGTACTCGGGTGAACAATTTCATCAGTTAAACACATTAAATAGCAGTGGTGTATCAACAAAGAAAAAAACCCCCACAGGGTGCATGTAAGATAAAGGTGCATTATGTATGATCCTTCACTGTAAACATATGATACACCAATGGAGTGTGATGCAGTTTTATTTTAACTATCATTGCTGTTCAAATGTTTGGTAGCCTGGCAGTGAAGTTCAAAGCTTCAATATCTATTTCCATGTTCATTAAGAAAGAGGTGTAAATCTGTTTTGTGTCTCCACGAAGCTTAAACACTGGATGTGTTGCCATTGTTGAGTGAAATCACCCATCACTACTTTATTTTTTTTCTTTATTGACCAATGGAGGATTTTTGTTTTCTGTCTGTACACATTAAAACTATTAAAAACAACTGAAACACATGGGTTATGAAGCATAAATGCGACAAATGAAAGGTGACAGGTGTGATACTTTATTGATAAGCGATAAAGAAGCAGAATAACACAAATCACAAAGAAAAGAATCATAACAAAATATATATCACAGGTTTGTGAGTTGTATTAATGAAGTGGATAAGGACACATCAATAACATAACTACAAAATGGTGTTAAAAGTAAATGCATACATGATGATTTCTCAAGTTACACTTCAACTTTTCAACAGCTGAAAGTTGGATCAAGTACGGTATGTAACTATATAACTATCAGTAAAATCACAAAACATTGTCCCCATATAGAGTAAATATCCAAACACAGCTCATGTAAAATAGCAAACATTGACTCCGCTGTAGTAAAATGAATAGGCACCCTTCAGTCTGACTTCCATTCATTATGGTGACATGAATGTAGTGAGATGAGATGAGAGGACTACAACAGTACTGGTTTGACAGTTATTCTAAGATTTCATGATCCATATCGCCTGCAGGTCGGACGAACATGGCTAACCTACGGTGTCCTCAGAGACATCCCAGGTCAGTTAGTATTTAGAGGTAGTCCAGAGGGCAAAACATTTCAGTCAATGCAGTTGAACAAGACAATATACCTGTACGTAAATTAAGATCCCCCGGCAGCAACTCAACCAACATTGCTGAAATCCATCAAATACTGGAATACAACACATCAGTGTTAAAAAAAAAACAAGACTCATGTGACTACAACACGTAAAACACCATTTTCTGGATGGTAATATTCAAGTCATTTAAAAAAAACTATGGAGGTGTACGTGATTACAAAGGTAGAACTGTAGAGAGGTCTGGGATTGTCAGTTTAAAATGACAGTTCACTTGCGATCAAATTATCCCTTTTAGTGCAGAAACATTTCAAGTTCTTTTTTTTTTTCCTAAAAATTGGTTTGAAGTCTCATATTCTTTGATTTTTAAGATATATTACTTAAAAATTATCTCCATGAAAACCAAGACATCAATAGCAATAGTACTTCATAGGTATCTTGATTAATCAATTTGTTATTTTTGATTTTTTGAAGATAAAATTAGTTAGTGAAGACCATTTATCTTGCAGACAAATAGGAGGAGAACCACAAACCCATTCCTGACCTATTTTTTTTGTATTGATGTGCAACAGGAAGGAAGGGACATCTTCAATTCTGACAAACTAAAACAATCTGTCAGCATATCTCGGTACCCCCCAATGAAAGGGAGGAGAAAGGTTTTTTCTGGAAATTTAGGTGAACTGAAATACAAAGTAAGCTAATAAAATTTGTGGGAAGAGAAACTTGTCCAACTTGGTACGGCCAAAACCACTGGTGGCTAAACAGATGGCTACCCAGCATACCGCAGTTTAAAGGCCTTTTTGCCAAATCTGACTTACCAGCTCAGTAAGCAGGCAGGCGTGCTAGCACAGCTAACTGAGCAAGTGGATAATGTCTAGTAGCAGCTTCAATGAGTTATTAAAGCGATCCATTAGCAAACTATAAACCACCATGATCCTGGACTCCCAGCCGCTAAACCAGCTTAGTAACTTCTGAATATCTGTCCAATTTGACATCAAGCTGAAGCAATACAGTTTCAGCAGCGGTTTGAAATTAGCTGCAAGTCTGTAGTTTTGATATCTCAAAGTGAATTCTGCCCTAAAGATTTCAGCACACATGTAGGATCTTACATAGGTGTCATTGTGTTATTTTTTTTTTTAGAATTATAGGCATTAGTCATGAAATAAGAAACAAAAGTCTTGTAACTGCACCCAATCCACATTGGTACAGAATCCCTTTAAAACCATGAACCAGACGACGATCTGGATCACAACTAGGATCTTGTATGTTCCTTGGACCACATCCTACCTCTCCAAATTAATCTCATCAAGTTCTGCCAAGGACTATTTGAATAATCCTTGTTATCAACAAAACAATTCCTCCTTATTGTTGTCCAAGTTATAACTAGTAGTTTAACTAAACATTCCAATCAAGCAGCATCCTTCTAAATGCTCAGTGGTTGAAAGTTTTACATTGATACTTACGAAGAAAACCATAAGATTTAATTAAAAAATAACAATGAAAAATGCATTTATTGTTACATTGAGGAACATATGGATAGGATCTTAAGTTTACAATTTTTTTTTATTTATTTCAGCTTTTAAATGTTAGTTACACATCTCTACAAAAGTTAAGTCAGTTTTTGTGCATTTTCTATGATAAAAAAAAGTTCCAAACAACAAATCAAGGTACTTAATTCCTCTGGCTACTTTTTTAGTTTGCAAATCAAAAACAAATTTACTGATGCTAATTGCAGTATTAATTGTCCAATAATTATCTGGAAATTTTAATGTACTACAAGGAAACCATGGTGATGATGTCTTGTTTTCCATAATTGTCATGTATTTCACCACTGAGGGGTTATATGCTGCCTTTTTTATACAAATCACATGAATTCAAAAGGTGTCACACATACAATATACAGTGTAAGAATCAAAAAATACATGATATAATAAAAATGAGAAGAGTAAGCAACCCAAGAAAATAAGTATTTCATAATGAACTACACCCTAATAAGCAAGTATTTCATGGAGTTTTTGTTAACTATTGGCTGCATTTATTTCCCAGAAAAAAAATCTCACTTTAAACAAAAGCCTACAGTTTGTATTTTTTTAAGTCAATGATGCTTTAATTTGTACACTGATATTAAAAACCCCTGATGGAGTGTACTGTTTCCTCCTGTATGTTGTAGGTAGGCCTGAAAACCTTTCACCTATCCGTAATGTATATGCACACGAATGCACGTGTTTATACAGTAAATGTATAAGTCTATGTTGAGGAAGAAGAAAATAACTTTGCTGGTTACTGAGGTAGAATGAGAGAAACTGAGGGCAACTGAGGTTTAAATGAGGTCTTTGTGTCAAGGCATACTGGTAATGTCAAATACACATCAGAAATGCACAACAAACACAGCACAATAATTATTACTGAGTAGACTGACAACATGTTCCTGAATAGTTCTGTACCTGAGGTTTCAATAAGGTGTAAAAGAACTGTAATAGCAAAATCCTGAGTGTGGTAAAATGACATGTCAACACTGTTGTTGACTGAAGAACATGTGAAGGAATTCATCCAAAATGAGACATCCATTGAAACCTTTGGGTGTCTTTTTCTTAAAACAGCTGCTGGTTGGAAGGGGAAAAATATTTCATTTTGGAATAAAAACCTGTCACATTTACTTTCATAAAAATGACTTCAAAGCACCATGTTTACGTTGTATAACTGTTAAAAATGTTACTGTCTTGCTCCCATTTCATATGAGGATTCACCATCCTTGATTTAGAAACATGATTCAATAAAACATTTAGTTTGTTTCCTTTTTTCTTAAAACCCTATCACAATTTAGCTCATGACCCCCCCACCCCACCCCCACAGAGATACCCACATACATTCAGGAAACTACAAATCCTCAGATATTAAATGGTGGGCCCTTTTAGGACTTGGCAATCCTGCCTAAAATTAGATGAGAAGAATGATACAACAAAAGGTTAGCTTAGCATAGCATTAAGACAGGAAACAGTTACCTACCACCATCTCAAAACCTCAAAACTGCACATGACAAAAGATAAAAAATTATTTTTTTACTCTTTGGTTTGTGCATGGATTTAACCATCAACGCATCAGTTGGTGAGGTTGTGAGAAGCTCCTGATGGATTTTGTTAACATTAAAGAACCCAAGTTAGCCGTTTAACCATTTTCAAGTCTACCTGTTAAGCATCACTAACCAGCTGCTGGCACAAGGTCGATATTTACTGAGCAGAAGAGTTGTATCAGCCTTCCCTTCTAAGTCTGGGTAGGAAAGCAAAGTGTGTTTCAAAAACATGCATAGACACTTGATAAAAGTCAGATCTAGTGATCAAATTTCGAACAGTCCATTCACCACACTTTCATGGTGAATCATTAAACCAGAATACAACATAAGATTGGGAGAAGACACCAATGTCTGTCGTGATGTGTGTGCGCGCTCCTGAATCCCCATCACTGATAGGAGTTGGACTGAACCGCTGTTTGTCTGAGGCCAAACCTTGAGGTAGGTTGAGGTTATCCTATCTACTCCCCTTCCTCCTGTGCTGGAACCTGAGATGTAGAGGGCTCAAGCTGTGAGGGACCCTCTTCAGCAACTTCTGAGGGGCCCTGAAAGAGCAAGGGACAAAAGTTGCTGTCATTTTGTCTGCTATGGTCTGGTCTGCTTCAGTCTAAAGACTGAATCCTGTGCAAGAAGTAATCTAAACTAGAGTGAGACCTAGACTATTAGAATGAGTGTTAAAATTTCATTAAGTAATTGCATGCAGTGAGGCAGGTCCAGCTGTCAGACCTAGAAATGTGAGGAAGACGACGGTTATGCCAGGAAACCAAGAAGACAGACGAAGAGAGCAGTTAGATCAAGTTTCCCCTCTCGACATTGACTCATTCTTCCCCTTTGTGTATATGTGTGTGTGTGTCTGAGAAAGGGAATCTGTCTCAATGGTTTCAGTTCTTGAAGCATTTCTGACAAACTGTTCAGTCTAGAGGATGCGATAAGGCACACAAGAGGCATGAAAGAATCTGCCTGCTTAGAGTGAAAATTTTTTTGCAATGCTTTCATTCGAAAAACGAACAAGTAGCTAAAGATACCAAATAGTTCAAAGACACAGGTCATACATCCACCAGAACTGGAGGCCCAAAGGAGTCTTGAGGTGTTCTGAGTTAATTTAACACCACTAGGCACTTTTCATACTCTTATGTTTGCAGTAAGCACGAGGGACAAGTACAATTTTATCTGTGTTATATTTGTCTGACAGGAACACAAAGCACTGAGAATCCAAGCTGTATTGAAATGCCATGTGGTATACTCTTATTCAACATCTTATTTGTTGACTGAAGTTTATAACCGATCTTGAACCACGATACAGAACAAACAACATTGATGAGAAGGCCATGAGGCCATCTCTTCAAATCAGCACTTCTTCTGCCACTCCTGTATCACTGTGGTGACTGAAATTAGTCAAAAGGTAAAACTGCAACACAAAATGAGATTTCTGTTCAACTGAAAAAGGAGTTTCATTCCACCATGGTCATGAACGCAAACTCATTTAGAAAAGTAATACTAATTGGTGAAATGTAATTTGGCTTATCTGCTATGGGTGAGAATTAAAATGAAGGGTTGTGATAAAGGTAATATGGGATTTAAACATTCTGGTCAAACCAGCATCTCGTTCTCTTTAGATTTTAAGATATTTGTTCAAAATTTCCCCTGAAAGTCATTTTGTAGAATTCAACATGAAACAGTCTTTGGTATTAATTCTACACTGACCTTATTTCAAACTTTTTTCATGTACATTTCGAATGTCTTTTGTAATGGCAATGTTTATGACTTTATAGTGCAACTGCTACAGAACTGTTCCCATCACAATACAGGAAACAAAGTAAAGATCAAATAAGTTAAAATAAGTCAAACAGGTGTTCGGTTGAGGGAACCTGTGGCTCAAGATGCTACATCAAAACAAAACCAGACCACCTTATTAGCGAATAATGTTTCATTTTCCTCACCTGTTTCTCTTCTTTTACTTCTTGAACTACTTTCTGAGGCTGTGGAAAGATGGAACACAATTTGATATACATAAAGACAAAAAGTTGCCCGCAAGGACTGGACAGTTGCCGCTGACACCTTGGAGGCTTGAAACGTTAAATCCATGATGTCTAACTGTCAGCGATTGCTCCATACCCATTTCCTTGGTCGCCCGCGACGTCGTCTCTCCCCAACAGGCTCTACTTTCTGAAAAAAAAAAGAAAAAAAGAAAGGTTAAGGGAGGTTTTAGATTTTTATCTTATAGGGTTTCATCTGTTTTCACTTTTTCGACACTAACAGCATACATTTAGTGAGAAACATTTCTCAGGAGCTTCAGAGGAGCTTCTGTACTCTAAAATAACTAACTGAAAAGATGGTCAGAAATATTTTATTTTAATTTTGAAACATAAGCAGCATAAATAATTTGTGTCAATAATGGCAACAAAGTACAGTCTTTAAACTGGAACATAAAAGTATTTTATTTAAGTCATCACTTAAAATACCACAAAATGCCTCCCTAAAACAAATAAACACACAAAAAAAACGAAAGGAAAGCCAATTCATTGTCGCCTACATGCAACAAATGTGCAGGTAGGTGCAGCAGATCATTTGGTAGGAAGAGCTGCCAACACAGACAGCACAACAATGTTCCCTCATGACACAACAGCTCACTGGAAATCAATCAGCTATACAACATTATTCAGAATCATAGGTGGGTGTATGCTGGCACTAGTGTACACCTAGATGGCACATGAAAACTTTACCTAAAAATTATCTTTATGTAATGTGGTATTAGTTATTTTGGGATGTTTTTAATGGACTGAAAATTTGATCCCACTGAAAAGAATGATCTTGAAGTCGCTGCCTTTTAGCAACATAATAGAAGGAGTACTTCTACACTCATCAGTACTGATTCAAGTGAGTCCTTTTTTACTTCTATTCAATTTCATTGTGCAGAAAGTCAAAACACTGATGCCCAGTTTGGTCAAACTTTTTTTCTACTTGTAAATGCACAAACATTTTGAACTACACACCTGAGGACATCATTTTTGAAAATATGAAAGTGAAACTTTATTTTCTTCTTGCTTGTTGTACAACTTCAACTGCGAAGTCGTCTAGGAGACACGTCTATGCTGCAGATGAGTCCATCAAGTGGCTGCACTCAGATTGAGGTTTGGCATCATAATGCTGGGATAACAATGGGTGGCCCGAGAACACAACAAAATGATTTCCGACAACAATTTGAAATTTGGAGTCTTCAGACAACAGCCCATTTCTCCACATGGGGTCAGTCCAGAAAAGTTAGCTGGATGTTCGGGGTCTGTGACTTTGAGATGTTCAGTCAGACTGAAGTACAATATTCATTTTCATTCTCCTCAAACATAATTCAACACACCAAGATAGCAAACTCTCTGACCTGCAACAATTTTCCCCACCAACACCACACAACCATCTACAGCCTCTAGTTAGGGGTTTGTGAAGTTTGGTCATCACTAACCAATACCTCTACGTAAACATTCTGTGTCTGCAGGGAGGGGTTCAGGATGGGGCAAAGAACACAAAACCAAACTATCTTATGTTCTGCTGTTGTGATGACAAAGATTTGCAGTGACAAATTTTGTTTACTCTCAACGGGTTTTCAAAAAATTCCTAAGCCAATTTAATAAGTCAATTTATTCAATCATGTTTTTTTATAATTAGTTTAAATCCTTGCTAACAATGTGTAGAGATTTCTCAAGACTGTATGAATCTCTGTATGACATTATGGGCTGTAGATGGTAAGTGTATTTAACATTCTTCAACAGTTGGACTTTTTGTACACACAAACATTATCATCATGTCTTCACCAGTTCAATTACTTTTTACCTGTGGAATTATTTGGAACATTTCACCTTTTTCCTAGTCTTTTATTGCTCCTGTCTAAGCCTGCTTTTAACACTGCAAGCATCAAATTAATAATAACCATATATATTTACTTCTACTAAATCAATGCCTTCTAATAAATCAGTGCCTTTGTACTGTTTTCTCTTGAGTATACAGTACTCCAAAACAGATTATCAAATTCTAACATTTTGATCACTTGTTTTACACAGAGTCCTAACAGTTTAGAATCAGAAATTAAAACTAATAGCACCATAGCGTACAACCGCTCCGTTGAAACCACAGGCTACATGTTCACCAAAGTATGTAAAGTGACTAACAATGTGTCAGTCTGTAGCACTTAACTGATATTGACAGCAATGTTTTATGCGCTATTGGCTGCATTTGTTAAGTACAATAGTTCTGAAAAATGTTACTTAAATTCTGTTCTGGTCACTTGTTTAAATTCCTAAACATAATTAAAAAGTAATTAGTCATTTCTTTTAAAGGAAGAAGTTCAGTCCAAACAAACTAATTTGTTCTTTCTCATACTTGATCAATTTTATTGATCAAACAACTGTTCTGATTTAAATCTAGAAAACTAAATATTGGCATTCTCCATCTCTGCAAATTAAAGGCAAGATATATCAAAATATTTTATGTCTTGGATACTCAGTTCCAACCTTCAGTGCAGTTCTGGGGCCTTTGTTCTTACTGCCTTTCGGTCGTCCTCTCGGTCGCTTTGGAATTGGTGGTCCGACAGGCTCCTGTGGAAAGATGTGGAGCTGATAACTAAGCAAAGAAAAACACCTTTTTTGCCAACCAGGAGACACAGACACATAATCAACTATCAAATCAAACTTATACTTAATGATTGTCCAGAAAGGACAGAGTTGAACATACTCATCTTTTAAAAGAAAGGTGTCCTCCTACCTGTAGCTGTTTCCGTGGTCGACCCCTGCCCCTCCGCTGAGGCTCAGGAGGTGACTGGCCAGTGCTCGCCTGCGTAGACGGCTCTTTGGTCCCACTGTTACTCATGCCTGTTTCTGTCCACCTGTGTCAGAGAGTGTGGGTATCAAACCATGGAGGAGCGGCCTTGAAGGATTTAAGAAAAGATCTGACTATCAGGAACAAAGAAAATACATGGATGCTTTTCAATGCCATCATCTTTGAAGAATTTTGGCGAAAAACCTCTATTATAAAAGGTAGAAAAAGTTTCTTGTGCAATTACCAATGGATAACTGAGAGTAAAGTAGGACTCTTCCAAGAGTAAGTGTGGGAACTGCTTATATATTGGCACCAGGTTCATCGGAACACAAACAGGGGTCTGGCAAAAGCAGGGAAACATGAGAGTGGTGTTCAGCGACTAAAAGTAGCACAGATATTCACAACTCAATCTTCCATCCAAAGACTACATCTAATGTACTGTATGCTCACTTTCCATCTGCACTCTGTAGGGCATTTCTGAATGAACGGGGTTGATGTGTGTTTTAGGTGTGTCTGTTGTAACTACAACATTTAGAGTGGAACTGGTGCAGTTGGGACAATCATTCTAAAGCACACAAAAAACTAAATATGGACAATGTCAAAAAAAAAAAAATCACTAAATTGTGGAGTTGATCACTGTCTGCAATCTTGAGTTTGCTTTGGTTGTTATTAACCAAATACACAATCAACAAAATAAATCAGCAAATGTTTTGTTTGATAATATATGTATGGGAAATATTTTCAGAAAATATACACTTTTTTTCCTGGATCTGATTTCCCAGTTTTGACAAGTTGCTCTAATGCGAAAGAAACCTGAAAACATCAAATGACAGAATCTTAAACATTATAAGAAAGCAAAAAATACTTTATGTTTTCTAGTCACCAAATTAGGCATCAATCAAATCTTTTTCTGCATGACTTTGTTGATTATTGTCTAAATAAAAAAATAGTTTAAAATGAGTTAGATTTTTCCAAATTTAAATTTGATTGTTTCCAAATGTCAAATGATTCAGTCCAATGAAATATTAAGGGAAGAACAGTGTATTTTAAAGTTGGAAGCCTCAGAGTGGTTGAAACAATCAATAATCAATAGAACAGTCACTTTGATTTCTGACAAAATTGATTGTTTCAGTCCTGATAACAGCAGCAGGCCTATGTTAGGCCCACTGCAAAATAACATTTTAAACTAAACAAGTTATTTTTGTTGTAACTTCTTAGAGAGTACTGAGTGTATTATTACCCCACTACAAAGTGAGGAGGGGAGGATGGAATAAGGCCTGTCAAAATGTCCATCATGTTTCATTTCCAGAACATAAATCAAAATGTGTTTAAATGTTTCTTAAGAGAATTGCTCTACACTAATAAGGTGGCAATATATGAAATTCAGAAATTCATGTAATTAAAATAAAAAAAATTCAATTACAATTTAAACTCATTCATAGTAGTGGGTCTCATTTATCATTCAATACTATCAGAGTTTAATCACAGCCTTCAAAACACAACCAAATACTAAAGTAGTGTGGTTTACTATGGGGACTTTACCCAGTAGCATTTATCTTGTTTCCATGGTTAAAATCATGCATTTAAAATCATTCTGAGTGGTCTGTATGTCAGATGAGGCTTTTAGGGTGGTTTACATCCAACATCGATGAACATTTTGTCACAAAACTTTCTAAACATTAACCAAATATGACGTGGGGATACCTTTTAATATTTATACACTTAATTCATTCATGTGTTTCATTTTTACTCGGATTTCACATTAAGTATTCAGATTGAATTTAATTGATCTCCTTTCGCAAGTGGGTATTTTTTTCTGGAGTTCTCCCTCAAAAAGCTGTGTAATATTATTGAAATTTTACAACGTGTTTACTAAATGTGTTCCATATAGCTGTGTGTGTTTCTCACACATGCAAAAAAAGCTGCAGTCACTAAGAACACAACTGAACTTGTGTCCGACAGTCTTGGGGTGAAATAGATCCATGGCGGTGATCCTAGGAGTATTAAATACTAGTTTGCTCAGGCCTAATCACCAGGCCTCTGTCTCTGGGGGTGCGGATCTGAAGTAGGAAGTTGGTGGTGTCCCGAGGTGGTCGTTGTCCACACCGTCTCTCTCCCTCTCTCCGTGGAATGATCGTGCCAAACACTAATTGCCAACACAGCCTATGAAACGGCCGCACCGAAGCAGGAAGTCAAGAGTAATCCGAGAAATCGATGTCTTAACCGAAACGATTTAAAAGCCAAACACGACGCACGGCGTCATTTAGAAAGTCATTTCTGATCCACACAAGGTTTCCTGCATGTCTTCTGCACACCATCCGATAAAAGTCGTCTTCGTTTTGCAGTGAAATGCGGGACTGAATGTACTTTTCTTTTTTTTCTTTTTTTCTTTTTTTGCATATGGGCGGCAATTGTGAGCATAAAAACACATTCTTGGAGAGCTTTTAAAAGACAGTCTGCCACACACTCCTGCAGCGAATCCGTCACTCCAAACCCATCCGACCACAGCCGAGGAACGAGCACATGTAAAACGCCAAAACAACAAGAGGCCACCAGTGTGAAACGCGTGTAAAGTCGGCGATCACTCCTCTGGATCCCATTGCTTCCATCACTTGCGCAATCGATCTTAAAGTGTGTTGGATTTTATTTTTTATTTTTTTTTAAAATTTCTTTTTATAGGGATAAACATGTTGGCCGAAGTGGAGAAACCGAGTGTCTGCAAAAACATTACCAAGGACAAAGGCGAGGAACACAGGTGCAAAAGCTCTTTTGAGAGCAGCTTGGATCTACACAGACTGGCCTTTACATACATGCATTCGGGCTCTGGGCTCCATGTTCGGGCTGAGGAGTCCCGCTCATGCGGGCAGCGCCGGACGCGCCAGCAGCGCGCAGCGGCTTCAACTTACCTTCAGTCGGTGCGCAGTTTTACCTGGAAGTTCACACAGTCGGCTCACTTTGTGCTCCTGCACAACTATGAAAATGTTAGTGTATCGACCGTCTCATTGGCTGGAATGAAAGGGTAATCTCTCTCTCCCTCCCTCTCTCTCTCTCTCTCTCCCTCCCCACCTCCTCCTCCTCTTCCTCCTCCTCCTCTAATCGGAAATGTGTGTGATCCCCCCAGACGTCCAGTCACGAATACCCCAGTTGCAGCATAATTGGGGGTTGTAGCTGAGCAGTATGCATTGCATACTTTCTCTATTAAAGCATGTTTCAAGGGGAAAAAAAAAAAAAAAAAAAAAAAAGGGGAGGGAAGGAGGGGTGAAGGAGTGGACCCCGCCCCGAACAGCTCACCGGACCACCCACTTAAGAGAGGCAGAGACAGGCAGGAGGTTAGAGGCTGGTTCCGGGGTTCCCAAAGTAAGGTCTGGGGGCTTGGAAGTTCCCCACACAAGAGGGGGAAAAAGTTTGCTCCAGCAGAAGCGATGGTGAGCTCAGACTGTCTAGACTGTATGGAGCGGGTTTCACTCTGTCCCTGCTGTTAGATCCACACCTACAGTGTGAGAGTCAGCCATAATAACACAGGACAGGAGACCCCCCCCCACACACACACACAACAGGGTCTGCAGGATGTGTATTACACATGGATAATGGTATAGAAATAATAGGATTGTAATAGTTAACAAAACTATGTTTAAAATGCTTCAAACAAGGAACAAAAATACACAAAAGTACATACTTATTCTAGTACAACACAACAAATAATTAAATAGTGGATAAATTGATTAAATAGATTAATTAAATAAGGAGATGCTTTCCAATAAAAAAAAAAAGTTATTTAAGAAGTGATTTACTAACGGATGAAAAACCCACCAACTTTATCGATAGGTCATTCCAGAGGCAGTTCTGTCACTCTTAGTTTTCAGACTAGATTTAAGGACATAGTAAATAAACGCCTACAGATCTCAAACCACACTGAAGTTAATGAGGATTAAACGGTTTTTAGTTTTCTGGTTACGCCAACGAGCTGCAAGTAAGGTTTATATATTCTGTGTGTGTGAGGAAATGTATTCAAAAGACATTAAATGTTTTTAAATACATTTTTTAAAAACATTTCTATTTTCAAACACTATTTGAAATATATTCTTATAAAGGGGAAACATAGTGTATGTAGAAGTAAGTACCCCAGTTTTTTTTCCTTGTAGGTTAGTGCTTTCCTTCACCTCTATTTAGCTGAATAATTCTAAAATATTTTCTTTCTTGAAGCCAATTTATAAACTTGCTGAAATTTGTACACGGAATGAATTATCTTGAATAAACATTCCAAGAATGCCAAATGCTGCATTGTTCATGGAGTAATTTCAGGTAACTGTGTAGACATGAAACCAAAACAAATTATCTATCTATCTATCTATCTATCTATCTATCTATCTATCTATCTATCTATCTATCTATCTATCTATCTATCTATCTATCTATCTATCTATCTATCTATCTATCTATCTATCTATCTATCTATCTATCTATCATCCATCCATCCATCCATCCATCCATCCATCCATCTATCCGTCTAGTAAAATATATATGTATTTATTTAAAAAATTACAATTGTAATATGTATATATATATATGTGTGTATATATATATATATATATAACATTTTAAAAATTATTTTAACACACATAAAACAGAATAACAGATTATTTGTATGTTTGTTGTTATTTATTGAAATGTTATAACAGATTTATCAGAAGCTACACTTAATAAGAACTGCTAGTCATATATCTGACTAGTCACCCACTTTAAATATTAGTAAATGACAGTGAACAGGATTAGAATAATAACAGTCAACCTGTCCTCATCAAACACTGTACATCTGCCGAGTTTAGAAAGACGGAACATTTCCTGAACCCCAGTCCTGCTACTTGTTTTTGTCAAAATAATAAAATATCTGATTGTCCAGACAAAAGAATAGGTCGCCGCAAACATTTGCAAGAGACAGAAACACACAGATTTAATGGGGAATAAGTGAGAGAGGGAGAGGGGGGAGGGTTTGCATGAGAGAAAAATTGTGTGTGTGAGAGAGAGTTCAGTGGCCTTCTGCAGGCTGGTGTGTTTGAGATTCGGTTGGACTCTGATCTTGAGGTTTATTTAAGCTGAATTCCGTGGGCTCATCACAACCGGGTTACAAAAATCCGCCTATAGAACTAGAAAGAATGTGCAGCGCATACAGTTCTGCATAAGGCACAAAGGCATGTCTTTGGAGGTGGGGGCAGGCATCAAAAGACAGGCAGAGGAGGGATTTCTGTAGAGGCTGGGGGCAAAGAAGGTATTTCGGAGCTCCATTCAATGCCAAAGAGAGGAGGGGAGGCGTACAGTTTTGTGGTAAAGGGTGCATTTCCAGGGGATGTTAAGAACTTAGAATGTGTGCTGTGAACCCCCCACACCTCCCTGTTATTGGAAGTTACTCAGCTCCAATCATTCTCCTCTGAACCTGAGAGGCTAAACTTTTATATTCCCTTATTTTTAGTATCTGATAAAAATATAAAGAAAATTGCCACAGCTTCAGTCTCTGTATTTAAAATTTATAAACTGTATAGAAACACTTTAAAACTTGTTATTATTCACAAAACTTAATTGTAACTACAGGCATAGGCTGGCGTTGAAACAGAACAGACAGAAATGCTAAATGTGTCTTCATGCCAGAAAAGAGAACTGCTGACAAATATTGTAAATAAACACTTATGACTACTTTTGACTATAAAAGTGTGTGATATATCATGTATTGAATGTTTCTGTACTGCAAATTAATGCTAAATATGAAGATTTAAAGAAAAATGTTGTCGAAAGATTTGTAAATGTTTTATGGATAGTTTTTCTCCATTGTTTTACATTACTACACCGTGTGATCCTGTTTAGGAAGTGAAAATAGTTTCTCTTATAGATTTTTGGCCACTTACAACAAACAATTCGTTCATCGCCCCCGCTGATGCACTTAAAAGTTAAATTATTCTGGCTGCAAATGCTTGCCAAATATAAATGCACATAAAAATGAATTTAAAGCAGATGCGTTGTATAAAAGTTTTGTACTTACTTTGTGATTACATTATGACTAAAAGGCTGAAGAAAACCTTTCAGTAATTTAGTAATATTATAAGTTGTATAATGAAATCTGAATATACATCTTGATGTATTATTAATGTTTTTTATGTAAAACAGACAGAAGACAGAGATGTGCGTGGTTACAGAGCGAATATCTGGTTTTGAAGGTTTTGACGATAAGTTTGATCAGTCCCTGTTGGATGGTGGTATGCGCCTCTAAGCCATCTCCATGACCTTCTTGATCCAGTCCACATAGACAGAGACCCGGATGAAGATGTTTGGTTGACCTTGATGTCCGCAGCGCCTCATGGGGATAATCACACCCTCAAGTACCCAGCAGTCCCTGTTCTGACACGCCAGAGGGCCGCCGTAGTCTCTCTGCAGACACACAGCAACAACACTCTGGAGTCATTTTTTGTCTCTGTTATGACTGACTGTCACTGCCGAGGTTAGAAACATCTCACAGTCACAGCTCGTCCGGTCCACCTCCATTAACCAAATTGTGAATGTGTTTGATTTATTGGAATGTATAACAGCTCTTTCTTTGAGTAATTTCCCTAATCAAAAGTTTTTCTCCGCTAGCAGTTTTTAAGTGTTAATTCTTAGCACAGCAGGGGAATGTACTTGTTGTTTGGCTTGCTGAGACAATTAAAACCATTCCCATGTCTTCATGCTAAATATAACCTAGAACCAACAAATTACCTTCGTTTAACATTAAAACTGTAAACAGCTAGAAGACTCTGTAGAGTAGTTGAGAAAATATGCCTTTAAGCACCTATTTCAACATGACATAGAATGATAGCATGCTTGCCTATTTCTTATTTGTATAATTTAAACAAAACCTAGTAACGTGCTATTGAGCCAGTGAACTATGCTCAGCTAAATGAACTGGTTACTGGTTTGAGCTTCAGGTTGAAGGGAGTGGCGTTACTGTTCTTATTTAAGTCCTGAAAAGACAGCTAATGAACATCTTTGTCAAAACATCACATTTCTCAAGAGTTGCATTTAAATCAATAAAATGCACAAGAAAACTCTTAAACGAAGCACACTAGGACATACTGTATACCTCACAGGCGCCTACCCCACCCTGGAAGGAGCTTGTGCACATCTCATTCTCGCGAACACGACCTCTGAAGTATTTGTTGCATTCCCTGTTACTAAGAACTGGTATTTGAGCAACGTTGAGGACCGTCTCATCTCCAGTCCCTTGAAAGCCAGTGAAAAGGAGGATTGGGTTAGTTAGTGTGGTGAGATATATTGGGAAAAGAACAGGATGCTGGGCAGATGCTTAACAAGTGAAATAACAATATCATCTGTCAACATTCTCAATAGTTTTCTGAGATATAACATTTCTTCAAGAACAGAAACAAGGTGCTGCTTCTAATGAAGTCATTCATTAGTGTGATTGAGCACACTATGGTTGAATGAAGTCCAAATGAAGTGCGCTCAATGCCAGTTGAATAATTGTAAAGGATTGCGCTTACCTCTTGTTTCACCCCATCCTGCAATCTCACATGACGTGCCTTCATCTACGATATAGCGTTCAGGAGGAAGGCAGATCTGAGAGACACGCTCATTAAACTGGGCTGGGCTGGAGAAAGTAGAGTTAAATGGAAATTATTGATGATTCTATGAGCATTCTAAGAGCACTTGACCATACATACGATTCCAGTTGCAGCATGACCAGCTGCGACTCTGAAGGTCCACAAACAATCTTGGTCAATGGAATGATTTGGACGCCAGGCTCTCCCTCCTGTGGATCCCGGAACAGGGTTCCCATCATGGCCGTGTACCCCGGCAGGTCCACGTAACTGTTTGCACATGTAGACAAGTACAGATGGAAATACAAGAAACGTAAAAGCTTTCATATTTTCTTAAAAGTAATTTATATAGAGTACTTTAGCACATATACTTAATTAAAAAAAATATTAACCATATTCACCCTTTTAATAGGCTAATATCTGCTAAATACATATAAAATAAGTGCTAAACACGTTTTACTGAATGGGAATGTCCTTTGCTTTGCAGGTATCTTGTTACTAAAGCAAAGTACAAGTGAAAATGCTGACCACTAGCGGTAATGTAGAGGAATCACAAAAGTGGTGACATCCAGAGTGGGACTTCAAACTCAATACGCTCAAGACATTTCGCTCAAAACTACAAATATGGGTATTGTGACGGATTAGACAAAAGTCTGTGCGTCGTTAAAAATCTTTGGATCTAGCATTTTGAGAATATGATAATGAATTTGGAATATGTTTACTCTAAATTCTGTCTGAATGTTGGTGGATTTTGCCTGTTTGCAGCAGACATTTCACAATTTTCAGTGACACACTTTGTGCTGCAAAATCCAACTAGAAGCCTTTGAATTAATAAAGTTTACCAGGAGGAGAAACATTGCTTGGTGCTGATCACCCATCTGGGGTTTACGAGGGATCCTCCACAGAAATGGTTTCCTTTCCTGCACACAAGAGGTCAGAATTCATACACAGCACAACAGCAGAGTGTATTTAACTTGTTCATGGTCAGTTCAAAAGTCTTCAGCTCTCAGACTCACCTGTCTCTGAGGCTAACTGTCCAGGGCGAGTTCCCAGGAACTCCGTTCACGATTCGCAACCTTGTTCTTGGAAAACGGTCATCTCTTTTCCCACATTCACTAAACTCCACTTTCTCTGCAGAAAAAAAAAAAAAAAAAAGATATATTGTGAAAAAGCATCAAAAGAATTTTTATCAAGATCAACATTTTACATGATGTACATTTTGTTACTAACCTACTGGTTCAGTCCTGGACACTTTTTCTCCAGCTGTTTGGAAGCAACAAGAGGCAGTAGAATCACTGACTTGCTTTAACAAACAGTGCTGGTTGAAATTGTGACCACACAGTGTATCAAACCACTCCGTTCGAGTAGACAGAGAAACTAGAGTTATGTACCACACTGTTTGATGGCACAGTAGTCAAACTCAGTTTTGGGGTCGGTGGTGTAGCACCAGGGTCCGTGCTGGTCCCCGTCTGGGTTACGACAGTAGTTCTCTGTCAGATTGGCCTCAGGATGTGTTCTTGGGTTTATCCTAAAAAAACAGAAATCATCAAAGTTTTTAGTATCTCATAAAGGATCTACATTTATTGTACTTTGTGAAGTATTCAGAGATCTTGAAAGATTTGTTTCAAATGAAATGAAATGTCAGAAAACCCTCCATTTCTCAGTATTGTAGTGTTGGACAAAGGTGTCCGCCTTGTGATGCGTTTAGTGTAAGAACGAGTGCATGAATGTCACACTGTTTTGAAATAGTGTGCAATGTGAATTTTGGACCATAAAAAAAAAAGAACTGGTCTCATAAATGTACCCCAAAGTGTCTAAATTGTACTCTACTGAGTAGAAAAAAAATCTACATCTTTGCAACATTTATACGATCGTACTTTGTCCGGTGAGGCGTATTAACGTTCCATTTCTGGCAGGTGATTCCTTTACGAGTTTTGCGGACCATGCCTCTGTAGTTTTTTCCATTTTCCTGGTAGCAGTCTGAAAAAGCGGAATTATTATCACAACATTGATGAATTATGGCGTAAGGTAAAAGCTGTACAAATTGGATACTGAAACTCTCCATCCTGGTTCAGGGCCACTGCTACCATTGAAGAAAGTGGGGACATATCCTCTTTATTTCTTCTTAATGTTTACCTACCTCAAAGCAGAGTGAAAAAATACAGATGGCAGCCATTACATACAATAATTACATAACTTGTGCTCTTTTTATCAAATTTTGCCTGGTTATTTATACAAATAGATGAACTGTTGTATTTTTATCATCAATATTTTATTGTTCAAACTTGCAAAATAACTTTTCCCGTCCAGTATCTACAGAATGAACTATAACAGGATAATGGAGAGTGTGGTCACCAGACACCAGAACAATGAAGGCTATAGCATCAAAACCTTTAGCACAGTGCTAACCTTTATTCTAAACTCATAAACAGACACAAATTGGGCCAATAATCTAAGCTTTAGCACCAGGGCTTAATAGCAAATAAAAATCCATGACTATAGTGATACAGCTTCATTGTGCTACCTATTGAATTATGTGAATAAAACGATCATTTTAACATCCCCTTTTCTGGGATACTGAAGTGACCATCAATAACCAGGTGAATAGTGGTAACCTACATGAGCTGTTTTAATATTGGTTTGGTTTTAAAGCCTACAGAACAATAAAATAGAATAAATAAAATATTGCTAGTCAAAGTACTTACATAGAGACTGTCATTGGTGACTGGTTAAATGTTCTCAGGCTTTGGCTGCTTGATGTTCGCATTTCTTTAACCATGATTCCATTCATCCAAACTGTTAAAGGCCTTTACAACATAGGCCCATCTTTATCCATTACAAGTGACGGATAAGCTACTCAGTGATTTTTCCCATTGCTTAATCTGAGGGAAGACATTTTACCTTCAGCCTCTATGTCGTCTGCACACCGTTTGATCTGTAAGCAGAGAGCAGTTCTCATTTCTGGGACAGATGTGAAACACCAGGGAGCCTCCGACCCATCTGGGTTACGACAGTAGTTCTCCTCCAAACCCCTGAATAAGATGAAGTACACAGTAAAATACAAGTACCTCGGTTTTATCCTCTCATAATTCAGCCAACCCTGACCACATTTTCCCACCTAAATACTTGAAAAACAAACAAACATTGAACTAGAGTCAAACCAGCATAAAAATAGGGTACAGAAAAACAGTAAACTGCAAATGGAACAAAGTGGACACGCTGGACTGACACAGGATAAAAACAGAATAACGCTGGTTATGGGTTTACCTGACAAAAAACTACTTAGTAGTCTTAATTATCTTATAAAAAGTTTGTTGCGTAAACATTCATTCCACACTGTTGGTTTAACACAGACTACCAGCACCTGTCCAGTCCTAATTATTTAGGCCCAAACATCAGACAGATGAATCAGTATTTGTTGTGACTTGTTGTGATTCAAATACAGATAATCATTTTTGGCATGTTGAATGATCACTGACTCACCAAGTAGTTTAATATTTATTTCACACCCGTATTGCTATATTAGTGTGGAGCTGCTGACCATCTATCATCTACTGTCAACCTTCAGCAGCGAAATATGTTCTCAGGTCATTTCACTACCATGACATCTTGACATTAATATTCATGTGTGTAGCAAATAGAGCCTTTCAAACTATATGAAGAGAAATTAACCCTAAAGCCCCGTCATCTTTCAGGCTCACTGAACTCTATTCCCTGTTGTGTCGTTACATCACCTACTTGCATTCGTATGTGTTTGGGTAGAAGGGATGCTCGTGGGGTTGCTGAGCGTCCCACCACTGACAGGGGATTCCTGACGTTGTCTCGTTGATTTTACCTCGGTAGTCCTCCCCCCGGCCGCGGAAACAGTTGGTGGTGAAGCTGGACCTCTGGCGTTTCTCTACACGCACCTCAGCTGGGAAAAAGGAGCAAGTTAAGGGGAATATAATTAGCATTGCAGGCCACCTCTGAACCACACAGAGGTGAGGTTAGTTAATATGGTTAATATTAGTGTGAACAGGATGCCTGGCCACTGGAGAAGAGAGAAGAATTTGTGATTTATGTTCCGTTAAATTAAAGTCAGAGTAGAGCAATGTCTTTGTCTCTTCTCAGGTATATTTAGCGTGATGACAGAATGAGTCCACAGATGAAGGTATTTTATTGTGTTGTGTGATTTCAAAAGAACTGAACATACAGTATATCAATCCTTGTTCACTCAAAGTATTTTTAAGGATAATACACAGTCTGATGGTTGCTTTCAAAGTCATGTTTATGTGAATGTTTGTGATGTCACACCTGATCTAACCAATCACTGGAAGACAATTTTGGATTAATATGTATCTTACATGAATGGTCCCTGCCACAAATACAAACAAACGAACAAAAAAACAAAAAACACAAATTATCTTTTTAGTGAATTTTGAGACATCTTGGTTTCCTGCAGCCTTTGAAATAAAACTCATATTAACAGAATTTGCACTTTTCAATGAGGGCAAAGAAATATTTTACTTAAACAGGAAATCTGAGTTGTTTATGTAAAAACGATGTCTGATTGGACACAACTAATTACTCTAAGCAGGTCTCAAAACATGTCTGAAAAGGAGTTTTATTTTATTTTATTGTTTTTATTGTTTGATCAAAGAATTTTCTTTGCAAAAGGTCACCAACGTAAAAGAGTGATTCATGTGCTCTACAAGAAAATATGAAAAACTACTTAATACATTTCAAGTGTTAAAACCAGGAATTTTATGTTTTATTTAATGTATGCTATGTTTGTTGTTCAGATAATCAATCAGTTTATTCTTCATATATATGATCTGATTCACCATACTCTGGCATTCTATGAATTTCCTTCTGTAAAAAATACTGAATAAATACACCACATATGAAACAAAATATTGCTTCCTCCTTTTGTAGAAACAGTGAGACTAGCATGAAATTGTTTTTTTTCCTCCCAACACTACATTGCCAGATTATATCTTATTGAATTGGGCAGTGTCATCAGTGGAAATGCCAGTGTTGCTGAAGTCATGTTGTGTAACTGGTTTATTTACTTACATTCAAAGAGTTTCATTTGGATTGCAATAAATGTCAAACTAAGTCCCACCATCAAAAAGGAAAAAAATGAATTGGTAAAAAAATTTATGGTTAAATTTAATTAAGTTCATTTTATTTCTAACAAAAAGTCATTGCAACACAACTTACATTTTTTACCTTCAGTCACATAATTAAATTTCCTTTTTATTTGTGCTTCTCTGTCTGTTTCTAAATGTTGTGCTCCTCAACATGAAGGCTACATCTCAGTAAAAATTGGCACAAAATTAATGAAAATTAACATATAAAGACAAACACAATAATAATAATAATAAAAATGCAAATCACCATTTAATTAACCTGTGACACTTTGTAATGGTTAATAATTATCCACCCACTTCTGCTGTACATAGTCTTAAGTCCAAGAAGAACACTGTGTAGAGTGTCACAATTTACAAAGTAATTTCCACAAACACCAAAAGGTGATTTTCATGAATTTAATTACAGCAGCTTAATCAGACTTCATAATTCCACGGCGTCTCCTTCTACCAAAGGAATCAACATACAGCAATTCAGTCTGTTTCTCCTCTATAAAGGAAACACAGCAAAAGCATAGCAGAGGAAAAAGGAAAGAAGGTCTGATCCAGAAAAGTTGAGTTATAAACCACTTACTAGGGTATGCTTTCTTTCTTGATTTCCCTTCGGGGATCAAATTAGTATATAAAATAAAAAAATAATTAAAGGTTTTTTTTAAATTCAAATCATTCCAGCATAGAACTCTTCTGTCCAGCATCCATTATTTTATTCTTGATTAATCAATTCAGTTTGTTCTATAAACTAAAAAAAAGAACTGTTGGGAGAAAAAAATAGCTTTTATGCTAGTCTCACTGTTTCTAAAAAAAATCTATTAATTAATCGATCATTCCATTGCAATCAATTTTATGAGTGTTACTGATAGTGATATATATATACAGTATATATACAGTATATATACAGGACATATGTGTGTGTGTGTGTGTATATATATATATATATATATATATATATATATATATAAACTTACTGCACTTCCTGATCTCACAATTCTCCCTCTCCACCTCAGTGTCTGTGGTGTAACACCAGGGGACTGGAGAGGCGTCAGGATTACGGCAATAGTTATCATCCAAGCTCTTATCAGGATACCTGAAAAATAGATGGAATAAAAATAGAAAGGACAACTCCATAGTTTACTCTTTTTGGGCTAAAAATACAAGACAGTAAACAATAGTCGAGTACTTCTCAGGCTGGTAGATGTGTTGGTGAGGGTACTGTTGATCCCATCTCTGACATTCTCTGCCACTCACGGTGTGGTCAACCTGCCCTCTGTAATCCTCTCCATTACAGGTTATACACACATCTAAAGACAAAACCACAAATATAGCTTCCAGTGAAATCGGCATCACTACATAAATTATTTTAAATGAATTCTGTCAGTTTTCCTGGTCAACGGGGTTCTGTAGATCTGAAAGTGATTTATCTGGAAGTTAAAACCTGCTTAGAACCAGTACCCAAATACCAGTCAGTCAGTCAGTCATCTTCAGAGTACCACCGCTATATCCGCCGCAGCGGGTCACGGGGAGCCGGAGCCTATCTCGGTGGCATAGGGCGTGAGGCGGGGGACACTCTGCGCACGACGCCAGTGCACCGCGGTACCCAAATACCAAATTATTTTATTTCCCACAATTTGAAATGTTAAATAAGCGAGTGAGTAATTAGAATGTTTACTTTTGTCTTTATTTTCCCTATAATTCCCTATATAAAGTAAAAAAATTATGTAGTTCAGCTTATGAACTTCCTAGAAAAACATTAAGAAATTCCTTTTCACATTTGTGTGCCTTTTGTATTACATGACATTGGGATAAATGACCAGGGATGGAACGTACCATCTTTGCACTGGGGGATGTTGCAGCTTTCGTAACGTCTCTCAGGGTCAGTGGTGTAGCACCACGGACCAATACGATCCCCATCTGGATTTCTGCAGTAGTTCAGCTCCAGACCATTAGTGGCTGTTGGAGTCCACCTGAGGCAAACAGAGTCAGGGTCTCTGAGGTTAGTGCTCTGGCTCTCAGCATTAATACGGATGTCAAGATCTACAGGATTTAATATACACAAAATATATACACAAAAGCCCCAGTTTTAGAAAACACAATAACTGGAAAAAAAATCACAAAGACTTTCTTGGCTACCTGTTGTTTTAACAATTGCATGGCCTGTGCTAGAAGTGGAGTTTGTGGACCAGAGTACCAAAAAATTCACTAAAATAGGCTGATAGATCTGCTGAAAATATAGAGTCTAAACATTTTCTTCAGAATTACACAAGAGCCCCTATATGGGACACAGTGTTTTCAATCATTAAGTTATATAACAACATTTAATGCTGGAGATTTAAAAAATGATATCACATCTATCATTTTAACATCGGTGAAAGATACTGAGTCTTCTCTATGTTAACCATCATCACTGTCTGAGGTTTACTACTTTTTTGGACCAATTTTAGCAAGTGAAACATCAGTTAAATTAAACTTCAGCAATAACCGTTTTGGGCATTAAGAACTTTTGTTTTGGATTGTATATTTGTTAGATCAACCTCTTGTGCTGTTCTTAAATTGGAAGACAAAATAGTAAAAAAATCCTTCACAGTTCATACAATGTGGATATTAATATCTTTATATTGCCTTAAATTTGTTTTATCTACTAGTTTTTTAAGTCTGCTATGCTTAACAGGTATTCTATCGATTTAAGACCAGTGCGCTGGTCAGAGTAGAATGTCTCACCTGTGGTCGTGAGGAAACTTGGACCACCACTGCTGGCAGGTGAGGCCACTCCTTGTGGTAAAGACTGTCCCCCTGTAGTCTTCTCCTTTACCCACAATGCACTTTCTGACATAAACTTCATGAAAACAGAGAGACACATCAAACAAGTCTCACACAAAGGGCCCGTTTCAAGAAGGCAGGGTTAACAAACCCTGAGGTAAACTTGTGGTTCTGGGTTGACTTACCTTGGACTTGGAAAAACAGGGATTTCGGTTTCACAAAGGCTTTTTAGGGTTAGATTTGTTAACCCACAGTAAGTTGACCCGCAGTTTAACAAATGCGACAACTATTAAAAAAAGCCATCATCAATGGAGCTCTAATTCAACTATTCACCATGACAATGGACAAGACATGCACGGCAGCACTTGGTGGTCGGAGTACAGATTTTGATTCATGCATGTGAAGACTTTGAGGACATTTGAGGACAGGGGGTACAATGACTCTCTCAGGAGGAGCGGGGGGGAGGTGTCGAGGTGAGCACGCAGTTAAATGGATTTAATTTAATTTAATTTTATACTGTTTATATTTTAATTTATACAGTTTATATTTTAATCTTAATTTTTTTTTAGTATATGTACTGTTAATGCTACATGTGTCTGTTAAATTAGTGTATGTCTAGTGGTATGTTCTGTTTTGTTTTTGTTTTTTCCTGGTGTTTAGCTGAGCAGTAGATATGTGCAATTTCCTCCGGGATTATTAAAGTAAGTATGTATGTATGTATGTATGTATGTATGTATGTATGTATGTATGTATGTATGTATGTATGTATGTATGTATGTATGTATGTATGTATGTATGTATGTATGTATGTATGTATGTTTGTATCTATCTATCTATCTATCTATCTATCTATCTATCTATCTATCTATCTATCGTTTTCCAAAGAAATAGCAACAACGGTGCAGCTGCAAACAAGAGGGAGATGACTTGGTAAGAAACTGCTGCTCGAGTCAATGCATGACTTTGCATGTAGTCCGTTGCAATCACGGTAAAATTATGTAGGTAAATGGCTTGAATAATAGTCAATTAATTTATTTTATTTAGGTGCAATCCAGCAGGTGAGAAACGCACATGTCAACAGCTGAGAACGAAGGGTAAAAACATCGTTCACACAGGTCAGACTTTTGCATCATCTCATTAGGGATCCTCCTTATCTTCATTATGTTTGATATTGTACAGTAGATATAGTGGATGTTTGACTTTTCAGTTATTTTATCACCAACATAATGCTCTTGTGTTGTCTCATCTATATCTTCTTCTTTTCCCTTCAGCTTTTGATTGAGGGGTTGCCACAATGAATCTGTTGCCTCCATCTAACCCTGTCTTCTGCATCCTCTTCTCTCACACCAAATACCTTCATGTCCTCTTTCACTACATCCATAAACCTCCTCTTTGGTCTTCCTCTAGGCCTCCTGCCTGGCAATTCAAAACTCAGCATCCTTCTACCAGTTTATTCACTATCTCTCCTCTGGACATGTCCAAACCATCTCAGTCTGGCCTCTCTGACTTTATCTCCAAAACCTCTAACATGTGCTGTCCCTCTGATGTACTCATTCCTGATCCTATCCTTCCTGGTCACTCCCAGACAGAACCTCAGCATCTTCATCTCTGTTACCTCCAGCTCTGTCTCCTGTCTTTTCCTCAGTGACACTGTCTCTAGACCAAACAACATCGCTGGTCTCACCACAGTTTTGTACACCTTTCCTTTAATTTTAGCTGAAACTCTTCCATCACACGTCACACCTGACACTTTTCTCCACCCATTCCATCCTGCCTGGACACGCTTCTTCACCTCTTTTCCACACTCTCCATTGCTCTGGACTGTTGACCCTAAGTACTTAAAGTTCTCCACCTTCTTGATCTCTTCTCAGTATACAGAGTCTGACATATATCCTCTAATGAAGTATTAACATTTTTCCTCTACTGAAGTATTTTTTCTTTGCAAACTACCGCTTGTAAAGAAAAAATAACCTGAGCGGAATGCTACATGCACCTCTGTTGCAGAGGTGAGCATCTAGGTCTTGGATGTGTGTGTGTGTGTGTGTGTGTGTGTGTGTGTGTGTGTGTGTGTGTGTGTGTGTGTGTGTGTGTGTGTGTGTGTGTGTGTGTGTGTATGTGTGTGTGTGTGTGATGGATTGGGATGTGAACCAGTACCGATCATGTAGGGAACTGTCTGGATATGACAGAACATCTGAACGCGATACAAAAATATTTAATTCTCATTTATTGCTGAACCTTCACAAACATGATTCTCGTCAACGAGAATGTTTGCCTCTAAAATACCTCGAAAATACGGAGTTGTTTATAAACCCTTACATCGGTCAAACTCTCCGACAGAACCAGGAAATGAAGCTGCGCGTGAAAGAGGCGGTGAAAGAGAGCGGAGTCAGAGGAAACCCTGGGTTTGTGGAATAAAACCTGCTCCAACCAGGTTAGCTTCAGAGAGTCTGTTACTGCGGTAACAAACCCAGAGGTTCAGTTTACCTCATGACACTGGTCAGGGTTGGTGCTCTAACTCTGGGTTAAGTTACCTCCCTTTGTGAGAACGAAAACCCTGGTTTTCCCTGATTCCAGGGTTAACATACCCAGGTTTTCCACTAAACCTACTGAAACGGGCATAGTAACATCACACATACAGTATCTCTGTAACATTGCTGGTGGATCTTACCCTTCTTTTCATAAAGGTCACAGTTTACATTCCTCTTCACCTCAGCATTGCTACCATCCCCCACCCAGGGCAGGTGTTTACAGACAACTGCAGGACGTGTCTCATAGTTGAATGCTCTGGTGTTGAGGGACATTTTCATGTCAAAGCTGTCCTTGCTCAGATTTCATGCATCACTTTTGTAATTTTAACAATCACGGAATTCATTAACTAGAAATTACAGTAATTTTTGTTGCAATTCAGATAAAAAAACCAGCATCAAATACTTATGATCTTGACACGTGTTGGTAAGAGGCTCAGTTAGTCAAACAATTATGTGGAATTAAACACATTCCTCAGCCAAGGAAGATAGGACACAAAAGCTAACAATACAATTATTGCCAATGGTGTTGACATGAGAATTAAAGGACAGGAATCTGTCTGTGTGTGTCAGTGTCTGTGTTGCACTTTAGATTGAACAAGTTTTCCCAAAAAATATTAAAGTCCAATCAATTAAATTTCATATAGTAAATATACTGGTAGCACGGTGGCACATTGGTTAGCGCTGCCGCCTCCCAACACGGCCAAATTGCCTGTAGGAATGAGTGTGTGTGTGCATGGTTGTATGTCTTTGTGTGTGGCTCCATGGTGCACTGGCATCGTGCCCAGAGTGTCCCCTGCCTCACGCCCTATGCTGCCAAGATAGGCTCCGGCTCCCCGCTGCGGTGGATATAGCGGTGGTAATCTGAAAATGACTGACTAAATATACTGATAGTAAATATACTTAAATAGATATACTTAAATATACTGATAATATACAGTATCTCTCCTCTCGATTCAATTCTTTCTTCTCTCTCATTTTCCTCGTTCATCAACTCTTCAAAGTACTCTTTCCGTCTTCCCATCACACTACTGGGACCTGTCAATACACTTCCATTCCTATCCTTAATCACCCTAACCTGCTGTATGTCCTTCCCAACTCTGTCTCTTGCCAACCGGTATAGATCAGTCTCTCCCTCCTTACTGTCCAGCCTAGCATACAAGTCATCATAAGCTCCTTGTTTGGTCTTTACTACCTCTACTTTCATCTTACGCTGCATATCCCTGTACTCTTGTCTACTCTCCTCAGTCCTCTCAGTGTCTAACTTCTTCTTAGCTAACCTCTTTCTCTGTATACACTCCTGTACCTCCTCATTCCACCACCAAGTCTCCTTATCTACTTTCCTTCCAGATGACACACCAAGTACTCTCCTCCTGTCTCCCTGATTACATTAGCTGTAGTTGTCCAGTAATCTGGAAGCACCTTCTGACCACCCAGACCACCTCCCTCCTAAAAGTCATGCAACATTGTTCCTTCTTCAGCGTCCACCATTTCGCCTTCTGCTCTGCCTTTACCCTCTTCATCTTCCTCACCACCAGAGTCATCCTACACACCACCATCCTATGCTGTTTGGCTACACTCTCGCCTACCACTACTTTTCAGTCACTGATCTCCTTCAGATTACACCGTCTACACAAGATGTAGTCTACCTGTGTGCTCCTACCACCACTCTTATAGGTCACCCTATGTTCCTGCATCTTCTGGAAGAAAATATTCACTATAGCCATTTCCATCCTTTTTTCAAAGTCAACCAGCATCTGTCCTTCTGCATTCCTCTCCTGGATACCAAACCTGCCCATCACAACCTCATCACCTCTGTTTCCTGCACCAACATTTCCATTGAAGTCTGCTCCAATGACAACTCTCTCACTTGTAGGCATTTTCTGCATCACTTCATCAAAGTCCAACCACAATTTCTCCTTCTCCTCCAGCTCACATCCTACCTGTGGAGCATACCCACTAACAACATTGAACATCACACCTTCTATTTCTAGCTTCAGACTCATCACTCTATCTGACACTCTTTTTACCTCCAGGACATTCCTAATAAACTTCTCCTTCAAAATAACTCCTACTCCATTTCTCTTCCTATCTACACCATGATAGAACAACTTGAACCCTGCTCCTAAACTTTTCGACTTGCTACCTTTCCACCTGGTCTCCTGGACACGCAGTATGTCTACCTTCCTCCTCTGCGTCATGTCAACCAACTCTACCTTTTCCTGTCATAGTTCCAACATTCAACGTCCCTACTCTCAGTTCTATACTGTTGGCGCTCCTCTTCTCTTTCTTTGTGCGAACGCACTTTCCTCCTCTCCTTTCTTCGACCAACAGTAGTCCAATTTCCACCAGCGCCCTGTAGGTCAACAGCGCCGATGGCGGTCATCGTGAACCCGGGCCTCGACCGATCCGGTATGGAAATCATAGGTTTGATTCGCATCTTTGATTTGGCAAAAGTTTTACATCGGATGCCCTTCCTGATACAATCCTCTGTATTTATCTGGGCTTGGGACCGGCACAATAAGACACTGGCTTGTGCCCACTTGCGACTACAATCTTTTTGCAGACCGTTAGCATTAGGCTAAATCCTTTTGTCATGTTTGGGTGATCGGCCTGTATCCATAGTCCTGAAGCCCAATAGGAACATCTTCCAAATTGTGGCTGCCACAGAAAATTAAATTTTTCATGTCGTTTTAAGTTTGTTTTAAATAGAAATGTTCAGCTGTTCAGAAGTTAGGCTCACACGGCCTACCATTAACCTAAAAAAGAATAAGGCTTATTGATTGATGGTTAAACAAAATAAAACATTTCTTTCTGTTTTTTTTTTGGACAAAGCACACCCTGTATGTATGTGTGTGTGCGTGTGTGTGTGTGTATGTGTGTGTGTGTGTGTGTGTGCTTTAACATCAGATACAAATGATAATAAGGAAGCTATTGATCTCATTCGTACTCAGGTATTTCTGGTATTTCTGATATTTTGTGTCACCGGACATATTCCGCTGTTCACTTAACCAACCAACTTTTATCAATGAAGCGCTTAATCCCATCAACAGATATTTCAAAGTGCTTAACTGTTAACAATCACATTAAAAGTCCATTTTTTAAACCTCTAATCTACAAACTATAATAACTCATCATTGAACTTCATGCTGCCCTGATGATGCACTATGTGTTCGATATGGTGGATTTAAAAATGATCCTCCACATTTGTATATATATGATGATGTGATGAGTATCAGCTAATGATAACAATAAACTGTAGAGAAGGCAGGTAAACTATGTAAGAGGACAGGGTCCCTTCTGATTCTTAATCCCTCCATATTCCAGTTTTTTTCAGTCGCTTACAAGCGTTTATCCAAACAGTAGTCACATTTTCAAAACTCTAAACACAATTAGCACAGCATCGGTCTTTTGTGGCCGTACCATTCACACATTTCATGTTGCTTTCACACAATATGCAGTCAGTGAACATATTTCCACAATGCTTTCATTTTCTTAACAGACAAGCTATACCTCCCAACAAAATTATGGATCTTTTTTTTAATAATTTACGAATGTTAACACACAACATCCCACAATAGCAACAACAATATTCCAAACCTTAGATACAATAAAAACTTCTCCTTCTGCAATGATATCAGTGGCACATTCTAGTGTTAGTAATTCATACGTGTATATATTAGTGTGAACAGGCCCTGAACAGGGGTGGATCCAGCATACCAAGCGGTTCTGATATCAGAGATCGTAGAGGTTAGAGACAGTAATTTTGTGTTTTTTTATGTAGGCCCCCCCCTTTTTTTCTGGGCTTTTTGCATTTGTTGGGTTTTTTTTGTTCAAAATGCTCTTGTGGGTTTCATGGGAATTTTGTTCACTGTAAGCTTCTTCTGTTCTATCATATTGTAAACAGTATTTTTACTGTACCTCCTGTAAAAAACTGTAAAGAAAAAAAACTGATTTGCTCTTTACTGGACTGCTTTTGAATGTGAACATTACATGTGGACATAAAGCTCCCAAATTTTGTGTACAATTTTTATGCAAATACCTGTAAAACTGAAAGTAAAAGTCCATGCAATTTTTATAATGTCAACAATACCCAGTATTTTGAAACCTGGTGTACTTTGATTGACCGCATGTACCTTATGAAGTGAAAACAAGCATTATTGTTTGACACAGTAATTTCATTTTGAGTCGAATATGCAGTGCTTTGGTAAAGTGTGTGTGCAGAAAAAAATGTATTCTATTTTGAAATGAAATGTTTATTTAATTATTTAATTATTTAATTAATTTAATTATTTAATTAATTAATTTATTGTGTTTTTGAGAAAAAAATTAACCATTTGGTCAATTGTGCTTTCTAGGTGTGAGTTTGTGTTAAGAGTTTAGAAAAAGTATTTTGAAGTATGGGTAATTACTTGTTAGTGACTTAAAAAAACTGTGAAGTAGTTAAAGGTGTGTGATACCTGCAGTCCAGAGAGTGGGAGCAGCGTGTGGCGCAGTCCTCCAGGTTGAGGCCGGGTAGCAGCAGCACTCGAGCTGAGTTCCAGGGGGTAGGAACCAGTTCCCTGCCCTCAGAGCGCTGGAAGTCATTTAGCGGGCTGCGATAGCCTGTTTAGTACAGCACAACAATCAGGCTACATGCTGACTGCTGCCTGCAGGCACTCAGTGGTACCAGCTGCAACATTTGGGCATGAGGAAGCACACATAACCTTTGTACCAAGACGCTGCTGCTGGTCTGTGGTGACTGCCCATTATTCCTAATACATACACAATCACTATGTAATGATTTTTGTATTCACAAAAATGCTGTATTAAACATACATGATTGGTGGTTTTGTTAAGTAGAATAGGAGATATTTTTAATCTTTACCAAGCAGGGATCTTTTTTGTGGTGTCATTATAGTAGACAATAAAAGCTTTACTTTAGACTCTGCAGAACAACACAGACCAGTCAGTATGAGTCATAAACAAGAGACGGTGATTAGAGTTATAAAGTTTTCTTACCAGCAACAAATCCGACTGTCAGGAGAATACAGGTCAATAGCAGGGTCATTGTCTCTGGATGATAAAGACTGATTTTAAGACTAAATGGGAGGCTGAGATCTCTTGTTCCTCTCTGAGTGGATTAAGTGTCCGATCACAGATGTGAATGAATGTGGACGAGACTTCAGTCTTATGTCAAAAATCTACATAGAAAAAGCTGAACTCAACCAAACCTCTCACACAGGAACACTGAGCCCTTACTCAAACAGAGGCCCTAATCCCCAAAACACAGCCAATCAATACATGTATTAATCATTAATCGAGAATGGCATATCAGCGCTTGTTGATGCATTTTTTTTTTTTTTGTCGTTTCTTGCAACAACTTTCACAGTGATTAAACCAGACATTTGTGTGTGTGTGTGTGTGTGTGGGGGGGGGGGGGTTGTTTTTTTCACTGGCGCTGGAGCAAAAGTTATTCTCTTTACCAACGCTAGACGTCAGTAGAATAATCTCCAGTTTCTCTTTCTTGTCCTGTTTTCCGGACAATCAAGTGAAACTGCAGCTCGGCTACGAGTCGACCTCTCGTCCAGTCTGAACTTTCTCCGACGGGTCGTCGCTGGAAGCTGTCAGGTAAGAAGAGACGAATCGCTTCTCATTTGTCTGCCTGCAGCGAGCTGCGGGTTCCCGAAGGAAGGGTCCAGCGTGGATCGGACTTTGACTGGAGTGTTTAGTCAACCAGCTGTGCGCAAATGTACGGGGATACTGTGGTGACAAGGCGATGGCATAAAACCTCCGTGTTGACACGCACGGTGGACTAAAGAACAAATGAACTGAGAAACTTCACAACAAGACTGGACTGAAAGTGACAGGACATTGTGTCCATAGACAGTTACAGACTTTTAAACAATTATTAGCCCCGCCCCCTAAACAAATGTAGCGCTTTTCTTAAATTTTTTACATATTATATTAGATATTATTATTATAATAGATAATATTATTATAATTAGATAATATTATTATAATAGATAATATTATTATAATTAGATAATATTATTACTGTGCAATGCAGAAAGGAAGCAGTTAAAACACAGTGCCACCCTGGCAGATAAAACAAACCCACCAATAGTCAGTCAGTGGAAACATGGAATACTGGCTGATGCCCTGGTTGTGACTGAGGTCACAGGTTAAACGCTTCCTCTCAAGGGAGCGGTGACTCAGATTGGAGATGGTTCTCAGTCAGGAGTGTTAATGCTCAATGGTCCAGTTAAAAAGTGATGTTTTACTGATTTCATGTTAATGTTTTAAGTTCGGCATGTGGGTTTTTGGGGTTTGTGTAGCTGTAACATGATCAGTTTTATTATGAAGGCATGACTGAGACCCCTGCAGAGTTTGCTTTTACAGGCCAGTTTTCAGGTGCTGTAAGTTTTCCTGGTTGTGAATGTTAAGCATCATCTGTCATGAAGCACATTACTAGGGCTCAGGCATTACATGAAGTTAATATCTTTATTGATAATGTGTCCTTAAAACCTAATTTGTCACAACATTCTGCTGTACTTCCTCTAGTTGGGAAGTAAAACTGTGCCTCCGCACAGAGCGGCACAATAAGCTGGAACCGCCTCGCTGCCTTGATTTCACTCAGTCATCTTCAGATTACCACCGCTATATCTGCTGCAGCGGGTCACGGGGAGCTGGAGCCTATCTCAGCGGCATAGGGCGTGAGGCGGGGGACACTCCGGGCATGACGCCAGTGCACCGCACTGGACATTTCACAAAGACATACACACACAAAGACATACAACCATGCACACACACACACTCATTCCTACGGGCAATTTGGAACGGCCAGTTTTGGAGGTGGGAGGAAGCCGGAAAAACCCGGAGACACGGGGAGAGCATGCGAACTCCGCACAGAGCGGGACTCAAACCCGGGTCCGTCGTGTCTAACCACTGCGCCACCGTGCCGTACTCAATTTCTCTTTATATACTTAAACCGAGGGAAATTATCATCCCGCTAGCTCTCACCGGATTCTCACCGGAGTTTATTTTCTATACATGTTGGTTTCTTAGTTTGTCAGCAGGATTGCATAACATCTACAGAATGTTGTAGGTCAGGATAAAGTGGTTAATCCATGGATTTAGAATCATTAATATTGTGAGAGTGGGACAGATGTTTCTCAGGTAATACTGCATTGTTCATGGTGACATTACAAGACTCATATTTAAGGGGCTAGCATCTGTTTGTGTAAGGTGTTGTGTATAAAATAAAATTGGATCTACTGGATATGAATACTGCAATACTTGTAGGAAATGCCTCTTATGAATCAGTGTACATTGTTCAAGGTACATTTGAAATACTAACATTGGAATTCATTCTTTCATTATGCAGAATGAAGTATATTGTAGATTTGATTAATTTGCCATTGTTAAATTGTTGTTAATAATGCAGGTGATAAAGAATTCTTATTACTTCTGGGAAGTTTGTGTATTTCTTCGATAGTCAATAAAAACTTAAATTTCTCTGACTAAAAATGCATCACTTATCTGAAATGTACATTAACTTTTACTGAAGTACAGTACTTATATACATGCATTTTCTTAAAAATCCTTCCAGTTGTACCTGAGTTATAAATACTGCCTTTACATGTTACAGCTATGTTAAATGTCATTAAAATTTGTGTTGTACTTTCCAGGTGAAGTTACTTCAGAATCTATGGGGAACCTATAATATACAGTTAATTATTATTGTACAGGTTAATTTGCTAAGCAGGACAATAATTCAAATTCTCTGCACGTACAGTCAATTCTGCTATTACATTAATGCACCACTAATAATACTTCAGTGTAAACACTGAATGAGCCAGGAGTTATTTTTCTACATGGTGACTAAATTTACAACCTGTAAAATATTACTCTCACCAGGTAAATATTAATAGCATGTATGATATTTTAAAGAAGGAATATAAAGACAGACAAACCCTGAGTCACTTTATTAAACTACTACTTTTTTTTTACCTATTACTTTCTAACTTTTTAGTTTGTATTTGTTTTCTCTTTTCTTCAAACTTCTTCTGCTTCATCTTCATTTTATAATGTTATGTACTTAATTTTTTTATAATCCTTATAACGAAAATCAATTGACATTTTTTTTCATTGTTCAGTTAGATCATTTTGTCTACAAAGCAGAAAATTGTGAATAGACATACCTATGATCATTTCTTTTTAATTACATTTACATAAAACAGAAAGAAAATCTCCAGCAAATTTCCACATCTGAGAAACAAGGACAAGATAATATTTGTATTGGTTATCAAACAAAAGATTTCAGTTTTACTTTGTTTACTTCATATAGTGCCTGCATATTATAATTATAAATAATCATTTTTTTCAAACTCATGCATGAGAAATCATCTGATAGGTGGGGGTGTTTTATTTAAATCATTGTAGTAAATATAGTCATATGGAATATAATAACACTCATTGACCGAAGAAGGAGAGGAGGAAAGTGTGTTCGCACGAAGAGAGAGAAGAGGAGTGTATAGGACTGAGAGTAGGGACGTTGAATGTTGGAACTATGACAGGAAAAGGTAGAGAGTTGGTTGACATGATGCAGAGGGAGAAGTTAGACATACTGTGTGTCCAGGAGACCAGGTGGAAAGGTAGCAAGGCTAGACGTTTAAGAGCAGGGTTCAAGTTGTTCTATCATGGTGTAGATAGGAAAAGAAATGGAGTAGGAGTTATCTTGAAGGAGGAGTTTGTTAGGAATGTCCTGGAGGTAAAAAGAGTGTTGGATAGAGTGATGAGTCGGAAGCTAGAAATAGAAGGTGTGATGTTCACTGTTGTTAGTGGGTATGCTCCACAGGTAGGATATGAGCTGGAGGAGAAGGAGAAATTGTGGTTGGACTTTGATGAAGTGATGCAGAGCATACCTAGAAGTGAGAGAGTTGTAATTGGAGCAGACTTCAATGGACATGTTGGTGCAGGAAACAGAGGTGATGAGGAAGTGATGGGCAGGTTTGGTATCCAGGAGAGGAACGCAGAAGGACAGATGGTGGTTGACTTTGCAAAAAGGATGGAAATGGCTATAGTGAATACTTTCTTCTAGAAGAGGCAGGAACATAGGGTGACCTATAAGAGTGGTGGTAGGAGCAAACAGGTAGACTACATCTTGTGTAGACGGTGTAACCAGAAGGAGATCAGTGACTGTAAAGTAGTGGTAGGTGAGAGTGTAGCCAAACAGCATAGGATGGTGGTGTGCAGGATGACTCTGGTGGTAAGGAAGATCAAGAGGGCAAAGGCAGAGCAGAAGACGAAATAGTGGAAGCTGAAAAGGGAAGACTGTTGTATGACTTTTAGGAAGGAGTTAAGACAGGCTCTGGGCGGTCAGGAGGTGCTTCCAGATGACTGGAGAACTACAGCTAATGTGATCAGGGAGACAGGTAGGAGAGTACTTGGTGTGTCATCTGGAAGGAAAGTAGATAAGGAGACTAGGTGGTGGAATGAGGAGGTACAGGAGTGTATACAGAGAAAGAGGTTAGCTAAGGGGAAGTGGGACACTGAGATGACTGAGGAGAGTAGACAGGAGTACAGGGAGATGCAGCGTAAGGTGAAGGTAGAGGTAGCAAAGGCCAAACAAGAAGCTTATGATGACTTGTATGCTAGGTTGGACAGTAAGGAGGGAGAGACTGATCTATACCGGTTGGCAAGACAGAGAGATAGAGATTGGAAGGACGTGCAGCAGGTTAGGGTGATTAAGGATAGGAATGGAAGTGTGTTGACAGGTGCCAGTAGTGTGATGGGAAGATGGAAAGAGTACTTTGAAGAGTTGATGAACGAGGAAAATGAGAGAGAAGAAAGAATCGACTAGGTGGCTGTTGTTGGCTGTTGTAGCAAAGATTAGTCAGGATGAAGTGAGGAGGGCATTGAAGAGGATGAAGAGTGGAAACACAGTTGGGCCTGATGATATACCTGTAGAGGTTTGGAAGTGTCTAGGAGAGGTGGCAGTAGAGTTTCTGACTGGGTTGTTCAACAGGATCTTAGATAGTGAGGAGATGCCTGAGGAATGGAGGAGAAGTGTGCTGGTGCCCATTTTTAAGAACAAGGGAGATGTGCAGAGTCGTGGCAACTACAGAGGAATAAAGCTGATGAGCCATACAATGAAGTTATGGGAAAGATTAGTGGAAGCTAGACTAAGGGCAGAAGTGAACATTTGTGAGCATCAGTATGGTTTCGTGCCAAAAAAGAGTTCTACAGATGCAGTATTCGCTTTGAGGATGTTGATAGAGAAGTACAGAGAAGTCCAAACGGAGCTGCATTGTGTTTTTGTAGATCTGGAGAAAGCTTATGACAGGGTGTCCAGAGAGGGACTGTCGTATTGTATGAGGAAGTCTGGAGTGACAGAGAAGTACGTTAGAACGGTGCAGGACATGTATGAGGACTCTAAGACAGTGGTGAGGTGTGCTGTAGGTGTGACAGAGGAGTTCAAGGTGGTGGTGGGACTGCTTCAGGGATCAGCTCCGAGCCCCTTCTTGTTCGCTATGGTGATGGACAGGCTGACAGACGAGGCCAGACAGGAATCTCCATGGACTATGATGTTTGCAGATGACATTGTGATCTGCAGCGGGAGCAGGGAAGAGGTGGAGGAGAAGCTAGAAAGGTGGAGGTTTGTCCTGGAAAGGAGAGGAATGAAGGTTAGCCGCAGTAAGACAGAGTACATGTGTGTGAATGAGAGGGACCCAAGTGGAAGAGTGACGTTACAGGGAGAAGAGATCAAGAAGGTGGAGGATTTTAAGTACTTAGGGTCAACAGTCCAGAGCAATGGAGAGTGTGGAAAAGAGGTGAAGAAGCGTGTACAGGCAGGATGGTACAGGTGGAGAAAAGTGTCAGGTGTGATGTGTGATAGAAGAGTTTCAGCTAAAATGAAAGGAAAGGTGTGCAAAACTGTGGTGAGACCAGCAATGTAGTTTGATCTAGAGACAGTGTCACTGAGGAAAAGACAGGAGACAGAGTTGGAGGTAGCAGAGATGAAGATGCTGAGGTTCTCTCTGGGAGTGACCAGGAAGGATAGGATCAGGAATGAATACATCAGAGGGACAGCACATGTTAGAGGTTTTGGAGATAAAGTCAGAGAGGCCAGACTGAGATGGTTTGGACATGTCCAGAGGAGAGATAGTGAATATATTGGTAGAAGGATGCTGAGTTTTGAACTGCCAGGCAGGAGGCCAAAAGGAAGACCAAACAGGAGGTTTATGGATGTAGTGAAAAAGGACATGAAGGTAGTTGGTGTGAGAGAAGAGGATGCAAAGGATAGGGTTAGATGGAGGCAATTGATTTGCTGTGGCGACCCCTGAAGGGAAAAGCCGAAAGGAAAAGAAGAAGACTAGCCACAATTCAGATTCCAGCGCCAGTTCATGCACAAACTGTGGTCTTGTATTTTAAAGTGCAGTTTGTAAAAACAACATGAAGTAAAAAAAATTCTGCCTTTTTTTTTGTTCAGGATGTCAACTGTTAAGATGACAGAGGGGAGTGTGCAGTTGGCTAGCTGCAAAGAACCACTTTTCTACAGACAAAGTGAGCCCGCTGTAGGGGAAGCTAAGATGTCCGTTTTACTGCTTCATGGGATTCGCTTCTCTTCAGAAAACTGGCTCAACATTGGTACTCTGGATATTCTGGCCCAAAATGGATGCCGTGCTGTGGCCATCGACCTGCCAGGTGGGTCTGATGGGAGCAAGCTTGATGTTTTTTACCACAGTACACACGTCTATACCAACCAGGAGAAGCAGCGAAACTGCCCTGAAGGCCCATTGTGATTACTTGCATTGTATAGACCTAATTTCATAATCTTATGACAAGATTAATCACCTTGAGTAGTACACGTGATGCATTTTCCAAAATAATATGGATAATAATAAATTGCATACTGTGGATACAGGAAATACAAAAATTGTAATATTGTCATTGTACGACTATACACCTGTTTGTTTGTTAATGGGTCTGAGGTATAAAACTAGCAGTCATGGTTTTATTTTGTACATATACTGGTACAGTTTTTTTTCAGTCGCTAACAAGCGCTTACCCATACTTCAAATACTTTTTCTAAACTTTTAACACAGACTCATACCTATGAAACGCAATTAAACAAATGGATAATTTTCTTCTCAAAAACACATTTTGTTCAATAAATACTCTTCATTTCAAAATAGAACAGTTTTCTCTGCACACACTAACTTTACCAAAACACTGGCAATTTGACTCAGAATGAAATTACTATGTCAAAGAATAATGCTTGTTTTCATTTCATAAGGTACATGCAGTCAATCAAAGTATACCAGGTTTCAAAATACTGGGTATTGTTGACATTATAAAAATTGCATACACTTTTATGTTTCAGTTTTACTGGTATTTGCATGAAAAATGTACATAAAATTTCTTGGTTGGAATTGTATGTCCACATGCAATGTTCACATTCAAAAGCATTCCAAGAAAAAGCAAATCCATTTTTTTCCTTTACAGTTTTTTACAGGAGGTACAGTAAAAATACTGTTTACAATATGATAGAACAGAAGAAGCTTACAGTGAACAAAATACCCTGTTAAGAAAATGAAAGCGTTGTTGAAATATGTTCACTGACTGCATATTGTGTGAAAGCAACAGGAAATGTATGAATCGTATGGCCACAAAAGACCGATGCCGTGCTAATCGTGTTTAGAATTTAGAAATGTGACTACTGTTTGGACAAACGCTTGTAAGTGACTGAAAAAAAACTGTAAATCACATTCCAAAAGTAAACATTTCTTTATGCAAAATTATATTTTTTTCATCATGGCAACAAAAAAAAATTCTGCAGGCACAAATATCACTGAGTTTCGAGTCCCCTCAGAGATCACTACTTACCAGACTATTGAATTACCTGTAGAATATGTAATGTTGAAATATGTAACAGTATACTTATAAATCTGTAATGAATTACAGATTTAAAAGTGATTGAGAACTTGAGTGAAATATCACTGTGGACCATATTTATCTTGTAATAGTCCATGTCTTTGCCAGTTGGTCCCATTAAATGCAGTTTTAATTGTCTCTGTTTGCTACATGTGGCTAAAGTAACATTTATTACTAAGCTGCTTGGACACTAAAAAAGTTCAGCTGTTAGAGTGAGTATTTTAAAATCATTTATGGAGATTTACCTATGATGGAAGGATATTAGACTTATATTAATGTATGCATCATGTCAACAGGACTTGGTCGGTCTCAGTCAGCTGAGGCCCCGGCACCGGTTGGAGAACTGGCTCCTCCAGATTTCCTGAAAGATGTGTGTGAGCAGCTGAACCTGATTCCAGTGGTGGTGATCAGCCCGTCCCTCAGTGGGATGTACTCCCTCCCTTTCCTTCACCAGCACCAGGCCATTATAAGAGCCTATATACCTGTGGCTCCTATCTGCACAGACAAATTCACAAAGGAGCAGTACCAGAATGTGAAGGTACAGCCTTCTGCACCTCCACTTTCTATTCCCTTGTAGTCCCCCTAAAGCTTTTCTAGTCCCTCTCTAAAGCTTTTTACATAACGTGTGGGCTTTGTATTTCCTCTGTCAAAGATAACTTCAGCATCCGTGAAAGTCAACCTAGTTTTCCTAGTATCTTGTCTTCCTTTCAGAAAAGACACATGACTTTCTTACTTTCTCAGAAACAGCTGATTTTATTAAACTCCCAAATGTTATAAAGCTAAATGTTCTTTATTGCAAAACCAAGTGAAAGTTGTACTTTAAGAAGATACTTGTTAACAGTATTGATATTCTTAATGGGGAAAGTGTTGCAGATGAGACTTTGAGAACAAGTAGATACATAAAGAGCTTAAATCCACTGGATTTATTACAGCTACAATTACTTTTCATCAAGTTTATGAAAAAGTTTATGAAGTTAAAGGTGTCATGAAATGGATCAAATTATCTCTCATCAATCTTTAAGAAAAGTATAAGAGAGGCAATGACTGTTCAAGTAGGGATAATGATAAAATTTCAGACGGTGCCGCGTCATCGACATTGAAAGTGTTGCACTCATTTGCTCTCATGTTACTCCATCACTTTTTTGTCAGTTCGGACTGTTCTTTGTCGATTTTGTGCCTGGCAAGGCCCCCTTTTTTATGTAAATTATAAACTCAATCACTACAGCTCTCCAGTAGTTCAGGGCTTTTGCAGTTGAATATATTTATTCAAGTGTTCTGTCACTTTTAGGATTAGAATTCATTTTCAGTGGATGATAAAAACCAATATTAAGGTCTACTTGGGTTGCTCTGTTCTCATTCTTTTTGCTTTACTTTTATTCTGATTGACATCTACATTTATTAATAAGTCACACCTAATATAAATAAAAACCTTGCCTTTTATCTTTTATAAGAACTGTTTGATTTTTTTTTAAAACTGGGGTAAAATTTAGGACATATCCAAAATCACTTTAGCTACGCGTTTGAATTAAAAAGATCTTATAAAAAGAAAGAAAGGATGGACTAAAGACTCTGTGTTGTGTCTTTTCTCTCCTTCAGGTCCCGTCGCTAATTGTTTATGGTGACAAGGATACCCAGCTTGGAGAAGTGTCACTCGCTTCTCTGAGCAATCTGGCCAATCACAGTGTTGTGGTGATGAAAGGAGCGGGTCACCCCTGTTACCTGGAGGACCCGAACACTTGGCACAAAGCTCTAACAGATTTCCTTAATACTCTGTGAAGCTCTTTACTGTGTATCAGTGGATTCAGTCACACATAAGTGACTCAGAGGAGCCACACAAATAAACACATTTTATTCAGCACAAAAAATATAAGCCACAAAACTCTTCCTGTATGGCCTGACTTTGACTTTTTAAATACTGCCAATTAATGAATGACATAGAGAATTAGGGCCACACTGAGAAAACAAGCAGTTTGGAAATTAAGTTGAAATAATGTGAAAAGGTATTACGCAAAAATATGTATAGAATAGAATATTTTGAGAATTGAATCATTATATAATATGATTTCACTGGGATATAATGAAGTGCTAATTATGAATTACTTCATTTGATTACACATATTTGAATGAACAAAATTGAATGTGCGGAATAGTAGTGCAGTGGGTAGCTCTGTCGCCTCACAGCAAGAGGGTTCTGGGTTTGAGTTTCTTCTATATAGAGCTTCATGTACTCAATGTGTCTCTCCAGGTTCTCTGGCTTCCTCCCACCTCCAAAACCTTGCAGATTAGATGGTGAGAAGATGAATGAATGAACAGCTCCGTAGAATTTAAAATCTCCTCCTGTGTCTGAGAAAAAAACACACACACACTGAAATGAAGTGAAAAATATGAACATTATTTAATAACTGATTCTCTGTAATAAACAATTTGAAAATATTTTACAAGGAGTCACAGACACAATATTTTACAAATTTTGCCCTCTTTTTTTTTTAACTTTGTCTGTACAAAAGAATGGAGCAACATGGACCGGCACCCAGAAAAGAAGGAACTAAGTCTGTCACGCACACCAACATTCAAACTCACACACGCACAAGAAATCAAAGAAACCTGAAAATAAATTGAAAACATTTTGACTTCAGATTGCAAACTTACCAACAGTGCTGAATTCCTACATTTTTTTTTTAAATTCTCAACTTCACTTAAAATTCAACTGATTTAATCTTTTTTTTCTCTTCTAAATGTCGCTGTTTTTTTTTTCACACACTTGTCAGACATGGTCACATAGCACCAGACTACAGACTACATAATTACATACACACGTCTTTCCCACAGAGACGCACCAACACAGATACAGCAAGGGTTTGGAGGGGGCTTTATGAAAACCGTCTCCTATCTATTGTAGGGGTGGTCATAAAGCTGACATCTCCATTTCTCCCCAAGCTGTTCAAATTTTCTAGTTTTTCTTTATTTTTTTGGCAAAAGTAAATTTGTCAAACCACAGTAATTAGTGTGTCCTCTTAGAAGACTTTTTCCAACAGGATGCACACACAGACACTACATGATTTCTCCCTGACCTTCAATTTGACAGGCCCGTGCTGCTATGTGGAGACCCACTCCCTGAGCTTGCCTCTGACATTCCACCCATTAACCCCTTAACACCCCACCCCACTGGAAAAAAAAAAAAACACTTAGGAAGTGACGTCCTTGGCTAGCTTCTGCCTGGTGCTTGACATCTCCCTGCTGGGTATGAAGAAGTGTCTTTACATGTAGATTAAAGGTGAATAACATTTCAAGTGAAGGTGCAAAATTTTAAGCCTACTTGTTTAGTTTGTGTGTGAGAGTGTGTACTTATAGACCTAGGAAGAGAGGAAGTTGCAGGGGTTACATTTCCACAGGCACGTGTAGCGCTCATTTACAGATGGGGGAAATTAGGATATACAGACAGAATCAAGGGCAGAGGACAGAGACAAACAAAAGCCAGACAAGACTGCATTCTGTTGATGCTCCACACAAGAAGAAGCCCAATTCATTTTCTAACAGTCTTGTTTGGATTGATCTGAAGCTGTTTTGCAGTTACTGCGTCTGTGTTTGTCACATCAAATAGTCCCAACAACTGTACAGAGTGTGTAGATAATGTTCAAATTATGGTGTGAGTTATCACACGTGAGCAATACTGTGTGGGTTTGAATTTGAACATTGAAGGTCAGAGGTGTTTCAAAAGTAAAGACTGCTTTCAAACACATAATTGAACACGGATCAATCAATAATGAATCATTCCGAACGTAGAGCTCACTATAATAATTGCAGAACACCAAGAAGATCTAGGGACGGTGAGTACCTTGTGCGATATCAGAGCTCCACACTGTGTAACACTAAGGCATTTAGAGTCTTCGTTGCATCTGAAGCAGAAAACACTGATGACCTACACATTCCTTCAGACACCCCTGCTCCCTTTGATTAATATGTAGCCAGACTGATCGTTAAAGTTGGATTACTTCTGTTTCTCCCTTTTTTTTTTTCTCCACAAAAATGATGGATCTTGTCCATAGCAATATAACAGAAAAAAACAAAACAGCATTGACACAACTGTCTCGCCTCATACACTCCACAGCTCATCTAAAAGACATTCCCTTTTGAGGGTTTTTAATGCAAACTACACACATTTATCACACGCAAACACATACAATTCAGGCAGATCTAGAGCAGTCAGGTGGCCCTAAAGATGCTCTATGGCCACTTAAGTCACTGTATACTGATAGTGTATCATAGCTCTATACATGGCTTTGTAAAGGAACAGTATAGTAACTTCATATGAGAGCAGTCAGGCATGGCCAAGAGGGTAAATTCATTAAGCTAGAGCTGGTCAGGCTCTGTTTAAAGCTACGTCTATAGCCGACAGATTCAGTCTCACAAGCAGCTGCGCCAACCACAGCTTCAAAGATGGATGCTTTATAAAGGTACTATACAGTAGCTCTACTCTTATACAGCCGATGTGGTCCAAAACAAAGTGCATCAAGGCACTATGAAACAGAGTGGCTCCTAAACATGGGAGTCTAAATGACTTTTCACACATCATAAGAGTCATATGATATACTGTGATGGATTACAAACAGACTACTTGTACAGTACATGATCACCATATTTAGTTGCCTCTTCTGCACTTTTGTTGGGAATGTTGATAAGCCCCTATCCCCCAGCAGCGCATGGTTCTGAGGTTTGAGGAGCATTCATCAAAGGAAATGCGATTCCCTTCACCCCAAAAAGAAAAATGAAAAGAATTCACCTGGAACTGTGAGGCCGTCATGAGGCAGAGATTCAGGTACATCAATGGTGTGAACTGACTTAAAGAGCAAATGCAAGCTAGAAGTGTTAGTAGAGGTTATGGGAGAAGCCTCGTGAGGATTGGCAGAGGTGAGCTTTCACATCAGAGAGCACAGGGGTTTCTTGTTTTTTAATATCAACCCAAAGTGGAGGTCAGAATGGTCGATTGATTCTTAACAAGAACACTACACAACATCAACAATGCTCCAGTAACCGGACACTGATTCGTACTTTGCAGCTGTCATTAGTATGTAAATCAGATAGCACTATCTTTAGAATAGTAAATATAGGAGAGAAATTCCAGAAATGTGATTATGTAATTACAATAATCCCCAGTGGACATCTCTTAAAATATTAATCTGCAATTTGGCGCTGCGCACACTGAATCAGCATTCTGTTTTGGAGTTTCTTCTCTTCCTCTCATGGTTTATCCTAAATCTAAATCAGGAGCCATTTCCTCTTCATGTTTTGGCTATAAAAATAAGACCACATGAAAGTCTATCTCATTTTGGCAAGTAGATATAGTGCATAAATTAACTCACGTCTTTTAAGGTTAACAACTTACAACTTCCTTTTCAAATGAAAGACTAAATATACTGTAATGTTTGGAATACTCATCACTTCAGCAGGTTGTATTTGACATTTTGTATACGCCACAGTTATTTTTTCTGTTATTTTCTTCTATGGTGTCTATAACTAGTTGAATGGTCCACAGCCTCATATGAGAGGCGAATGGCAGAGTGGTGAGACTCTGACATAGAGGAAAAATAGAGGACAAGGAGCCCCATGGTCTGCCTGACAGAAGCAAAGGTGTACAGACAACCACTCTTCCCAGTCTGTTATGAGGCAGGAGGTCTCTGACTAGGATATATACCTGTCCTCCTTTTCCTGGCTTCTCTGGATGATGAGGGAGTGAGATGGTCATGGGTTGGGAGTTCATTTTCTATTTTCTGACGTTGCTTCTCATGATTCAGATGGTCCTGCACCATATACTCTGGCAGATGATGGTTGACTTGCTAAGGACACAAACATCTGGCTGTTGCCTCTAAGCGACAGAAACTGAATCGAGATGGGTTGCACGGCACTCAGGTCTTCCAGCTTGCAGTGATGAGAAGTCCCAGTGTTACCTAAGATTATATTGAGGGGAGGGCTTGGGGACACAGAGGTGGAGGGTTTAAACTTTGAGAAATAAACATGAGTGCTACAAGGAGGATAGGTGGTGGAACATGGAATTAATGTAGTAGAGGCTGGACTTGGGGGTTGACAACTGTATAAAGCAGAAGTAGCTGAATGAGCAGTAAGACGTGGAGGCAAGGACGAAGAGAGTGGCCTCGTCCGCAGTCTGACGTGTTCTCCTGCAGACAGGAAAACAGAGCTTTAATACACATATGATATGATACTGAATACTAGCCAGATAGAGAGAGGGAGAGAGAGACAGAGAGAAAGGGAATGAGACCAGAAGCAATGGGATACTGCTCAATTGGCTCTTAAAAATGTAAAACCAAACTAGTATAATTGTAATAAGCCCAAAAGCCTGTCTGGGACGTCTTTCTGGAGCTTCTACTGAATGATGAACACCACCATCAATATAAGATTCCAGAGTGTCCTCGTTTACAGAGTAAACAGAGTCAATTTTTGATTACAATTTGCTTAGAAACATTAGTAAATCAAACATCCATCATTTACACAATCCTGCAAAAAAGGCTAATATTTGGGAGACAGCCTAAATATTCTGTTGATTTGCATTACTGACAGATTTTTGAAGTCTTACAGAGTTATTGTAGTCAAAGCAGGTAGAGGGTCCTTTTCGATAGCGTGCAGTAGCCATTTCTTCACATGGATTATCCTCCTTGTCTGAAAAAGTCACTCAATTAAGGATAATCAAAGTCTGAATTAATGAAAATGAAACAATTATTAATCATTCATAATTGTTGATGAATCATACAATCAAGACAAAAGAAATCTTGAGATGAATGTAAAACATGTTTCCAGAGGTGCATTTAACACAGATAGAGTATTTGTGTGTTTTCCTCTCGACCAGCTGGTGCACGGTTAGTAAAAGGATACACTCCTCTTCCTCCTGGGACAACGCCTCGATCTCGCAGGTGTTGCACGGCAGCTTCTCCGCAACCACAAACAGCAAGTTGGTGTTGTTTAGCCTCTTGGCATGAATCAGCCTGCAGAGAGAGACAATCCCGTCAACAACCCTTCTCTGCTTGCTTTTACATCACAACCTCATTTGCTAATGGATCAGCAAGATTCATGAGGGTGTTATAGGGCTCATTTAGTCAATGATGTGTCCGTTTAAAAGTGATGCAGTTTAATCCTCAGCGGATTTTATTAGCTCTGACAGAAAGATGAATGTCTTGTTAAATGTGTCTCTGTCACATTATGATTCTTGTGTGTGTGTGTGTGTGTGTGTGTGTGTGTGTGTGTGTGTGTGTGTGTGTGTGTGTGTGTGTGTGTGTGTGTGTGTGTGTGTGTGTGTGTGTGTGTGTGTATTAACTTATGTGCATTTTGTCCACAGACCTGGAACAGTTACCGCAGTCTTGCAGTATGTTGTAGGAACTGCTGAGATTACTTAAGTAATATTGGGTCTGGATCATCACGCAACTGCGCTCTTTGGAGTCAAACCCTTCTGCATTCACCTCATCTGTAACATCACCAGAGCAAAATTATACAAGAGCAACACTTTAGTTAGACTGATTTAGATGATCTAAAAGCATGACTACTAAGAAGTATGTCAAAATAAAAGCTCAAATCTTTCAAAAAACTCTCAAAATCAGTTATTTATGTAGCTGGAAAAGTGTGACTGATTGCATTCCCTCATTCCCAGATACATAAATTTAGTTGTTCTGCCCGTCCACCCAAGTTTTTTAGATATATAACTCACTCAGTCTGTCTTTTCTTTTAATAGTCTGCTCCATGTGAGACTCTGCCCTCTTTTATGTATAATATCTGCCTTATTACCTGTGGTTAAACTCTTGAACTGTACAAAAATGCCTTTGCGTCTACAATTGAGTCATTTACACTGAATGTAAGGATTCTGATACTATTATGATTTTTCGTTTGATCCCTTGGCATGTTGAACTTTTATCTCTCAAAATGTCATCATTTTAGTTCTGGTTAGTGTTGTAGATAGACTTTTGGTGCTCAATACACCTTCACCATTCAATGCTATATATACTGAATTTAACAGACATGAGAATCCTTTCGAACTGATCGTCTGTGTCTGATGAGAGTCTTTACCAAACATTTGTATTCTTTTCTGCCATTTAAACTTTACAAGAACATATGAAGAACATCATGATAACATTGACTATAATCTTGTTTTCATCCACCTGTGATGAAAGAATTGTGAAAGGCCAGTCCGTATATAAACTGTTGGAACACGGACCTGTGGAGACAGGAAGTGAGAGTAAGATGAGGCAAAGTAATAATGCAAGTGAATGAATCTTACAGTGGAATTGAACATAAGGAGTCTCATCAATCTGTTACGATACAGTATGTTGCTTCCTGATAGACTCTTACCATGCAGCTGCTGATGTCCACCATGCCACATTTACAAAATCAGCAATTGTAGGCTGCAGATGAAAAAATAAAGGAAAAAAATGAGAACGATACAAGCATGTTATCGTCTACTATGAATACAGTGCACTATAATCTAGTATACTACTCTATTGTAATATAGTTTGTCTTTCCAGTGATGAGACGTTAGGGTGGTGATGAAGTTCTTACGACAAACACTCCTCTGGGTGCAGCTCCAGCTTCACTGTTAGGCAATCGTTCACACACAGACTGATAGTCAAACGACTGCTTGCGGTTGTAGAAGGAGTTGTTATAGAGGGCGTGCATCAAGTAGGGATCGACATCACTGAAAAACATTCCCACCTGGGGAAAATAAGGAACCATGGTAAAGCTGACTGGGCAGATTAGTGAGAAATGAAGCTGTGAAAATGTATTCATTAAGTTCACCTTGTTCCAGTCCTCCTTCTGATTGGACATGATTAAGAATCCACCATCGTCTATTAAATAACACAGAAGATCCTGCACAGAGAGGCAAAGATGGGCTGTTAATTGAATGCCAAGTGGGAAACGGTGCAGAGCTATGATGAAGCAGATTGAGCTGAATATAGAAAGCTCATTTGGAAAACAAATACTTACATCACTGTTGGCTTCACAGTCCATTTCACAACCCCTGTTTGGACCACACTGTGAGAATAAAAAGGAACACATCAGACTTCCTGTAAGTTTGTAAATATGATTTATAATGTGTATTTTACAAATTTTACTACCGTATTTGAGGAATGACGGCTGTCTGTGTGGTTGCTGGCAAGAATCTTAAACTTATCTGTCCAGGCTTCAAGGTCAAGTTTCACTCCAACCACTGGGAAACCAGGAGAAGTCAGGAGAACAGATTCATTCACAAAAATTCAATCAAAGAAATATCTGCAAAGACATGTGTAATTATCTGCCCTTTGCGCATTATCATAATGATCAGTGTACCTACCTGCGGGTTTGATGGTCTTCCCTCCTACTGTGATCTCCACAGCCGTGCTGACCAGAACTCCTATGGTATCGTTCTCTGGGTTCAGCAGCTCGTCCCTGGCTTAAAGATGGAAACAAACAGAAACAAACCAGGTTCACATCAGAAACAAGGAGTCACAACCCATTAGACCCACATTGAGATGTATAACTCAAGACCAAGAGCACAAGTCACCTGTTCGATATGGAGCCCTGAAGATGTAGCCCTTGTTGTCAAGACTGCGACGGTAATAGCTGGCATTAAAGGGCTCAGGGTCTTCCTCCCAGGTCTCTGAAGCCCTAAGATTAAGGCACACAAACATCAGAGCAGTAAATCATGGATGAACAAGTCCTCTAATGAACTGTTTATGACACGACTCATGTCAAAGTGAAAAAAAAATATTTAAGAACAAACCAGCCACGGCGAGCACTTACTTGTTAGGAAACACTCTTGTTATGCCTCCGTCTGTTGCAGCAAACACAGCCAGGAAACCGTAGCTAAATGTAGAAAAGAGAGAAATCAAATGTAAATCTGAGTCAGAATGATGTTAAATGATGGCGTTCCCCCAGGGCTGGTTAACCTCACTCACGTGTTCAAGTCTTTATTCTTCCACACTTTCTCCACCAGCTGCCTGATGATTCCAGTATCCAGAATCAAGTTATGAAGGAGCAGATTATCACCTGGACAAAATTAACAGAACACATACTTTTTTAAGCACTCTGCCAATAACACAAAAAAGTATAAAAGACTCCCCCTCCCCCTTTAGGTTTTCCTCTTTGTGATTGTCCTGTTGCCTTTATCATCTCCCTTTATCTTCCTGTTTACAATTTTCTCCAAGTGTATTAAGTCAGTGTTGATCCTCCTGCTCACCACTGAGGATCTTCAGGTCTTGTGTTTATATCTCCCCGTCTCTTCTCTGTTCTTTAGGTTTCTATGTGCAGGTAGTTTTTTTTTTTCTTTTCAGTTTTGAACTCTTGGATTGTCCCTGTCTTCATCTTCTGTCTTGAATTATTTTGGATTCTTGGATCCAGTGTTTAGGATTTTGTTTTCTCACTTTGAAGACTTCGTCATTAGCCAATGGGCAATAAGCTTGAGGGCTGTTATTTGACACTGAACTGGAATTTCTCTCATGATGTAACTTCAAACACTTCACAATTAAAGATTATCTTGGCTTCAAATTCTTACTTTGATTGTGTCAGAAATGAAACTTACATTGTTTGGAGTCCGGCGTCACCTTCTCCATGAGCGCAATGAAGTTGAGTAGGAACTCAGTGTTGTTGTTGGACAGTTCTAGATCATTGCAGTACTCCCTGAGGAAAAGACAAAGCATGTCAGAAAAACAAATTCAGGGAAGGAAGGTGAATGCAGACAGCTTGTAATGGCTTTCTTATTCATCCTCTATGGACAGCCACACAGCATGCAGGAAATGCTGTTATCGTGTCCAAAATTCACATTTTAAACATCAAGTTAAGATAACTATCACTCAAACAACATGTGGCAATGTATCACAGTGAAAGAATGATTTCATTAGTGTGGTTCAGAATTCACGCTGCAGATGAATGACTGATGATAACAAAACAGCACATGCAAAGAGGAAGTTAATAATTTTTTCTATTTCCATATTTATATTTGATTCTTTTTATCACTTATTCTCATGATGAATTAAACTACTTAAACAGACTGATGACCCATAAATGAATGAAATAAGAAGCAACATACAGTACAAAGATTATTTGATGTGGCGTTCATGCTTTATGTTAAAGTGAACAAATGGGGATAGATATAAAAGAAAAGCAATAATGGGGTTTCAAAGAAAACACACACACACACACACACACACACACACACACACACACACACACACACACACACGCACACAAACACGCAGACACACCAAATTGCAAAATGAATGAATAAATGAAACCAACTACTTCCACACACAAGGAAAAATCAAGATCACACACAGGACAAAGGACCAATCAGTGATAGCCATGAACATTGCACAGCACACATAGGGCTACCTGGGAGCAATGAATACATGTCCTTCAGACTCAAAACTGTTTGGCAGCAGTGATTCAAAATCTGCAACAGAAAGGGGAAGATTATCCGGGAAGAGCAGTGGGGAGAGCAGTGGGGAGTTGTGGGTAAACAGCAGCTGTTCTTCAGAGGTGTGGGGACGCAGGAGGGAGTTTACCATAGCAACACTGAGGTATTATGAGAACACGTTAGCCAATATGGTGCCTCAAACACAACCTGACTCTCGATGGACAACTGTTTTTTTTTTTCACAAGCACCCACACCTGATCCTTCTTATCTTTTTGTTCATCACTTTGACAACATTTTCCAAATCCTTTGAGGTTTTCTCTAACATATTTTGGATGTCTGAGAACTGACTTGCAAGACAAGGTGTGCCAAGAAGGAAGTTCTCAGACAGATGAGACACAGTGAGTGCTTTCAGTTCAGGCAGGCATCAACATGGCCAACAACTGCAAGGGGGAGGTGGGTGAAGGTCCTGATGGAAGTTGTCACCCCTCAGACTGGCAGTAGGTGGGCTCAGAGAGACACATAATCAGAGGAAATGCATTGCATTGTGAAGGGCATGTCAAAGGGCAACTTTATTTCATCCATCACAGACCAAACAGAAGACAATATCAGCCATCGTTAAAACCTCAACATGTGAGTCTGCCATGAAGCCAACGTATGATTTTGTCATTAAGCCATGACCTGTAGGTGTGTACAAGCAGAGGAGAATAAAACGGTTCACTTTATAAGTAGAATAGAGTGCCCAGGTAGTTTTCCGCCCACAATGCCGTGCACATCCGGGGTCCTATTTAATGAGGAAGGGTTGAGCCATGCCTCTGTCTGTCTGCAGGGTGAGGAGGGAGGGAGACAAGCTGATGGAGACAGGGAGTACAGAGGGACAACACAGGAGTCAGGCACAGCACCAAGTGGCACCCTGAAACCTGACGACATGGACGACCTGAGACAGCTCAGCACCAAAGCTGCAACGTCACCGACTAAACATGATAATAAGGCTGCTAACACCCTTAAATGCAATTCAGTATGCAGAGGTACAATTACATTAAAATATGACCACGGTGATCTATTTACTAAAAATAAAGAGCAGCATGTGCTCCTGTACCATTACAGCCAAGGATTGTAAACTGATTGTTTTGTGGGTTTAACATCAAGTATGACAAACAACTTCCATTGTTCAAAGTTACAGTGGAGCCAAACATGTTGTAGGTATTTTGATGGAAATTTAAGTTAAATTATAAATTTAATTAATGAATTTAAACAACTATAGTAAACATATCAGTATCTGGAGGCCTACTGTGAGAATTACTTAAGACATTTCTCTACTACTGACAGACAGATAGACGGACAGACAGACAGACAGACAGACAGACAGATACAGTAGATAGATAGATAGATAGATAGATAGATAGATAGATAGATAGATAGATAGATAGATAGATAGATAGATAGATAGATAGATAGATAGATAGATAGATAGATAGATAGATAGAATTCAAAAGAAAATAAATGGAGAAGAAAAGTTGAAACGTAGAAGGGAGAAAAGGTTAAAAAAGAGAAGAAAAAAGGAGAGACAAAGAAAGAGAGGAGGCAGACACAACCCATTTAGAGCCACCCACAGAAGATAAAGACTCAGGAAGAGGGACAAAAACAACTTTAACAGAGAATACTATTATCTGCATGGTGTCTTTCTACGTAGTAGGTATTTTTAGTTTATTCTTTTTGTTTGTTTGCTTGTTTATTTTGCATCTGGAGCAAAAGATATGTGAGGAAGAGATTGAGGATGTGGACCAGAGGAGTCATTGTGAGAGATGTGGGATCTGAGCTGCAGCAAGAGGGTGAAGAAGAGAAAAGGGGATAATACGAGGAAGAGGAGGAGGGGGAAGAGGAAAAAGAAGGAAAGTGGAGGGGGTCCTGAAGGCAAGACGGGCTGAGACAGAGGCAAGCAGGCTGGGACTGGTGAGGGTGGGAGGGGGTCAGCAGAAACAGGTTCAGGACAAGAGGTGTGGGAAGGAGGCAGCGGTAAGGAGTAGGAAGTATAGGGAATGTGGACCAATAGAGTATACTTGCCCTTGGAGTTTGGAACTTTGTGGATCCATCAGAGAAGGAGAGAGCAAAAAAAGAAACAGGGGATTGGGTGGGAAGGGGGGGGTCACAGACAATATTTTATTCAATTACTGTTTGAATAAAAATATTGTTTTCTTAAAAGAATAGAAAAGAAATTGCAGTCAAACGAGACGAGAGAAAAAGAAATGAAGAGCAAACATCGTATTTGCAACATGGCAACGGAAAACCAACTGAATCAAGAAAACCTGGGAAATCCAGGAAAGTAAAACAAAACAAAGACAAACCCATTAACTGTGATTGATAACCAAGGTCAATTAAAAAATAAATGAAACAGGAAAAGAGGGGAGTAACTTGTCTGGATAAAGAAAGAATGAGAGAGACAACAGTGTGTCCTTCAAGACCCACATAAACCCAAACTCCCACATTTGTCAAACCCTTATCCCGGGCCGTGTGGGAGTTTATATACAGAATGATTCCAAAGCTGAGAAATGTCTCACACAATTCAACAAAAAAATACAAATAAATTTAAAAAAAAAAATCACACACATAAAAGGAACATTCTCAAAAGCATAAAACTTATAAGAGTGAAAAGCATGCATGTTTTCACAGTTTTCCAGAACATCAAATACTTTGAACACGAATGCTTCAGAATCATTTCTTGGTGGAGAAGAGGCGAGAGCATTTGGCAAAAAAAATAATAGCACAAAGGTCACCATTATTTTCACCTGAATAACACAGTCAAACCACAGCTTTCACCTTTCTGTCAGTTCAGTTATTTTTTTCTTCAGCTGGTGTGAAGAAAAAACATCACCATTGTACAGCACAGCATGGAGACACGAGGGTATAGGGAGCAGTAGAGGAGTTGGGGGCTTGGGTATGACCCTGCCTATCAGAGGGCGTAGAGAAGGGGGAGAAGGCGGGGCAGTGTGGCGCGGGGCAGGTGATTCCACACCTGGAGACACCCTGTGATGATGTCGGAGACCCGGAACAGCGGACCAAGTAAAAGTAAAAGATCATATTTGGGAGAGAGAGAAAGAGGAAGAGAGAGAGCGAAAGAGAGAGCACAAAGGATGCTGGGTATCCCTGGGTACTTACACTGCACCTGAAGTATCTGGTCACTCAGGTTGGCCTTGATGTGGTTCTCACTGTATGTGGGCAGTACCAACCCTAGACTGAGGTAACGGCAGACAGAGACAGTCAGGATCTTAAATACACACAGAGGAAATCTAACACACACACACAGAGATGCAGTCAAACACGACCAGTACTGTAATATCTATGAAACTTTCCGGATTAAAGTTTCCTCAAGTGACTTTATTACTTCTTGTAATTTGATCCCATTATACCGTACAGCGTATTTAAACAACAGGAGGTTTCAAAGTATTCTAAAACTTGATTTCTTCATTTATTTCTTTATTTCTTCTTTATTTGGGGCGCACGAAGCAGGAGCTGCCCACCACTCTACCTCCCTCTGCATGCGTACAGGCCCCCTGTTGTGTGTTTGTTTGTTCAGGGCCTGTACACACTAACATATGCATGTGATTCGATTTGACTAAGAGTGTGCTCTTAATTTCCCTTCGGGATTACTAAAGTATACAAAACTAAGAAAAAAGAAAAGAAAAAAGATGCCCTGTGTGTTCACACACAATCCGACTCTACTTTTTTGAAGTCATACCATCTCATACAGAGACAGTTAAATACCTCAAGTAGACATGATGGAAATGATGTGAAAGCTGTGAAGATGCAAAAATTCAATTTTGCTGAATCATTGTGTGAGCTTGAAAAATTTGGACTTGGCGGCATGTTCAAATTTCAATGGGACGTTTAACCACACCAAATACAAAACAGCAACTCTATTTCTTTGAGCACGGCTGATGAAAGAAAAGGTATTGGTATTCTTCTTGTTGGGGGTTTGTGAGAGAAACATCACTGCAAGAAATGATCTTGCACTGATGTTTGTGTAAGTAAAGTGAGAAGAAAATTCCTTGTGCATTCAATATGAGAGGAAAAAAAGGCATGGTGAATGGAAAAAAACAACAAGCAAACAACAACCAATGCAGTCACCGACTGCAACATCCCACGACACCCCTGAATTTAAAATTTTACAATGAACTACTTGCATAGGTCAAAGATCAAAGCTAGTGCTCTGACCTATTTTCATAGATCAAAGCAGTAGCTTTGATCTATAGTCTTACACTGGCCTTCTCCTTTGTCTTTCTATCTAATCCAGTTCCTGAGTGTACAAAAGTTAAAATTTGTCCTTGACCTAATTTTCTATAGGTCAAGGTTATCATCTCATTTTCATCCCCTTTGCCGCCAAAGTAATTTTCTTTTTTGTTTCATCTTTCTATCTGCAACGGTTGCGAAGATATGTGGTGGACATTCGAACGGATGGACGGACGGACGAACGGACAAACGGACGAACACACAAATGCTGACAATCACAATACATCACCGCTTTGAAGCGGGATGTAACTGCTGTACACACATTGTAGTAGTTTGAAGGAGGAATCACTAATTCTTTCTATTATCATATAATGTTGACTTGATAACATTAAAGGCCGGCCGAAGTGCCGATGTTATATCTACCATTAATGTTATCGTACTGGCCTGTTACAAGTACAAGAGTTTCTCTATTTGATGGATGAGTGTTTCTTGTGTTTCATGTGTGTTTTGGTTGAAAAAAAAAATCAGCTCCAACATCAAACCAGCTGTTAGATGATGCTGCTGAGGTTTTTGTTGGTTCTTTGAACACAACCATCCATCTGAATCAATAATGTTTACAAGTGAGCAGAAATCTTAATAGACTAAAACTCACCAAATCACACCAAAACAAACTAGATACAGCTAGATACAGAGTGCTGAAAGTAACACTTTGCGTTTCTGAATATCCTGATAAGTTTCTTGTTATTGATGGAAAGAAAGGAGGCGTCATTTAATTGTATGGGAATAGAGGCTGACACATCATACACCCACTGGTGAGCGCTGAAGACGGACGTTCAAGGAGGGAACTTCAAAAGAGATCAGTGGATTTTTAAGACAAGTCCAGCTAGGCTTCAAGTCAGATAGTTAGAATAAACGTCTGGCCAATCATCAATCGCACTTTTCAGCAGTGAGGTCGGTCTGTGATTTGTTCAGCAAAGCGACATGCATGATATTAACAACACATCACAGATTACAAGAGGTGGCCATCAAAGCTGAGCAGGACATGAAATATGAGGGTGATTGCAGGTAGACATAGTGTTGACAGTGTACCAAAACAGTAGATTCAAGAAAACAGCCTATGACTGCACCTTTCATATGTCAATCATCATTCAATCTTGTGAACAAAGAATATTGATCTCACCATCTCTGTTCTAATCTATGTTTAAGTCAAATAAAACACCTTCATACATGTTTCAAATAATGCAGAAATGCTGCTTTGTACTATATAATAATTCAATAATTGTAGTTTGATCCACATATGCTTTATGATACTATTTATTTTTCTACCATAGCCATAAATTAAAGAGAAGACAGAAACATCCCATCTCTTCATCTGTGGTGCCATACAAAGCTAAAATATAACTCAGTAAGAGGATTAATTGGAACAGATGGAGAATCAGGCTGTGACAGTACCAGGTTCAGAGTGAGTCACAGCTACAGCCGACTATCTATAATATTGTATAAGCTAAGTCACGCTGCAAGAAGCATCTGAACAAAGTATCATATGCTGCACTAATTATTAAATAGAGGATGAATGAGAGAACACAGCTTTGGATGTCCGGTTGACTGTTAGAAGCCACAGAAGTAACACACCGTGATTGTTGGATACACTGGAATTTCCCTTTGAGTTGAATATTAATAGAATCGTACAGAGAAAGCTTCACATGGAGTCAGCCAGAACAAGGCACGCTGCCAGTAGATGTAATAAAAACAAACACATTTGTTGGACTACTGAATATCATAAACTGTAATTTGCAAAGTGTTGCCTGAAGGAAATGTTATTTTGATGCAACTTCAAATGTTGAACAATGCTTTGAGATGAATAAAAAAATGCATTTAATTTGTGTTCAGAAACCTTCTGAACATTTTGAGGGAAAAGAACAATTTTTTTCATTGAAGTGGCTGGATAAAATATTTAATAATTCAATCACAAGTCTAATAAGCAAGTTAAATCAGTCCTGAATGTGTGATAGCAGCAGGCGCAGCTAACAAACACAGCTGGTTGATCAATAAAATCTGAGACTAACGCTGGTCAGATCAAAAGTATCTAGGCTGGACTTCACTCACAGTTCAAGTTGTGCAATCTGTCCTCTGAGGTCGTGAGATGCCCGTTTAATTTCAAACCTACCTGTAATCCGTTCCCTCCACCGGGGTCCATGTGTACGTCCGCATGGCCTCATCAATGTACCTCTGTTATGATAAAGACCCGTCATCAGCACATGTCTCAATATACTCAGAAATTTGAAATCATTACGACAACAGGTTTGTGTTCCTCGGGATCTTGATTGAGTCTCATATATTGATGACTTGCCTCATCAACTGACTTAATGAGCGTCTTGATTTTCCTTTGCCCTGATTTGCCATCAATCATCAGTCGACGGATCTGAAAAGAGAACCATAAGGAGAAATATGGATATATTAGAAAGTGACAAAACGATTATAGACTGAAAACACAAGTTGACAATAACAACAATGCTTCGGAGGGGTTGATTTTACCTCCTCCTTGTTACTGTCTTCCAATTCTGCATCTAGGAAGTCCAGAGTGACAGGCTCTCTGAAGTTAATGATCTGAAGCAAGAGGAAGAGGGAGAGTATCACTCAGAAACAACAGAATAATGTCCTCATTTAGCTTTTGAATCAGAAGTGTGGAAACCCATCAATATCAGGGTGGCATTTATAGTTGGACCTACTTTGGGCCGCAGATTGGGATGCAGCAACACATAGCCATTTGGATCAATGGCAAACGTGTAGCCATTGGCTCCGAGCTGTGCAGAAAAATGTAATGACAATATAACTCAATATCCATCAATATGAAAATCTGTAAGTGTAACGCTGTGAGGACTGCGTGCTCACCCTGTATGTAGGCGTCTTCTTTTTGATTTCATGAATCGCGATATCTACACCCATGACTCCGAGAATGAGCTGGTTCTGCAGAGAGAACGCACAAGGTACATATTTATATTTCATCCAAAAATGGCAACAGCCCCAGAGGATCACAAACAGCTGATAGCTGCTCTGTGAGATTATGAAGAACATCTCCATGCCATCTTTGACTTTATATGATTAGACGCAATTTTAGAGTCTATTTTAAATTGAGTCGGTTTGCAGAAAGCATCGCTCTTTCAACTCTGTTTGATAAGCCCAGAGTAAACACTCTGATCATGGATACGGTAAGGAGGATGTGCCTTCCGATAAAAGAAGACACTACAGATGGTTGTGATGTCTCGTGTCACCTCAGGGGGGAGGTGTTGTCAAGAAGAGCAGCTGCTGGGTGGACTTCATTATAAAATGACTGATGACAGTCAACAGCAACAAAGAGACAACAGAAAACCTGACAACCTCCAGCTGCAGCTCCAGGCTCTATTTGAATACAAGTTCAGCATTAGCTGCATGAATGAGGAGACTTAGATAATGATAAATAAAAAGTCCTCATTTCACAGAGTATACTAAGGTCAAACTGGAGGATGTGGAAGTGAAGACTTTTTAAAAACTCCATGTAATGTGTAGTCCCGCAACCCGATTCTGGATAAGTGGTGGAGGATGGATGGATGGATGGATGGATGGATGGTAATGTGTAGTTTTTACCTGAGAGCTGTCAGAATCAGCAGTGAGGTTGAAAACAGGCATTGTCCCAGTGATGACAAGACCCAAACCCTGATAAAACACATTAGATTTCCAATAAATGCAAAATACATAACAGCATTAGGGGCCATTCTAACCACGTGTCAAATTTCACAGAATTCTTCTTCTTCTCCTTTCAGCTTTTTCCTTCAGGGGTCGCCACAGTGAACCAGTTGCCTCCATCTAACCCTGTCTTCTGCATCCTCTTCTCTCACACCAACTACTTTCATGTCCTCTTTCACTACATCCATAAACCTCCTCTTTGGTCTTCCTCTAGGCCTCCTGCCTGGCAGTTCAAAACTCAGCATCCTTCTACCAATATATTCACTATCTCTCCTCTGGACATGTCCAAACCATCTCAGTCAAATTTAGCTGAATTCCGTCCAACAATTTTTGTTGAGATGTGAATGGACTACACCCCATTATGTATTCTTATAGAGAATTAGACAGTTTGTGAATTACTTTGTAGAAAAGTAATTCTACATTAATGACATAAAATGCCTCTTTGAATTATCTCTCACCAGAGCATCCTGGTAGACGTTTGTCCACTGCACCTGCTTGGCTTTATACCCAGCCAGCACCATTGGACGACCCAGGACATCCAAGTATTCCTGCAGCAGCAAAATCACATTAGCATGACAGTTGACAATAAACACATATGATTAAACAGACATTTAGTTTACTGTCCAGGTGTTAAAAGCAGAAAGCTGGAGGAAGCCAACATCCATCTCTGCCTCCTCTCTGTCACCACAAAAGCCAGTGGGCCACCAGCAGCAGCATCCTGGTCCTGCTGAGCCATAAAGCCTCTAGTCCTGATACACGCAAGGCCGTTTTTTATCATTATGAAGTAGCTATTAAAAACACATTATGAGTGTCAGTGGCACAATGTGCAAGCAGTCCGTTCTCCCAGAGGCTCTGCTGTCATTGCCGACACTGTGAGAATGTCCCACAGTGATGGTGAATGGAGGTAAGGGGTTAAGTCTACTAGTGATACATCAAATTCTTGTCTGCTCTCAAGAGCCTCCTCTTAAATAGCTTGGATTATTTTTGAATGCCCTTTTTATTCTTGCCATTTTGGAGATGAAGATTGTTAAAATTATTGAGTGAGTGACCCACAAAGCTTGCCGGGGGTGGGTCAGGCATATTGTGAGTCTTTTGTGTCCTATTATAAAAGCCAGGGACAGTAGAATTATACACTACTAAAAGGACCTTTGGAAACTTCTAACAACAAAAATCCTTAATTTTTACTTTTGGTCATCATATAGCCTAAATGTCTATCTTCATGTAAGAACATAAAATATTCGAAAAATTGGGATTAGGATTAATGGAGATGCAGAAGCTCTGTAAGATCTGATTCTAAAAATGTGAACCGTTTTCACAAGATGACAAATATCCATGCATTTTGCAAAGAGAGGGGAAACAGAATGATATCTGACCCATGAACTTGTCCTTGATAGACAATAGGACCCCCTGTATAAGCATAAAGCTATTTCAGTATTACTCTTTTGACCCCTTGCTTTTCCATCGCCTGAACAGTGAGGTGCTGACAGGCGTAACCTATTCTATTATTAGCTCAATAAAAGTCTCGTTTATCGCGCCACAGGGAGATATTCCATCAGGACAATGACAGCAAGACCTTTTCACGGGATGCAGGAGAAATTTTCCGCATAGCTGGAACAATCTAGGAAACATAAAAAGTCAGCATCTGGAGATCTCTGATCCAGAGGAACCAGAGACATATAGACTCCAGAGGCACCCCTGCATATTGATTAAATGCTATTGTGTCCTTGGGTAACATAACAACAATCTCATCAGTAACTTTAGTCAAAATGCAAACATCCTCATTAAAGTTCGGCCTTTTCTTGCAGTTCCACTGAGATCACATACAAAAGGAATCCAGAATGGATGTATCAAATCATGACCATGATTTGGTGAAAATTATTTTAAATATGACCCGTTCTTCTTACATAATTGCGTGACTCAGAATGTTATGAATAATAACATTTTTGCCATCTGTGACCAATCTTTCACTTGAACGCTGCCATCTTATTCAAGTGAGACTACATGATGAGTGTGTGATGTTGAAGGGAAGGTAAGATTAAATAATGTGTCTTCTGGGCATATATGGAGAGCCATAGTCACAGCTTTAGAAAACCTATTACCGTAAGTAACAGTTCCAGAATATAAATATGCCAGAGTTAATGGAACAGCTGACACTAAATTATGTGGCTTGATCGCTCACCTGGGCACCGGATGGTGGTGGAGGTTATGATGTGGGGGATGGAATACGGGTAGGAAAAAGGAAGGAGTGGGGGATAAAGTGGAGAACATTTCTATAGAAGGAATAATTCAAGGGCCATGCAGAATAAGGTGGTTTCATTGTGTTTATATTCATTTGCCTCACCTGGGTGTTGATTCTGATGGCTCCGATCGATGGAATTTCAAAGTAGTAACCTGTAGATTAAAAAGGAAGATCAACAAATTACTAAAGTAAATACTGCAGATGTCACATTGTGTCTGCAGTACATGTCTAGAGTTAAGCAGTCGCAGCGTGCACAAGAGTGATCCATTTCCAGACTGGAATATAATCTCCATGAATGCTATTAGCAGCACGTAACGCTATCATCTCTGGCCGATGATGTGCCAAACAGGCACGGCTTGTGTCGCCGCTGACCTCCACACTACAATGCAAACACAGATACTCATTGAGAATGCTGAGCCTCAGGCGCTGCTGCTGATTAGGAATGGAGGAGAGAGACTGACTGGGTCAATAACCACAGCGCTCCCCAAGTTATTAAAGTCATGAGTGTTTATACAAAGAGCTGCAAAATGGAGACAACGCCCCCAGAATGTTAAGTGGCCTCTCTCATTATTTTCATACATTATGTGCTTGGCCAGAGAGGGTTTTTTAAAACATTTTTGTCAAGATCTGTCTTCTCTGTATCACTCATTAGCACACATCATTAGGTGCATGCAGACCTTATGCTCATATGTTCACATCTCTAGACACTTCTAACAGTGGGCCAGAGAAGTGACGACTATCTACTGTTGGGCAGAGCTCAAGGTGAGGTGAAGACAGAAAAATATGCACAGTATCATTAAACCTAGGACTGTGACGCTGATCTGCTGGGCAACAACCAAGGGCATTAATTTAAAGCCTCTTTTCATTGTGGAATAAAACGTCTCTGTATGGCAGGAAGGCTGTTTCCTTCAAAGTTATCTCTGTATCCATACACTATGGTAGTTTATTACTGTCTACATGAAATCAATGTTTTGAACTTTAAGTAATTTGACTTTACTTATATGACCCCTTTCTCATCTGATTGACCACTCAGAGTCCTTAAATACACAGGAAACAAGCATTTCCTTGTTCACACACTCATTTTGTGTCGCCTGCTTATCAGATAAATCTCACACCAATGGAGCAGACATAGGGAACAAACTGGAACTCTTTATCTTGTTAAATTACATTTCAACACATAGAGAGAAGCCGGGGATCGAAGCACCGACCTCCTGATAAGTGAATGGGGCTCTAACACCTGAGTCAACCAGATAAGTTAATATTCTGAACATAAACTGTGTATATACAGTAATCCTTCATGTATGAGTAAGAATTTACTTTCACAGTATTTAGACCAGCATGCACTCCTTTCTCTTTATAATGTTTCTCTATCAGTTCTATAAAGAGAAGAACCAACAGAACAAATTTCCTTTTGTTATTTTTTTGGTAGCTTTTAAATTTACTTTAACTTAATTTAATTCTGACATGACTACCATGACTTTATGAGAACATTAGATTTCTATCTATAGTTTGTAAGCAGTATGGCTTTATGATGCAATGCAGAACATCTTACTTGTTACTTCTATTGTTTTCACTTTTTTAAAGCAAACTCATTTGGATACTCCAAATCTCCTTGGGAGCGTAGAAAAATGCCTTCATTGTCTTCAGAGTCACAGTGAGGTAACTTCTTTCTTAAGACGGCACTAAAAACTCAGTTGAGACAGCAGCCAGCATCTAGTTTTTACTTGTATGTGTTCCTGTCATTGGTCAAGTGTGCGAAGGTCACAGGTGATGGGTATGTGGGAGTGTTATGGAGCTGGTTCTGTTGAAGTGAGATACCAGCGAGTAAAAATGACTGAAGACATGAGAGGACAGCTCTATGGTTGCTGCTGTGTCAACACTGTTGTCTTTTGCTGACATAGGCTTTAGTAGCATGGTAATCATTACACTCGCAAACAACGAAGAGCATGTTGGCACAGAGGAGTAATCCTGGACTTTCCCCAGACTGACAGTGAGATGGCACAGTAATCATCCTGCTACCAGACTCCTGACAATTAATAACAACTTCTGGGAGATACTCCTAAAGCACTTTGCTCTACTGGAAACGAGCTAATCAGAAGCAGCAGTTAGCCAAGGCTTAATACAGACTACAGAAGAACTTATGAAGGAGCAGCTTAAGATAAACTGAAACACTGAGAAACAATATTAAATCAAGCCACGAAAGAAAAAGAATAGAAGCCGATCTGTGTTAGGACAGGGCTGAAAGAGCAGAGTCACAACGAGCTGGGGGAAAGTAGCTGACAGGAAGAGGACAATCTAGATTGTTGGACCATCTACCAGTCAGGTTTGTCTCTTTACCGGGTTTTTTCTATGTTACTGGTGTCATTATTTTATTATTTACACAAGGGTTACAACCCTAACCCCAACCCTAACCTGAATGAATTCTTTTCTGGCGTAAAGCATCAGACGGGTTTCACCTCTGAGCACAGCAGCATCACTGATAGGCGTGGTCAGAGGTGCACTTTGCTGAACCTGTAACTAAAACTGTGATGTCATAGGGTGCTAGACTACACTAGACCTCGCAGAACCTCCAATTCTCATTTACATTGCACATTAAAGCAGACAGCAATCACCGATGGGAACGACGTACCTTTATTGGCGCACGCTATCCACTGCAGAGGGGTGACATCATAATTATGCTGGCCAACAGAGAAGGTGAAAACACGAACCTGGGGAGGGAAAGAACAAATCATAGGCAGTCCATGCAACACCGCACAACTTCTTTCTGGATGTAAATGAGATTACTGTCATATGACAACTGAAATGCACTCAAGTATGATTAGATTAGCCACCCAGTCAACTCACACAACTGTCTCCAACTCAGGCCTGGGGTAAAAGAGTTGTCAAACTGCAGATTATTCTTTTATGACAGCTATTATTATGAAGGAGGCAAACAGAAGTGAATATCAGGATAAATACTGGTGGGGGTTGTGATACGGGTGAAGGGGGACGCCAAAAGTACATCTACTGACTGGTATTTCATAGGCTTTGATGATAAAGTGGCTAATTAGTCAGCAGGTCAGAGCTGTTAACATCAGCAGCTAAATAACAAAACTGACAGAGGAAGAGAGTAAGAATGAGACTCATGAGACAGAAAGAGGGAAGGACACTGTTGAAAAAAGGCCTGATGTGAAACGATACGCAATCAAAACACCCAAAAAGGAAGCGGAGGAAACTTGAAGTTCTCTGCACAGACTGGAGTATCTTGGCATGTCTGACAGCCTAACAAACACAACCAGTTCCAAAATAGCAAAACAACATCAGCAGAATATTGTGGGAGACAGGGAGGGAAGGAGAGCTGCAGAGACAGATTCTGGTCATGCAAGATGTCTTGGGCTGGCAGGGCAAGTAGATGAAAAGATAACAGCCTTGTGAGGACAGACTCACTGATTTGTTGGGCCAGTTGTACTTCTCAAAGATTTCCTGTGCACGATCCTCCCCGCCATCTGTAAACATCATTATCATCTTATTGCAGTTGGCCCTCGGGGCACTGCTCTCCTGTGGCATATGAAGAGAGGAGGAGAAGCAGGGGGAGACATGTTAGGTAATACACAAGAATATAAAGAGAATATGATCATACACCAATGTTTGATGTGTCTTTATTTGAATTTTAAAATAGCTAAAATTATCTTATTGATCTATATGGATATTTGTCCACTTCAGCAGATGAAAAAGTTTTCACACAATGTAAATGTCGTAGGACCAATGTGCGTAACAACACTTTTTTTTATTCTTTTGAATTGTGGAATGCTTTCCATTTTTATTTATTATTTGTTTTATTTTCACTTTTTCCTTCAATTATTTTTTTCTCTCTCTGCTACTTGTTTTGACACCACGTTTAGCTTGTAATGATGTAAAACTTAAATTGTCACCACATACAATAGCATTTTTTATAACTGTCAAATCTTAAATATCAAAGCAAGTGCTGTACCAACTGGTTAGTTATGCGTACAGGTATGCATAAGGTTGTGCTTCGTGTGGTGTTAAGCCAGAGGTGATAATATTTTAAATTAAATTGTGGCGTTTGCACCAATAGCCCAGAATCTTTAATGGGTTTGAATGCGATCCCAAGGATACACAACAATGACTAGTAAGAAGTAAAATGATAGGCATCCCCACCCTAAGGCGTATTGGGCTTTATCGTCTATTAGACTCTAAACAGGACTATAATTTAGAAAATGAACATGAAGCTGTATTAAAAAAGACTTGAGGATGGCGATTAAAAGCATAAAGCCATTAGGAAAATGTTTACTGAGGAAATAAAACATTAAAAAAATATGGTCATTTTCTCATGAGCTTAAACCGAGGACTCGCCACCTGCTGGCCACCAGAAAAACAATGCAGGTGTAGGCACCATACAGAGATAACCGACCCAGATACAAAACACACACGTCACCTTGGTACAAACCCTCGAGATATTCTCCCGGCCATAGCCATGTACTTTAGGGGCTTCACCTAACAATTATGGTGTGGGAATCTCCTACTGGGACCCTATCATTTCACTTCACAGACCCAGATGCTCAATCCACTGGTGAAGGTTTTTTCATTTTATACAGATGGTTACCATGGAAATGTCCTGTGTAAAACGGACAGGACTTAATGGCTTCGCTGAAAATCTTGAACATTTTTGTAACTACATAATTAATGAACATCTAAAGTGCAGAGTCATCTACTAATCCATCGTATAATGAAACTTGCATCCATTTCCAAACACTATTCTTTCATCACTCTTTGTCCTGAAACTTGTCCTCACAATGACACATCTGGGTTTCTACTTTTTCAGTATGCATTCATTTTTCATTTACACATTTCCCAGTTTGTAGTCAAAGGCATCTCTATATTATTACTATTTTACGATTAATTTGAAGTATAGACTAACATTGCTGCTAAATTTGATTGTGTCAGATACGCTTTCATGAGCTTGTCAGCGTTACGGGCTCATAGCCAGGCACTAGTTCTTAGCATTCAGCTTTGATACAATTTCCACGCATGTCTGCACGACAGCTGCCATTGATATGCAGGCCAACAGCATGTCAATCTGACAAGATTCTAATAAAGATAAATAATATTGCTACAATTACATATTTTTATTGTGCTTCTGCCACCAATCATGGTCGTGAATCTGCAACAGACAGTGATTAAAGGGGCCTTTTATTTCTCATTCTGCTGGCAAGGGAAAGGGGAGGAGGGCAGCTGGCACTTGGCTCCATGCCTCCAAGCCCACCAGAGGAATATAAAGTGTCTGTGACTGATCTGCTCTGGGCTGTGCTCATCAATCATCCCATCAGAGCCCATTAGGGTGGCAGCCTCTTAATATATACAGCAGCATACGGAGCTGAGGCAGCACCTGTGTCGGGAGCACGTGGAAGCCTGCTGCTGACAGACGTCACCACGGTGCTGGCTGCTGCCGCCAACATTAGGGTGACTCCATCACAACAACAGCTATTATGAGACCTACCTCTGACAATAACAGAGCTCTGGGTATGTCTTATAGGCTCCTGGACCACTCTCTGTTGGCGATTTATCATCAATACTGATTCACTTCTATTAATTGGATTAGAGAGCAATGCTGACAGCATGTAAAGCATTCTGGGTCTGTGGTTACTCAGTTCCAACATGAAGGCTTTCTGAGCCCATGCATCAGCCTTTCATGCTTGTTGGCTCTTACATTGAGAAGCTGTTCGAAGGCAAATGTGAAGCCAGACTTGTAGTCTGTGGTTCCTTTTGCTTGCATATGCATGACGGCCTCCTTGAAGATCTTCTTGTTGCGAACATTGGCTTGGACCAAAGTCCTGAAGCACGGAACAACAGCATCTGCCTTCTCATTGAACTAGAGGAGGAAACAGAGAGACACATGAGTGTATTATGCATGCATAATGGCTTTAATCCACACATTAAATGTAGTTAGCTGTGTTTCTTTGTGGTTTCCTTGTCACATGTGCGTGAAGTTCATGATGGCACAACGCATGTGTGGGTGTGTGCAGATGTAAGGCGCCCTGCTACTCTCTGGCTGGCAGTAAACATTGGTAATTACAACTTTCCACACAAAGAACAGGTGCACCTGAAATGCCAGTGCAGACTGCTGAACAGAAACCCTGCCAAGGTATTATCATTTGTCTCATCTCATCCACCATATTAGCCTAAAACTGCAAGCATGCACACACACCCATGTGTCTGTATGTGTGTGTGTGTGTGTGTGTGTGTGTGTGTGTGTGTGTGTGTGTGTGTGTGTGTGTGTGTGTGTACGTGTATGTGTGTACATCTTATGGACGTGTACAGATTTGTACCTGTGTTAGTGTCTAAGACTGCCTGATATTAGCATTATGTCTGCAATGGTAGGATTCAAATGCTGGATTCTTGAAGGTCAACCTCAAAATCTACTGACATTTTCAGAATAGATTGATGTAAAACATTTTGAGCGAGAAAAGCTGACATTTCTCATTGGTTGGGCTTGTGTCACATTTAAATTGTCAGACAAGCAAATCAAACACTCAAAAGTTTTCAGAGCCATATGCACAATATTTATTTCTGTCAATTTTTAATATCAATTCTCAAAGTCTTTGGAAACAAAGAAGCTGTGGAATGAGGTTTATAAAAACTGAGGCGGGTTACAACTGATATCTAGAATAAATAAGAACTAAAGTCTTACTAAATAAGGTCTGCACTATTACTACTTTTTAATATTACTGATACGGCCCCTACACATATGTGTGCTGAAGCAAGTAGACATCAGACACGCTTTGATGATTATTTTCAATTATATTTTGTCAATGACCATCTTTTGTGTTTCCAAAAAAAATCACAGCATGCTTTTGCAAGCTCTAGCTTGACAGGAAAAAAAAAAATCAGACGTTCCCACCCAGATTAGCTCCTTTTTGCTCTTATAGCCATAGTGCAGATGTATACAGTGGCTAAGAGCGATGGATTATGGAGGATTATGGAAGGAAGTCCCCAAATAGAGGTGCCACACCGAGCATATGGATGTGTTTGTGTGTGCGAAATCCGGCCTGTGAGACAGGATAACATTAATTTTCCCCTTAACATTATTCCTAGTAGAAAGCTTAGTAATCAGCAGAGTGGAAAACAGAGGTGGGTACAATCCCACATGGACAACAGTGGGGCAGGAAAAGCAAATACTGTATAATGAGTGAGGTGCTGTGTTCTCACTGCAAACAGACTACTGGGAGCACCATGAGCAGACTGAGCCATTTACCGGCTCCCTGTATGATTACCACCTGCTTAATGAATACAACAAATATTTGTATCAGTGTTGCTTTCAGGAGTGATTTGTATGATAACTTGCGAGTCACAGACAGGCTTCTGCTTACCCTGGCTACATTCACATAGTCGTCATCTGACAGCGTGTCCAGCATCTCCACGACGGAAGTTTTCATCAGCTTTAGGGTGAGTCCACTGACGCTTCCACTCCTAAAGAAAGGACGTGATGAAAGTCAGATGTGAGCAGTCAGGTTCTGAACCCTCTCCTGCCTCTCTTTGACTTCTGAAGTTGTGCTTTCTGCTATATATTTAGCTAAGCAGGAAAATCACACCCTGTTTCGTTTAGAAATAGCCTATTAATGACTACACATGCAATGATTGCCTCTCTTCCAACTTTGGGCTTTCCTCAGACCAACAGGTGGCACTAGCGGCCTTTGAGGAGACATCAACTCCAGCCATGAGGAAAAAAAGACAGAGGAGAGGAGTTGGAGAGAGAACAACTGAGGAGGTAGATACTCACACATCCACAATGATGACCATGTCCTTTGGAGACGATGCACCTTGAATATACCTGCACAAAAGGCACAAAAAATGGGCTTTAATTTGTTCCCAATACTCTTTGAGAATCACACTAAAGAAGTCACAATGAGCTGAGCTGTGATAATGTGGAGCGACCATGGATGAGCCCACTTGAGCTGCAGAATACTAAAAAGGCTTATGTGCTTAGAAGAGTTAATAAGTTGTTTTATATACTTCAGTGTTGGCTACAGCTACTGCCGGCTAACTTCAGCAGAGATACTCCTCTTTACTGAATAACAATGCCTGTTCAAATAATTACTGCAAAAGCCAAAGTAATTGCTAGTTTATGGTCTCAGTATTATATCATTAATTACCATTCAAAACAGCGGTCTGCACTGAGCTGTACACCCTCTGCAGCACACAAGTCATTACTGTAAAGACTGCCTTTCCACAAGCAGTGGTTCATATAATTGTTTTTCCAGTACCAATAAATAAGACGACAGACATTAGACATTCAGAAATTACTATTTACCTCTGATCCAGTTTAGATTGTAATGAATGTTTTTTCTGAATTCTTAATATCAGTAACAGGTTACTGGAAGCTCTGCTGGAGATCTGTGGGCGTTAGATGTTAATGTTTGTTTGACTTTCAGATAACAGTTAATTAAAGCCACTAAACTCATTATTACCAGAACTCTTAGGACATGGTGACATGAAATTCCCCTAAATAACTAAATTGGATGTTTCTGCGATCACAATATATCCAAACACTCAGGCTAATAGGCTTTAAATTTAGAATATTGAAAATTCCTTTAAACTTTTCAAGCAGTAGCCTGAGCAGCGATGACCTCCGCTGTGGAAAACTTGCGCTGTCAGTCATGCTGTCACTAATATAAGCTAGTTGATGCTCTGTTCCTTGGATGACTCATCAGTTGAGCGTCAGACACATTATTTACTGTGGCGGCTCTTTTGTTGGGTGGAGGCACATGCCACTTAAGTCCATTATGCTTCAGCTGCAAAGAAACTCCTAAAATAGTGCTGTTCTGGATGTGTGTCAGCCTCTGCACAGCGTGGGCCTGCAAGATGGAGACAGCACTGAACTATAGCAAGGACAGAAACTTGTGTCCTGGAAGAGATGAACACATAGCATCTCTTCACGTTTCATAGAGGATGACATGCAGAGGGGAATCAGCAATTCACCTATTCTCTCCTAGTGGCAATTAAATTCCCATATACACCTGATTTGAAGAGAGATGAGATTGACGGACGTTGTACGCTAACCCTATGGTGGCTGCAAATTGCGAGCATTGGTTTGACGTTCTGACGGGTGAGCAGGCAGGCAGTCAGCAACCATCTTAGACAGATGCAGGGTAATCATCAGGGGTCTCTTTCTGCTGTTTATCAACCATTTGCTGAGTGTGGAGAGAAGCCAGCTGCCCGTGGGCCAGAGAGCCTCTTTTCTTATGCTTAGCCAAGCTGATATGGAGGTAGCGCCACAGAGCCCCAGTAGGTTTTGCCACAGCTACCACAAGTCTCGGCGCTCTCACTCACTGGCAGGCTCAAATCCAAATGCAGAACGACCCCTGACCCACGCTGAAGTGACGTCCCTTAGCATTTCTTCCTGGGCTGCTCAAATAAGCCTTTTTTCTTTTACGCCAGACGCACCGCTGGCCCCACTCTACTGAAAAGAGGCCTGAAAACCCCCAGATGGAACATCGACTCGGCACCAGCCCTGCCTCACAAGAGGTGGATTAACGGAGTATGTCTAGAGTGAACACGGCCACAATCATGCGTGTGTGTGTGCGCGCGCGTGTGTCTGTGTGTGGTTGTGTGTGAGATGAGGACAGGGGGGTGGGGGGAATTCAATTATTTTCAATAATAAAGAATGCCACTTCAAAGGTAAAACTTCTGCAGCTCTCCACAACTGTATAGTGTACGAAATCAGGTCTGGAACCATGAGGCATATTGGCATGCATGACTTTTATCAATTTAATTACTGAAATCTTAATTTGAGGGAGTGAAACGGAGAGGAAGAGAGAGCTGAGACTCTTTCTTTCCGGCGGATGGGGTTCATGAAAGCGATCGTCGATGCAGGACTGAAACTCCTTCAGAATGTGGCCCACGTCTCCATTACCGTGGGCGCAGGGACAGAAACACCCCAGTCTGGAGTTTGACGGAGGGCCATTTAATGCCTATGGACCAAGTGAAAATTTTTATTAAATTCTCTGGTCAGTCTATCCCTTCAGAACTGAATGGTTCTTTAGTGGAACTTTGAGTAATAAATGTTACTATATGTTAAATGTCAGGCTAAATGTTGATTGGAAGGGATTGGAAACCTTCATTACAAGTATTCATCTTCTACACCCACAGTGGAGAACTGTGTTAGCAATGGGCATAAAATCTGTTGGGAAAATATCATTTTCAAGCCGATCGTCTCTCCAAAACTGTGAAAGAGGAAGCACTGATGAACAGTAATAGGTTTTAGGAAGAATGTGGGAGCACTGATGAGGTAGAGAATAGTAATACACGAGTCGGGATAGCGTCACTCAACTCTGAAGCTATAGTGCTGCCATGGCTGATTTTCCCCATAGATTGTCTTGGTGTGCCAGCACTGCTCTCTTTCTCTCCCTTTCCATTAATGTAAGTGCAATTGAATTTTCTCTGTGGTTCTAGCCAGAGAACATCAAGATCAGAAAGAGTGGCATGGAGTCAAGCATATTCAGTTTGCGGGTTGATACGCAGTTCTGTGGTTCTGACAGATCATCATGAATTGAGGTCAGTATCAGTGCAAAATCCTCCACATTTTCACTCATGGAACCAGATGTGTTGTTTCTGCATGGATTCCAGTCAGTAATTACCTCTCAGCTTCTGCCCACTGATGCCATTTTTTCCCTGTCATTACCCAGTCTCCTGCGCTCCAAGGCCAGGTGACAAGCAGATGGGCCTGACTGGTGCTGAACTGAGCCCCGTCACCCATTCTCTGTCCCACTGTGACAAGACCATCAGCCATCAGCTGACACAACATATCAGCCTCTCTTTCGTTTAACTTACAGTTAATGTTAGGATCAATCCTCTGGTGCTAAACCATCATAACTAGTGAGAGCCCTTCTCAGACACCATCACTGCATATCACTGTCAGAATTTGTCAGTTCTACTTTTTCTTCTTTGAACAGCTCATTACTTAGGATAAACCAGGAAGCTCTCCTCCTCGCTGTGATTCAATTTAGCCTATTAATACCTGTCCTTCATGTACAGGAATTCAAATGAAACCTTGCATTTCATAGCCTAGTCGTCAGTGCACAATATTAAAAACAAGTAGTCGACTGAGTGGAGTTATATGTTAACAAGGCAAAGAAAAACAATTCTGATCTGTTAAAAAAAAATCATAAATGAGATACAAATAAAAAGACAAAAAACCCACACCTCTCAGCTGCGATGCAGGAAAATGTTTTTTTTTACATTGTTTTGAGTAAATGCACCAGAAATCTTTTAAAAAGAAAAAAAAAATTCTATTCTATCAACCATGCAGGCAAGTGATTAAATAATTAACATACTGGATTTTTAAAATCTCAAAGACTCTCAAAAACATGATTCACATTTAAAACACCAAGAGACATAATTATTATGTACGGCCCTTGAGCAAAGTATATGTCTTTTTTAATGTATTCCACACTTTAATAGAGGGCATTTCAGCTAACAGCTTGTCGCAAATGACACATAACTGTCAAAATCTAAGCAGTCAATGCTTTTTTTCCCAGTTTATGATGAACTATTTACCAAATAAATTGAAAAGCATATGTGGCCACAGCAGAAGTGGTGACTTAAACTACATTCCTATGGGAAAAAAATGTCCCAGGAAGCTGCAGAATATGTGGTCCAAGTCACAGTATGAACATGTTCTTAACAACACACGTGTGCAGCCACGATAAATCCTAATTCCTGTGTGTGGTAAACATGGGCTCCTCATGTGGGGGTGGATGAGGTATTTCTCTAAATGAGGGGAGATTAAAGTGGCACCATTCACAGCCACCCCACCCTCACAACCTGCCCCCAACAGCCATAAATCTAAAGAAATAGATTATACAAGCAATGAACACAATGACATATTCTGCGTTGTGGTGATTGTATTTTTCTGCTTTTGTAGCGGCCTGGTAAAGGAGTCTCATTGGAATTCATGAAATAGTTTTATCATGGCGCAACTCAGTAAAATCAATATATTAACTGTGCCGGGGGCCAACTCTCTCAGGAGATTGTGTTTATGCACCCTGACCCATTCCACAAAGTGTTGTGCATTACATTTAAATTGGAGGAATTATCTGTGACATGCATTTCAGAAACATGCAACAGATACAAGTGGTATGATACATGGAATGGCTCAGACACATTTTAATATACGTACTGCAGAAAACCTGCTGCAGCAGCAGCAACTGTGGTTGAATTTCACTGTTCTTTTGTGAACCATGTTTACTTACCTAGTTGTACAGTGCAAATAAATAATGAGTGGGATGACTATACAGCCTCATCTCTGGATTTCCTTCACAGTGAACCATGCATCACATACTGACGTAAGGAAAGTAACCAGAGGACAATAGGAGGACCGTATATAAGACATGCAGACTGCTACTGTGTGTGTGTGTGTGTGTGTGTGTGTGTGTGTGTGTGTGTGTGTGTGTGTGTGTGTGTGTATGTGCAGGTGCATGCTGCCATTTGTTAGTGGATTTGTGCTGAGCTGATGGGCTTATTATTTTATGGACTGTTGTTCTCCTTGTGCTCCTGTGGATGTGGGAGGCGAATAAAGATTGAATTAAGATAAAAATATAGGAGGACTTTGCTAGGAGAGCCTGTAGGAGAAAAAGATGTTGTCTTGTTTATTCCACTTACTGTTGATTATTGGAAATGTTGGTGCCAAGATTCACATTTCCATATTTTCGGCTATGCTTAAGAATGCACAAGATTTAAAGTTCATAATTTCAACAATTGTTCTTATAAAAGAAGAACAAAACATTGAATAAATCATGCGTGCTGGAATACATCAGCATGAATTATTAGCAGACCGCTGTTTGCCTGTTGCTGTGAGATGTAATGAAAAGTCTCCTGCAGTGTTTTTCACATCTTGGATCAAACCAAAATGACTAATATTATATTGGGACTAAAACACCACAGCCTTCTAAACACTCCGGTCTTCTTTTTGATTCCTTTCAGAATCTGAATGAAGAATGAAAGGAGGTCTGGGTAATGGGAATATTTTAAGGAGTCTCAGTTTTGAGAACTGACCAGCAGTCATAATATTTACAAAGAGGTTAGATTGACTTTTTGAAGAAATCAATATGTGATATGGATTACATGCTGTTGTGAGTCTGGGAGGTAATGGGATCTTTGTAACGCTTGACTAACGGGACTCCACGCCTGTCTCTGGTCATTTCTCTGTTCGTCCTTTCACTTCTCCCACTCCCTCACTTCGCCCTCTGTTTCACTTCGCTTGATAACGTGAACAGAAGTGATAATGGACAACTCTTAATAAATAATGTAAGAGCAATTGGAGACAATTAAGTGTGTTGAGTGGACCATTAATTTTCCTGGGGGTGTTGGTAGGGGAGCAGATGGAAAGACAGCCCATCTGTAGAGGCAAGCAGTCCTGGATTGTTTTTATCCTCTGAAGTGCACCTGGCCAGTCGCACACCTCCATGCATCCAGCCCAGGAAAGCTATAGGTTTACTGGATTACCAGAGTCCTTCCCCATGATTAAAAATCTCTATTAAACACTTTTAAGATTAGTTTGAGATGCTTACCTTAAAAATGGAAAAAAACACAGATAAATGACAATCAAATTAATTTTATATGTAAGATAAATTCCAGCATTCCCGCATTAGTGTTCTTCAAAGGGCAAAACGTCTTCGGTACTGACCTGGAAACTTAACCGGTGGCTGGAAACCTAAATGATTTGTATTATCACTTTTTGCAAGTATGGCAATTTGTCATCACCGCAATCAAATGAAATAAGCAGTTCATAACCTAATGGGTGAAAAAACAAGAGAAAAGTAAGACGTACTGTAAATCAATAAAATATAGGGCTGAGACATAAACATCTACTTTAGGAGCAGATGGTAGTTGGTTCAATTGTTAGCCAAAACTTTTGGAGTGAAGAACAAACTTTGTGGCATGTTGATGGCTTCTCCAAATGCTCAATGTTTTAGAGGAATATGCAACCTTCTTGCACAAATCTGTTTGGCTGTCTTTACACTACATGGAGTTCAAGTGATGCAAATCTTATGTTTTTTCCTTCCATGTGGCAAAGATTAAATCTGAATCATTAACATATTAGCAGGAAAGAAGCAAGTGAAATCAGATATGAAATTGTGAATCAGGCCTCATTCATATGTGAAAATAAATCTGATGGGAATCTGATGTGTGCATTTACAGTTGTCATCTAAAAGGGCAGATCAGATATTCCCTGTTGAAGGAAATAAACATACGTAGGTGCACACAGACACACATGGGAGGAGAGCTCCGTCAGATGTCTGTTAGGCCTTTGGGGTGAAGACACAGTGCAGATGCATTGCTAAAAACACTTCAGACAACAAAAACCTAGATAATTAACCCTATGTCATACTCGTTCGTGTCCGGTCTAAACAGTGCTGGTTTCAGTCTGAACATTTCCATGTCAAACCAACATATATTCTTGTGGGACACTGCCTTTAATATAAATGCAGACACGGTTTATGGGATGTTTTCAAAAGCAAGTGTAATAAGGTGGTAAAAAACAAATTAGAAGAGATTGGAAAACAGTTTAAAAGTGGACTTCCACAACTGTGTAAAAACAGCCTCCCCATAGAATTAGACTGCTGAATATTCCTCGGTTAAGAAACATACAGCGTCATTCTGTCCACATGTTATCAGGTTTAAAAGGTAGCATCATTTCTGTGCAACCTGTGTTCCCTACTCCCAGACTAAGATGCCTGACCTATGCCTATCTGTTTCCAACAGGTTGACATGCTCATTCACAGACAAAAAAGAGTGAGAGTGAAAAGGCTCCTGGATGCATAAAAGAGGCAACTTGAGAATATGCTATCATAGCCTGCCACATTAAAATTCAATATAAAGAAAAGACAGACATACAAACATATATTTTATATACTTCTGTCTAGACATATCCAGTACTTCTTGTGTACTTAAGTGCTTCCTCTAAATATCCTCAGGGAGTAGAACAGTTTAAAATGAGAAAGATCTTGTTTGGACGCACAGTGTGCCCTTGCACATTCCTCCATCAACACCTGCGACTTCACCTCGTCGCAAATCTTTGGTAGGCAGTCGCGTAATACTGAAAGCGCATTCTATTGGCTGACGGCATCCGGAAGTATTCTATGTTCCGTGAGTCTCGGACTTACGTGAGACACAAAAGTGCTTTAAACAGTCGATAAAAGTGTGGGAAAAGGTAATATAGATAAAAAGTGGGTTAATATCAGTGTGGGGGGGATTCATAAATGTTTACATTATTGTAAATAATGAGATGAATAGTTCTTCATTCTATCGCGGAACTCGTTAATCGCGTGTGGTTCCTGGAACCCATTATCCGTGAGGAACGAGGGCGCACTGTACTTTTGAAATATGCATGTAACTATTATCCATGTATGAAAGGAGAAAACTGTGATTGGGTTTATTTTTTACAAACCAAATCACAGTTTGAGCTACTTATTTGAGTTTGTCAAACACTTCCGAAGTACTGCACTTTAAAATTCATTTAAGAAAAAAATTGAGGTTTATCTTGGTTTGTTTTTTATTTTTCTGGAATTTAAATTACGAAACATTTCATCTAAAACTTAATACCTGTTTACAGTTCATAAAATTAAAGAAAATGACTGATTTGTGTGGGAACTGTCACCTTTTGTGTCGATCAAATGATTAATTTGCTATTGATGTACCTAAATGAAAATGAAAGTGTGACCATCTGTACAACCTTTATGTGTTTCAAAATCCTAAAGACAGATGGCTATCTATTTGTCTCACCTCAGTGGATTGTAAAAGACTGACTTCTCCATAGAAAGTCAGTCTAGGAGACGGAATCTTAGACAACAACCCCACAAGTCTGACACGACATCATGACAGTCGTCACTTCAGCTCCACTTCTCAGTGAGGCTGACCACAAGTTGCAATTCAACAGACCTGAGGAGTGTCAGAGGCTCTGACTCAGGAAAAAGATTGGGCAGCAGTGACAAACACAGATGACAGTGTGGCTGTGTGTGGGTGACAAGGTGCTACATTATAAAGAAACAGACCACATTCCGTGTATAAACACGTCACACAAGTTGCTGCGGCACAACGTCCCCCTCATCTTTCTCTTTCCTTGTTCCTTCCGGTGTCCAGGAAGAGGTTCTCAGTCAAAACATGTGTAAGAGAATTAAAGTATGTGTACTTCAGTTGTTGTGCTGACAGATCAGAGACAGGATGCTTGTTTTAAATTGTCCTCCCACACAGGGCTGTGTGTTTCCAGCATTTTTCTCGTTTGTGTTGGCTACTGTAACAGCGGGACACTGGGGAGACTTATGTTGTTAACTTAATTACATTGTCAGGGAAAGCCTTGTTAGTCAGATGATTGAATATACAGTATATAGAAGTATTATTCCATCACTTGTATGTATTTATTTCTTAATGGGAAAATGTATGATGTCAATGTTAACACAGCCATTCACACAGTAGGAACTTGTTCATTTGAAAAAATGAGTATATTTACAATTTTTAATTCATGGATAAAAATGTCCCTTATAATTTTCTCTGGTAAAACAATAGCTTTATGCAATAAGGATGATGATGTGTGGTTTAAATATATTTGAATCTTAATTTTCTGGTTGCTTTCTAAATTGTGACAGTTTTGCTGTGAAGTATATTTTTATACAATTTTTTTTTTTATATCTATGACCCTATACTATTTATATTATCTTTTTTTCTACTTTCGACAAATCAATTCTAAAATTGCTGTTGTGTAATTGAATTTGAAGTTGCATTCATCTATGATCTTATTTCAAGAGTATTTATATATTTTAGTAACCAGTCCTGGATGATTAGGATTGGAGTTATTATGAAAAAAAGAAAGACCTAATCTGAACTTTAAAATAATCTGAATAATGAGCACAGTCATTTTCTTTAAGATGTGCATAAATATAAACATTGCAGCACTACATATATACAGTATCACACTTGTTTTTCAGGCTAACTCCACTAGAACATAATGGCTTCTTTGTCTTTTATTTGTTTGGTCTGACCACATTGACTGCATCTGACAAGCCCAGCCTGACCTCAAACAGCCACTCAGATTGAGCTGGACCGAGACAGAGATGGAAAACGGGGTCAGGTCCAATCAACTTTGCTGTCATGATTATGTCCAGTTCACTCCAACCTGTAACCAGGCAACAGGCTGGGCTGCCACAAAGTCGATGTGACAGTGGCAGGTAATGTGGAAGGATGGACAGGAAGCTGCAGAGGGCGGGTGAAGGGACTCTTTGTCTCAGCGTAGCCTCGTTTCAACCACACCTTCCCCAGTACATGAATCAGCTGAGAGGCACAACCAAAGGTGGGTATTCATACTAAAAACATTACCCCCTTTCTTATTTTACCCTTGTAACAACAGTGTGTCAAACATTATGACTTGCTGGGATGAATATGGGTCATGAAAACATTCTGATATCAATCCATTGAAGAATATCTGTTATTTGTCTTTGGGCTGGTAAGAACACCGGGTTTACAAGAGCATGAGACAAACACTGTACAGAAATCCTATTGCAAGGCTGGATAAGTTTTTCTTCTGTTTATACGGTCACATTCATAAAACCGTCTATTGTGAAAATACACATCAAATACCTCTAACCTCCTCTAAAGTATTGTTTATGTTGAGGATTCAGAAACTTTTCTTTTTTTTTACCACAGTTAATTTATTTTTAATTTAGTGAAACAGGTATGCGTTCATTCAAAATACCGGTACCTGCTTGTGAGCTGGTTAGACTTTTTCAATACAACACTGCACAAAAGAAATCATTATTGTTAGATGAAAAGACTACAAATGACATATAAGTAGAAGTGACATATGCAAAGTAGGGCCATGAAATTATGGCTCCATTATAAGACAAATCAAACATCAAAGGTGTTTACTGCACGTGTGGAGACTCAGATCAGATCACAACAGTTTGCCACAATTTCAGAACAGCATGTCAGCGATACTGCTATCTGAACAGGTGCTGCAATGACAAGTTTAATTTCTGCAATTTTATGCACATTTTTCTCTGTAACGTCAATACTCAGCTGGACTCACCTGGTGGTCAAATACACACCTACCAACAGTCATTTGGAACAGTGTGATGGCATAAATTCATATAAATATTCATTTGAATAAAAAGAAAATAAAAATTTAACAACTACCCTATGTAGGATTGTCAAATATTTAGTCTTAATGAGTAAAAACAACTTATAACATACTTTATATGTGTGGATGCTGCTGATAATGAAGTTCGGCTCATTGAGTAACATCAACACCAAACTCATCATCTGGTTTCTAGAAGCTGGTTTGAGCTTTTTTTTGGGATGATGATCCAAACTGTGTCTGAGAAACACTATTCATAGAAAAGGTGAAGGTCCTTTCAGACACAGCGTGACACTGAGCTCCGAAACCCATCATTTCCACCACAACGACATTTCACTGCCAACACAGCAGTAAGCGCAGTTCAGATCACGTTGTGTCTGAAAGGCCCATTAAGAACAATAGCAGCGTAATTTTCTCTATTACCATTAATGCCCAGTCGGAAGAGTCCAAATGGGCTGATTTAGGATACAGATGCTTCTGAAAATGACTTCCTTGTGTTAAAAAAAATTAGGGGAATGGGTGCTTTTTTGAGATTTTTCCTAAAATGGGCATTACTATTGAAAGCAAAGTCACAGAATCACAAAGACATTAAATTGTCTCGAAGTAAAGGTAACACTTACCACGGCCTTCTGCGGACATCGTACAGATCGATCTTGTTGGGTGCCCTCCATGGAGTGGCTGGGGAGCCAAAAAAATAGTTATAGGCCATGCACTGTAGGATATTTTAGATCAGATTAGATCAAAGTAATCATAATTTTGTCCTGTCTGGAGATACCAGGTTCAGCCATCTGATAAGAGATTGCCAATGTTCTGCTGCTGAGGAGCCCTAGGGTCAATTTAGACTTTATCTCACCGTGAGTTATAGTCGTGACTGTTTCCTTGCTACCAAAGGGCCTACCTGGGTAGTATCGAGTCACTCCTGTGGCGCTGCCAAACACCTGCCAGCGGAGAGAACTGTCCTCCCGACGGTTATCAATGAAGACCCTCTCCAGAGCGTGGGTCCAGTTTAACTCATTTAGGATGACTGGGGCTGTTGTCACGCACACATGCATACACGCAGACACACACACATACAAACGCACACACACACACACACACACACACACACACACACACACACACACACACACACACACACACACACACACACACACACACACACACACACACACACAGGTAAACAAATGCAATCAGTAATAACAATGACCTTTAAAATATCTCTGATGCTTACTGTTATTCAAAATGAAAAAAATGAGATGATGCTGGTTTAAATGTTTTGCTTCTAATTAATTTCTGCTGTAAGAGGGGACCACAATTCCCAGGTTTCAAAAATATACCCTCTAGCGACAAAGTTTGGGAGGAGCTTTCGGTTAAAAAATAAAAGGATCAGAATGATCAGGAAATGTCAATCAGTGGTTAAAAAAAGACACTGAAAATACTTTTTCTAATCCAATTTAGCCTACAGTATTTATTTATTCTTTGCACCACTTTTTTTTTCTTCTTTAAAAATCGAGGTCTGTTCTATTGCTGATAGCTGTGTATATTATAGACTTATGTAAGGCAGCCTAACCGGCGATAGGTGTCCATCTTGGGTAGATATCTAAGGAGTCCAGGGGACCAATCCGGGATGACCTTGAATGAGGTCATATGTCACTTGCAGCTTGTGGCGGCAGAAACCACATCTGAATGCTTTCTGCATACAAACTACATCAGCAAATGTCCAAGAATGATTGATTCCGTTAGAGGACGGGTGAGCTTCATATCTAAGACAATAGTGTTAAAAAAACTGTTATCCACTTATGCATGCATGACTCAATGTGTCATTGTGTGTGTTTTGACGTCTGCGGTGGAGTAGCAGATATGTCACAGGTCAGTGGTGATCTGTAAAATGGATTTATGGCTGAGGAGAGAGGTATTTAACATTCAGTCAAACAGAGATGGACAAAACCTCCATTGATGGTGGAGATAGGACAGCACTTCCATCACATCTAGCTCTGTAACACATTTACATTGTTATTTTTGAACCAGATTAGGGTTTTTTTTAACCCTTAAAATATGAAACAAAATGCATCCACAGACAGAAACCAAAACTTTTTTCATTCTGTGTAAAAAGCTGAGCTATAGAGACAGAAGAAGGGGAGTGCAGAGGTTTAATAGCCACCTGATTAAAGAGGAAACAAGAAGAGGCAGTGAGGTGAGGAGAATTTCGCTTGCTTCTCCGATTTAATTACTCAGCCAACCAAAGTGAGACAAATCTCTGAACCGACAAATCCAGCATTTCTCAATCCTTTGTTTGAATTTAACTCAAACAAACGACCATGATCCACTTTTCCATGCTTTTCGATTATTGCTCAGTCTTTGATGAGCCGCCAGTTTAAAGGTAAGAAATGCATTATTGACTGACCTCCGTTAACTACCCTCGCACAGACGGGGGGAGATGTAAAAACTCAAGACAAGGAGGAGATGACTGATGGAAAAACCATTCAGAAATGAGCACAAACGAGTGTCTGTTTTACAGCTCACTTTGATAGTGTCAAACTAAAATTGTAGTTAAAAATTAAGTTTTATTACTCTATAGCATCCCGTAAAGCAAATACATAATCACACATGCACACACTCGCTAAAGCAGAACTAAGTAGTGTCTGGAGGAAAGGAATATAAGAAAGTAAATTTACTGCCATCACCATGGGGAGTTTCTCTCCACGTTCCTCTCAGCATTCAAAGACAAAAATACTGCACAAAGGAATATTGGAGGGAGATAGAAGATGCCCTACAGATGGGGATAAATATAAAAACCCTGAGACAGGGACAGCATGACGGATGGAAACAGATCAGAAATGAATGTGAAGGAGTGAGTGGCTGCTTTCACAGCCTGGAAGGAGCATTTTACCTGATGAGATGAGAAACACAAGCAAACAAATTCTCTCTGTTTTAAAACTTCATATTTTATTTATCGAAAGGCTCTTTTTTTTTTACCTTATTAATCTATTGATATTACTTGCAAACTTGAATATATTTTAGCAAAATTAGAATGGAAAAGAGCTTTATGTTGAAATCCTCATAAAGGGCTTGTGAAGGGATATTTTTAGAAAGGCGAGCTGTGGATTTAAATTTCATCTTGGCATACTTGCGGTCAAACAGCCATCTGATTAATATCTAGAAAATATTATGCTTTATGCATGAGCTATCACAGCGGGTGGCCGCGGCGGCAGCCTGTGTGCTGTGAAGTCCTGGGTACGCTTATCTGGAGGAGCGCGGGCTCTGTAATGATAGCTGTCCCAGACAGGCCAAGGGCAAAGAGACAACCTCTGTTTAAAATTAGCCCCCCACCCACCTTAGCAGCTTTGACTAACATAAAGGTATCACCCAAAGGCTGTGGACTCTACTTTGTCTCAAAGATGCCTTAAATAAACGACAAAGCAATTGAGGCATCAACACACACACACACACACACACACACACACACACACACACACACACACACACACACACACACACACACACACACACACACACACGTCTTGGCAGGTGGCAACAATCAGAGAAGAGAAAACCCAGAAAACTAATTCTCTTTGATTTATTCTGTGAGGATATGTCACGACTTCTCTGGACGCTTGATAAAAAGACAAATTTCCCCTGGGGGGGGTAATATGCTCAAGCAGGCAGACAGGTCCCTGGAGCACCGTGTTGGGCTCATCGTTCACATGAAACACGCCTCCCTCTGATATCTTTAAAAAGGTAATTCATCAGCACGCCGCTCCCCTGACATTTAGAGCACCCTTGGCTTTGCCCCTTTATGGAGCAAGACTGCACACCAAGTAGGGAAACAATTATGAGTGAGATTAATGGAGCATCTCTGCGTGTGATCATTTCTCAACAACCCCTCACCCCCTATATCTTCTGACCCCACCCCCAACCTCTCATACACACATTATTCACACTGATAGACAGGAGATAAAGACCCATCCAGTCCGATCTACACCTTATGTTCTGTATTAATTCAACACTACATAAGTAGTTCATGTGTTTACTGTACACACAGAGCAGAGGAAAGTCTGAGGGACCTGTAATTTATCATAGAGGAACACAAGTGGTCCTTCATGAGAAATCCATACTGGGGATAGCTACAGCCATTAACGGGGTCCCCTTGAGGAGTCACAACCAATACCCATGTCTTCACCTATTCCATTTTTGAGAAACACTAAGCAAGAATTGGTTTTGTAATTCAATTGTCGCTGAGGTGACATAAAAATCACATGACCCAAACAAACAGGTGAATTAACACTGACACAAATACAGCCAGTTTGAATCTCAGCAGATTAATGTCCAGGTTGTCTAAAATTATGTCATAAAGGGTTATGGATTTTTTTCAACACTTTAAGTATTAAGAAAAAGGGATTTAAATACATAAATCGCAGACAATTTAAATTTTTCACATGATTATTGGCAGCAGCACCGAGCAAAAGACATTTATTATATTTTATATAATATATATTTATTTCAAGGGTAACCTCACACTAAATCTTCTCACTTAATCTTGACTTCCGGACAGGCTTCATTTTTATAACGGTTGTAATAAAAAAAAATATATGTGGGGCTTTCAGCAACAAAAGGGAATTCATAAACTACCAAACAAATGACTGAATGAAAGAACACCGAAAAGCAACAAAATCCAACAGCAATATACTATACAGTACTTCCAATTACGGTGTCTCATTTATGTGGGATATTTTAAATTTAAATAAGACCTAAACTGACTGGTAATTTGCTTTTTTTTGTCATCTGGACCGACTGCTGTTTTAAAACTGTTGGATGAATCTCTGCCGTTACACGTAGCATGTTCTCTTCTGTCTTTCTGCATCAACCTATTCCATTCCCCATCTCTCCTCCTTCTCATTTCCTCACCGTCGCTCCTTCCTTCCCCATGTTTCAGGTCTGCTTTGGGGCCTGGCTGTGTATTAAAGAGCTTGAACCTTAAACCTTTCATCCTGCAGAGGAATGGCAACAACAGTAACTGGCAGCAGCTCACACGTCCACAAAGAAAGGCTAAAACAAAGTCTAAGCCTTCCAAGAAGAAAAAATGTGTACACATATTTTTGTGTCTTAGTTCTCCCAGTATGTCTTTGTGACTGAAAAAAATCAGAATTAAGCAATTATAATGAAAATTTGTGTGCAGGATTCTAGCTCTTTCACTCGGGAATAGTGTTTAGTATTTTTCTTTCAGGACCTCAGTTTTGATAAATTGTAATCTCAGACTGCAAAAGCGGAGAGACGAACAGTAATTTCAGTGAGGAAGGATGATTATTCAATATACAGAAGAAGACTGAAGAGATTTCACCCCTCCTCCAATATCATCCTCCAAATATTTTTTTTTGTAATTAAAGAAATAACAAACACATGGAATGTAATTTGTGAGCCTGGTGGTGAGTGACGTGGAGTTTGCTGTGCTGACTCTTCTAATTAGTGTGCGGGTAAATGATAGTGCCCCTTCACTGGGCACACACTATAGGCGTGGATGAGTGAAGGACAGAGAGAGAGAGAGAGAGAGAGAGAGAGAGAGAGAGAGAGAGAGAGAGAGAGAGAGAGAGAGAGAGAGAGATGGATGGAGTCTGTACAGCCATACAGCCTGCAGTGTTCCTACTATCATTCTTTTGCTTAAACTTGGAATTCCATTTTCATTCACCACCCCTCCCCCTTTGCTTTCTTCCTCTTTTTTTATTCACACATTACTTATGCTGTTTTCCACACATTTAAATCTGGTTTGATGTCAAGAGGGGATGAGTTGATCTCCACTCTGACATGAGTTGGTTGACAGGAATACAGGCTGCATGTACTCTATGTACACACACACACGCACGCACACACACACACACACACACACACACACATACACAGAGTGATAATGGTAACATTTAGCTGAACAAAAAATCTGAAGATTCATTTTTTAATCTATTTTCGATGACAAATGCAGTGCGGAGTAAATTGGGAACACACTCAAATTCAAACAACAACGTATAATACAACCACAGCAAAAGTATAATTTTTATTTTACTGTCTAGAACAGACCTGAGTTTGTCCATCTAAACTGGTCTCTGTCCCTGCAGGACAAGATGCTCTGAATTCCCTCAATTTTTTAAGAGACTGAGGTTTCATTCAAATGAAAGTTTGCTAACGTTTGTTGTCCTCTTCTCTGAAAATCTCATATGACACTGCTTCGACTCTCAATCTGCTCCATCCCTTGCACTCAATTTTCCATCAAACATACATACACTCTATACTATTTGTTCTTTACAAAGGGGGCTTCACACTGCAGAACAAAGTGTGTCGTAGCAAAACGGTGTCTAATAATCAATAGGTAGGAAGCATCAGCTTGTTGGTTTGATTTGAGGATTTTTTTCTCTATCTTATTAATTAAAATTTCATAAATAACTACAAGGGAACGCAGTAGAGCGCATTCCACTGCAGAGGCCCAGTAGTTCCTTTTAATTTAATTAAACCCTAATCCAAATTGAAACAAGATATGCACATGCACCATCCAAATGGCTTTAGGTTGAAAAATTTTAAATAAAAATATTACTGCAAAATTTAATTGATTTATCTGAAGCACATACCCCACTCTTCCACCAATTTCTTGAAAATCAATCAAACAGCTATCGATAAAAACATATTTTTTCAAATAAAAAAAAGGAAAAAAAGTTATCCATCCATTTATCTGGATTTATTTAATTTATTCTTTTTTTATGCTAGACGTTACTATGCTTAATTAGAATCTGTTGAATGGTTTGCATTTAGTCCCAATAACAGTGAGGCAGCCAAATCAAAGCCAAACAAGGCAGTCAGAGACGGCAACATCCCGCAACATCATCACATTTTCGTGCCTCTGGCTTCCTGAAAATGTTGCCTTTGGTTTTGTGATGATATCTCATCAAGTTTCCGAGATTGTGTACCTAAAAATGTATAAAAGTGAAAATGTAACATTGACATAGTTTTTTATGGTCAAGGTTGTGATCTAATTTTCATCCCCTTGCCTCCCGGAATATAACGCCTTTTGTTTTTTCTTTCTATCTTATCTGGTTCCTGAGATATGTGCCAAAGTATCTCAGGATAGAAAATATCTCAGACCACAGATCAAAGCTAGTGCTTTGATCTATGGTCTTACTCACACTGGCCTTCTCCCTTGTCTTTGTATTGTATGTGGTTCTTCAGTGCACAAAAGTAGAAATTTGACCTTGACCTAGTTTTCTCAAGGTCAAGGTCATCATCTCATTTTCATCCCCTTTGCTGCCCGAGTAATGTGTTTTTTGTTTCATCTTTCTATCTGCAACTGTTGTGAAGATATTTGGTGGACAGACGGATGGACAGAGGAACACGCAAACACTGAAAATTACAATACATCACCGCTTCGCGCTGAATTCAACATTTTACCCTGACCTTCACATTTTTGTGGCACTGGCTTCCTGAAAATGTTGCTTTTGTTTTGTGATTATATCTCATCAGGTTTCAGAGATGTGTATCTAAAATGGTATACAGTGCGCCATCGTTCCTAGCGGTTAATGCGTTCGAGGAACCACACACGATAAACGAATTCCCGACAGAGCGACAAACTATTTACAGTGCCTTGCGAAAGTATTGGCCCCCCAAAAACTTGTTGACATTTTGCCCCATTTCAGGCTTCAATCTTAAAGCCTTTAAAGCCTTTAATCTTTTCAGTTTTTTATTTGTAAACACAACATAAAATGTTGAATAAATTTGGTTCCACTTCACGATTGTGTCTCACATGTTGTTGATTCTTGAAAAATATTTTCAGTTTGTTATCTTTACGCTTGAAGCCTGAAATGTGGCAAAATGTCAAAAAGTTCTTGTTGGGGGCCAATACCTTCGCAAAGCACTGTATCTTATTATTTACGGTAATTTAAAAGTTTATGAACCCTCTCCACGCTGATATTAAACCACCTTCTATCTATATTACCTTTACCAACACTCTTATCGACTGTTTAAAGCACTTTTGTGTCTCACGAAAGTCCGAGACTCACAGAACATAGCGCACTTCCGTCAGCCAATAGAATGCGCGTACGGTATCACGTGACTGCCTTCAAAAAATCTGCGATGAGTACAAAAGTTTAAATTTGACCTTGACTTACTTTTCTCAAGGTCAAGGTCATCATCTTCTTTTCATCCCTTTTGCCGCCCGAGTAATGTGCTTTTTATTTCATCTTTTCTATCTGCAACGGTTGTGAAGATATTTGGTGGACGGACGGACGGACAGGTGGGCGGATGGACACACAAACATTGATAATTACAATACATTACCGCTTTGTGGATGTAAGGAGCCAAGTTATGAGGAAAATCAAATCTGTAAGTCTCAAATATGCTGAGGGACCAAAGAAACCTTTTTATTATAGTAGGAGACGGCCGGTGTCCACTTTAAAAGCTACTACAACGATTGGATTTACTAAATTATTCCTTTATCTCTTCGTGATGATCCTCCAGTGAATCAAACCAAAGCTGACTGACTTGACGGTGCATTGTAACAGCTATTAGCTAATTGTTTTGGTTCACTAACAAAAATGACTACCAGATCAATTGGTCAAAAACATTTTGGCATCTCATGAGCTGGATGTGTGTATTAAGAGAATAAATATTGGAAGCACATGACTCATGTTCATGATACCTGTATGATATGTAAAAATTTAGACTTCAAAGTTTACTGTAAGTCAGTGTTTCACTAAATTATTTCATTGATGTCTTATTTTTGCTGCTCATTAGAAAAACAATTTAAAAACCTAAACTAAAGACTCCCTGGTAATATCCATTAACTAATGAATGTTTGAATATTTTAAAAGCCTGTGGGCACACAAGAGCAGGGTAGGGTAATGGTGATGGTTATGATGGGCGCGGTGTGAGTTAATCGCTCCATGCAAAACATTTAAGCTATGCTCTTTTTTCAGTGACACACATTCCATGGCATTAATTTATGACAACTGAGTTTCTCACTGTGCCTGACTACAATAACAACCTGACAATATGACATTAGGCTGCTGGAAAAGACGCTGCATGCAGCAGATTTAAACTTCAAATTAAATGAAAGGGTTTCCCACATTCACTGGTGGCTGTCTCATTTCCTGCAGGGAATGGTGACAACTGATTCTCGTATAAATACTAATGCAGTCATAAACTATGTGGACATTATATACACACACAATAACTACCTTTTTAAAATGGTAGATTTACAACTTCCCAGAAATTATACAAGTAATATTAAACATGCAATTGTAAAATCACCCAATCTGGATTATAGTACCCTGTCTTCAGTCTGGACTACCAGGACTCCACAGAATCTAAAAAATAGTTGCCAGATAACCATTAGTATATTCCCTCTGTGTTTTGTTCTGTATTTTTAAGTAATTTCAAGATAAAACTCCCAAGGCCCTGCTTCTGCATGTATTCAGCTAATTCCTGCCAACTCTGCAGCATCTCTCCAATGTTGGCTGGATAGATGAAAAGCTGTTTGTCCATACATGACATCACCCACATCAATTTATTCCTTTGTGATTGTTGTGATGTCCAATCTGTATTAATTGATCATATTTAGAAGGAAACTGTATGAATGTTTGACCTAAGCTAATTAGAAAGTTTGCAGACTGGGCAGCAGGAATAAGCACTGGGATAATGAATCATAAAATGGTTCATTACTGCACTCAGGGAACACTCTCAATCTCAATAAATGGACACGGGCCCTAGCAGACGAATCAAACCAGAACGCGTACACTGCCTCATTTAGCTGCTAAAAGGATCACAATAAAAAATGCTTTTATTTTTGTTCTAAATGGTTTCTATTATTAACGTGTCTCTTTCCTTCGGTCTCTTATCACCCTCTTCTATCTATCTTTCCGTCTCTCTCTGCATTTCTCTCAGTTCATCTCCAAGGACACTAATTTTGCGTTGACTAGCAATTCATGCCGCCATTTTCTGGAAAACAGTCAATTTATTCAGTCCATTAACAATGTACAATTCAAAGTGAGCCACTTCAACAACACAGTGCACGAGTGGTTATAAACAACACTTGAGAATTTCATAGTAATTGCTAAACATTAGGCCATGCTTTGAACAGCAGCCCATTCTCCAATAATACGTCTTTTTTCTGTCATTCCTCCAGCCTCACCTCCTATTGAATGAGTGCTGCATCTATTCACCTTTCTTCTCTTCTGCTAATCCCAAACCTACAGATATAAAGTACATCCAGGCATCTTCAGCCGCAGAGGGACACTATCAGCCAACATTAACTTTCCACATATTCTCCTAGGACCCCTGTAGGCTCCAAACGCTGGGACCAGAGCAGAACAGGATGTGAAATTAATGATGGCCTTTCAACATCTCTTGAGAGCAACCTCCCTGACATGAACCTAATGTAAATGACTATAAGCTTTGTTAGATAAAAACAGAAGACACCTATCTTGCACTGAGCTCCAATAAAAAGATTAAACTCATGAAGGATTTTAAAAATTATGATAATCAATTCCGCAGGGCACTGTTTTAAGTTTTTAGGCCCTCAGCCTAATCCCTTCATGCACAAAGGTCACTGTTGACAGCTATTAAAAAGCTGTTTTCTTATAAATGCATGCTTCTTGGTGGCACAGTCACATATCAGGCACTAGAGTACCTGCTAAATTATGTCATACATTGAAACCCAATGGCTAACCAGTGCAAGGAACAAAAAATGGACTAAAAACAAGATGTTCAACAGCCCACTAAGTTTCTCATGTAATTGCTCAATTTTCCTAGTGTTGATTTTATATTGGAAGGAAATTATGATATCCACAGAATTATACATCATATATCACTATTACCACCACAATTCATAACTTACAATTAGCCTATTACTGCTGCAGTTATTGAAAATCTGTTGGGATTTTTTTGGGCTGGAAATCAACTTGTTTATGTTTTTAGAAAGTACCTCAAAGTTTTTGTATGTTTCTATTAAAAAGAATTCTTCAAAAATATCTTACTAAAATATGGATTTTTTTTACTGTCTAAAAAGCACAAAATCCTGACTGATGGTATAATTCATGTATGAAAGGGTTAAATGTCATTCATACAACTGCAAAAGACGTTTCATACATTCTTTTTTCTAAATCGAAGCAAAAGCACGAAGGGGCAAATCATTTTTGAGAATTGCTGCATATTTGGGCAGTCAAATGTTTTTCAACATTGTTAATTTATCATCAGTGATTTAAATGCAGCACACACATTCATAATGTAGTTGGCAAAAAAAGCTGCAAAAGGCAATCTCAACACAGCAGATTGTGCTACGGGAGTTAACCAAATAAAAGAAAAGTAAACATTTTCTATAGAAGAGAAGAAAAAACAATTCCATGCACTGTACCATCCTGGTCTTCGGTTTACGACAGACTCAATCAGGAGGCTTTTATTCTCTGACTCATTATCTTCAGACAGAGCTGGCACAAAATGGATCTGGGAACAATGTGCAGGCATGATTGCTCTATTGTGAGTTAGCAGTGACCTTTGACATCTCCCCCTGAACCAAAACTGTGTAATTCTGACAAAAAGTGTCTGGAGACACGGAGGGTATTGCAATGGATGGGACACAGTGCCAACCTGAACGGTCCATGTGTATTGTGGAACCTTTTTGTTTTCATTTTATCATCTGTGTTAATTACTTAGTTTATTCAAGAATATTGCAAAAAAAAAAAAAAGACTTTCTTGTCATTACTGTTCATTATCAAAGCCAAACTCAATGAAGAAAGATGGGGACGGCAACAGCAAGAGCAGAAGAGCTGTTTGTGAGTACAGTATATGTGTTAGCTTCTTTGAGGATTGTCTGTTGCTTATGTTAGCTGTGCCTCCCAGACTCAGAAAAAAATGGAAAATTGCAAAAAAAGTCTATCTGTCTGCACATGCTTTAATGTGAGTGCATTGACAAAAGCAAGGTCGGCGCAAAAGGTGGATAACCGAAAGAACATACAGAAAAAAGCAAAGTTCATGTTTTCCCTTTAGTTTATCTGGGAGGTGCAGAAAGGGAAGTTGTATCTACATTGTGTCATGCAGTGGAGAAGGCCACATCCAACCAAGAAAAAATAAGAGACAGTTCTTCACCTAAACTTGTGCTAGCACGCTAAAGATGTATGTAAAGAACGTTAAAGAAAAATCCCAATAATGCAAACATTTCCATCCCTGCATGTTTATTCAGCACACAAGCAACATTTTAAAAACCCACTGAAAAAGAAAATATATTGTGAATTTCTGTTATAAATTCTCCTGCTGCATATTTTTTTATGCAACATAGATAGATAGATAGATACTTTGATAATCCCGGAAGAAATTATACCATGAATCAAGAGTCATCTGAATAATCCCTGACTAAATCGAATCCTCTATTGATTCTGCTTACTGTTTCATATGTTTGATTTTATGCAAGTGAGAGAAGTTCAAAATGCTGTTTTACTGGGCATCTAATGTCAAGCTCTATCAGTATCTAAGACCATTTGTCACCTGCTGCTTGGTGTAGATTTAAGAGTCTTTTTTCGATATGGCCATTGATTTGGTCGTATATAAACAATCCATACAGAAATTGCATTAGATAATTCATGACGTAATAGTATTCTTATATACTTACAGCCTTTGTAGATGTCTGTTGGAATCTGGACTGCACTGGAGGAGTAGTTGACCTTGTTCTTAAAATTGGGATCATCCACAAACTCCAGCTCCAAAGACATGGAGCTCTCCATCGGGTTCTCCTCTTCTCCATCCTCCGTCTACACACACACGCATGCACGCACGCACGCACGCACGCACGCACGCACGCACACACACACACACACACACACACAGAAGCTGAGTAATCGCACAAATAATAAAGTGGATTGAAAAAAACGCAAAAATAGAAAAGCATTCTGTTGTTTCCCATCTTGCAGTTTTGCAGCACCCATCTGTAGCTCTGATGCGAAAAGTCTATCTTTCTGACTCACACATAAAGTCACACCGTTTTGAATAATGTTCAGCACAAAAATAATAATTATTCCTTTAGTCTGCCTTCAGATTTAAGTGGTTTAATACTCTCACTCTCATCAGAGAACAACAGCAGGTATCAGAGCCGGTGTTAGACAGAGAAACTCATTAGTGCCAGAGATGACTATCGCAGACACACGAGGTGCCATACAAATTAACCCCAACAATAACCAGCAACTAAAGCCACTTAATCACTGTTTCGTCTTCCACCTACTCGAATAATAGCACATTTCATATTAGGCTGTCTTTCTGTAATTGTTTCAACAAAAAATTTAATACTGTGTGTTTTGAATATGTCATGGCAGCATCACAGTCTGGCCAATGAACATTTCGGGAAGCCTGACACACACATTACATTAGCAAAGTGTCAGACAGCAAATACAACCAGAAGATAAATCAGAAAACCTGACATTTAAGCTTTTCATCTTGATAAGTTATCAAAGGCATACAATCTGTACCTGGAGGAGGAAGTGATTGTTGAATGTGAAATAAAATGACATTAAGATATAAACCCACTCCCTGGCTCACTTTATTACTTTAATAATATGGTTTCAATGAGTATCCTGACTGAAATCCTGTCTGATGTGTCCTTAGAAAGCAGCGCAGTGAGCAGATCAAAATTGTAGATCAACATTCCAAAATTTAAATGCGGGAGATCCTTGTAGGAGTGTTTCTCAAGCAAACAAAATCTAATTATTATGTATTCATGCAACATGCTCCTTGATACACTGCCATACAGCAGTAGCCCTCAGCACAGTCTGGCGTCATTTTCCCTTTATTAGTCATCCTTCATTAGCCTTCGTTCACTGAATATATGTAAAACAAAACACACATCTCTGATCATTCCTCAAGCATTCTAACGGCAAAATTTTACTTCAAAATAAATCATTTAAGTGAAGAAATCCACATTATTCATTTTTAATAAAGCAGAATGTTTAATTGGATCTGACATGATAAAAACTGTTTACTGCAGGAATTAAATCAATGTCCATGACAGAAAGTGATTAATGATCCAACTTAAATTGACTATTAAAATGCAATTACAAGCTGTTGTTGGGATGAGAGCAGGGATGGTCGTGCTCAAGTCCCATTGAAAGTCAGCAAAGGAACATTGTGGTGTTACGAAAGAGACCAGCCAACCAAAGTACAGACATTAAAGGACATGACCTGGTAAATACCATATGTTATGACAGATAAATGTCTATCGAGATGCATGACACTCAACAAGTAAAGTAATACTGAAATACTAACTAACAGCTGACTCAAAATATTTTATTGTATTTTTCAACCTTTATTTAACCATGTAGGTCTATTGACCAGTTCTCATTTACTATGACAAACTGGTTTCAGCTACTCTGCATTTTTCTAGAGGTGGGAGTAAAACCTGGAGAGATCCCACACAGACACGGGGAGAACATACAAAATCCACACAGAAAGGCCCCACTGTGCAACCGCGAAATGAAGACATTTTTAAAAATTGTATTAGAGTGAAGGAGGAAGTGCATCATTGCCTACTGATGTTTCTGTTATTCATCAGAAAGCTTACTGGTGGTTTCATTTTACTGTGAAGGATTTTTAGGGTCTTTGCATTTAATTTACATGTTTGGGATCTGACTTGGCTTTACTGACATGATTCTTCTAGTCATAGGTCTGTAGCATTCAGTGATCAATAAAAATTTCAATTCCCTACTTATTTTGGTCAAATCCAAATAATACATTAATAAAATCTTCCATTATAACAGGTATAGAAAAGAAGGACTCTTGTGTCTTTCAAGGTGAGATGTAATAAAAAAATACCAAAACAATGACATAAAAAAGAAAAGAAAAATTTCTCCCGGCCACATGTGCTTTAGTATCAGAATAAAATCACAGCTCACTAAAAGCTGAAATTGTCATGATGTGAAAAGAATATAAATTAAATGACGCAGATGTTTTCTGTTCAATATTTTTCAAAATAATCAGGCTTTGGTTAACGGAATGTTTTACAGTGATTTTAAGAGGCAGAATACCGTCCAGAAAAGGTGAGCGGTTACTAAAACTGACAAGTCAATAAAGCCAATGGATTAGAAAAGTGGACAGGTTAGTAAAGCTGACAGGTTAGTAAAGCTGACATTGTTGGTCAGCTTTACTAACCTGACAGCTTTACTAACCTGACAGCTTTCCTAACCTGACAGCTTTACTAACCTGACAGCTTTACTAATCTGACAGCTTTACTAACCTGACAGCTTTACTAACCTGACAGCTTTACTAACCTGACAGCTTTACTAATCTGACAGAGTTCTACAATTACTTTTGGTCCCTAGACAATGCAGTCTCCTTGCTCTGGTATTTCAAAATAGGTTAAATCCTTCATCTGGTCAAATATCCCACAATCCACTGATTAGGTTAGTTAAAATGACAGGTTAGTAAGGCTGACAGGTTGGTAAGGCGGTCAGGTTAGTAAAGCTGACAGGTTAGTAAAGCTGTCCTCTGAGCAGTACTGACGGCGAGGTTGGGGTGTTTGTTTATGACATACAGCCTGTAGTCTGACACTAATCCTGACTCTAATGTCAGACAGGGATTTTTTTGCTCTCTTTCTTCAGAAGAGCCCAATCATAATTAACCAAGGCAGCGTCTAATTAGGAGCTGAATAAATCCACGCAGGAAAGACTGATTGGTTCATTTTCTTCAACCATCCACCACCTGTTTCACTCGATTCATTACCCAATTTGTTAATTTTATCTCCCCGTTCTCAAGGTTTAATTAAAGGCTGAAGAGGCCAGAGATGACATTTTGAAGACTTTTTTCATTCCTGCCGTCAGCCAACCGGGGCTAACCTGAAACATGTTACTTATGACCCTATGTGTGTTTGTGTGTGTGTGTGTGTGTGTGTGTGTGTGTGTGTGTGTGTGTGTGTGTGTGTGTGTGTGTGTATGTGTGTGTGTGTGTGTGTGTGTGTGTGTGTGTGCCTGTGACTGTACTTCTGTGTAGACATGTACATTTATTCTACCACAGTGAAGAAAACGAGATAGTAGACCAGCTAATCTATCTTGTCCTTGGGTAAAGGAAAATGAATGTTACACACATGTCTTAGGATAGATTAGAGGTGTAGCTTAAGAGAATAATATACCAGTATATGCAGCAGCCGGTGGTCCACAGTCGTCAACAGTCATGCATCTTAACAAATATTGAATGAAATGACATAGTTCTGCAATTTTTCGTGGTCCCTAGATAATGCAGTCTCCTTGTTTTGGTATTTCAAAATAGGTTAAATCCTTCATCTGGTCAAATATCCCACAATCCACTGATTAAATTTTGTGAATACATTCAGTGTTGCCAGATAATGAACCCTGATGCTTTAGTGATAACACCCATAATGAGGGTCACATTTGAGTTTTTGAGAATGTTTCTCAACAATTTAGGGATAACATTCCACTAAATTTATCAGAGACTTTGACATTACCCTTAAAATGACAGATTTTAATCTGGGGAAATCTAGTAATCCTGATCATGATCGGTCAGTACTTGATTTCATGACCAAATACTGTGTGATCATGTGTGTTTATTTGAAACTGACAGAAGGAACAAGCTGGATGAAAACAGTTCCTGAATGATTCCTTTAATGTAACTGAGTCCAGCAGAAAAGAAAAAACAAAAACATAGTTTTCTATAAACACATTCTTATACATATACTGAAAAAAAATAAAAAAATAAATTATCTCTCTCTGTGTGTGTGTTTTACCCACCCTAAGGAGAGGGATCCCTCATCTGTGGTTCTTCCAGAAGTTTCTGCCTTTCTTTTTTGTCTTTCTCAATTTTTATGGAATTTCTCCTCACCTGGTTTCAGATGTAAGTTCGTAGTGTCTTCGTACAGATTGTAAAGCTTTCAGAGAAAAAATTGTGCTATTTGTGAATTTTAGCAATACCAATAAGATGTGACTGATTGCTTGATTGATTGCTTGCCTGTTTTGTTACTTCAAGTTGTATTGACAAGATCAGCCCCACATTGGTGGGGCTGATCAGCCCCACATTGGTGGGGCTGATCTTGTCAATACAACTTGAAGTAACAAAACATGTAGATATGAAGCTATCTGACAAACATTAAATTGTATGTTTAGGTGTTATCAGTACAGAGAACCCAAAAAATATCAATTAACAGTCAGTCATCATCAATCATTTTCAGATTACCACCGCTATATCCCCCGCAGCGGGTCGCGGGGTGCCGGAGCCTATCTCAGCTGCGTGAGGCAGGGGACACTCTGGGCACGACGCCAGTGCACCTCGGATCAATTAACAGATGACAGTTTTTCATTGCATGACGGCAAACATTTGCATGAAAAAAGGGGAAGCCACGAAACAACCGAAATGCAATTTCATAATTCTTCACCTACTGTCTGATGATCATTTTTACATTTAATTGCAGTCTTATTAGAACATCTGTTTATACAGATTAAAGAAAAATGGGAATGACCCGTAAACGACTACGAGCACAAAGGAACAGAACGTCTCCAGAGTCGGTCGGTAACCTGAACAAGAGAAACAAACATGTTCCCAACCTGTAAGAACTGTATGAACATCAGAGAAGTTTTGGTACACAGACAGCTCAGATATAAAATGAATCATCACTGTTTCACCTTCATATCAAGTACAGTGACAAGAGGCAATGTGAACAGAGGAGGCCTGGATAAAGCAGGGCCTGCAGACGACTTGCATTTCTTAAAACTGAATTCTAACCCTATTCTTCTAATAATAATGGATATTCACTCCCTTGGTGGACCCTTAATTAAAAGGGGTCATCATGGTAGGAGTCAAGCCTAATTCGCTGAGGAGGATTAGTAATGGGTGAGTTTTGCTTCCAGTGTTGGGTCAACTGCTAGGGTTGCAGAGATGAGCAATGACCTCTGTCTGACCTCTGCTGCAGTTTTTGTGTGGTATGGGGTTGGCAAGGTGGGGGTCATGAGTGTGTCACTGGTTCTGCTTTAGTACGCCATGTTAATGATGACTGATGCTCTCCAATTAAATGTGCTGACAGGCCCTAAAGCGCAGTGTCATTAATCACAGGAGTGGTGTGCACAAAGAGAAAATCACGCCATGATTTATTGCTCCTTCACCTCCCTCTCTGAGTTTCTTCTCCTCTCTATCTCACACTCTTCCCATCTTTTTGTGCTGTTGTGATCTAGGGTTGGATTCAGGGACACTATTTTGAAACTTAATCAATCAGCAGACACACAGGCTCCGAGTGTATGAATATCCTGTGGAGGGAAGCCAGGATGGTTTGGTGAGTCCAGTAGCCTGAGGGCTTTTTGTGAAGGAAAAAAACATTACCCAGCATGCCTACCTTTCCATAAACATCATTCATATTATTGTGTATGGATGGCACACATTATACAAATTGTGTGCTGGTAAATGAAAGTGCAGTATGAAACATGTTTAATATGAGGCGTCTTGATGGGGAAGGGGGTTTATAAACCCTAAGGTTTCAGGTACAGAGGGGACACAGTGTGAATCTGAGGGGAAGGAGAAATATCTGGATGGGTAGGACAGCTGAAGCCACTGTCACATGCACGTCGGACTGCCACTGGTCTGTCACACTGACTCACGGTGTGGGAATGTCTCCTCACTAACACACACAGACAACCCAGGGGCCCGGGGCTGGAGGAGGGGGCAGCAACACTGAGGAGGCCAGAGGGGAGGGCTGAGGGTTGGGTTGCAGGGAAATGATGGGAAGTGTAGTCGGTAGGACTCGGGGTTTATAAGGCAGGCAGGTTGTGGGGGGGGGGGGGCAGTCCGTACTGTACTCACATAGTCTGAATCCGCTTTGGAATCGTAGTATGAAATGCCACGCTCCTGTGCAGAAAAGAAAAGTGAAAAGACAGGTGATGAGAGAAGATATAGAAGTAGCCTATATCAGCCTCGACTCCCCAATTGTGGTTATATTCCATCACACTGTTCAGCATGAGAATATAATCAGCATCACAGAACAGAGAAGGAGTCGTGTGATGTGGAATGACAGTATGAGAAGGAGAACAGATAGCTGTGGAGATACGGAAGGATGTCGCACATCTATTTTATTAATAAGATGCCATGTATGCAACACATGTTCAAACGTGTGTGTCGAACACCATAGGAAGATCGACATGTGTTGTGGAAAGCTCTCTGTGTGACAATGAGCTCAGGTGTGACATGTAGTGAAGTAGTGATAAAAAAAACTCAAAACATTTCTCATTGGGAGCTTTATCAGCCTTAGCTGACTGGTTTTCATTCCAGGCGAACGACTCTCACAGGAGGAAAGAAACCAAAAAAGGAAAAGAATGTCAATTTATGCATGTGTTTTGCGCTATTTTCTCCTAATTGCCAGCAAAAATTACCCGTCGTCAGCAGGAGACATCAGGGCCTTTACCCCTGTGCAAAAATCTTCATGTATGGGCTGTTGGCATCCCTACCATCCTATTCTACTCTGGACTGGTGCCCTTATCTCACAGAGAGGGAGGCATTGGGGGTTGAATGCAGCGAGCTCCCTCATTATCATGAAGAGATGGGCTGAGGACGCACTCTCAAGGGCACCACACTGACTGACTTGGCCTCACTGGAGGAGCTGCGGTCATGGTCCACTAAGGGAGGATGAGAAAGAAGGAGTCTATTCTACAAGCCCTACATATGATTTACTCAGTCTGACTTACATTCTCTCAACTTCTGGTTGTCTCTTGAACACTTTCAGCATTTTCATAATTGCCTCTGTCTTAAATTCATGTAATCTGCATGTACTTCATTTGTACAGAAACATATGCACGCACAGACACACATCTATGTAGAAAGTCACTCTACCCATCACGGCTGGGGTCTTGGCTGGCCTCTGGTGCTAATCTGGAGCCCGTCACAAGCTCAACACAGTCCCAAACAGCTCACCAAAGAGAAAATTCATGATGATAAAAACTCATGCTGATATCAGACATGGGTAGGCTGGCCTGGACACAGCTTGTGTCTTCAGGTAATGAGTATGAACAAGATAGAGGAGGAGCAGAATCTTCCCTCTGACACATCTCAGCTCTTCCTCTGCCTCCCCAGCTCTAGGGGAGGACAGAAAAACTTGCTTGGAGGATGGATCAGACCGGATCACTCAGGGACGACATTGGGTTAGGTTGAAGGTTAGGATGGAGGCTGGGGCTGGGGCAATATGAAGGGATGACTTGAGAATATGGAATATAGAGATGGTGGGTGGGTGGGGATGGAGTGAAAAAAAGAGTTGGCAGGGCTAAAAATAGTCCCCTGTGTCTGCACAGAGAGAGAGAGCAAGAGGGTGACAGAGAGAGAGAGAGAGAGAGGGAGAGAGAGAGAGAGAGAGAGAGAGAGAGAGAGAGAAAGAGAGAGAGAGAGAGAGAGAGAGAGACAGAGAGAAAGAGAGAGAGAGAGAGAGAGAGAGAGAGAAGAGAGAGAGAGAGAGAGAGAGAGAGAGAGAGAGAGAGAGAGAGAGAGAGAGAGAGAGAGAGAGAGAGAGAGAGAGAGAGAGAGAGAGAGAGATTGTGTCTCTCCCTCAGACAGGGACCCCGTGCCAGAGAACAGCATTGTTGTGTCTGCCAGCAGGATTGATCTGGAGCCCAGTCCTGCTTATGCTGCTCCCTCGCCGCTAAAGAGTTTACTCTTACTACTGTGGCATTACAACTCATTATTCAGGACTGCTTCCTGTAAATAACCGCTCGGTTCCTTGCACCTGACTGACACCGTTACGCAGCTTTACACAAACAAACATTGCACCCAAAGTACACAACACACATTCCTGTAGAGAGAGCCTACCAGAGGTCCAACACTGCTGCCAGTCACTGTTGCTCACAATTCGTTTTTGTTATTTTTATTTCAAAATAATAGTATGGAAATAAAGAAAATTGAATAAATGAGAATTGTAGGACTCCGGAGGCAGCTGATGGGTACAGGCAAGCCAGGTATACTGCGGCTTGAGTAGTCACGGAGGCAAAAACTCAGGTCTGGTAGGAGTTCGGAGAGGCCGTGGAGGAAGACTATCGGTCAGCCTCGAAGAAATTCTGGCAAACCATTCGGCGCCTCAGGAGGGGAAAGCGGTGCACAGCCATCACTGTTTACAGTAGAGGCGGAGAGCTGCTGACCTCGACTGAGGATATTGTTGGTAGGTGGAAAGAATACTTCGAGGATCTCCTCAATCCCGCTGCCATGTCTTACACAGAGGAAGCAGAGGCTGAGGTCCTAGAGGTGGACTTGTCCATCACCCAAGCTGAAGTCACCGAGGTGGTTGTCAAACTCCTTGGTGGCAAAGCACCGGGGGTGGATGAGATTCGCCCTGAGTACCTCAAGTCTCTGGATGTGCAGGGACTGTCATGGTTGACAGGTCTCTGTAACATCGCATGGCAGTCAGGGACAGTACCTCTGGATTGGCAGACTTGGGCGGTGGTCCCTCTTTTCAAAAAGGGGGACCAGAGGATGTGTTCCAACTATAGGGAGATCACAGTCCTCAGCCTCCCGGGGAAAGTGTATTCCAGGGTATGACCGAAAGGACAAGATCCCGGATACAAGTAGAGTGGCTGGGCGCACCCTTAAAGACAGGGTGAGGAGCTCAGTCACCAGGGAGGAGCTCGGAGTAGAGCTGCTGCACCTCTGCCTCAAGCGGAGCCAGCTGAGGCGACTCGGGCATCTGTTCCGGATGCCTCCTGGACGCCTCCCTTTGGAGGTGTTCCAGGCATGTCTTACCGGGAGGAGACCTCTGCTGAGACTGTTGCCCCTGCGACCCGGACCCGGATAAGCGGTTGGTGATGGATGGATGGATTGATGGATGGATGGATGGATGGATGGATGGATGGATGGATGGATGGATGGATGGATGGATGGATGGATGGATGAATAAATGAGTGGAGAAACAAGTAAGAAGTGCTTCGGTGCAGAGGTCCCTGAATGTGGTGATGAGCATGAAAATGTTTTCAGAAATTCAGCTTCAGAGATTAATAGATTAAATTGCTATTTGTATGCCCTATTTATGCCCTACTGATAATGATAATAACAATAAAAATAACAATAAAATTGCAACCCTAATGCTATAAGTAACAACAATAATAGTAACAACAACAACAACAACAACAATAATAATAATAATAATAACAATCAACAGAACAAGGTAAAACAACATAACCTGTAAAGGGTAAAGGGTTCTTGAGCACTTCATGCTCTGTTTTCACCCTTGTGACACTGGTATCATGTCTGTTTGCACAGCTTGATAGTGTTTGCCCAAGTTCATCCTGTGGATAGCACTTGTTGGTGCGAAAGCTACAGTATGTACACACTGCCTACAGTTAATCCTTAGTATTACTGCAACAGCACATAAATGTTTGTTGGGTGACTGTTCTTAAACATTTCACGAAGTATGTTCTATTTAACTTCATTTCAGATGTTATAAAGACATTGTTGGACTGACACACATAACACACAGACAATTACAGTTGTCTCCATGTAGATGAGTCCAAATTTCACGCCATCTGCTAAGGGCTCATGGTTAAAGACACATTTGATACACACACACACACACACACACACACACACACACACACACACACAGACACACACACACACACACACACACACACAGACACACACACACACTTCATCATTGGCAGACCCTCGTGTCTGTATGTCTTCTTCCTTCTCGGTCCTTGAGGCCAACATGGAATGGGCAGCAGTAGTTGTAGGTTTTGGTGGAACCGTATTGGTGGAGGTGGACTCTTTCTTCCATTTGTGCTTCTGTACTGCAGCACTGTGGAGATCGTCATTATGTTGTGAAGCTCCTTCTCGAACAGCATGTTTCTAGGCAGACCTGTTTTTCGCTGTAGCCTCCCAGGTGTTTAGGGATATGTGGCACTTCCTGAGGTGATCTTTGATGTTGGCCTTGCACCATTTCTTTTGGCCTCCGTTCACCTTGGACAAGCTGTGCATACAGGACTTGTTTGGGTAGGCGGTGATCTGGCATCTGTATGACATGACGAGTCCATTTGAGCTGGTTTTGGGCGATGATGGCAGTGATGGAAGGAATGCCAGCCTCCTCCAGGACGCTAGTGTTGGTCCGTCGATCCTACCAGGTTATCCTGAGGATTCAGTTTAGGTATCTCTGGCAGAAGGCCTCAAGTGCTCTCGGATGCCTACTGTAAGTGGTCCAGGTCTCTGACCCATAAAGAAGAGTGGGGAGCAGTACTGCTTTGTAGACCTGGATTTTGGTCTAAGTTCTTGGCTCTCAAACACCCTTTTCCTTCAGTCTGGAGTATGCCCCACTGGTACAGCTAAAGCGGTGGGGGATCTCCTCATCGATGGTGACTTTAGATGGTAGAAGACTGCCAAGGTATGGGAAGTGGTACACATTTTCGAACCTGGTGTTATAAATAAAGATGTTTGAGAAGGTGGTACTGTTTGGGAGTGGCTGATGGAGAATTTGCGTCTTTTTAATGTTGATAGCCAGACCACGTTGTTTGTAAGCCTTTGCAAAAGCAGTCAGGGTGCACTGTAGGTCCTCTTCTGAGAGGGCAACAATCGCATTATCATCTGCATACTGCAGCTCCGTGATGGATGTGGTGGTGGTTTAACCTCTGTCCCTGAATCTGCTGATGTTCAGAAGCTCGTCAGTCCTGTACATAATTCTGACTCCCTGTGGCAGCTGACTCCCCGTAAGATGGAGGATGCTGGCGATGAAGATGGAGAACAGTGATGGTGCAATAACACCTCCCTGCCTAACTCCTGTGTCAAACAGAAAGGGTTCTGTTTCATCTCCAAAGCCAGTCAGGACAGAGGCAGACATGGTAACATGTAGCAGCCGCAAGACTCTGATGTACTTGTCAGGGCAGCCGAATTTTGCCAGGATGAGCCAGAGGGCCTGGCGGTTCACAGAGTCAAAGGCCTTGGTCAGTTCTACAAAGGCCATATATAGAGGCTGATGTTATTCCCGCCACCTTTCTTGTAGCTGACGAGCTACAAAGATCATGTCCGTGGTGCCTCTATGTGGACCTACACCGCTCTGAGATTCAGGAAGGATGCTTTTTGGCCAGAGGTGTCTGTTGGCCAACACTCTAGCTAGCACCTTCCTGACAGTGGAAAGGAGGGAGATAACGCGGTAATTCCCACAGTCTGCCTTGTCACCTTTTTAAAAATGGGGATGACTAAGGTATCTCTCAACTGCGCATGAATTTTCACCCATATTTTGAGAAGCAGGTTGTGGATCTGTTCAAGGAGGACTGGCCCACCTTCTTTCAGAACTTCAGCTGGGATACTATCAGGCCCAAGAGCCTTGTTGTTTTTCATTTTCCTGATAGTGCCCCGTGCCTCTTTCAGACAGGTGGTTCTTCCATACTCTCAATGAGGGTTAGTTGGCTTCAAACTCAGGGGTGATATCCCTGTTCAGCAGCTCTTCATAGTGTTCCTTCCACCTGTGTGTTATAGCCTCCTTGTCTTTCATCAGGAAGAGTCCATCCTTTGAGCAAAAGGGGTCAAGCATCGATGACTAGAACCATATATAATTCTGGTGGCTTCGAAAAAACCTCTGGTGTCACCAGAGTCAGCAAGCTGCTGAATTTCCAGGGCTCTTTGTGTCCACCATTAGTTCTTCAGTGTCCTCACCTGTGACTGGAGAGCTACTTTCGCTTTGGGATGGGCTTTGGGTTTCTCTTTTCCTTTTGGAGTTGATGCCATTCTGCCAAGTGATGAAGGTTTTCCGCTTGATGTTAATACGTTCCTGGATTTCTGTGTCATTCTCGTCAAACCGGTCTTGATGTTTCTGCTTACTGTGACCTAGTACAGTTTTGCAGGAGTTTATGCAGTAGGAGAGAGGTTATCCCAGTACTTTTCAATGAGCTTTAGGTACTGATCTGGAAGGCCCGTGCTGATGGCTACCTGCAGTTGTTGTCAGTAGGTGGTGCTCAATGTTAAACTTTTGTCGGGTCTGTCCTTTTTGATGTCAGGGAAAAAAGAGGCAAGCTATCTTTAGGGTACCTTTTCTAACCCTCTCCCCTACTGGGTTGAGCAGAGTGGATCCTTAAAAGAGCTGCTCTATCATGGGTGCAGCTACCGAAAAGCTCTTTCTGCCTCATCCAAGAGCTAAACGATCATCTAGCAGTCACCAACTGTTTGCTGGGCTGTGGCTAGGGGCTGCCAAACTTCACAATCCTGCCCCTGTCACAGCTTTCCGATCGCCGCAGAGCTTTGTATCCAGAGCGTAAAGTGGGATGGGTTCCGTTTCGGGAGAAGAGAAAGACATTGATCCAGTGGCATGGCGTCCATGACTACTTGACGTCGCCCTCTGTTCCAGCCTTCATCCGACTTCTCAGCCGTTGTGGCATGTCTTTGCTGCCATCTTCCGCCTGGTCTGCCGCTGAGGTCTTAGCTATTTGCCCATAACTGGGACAGGGGTTGACAGGCAGCAAGACCTGCATGCTGTGTCTCTGGGGCCCCCTGTTACTCCGAGATCCCGTACAACTTTGCCAGAAACCATAAGGCACCAGTTACCGTGTGTGGCCACAAGGGGGCATGTACGAGTCTTGGCAATGGAGAGGCTATGTACCAGCAGAGGACACACACACACACACACACACACACACACACACACACACACACACACACACACACACACACACACACACACACACACACACACACACACACACACACACACACAAAACATACCCTTCACATACACTAAGATACAGTATGGACAAACTTACAAATGTATGTGTAAAGTGGGCACATACACTGGCAAAAAAGAAACATAATGTCTGAGAAAGTACCACTGACACAAAACGCTATCAATAAATTAAATCTATGGAGCTGAGTGGACCAATGAATTCCAAAGAGGAGACAAACACTGAGGTCAGGTGATCACCCCCAGCCCCTCCCTTCCATCAGTCTCCCTCCTCCACCTTATCTCCATCTGCTTCCTCTCTGTCACCCCTTTGCCCCATTACCCCTCCTCCTCCTCTACCCTTTCTTATCATCATCTTTCCCAATCTCTCCATCCCCTATCCCAGCCTCTCTCACCAATTTCACCAAAAGCAGTAGGTTAGATGCTTACTGTTGCTATAGAAACTGTCCGAATGCTCCAGATTACAATGTGACTTTGTCTACTTGCCAGGGCTACAATGTCTGCTTGTTTTTGTCTAACCAGATAAATGCCTGCCAATCCTTTGTTCTTCTACATGCCTGTCATTTGGTCTGAGTAGTAGGTTGTTCATCTGCCAGCACACTTTCTTGACATGACTTTGTGCTGCATGTTGTTTTAATGTCATCCATGGTTTGTACTTGCACATTTGAACTTCAAAAAGCCAGTTCAAGTGAAGGTCAGAACCATTAAAGATTAAAACCTCATACTGTGTGAAGAGAACCTTGACATATTATTTATCCATCGAAGCAAAGGTGACAATAAGTGATTGAAAAATGGTTGGTACATAGGGACTGTCATATGTCGGTGCGTGGAATGACGGAGTGCGGTTGTTCGGACTAAATCTTTTGAATGCGGATGTGTGTGTTGTCTAAATGGCCTCGCTCAGACAGGTTGACATTTGAGTGTGAGACAAGTGCTTCATCATGGGTGGGGACAGATTACAGTCCTACTCATATCTCCTCTGGACACCTGCTAATGATTTTATAATTACAGAACACACTCAGTGCCTCTGCAGTGCCACGGGGTGTACACACAAGCATGGAGAAATACACACACACACACACACACACACACACACACACACACACACACACACACACACACACACACACACACACACACACACACACACACACACACACACACACACACACACACACACACACACACACACACACACACACACACACACACACACACACACACACACACAGGCAAATACAGAGCAAACACATTGCACTTTTCTCCTGGACACAATACACCAGTAATCACTCACAGTACCTGCTTCCCTAATGGAAGCTGACATTATATCAAACACAATAAAGGATTTCATTTAGTGCTCTTCATTAACCCAGGCACACAACCCATACGAAACATTATGGGCACACACATACACACAAAATGCAACCAGAATAAAGAATTAAAAACTAAACAATTTTGATTTGGCTGTAGAAAAACTTAAGTAATGTTAAATGCAAATGTAAAGAGTTATCTAGTCTCACTGTTTCTGCTCCCTTCCAGTCCAGTCTCTCCTCTTGTCTTTAAACATCTCTCTGGCCATCTTTCCATTACTTTAGTATCATAATAATCCATTTCCATGTGTCAAATATTGCTGAACTCAATAAATTGTGACATGACCTCTGTTGTGAGACAGGCCATCTTTTTTTTTGTCTTGTCTGCATGTATTCTCATAGTTTAACCCCATAAAAGGGGGTCAACCTTTTATGAGATCAATGCTTATTTTAGTCTTGCAGCAAAATCTTTTTTACATTTTAATGCATGCATGTGAACGTTACCAGTCCTCTCTGGGAACTAAATTGTCAGTCTTTATTAGAATTTCCTATTGTGAGCCAGAGAGGGAAGTGCTGCACCCCTGTGAGTTAAGGGGGAAAGCAAAAGGAGACAGGGAGAGAAAACACAAACAAGGTAGTGGATAGACAGGCAGTGCTGTTGGAGTGAAAAAGGTTTAGGCTGTTTTATTCTATCTTAGAACTGATATTTCAACACCGATGTTACAAAACATCAGATTAGCGGAGGTCCTGATAATATAGAATAGGCCACCAGAGGAAACCAGTGTAGGAGGAAGATAGAAGGCATAATATTGTGATGACTGAAGTGAGACTCACCACATTCTGACGGGACCCAATGGTTCTCAATAACTGGACTCGACAGGAGCTGGTAAGCCCTGACCCAACATACATGTGTGATGAAACCAACACCCAGATAGGCTACCAGAACTCAACAGGGCCACGCCAGCCGAGCACTCCCAACCCCGGCAGCCAGGAGCATCCAGAAGCCATCACCGGAAGAGCCACCGGGGGCACCAAGAACCACGTAGGCCCAGGGACCCAAAGGAGGCAACAGCCGCCACCGCAAGGATGCACGGGACAGGCCCAAGGGGCACGGGGCAGGGACTACTCCAAACATCGCAGGGCCCCCTCCAAAGTGTGTGTATGTATGTTGCATTAAAATTGGAGGATGGGGGAGGACAAGTGAGGCATATATGGGGAGGATACAGTGCCCTAGAGCACTGCAATCCGCCCCACAACCATGCCCACTGCCCTCACCCCCATCCATTCCCAAAGCCCTAACTGTGCCCTGCATGTGCCTAAAAGTTATTATGTATAGTGCAGTGTGGGATATGTGTAGTGAACATTAGGAGGCAATCTGGTGTGGGCCCAGCCCACATGAACAGGGCCGTGAGGGGGACCAGGATCACAGCCGGTCAACCACCCCGAGCCCGCAACCCGGCCCGGCCACAGCCACCAGGGTCCCGGCAAGGCCACAGGTGCCTGGCGTCCATCAAAGCTACCGATGACAAACCGGCAACCAGCCCAAGCCACCAACCCGCCCCGCAACAACAACAACCCAGAGGTGCACCACCACGGCACCACAGAGGGGAATGAAGGCAATGCATGCCCCGCCCCCCTAGGCCCAGCTGTCCGGCCACAAAGGGTTAGCCCCGCAGGACCGAGGCAAGCGACTAGCCCAAAGCCACCACACCATCCAGGGGAGGCAGCCGCCGAACAGCCAGCCCCCCCCCCATCCCTCCCCCACCAAGGCCATCATTTACGCTGCAGTTGCCCTGACATGCAGGCATAACAATATACATACAACACTTCACCTTTCAACCGAAGAATGAAAATGTGAAGGAAAAACACACTAGGGTACTCATGCTCAACAAAATGAAAACACAATATAACATCAGAAAAAAATTACCCAACTCACTTCCTGTGTTTTAAATGGTCACAAGTTTGCAGAGGTGTCAGGAAGTGAGCTGAATAGGTACTTTTTTTTTAAAAGAAATACATTAATCACAGACATGTAGAAATTTGTCAGAGATCTATAAAGTCTCACCACTTTGATCTTGAATCCCCGGGTTGTCTCTGGAATCTTTGTTCTTTAGTGGAGTATTTTTTTCCTCAATGAATGTTTAATTTTTTCCTTTGTGGTTGCTGTAATAAAGCCTTTCACATTTCTATGAAATGTGAAAGGTTGTAAAGTGTATGGACAGAGTTCTTTCATTTGCACTTAACTGGAAGACTGAACACTGAGTGGATCCACATAGCAGAAAGTTAAACTACAATCTTTGGTGCTCAGCAGGCTGTACACCTGAAATGATGTAGTTTAATACAAGAGCCCTGCTTTTAATTCTGTCTTAAAATGTTCACTTTTGAATTTTTTTGTAATGGAGTTGTTAAATCATATAATTTCAACTATTGTCTATGGAACTGTACGTCATCGTAGTGAAAAGTGAGTCAGCCCTTGTTGATATAAATGAGAAGCAGTAGTTTAGGTAGGCAAACCTCACATAATGACTTAAAAACAAGACAAAATGTGTTCTCTGGAGACACAGTGCACATGAGATGGATGTGTGAAAGTATCATAGAATCACATAAAATATGAGTGTTCTAGTTTTTCAGTAAAATTGTAATGAATTTCATTCAACTTTTATTTTCAGAACATTCTTTTAATAAAAATCATCACGTCACTACTTTAACTTTAATTTCTTCCCACATGGACAAGTTTGTTCACACAGCACTGCTTGTCTGGTGTTTAGCCACAGCATTCAGAAGTAAATGCAGACATGATGTTTTAGATGTCTGCACCGTCTCAACCACTGAGACTCACACATCTAATGTATGATGGAGGCCTTGGGTGTGGCTGCCTCTCTCTCATTGGCATGATCTGCATCTCCAGGCTTCGAAACGATTAGTGAGCTGCTGAGACCACAGTGTCCAAACATGGCTCCATGCAGATGTTCATTTGTATGCCAATAAACAAATGTGCCCCGAGATTAAAGCTCCAACACACACTGAAAAATCAGTGCAAAGTCAATGGTGTTCTCCATGCACATTTCAGCTATATCTCTCTCCTCTTCAGATGAAAACTGTGCCTCCTCTAACTGCTCACCCACTTCAAAGGCTCTGACAACGATGGGCAGCAAACCAAGAGATAGGAAAAAGAGGGAGGGAGTAGGAGAAGAGAGAGACCAATTGTGGAAGTGTCAGGTTCATTATTGTGAAATTAAAAGTATGTAATTTCAAAAATATTAAGGTTACATATGCCATGGTTATATTTCATGCCCCCAATATGCCCCCATGAATCTGCAATTTCAACTCTTCAAACGTCTCTGTAAACATCATGCAGGTCACAGAATCCTATTTTCTCTTCTTCTCCTATCTTCCTTTCTTTCCCCCTGTCTTTTTACTCCTCTTTTCATCCTCTTTTCTTTCTCCCATCTCTGCTGTGCTGTCTCTTCCTTTCAGCCATTAAAACAGTCTGCGAATATTCCAATTCCATGATAAGGGAAGAAGTCTTTGTCCTGCTGCACTCTGGGTAATGCTGCTCTCCATTGTTGGCTGACAGATCTCTATTGAGGAGTAGGTTTTAATGCTGATAGCATCACCACACTGCATGGACACAAAGGCAGATAAAAAGGCTATCCAACATGACACAAGCATGCCAACACCTCCAAAACAAGACCCCAATCTAATCATCACAGGATAGGCAGGAAGGAGGCGCTGTATCACCAAATAAAGACAAACAAGATAAAGAATCCATGGCGATATTAATGCTATCATCCAATTCCAGAGGAATTTGATAGACACGCTGAAATAGCTTCACGTTTATGGTATCTGTAGCAGTACTGACCAATACCCAATTACTTTGGTACCAATCAGTCGGGACATCCTCGTTCACATTGCAGCTCACTTTGAAATTGGAGCACCGTCTATTTGAGTGAGATATTTCCAGGTTTCCTTTCCATCAAAGGGTTAGCACTGCTTTACATTTCACTGATATTTTTCAGCCATTTTACCAGCACTTGTCCAGAGAGTGCTGAAAAGCCACCACCCTCCCTCTACAGACTGACAGAAAGTGGACAATCAACAATCAGCAACGACCAAAGGAAACCTGTTATTTTCGATCCCGCAATCATTTCCATTAGATGTCTTGCTGTCCCTCACAGTGATTTGAACATTCAAATGACAAACAGAAGCCTGATTTAAGATATCTGCAGACAGCCACCATGAGGACCGTAGGGACAGAAGACAGCAAGGAAACATTAAACCAAAGCAGGCATCTATCTTCTGCCAAGGCAGAACCATCCTATCACTCAGAAAGTGAAAACCAAGCTTCACATCTCTTTTGTGGGATGTTGCGGTAGACTAGAGCAAAGAACATCTCAGACAAAATACAGATGTCTGTATTTAAGGGTGGTATCTGCCAACATGTCTGTGGGACTATGAAAATTAAGAATGTACTCCGTGGTGAGGTTTAAAAGAAGAAATATTCAATTTCAGAATAAAAATGCTTACATTTTTCTGTCTTAATCAATTAATTTATTATTACTATGAGGCAAGACATTCCTTCTACATCTAATATCTTAAAGGCATGAAATGTCCCATCCATTAAATAAATGCTTATTCTGTAAACAAATCAAAATGGACCATATTTTGAAGGTTTGAGAAAAAGTATGTAAATGTCAAAATCCAAAACGCAAAAATACTGAAATAGAGAAATAGAGAAAACTGCATCTCGAGTGTTCGTACACTTTTACTCTTTTTATTAACCTGCTCTGACCAGAGGGGCATTGAAAACAACATTTCATGGGTGTTGATCACGTTTTCAAATGGGAAAATCAAGGTCTGCGGCATTGCTGGCTGGATTTCTCTGATATTGATTGCCAACTCCAGTGAGGCAGTGGAATCGATCAGTGGGATTTGGACATGGGGCTTCTCTCTAAACCTCAGCTCCTACTGAGCGCACAGCATCATATAGAGCTGAACACCTAACAACGGCGTACAGACACACCTGAAAAATTATCCTACTCTGTGCTCTTTTTATCTCAGCATTTCTCGTTAACTCTTCCTGTACTTCTGTATTTTTTATTTATTTTAGGTCACCCTAGACTTCACCCACTAGATAGAACAGCAGGGCTTTTCAAGAGGCCTCTCTCAAAGCAGCAAAGGAGATTTAGTGGTGAGCAGGCAGCAAAAAGAAAAGAGATGGAGGGAAGGAAAACAAAAAAGGAGCAAATTTCTACCTTTGGGAGCACCACTTAAACAAATTATGATTTGAAATGGAAAAGATGAAATTACCAAAGGACTGGGTCACCACAGCAACCAGAAGGCTGTGAGCAGAGCAGCAACTGACAGAAGGTGAGACAGGAAGGATAGAGGAGCTCCCTGGGAGAGGGAGCCACAGTTGAGGTGGGAGATGAAGGTCAAACGTTTATTGGTATAGTATTAACTGATCAATTGATAAAATGCGGCTTCAAGTACACAGACACAGACTCTTGGCTGTGTGCACATTTTAGCATCCATTGCAGATGCATGGTATTGAGTACAACGCTCAATCTGGTTTCTGCTGAGGCACCATCAGATTCATTTGATAGGTAGGAAGCTCTGCTAAATTGTAAACTGTGTCAGATTTTCTCGACACGTAGCCCCTCCTCATTTCTTTCCCTTCCAATGGCAAGCAGATGGAAGTCCGTTCCAAAGCTCAGGATTCAGTGATAACACTATTTATGAGTTCCATTACGTGCTCAGCAGGCTGCAAGCACTCAGTCTCAGTCCGGCCATAAAGCAGCAAAAGAAAAAACTCAGCTCACAATGAATATAGATGCAGTTTATTTGTGATTATACAATGTGTTTATCTGTGTTTGAAATAAGCACAGTGAATTTAAAAAGAGCTCACATAGCAGCATTCCAGACTCCCTGTCTCTGGTTGCCACTATGGACACCATTTGGAGTTTGGGTTGTGGCGGAGCAGAGATAGGACTGGACTTCACTTTTGAAGAGTTGCCCCTATCCTTAAAATGAAATATTCAGTTTGAAATGCTCAGAAAAAAAACTAATGAGCACAACATGGTGGTCTTTGTAAAGAAAAAAAAAGCTGTATAAATGAAATATTAATAGCTAAAAAAGAAGCAATAATTAATTATTTTGCTAACCTCAATTTTCTCAGGAGCTCAATTAAAGAAAGCAAGAGACATTAAAACTAGCAAATACTGAAATGTGTGGACAGGTAGTCCAACGATGGCACTTGTCCTTAATTGAATCAGAGGAGGAAACTGGGCTTTGGCAACAAAAGCTAAACAGGGGGATAAACACAATTAAAAATTAACATATTTAGAGTCAAGTGACAAGTGACAAAGCCTGGATGAGGTGTCTCTTATTTCTGTCTATTTTTAACAGAGACTGAATTTGAATCTGTCAGAGGCAGCTCTTATAAGACTAATGTATTCTGTGGCTAATGGAGCTGGTAGCTTTGAGGGCTGGTCTGTGAGTTGACACAATGATTCTCACTCATTTCCTCTGAAGGGCCAATTATCTCAAAGAGAGGCATTATGAGAGGAACTGAATTTGGTCAAGTGAACAAACCCTTGCAACTCTACCTAGCAGCCCTGGCACTTAAGGTCATGTTACACCTCTGAGTTGGCCTACTGTCCATTTACTGCAATAAACATGGAGGAAACACATGCTGAATGCAATGAATCGATCCACCCTAAAATATGGAAGAACAAAGCTTAGAAAAATGATGTCAGAGATGGTTAGGAAGAATCATGGCTATTAACAGAGGACTCAACGTTGTGAGCAATCTTCTGCATAATATTACCTATAGGTATCTCAACGTCACTGATGAACATACATATATGAAGAGCAGTAAAGAGGTCATAGGAACACTACTGTTGTGTATGTAGGTGGGCTGCTGAGTATAGATGAAGAGAAAGGGAGGAAGGGAGAGCTTCTGTTGTCCCATGATGAAAGGCTTGATTGATTGGAGAGTGATGATTGCAGTAAATGACCTGGAAGATGGTTCCATCTCTGTTTCTCGTTTTCTCCATCTCTTTTACCTTCTTCCGTCACTCGCTTGCTCGCTTACACCTCTCTCTTCCTCTGTGTGACTCTCTTTGTCACCCCCTCTCCTTGGTTTCATCATGGCAGCCCATCAACAGAGTGCCTCTCTCTCTCCTAATGGCACAGCTATTAGCACTAATGCATTTCAAACGTACAACAGCTGCCACATCACAATCTGATGGAAAGTACATGTCTTCCTCCAATCTCCAAAAGCTCTGCTCTTTCTTTCATCCAACCTTGTGTCTCTGTTCCAATATGTTGTGCTCCATGTCAACCCTCCTCCAAGCTGGGAGACAGTGGTCATCCCAATCATCCACAAGGTGACAGCTGATTGATGGAATGTAGTTGATGATGATTGGTGATCATACCACTAAAAGGTAAACGGTGCTGATTTAGAGAATCTGTCAAGATTTTCTGCTCAGTTTGGTTTTGGAATCATTTTGTAAAGTTGCCAATTTACTAGCACTCAAAGGCATCTTTTAGTCTCTGTATGGTTTAGCAGTAGAGATCTCATATTCATTCTTGACTGTTGATCAACACCAGTTCTAGGTAAAGGCAAAGGTAAACATTAAATCTCCCAAAAATTATGTTTTTGATCTCATGGAAGCAGTTCTAAAGATATAAGAATGTGGCAGCAGTAGACTGCAGTAGTCATGCAATCCATGGTTTTCATACAAATAATTTTGGGTAAATAATTTCAAGTTAACCTAACATTTATGTTTATTAACTAAATTTGTTTTGTACATGCAGTCTGAATTCACTCAATTCTAAAACAAAACTATTCTTCACTGATAGCAAAATGTAATCGTAGGATATTACACATATTTTCAGGGAGAGATGTGTATTTGTCAAGGATATTATTTGTTCTGTTGTTGTGAAAAGATTATTTTTCAGTTGTAGACAAACCGTTATGATACATTAATCACTGTCACTGGACCCTCATATGACCCTAGCTGAAGCTCAGCATTTACTATCAATTCACACTCCATGTATAGATATTAAAGAACCACCTGCAGTTTTCTAGGTCATAGAACAAAAATGTAAATCTTCTGAAGACTGTTAGGACATCAAAAATGTTTTGGTAAAACAAACCAAAACAACATCAACATTGAGGATCCCAAAAATACCTATACATGTATTACTGTATCATAACTAAACTGGAAAATAACTCAACACTAAATATATTTTTGAGGTCTGAAAAAAATTTAAATATGATTTTTTTTTTTCAGTAATGGAATTAATTTACTTGTTAATTTGACCAATATTAAGAGACACAATAACTAACAAGTGATTTACAAATTTAAAAAACTAAAACCGAAAAAACAAAAACAAAAAAACAACAATGACTAGTAGTCAGCTTCAAATACTTCAGCTATCGAGACAGCAGCAGTCCACAAGGACTTGGGACCAAAAGGTCGCTGGTTCAAGTCCTGCGTGGACCAAACTGGTAGTTGGAAAGGTGTCAATTCTACGCCTGTGCACTGTCGCAGTTCCCTTGAGCAAGGCAGTGTGCTCCATTAATAAAGTAACTTAAATCCTAATTTATGTTATTACCTTTGTAATCCTGTATATTTCAATCAGTCAGCTTTTATTTATAAAGAACTAAATCACATTAAAAGACATTTCGAATCGCTTTAATATGAAGTCAAGCTGTCCCATTGACATACTGTGGATGTTTTCAGCTAGTTTTCTGGTGAAAAGAAAAACAATCTTTCCACCCAGATAGCATTGAAGTCTGGACATTTGTTAATTCAGTACATGTAATCGACTACCAGGTCAAAGATGTGGAGCCCTATTCTGATTCTGAAATTGAAAATTTAGAAATTTTCAATAGAAAGATGGCACCAAGACAGGGTTTATATTGTGTTGATATTTGGCTCTGAAGTTTGGTGTCTTATTCTCATGAGAATCACAAAGTAGCACTGAAATTACTATGTGATGCCAAAGTCAATGTGTCAGAAATGTATGGGTACCTGACCTTGAAAAATCAGTGGCAATTCAACACTTTAATGTCTATTTCACACATCATTTCATTTCAAGGGATTTAAAACCCTAAATGACCAACACAACAGTTGTTATGATCAACATTCTGACATCCATAATGTCCAGCAGTCAAGATGGTCAGGAAACCCTCTCTGCAGCATTGTGTGTGTTTGTGTGTGTGTCAGAGAGAAAAATACAGTAACAGCTGTGATGACAGCCGCTATGAGGAACATGAATGTCACTGAGTTTCTATGATGTCACCAGTTTGGTGAAGGTAGCAGATGGGCTGGGCCAGGTACAGAACCCGCCATTAATAAACACCTACAAATAAATGTCAGCTTGCCAACTAAACTAAACAAATACACAATGCTTTTAAACACACACACACACACACACACACACACACACACACACACACACACACACACACACACACACACACACACACACACACACACACACACACACACACACACACACACACACACACACACAGATTATATCAAAATGCACTGTCTCTCATGCATAAACACCTTCATTTGACAGCCTTCTCCACCCTCTAGTTCAGGATGCAATACATTTCTCCTAATATACCCAAAGACCATGCAGCCCTAATCTAATTAGAGTGTCAGTCAGCAGAGTGCTCACCCAAAGACAAATTAGGAAAGTGCAAAATCTACAAACTGGAGAAATCTTGTGAGCATGTGACATATCTACCATTCCAACTCATCCTTCCTCCTCCCGCTACGTATTTGTGAGACTTTTTTAATGGTTTCACAGTCGCCCTGCTGAGATTCATTACCTGGCCTGATTATAAAGGCAAATGAAATCAGCTCCAATACATTATTAATAGAGGGGCACCATTAGGATTCATTTGCAGTATTTGCAACAATATGATATATTAACTGTTTTCATGCCTGATTAAAGACACATACAGATGAGAAAAAGTATAAATGATTATAATGGGGTGTTGAGGGATATGCTGGGTGTAAAATAGTGCATGGACAGAATCAGAGGTAGAAACTGGAAGAGGGTGAGAAAAGAGAAAAAGAGAAGAAACAGTAGAAACGGCAGATGAGTTTTGGCCTGGCGTGTTGGATTATAGGTAGTGCTGGCTTTTCCACTTGAGGAGGTATTGATGCCATATTGGATGGAGCTTCTTAGGAACAGGTGTGCTGTGTGTGGTCACCGTGACACTGACTCCACTTCCTGCATGGCTTCACATCCGATTGAGGTAAATCAGAGCTGGGCAAGGAGGCGATTAACCCCCCCTTTGGCCTCTGCAAGACACTTCGTTGGATTTGCAGTGAAAGAAGGAGCACCCCAGTCAGCCCAAGACCACAGCTTTAGAGTGTAAGCAACCATGAATAAAAATGGACTTTGTAGGGAAGCAGGGCTCATAATTATTCGTTTTAAATCAGTTAAAGCTTTTTCTCAAATATCCCCCAGGAGGCACTGGGTTAAAAATCCATTTGTGGGAACTGTACCATGACAGAGAGCTTGTCTCCCTGGAGACAGAGGATATGACAGTGGGGAATGTGGATGTGTATCTATCGGGTGAGGCTATATATATATGTGTGTGTGTGTGTGTGTGTGTGTGTGTGTGTGTGTGTGTGTGTGTGTGTGTGTGCGTAGTTTATGTGCATGTGTGTGTGTGTGTGTGTGTGTGTGTGTGTGTGTGTGTGTGTGTGTGTGTGTTTGTGTGTGTGCGTGTGTGCATCAATATGCATGTGTGTTTTTTGGGGCATCTGAATGTTTGCAAATTTGAGAATCAGAATCAGTGGAGCAGGCTGCTGAAATACACAAACCAGCAGAAAAATCCATTCTTCTTTTTTAAATTTCAACAGCAGATCTCACGTGTTTTAACAGCTATCTAGAAAAAATTGCAATGTTCAACTTTTTGTGAAACGAAAAAGAGTGAAGGATTTTAAATAATACCAAAGATCAAGAAAATGACAACCCAAGATTAAAGCAATTAGTGTGGCTGCACTCATATACGTAGGTCTGTGTTTGTATGTATCATCATATTTTTCCATTTGAATATAACTAAATTTTATTGCAACATTGTCTCTGTGATGCTGATCACATTGTCATTTAAAACTTCAGAGTACGATTGGATAAAGTAACGAAATTAAGAGCAAAAAATGTACAATAAAAAAGGAAAAATGCCCAAAAACAGGAAAAGGGAAAAAAGACACTGGGCATAAGATGAACCAGTTTGCATAGAAGAGAAAGGGTAATAGAGAGAGGAGGTCTCTGAGAAGGAGGGAGAGAAGCTTGTGTCCTACTTTACCGTCACACCATCTTGCCATACATGTTCCCTCTGAAGCAGCTCTGCCTCCTTGGCCAGTTTCTACAAGGAAATAGAAAAACAGGAGTGTGAGTGGCACGAGTCAATACAACGTTGATTTATGCATTGTTTTGTTAGCATGTGACACTGATAGCAATACAGAGATGGGAAGGCATTGTTTCTTTAAAAGGTTACTATGGTTGTAAATGGAGAAAATAAGTGGAACCCCAAAATTATTACTATTGTTAAAAGTCTTCTTCTTTTCCTTTCGGCTTTTCCCTTCAGGGGTCGCCACAGCGAATCAATTGCCTCCATCTAACCATGTCTTCTATATCCTCTTCTCTCACACCAACTACCTTCATGTCCTCTTTCACTACATCCAAAACTCAAAACTCAGCATCCTTCTACCAATATATTCACTATCTCTCCTCTGGACATGTCCAAACCATCTCAGTCTGGCCTCTCTGACTTTATCTCCAAAACCTCTAACAAAACCTCTGATGTACTCATTCCTGATCCTATCCTTCCTGGTCACTCCCAGAGAGAACCTCAGCATCTTCATCTCTGCTACCTCCAGCTCTGTCTCCTGTCTTTTCCTCAGTGACACTGTCTCTAGACCAAACAACATCGCTGGTCTCACCACAGTTTTGTACACCTTTCCTTTCATTTTAACTGGAACTCTTCTATCACACCTGACACTTTCCTACACCTGTACCATCCTGCCTGTACACGCTTCTTCACCTCTTTTCCACTCTCCATTGCTCTGGATTGTTGACCCTAAGTACTTAAAATCCTCCACCTTCTTGATCTCTTCTCCCTGTAACATCAGTCTTCCACTTGGGTCCTTCTCATTCACACACACATACTCTGTCTTACTGCGGCTAATCTTCATTCCTGTCCTTTCCAGGACAAACCTCCACCTCTCTAGCTTCTCCTCCACCTGTTCCCTGCTCTCACTGCAGATCACAATGTTGTCTGCAAACATCATAGTCCATGGAGATTCCTGTCTCACCTCTTCTGTCAACTTGTCCATCACCATAGTGAACAAAACGGGGCTCAGAGCTGATTCCTGATGCAGTCCCACCTCCACCTTGAACTCCTCTGTCACACCTACAGCACACCTCACCACTGTCTTACAGTCCTCATACATGTCCTGCACCATTCTAACATACTTCTCTGTCACTCCAGACTTCCTCATACAATACGACAGTCCCTCTCTGGACACCCTGTCATAAGCTTTCTCCAGATCTACAAAAACACAATGCAGCTCCGTTTGGCCTTCTCTGTACTTCTCTATCAACATCCTCAAAGCAAATACTGCATCTGTAGTACTCTTTTTTGGCATGAAACCATACTGTTGCTCACAAATGCTCACTTCTGCCCTTAGTCTAGCTTCCACTACTCTTTCCCATAACTTCATTGCATGGCTCATCAGCTTTATTCCTCTGTAGTTGCCACAACTCTGCACGTCTCCCTTGTTCTGAAAAATGGGCACCAGCACACTTCTCCTCTGTTCCTCAGGCCTTTTCTCACTATCTAAGATCCTGTTGAACAACCCAATCAGAAACTCTACTGCCACCTCTCCTAGACACTTCCAAACCTCTACAGGTATATCATCAGGACTGACTGCCTTTCCACTCTTCATCCTCTTCAATGCCCTCCTCACTTCATCCTGTTCATCCTGACTAATCTTTGCTACTTCCTGGTCCACAACAGTCACCTCTTCTAGTCTTTGTTCTCTCTCATTTTCCATGTTCATCAACTGTTCAAAGTACTCTTTCCATTTTCCCATCACACTACTGGCACCTGTCAATAGACGTCCATCCCTATCCTTAATCACCCTAACTTGCCGCGCCTCCTTCCCATCTCTGTCTCTGTCTTTCCAACCGGTATAGATCAGTCTCTCCCTCCTTACTGTCCAACCTAGCATACAAGTCATCATAAGCCCCTTGTTTGGCCTTTGCTACCTCTACCTTCCCCTTACGCTGCATCTCCCTGTACTCCTGTCTACTCTCCTCAGTCCTCTCAGTGTCCCACTTCTTCTTAGCTAACCTCTTTATCTGTATACACTTCTGTACCTCCTCATTCCACCACCAAGTCTCCTTATCTACTTTCCTTCTAGATGACAAACCAAGTACTCTCCTACCTGTCTCTCTGATCACATTATGCTGTAGTTGTCCAGTCATATGGGAGCACCTCCTGACCACCCAGAGCCTGTCTTAACTCCTTCCTAAAAGTCATGCAACACTCTTCCTTTTTCAGCTTCCACCATTTCGTCTTCTGCTCTGCCTTTTCCCTCTTAATTTTCCTCACCACCAGAGTCATCCTACACACAACCATCCTATGCTGTTTGGCTACACTCTCACCTACCACTACTTTACAGTCACTGATCTCCTTCAGGTTACACTGTCTACACAAGATTTAGTCTACCTGTGTGCACCTACCTCCACTTTTATAGGTTAACCTATGTTCCTGCCTCTTCTGGAAGACAATTTTCACTATGGCCATTTCCATCCTTTTTGCAAAGTCAACTACCATCTTTCCTTCTCCGTTCCTCTCCTGGATACCAAAACTGCCCATCACCTCCTCATCACCTCTGTTTCGTGCACCAACATGTCAATTGAAGTCTGCTCCAATGACAACTGTCTCACTTCTCGGTATGCTCTGCATTACTTCATCAAAGTCCAACCAGAATTTCTCCTTCTCCTCCAGCTCACATCCTACCTGTGGAGCATACCCACTAATAACATTGAACATCACGCCCTCTATTTGTAGCTTCAGACTTATCACTCTATCTGACACTCTTTACCTCCAGGACATTCCTAACAAACTCCTCCTTCAAGATAACTCCTACTCCATTTCTCTTCCTATCTACACCATGATAGAACAACTTGAACCCTGCTCCTAAACTTTTCGCCTTGCTACCTTTCCACCTGGTCTCCTGGACACACAGCATGTCTACCTTCCTCCTCTGCGTCATGTTAACCAACTCTCTACCTTTTCCTGTCATAGTTCCAAAATTCAACGTCCCTACTCTCAGTCCTATACTCTTGGCGGTCCTCTTCTCTCTCTTCCTACGATCACACTTTCCTCCTCTCTTTCTTCGACGAACAGTAGTCCAATTTCCACCGGCGCCCTGTAGGTCAACAGCGCTGATGGCGGACGTTGTTAACCCGGGCCTTGACCGATCCAGTATGGAAGTCATGGGTTTGATTCGCATGTTTGTTGTTAAAAGTACCACACCACATAAGTCCAAATTCATACTGACTGATCTTAACTTTGCAGTTGTTTTATGCTTCTGCAGACAATTTACTCGCAAAGCAAAAAATATTTGACCTTGTTTGTACATTTGAAGCAGACATTAGTTCCAGAGGTAATGCTTTGGCATTAGCGTTAGCTACTTTCAAACTGTGCCTCCTAAACATACAGATGAAAACACATGATTGCACCAACTGTATGCCGATCATGATTTACAGTTACAATATTTATTTAAATAAATCTTCAGAGGTGTCATTGTGTGCAGCAGCTTTGAAATGGTACAACTTGCACACTATAGTCTTTGTTATGATGCACAGGTGCACACCTTCAGTTCTTGACTTTATGCACCAAAGTACTTTATCCATAGAGACAGATAACGAGCTTCTGTGATTAAGTTTTTACAGACAATGGGAACTTACATGACACCAACAGATATAAATTTCACTTTCCTTCTCTTGGGTGTTTATTCCCTACAGAAACAGACAATATAGAATAGATGGTGAATTTTATTTGTTTTTCTTATTGTACTTTTCTGTGTTCTGAATTACACATAATACTTATGTCTCCATCTCAAGCCAATATCATAATAACACCACTACCCAGTATTTTCATAAACATCATTTTCGACAATGTAACGCAGACTTATCAAAGAAGATATTCACTGATTATAATTTCTCATATTGAAAGTCATCCAAGTGACAAAGATAACAAAAAGAGTTTCTCTCTTCCACCTCTACATTCGTACTTTTTTTGTATCACTATCTACATTTTCCCAAGCCTCTAGGGGGCGTCCTTGTGCCTGTCTCAGAATAGCGTGATTAGCCGAAAAGTCCCAGGGCTCTGAAATTACTAACCCTATTTAGAGTCCTGCTATAGTAAGAGCTCATTCATTTGTGGAGCCATATTGAGGGAACCAATCCTCTACCATGGGAGACTTTTTATCTCCTAAAACACATGCACAAGACATAAACTCTCATTATAGTAAAAGCTTTCCTAGTTCTGCAAACAGCGCCCCACCCACCTTCTCAGTAGACCCTCTCACTCACGGCCACACACACACACACACACACACACACACACACACACACACACACACACACACACACACACACACACACACACACACACACACACACACACACACACACACACACACACACACACACACACACACACACTCACCACTGATACACCTCCTCTCACCACACACAAGCTAGGTCCAAAACATCTGACCAGCCTCTAGTCATTAGACGATGTTGGTTATGCATGTTCTAAATATGAAATGTGATACTGCTGACCTACTTTCTGACACATCATAGCGTAAAGTCTGGTTAATTTGAGTCCTCTGTGTTTGTATGACTTTGCTTTGTGTTTTTAATGACCTGAACAAGCCTTAGTAACAGCTATAACCTTTCGTTCATTTCCAAAACCAGACAATAAACAGCAGAAACAATGGGATGGGGGATCTAATTAGCCCATTGAAATTATCACCAAAGAGTCCGTTAGAAAAGACAGCAATTGTGTGGGAGAGGGTCAGCCTTTTCACAGGGCAGTGCCACACTGTTAATCTCTTAGTATATTATCAGCACTGCATTTTTCAATTAAGGATAAACAGTAAGCAGCTAAACAATAATCTCAATGCATTTCCAGAGATGAGGAACATTAGAGACAATTAAGGCCATATGACTCCACTGTCTGTCTCAGCTACTGGCATAAGTCATTATTTATGAAAATGAAAAGCTGTTTTTGAGGACATAAAAGGCATCAACAAACAATTTTCAACCCTTGCTCTGCCATCATGTTTGATGTAACTACGTCTCCCTTCATCCTCTTGGGTTGGTGTTTTTCTCAGCCTTAAATCTGTCAGAAAAAACCTCTGGTTTGTCCTCTTAAAAAAATCAATTCCTCAACCCCAGGGCAGCCCCCTCCCCTCATTCGGTTTCTATACCTGCCGCTTGCTCAGTGAGTTTGCTGTTTTTCCCCCCTGTGGGGTATACCATTTCTCTCAGACCCTATCACTTCCTTAGCAGTTTAATGCAGTCCCTCAACTCCAAAAGAGCCATGTGTCTTCACGTGTCCTTCCTTCTACTGTGTTGGCCCAGATGGATGGGCAACACAAATAGCCAATGAATCAGAGTGAGAGATGTGGGAAGGAGGGGGGCAGGCATATATCATCTATGCTGGTGGCTGGAGCCCAAGCAGCTTAGAGCACTGGATGAGCATAGTGAGATCAGTGCAGTACAGCACAGATAAGCTCAGTACAGGCCCACACAACACAACAAATAACACTACAGAACATGGGCACAAAGACAGCAGAAGAGTTGACATTCATGAGCACAGCCCTCTAATGTTATTGCCATCGTAACCTTGACATAAAATGCATCACATGTAGGGCAATTTGTCACAAAGCCTTCAGGCAAGGTCAAGAACCATAAACACAGCTCTGTAATGGATAGTGGCACGTGAAGGGCCTCCACAGAGTCTACAGCCTTAAACGACACACAAAGGAATCTGCCATACATACAAATGCTCTATGTCATGATGCCAGTGAGAATATACATGCAAGGACAGAAAAACAACGTGCTGTAGCAGCTTGGCGACATCTTTGCTAACAAAAAAAAAGAAAAGAAAAATACAGGCAATGAAAAAACGTGTTTCTTTATTGTGAACTCACAGAACAACCAGACTACAAGTTGGGGGATATGAAAAGCTGTGAGGGGCAGGCATCTTTAATATCTCTAAATACTCTGTTTGGTCTCTTCCAGACATGAACAGCTTAATCACTCAAAGTCATGTTATTTGTCGGGGAATGACAGTCCACCAGGGACGGGAGACGTCATGCTGTGGTGAGCACCAACTTGATGCCATGCCGCCTGTGATTGCTGCAGCCAGTTAGGCCCTTCCACTGAGCATTAACTTAAAGGGCACTCGACACACCAGACTGTCGTCTGTGTGATTTGGATGGACACTCCAAAACAGCACTACAATGTGTGTGTTTGAGTAAGAGGGCACTTGAGAAAACACGACACGATCTGTACATATGATTGCAGCCTCGAATAAAGGTACTCAGCATGCTCCAAAGGACCCTCAGCTCTGTTTCTGAGAAAGCCTAAGTCACCTTGGGGACCAAAGGACTGTGAAATGACTCTGCTGTGGTCACTTAACCTTTTTTTTATAGTGTCTGGCCTGGTGAGAGAAGACCCTCAGTGAATTTTTCTATGATTGGCTGCTGTGGACAGTGACAATCATCACTATAAGCCGATAAGCTTGTTGAAGAAGATATCTAAATATAGAACAGGTTTCTTAAGGGTTCATCTGTCATTGAAACATCTAATGTGGTATCACAGGAAAGTAAGACTATAATCATCAGTCATGGTGCGTTCACCTTGAGACAGCATAAAGGGCAGATGGGTTTGTAGGCGTATGATGTTAAATTCACGGCAGACACGGTGCAGAGCTTTACATGTTTAGTGGAAACTATTGGTTTTCACAGCTGTTGACAAAATTATGGTCTTAAATCTGAAGAGATGCTCCATGTGTTGTTGCTTGCAGAAAAGGGAAGTGTCATGCACCATTTTGCCCATTAGGGGGTAGCAAACTGGGTGTACAAGTGATCCAGGCAGCTGCAGCAGCAGCAGCCACCGGCAGTGGAGCCTGTCAGAGTGAGAGCAGTATGCTTTAAGCTCTTCATTCTGTCTTCTACACTCGGCCGGGATTAAGGCTAATCACAGAAATCACTGAGTCAGAACCGGCCCACAATAACAGATGGAAGGACTTTCCACTCCAGAATTTTGAAACATCACAGGCAAACTCACTTTTGCTCCACCTCACGGTCTTGCTGCCGCCACCGCCTCCCGTTACCACCTTTCATCTTTCTCGCCATCTTTTCATCTTTCCTCTTCACTCGACTGTTTTATCCTGCCATCCTATGCTGTACCTCATTTATTTCCATCTGTTTCAGTTTACTGCCCTCAAACTTTCTCCCGCATAATGCCATGTTAATTCCAACGCAGTCGCTACTTCAAAACAGTTTAATTGACTTCACATAGGACAGACGTTGTCATTGCTGTTGGTTGACAAAGCTTGTCAAATTACAAAATGGTTATTATGCCCTTATTATCACAAATTCTTGCCAGTGTCATGCCTGAGGTGATGGAATGTCACATTTCTCTGAGAGGAAAGAAGACAGAATAGGTTCTTCTCTTCAGAGTGGCAACAACGATAATGCCCATAATGAGAGGAAATAATGACCCTTAATTCCAGGTCCCTGGTTGGTTTGTTCTGGCTGTTGGGTGTTATAGTTCTTATTAACTAACTGACAGTGAATCTGCATGGATGAGGAGGAGACTCCATCTTTGTTCCACAGCAACCCGTGGCAGGCCCATTTGAAGAGGCTGTGTGCATAGTGCTATTGTAACATGTGCTGAAATAATCCCTCCTTTTGTGTGCCCCCCCACCCCCCACCCCAACCCGTCTCCCCAGTAATCTTCCCCCTCCACTATAGTAAATGTTAACACTTTCCTTAGCATTTCCCCGCACATTGCAGCATATTCCCGACTCCACTCAGCTGTTTCCACGGAGACTGGATCAGGAAGATGCAAGCTGTCACCTACCTACAGCGGCAGCTTTTCAAAATCAAACAGTAGCTTTCTAGCCTCCACACAGTCCCACAGAAGCAGCATACTTCCCCTGCAGATTGCCAGCATTGTACAGAATCTTCTGTGTTCACTTGGAAAAGAAAGCAACTGGAACAATAAGGCAGCAGCTGAACTCCCTCAGAATGGTTCCTCAGTACTACAGTGAAAGCAATCGTCCTTGATCATAAGCTCTTGTCTATCAGTTTATGATGATGTTTGAAGCAATGTCACAGAGGCAGCTGAGCTAATTTAACATATCACTGGTTGCTGAAGGATCGTCTTGAAAATAATCTAAACTCTCCTCTAGTTGTGGTACAGTCTTATTTAATCTGAGATACTACAGTCAAAATTAAAAATATCTCCATTGTTAAACTTCACAGACTGAAGCTAAGTGGTACGACTCAAAAACTATTGTACTGAAGAGTATTGTTCACTACACCTACTACCACTGTAATTTCAATTAAGCATCCTATGGCAACTCGTCCTTTACAGCTCTATCACCTCATGTGCTCACTAGCACACTTGAGTAAATGGGTCAGGTCACACATATCCAGTACAAATTTAAATGCCCTAAAGGTCAAACAAGGTCACTGCTGGGAATATTGCAACGGCCTTGGCTGATCAGGTAGCCAAATTTCACAGACATCACTGCCAGCAGAAGCTCAGGGCAAGGATGCCGGCGGAGCAATGTGTCGATGAAGCCAGAATCAGCTCAGTGACATGTGAGAGTGTGGTTGGTTGGGCTCACAGTCCATTGTTTGACAGATAGTCACAGACATGCCCAAACTGCTGGCCAACCTTTCCTCCTGTTATTTGCATCAGTCAGACAACACTCACAGTAGGGACATATCGAGAGAGGAGAGAGCAGAAAGGTGCTAAATTCCTACTACTAGTAGTATTACTATTACTCTTATTACTACCAGTATTACTACTACTACTACTACTAATAATAATAATCTATCCATCTACTGTTTAAACTGCTTTATCCTGTATCACGGGTCATGGGGAGCCGGAGCCTATCCCAGCTGGCTTAGGGCATGAAGCGGGGGAAACTCCGGGCGCGATGCCAATGCACCACGGAGCCACACAGAGACACAGACAAACACGCATGCACCCACTCATACTTAAGGTCAAATTGGGAAATGCCAATTATAATAATTATAATGATGATGATAATAATAATAATTCAAATAATATCGCAGAGGCATCAGCATGAGACTTAAAGGAATATTGCACACCAAATGTGTGAAACAAACACAGCTGAATAAATGACCCAAAAGACATCCAGTGACATTTGCTGCAATTTTCTTTTAAAAAGAACACTTAGAGTTAAATTATGCCTTTCTGTAAGTTAAATTCAGCTGCAGTAGACAGTCTGCAACCTGCAGAGATCAAAAGTCTCCTCAGCCATCAGCTAAAAGTACAGATCCTATAAGATATTTATACACAAGCACAAACACAATCTAGTCAACTTTTTGCTCCTCTATAGGCTAGAATGAGATCATTCATCATTCTAGCTGTCTAGCCAAGCTATTTCTGACAAACAAGCATTCAGTATGTTTGTCCATACAGTCAACATGTGAGCAGAGTCAAGGTTAATGAGCAAGTGATGTTAAAATGTCTTAAGTCATTTTAAGTTTTAAACATGGATACAGTCTCACAAAGATTCCGATAGGAATTGTTGAGAGGAGCAGAAAAATGACTGAATATTTTTGGGTGTAGGGTGGGATTCGTTTTTAGGAGGTAGTCATAAACACGGGTGCCCGTCTTATTCTTGACAGTCAGACTGACAGAGGTTGCAGGCATAAACGAATTAAGAATAAAGAAAAAGGAGTTTGCTTTATCAGAACAGTGTTCCAGCATCTTACATCCCACCTCACTTCAACACTGCACTGTCTGTATTTCAAGGGCAGTTTTTTTATAATGTCCACTTTTTTTGCACTTTATGTCCTCCCCTTTACTTTAGATTGCTGATAGATAGATAGATAGATAGATAGATAGATAGATAGATAGATAGATAGATAGATAGATAGATAGATAGATAGATAGATAGATAGATAGATAGATAGATAGATAGATAGATAGATAGATAGATAGATAGATAGATAGATAGATACTTTAATAATCCTGAAGGAAATTGCACATATCCTCTGCTCAGCCAAACACCAGGAAAAAACAAAAACAAAACAGGACATACCACAAGACATACACTATATTAACAGTAACAGACAGATGTAGCATTGACAGTACATATACTAAAAAAATTAAAATATAAACAGTATAAAATTAAAATATAAACAGTATAAAATTTATTTAAATCCATTTAACCGCGTGCTCACCTCGCCCCCCCCCCCTCCGCTCCTCCTGAGAGAGTCATTGTACCCCCTGATGGCACGGGGCACGAAGGAGGACCTCAGCCTCTCTGTGGAGGCGCTGTGTGACAGCAGTCTGCCGCTGAAGGTGCTTCTCTGCTGGGAGAAGGTGGTGTGTAGGGGGTGGCTGGTGTTGTTCATGATGGCCCTGAATATAGACATGGTCCTGCTCCCTAGAACTGTCTCCACAGAGTCCAGGCTCAGTCCGACCACTGAGCCCGCTCTGCGGATGAGTCTGTTCAGACGGTCCATATCTCTTTTCCTGGCCCCGCCACCCCAACACACAATGGCGTATGACAGCACAGTGGAGACTACGGACTGACAGAACATGAGAAGGAGCTCAGGACAGATGTTGAAGGAGGCCAGCCTCCTCAGGAAGTACATCCTGCTCTGCCCCTTCTTGTACACACAGTCCGAGTTGAGTGACCAGTCCAGTCTGCTGTCTCACTGCAGTCCCAGGTACTTATAGTTTCCTACCACCTCCACCTCACTGCCCTCGATGATCACTGGTTGTGGAGAGGGAGGTGCCCGCCAGAAATCCAGCACCATCTCCTTGGTCTTGGAGACGTTGAGCTGGAGCTGGTTCTGTTGGCACCACTCCACGAAGTCATCCACCAATGCCCTGTACCCCCCCTCATCACCCTCCCGGATACATGCCACAATCGCAGTGTCATCGGAGTACTTCTGTATGTTGCATGTATCCGAGTTGTGATTAAATAATAAATCCTGTTTTTTGGGGGTGTACTTCTTTGGCCTATCATTCAACTACGAAGCCATGATATTTTCAAAAAAAATAATTTTGTGATGTCTTGCAGATTTCCTTCTGTCCCTCCTTTTCTCCATTTCTGTTACACAGACAAAGTGTAGAGCGTCTCACAAAAGCCTTGTCAAAGTGCCAGAGAGTCCGGTGACAGCAGCTGGTGTATGACAAAGTGTATCACTGACAGTGTGTGGCCAGGCAATTGTTCAGGATTTATACACACATGCACACGAGTACGCACCTTCAGTCAAATCCTCCCATGCACACACTCGCACAGCCGATTCAGTTTTCCAACAGACGTAAGAGAGGAAAAACATGCAGACATGGTCGTCTCTCAAAGCAATTACAGCAGATTGAAACCAAATTAAATTTGAAGCCTAGAGCAACACCAGCGACTGAACGTCTATGACAGATGTGACAGGGGAAGAATGGAAGCGCTGCGGGACCAGAGGATGGAGGGGGTGTGGAAGGGAACGGCAGGTATGGGTCACACTGGAGGAGAGCGCCACATGGAGAGGAGAGGAGTGCTGCAGTCGGATCCTTACAGAGAATATCAGAAGCCGTCTAGGCGAAGATTCAAGAACCATGCGGATGCATTTTTATTTTATAGGCTGTTTACTATAAACATAGCTCCTTAATTATGTTACAAGTGGTTAATTCAAAGGCGTACCATATGTTTTTAGACTGATTCCTTTCCTTCAGGGAAGCAGGTTCCTGCTCACGTCAGTACGGAATGAAATGAACTTTGCTTGATACACATGATTCCTCACAGTAAATGTTTTTCATCTTTATCATACATCGAGAAATGTAAGGTCAACCAACACGTAGCAAATAAGCAAATACATGGTGTCAGTATTGATTTCTTGTTAGTATATGGGTTTCAAGGGTGGCACGGTGGCGCAGTGGGTGGCGCTGTCGCTGCACAGCAAGGCAATTCCGGGTTCGATTCCCGCTCTGTGCGGAGTTTGAATGTTCTCCCCGTGTCTGTGTGGGTTCTCTCCAGGTTCTCCGGCTTCCTTCCACCTCCAAAAACATGTGCTTAAAATTAATTGGCCGTTCCAAATTGCCCGTAGTGTGTGAGTGTGAGCGTGCATGGTTGTCTGTCTTTGTGTGGCTCCGCGGCACACTGGCGTCACTCCCGGAGTTTGCCCCACCTCACGCCCTAAGACAGCTGGGATAGGCTCCAGCTCCCTGTGACCCGCTACAGGGGATAAAGCGGTTCCGAAGATAAATGAATGACTGAATGAGTATGAGTTTCAAATAAATTCTCTCTTCTCTCTCTCTCTCTAAATCTGTGTGTGTGTGTGTGTGTGTGTGTGTGTGTGTGTGTGTGTGTGTGTGTGTCTGTGTTTGTGTATAATACATTAAAAAAAATAAATTAAGTGTACTGTAGAGTCCATGCAACTTCATTTTCATACTGCAATACAAAAACACAAATAAACACAAAAACATTTTGTAAACACTTAAAGCATTGTCATTTAGATAATAACACTAGAAAATGATATAGCATGGGCAGAAATACACCACTATCTGTAAAGAGTTTCGAAGTCAAAATGTGCTTGTTACAAGCGTGGAGATTCCAGCTCTCCAAGAGCTATCATTCCTCTATTTTCATTATCCTAGTCCAAGAAATGACAGGATTAGTTGTGGCGGCTTTTAAACATCTGATGTTATCTACTTCTCCTGGGTGAACAATTAATCCCTCTCATGTCTCTTCTCAGTACCATCTCTCAATATCCTGGCATCATCTTGACTCCATATAAATGCACCCCTACACCCTCCCACCACCAACACTACTCCATTGTCATCACCATCACCACCATACTGTATATCTCAGTCAGGAAGAAGTAGATCTAAGTGTCCTGGTATTTAAACAGTTAAACAGTGCATTGTGAAGCTACATGAAAGTGTGAGCTGATGAGATTTCTGTAATCACTAGTCACTGGCTTTACTGTTTGTGTGCATACTTCTATTTAAATACTCCATGCACTTCATTAGCATATTTCCTGTTGTACATTACGGTGAAATCACTTCTACTACTTCATTAAATATTATTGTTCTGTAAATGTGTGGGTAATTGACACCCAGCTCAGATTTCACATTTTAATCTGCTACAATAGAAGAATGGATAATCAAATATGAGTTGCAGATGAAGTAGGAAAAAGTCTGTCATACTTTTAATCAGAATATATCTTTAGACCAGGGGTCTCAAAACTTTTCCTATGAGGGGCACATAACTTTTCTTGTCTCTGATGGGGGGCTGGGGTCAGGTTGTAATAAGAAAAACTGTGATGATTGCAGGGATGCCTAAATGTAAACATTATTTTAAACATTATTCTAAACATGTTGTCTTCCAGAGAGCAATACATGATCAAATATTAATAAGCCTTTCTGGGATATTCAAAGAAAAAATATAATGAGATAAATAATAACACAATATTAATGAAAAAAATAACACTATTTATGACATAGATAATATCCCGGATGTTTTTCTGGTACTGTTCAGATGTGGAGGCGGGCCGCATCCGGCCCACAAGCCATAGTTTGGGCAGCACGTCTTTAGACTGACGCATCAAGCAGAAATCATGTGGAGAATAACTTGCTCACTAGAAGGTTTAGTATGTTAATGCACGCAGCATCTGGTTAACAGTGTAAATGTTTGATCACTCTGCGGTTCATCGTCAAACAGTCTCACTCCTCGGTCCCTGACAGATGATTCTGTGAATACTCAACAAGAGGATGACGCTCAGCATTCACAAGAGCTGTGACTGGCAGAAATATAATGTGGTATTCACACATACATGAATACATAAAGGAATGGATATGAAAACTGACAAAATGTGTGAAGGTTTGCTCATAATTTAGTATTTTACCTGGAGGCCTTACTTAATTCATCTTACTTGGTGAAAACTTTGGGCGCAGTTCTCCTTCATTATAAACTCTTTTTCCAGTACATCTGAAGAAAATAATCCCCTCTTCTTTTCTATGTCTGTCATATGTGAATAGAATTTGCTCTATTTTCCTAGCTGCTAACTGACTTAAGTGACAGACATGTGTGATGCTATTTGTATATCTCATCAGTATAACATTAGCTGGAGTTTAAAGCGCGATCCCAGAAACAGGAACACTTAATTCTGCCATTTGTGCATGTTTGTCAACATAGATGATACTGTATATATGATTGGCACAAGCTTAGGGAAAAGTGTTTTTGGTTTCATGCAGGAAATCAAAAGAGAAAATCATTTTAAAAGTCCTTGCTGGCGTACAGTTGGTTGTTGATGTGTTAAACCTTTGGTAACACAGCACAGATGTTCAGCATCTTCCCTGCTGTCCATAACATATCTGTTTAATAATGGAGGTGGGATCACAGTCATACTGCTGGCCTGGAGATCTTAGGAGTCAGAAAACACAATTCTATAATTTAATATACTTCACTGATGCAATAGTATCTTACAAAATTAATTTTACAAATCTAACATCATTACAGTGAAACTCTTTCCTCATCTGCATTGCTTCCAGTATTATAGTACTAAATAGAAGTTTTTATCCACTCAGATTTGCCATCTGTGTAGTGTTGAAAAGTCTTCCCCTGGGCCTTCAGAACTGTGCGCTAATCTCCTCTGCTGTTGACAGAAAACGAAACAAGGTTGTTGACTGTCACGTTTTAAACCAGTCACATTGCATGTTTTCCATGTTCGTTGGATTCCTTCATATGTTGAAGCTTTCCAGTTTGTTTATGATGATGTGATAATTTTTAGTTTAATTGAAGGCTGGGTCATTCAGCTAAATCAATAAAGCACAAGATCTAGATTTAAAATCTAGTGCTTTTACATTTTTGTGTCAATTTTTATCGTATTTTTGCTCCTTATGCTGAAGCCTTACCTGTCAATGAAAAGGCAATATTGAAGACAAAACAATCAGTGTTTGTTATTTTATTACTGCTTGATTCAGATTTGCTCTTAGATGTAGGAATGACATGATGGCATATGTGTTTAAAGGTGTAGTTCGTGTTTAATGACAAATATGTTTGTATGAGCAAATGTGACAGATTTGTTTGAGTCTGTTCTTGTTCCTTTGATGATAAAATATTGATTTGGGTGCGTGATGTCAATTTGTAATGCTGCATCGTGTCCTAGTGTCAAGGTGATGTTGTCCTAAGGCAGTTTAATTATGCGAGGATATTACTGAAGGCCTAGCTGTAAAATACGAAATCCACCACCAGTTAAGAGACAAAGAAATATTACTATGTCGCAGCTGTGATACACAAATTCATGTCAGCTGCATCAGTGTCTCAGCTATTCAATAACGAGAAAAACATGTAAATAGGGTATGTTATGGTTCCACTGTGATGTTTTTTTTTCCTTCAGAACAAAGCAGTACTGACTATTTACACCTGCTTTCAAATAAACAATCAAATACTCACTACTCCAATCCTCAAAAATCTCTGAACCAACATCAGCAACATGCAAAACAGAGCAACACTTACATACAAAGTAATGTAAATGTCCCTTTATCAGATGTGTTTTACAAATATGTCACCAGGGAGAACTCTGTACTCATTCACTGACAAAAAAAAAGCGTATTGAGGTCATTAACATGGCAAATATCAAGAAGTGAAACATATGTAGAAAGTTATTTCTGATCTCCTGAAAATACTGTCTCTGAAAATGTGCAGGATGTGATTTAACAGAAAACACTTTTCTCCTACAGGGGGCATAATAAATCCTCAGATTAGACCTATGAAATTGATGTGACCATAGATGGTAAAAAAATGAGGGACAGTCTGCACTTTCAAATTAAAATGATCCTGAGGTGTCTTTATGTGGATTTGGTTGTTTAATTTATGGATTTACACTGATTGTCAGCAAAATCCTGTGTATGATAATCACTAACACCACAGTAAAGAAATGCTCAGGGTGACTGAGCTGGAAAACAGGAGGTAACGTAATAAAGCAATTTAGCTTCAATCAGCCTGATGTGAGAGAACTCACGATAATCCATTTTGAAACATCATGTACTGTTGATATGTAAAAGTGCACACACATGCACTCACCCAGCAAAAAAGCACACAAAGGCAATTCACTATTTTAAAAGACTCTCAGCAATGCTGAAGGGCATAGAATGACAACAACTTGTTGACACTTTCTAGTCCAAATGGCTTTTTCATGTTCTCAAAGATATACACTATGTGCTTTTTATCACACCTAAAAGTTCCAAATACTGTAAATATATCTTTTTGTAAGAAAAATATGTAAAAGACTGTATAAAAAAGACCAATTATTAATATGTAAAGTTGCACATTGGTCTTTCATAATAAATTCATTTTAGGTGAGAAAAAAAAAACGTGAAAAATACAGCAGCCAATTTGTAGGCGAGGGTAGCCTAAGGGTGACAAGGAAAATGAGAGGAGGTGAGAACCAGGCAGCACTGAAGCAGTCTAACCTTGACAGAGAGCATCTTCTGACAAGCATCTGCCTCCTGTAATAATTTAGAAATAATCTCCATCCACAAAGGCCCAGCAGTCTAGCAGAGCGAATGCTCTGTGCCTCATTGATCACTCTGATTCAGAAAGCTGCCGCTCTCCGTGTGTGCAGGCAAAACATCGATCAGGCCTTCTTTCCCTCCTCTCTCTCTCTCTCTCTCTCTCTCTCTCTCTCTCTCTCTCTCTCTCTCTCTCTCTCTCTCTCTCTCTCTCTCTCTCTCTCTCTTTCTGTCTCTGCTGCATAGGTGACAAAGTGAGCTGAGGATGAAAAGCTAAGATAGAATTAAGATCCAGGTAGTGATGTCAAACATTAAAAATAAAAAAAGGATTCAAAAGATTTTATGGAAAATTGAGAAAAGATAGTGAATTGTTTAACACTGTTGAAATTGAAAACATTAATTTTGTGCCAAAATATCTCCACAAAAGACAATACATGCTGAAAACAGGCAGAGACGCTACCCCCTGGTAATGTATGCAGATGATCTGTTTCTGAGGGCTTCTGTAGGTGGTCACCAGTTTCGAGCACACCTGAATGTGTTGACGGTGCACATTAGCACCGTCAACACATCCAGTTACTCTCAGTGAATTTAAATGAATGGATGGACTTGTCAACTTTCATTCACCATATTTTGGCCCAAATGAAGAACCTGAAACATTTGAAACAGCAGCTCAGCAAGAGAAGGAACAAAAACTACGACTGCAATATCAGCTCCATATTAGACCCTTACACTGAAACACCTGAGTACAGGGGTTTAAGGTACAACATTGTGTGAAGGATGGCCTTGTCTGATGTAACGTGACGGCAGGGAAGGATGACGAAGGAAATCCACGTGTACAAGTAGTACAATACTACTTTTAACAAAAATATTAGAATAATGACAGTAACAACAACATAAAAATAATTATCATCATCATCACCAAAAAACTTGCATTTGCTTAAAATTACTAAGCTCCCAAAGGAACTTAAAATGACTAGTTTTCTTATTATAAAATATGATGTTTGTAGCATAGATGCATGGAGAATATTTATCATAACAAAGTATCAAAAACAAATATAACCCTATTTGATTTTTCATGTGTGACTCAACCATTCATTTCATAAAGATACGGAAAAAAGCAGAATATTTCGTCTTTTCTCAATTTTTATTGTTTTAGTGGGTTGTTTAGAGGAATCCTCCAGCTTTGCTTGTATTAGTGTAATGTTTAGACTTAAGTTTCATGAAGTGTACAGTGTGTGTGTGTGTGTGTGTGTGGGGGGGGGGGGGCATTAAATGGTGGAGGCTTATAGTGATAAGCTGAACCTTAGCTTGTACATTTGTAATCAATGATAGGGATTAATGTGTATCAAAGAGAAGAAAAAGAGCCGGGTTGCTTTTATCTGAGGTTGCCTAAGATTACAGGAGGACACACATGAAAGAGAGGGAGGGGGACAGTAACACAGGCCAGAGAGATGAGTGGGGGAGAGAACGCAGGGGGGACACAGGGAGATAATAATTATCATAGCTGTGGTTCTCCAAGGTCAATATTTGCGATTCTCTTGGACTGTCTCTCTGAAGCAGAACCCCCCCTCCCCCTACTTCTCCCCTCCACCCTTTCCTCTGGGCAAATTCCTATCTTTGCTACCCTTCATTTCCCACTGCAACACCTTTTTCCTGCCACTCGTTCAGAGGAATATGTGGTTCCCTGCACTGAGCCAACAAGCCAGGGACCTGGCCAACAGCTGCCGTTTGACTCGGCAAACACAGGATGGATTAACTGGGTCATAAAAAAAAGGAACGTTCTTTCTGTCTAGTTTGGGGAGCCATCTGTCAGTCAGTGAAAAAACTGGGCATCAAGCTAACATCCCAGCTACTAGTTCATTGGTCTGTAACACCTGCCAATCATGACAAATGTTAGGTCATTATGTTATGACAGGCTGTCACAAGACAGTGGAGCTAAAATCATGGCTGCAGCACCAGGAGGGAAGTTTGACAGCATGATACCGAAATCCTGAGGACTGGAGAGTACACAATAAACTAGGCTTATTTTCATCAGAAAAGTCTTTCTAGAGCTTTAAATGTGTACTAACTGCATGCTTGCAGGCCCCCTTGTGTGCTGTGTTTCAGGGGGCCTGTATATACACTGATTGTTAAAAACTAACACAACAACATGTACACCTGAGTGACTATGTAATTTCCCTGCGGGGATGAATAAAGTATACTTCTTCTTCTTCTTCTTCTTCTTCTAAATGTAATGATCCACATATGCTGTTACGATTCAAAAGAAAACTTCGGAAAGTGACCTCACCTCCAATTAAATGCTACACTTCCAGGCCGGTGTGAAAAAACAGCATACAGAGAGAGATTCAAGATATGAAAGGTTTGGGAGTTTTATGTGGAACAGTTTAAATTAGATGTTAGATGTGAGGCTCTGCTGCATATCTCTATACCAGAATGACATTTTACATTAGTATGCAGATATGCAAATCAATCTCTCTTAGCCCCTTACCTCAAACCTTTCCCCTCCAGAGAGGTGACAGAGGCCATCCATTTAAACATTCCTGGTCTGGGGTCTGTTGTACAGCTCATTTAAGGCACATCCAGCTCCCTTTTACAAGTTAAAGATGCAAATGATCTCCATCCATCTTCAACCACTTATCCAGGGCAAATGATCTCATTTAAAACATTTTTTTCAGAGAGGTGTGTTTTGGTCAGAACATGAATTATGCCAATCAGTTTCATCTCACATTCACTTCAAAGGCTAAATCTGCCAGAAAATGTCATTCTGTACTGACAAACCCCTGTCCTGACCCCTGAGGGACAGGTGAGTATATGTGGGCCCCCACCTACACCGTTTATTCAAGCCTGATTTACATAAACTGGTTGGTTGGTGACGTTGAAACACAATTCATTTCCTTCATTAAGACCACACTGGTTCAGAATGATTAAAAGGAAAATAATAGTGTTTTCACTGAATGGAGCAAGTTCCATAATAATAAACAGACAATATTTGGGTTGTGGAATGTTGTAATGGAAGACTTCTAAAGCTGTGGCTGTGCTTTATTTTTTCAACTAAATTTAAATAATCAATTCTGACGGCAATCATGAGCTGTAAAATAAATTGAAAAACAAAAGCAAATAAAACCAAAGAAAACATGTCTTAGCCACAAAAAAAAAATTTTAGAAGGTGAGAAATGTCAACATGACTTTGAAAGTCCTAAATCTAATGAGAGGGAGCCTGTGGGAAATCTGACCTGTAGCAACACACAGACACACGCACACATACACGCGCACACACACACGCACGCACGCACACACACACACACACACACACACACACACACACACACACACACACACACACCAGTTTTTACAAAACATGAGAGTTCTAGGCATTTGCAAATGTGCTCTAACACCAATAAAAGGCAAACCTCAGGCCAATACCACGACTGAAATAAAACGATGGAACAAGCACCACGGCTCTGCAAGGCCTCCACTTAACAGACAAACACAAATGGAAGAGAAGTGACAGCACACTCCAAATAAATCCAAACTCGGGTGAAATGGAATGGAGACAATAATTCAATCAGCACACCTCCTCCAGTCAACCAAGGAGAGCTGAGATGAGGGGAAGGTGCAAGGAGGGAGGAGCAGGGGGAGGAAGCAGAGCGAGCACTGAGCAGTGTGATGCCTTTCTCAGGGCTAGGATGGCAGGCGGCCAGATAAGCTGGGGCCAAGCAAAGATTAACCACCTGCTCTGACGGAAGAGCAAAATAAAGGCAAGCCGACCTCTGATTCCCTCCCTTCTCTGCGTGAGTGTCCTTACTCTGTGGGGACAAGTGGCGAGGATTGTGTACAAAACCATGACGGGAATGTTTAAACAACATCAACTCGGCGGAAGGAAACTAATGTCATTCCCCCTGAGAGCAATGTGAGCTGTATGACCTTTCATATCCGCTCAAACTCATCTCTTTTTGTGTTGTAGTAAAACTTTTCATTTCTCTCAGCTGTACACAGCAGACTGTTAAATCAGCGTTGCTACAACTGCGGTTTGTCTGAGGAGCGGTCGTTGTTTAAGCCCATACAGATGCTGAGACAGAGGCACTACAATGAGACAGGACAGATCTGGTCAAACAGCTGTTCTATCTACAGTGATACAGTTACGTTAACATCTTAGATCACTCTGGTGCGGCTCAGTCGAAATACTGAAGCTCTGTTAGCTCTCCAAAAGGGGATGCAATAATTACAAGACAAGAAAACTGGTTTCTCTAATCAGGGCATGGGATCAGGGAAATTTAAAATTAACACATCTAGATTTAAGATGACTATTTTGGCCGTGATTACGCATACTATATATGTAACTAGGTTTCTAAAGTACATCTGAACTTGTACAATAGTTTGCTCCATTGTCAGGTCTAATAACAGCAACTCTTTATTGGTTTATATCTCTTCATGGTTAAATAAAATAAATTTTATTTGTAGAGGTTAAATTTACACATGGCAATTTGCCTCTGAGGGCTTTACAATCTGTTTCTAATCCCTTAGACCTTTGAACCAGGATGAGGAAAAATTCCGTAAAATCCCAGGCTTCTAAAAAGGGGAAAACTCTGGGAGAACCATAGATGATTTTTCCTTCTTCCCAGTGTGGGAAAGAGTGCTATACATGTTAAAAGTGCAGAGCAGAGCAATTGTGACAGACATTAACAACAACCAAAGTCCGCGGTGTATGAACAGAGTCTTGGTCCATTTTATTGAAGACTTTTTTATTGTACACAGGTGCAGTCCTGGAACCAAATAGTAATCCAGGTCATTTCTTTGCATGCTCTGCAGTCGAGGAAAAATACACTTTTTAAAAGCAATTCATGTGGCTAAGACATAAAATCTGGTTTGTTGAAAGATTTAGAGAGATCTGGGGCAACACGTGTGTGTCTGTGTGAATCTGGTTAAATCAGAGCACCATGCTGTGAAAACAGCCCCTGTTCTTCTGATCAATGGTCTGTCAGGAACTAACAGCTCTTTTTCAGGACACAAGACATTTATTTGCCTTGTCCATTTCACAATGAAGAAAAGAAGGGGTTTGCTGAAGCAGAACCCAGTTCTCCATCTCACTGGAATTAAAGCTTCCTGGGGTTAAAGGCAGGCTATGGATATCAGGCCAGCATTCAGACAGGGATTATTTACCTCACCACAAACAGCTACTTCGCCCACAAGCAACATCCTGCCTCCCACTCATGATCACATTAAGAAAAAATACCTTCCCATCAACAGAACAAAAACAGAGTATATGACATCACAGACACACACACACACACACACACACACACACACACACACACACACAAACGCACGCACGTCCGCACACACCCTTCACCCTCCAGCTGGACTGAGTAGAAAAACATCTGGCAACAAGGCTGAATTCAATTGTTGAAACTGTGAAACCTGAAGTAAAACAAACAATTAAAACAGCATTTTCAATGTGGGCCTAGGTGTGCCTTTAGTCTGTCTGTAAATTCTTTCGGAAGGAAATGAAGCGTAATGAGGTGTTCCTCCTCTGTGACGGCTGTGATGGTAGAATCACATGGCTGTGTGGATGTGAGCTGGAACTGTAGGACGGCAACTAAAACCAAAAGACTGTGAGCCGGTAGCAGGTAGCAGCTAACTCAAAGAAGAACATCAACCAAACAAAATCTATTGTTTGACAAGTTAATCCATTCTTTACTTTAAGTGCCGCTTGATGCATACTGCAGGCGATGTTGCCCCATCCTTGCTTTGTTCAATGTGAACAAACAGAAGTTGTTGAGGTGGAACTTCTTTGCAGCATTGTTCCTAAATCTCTTTGTAAATCGGGCTTGTTAAAACTACGGCTCCACATCGATTTTTAAAACAACAATGCAACAACTTTGTAGGCATAACTATAAAAGTGACTTCAGATTACCGTTTCACACACGTAGCTGCTATACTTTTATTATGGGCTCAAAAACATTATTTATATGGTTAACGTACATTTTCACTGCAACATGGATTCTCATAAAAAGAGCCGCTCAAGCAATTAAATGGAGTTAAATACGAGATTAATTAAAAACGCCCTTTCTCCATCTCTGTGGTCTGTAAACACAAAGGTTTGCACATTGACTTCACCCCCCACGAGAACCATTTTGCTATGTAGCTTCTCAGCTGATGGTGCTGATAAGAGGGAGTTGGCGGATAATCGCTCGGATGAAGAGTAGATAGTAGATGTGGGGGGTTCTGGTAGGGTGGGGGGCGGGGGGTGGTCAACGTTTCAGCGTGAATTTTTGCTCTCCTTTAACAGCAAACCATAATTACATTTACAAATGCATACGAAAAAACCCACCCTCAAACATTCTGCAAATGTTGTTTTTGCAAAAACAAAAAAAGTGAAACCAAACCTTAAATGTTTTTTTTATTGAAAATATTTTATTATATTCTGTAATACTATTTTTAAGTGCATTAATTTAATTATTTTCGCAAAAAAAGCGCCATATCACATTTTATACTAAATTGCTGAGTTGTTTTTCAAAAGTCCCTTTCATACAAATTATCTTTCAATTGTGCTCTGTAGGAAAGAAAACAGCGAAAAGACAAGAGCACTGCCTTGTAATTGAAAACCCCACCAAAACAAAAAAAAAAGACTGTGTGTTAACACAATGATTTGTGATTCAAGCATCTCTATGTCTCATTTTTTCTTTGCTCTCTCAAGACAAAATTGCACATGGAAGACTGGAAATATATGTTTTATGCAGCATAAGAGACGACTGCATAAAAGGACAAAGCAGCCATTTCTATTCATTTGTCTCTTGCTGACGGGGAAATGACGGAGTGAAGCAGATGCCATTGCTACGTGAACAAGTTCCTTAAACACAGAGCACATTTCTTTCAAAAAGAAGTCGGATAATTAGATGCTGAATCAACCCCCCCACCCCCACCCCCACCCCTCCATGGACATACTTCCTGCCTTGAATCCATATTGTCACTCAAATGAAAGATTTTGTATGAGTAGGAACACGGTAAAAAATTATATATATAACTATAGGATTCATTTTCTGTACACTGAAATTGTTTAGAGAAAAAAACCCTGAAAGCAGAGCATTCAAACACGGATGAAAATGCTGCATTCAGGGCTCAAGTAAATGTGTGCATTGAAGATATAATGAAATGTGCTGGAGGCACGCTGCCATGAAGCAGATCAGGTTCTGACATTTTGTCGAATGTGAAATTCTGCCATGGAACAGTGGGTGGGATGTTGTGCCCTTTATCAGTAGGTATGACAGAATGACCTGCCACTATAGATAGAATAACTTACAGATACAACAATCTGTTTCTACAAAACGGGGTAACAACCTACCCGTACTGATTCATGCTCACGCACACACTTTGTGTGAGGTTGCTGACCTTCTGATGCATCTATAGCAGATGTGCAAGAGTGATGCTACCACAGGTGTTAGCCAGCGCACAGGTGAGTTCTCCTTTCAAGGTTAAATAGGCGATTCTTCAGCAAATTCTCTCAAGGCTTGAAGAAGTTATTCGACTGTAAGTTTGTCCATTTGTGTGTGTGTGTGTGTGCGTGTGTGTGTTTGTGTGTGTGTGTAAAAGTGTATGAGAGTGAGTGACACACAAGTATAATAGCGCTGCTGCAGGTTGTAACAGATGGTTGCTAATGGAAGTTCATAGATCTGAATGACAGGGGCCGGGAGACTGGGGAGGAGATTAAGGGAGGGGATATGTGATTCAGTGAAGGTGTAACTGTGCGTGTGCGTGTGTGTGCGTGTGTGTGTGTGTGTGTGTGTGTGTGTGTGTGTGTGTGTGTGTGTGTGTGTGTGTGTGTGTGTGTGTGTGTATGTGTGTGTACGTCTGTGTATACATGCCACATGAACAATTACTGTGAGTATCACTAAGAATATAGACCAACTCATGTTTCTTGTCCTTCGGTAAAGGAGGATGAATGTTAAATATCTATCTATGAAGACAGAGTAAAGATGCAGCTTTTGAGAACAATATCTGTCAGTCAGGGCACCACACTGGTCTATACTGGTTTAAATGGGCTGACATAAAACTAGCTCTATCAGGTGGTCACACTCCACTCCCATCATGAGGTTGTGTTATGCGTTTCTTGATGTTAGGATTCTCTTCAGGATGATCTTGATTTGTCCAATAAATGATTTTATGACCAAAAACTGTACAAAATTAATTTAATGCCTTTCTTTATAAGCCTAAATTTTTATTTGCTTTTGGTGTTACAAAATATTAGCATCCTAACATAACAAACTATAGTGAATGTCATCATGATGCTTCAGTATTGCCCTTGGCAGTGTGTTAGGCTTTAGGTTAGGATCGCCAAAAATATGCTGTACGCAGTGGAAAACAAGAAATGTTTTAGTCATTTTGGATTAAAAAATAAATGAACAGATCAGTAAATAAAAGAGTTAATTCTCAGTTGGAGAGATGATATTATCTCACTGAGGTAAATGCTAATCTAAAGTTAAACTGTCCTGTCTGCTGACATTCTGGCGAGGTCTCCAAAGCATTAAGGGAGAAATCTGATTTAGTAATTTTCTCTCAGATAATGAAATGACAGATTATGACAAGCAATAAAAAAAATCTGATAATATAATACGTCCGTTAGATTTTTTAAAAAAAACATCAGGTGAGTGTTGTGTTTTCATCAAAGCATCACTTACGACCATAAGTGATTTTGTGGGTTTTTTAATGCTTGTGCATTTTGTCTGAGGGAACAATTCCGCATCCCAAAGACGTAAAAGATACCATAAACAATTTTCTTTCTGTCCTCAGGAATATGATGACACTGTGAAAAAAACTGACAAAAATTTAATATACTTTTTCAATCAGTGCGGACTACAAAGTAGGAAAGTTTACTTTTCTATTTTTACCCAAGTAGAACTTGGCCTACTTCCTCTGTTCTTCCCTGATGGGACCTGAGAGGTATAAGTGTCTCTCTAAAGACCTACAGGAAATGGATCCCAAATTACTTTGTTAGGTTTTCAGTGGTGGTGGCGGTGGGAGGGCTGCTGTTGTAATGTGTAGCTATGTCTTCTAAAACGGCATTAACAAAACGTTTTATGCATATTAAAGCTCTCACTGGTGATTGGGTTCATTAGTTATTCCAACCATCTGACCTCCCCACAGCACTGCTCAGACACACTCATTATGAAGCTCTTGTAATTCATTAAGCTCCCTAAACGAACACAAACCATACCGAGGGTCGCAAGCTATCACTGAGTGGCAATGCTGTGCCTGAGGGAGCTTAATCGTAAGTGTGTAGATCAAGTTTTAATGCCGTGATGAGGCCTGGGTTGGACGTTAACTGCTGTCTTCATAAAAACAAGAGCCATCGAGAGATGTATATAAGCTTTTTCAGTTTACTAGTGAGGTAGAAATAAACTAAATTAAAAGACACCTTTCACACCATTTCTACATGTACAAATTGTCCAAGAGAGAAAGCATTCTTTACAAGATGTTCTTAAAAACAAACCTCACTGTTTTCTTATGAAAACACCACCCGTTATAAAATCTGGATGAGACTGTGATAGAGCTGTCTTCAACTCATGACAACAACTTACACCTAGGATTGAAGTGAGGGAGATCCCTAACTCAATCTAAACCATTCATGGTGTCATTACGTAAAGCTTCATAGCAGACATTGACATTGATGTAAAATTGACATCAATGTAAAATTCCAAAGCACCTGAACCACAGCTTCATCTTCTGACCTGAAAAGATTTGTGGACTGCTCCAGGACTGTTTATTATGAAGACTTTCTAGACCGATTAGCCCACCCAGCCCCAAATTTGCCAGATGATTTATTTCAATTTAATTGGTATGAAAAGGTTTGGGCACGACTGACATTTTTTAAAATTTTTCTTTATAGATCACTGATTGTTTGGATTGGCAATTTCAGTTAAATATATTATATAGCAGACAAACACAGTGATATCTGAGAAGTGAAATGAAGTTTATAGGATTTACACAAAGTGTGCAATAATTATTTAAGCAAAATTAAGCAAGTGTATAAATCTGGGCATCATTGTTTTATTTATTGGAATACTTTTAGCACAAGTTATTGGAACACAAAATTGTAAGTTCGTTGACCCTTGGCCTACGTACACAGGAGTGTTTGCCTGCTATATGAGATATTTAACTGAAGTTGCTGATCCACACAACCACTAATTTATAAAGGAAAATCTCAAAATTTATCAGGGGTGCCCAAACTTTTTCATACCGTGTTTCTACGGTTTGTAAGAAAAGAGTGAGGTTTCTTTTTGCACATAAATGGAGATTGTAAAAATTTCAAAATAGTAACAGGCACCACTCCAGAATATGATGAGGTGTTTTAATGTAACACTCCATACCACTTCACACCAAAGTAGATCAATCATTTACAAAAAACAAGAAACACATAAATGATAAAAATATCCCAAAACACCAAAATGCACCAATTTTGCATATGTTTGAAGTCTTAACCAAGTTCCAAGATTTATGACCTGCACATATAAAGTATCAGGACAGATGGACGGATGTACAAACATCCCTCATAATAAACCGGTGAAATAATGAAAAATATAAAATAAAGATATAAAGATATAACACATAAAGACATGTTTTTCGCCCATGCAGACTTGATTGAACATGAAGAGAATGGAAAAAAGAATAACAGTAACTCACAGGAATATACCTAGAATAATTTATATTTATATGCTAATAAACAGCCTGTACCAATGATAATGATGATCACAGCACACACACTGCCATGAATTTCTGCATACATCTAGACTAATGAATGAGGTGTGAGGAGAGCAAGGCTACAGGGAACTCTCTCTTCCTCAGAAAGTGATAGACAACGCCTTCATTTGTCATCCCTTCCTGCTAACAGGTGGGTCATCATCACTTGCTGTTGGTGGTGTAATTTATTGTGTGCTTACCAGCGGCTGTCAGACTGCTGCTCTTGGGAATGACAGAAACCTTGGGTGACTTAAAAAGCCTGTAAATGTCTTTTTATAGAATGTGTATACATTATGTGTTGATTTACTGGAACAGCAGGCAATATAGGCCCGCAACACAGCAAAGCACAGGCTAACTGACTGAAACGAATCCTGTTAAAACCTGTAACAGGGACTGCATTACACAAAGACTGAGCTCCACTTCACTCATCCACCATCTCTAGAACTCTCTACCACTGAGGGCCAGTCCAGATTCAAGAGACGGCTCTTGTAACTCGAAACGGCTTCACAATGGTGGGATAATGGAGCTTTTATTTCAGTGTGTCTTAAAAAGAATGATGGCTAAATTTAGCTGTTGTAAATTGGTTATTTGTGGTGGAAGCCTCTTCAATTAAAGCCAGTAACTGAGGCTCGAAAATCCCACTGACATGACAACTCAAGTCCACAAACAGCCGGTTCAAGGAAGTGGCTATTGTGACAGCGTTACCATAGTAACAATAATTAATCTGTTTGTCTTCTTTCTTGTTTGTTTTTTGATGATTGTTTGCAAACAACAATATGATGTATAACTTGTAATTCAAAAAAAAAATTGCAGTTGCCTTTTTATTGAACTGCTAAATGATAAAAGCTGCCGTTCTTTCTGGTTTAGTGAAACACCAATTTTCAGTAAAACACATCACAGGAGAAAGAATCAGTACCTTCATCTCCCTCTTACATTTTCTGCAAGCTGGCAACTCATCAATCAAGTGGTTGTTCTCACCACACTTCTTTTTGCAGAAAAAGTTAGTGTTATGAGGTCTGTATATTCTACATTACCAAGAGGAGTGTTGAACACATTTAAATCAGGTACACCACAGGAGCCATCAAAGACCATCAGTACAAACTGATAGCATGGAGTTATAATATAATAAAAAAAATAAATTGAGGCTTTATCATTTGTCATTGTTTTTGTCATGACAACATTTTCTGAATAAATTGAAATAGGCCACCAGGAAGGAAACAGAAAGTCCAGTAGCTTGCTGCTACCATTTACCATGCAATTATTTTAAATATAAAGTTATTTAATCATTATTAATTATTATATATATATATATATATATATATATATATATATATATATATATATATATATATATATATATATATATATATATATATATATATATATATATATATATATATATATATATATATATATATATGAAATTATACGGTACTTGTGGTAGCACTGCTTAGAGTGAAATGCAATGACAGCTCAACATCTCCCCTTGTCTTTAACCGAACATGTTTCTGATCATAATGTCCTTCAGTATGTTATCTGCAACAATCCATAACAGCTAACAATAATTGTCCATACAGCCAAAGAAGTAATTACTACAACACTGCATCATTTGTGCTGAGGGCAAAAAATATATTTGTGCTTCTCCGTCTATCTTCACCTATCTGCTTTAATATCACATACAGTATACTGTATATTATGTATAATATTATCATATTACATCAAACAAAAACCTCTGATTAATGGAAAAGTCACGTCCTGTCTCAAAATATTCTCCAGCAAATGTGACCCAGAGTATGAAGTTATTTGCTCTGGAATTGCCTCCTTATGTATGTAAACAGTATTTTAATAATAAGTTTGATAACTGGCTTATATGCAAAGTTTAACTTTTGAGTTGTCTAATCCTTAATCCTTCAGCAGGCGAGTGACAGGTTTCAAAATGTGCTCATGAGACGATCCAAACAATCCCACCTATGTCGACGTGCTCACAGTGCTTTCAGCGTAGGAGCTGGCTGCAGGTGCCACGCGCCGGAGTCTGTCTCAGTGAATTATTGATGAATGTAACTCGATGACAGATGACTCGGAGCGGCCAGCCCCTCCCTGTTCCTGACCCGGTGGTGTCATCTTGGTATCCACGGTCAGGAGGAGATGCTATCTGATTGATTAATTCTGTCAAGCGCACTTTGGCTGTCATTGCATCGTATACAGTCTGATCTGCCCTGTAATCTCTCACAATTACTATCATCACTACAAAGTCACAGAACTTCTGTGTCTCTCTCGGTGAGTGAACATTACCACCGCCTGCTATTGTTCCTATTCACTTTCGTTTCTAATCTGATTAAACAGGTAGTAAGTATTATGTGAAGTTTTTTTTATATAAAAATAACGTGTCATAAACATTTTTTTACCTCAATTTAAAAAAAACACACTACTTACATCCTTACCTTCTGTCTTGAATTATTTTTGTTGTAACTGCTTAAATTACAACATCTAGGTCCTCTTTAAAGTTTGACTAATCTGACAAATCCCCACTGATGAGTCAGTTAAGCATCTTTGTGACAAATTGCATATACTGATCCAACTACTGGATCCCTTAGTGTTTAAGTTGTAACACCACAGGCAGCAATTGTTTACTTCAGCAAAATATACAGGACACAGGGTGAAACTGCTGCCTTCTGGCTTTGTCCACAAATAATAAGACTCTGACAGCCAGCATTTAATTGGACTTACCTATTAATATGGGAAACATTTCCAAAGCCAAATAAATTTGATAATACTATTTCTTTCACTATCATCTCACAAACACAAATAAAATAACAAGATAATGATAGTAAGTTTAAAGTAGAAATGCTCCATGGAGGTATTTGCTGCAAATATGATGTCAAATAGTAAGTCTTCCGGATGCATACTTATTAAACAAAAAGCCTTCACACTAACAGCTCCACTTCCCTCTACTTGTAAGCCTGCTGCTGAGGTTTCCTCTCTAACTTGTGTTCTCCGTCAGTACTTTTATTGAAACAGCGTTCATTCCTTTCACTTCCCTGCCTTCCCTGTCTGACCCTGTGAACATTTTAATAACTGACTGAGTAGAGTGTTGGATGTGTACACGTCAAGCAGTAAGCAGCCCAGAGGCAGCGATCCTTCAGCCTCTAGTGGTATTGGGATAGCATTGAGATCTGTGTAATTGGATTAAACCAACCTTAGTCCCCTCTCTATTCCACCAGTCCCTTCTGTGAAATCATAACTTGAGCTTTGTCAATGCTAGTAGCTGTGCTGCAGCTGACGGGAATGGAACATGATCTCCGTCTGCAGCTCGTGGTCTCATCTTCCCTTCCCGAGGTTGGAAAATCCCAGCAGCAGTCTGATTGACAGCTCAACTCGACTTGCTTGACTGACAGAGTACAGGATGCTGTTCCTCTCAGATGGTTCTGAGAGGTCCAAGTGATACTGGACTTCTGTGGCAATCATTTGGATCACCACAAAGCAGGAAACAAGGACTCAATCTGGGAGTTCTCTCATGCCACTTTGGTATTATACACATGACAGGTTACATGGAGGGTCGTGTTCTTTCTGGCTGCTACCAGCTAAAAGCCCTGACAGACGTTCTCATATGATCAAAGAGGTGGAAGCCTGGCATGGCCGTAGTGCAAGAGACTCTCACAGACTGGTACGCATGATTTGCACTTGTAACTATAAACTGTAAATTCATAGTTTAGCTGCTATATAATCAAGCAACATAGTGTTTGGTGCATTGGTGTGCACCATAACATAACATAACATGATGTCATACCTAGAACATGAGTTATAAGGAGATATGTGAGATTTCGTATACCATTTTAATAGAGAAGAGTTTAAAGTGCTAAATTTTAAAGTTCTGCAATTAAATTTAGTTAATTTTGTCTCAACAAAATGAGGACATTATAATTATCAAATGTTCATTAATCTACTGTGATTTTATTATTGCAAACAGACAAACTTCACATTTTGTTTTGTATATGTATATATTAGTAAAATAATGAGTTTGCTTGGACAAAAACCTGCCATATACATGAAATTGCTGTTGTCATTTGTACACACTGTCAGTCTAGAACACACAAAACAGAATAATTTTGAATAGGTTGATAGAAAACGTACTAATTATCCAGAGTGTCTCTTTTCCTTGTAATTAAATTGTTGGCACAGCAAAAATTTAAATTACCAACACATTATTTTAAATTCATGAATAATTAGACTTTAACCCCCCAAAAATAACCACTTAACTTTTCATGACTGTACAGCTTGATGAAGACTAATTCTTCCTTTCCTGGCCAAATATGCCTTAAGGGTAAGACAGGTATAATGGGTTTGAATAGAACAACATCCACACACACAAAAAAGAAAACTTGGGTGAAACACAGTAACCTGATTGGGTGCATAGTCAGCTCATCTACCCCAACATTAAAAAAAGAGTCTAGGCATCAACCTTAACTCACAGATTTTAAACATCAGAGGAAGTTTTCCTAAATCATATTCCAACCTGCTGCAGAAACGAATGGGATTTATAAGGAGTCCAGTGGCAAAATGCAAACCTGTCAGCCTAACAGATTTTACTTTACATTTTAATTTTGGCACCGACCAAAGAATCAGATCTTTGTTTGAGAAGACGGCAAAAGCCAGAGGCAAGAAAACGAGAGCGGACAGGAACATGGAGGAGATTAAGACAGAAAAAGAAGGAGAATAAATAGGAGTCGCTCTGACAAAAGAAACTCAGCTTATGCTATTTCCAATTTCAGGATGAGGTGAACATTAAGTTCAATGCACTCTGAATTATATTTATGGAATAAATATATATTTGCTTGCAAAAATATTAAAATGTGGATATTATAAGCTGCTGCAAGCCACAAACTGAGTTTTCTTCTTCACAGTAATAACCACAGCAGTAATGTGAGCCGGTCAGGTAAACACATATCTGCACACCTACGCCTGCTTCATTTCACAGCCCTTTCTGAACTGTACAACAGCATTTAAATGATTAAAAAAGTGTAGCTAATTTGGGAATTAAGGATAAAGCGGCTAAATCCCGGTGAATCCCCACTTTATATCAGTAACTGAGTATTTAGAGTCAATGTGTATTTTCTCATTAGTAATACAAACATGAATTACAACGAATCTCCCCAAGCAGTATTTAAATAGGTTGCAGAAGAATAATTTCTTCATCCGCAAGCACGTGCACACACACACACACACACACAGACACACACACAGACACACACACACACAACACACACACACACACACACACACACACGTCTTTTGTACAACAGGAAATATTTGGGACTAAATAACCATAATAGGGGTAGAAAGAGGCTGGAATATAAAACGCTGTCGATACCATTCTGAGCCGGGTTTGAGACTGTCTTATCTGCAGACTGCATTAAGGCCGGGCTTTCACTTTCTACCCCTGAATGAATAATAAGTCTCCATGAATTTCTTTTGCCTACAGTCTAGAGCCTTTAGTTTTAGTGGAAAAAAATAATGATAACATGTCTAAATGAAACCTATTAACATGTTGAATGCTTTATAGGGAGATTTGTATTCTATAACAAAATAATGATTCCCCATTTCTTTACTACACTTGTTCCCTTTGTAATTTCCTTACTGGCTCCATTCAACTCTCTTGTTTGCTTTCCTTTTTTAAAAAAGAAACTAAACTCTTTCCCCACTTCCATCTACCCCCCCCCCCGCCATACACACACACACACAAACACACACACACACACACACACACACACACACACACACACACACACACACACACACACACACACACACACACACACACACACACTCTCTCTCTCTCTCTCACAGTCAACTTGCTGCCTCCTTTTTCCTTCCCTCCCACTTGCTGCTCATTTTGAAATCTATGAATTTCTGAACATCATTTTCTTGATTTTTCCATGCCCCAGGGAGACATTCTCATTCCAGCCCTTCTCTTTTTTCACCTCATTTCCTTCCTCCTGAGCGAATCTCCCAGACAGGATGTGAGGTGACAGTGTTGCCCATGGAGGTTATGGTGGGGTTGGGGGGCTGTTCAGTGAGCGGGGTGTGTATTTATTTCTATGTGCCTGTACATGTGTTTGAGGGTGGTGAAGGGATGTGAAGGTCAGGGATATATTACAACCTCTCTTTGATCAAAAAGATAGGGGTGGGTGTTCAGTTCTGTCTGAATTCATTTATACAAATGACCACAAGAGACATACGGCACAGTAACTGTTTTCCTCATTAGGATCTGAGCTGTAGACTTAGCTCTGCTTTTGAGAGACTTCCGCCCCTAAACATGAATGTGCCTCATCTCACTAGACCTCATGCTCCTAATAGATATAGATTGAACAAGCCGTCTTCTTTATGGCTTCCACTGTGTTGAAAAGTGACAGTGACTTTCAATGGACAGAGTGGAAACAAGGTGGAGAATGGAATGCTAAGGGCAAAATTTACAGTAAACTTGGATAGTATGTGGATAATATGGATAATGTATATACAGTATATGTGTGTGTGTGCATGTGTGTGTGTGTGTGTGTGTGTGTGTATACAGTATATGTATATGTATATGTATATATATATATATATATATATATATATATATATATATATATATATATATATACACACAGTATATATATAATTAGCTTTGAATGCCAATAAATGCATTCTCTAATCGGGTAATATGGAAATTAAATGCTTCCACATCCTATAATTCGAATAGTGGGGATTTTGACAAGACTTGCCCTCTATGACTGTGAAACAGGGGGCAACACTTTCCTTTTAAAACATTATTTTTCAGGATTAAATTAAATTAGAAATTGATTGCGCATACTTTTCTCATTTGCCTCCTTGTCACTCTGCTTCCCCTCCCTTCTCAAGTCCTCCCTCTATTCTTCTCACTGGGTTAGAGGTCACTCACTGAGAGGGCAAAATAAATTTCTAACTAATCATTGGACTGTCTAAGCATAGAAACGGTAATAATTATATCCCAAAATGCAGGACATTGAAGTGATAACCTCTGAAATAATGTTTCTTCTTATACACCATCCAAACTGACTTCATCCAACATTAAACAGAAAAAGAAGACACTGAAAAAGAGAGTGTTAGGAAAAATGAAAAAAATGATAAAGATGATTATCTTTATTTTTTGTCACTGAAAAACTATAATCGGCTTAAAATTGCATTTCAACTTTAGAGAGGAATTACACTGCTTTCTACAGGAGTTCACAGTGAGGGAATAAAGCTGTGTGTCCACATGGAAATGAGACTAATTCTGAGGAGGAAGTGAGATGACTGATGATATATACATACAGTATATATGTACTGTATATACGTATATACAGAGAGAGAGTGAGATAGATAGATAGATAGATAGATAGATAGATAGATAGATAGATAGATAGATAGATAGATAGATAGATAGATAGATAGATAGATAGATAGATAGATAGATAGATAGATAGATAGATAGATAGATAGATAGATAGATAGATAGAATGTTTGTGTCTGTTCTCTGTACAGTGTTTATTTGTACACAGGTGTTAAATCATGTGAAGCATCCTTCACTTACCTCTAGGGCTTTCCTTTTACTGTTGAGCAGCCTGGCGATATCCCGAGCCACCCTCTCCACCAGGTCCTTCGGGTTGTTTCTCTTGACTTCGAACTGGCTCTTTTTTTCATTATAAATCTGCAGATGGAGAACAGAGAGAATCAAAGATCAGGTTGGCTGAGTCATTAGCTTAATCAAGAAGATTATTATTGCTTATTCTGGAGGCAGCATGCAAGATGGTTAACATTTACTGTAGAGCTGGCAGGTTGCATCCTGCCATTACACCATAAGCCTCAGCACTGTAGCAGAATTAAACACAGGACAGACTCTTAATGGCAAAGCACTTAGCTAGCCAGCTGCAGCCTGGCAGTCAGGATCAAATTAAATAAACGCAAACACTAGCACATCCTCACTGCCGGGTGAATACCTTGCATCGCCACAATGTTAACTCCTCTGGATCTAAAACAAGCAGCCTAATTTACATCTTGGCTTAATCCCACGTCTAAATGAAGGCTACCCTGCACCAAAATGGCCGTAGAGTATTTGCAGCCTATGACGCTATAATCCAATAATTCAAATGAAGTCTTTTTCTGCGTCACTACCAGAATTAAATCAGATAAAAATGAATTTAAATAACAGACGCTTTGCAAACGTGAAAAACATTTAAGACATTTGTTTGGGATGCCATAAGGGACAGGGATGTTTGGAAAGGAGGGTCATCCAGTAGCAGAATGACAGATGCTTGGAGTGCTGACAGTGGAAGGTACTTGGAAGATTAGTCTGCTCCCCCTGGTAAAATTGTGAGGGCTGACTCAGCAGCCCAGGCTCTCTATAGGATCTTTACTCTACAGCAGAGCGCCACCCGAGGGATTACCACTTATCCTGCTGCCCTAAGACACTGGAGGAGTCACACTGACACCATAAAACCATTCTGTAAAGTCATTCTGAGGAATGAAAAGCTTGTTGTTGCCAATATTTTAAGAAAATACAGTATTTGTGAGATGTCAATGCTCAGCTAAAAAATTTTTGTGTTGGGTCCGCTTTATTGGAAATAACCACAATCATAAATATGTACAATTAAAATTAAAAACTTTTTAAAATAACATGTTTAGACTTTAGTCTGACTTTCAAAATTCTGATAATTAATATTAATCCATACAGTTAATGTATTTCAAGATCCATGCTCCAATAATAATAATAATAATAATAATAATAATAATAATAACAATAATAATAATAATAATGCAATTACAAGATTTTATACTTTGTTATTATTTTTTATAAAAATTTTGAAACAGCTATATAATTACGAAGTCATCTAAGTGAAAAAGTATTTTTCTGTGCAGCACAGCAGCCACTTTACTGGTTCTGCTGATGTATGTATACACAGCATCCTCAGACATCATCTATATCACACTTTGTCCCCATGGGCCTGTATGTGTTGGGAAATTACCAGAGAGCTGACAAAAAAGGTTCAGTGATCACAAACATACAAGGTGGAGAAACGATAAAGACTCCCATAGCTGTGTATTTTAATGACATGTGCTGTAACACATCTCCATAATGTTTTTGTGACAGCTGCAGGTCAGCCGACATCCCAAAGGTGGTAAACTACTCAAACAGCAAGAGGTTGACACAATCTTTATTCTTCAAACACTTCTTCCGCCTGCCTTGTAACCCTAATCTTAAGTGTTGTGTCATTTTGTATATTTTTATATATTTTCTGTTTGTGTAATATCAATAGCACTACCCTCCACCAGATATATAGATTATATCTGCAAATGGTATTCGTCTGTGCAATTTTACAAGGGAAACTTGACTGGTAGACAAACAGCCGCTCCCTAATTAAGACACAAACCCTTTGCCTGATGAAGGTGTAGCTGAAAAACATTGCAAATAAATGCGTGTAAATGAGTCTGTATGTGTGAATTTGTTTTGCAGGCTTTTGTGAGCATACCATTTGAAGCGGACACAAGCTCTACAGCAGAGAGAGAGAGAGAGAGAGAGAGAGAGAGAGAGAGAGAGAGAGAGAGAGAGAGAGAGAGAGAGAGACAGAGAGAGAGAGAGAGAGAGAGAGAGAGAGTGAGAGAGAGAGAGAGAGAGAGAGAGAGAGAGAGAGAGAGAGAGAGAGAGAGAGAGAGAGAGAGCGAGCCCTGGTTGATGAGCGAGCTGAAGAGTGAATCAAGAAAAGCAGTGGCATTTACAACACCATAAACATAAAACATTATTTTCTATTGGTTTCACAAAGCTTACCTTCTAAACAGCAAATAAGCACTCCCACAACTCTACTCAATGACTTGCTTCATTCTGCTATGTGTGTGTTTTTCGCTCAGGCCCACCTTCAGTCCAATAGACATGAACCTGTAGTGCTTTCAAAATCCATGCAAAACTGAGCAGTGGTATGAGATAGAGGCAGTAACACGAACTACTTGTTTCTTAAATGTCACGGTCTGCACCAATATCCCTGACAAAATAAATTCTAATAATAAAACACAGGCAGATGATGGGGTAGTCTGGGCTGATATTTTATCCTGCATTTAACATAATTATGCATTTACAGACTTGGGCAAAGTAACAGAGTTATCCTTGTTCCATCACTTTTCATACAATTATTCTTAATTTTATTCACCAGAAACAAAACATACCATCTGTGTCAGATTAAGCAGGTCTGGAATTTGTTTTCTTTTGGTTGGGTAAAAAATAACTAAGAGTCATAAATAATCTTGGGTTCAACTGTTCTTCATTGTTGATGTTTAAGTTCTGTAATGCTAGTCCCATATATGTTTGTCCTTACTTAAAACCTGGATTCATAATGGACTTGGCAGGATACACAACAAATACAACTAGTATGTCGGTCATAATCAGGATTTTAAGCAACCAGACTGGTTGATTAGAAGGTCCCCACGTCTAAAGTAACAAAACACTATTCACCTGTTTATTGCCATCCGATGTCTGAAAACTGAAGCTATCATTTTTGTTCATAAAAGGTTTGAATTTCATGAATATATTAAGGTCAGAATGACTCTAAATAACTACCTAAAGATAATATAAAAAGCAGTTTTTCAACGAGATTGTGATAACACACGTTAAAAATAAAACGTTATGTTTGTCACTAGCTCTTGACCCATACAGAATTTATGGCTCATAACAATGCCAAACTGGATGACAGAATATTTGAGAGCTCTGACCAGTCTCTCAGAAGCCCTGAGAAAATAATAGCAGCGTTGATGCGGCAAACTGTAAAAGGCTTTCAGACAACAAATGCCTGTTTTCTGTAGGAAAACAAGAGAAAAACTTTCCCATGACAATCCTACCTTAACCACACACATTGCCTTGTTAGATTACAGTATTTTCCGCACTATAAGCGCACTGGATTATAAGGCGCACTGTTGGCTTTTGAGAAAATTAAAGGCTTTTAGGTGCGCATTATAGTGCGAAAAATACTGAATGTACTTTTGCCATTGACCAATAGCATGGGATTTTTGTCAGTATTCCCCAAAGTGAAGAACTAAAATTCTTTAACCTCCAAATTTAACTGGGATGTCAGCTAAACACCCATTCCCATGCAAGACTTACAAAATTCCTTATATATATTTTATCATAATACTTAATAATGTACTAATAATGTACTAATAATGTGCCATACACACACACACACACACACACACACAAGATACGAACATTGTGGATACAAACCACCGTGCGTCGCCATATCCAACTATTGCAGTTCCACGTTCTGCCACAACTCCCCCCGAGCAGCACTGCTCCATACTTGAATCTCCCATGCTCATCTCCCCCATTTTATTCTTGTATCTGTCTCTGAGCACCTCAGCACATTAGGCTGCATACACCTTGGGATGCTTTACTGTTCATCATGACTTTATTAGCCACTAGCACTAGCCCTTGCTACTGCTAGTGGCTGACAAAGCCATTCCAATCTATCCATTAGTAATGGCAGCAGTACTGGCATTTAAATGTGATTGTAGATTGAAATTTCATAAATAACAACTTAGGAAGAATTCACCTCACGAACAACCGCTCGGAAACAACTGTGTTCTACCTGTGTATACTCTATCAGGGCTTTAAACTAGAATTTTTTCATCAGTTGGTTTGATCAGAACAGAAACAGTATTATAATGTCTCCTGTGTTACTTTCCACCCAAGAATTAAGGTTCCTGAGCCAATTAGGAGAAAAAAAATATAGTTCCCAAACCGGTTAATACCATTACTTGTAAATATAAATAGGTACGTAGCTTTAGGACTTTTAAATTGGCAATTAAGTCAATTACTCTATATACTGTACTGAAGATATGTCCCTACCCAAAAATAAGCAGTGCAGCAGCTCTAGGCCTGTACTTTATTAAGGTCAACTATTGCCAAAAACCAGACTTTCATTGTTCTTCTTCAATAACTCAATACGAGGAAATGGCAGAAACAGAAATGCAGCAAAAATTTGAACACATATCCTAACAAATGGCTAGATATACTGAAAAGAAAAAACATTTTTTTCATGGCACAGAAAGAGGGCTACAGCTACAAATTAACAATAACAAATGGTAAATTGTCAGTTTAAATAACAATGATTTTCATAAAATCATTGATATTTAAACTGACTAAAAGCTTAAGCTAAAGCTGACATGAAAATCTAATATATATCTCGCAAAAGAAATGTCCAAAATTGCCAGGGCCCACTCAGTCCATTGTAATAATAAAAAATAAATCTACCTGGGCAGTTTCAAAAATAATAAATATTCTCTTTTTTCCTTGAAGCCTATTTAACTTAACAATATTAAACAAGTTGAAAGTGAAAAGGTTTTACAAGCCTCCTGACTACCACTCAAAGCACTACTGTATTGAGCATTACAATCCAAATCAATTATTCAAACGAATGAAAAGAATATCTTTCATGACACTGCCATTCAATGATGACCTGAGTCGAGAAAATGAATGAAAAAATGAATGAATGAATGAATGAATGAATGAATGAATGAATGAATGCTTTTTATTTTGTACGTGTGGTAGTGAGACAACAAAATACAGTAAAGAGAAAAACAAACAAGACCATTTAAAAATATCTTCCGGCTCTCGTTGAGAGCCAGAAGTGATTTCATCTTTTTGGCCCAGTATACCACCACAGTTGATTTGAAATGACACAAACAATATGTGCTTTAATTGCAGACTTCCAGCTTTAATTTAAGGGTATTTGCATCCAAATTAGGTGAACGGTGTCGGAAACATCTAGTTTCTAGATGTGCCTCCCACATTTTAAGGGACCAAAAGTAATTGGACAACAGCTGCTCAGGTGGCCATGTGTGTGTGATTCCCTCATTATCGCATTTACAACTAGACAAAAGGTCTAAAGCAGTGGTTCTTAACCTTGTTGGAGGTACCGAACCCTGCCGGTTTCATTTGCTCACTCACCGAACTCTTCTTTAGTGAAAAGTGGTTGTTGTTGTTTTGTTTTTTCAAATTTAAGACATAAGTATACAGTATGTTTTACTGGTGTATTTAATAAACTGTGCATTAATGTCACCTTTTTCAAAGAACAAAACCAAGACAGTGCATGGACTCACATGAAATTACCTACCTGCAAATCAGTGTGACTTCTGCTGTTGTTATTGAGAGACCAGTTCAGATATGTGTGGCTTCACCTTGGCAAGTGCTACTCTTATGTCATTTAAATCAAACTGTCACTTATTAATATGGGGTTGCAAATCCTTTGCAGTCAATGATAGCCTGAAGCCTGGAATGCAGACATCACCAGACGCTGGGTTTCGTTTCTGGTGATGCTCTGCCAGGCCTCCACTGCAACTATCTTCAGTTCCTGCTTGTTCTTGGGGCATTTTCCCTTCAGTTTTCTCTTTAGCAAGTAAAATGCATGCTCAATTGGATTCAGGTCAGGTGATTGATTCGGCCATTCCATAAAATTCCTCTTTTTTGCCTTAAAACTCTTTGTTTGCTTTCGCAGTATGTTTTGGGTCTTTGTCCATCTGCAATGTGAAGCGCCGTCCAGTTAGTTCTGAAGCATTTGGTTGAATATGAGCAGATAATATGCCCGAAACACTTCAGAATTCATCCTGCTGCTTTTGTCAGCAGTCACATCATCAATAAATACAAGGTAACCAATTCCATTGGCAGCTATACATGCCCACGCAATAACACTACCACCACCATGCTTCACTGATGATGGGGTATGTTTTGGATGAGCAGTTCCTTTCCTTCTCCATACTCTTCTCTTCCCATCATTCTGGTATAACTTGACCTTTGTCTCATTTGTCCATATGAAGTTGTTCCAGAACTCTTTGTCTCATCTGTCCATAGGATGTTGTTCCAGAACTGTATCAGCTTTTTTAGATGTTTTTTGGCAAACTCCTAAGTTGATTTGGCCACACCTAATGTTTTTGCTATCTCTCTGATGGGTTTCTTTTGCTTTTTCAGCCTAATGATGGCTTGCTTCACTGATAGTGACAGCTCTTTGGACCTCATATTGAGAGTTGACAGCAATTTGATTCCAAATGCAAACTTGGAATTAACTCTAGACTAGTGGTTCTTAACCTGGGTACGATCGAACCCTAGGGGTTTAGTGAGTCGGTCTCAGGGGTTCGGCGGAGACGGAGGTCAACACAAAACATAAGACATGATGTATCGGGTGTTTTTGCTGAACATAAACGATTCAATGTCCGAATTCAGGTCCAATGTCCCCAGCTTCCACAGGGATGCACCAGAAGCTCCTTCAGAAGTGTGAATTGAAGGCCTCGCGGACAGAGTCCTCCTCCAGACGTTCCCAGTTCACCTGCACTAGTTGTTTGGCCTTACCAGTTCTAGATTTCCCATGCCAACGGACCCAACTCACCACCAGGTGGTGATCATTTGACAGTTCTGCCCCTCTCTTCACCAGAGTGTCAAAAAAACATTGTCGTCGAAGGTCAGATGTTACAATCACAACATTAATCATTGACCTCCGACCCAGGGTGCTCTGGTACCAGGTACAGTTATGAACATCCTTGTGTTCGAACATGGTGTTCTGTGACTAGCACAGAAGTCCAACAACATAACACCACTCGGGTCTGCATTAACACTCGAAACTTCACCTCATTGTGGGTTTTTAGTAGGTAGTCACGTGATACCATACGCGCATTCTATTGGCTGACAGCATCTGGAAATCCGTGATTCTCGGAACGCAGCGCACGTTTTGTGAGACACAAAAGTGCTTTAAACAGTCGATAAGAGTGCAGGAAAAGGTAATACAGATAGAAGGTGGTTTAATATCAATATGGGGAGGGTCATAAATGTTTAAATTACTGTAAATAAGATAGTTTGTCGCTATATCACGGAATTCGTTATTCGTTATGTGTGGTTTCTGGGACGCATTAACCGCGAGTAATGAGGGCGCACTGTATGTAAAACAGGCTGAGGATGGTATTAACAGTTTGTATAATAAATGGTGGCGAAGCGTTGTTTGTCTTTTAAAGTAGGACAGCTATATGCTCTATATGGGCTGATCTTTATAGTTTGCCTGCCGAGAAAAGGTCAGCGTGGACGACGCCATCCTCCACATGCTGTACCAAGCATCTGGACAAGGAAAGTGGCACTGCGAGGACCTTTTTCTGTATTTTCCAAGTGCCTTTAACACCATCCAGCCCTGTATCCTACAGGAAAAACTACAAATGCGAGTGGACCCCTGCCTGGTTGCTTGGATCCACAACTACCTCACCGACAGACAACAGTTCGTCAGGCTAAAGGACGCCACGTCTGATACTGTGGTCAGCTGCATTGGTGCACCACAGGGGACTGTCTTGTCTCCTATCCTCTTTTCCCTGTACATGGTGGACTTTTGCTACAACTCAGAACTGTGTCACATCCAGAAGTATGCAGATGTCACAGCTATCGTGGGGTGTATCAGGGACAATGAGGAGGAGGAGTATACAGTAGATGCCTGGTGAAGAACTTTGTTGACTGGTGTCGCAGCAACTGTCTGTGGCTCAACACCTCCAAAACTAAAGAAGTGGTCATTGACTTCAGGAGGGACAGACCCCAACCTAGACCAGTTCTGATAGGAATAGAGGAGGTGGAGATGGTGCAGACCTATAAATATCTTGGGCTGTGGCTAGACAACAAGCTGGACTGGACCAGCAACATGAGGCAGCTGTACAAGAAAGCACAGAGCAGGATGTACTTTCTGAGGGGATTGAGGGCATTCAACATCTGCAGGAAGCTCCTGTGGATGTTCTATCAGTCTGTGGTCGCAAGTGTCCTGTTGTTCGCTGTGGTGTGTTGGGGAGGGAGCGTGACCAAGGCGGATCTCTCCAGGATGGAGAAGCTGATCAGGCAGGCCAACTCGGTGGTCGGGATGACGCTGGACCCTCTGGCAACGGTGGCAGAGAAGAGAACATTAGACAAACTGCTGGACATCATGGACAATGACAGCCACCCTCTGCACACCGTTACCAACAACCAGAGAAGCCTGAGCAGCCAGAGGCAGCACCTCCCAAAATGCAGGACAAACAGACTTAAGAACTCCTTCATCCCCCGAGCCGTTAAACTGCTCAACTCCTCTCTGGGGGAGTTGAAGAAGAAGAAAGTCCACACGAGAGCTGAAGGATGACACAGACAATACAGCAAAAACAATGCAAACACTATGGACATTTCACTATACCCATACTTAACCATGCCTATTTATTTTTTATTTCTAAGCCTATTTATGATTTTCTATTTATATATTCTTGATGGGTTATTTATTACTATTTCTATTTGGTATTGCACTACTTTCTATGTGCTGGTGCTTTCTGTGTGCTTTTTTCTTCTTCTGTGTTTTGTGAACTTACTGTGCTGTGTGCGACAGAGAAATTAATTTCCCTGATGGAACCTCCTTAAGGGATAAATAAAGTTATACTCTACTCTATCAGTCAGCTGTTTGAAAATGAGCAAGACACTGGTCGGATTTATCATGCGACTAGTGTTATCAAGTGAACTAGGTTATCACGGTTCTGGGTTTCAGCGACTATCTGGAGTTTTCACACTAAAATACACATGATAGCACAGTTTAACAAACATTGAATCACTTTTGCCGAATTCTGAATTATGGTGTATGTGGGTGATGTGTTGAAATACAGTGCGGCCTCGCACATTTGCGCATCAACGCTCGCGACTTCACCTCATCGCGGATTTTTTGTAGGCAGTCACGTGATACCATACGTCATTGTATTGGCTGACGGCATCCGGAAGTGCACTATGTTCCATGAGTCTCGGACTTACGTGAGACACAAAAGTGCTTTAAACAGTCGATAAGAGTGTGGTAAAAGGTAATGCAGATAGAAGGTGATTTAATATCAGTATGGGGAGGGTCATAAACGTTTAAATTAACGTAAATAAAAAGATAAATAGTTCATCGTTCTGTTGCAGAATTCGTTAATCGCATGTGGTTCCTGGAACGCATTAACCGCGAGTAACGAGGGTGCACTGTATATCAATTATGAAAGAAAAACACTGGCACCAATATGATCCATCTCTGTCAAGCTGAAAGCTGGGCAGACAGCCAGAGGCAGTTTCCTCTAAAGAGCCCACTAATCTTGCAAACCTGAGCCCAGAAGTTGGACTATGTTGTCCAAGCACTCTGATAAGATACTGTTTTATTTTTGGTGCCCACTGAGGGATCAGGGATCTTACGTTCTTTCAAACAACACTTTTCAACCACTTTCTCAAATGATATCTGAAGGTGAAACTCCCACAATTGTACAAACCAACATTAAAATGTGTTTTAATGATGAAACAGGTTGTTAAAGTCTTTTATTTTGGCTTCAGCAGCTCATCATAAAAAACTAATTTGTCTGCAACAGTCCAACAGTTATTGCTCGCAGACACAGTCCCACACAAACTCGCACACACATTCACACACCCAAAGGAGTTCACTATGACAATGGCGTTTAATTAGTCTCAAAAACCTGTGAATATAGAAACCAAGTGCAAGCACATGATACAAACACGCAGAACAGTAACTGCAAATGGAATCATCCTCTCAAGGGAGCATTTCTGCTCTGCAAGCACAGAAATGTGACAAATACATACTCGACCCTCTCTACCTACTAGTGACTGCGTAACCCACTCATTTGACTGTCTAAGTCTAACTTACAGTGATATTGACTTTGGAGACTTCGAAGGCAAAGACAAGCAGATGTTGTCTCACCACCGTTATTGCTCAATTTGGTTTGATCATTGACAAGTCAAAGTCAGACTGTTGCCTGAGAGAACACTCGAGCAGTCTCAGCTCTCTTTTTTCCTTCTAAATGCATATTTGGCAGAGGCACCAACTCCAAAATCCCCCTGAAATGGTGTGTGTCAGTTTCCATTAATGGAATCTTATCAAACCATAAAACAAGAGTGACGCCTTTTCTGCTCCATTGACAGACTACAAACCTCTGACTCTTTTAAGCAATGCATTTTTCAAGTCGATTTAAAAACCATGTAAATTTTATTTTTGAGTCAATATTCATTCCCTTAATGGTGGCATTGCCCTTTGGTTCTGCCTCTCTCTGGAAGATTCATGGCTGTCTCTGGGATGAAACAAAAAGAGCATCCTCTACACTGAGCCTTGAAACAAAACACAAACGGTAAAGAGAGATCATAAGTCAATGGGGAAGAATGCTCCTTTGCTTGCTTGTGCCATATTTAATTCTAATACGGTAGTACTTTAAGACTATCAGTGCTCTAGATATTTTTGTTTGACATACGTACAAAAATCCGAGATACGAGCCTTGCTTCGGGACACCACCACTAGTTTGTGAATGGATACAACATCAGCTGAGACTGCATCTTGTTCTCCTTGGTAGAGTAACGATGTAGCTCGTCTCTGCTTCAGACTTTTGCATTTTTTTTCCAATTCTGTGCGGAGTTCGCATGCTCTCCCCGTGTCTGCGTGGATTCTTTCCGGGTTCTCCAGGTTCCAATCAGGTTGATTGGCCGGAGTGTCCCCCACCTCACACCATATGCCGCCGAGATAGGCTCCAGCTACCCGTGACCCGCTTCGGTGGATATAGCGGTGGTAATCTGAAGATGATGACTTCATCAAAGTATGCATGTCTACTGGTTAATAAAAAAATTGTTTGTTTTTTATTTAGGGGATGTGGGCCTTTTTTTTACAAGGCTGGGACAGATTAAAATTATTTTAGTGAATTTAAATGGGCAATTTTTTTGAGTTCCGAGTTATTTGACTTATGAACTCAGTATTGATGAATTAAACTCATATGTCAAGGTACTACTGTACGACCTTGTTAATCACACCTCAGGCATGTTCAGGCTTGCTTCTTTATGAGGCTATCCATTGAGATATCAGTTGTTCACTCACATCTACTCACTCTACTCTACTCACATCTGTCCAATAACACAGTAACATGCCATTATCATCCTCCTCTTGTTTTGTATACAAGAAGTAATCAGTGTACCTCTACTTCCTTCATGCTGCTAACTCTGAACACCACACAGTCTTTGTAGAATCACTAACTTCAACATTTCCTTGTCTAGTTCATCAGCCAGTAGGAGCCCTTTGATCACAAGCCTACTTGAAAAGTCTAAGCACCAAAGAAATTCTGATGGATTAATCATTGCATTTTATTTTTGCAATAAACTTCACTACATTTTCTCTCCTGAATGAGTTTTTTATATGGTATGCAATTAAGTCCAATTTTACTTTTACTTACCATTCTTTGGAAAAAAATGAGCTATGAGAATACTCCAAGGATAAAAACTTTCTAATGTAACAGTCATTCTTTTGTCCTGCACTGTCCCCTTAACATTTGGAGATTAAAATGATACCAGTGAACTGAATAAATGTGCAGTCTCTGCTACTAAAATCATTGGACAGCCTCATTGGAAAAAAGCAGTACTTAATTAACCTCTCAAAGCATAGGTCCAGCAAACCACAGAGAAATTAACAGTGTTCGAAAATGTCTGAAAATTAGTGGCTCTTACATTTTTGCACAAGAGGACTAACCAAACTGATTTATAGAATATTAATATCCATTACAGAAAGAAAATACAGATTACATTATGGACTTCATTATACAATATCCTGTCTACCATTTGCCAGGCTCCACTTCACTGCATCTTATCTTAGTTTCTGATTTTTATTATTAAAGAAACATCTATGTTTTATAGCTGTATTTAGGAAAAACCCAATAGTAGAATAGGGATTTTGGTATCATATGACCTAAACTGTCTAAAATGCAAAATGCACAGTGACAACAAGGATCATAGAAATATTACCTTTTACTCATACCAAAATTTCAGGAGCTAAAATTAATTTTGTTGGAGAGTCTAACATAAATGTTAGTCATTAGCTTTAAAAACCAAGTACACAAACTTTTGGTTATTCTCATGAAATGCAAACACATGCCTTCAACTACAGTGATACAACTGTTATCAGCTGGTCTCAGTTACAAAAACACAACAACACAAATTATTATATTTCAAGCACTGACAGTTGTGATAAGAACTACTGTATGTACAGTATGTTTTGTCCAATATTAACTTTTCATAAACAAAAAAATCATCGATCTAAGCTGAGCTCAGGAGATCCAGGCAGACTTTGGTCCAGTCCTCTACTGGTACCAGTGGTCCTCACAGCCAATCTAGTGTGAGGCAGCTACAGATCCAGTCACACACCTCCTAATGGAAAACATCATCTGTGGTGCTTCTCATTATGTGAGTGAAGCAATTCAATTTTAATAGACATAATTAGTTAGTATTTCAAGCATCCTGTATTGTGAGCGTAGCTTAAGTGTGAGTGGGGTTGACACCAGTGTAGTGTATCCACCTACACTGATGCTCCGCTCTCCAGAGGCCTATATCACTTGTATATCATATGCTGCCACACAAATAGCACTGCTATCAGTTTACCTGCCCTCTTCTATGTGACTATGGATGGTTTCCTGAGGAAAGATAGTTTTATTCTTTTTATCACTCTAAATGTACTAATACAAATACCACTAGAGACAAATAAAGGGAGATAGTCCTACTGGGTGTTCATCTATCTGACAGGTTGGTCATTATGAGCTCCTGTAATGGGCAGATGAAGTCCCGATCCATTCTGAGAGAAGATTGAGCCGTGCTGTCAACCAGACAGCGCCCAGAAAGAAGCAGCTGGTGAATGAGCAGGCTGGAGGAACAGAGGGTGCAGACTGACAGCACATGGTAATACTGACCACGATAGGCCTGAGGAGCTTCAAATCCCCCTCAGCTAGAGGTTGGAGATGAGTGACCATCATTGCTGAAGGGCCATAAGCACATCAGCCTGCCTTAAATTATATTCAAGGGCTTTAGAGCTTGACTCACTCACGGGTAATGGGGCAGCTACAGGAGAAAACCAAACACCGTGGAAGGTAACTTTTTTACTGATTATCATATGCTGTGTCTGAGCCGAGGCAGACCAGTAGAAAAATAATAAGAGTAGACAACCATGCTATTTTTAAATATAAACTTTATATTAGAATCTTGATTTTTTTTTTTTTTTTGCAGCTCACTGAAAGCAAATTGCTAGGTCACTGTATATTATGTAGTATATATGTGTGCATGTAGCCCATTTATTACTGTTGGTTAAATGCTTTTTTTTTAAATTTATTTGTCATCAAACAAAACACAACACTTTTTTTTTCCAGCGGCACAATTATAAAGTCAATGGAAAGTGATGAGTTGGCACAAGTAAACGTGATTCTCTGCCAAGTGATTTGAATGAAGCAACTCGCTCAACACATTCACTTGAACTGAAAAAAATTTGTGCCAGGAAAGACATTTGTTTGACTGTGAAAACTCTACTGGTCCTGAAATTCTCTAAATTTCAGGACATCACAGGACATTATTGTGTTCTTGGAAGACCAGTTTATCATAGCTGCACATGAACACCCAAACCTGAGTATGCAGAGCTCTGTTGTAAACCTAGACAAGATAACAATTTTTTTTACAACTTATTCACCTTCAACAAGAAACACAAGGCAGCAATTGTGCTGACTTCAATCATGGTTGATCACAAGAGTAAATAGCAGAAATAAACATTGTTGTAATCGCACAAGTGATGTGAGTGAAGGCTGGAATAAAAAATAGTAAAATCAAAAGACAACATTTGGCTGTTACCAAAATGTAATTTTGGTAACAGCCAAATGCTGTTTTTGTTACCAAAATTATATTTCGGTAACCAAGCAAGCTTTCAACATGCAGAACAAACTGCTTCTCTTCCCGCATAATGTCAAAAAGCTGCATCAACGTGTTTTAATATGAGCACTAAGCCAGACACAGATGTGTTAATGTGGAGAACATGTGGTGGTCAGCTTGTTTATGGGTTTGAATTCATTTAGTGATCATTGTTAACCAATTCAGTCCAAAACAAACTAACCTGGTATTTAAAATTTTAAAAATGAATGTAAACCAGTTTAAAATAAAGGATTGCGAAGTTTCCACACATTAGCTCAGTTTTTCTCTGACAGACATCCGATCACTCAAGTCCGTCACTGGATGAAAGCTACAGCATGAGATATAATCAACAAGATCTAAGTGGTAGTTTCTGACCTGAAACAGATTGGCTCAAGCTTCAGAGGGTCAACATAACTAAGTTACAGATGTGGTAGTGAGATAACAGCACGTTTAACCTGACACAGTGATGCATATAAGACAAGAACGCTGCAGGGATGTGAGGTTGATCTGCGGCTGCCTTCACTGGTAACAGGAATCACAGTTTTCTCAGGTTGATGAGACAGCTGGAAACGTGAAACGTCACGAGTTTGCTTCCTGACTCTGAAGATCAATAAAAATATCACTGTGGAAGTTATTAAATTAAAAAAAAATCCTTTTAAAACTCCATCAATTTATTGATAAATTTACTTCTGATCATACTGGATATATTTCTGATCAATCAAAAGATAAGGGACATGCACAGATCCTGTTATGGACACATCAATGCAATATTTTACATGCATAACAAAGAGGGACAAATAATTTAACGGATGTGGCTGTTTTATGTTGGCCATCCTTTTTGTAAAGGATAATGGCAACTCATGGATTGGAAAGGCAGTGGAGCAAATTAGAAGTGTTAATTAGTTATGCTGTTGGCTCAAAGCTGTGAAACTCGGACGGCTTTCTGTGTAGGCCGTTCATTCTCACAAGCGGAGGGAGAGGTGGCGCTGCAAACTGCCACTGACAGCCAATAAAACCTGATGCTAGTCCTCACATATAACAGTAATAAACATGCCAATCGCCACCAATATGCTTTCAGTCAGTAAACACAAAAAAAATCACAGATGGTGAGACAAGAAAATGAGCACATAGGAAAACTCACAGTCAGACTCTTTGTGCTAGAGGTCATCTGTGGAGTGGATAAAAGCACATGTAGCAACAACAAACACGCCACTAAGTTAAATCAAGCCTATAAGGATATATTATTCCAAGTCCAATACACACACACACACACACACACACACACACACACACACACACACACACACACACACACACACACACACACACACACACACACACACACACACACACACACACACACACTAACAGTTTGGACACAATGTCTCATTCACTGTTTTTGTTTTAATCATTTCTTTCTAAATTGTAGATATAAACTACATCAAAACTATGAAAACAAGGTATATGGAATTATGTAGCAAACAAGAAATTGTGGCAGAATTCTAAATATATTTTATATTTTATATTCCTCACAGATTTACAGGTATATTTTATATTTTACTTTGACGGCAGCTTTGCAAACCGTTGGCTTTCTCTAATTGAGCTTTATGAGGTCGTCACCTGAAATGGTTTCCAATTCACAGGGGAAGCATATTTAGTTCTTTTCTACTCAACTGGTCAAGGCTGGTGCCGCCCTCCAGTCTGGGTCCTGCCCAGAGTTTCTTCTTCAATGAGTTTCTCCTCGCATCAAAACATGTAACAAATACATGTTACAATTAGATTATTACACAATAAATGACTGTTGTGCATAATGTCAAAAACTAAGAATAGAGTAAAGAATAAAATCAATGGTCATTTCCCTTTTAACTGTTGTCCTCATTGTTTTTTTGCCCTCTTTGGTTCATGCGCTCTTGCCTCACCAAGCTGCGCTGCCGTCGCAGCAGAATGATGAGAGATCCCATCAGTTGCAATTAATCAGCCAAACTGACTGATCTGTCAGCTTTTACCCAGTACATCTGAAACATGTCACACATACTCATATTCTCATCATTACGGAATGATGACTAGTTCCAGAGTGCCAAGCTTCAAGTGTCACTGTAAACACACAGATGGGAAGACAGAGGGTGGTGACACTCCGGAATTATGGTTAAAAAATGGTATGCAGATTCAGCTGGCTACCAACACACAAAGGAAGCCACTGTTTACCAAGTCAATCCCCAGACAGCTCAACTTCAGCGGTATTTTAATAAAAACCTTGTTAATTCTGCAAAAAACCTTTAAACCAAGTCATATTATCACAAAGCCCTTGACTTCTCTCGATGTTCCACCTGTCATGAAATAACAAATGAAAAAAGTGTTTGCTTTTGCATTAACACTTTGTTGATTTTTTTTTTCACAATGTTTGCCAGTAGCAGAGATGTGCTCTGCTAGTGTTTATGTTATTGTCCCTTCGTCTGTATCTAAGAGACAGGACTGCTTATCTCTCAGTGAAGTCAGCCACAAAAGGCTGCGTCTGGCTGCTGCAGCACCAAGGTTGACAGAGACGGATGCCACATCATTAAGGAATATTAGAGGGCTCTGCCGAGCAGACCCAGTCTCAGCGAACCCCAGGAAGGGTTCAATAAGATGGAACACATAGGGAACAGCAGCCCCTCCGAGGAGCTCAATAAGGTAGAACTCACCAGGAGCCTCTCGTAGTTCAAAGGAACTAGAGGCCTCCAGAAGAGCCAGTCAGAGAAGGAGTCACTGACTTCTACAGGAAACCACAGTCTGAGAAGGGTTGTTTGTCCCAGTGAGACAAAGGAGAAAAATACAAATGAATATGTCAGCACCATCTATACGACTAATCTGCCATTTGCACTGATGGGAAATACTCCTGATATTCCACCGGGTCTTGGCATTGCATCATTTCAACAGAAAAATTCGGTCCAGCAACCGATATGTATGTATGGTGCAATATCAAGCAAAAACAGGAATTGTGAATACTGATTTGCATTTTGCTTTTGCAACACTTCCTTTGAATTACTGGATTATTCTTCAGTAAATACAAAAGCTCATGAACCACTTCCTAAAATCTGTGAAAGAACAGCGATTTTTTTAATCATAGCTTAGCAAACTTAACTAAGTATGCCAGCTTTGACTTTCTCCACATGCTGAAGCAGAGGGCTATAGCGTGATACTTTTAACTGAGTGAATGTGTCATATATGTGTGTGCATGTAAGCTTGAGAAATCATGACTGGATGAAATATCATATCATGACTTTAACAGCTATACTAACTACATCAACCCAAGATTAAACGCAAGACACTCAAACAATGTTGTTTCCTATTTTTGTGTTTTCAATGAACATTTCATTGAGGATGCCAAGTCTTCGTCTTAGCTGTACTACTCTCAATTTTTCATATCCTCAGTCTTTACTTCCAACATAAGGTTTATAACTATATATGGTTAGTAAAACTACAATGATTTGTTAGCTATTTCAAAAAACAAGTAATTCCATATGAGAACATACATGTCTTCTTGTTCTGTGATGTTTAAGTCTTCAAACATGCCGTTTTATTGGCTCATAGCTGGGCTTGCACTAGGAGGTAGTATGACTAAACCACTGTGGCTCAGTGTAAAAGAATTGAGTAAGTCACAAAAAGCCACATTCTGTGTCCAAGACAGCTGCTTGCTATAATAGCAAGTAAAACTTACAAGTAAACATTGAATAATACCAAGAATCAAATTTATTAAAATCAAAGTGTCTAAGTCAAAGTTAAAATGTCTTGTAGTCCAAGTAAAACCTACAAGTAAACATTGAGTAATATTTTGAATGACTGTATCTTCACATAGTGAATGCAAGTTTTCAATTGTTGGGGGGGTGTAGAACCACACTTGTGGGGGGTGTGGGGGGAAATCCCCCCACAGGGGGGGGGTCCGTGGGGCCCCCCATGGGAATTTTTTAGAAAATGGGATTGTTTTCCTGCATTCTGAGGGCAAAATCTTCTGTTCAGTTTACCTACAAAAATACACTAAAGTCAACAGTTCAAGCTGAACTATCTGTATTTCTGTCCTACTTTATGCAGGTATGAATGTGAGATTCAACAATTCAAAACTTCCATTCACTATGTGAAGATACAGTCATACAAAATATTACTCAATGTTTACTTGTAAGTTTTACTTGGACTAGAAGACAGTTCAACTTTGACTTAGACAACACCATTGGTATGCCATAGTTTAGTTTTGTGGTTTCTTTAATTCCATAATATGATTTTCCATTTCAATTTAAAAAGGCATATAAAATAGCAAGTGAGGTGAATACACATTTACATGCATTGCTGGTTATTCCTGCCGATCATAGAGATCAAAAGTCTAAGACTATAAAAAAGTATTGATAACATCTTTCATTTACCTTCTAATCGGTCTGTCACCACTCCTACCCCCTCTCAGCATTCACCATTTGTTGTTCAATTAGAATTTTAACGCAAAATCTACTATAAAACACTCTATTCTCATTTTCTTTCAATCGATTGTCCTTGCCTTGTCGTACACCAATTCGCGGGTTTAGCTTATGAAAAAAGAATCCTGTTTTTTATTGGGTGAGAGGCAGTCATGACCCGAGTGCATATTTAATGATCGTGAGCATTCGGGTCACTTCGGCTATTTCCGTCAGCATGCGGAAATAGCAGCATGCTTTTGTTTCCTTATGTTATCGCTCGGGGACTTTCGCAAGTCCAAAAAAGTTGTAAGTTTTAGACTTTTCTTCTTAAAAATAAGAACACCACTGTGGCTAACACAAGCTAAAAACATTGTAGCCATATGGAATTTACTTCGCCTATGGTGAAGTGGCAAATGGCTAGCGCAAGACCAGCATAGAGAAACTCTATGAACACATATTCATCTGATCAGTACATCTTGTTATTTATGAAACTATTTCAAAGCAGAGATACTGTATCTAACAAGTTCATTTTTGCAGAGTTTAAGATGAAGAATTTGCAAATTACCACATGGGACTAAAAATCCAGTGTTGTAGCAGTAAATTGGAAAACACAGCAGCCCCAGAGGAAACATAGGATAGCAAAGCCAACACAAAGTAATTCTGAGCTAGCAGCATCCGGGCACTCGACAAAGGAGACAAAGACTAAATATTTACATACACCCCTTGGGGAGTGTTTGAGATTAAAAGGAGAAAGAAAGACAAAGATGGCGTGGAAGGAGGATAGAGTGGGTTGGCTTCTGTAACATTATCAGAGGGATTGTCAACCGGTGATACAAACAGGTCTGAACAAAGGAAAACATCATTTATTTGCCCACAACCATAAACACGTGTGAACAAACAGCCTACAGAGACGAGTTTGAACATTCTCAGCCTTGTCTAATCTCCGTGTTGACATAATTTATTCAATCTGCAGGTACAGTGTGACCTCATTCAAATGGAATCACTATATTTAAACTTCCTGTATTCACTGCTACATTGAAACATCTTAGGTGATGTGATTACAATTTCCATCCGCAGCTCAGTCGTGTTACATCGCCATCTAGATCTACAGCCTGCAAAGTGATTGCCAGGAACTTCAGATTAGGATCACAGTATAGAACCGATCAAATTCCAGCTTGAAACTATCAAGAGCCTTACTGAAACTGAACTTGAACACAGTACACCTAAAAATCTAATTCAAGCGGATAAGACAAGACAGGAGAACAGTGTGACATTGGATATTAACTACGCCAAGATGCAAACGCTGCCAACCAACAGGCGAACAGGACAGGCTGGACAGATGGAGCCCACAGTGATCTTTTAACTGCCTGGTTTGTGTCCATTCATTAATTAGTTCTGTCAACACAACCAAAGAGTAATGCAGAAGTGATGTGCAATAGAAATCATTCAACAGGACTTGCTCAGTGCAAACCAGCCTGCTAGGTGGCAATTATTAGAGAGAGGGATTCATAGTAATCGACTTATAGGAGCTGGGAAATATGAGGGGAAATAAGGAGTAGCTTCCCCCTGCTCCCCGCCTTCCTTCCATCCTCAGTCAGGGTATTTGTCTTTTAGACAAAGATAAACTGCAGGCTTTTTATTAACTTGCTGATGGTGGGGAATTGTTTTCTCCATCCACGAGGCTTTCTCAAATAGAACGCCAAACAAATATCCTCTCTATAATTCGTGCCTCCACAATTTTTCTTATTTTCTTGACTTCCTCAACCTCCTCCGCCACCCCACCTCACCCCCACCACCCCGCACCTCCTCTATTCAGTACTTTATGTTGCTCCAAAACTGACTGCAAATTGTCACAGTAATGTCTCAGGCAGAGAATGCTGTACATGCAATAATCCAAATTTCATCTCCAGTCAAACTGCATTACGTCACACCAGTGGCAAAATAACACAAGAAGACGTGTGTGTGTTTGTGAGTGTGTAAATTATTACTCGGGGCATATATGCTCCTTGTTTATGTATCTAAAAGACTTGTAATGTCTGGAACTGTGCACATTAACTTTTGGTCTATGCATGAATTTGTGTTTGTATGGTTATTTTTTTGTGTGCGTATCTGAGTGGGCCATGGAGGTCCTCCTGCTGAGGAGACAAAGCCCCGGGGGACTTTTCTCTCTGTGGCGTCTCATCCACTTCCTTCTCATTTTACTAATTACTGCGCCACTTCCACGCCACTGATGAAGCCTGGCACCTGTCCATCAGTCTAACTGTGAGCTTGGCTTGTTTCAATGTATTGAAGCAAATGACTTTCTCCACACCGTCTTATCGTTGTGCTCGCTCTAGCTTTTTGAAGTTCGATGCTACAAATGAGTCTGTAGAGGAGCTAGTCCCGTACAGCTTCTTAAACACATTCAAGTTGAAAATATTAAGCTGGAAGCTATTTTCTGGACATTATTTTTGTAAAAACCAAAGCACAATTACATGTTTTTGCACGTTACATCTTTCTCTAATAGCATTGGTCCTAGACGCTTTTCCATGCTTTTTAATATGCCTGTCTGGTTCTACCAAGCTTTGGCCACAATTTCAAACCCTAAATTATGTTTCTATTCTTCTTTTCACTTTGTTAAAAATCATTAAATATGCTGTACTTCTCTTTTGGCCTTTCTTTTTCCGAAAACTCTTTAAATTACACTAGTCATCTGCATATAAAACATCAGTGAATATAAACCGAATAATGAGCAGAGAGGAAGCAACTTGTATAGCGGTAGCCAAGAATGGGAAGATCAGTACTAATTTGGAGGAGAGACTTTGTGGAGGTATTAGAGCAGCAAAGGTCAACGAGGTGTTATTATCGAATTCAAAATAGCATGCTCAAGATGCACATTGGTGAAATACAGCAGTCATTATCAAAGCATAAAGACAATCATCAAGCAATGAACTTTTCAAAAATCACACCAGTTCTCATTATTTTGGTGCTTTTCTCTAGAGCAGTTCGTATTGCTCTTATTTTCGGAAATACACAAGTAGAAAATCTTGGGGTTCACTTTCTTTTTTTGAAGTAATATTTGTTGACAGACACAAATCAACGTTTGCCGAGAACAAAAGAAGTTATATCATCTGTCTCATCTTTTTGAAGAAAATTTCAAGGGCACTGTTAAATCTGAGAACCATGAACTTATAGGAACTCATATTTTGAAAAAGTGAACATTTTCATGAAGCAGAACCACAAAGTCTGTTGGTGTTGGCTTTGAAGTCACTCCCAAATTTACATCACTATCAACACTTTTTAACTTGGCAAGATGAATTTTAAGTGTGATTCCGCAGGCCAAGCACATACCTTGGTGACAGTCACGGTGACAGCCATTTTGTTCTGGCCCACTTATCTGTCGCTTACCACAGGCAGAACGGAGCAGAGAGGGAAGAATCCAAAGAAAATTTAAACTCGCAGCGCAGATTACATTTCAAACCTCCTGGACTGAATATTTAACCCTCTTGCCTTTCGATAAGCGATAGGCAATTTTCACTGACTCAGGAATGTAATTTAACCCCCCATCAGTGAAATGAGACAGCCAAAGATGTCCTATAGGCTCGCCCTCGGTGATGGCCGAAACCCTTCCTCCCTCCTCCCCACCATCTGACAAAGCGGACGTCTGCTGGGCCTGATATAGAGAGTTGCTCCATGCAGAGTCATTACACACAGAGCACAGTCTAATTATTCACAGACAGCCCCCTTGTCACCTGCCAACAGGGTCACTCTTGGAACTGACAGCATTACGGAGACACTTATACAAACCCTCACTGAGAGATAAAGAAGGGGACGTCTTCAGTATGCTTTTGTGTGGGCAGCAGTGCTGCCTCTCACATTGGTCCCTGCTGAGAGACATCAGCGCCGTCCTTTTTCGTTCCCTCCAAAAATGCCCGTGCTCCGCAGTGTGACTTGCAGCCCTAACATGTTTGCAATGGCAGACTAAACTGGACAAGCTTGAGATGGAAGGAAGGTCTCCATATTGAACATCACAGGGATGCTTTTACAGCATGCCAATTCTTTCCAAACTGGCTGTTTCCATGGAAACATAGCACTTAATGACCGATAACAGCAAAGGACCTGAGAGGAAAATATGACAGTTGAGAGGAAGAAAGAAAAAGACAGTGACAGCGAGAAAGACGGAGATCTTGTGTGACAAAAGAAGCAATTTAGTATCGGAAGACAGCATGAAGCCTGATTATGTCTTCAGTGTAAATGATCATTAATTTCCCTCTGTCCAGCTGGGCCAGATTAATGCCTACCCATTCACACTGGAGGAAAAAAACCAGGGCTGAGCCATTTGGCTGGCAATGCCTCAACAGCAGCCATGGTTTTAATGAAATAAAGCGCTGAGGCCACATCACCACCCATAAATAGATAGAGAAGAAATGCTTTTTGATTATACAAAATCTACAGCTCAAGACAATACATTCACAGAATTCCCTTCAGATACACATTCAAGACTTAAAAAAAGTATATACAGTATAGCATTAGAAGCAAGCTTTCATTTCAAGGTCATCCTACTCTGAGGTTAATATAAAAGCATGTGTTTAACATGATACGACTTTTTCATTAATCTGAGTGGGTTTTTATTGATCAGTCAATTCGATATGGATTCCTCAATCATTCCAGTCAGTTATATAAACACAATAAACAGGGTATAGTGTGGCTGGCTGATATGTGAATATTTATCTGTAACATTTCATACCAGCCTTTTCTCCACAGACTCATGATCAGAATTTTTAAACTGCAGTCAGCATTAAACCTTGTTAGGTCTAATGTTAGGTCATTTTTTGATGTAATAAAAATGCAGCTTTTATGCCTTTAGATTTAACATCCTGGACAAAATGTTCCGCAGCAAACAATTTAACAATAGACCACTTCTCACTAGAAGTACAAAAAATCAATTTGGTTTTTAAAAGGCTAAAATTATTTATTAGTCCTGATAGTGTATGCACCAGCAGTGTGGAAAGACTGAAGTCATACACCGTCAGTCACAACACAGAACACGAAAACATTCCTATTCTGCTGTTTTGGTATTGGAAATACTGCACATTTATACATTTATATTTCGGAGCTGTTTCACGTTGTAAATTTAATGACAGTGTATTTTTAATGATGCCTTTCCAGGGAGACATTCTACCGTAACATGATTATATTTTACCTCCCTCGAAAATGATATTACACTGCTTCCAATAAGACAGATTCAAGTGATTGTAATTGATTACAGTGTGTGCATATTTGTGTTGGGTATCTGCTGTATCTGTTTTATGAAGTGTGTAATTGAGTGCTCTGTGCCCTAAGATTAAATGGGTAATGATGGTGTCCTTCCACCCCACAATCTACCAGGAACAACTTGCTTCTCATATTTATATACTGTTTTCCCAGTATTTTCAGGATGCAAAATTTGGTACAGAACTGTCAAATATTAGCTCTGCATTGTGTCCCTTAAAATAAAAAAATAAAAAAAAACATAAATGGAAAATAAACGGGTTATTTACTGGAGTATCTCTAAAAGTCATTAATAATTGATGAAAATTCTGCATCTTATGCAGTGAGCTGCAAATGAAACATAAAATTAAAGTGTTTACAAAGCAGGACATAAAGCGTTCACAGTTATTTTCTTCTGTTATCCACGCAATATTTATGTAACATCATTTTTTTTTTAAAAACACTGTTGGTCTTATTGTTTTCACCCGAAACACAATTCCGATGAGCGACAGTTTTGAACTAAAAATTCACAATAGCAGAAAGACACATTCAATCCCTCAAAGGTTTGTGGAGTAAACAACGGCAACATTCAAAAAAGAAATGTCAATCAGCATTTGTGTATGGCTGTGAAACAATCAATGCCTTGTCCTCGAGAGCTTTTCAAAGCAAAGATTTGGTCATTTTGACACAAATTCACATTTAAATTGGTTTAAGAGAATATGTACAATACTAAAGCTAACCCTGTAGTGACACAGAGCTGTAGTGATACTGAGGAAGAATGGCTCTATTTTTTATCTCTAACATATACCTGACTGTTAGCGTATGTCACAAGTATTTGCAGCAGAGGGATGGTAAAACAGCCTGACTGATGGCTGAAGAGAACAAGCCTCTTTAGAGCCAGAATGCTTTGGTGCATAAATTTGTAAACCAACAATGAAAAAGAAAGCACTCTTTAGAATTCTCTTTCTTCAAGCTGCACGTTAGTTTCTCGCTGCGGCTTCTTAAGACAGACCAAACCCCTATACAGTTTCAAGGATCACTGAAAGCATCCATCCATCCATCCATCCATCCATCCATTTTCAACCGCTTATCCTGGGCTGGGTCGTGGGGGCAACAGTCTCAGCATGGATACCCATACTTCCTTCTCCCCAGGCACCTCTTCCAGCTCCTCAAGGGGGAGCCCGAGGCGTTCCCATGCCAGCCGAGAGACATGGTCCCCCCAGCGTGTCCTAGGTCTTCCCCGAAGTCTCCTTCCGGAAGGACATGCCCAGCACACCTCGCAAGGGAGGGGTCTAGGAGGCATCCAGAATAGATGCCCAAGCCACCTCAGCTGGTTCCGCTCGAGCTGATTTGCTTGTATTCAGGTTCTTGTCCTTTCGGTCATGACCCAAAGCTCATGACCATAGGTGAGAGTAGGAACATAGATTGACCAGTAAATCGAGAGCTTTGTCTTGCAACTCAGCTCTTTCTTCACCACGATAGACCTATACAGCGACCACATCACTGCAGAAGCTGCACTGATCCGTCTGTCAATTTCACATTCCATCCTTCCCTCACTCGTGAACAAGACCCCAAGATAATTAAACTCCTCCACTTGGGGCAAAGACTCTCCACCAACCTGAAGAGGGAAGACCACCCTTTTCCGGTCATGAACCATGGCTCGGATTGAGAGTTGCTGATCCTCATCCCACTCGCGTCACATTCAGTTGCAAACCTTCCTAGTGCACGCTGGAGGTCCAGGTTTTATGAGGCCAACAGGACAACATTGGTTGCAAAAAAGAGAGATGAAATCCTTTGGTCCCCAAACCGGACTCTATCCGGATCCTGACTGCGCCTAGAAATTCTGTCCACAAAGATTATAAACAGAACCGGTGATAGAGGGCAGCCCTAGCAAAGTCCAACATGCACCTGGAACAGGTCTGACTTACTGCCGGCAATGCGAGCCAAGCTCTGGCTTCAGTCATACAGGGACCAGACAGCCCTCAGCAAAGGACCTCGAATCCCATATTCCCGAAGCACTCCCCACAAGATACCATGTGGGACACGATCGAATGCCTTCTCCAGATCCACAAAACACATGTGGACTGGTTGGGCAAACTCCCATGAACCCTTGATGACTCGATGGAGAGTGTGGAGCTGGTCCAGTGTGGAGCTGGTCCAGTGTTTCGCGACCAGAACGAAAACCGCATTGTTCCTCTTAAGTCCCCAGTTCGACTATAGATCTAATCCTCCTCTCCAGTACCCTGGAATTGACTTTCCCCAGGAGGCTGAGGAGTGTGATCCCCCTATAGTTGGAACACACCTTCCGGTCCCCCTTTTTGAAAAGAGGGAGAAAAAGTCTTAACTGGAAGCAGAATGTCAAAATTTTGGTAAAACTAAGAGGTAACTGCTTTCATTAGATCTCAGTCGGTCCACGCCACCACATATTACACAAGGTTTCATCTGCGTCACAGAGGCTGTAATCCTACAATGAAGGACAAGTGGCTCTCAGCATATTGTAGGTTACATATACATAGATAGACTCTGGATCACTCTCAGTTCACACATTTTTTTTACTGGCACTTTACTTGGAGTACAAAAAAAACAGTCTGATAAACGGAATTAATATTGATTGATATTAAAACCATCAGTAATCACTGAGATTATGACAAGTCCACACTGCTGATGTTTCACGCTTACATAAAGAAAATAGAATGTTGAAAGCCCTAAGCCACCTTCAGGAACGATGTCATGCTTCATGTGCAATGAGGCCGGAAAGATTCAAGTACCTTAAGTGGCTCGCTTTATAGAAGCTTCACTTAATCTATAACTATATGGAGTAGACTGTGTTTCACACTAACGACCAGTCCTCTCATCAATAATGCATATTTATACATGCTTCTTATATCATAATGGAGATGCATGTATGCTTATTTATTATGTTTAAGGGTTGCCCAAAACTTGCTTACAGTCTCCACTTGTCTTACTCTAAGAGACCTGTCTTATTTTTTTGTGTGTATATTTATTTTTTGTAACAAAGAAAAAGTGTGTTTTTTCTGAATGTTTAATTAATCATTGAAATAACTTCATTGTGTGCCTTTGATTATTTCTCAATCCCTGTTGTAATTTTTCTGTATTGCAAGTTAGCAGATTGTTTGTGTGCAGAGCATATCTTACTGTTGGATATATGTAATACATTCAGCTTCTTTTTGTACAGCATTTTGTAATGTTTAGTACCCATCTTGCAAGTGAGTACAAAGAGCACTGGCAGAAACAGTGCAGTTAAAACCAAAGAAGGTCATGTTGAATTTGAATCAAGTTCCTGTTGGTCAAAAGAAATGCAGGTCACATTATTCAAAACAACAACAACAAAAAACTGAAAAGTTTAATATATCAACAAGCAGAGAGGGAAAAGAACTTTTGTCCTCTACCTTCTCTATCAGCTGAATGAAAGCTTGTTGACATGACAAGTCTGATGAATAGTTGTGATTAAGAGCTGCTAATCTAAGTGGTCCAGAGACTCCATTCGTTTTAGACAAATGCTGTTTGAGACAAAAGCTGACCGTATCATAGCGACCAAGAGCCACAGAAAAGTTGCTATAGCAGCCAGACATGATGTCGACATGTTACTAAAAAGGTAAAAGGGCAGTTGAGTGAGGATGGATCAAACCCAGATTAATTTTTTGCCTACAGACTTGACATGTCAGCTGGTCCTGGTGGGGTTCAGGGGGTAAGTCCCAGCAGGTAGCTTCATAACTCCACAAACAGTTTAACATTGCCCTTTAACATTGCGGACCGTGGAGGTCATACAAGGTTTTCATCATTGGCGGATTACGCTGTTCCAACACCCACTAAATACAAACACACTTCTAATGCCAGATTCTGTTCAGTGGCAAGCACAAAGGGTATTTCATATCACTGTACATGCTGTATGTCTCCTTTCTGGTGATTGGACTGTTGCAAAATGTTTTACTCATGTATGCAAAAGAGCACCTAAGCTTCACACAGGCATGCATGTCGTTATATCCTTGAGTCTGTATTACATTATAAGGCTCAATGAATCCTGGATGGACTATTTATCCTCCTCATTTGATGCTAAATCCAATACAAACAGCTTTATCCCTTTTCTCTGCTCTGCAGACTAGTAACGCCATCTTTACGTGGAGCAGCTACACACACACACACACACACACACACACACACACACACACACACACACACACACACACACACACACACACATTGTACAAATGCACCTAGATCAGTTCAGCTGAGTGCAACTGAATTATTCATATGAGGGAAATTTACAACAAGTCTTTATTATGTGCTGAGACAAATGTTTGCTTCAGTAGGGTACAAGAACTGTGAGATGGGTCCCAACGAAAATGCCAACCAATGAGCTATTACCATTTTATTGACAGGCAAAAATAAATTACACTTCAAATCACTCTGAAATTAACTCTGCGAGCCTATAATTGCTTTCTACAGGCCTCTAAAAGCAGCATAACACATGAGGCCCCGTGATGTGATGAATGCCTTTTGGCATATGTGGAAAGGCCCTGACACCACTGACAGTCTTAACAAGGCTGCTCTGGGTCAGAAGTCTCTATCTGGTAGGTTATGCCCTCCATATATTGGAGTAATCTTCACATTTTGAATGATGAACAGTAAATATATCATTAATGTCAAATCATTAGTCTAATTTATTTATCATTTACAGAGAGAGACTTGTATTCGCAGTGATGACAGAAACAGTTTGACATTAACTTGTGTGACTCAGTGTTGTGCCACTTCCAAGTACTGTATTGGCTGCTAGTTTTTGTCCTGCAAGACCATGAAAATGTGTTGTGAACGGTTGATGGTGTACTTCAATAAAAAGCTGATTTCACATGTGAACAAAGTTAATAAATGTCCTTTTCCCCTGTTGCGAATTTAATTAATTCAGTTATTAGAAACTCAGGGTCCAGTAAAATCACGCTTATCCAGTTTGCCATCCAATCAGTGATGATCCTTTGTCGACAGCAGGTTCCTACTTGTACCAATAAACATTAAAGGGACGTTGTTAAATGACATATACTGTATGTTGTTCATCACTATGAAAAATAGAAGAAAAAATTGTTTTTAGATGTCTAGCATCATCCCTTTGGTCAAAAAACCTTAAAATCTGCACTGCAGCAGCTTCTGCAACCAGTGGTCACATGGGGGGTCATACGTCATAGGCGACATACTTCACTTCATCAGTCAGGGCAGCCATTAGAACACAGTGCGATCACAGAAGCCATAAACCTGATAAAGAACATGGTTACTTGTGAGCTAAACGGTTGTGCCAACACAACAGGACATAAACGCAAAGACAAGGACCTATCGTTCTTTAGAATACCTTCTGGGAATCTAGGAAGGAGATGGAGAGCAAGGATAAACAGGGTCAACATGACCAAAGATCTGAGGCTCTGCCATGAGCATTTTCCCTCTGAGATTTGAAGGGAAGATCATTTTCGGAAAACCCATATTATTTATTCTGAACTCCCAAGGTTTAATTAATTCATGTCTGGAGCTACTGGAGGTATAGTATAAATGTTTTTATGACCAGATTATTGCGCGATCATGGCACTCGCGAAAAGTAAGCAATATCAAAAGTGATAGACAGGTAATTTTACTGAGAAGATCTGTGAAACTGAATTAAAACATACAAAAACAGCATGTTAGGCCCTGATCCCTATACATTCGTAAATACAAGGCATATTGATATAAACTAGAGTTGTTATTAACTCCACACAGTCTAACAGTAACAAATGGCAGTTAGCCCAATGCTAACATAATATCGAAAATCCCATTGACAGGCTAGCGCATTAGCATCTGTAGCGTGATTAACTTTTCCATACACACAGTAAACCCAAACGGGACATTATAACTAGTTGGATATCTCTGTCAGAATGTGATTCAGATGAAGACACCTGGGATGATGTCCAAACTCTCATCCTCTGCATACATCGGGTGGTAATTATCCAGGATAATTACACCCCCAGATGGGTTCACAGGGAACTCGTCCTCAGTATCTGATGATGATGCCATGATTTTAGACGATATCCTGATAAATAATAGTGAAAATGTCGGACCGTTACCTTGTCGCTTGCTTTACCTGCATTGATATGGATTCACCCCGATGTCTGCGATTGCGTCACTTCCACTGTCATGGCGCGCTTCATAATTTATGATAAGTTTCGTTTCTCTAAGTCCCCATTGCTCATAAAAAAATTTAAATGCCAGCAAGCCTTTTTTTCTTTTTACCAATGTACTTCAAATACAAACCTGGTTCATTTTGAGTTTACTGTCCCTTTAGTCATCACAGTGATCTCACTTCTGAATTGTCGTGTTTTTGAATTTGTCATTATGACTTGCAGTTCGAGGCTGCCTTAGTGACGACAGCAGAGCTGGTCATGGCGCCACACAGGACGAGGGTGTGACGGTTTGATGAAGTATTATGTGTGCGACGAACAAAACTACAAATGTAGCTAGCGGCAGACGATGGCTAACTCAAAGAAGAAGATAAAGCAAGCAAACTTCAGACTGCAAAGATAGTTCCAGGTTAGAGATAAAATACCAGACACTGTGGTTACACATCACTTTTTTTTTTTTATTAGCAGAATGCTGGTACACTATTTACAGACGCTCCGTTGAGTGGCGTGACATGGCCGTATTTTTCTTCAGTGTGAAACAAAGATGTCATAGAGAACAATCTTTGTTGTGTTGCTGTTGCATGATCTCTATGTATGACTTATTTATTTGGTGAACATTGTAAGATAAACGGGTCCATTTGGAAACATTTTTAAAATTGGAGATAAAAAGAATAAGTCAACAATACAACCATAATAATAATAATAGTAGTAGTAGTAGTAGTAATAATACTTATAATACTAATAATAAATATCATTATTATTATTATTATTAATAATAATAATAATAATACTGTATTATTATAAGTGTGATAATATAACATAGTAATAGTAATAGTAATAATAATAATAATAATTACTATTATTATTATTATTATTATTGTTATTATTATATTGTAATATGGCAGTCTAAAAAATAACTAGGAATTGCCAAAACGTGATGACCAGACTAATATCTGAAATATTGCTGATTCAGTCATTCTGCCATTATGAAAACCAACTCTTGGTTCATAAACATTAAGATTTGATGATACACACAACATTCCATACACGAGAGATCCGAGAGAGATCATCCCCATGTTGACATCACCATGGCATGTGCTTTTCCTCAGGGGATAGTTAAAACAATTGATTAGAGACGATGACATTGGTAGAGGTTTAGGCTCACTGAGTGATTTCTGAGTACATTATGTTTTCTTTTGCTTGGGGGGAGTTAATGAAAAAATAAACCCTTGTGTATTCCAGACATAAAAAACATCTCTTCGGATGCATAATAAGAAGCAAGACAACAACAAATAGAATTTACAGAAAATTTAAAGATGTGATTTTTTTTTTCATTTATTTTATATCTAACTCAATTGAGTCTATTTTTGTTTGTCAGTGTATCAACATTCAGTGTGTTTGTACTTAACAACTTAATGAATAGAATTATATTCATACAGCATTTATGTTTCTAGGGAGCTGTCCAATGAAACTGTAAAATAACATCTTATACTTGGTGAATGTATGCCAAATATCCACGAGGACAGACTTCCTGTTGCAGTGCTTTACATCATGGTGTATATGAGTGTTGGCACAGATGACACAGTGAGTCAGGTCTCTGTGCATATCTGAACGACCTCCAGAAGAGACAATAAGAGACCATCAGATGAGAGGGGAGAGGCCAGATTAATGAAATATGAATGTGTTTACTGAATGGCTGTCATGGCGACTGCTGACAACTGTGAGGCATTAAAAACACATGGTGGAGCTGATGACTTCACCTGCACAGCAGCGACCCCAACGCATCTTGAGACACCAGTCTAATCAACGCACAGCTCATCACAATTGTCTACAGAAATCATCACACTCTTCATCACCATTTCCTCGTTATTGTCGTCCGTTCGTCTACATTATCTTTCATCGTAGAACAGAATGACACCGCAGCAGGAAATTGAAGTTGGCCAGATCAATAAATGCAATATAAAATGAAATTAGCTGCCAAGGTGGGGAGAATGTGTGAAAATGAGTGTTTGGAGGTGAAGGGGGAGGTAACACTATTCTGTCAAAATAATCAAATTATACATTTTGGATATAAAACAAAAAAGCAAAATAATAAACGGTGAGGCAAACGCATCCTGATATGGATTTGAAAGTGAGTTTAAAGTAGTGAGGCAGATATGTTTGATGTGTGTACCTTATGTGTGTGGGTGTGTGTCTGCGTATGTGACTGAGACCAATCATTTCTACAGTGTCTGATGAAGGAGACAGGGAGCCATCTTTTGCAAGACTTTAATAAGAAAAACATGATACCTGCACTTTGGCCACACTTTCACAGCGACACTGAACACCTTCGCTTCATCTGCGCCAACACACACAGCCTAACCACCTGCAAACAGATCTGAATACATCTCAGCTCTTTTGAAGTTTCATCTTTTTCCAGTGAAGGATGACTATTCTGTGCATGCTGAAACTTCATCTGTTCATTTCAATATGAATGGGCCACGTAAGTTTGGTGCTGCTGGGGCGCCAGAGATGAAACCGGGGATGTCACGCAGAGCAAAGCACGACACACAGGGTTAATTCAAGCCACCTTTGATGTCTGTGTGTGTCTGAAATGTGTCGGTGGTCCAGCACTCACACAAATAAACACACGGCAGTGCATATACAGTATACGGTTCTCAACACACATACTGTATATCACTCACATACATGTGTAGGGACAGTCATACAAAGAAACATCAACAGACCACTGGTGTAGATGTTTGATTCCCAGCACACAGGTAAGAGCCTCAGTTCTTATGCCCCGTGGTGTACTGCATCAAAACACCAGTAAAAGCTCAACTTTACAGTGTCAGGGAGTCTTAAATCTATTGTGCTTCTGTGGATTTAACTCCTCAGCATCCCCAAACATTCACTCACATGCTATCCACATCCACACAACAATGAAACCTAAGCTCCCCGTAGGCAACAAAACAGACTGCTGGCTTCCACACACAATACGTATGTAAAGCAGATACTGTAGCTATACAGCAGTAATAGTCAGAATGAATTCTTAACTCATCTGCAAAATGTATCGCCAGATTCTGTACAACTGTAATTAAATATTGCTTGTTTGTTTTTTTCTCAACAAAAAACAGATAGCGTTTCAAATAAATTACACGTGTAGAATCATTAATATGATTATAAATCACTTTGTGACATTAAAGAAATGTCACCTTACATTTACTTGGATCTACTGTGTCATTTATTGACAGAGGAGTAGCATTAACTACACTGATGAATGAATAGCTATATGTGTTATATACAAATACTGTACAACAATCAAGCAAATCCAAACTGCTGACAGGAAGTCAGTCTAAATGCTTACTTGTTAAATAACAACCAGCGTTTCCAGCATGCCTGACAGTTTACAGGAAATGTTATGAGCTTATGTTGAGCCAACAAATGTGTCTATGAATATAAACTATGAAAGCATTTATTATGGATTTGGTTTAATGTTGCTATACATATTCGGAAGTGATGCTGTAAATAAAATAACACAAAATACAGAAACATTAAGAATTGATTGGCATATAAACAAGCGCTTTTTGTGTAATGTTGTATCAGATATTAAGTAAAATATTACATACATTATTAAATTACAGTATGCACACCTTTCAATTTCACAGAGGAATAAAACACACAGGGAGGTAATAATGTCATCACAATCAGTGCAATGTGTGATGCTGAGATTCAGGCCTTTGACTAAACCCTTCTTTGAGCACCATCAATATTTTATACTAGCTTGCATTTATGAGACTCTTTAAGGCCTTAATGGTCAGAAAATGGCAAAAGTAGATTAAAATGTCCTTGTTTGTTCTCATAAAACTGATGGTGGGTGAAAGAGCAGAGCTGGGATTGTATCAGAGCAAATTTACACATTTGCCAAATCATTTTTGAGGGAAATAAAGCTGCTGCTTGGATTACTGTCCTGGAAATGTAGTAATGGTGACATTTATTTGAGACAAGTTGATATCCAGAGCCATGCATGTGACTAGTTTTAGAAAGAAGATAAAACAATCTGGGTCAAGGATAGAGATCTGAGGGATCTCCAGTGTCATGCTTGTACTCAAGGTTTTGAACTTTAAACCAAAAAAAGTGTTTTCCTCATCTAAATACCAGGAAACCATAAACTATACTTTAACTTTGCGAATTCACCACATTTGACTTTAATTTCTTCATTGTGATGAGTAAAAGCATAATTCAGCTGACACATTTTCTCACCCCATACCTGGTGCTGAACATCAGTGGTGTGTAAATGTCTATCAGATTAGGCTGGTTTACTGTATGGTTGGACTGTGTGTGTTTGCAAATACATGAGCGCATCCACATGACTGACTTTAGGTGTAATGCAGCAACTGTAGTGTTCAAGCATAAATTCCATCAAACAGCAGGGCTCTGGGAATCTTGCCAAAGGCAGAGATGAGAACGAGTCCAGTTTGAAGCCAAAGAAGGGGGCGGATGGATTGTGGAGGGGAGTTGTTGTTTTTATCAAAAATTTAAGGAGAAAAAGATGGAGAACAAGGCAGAAGATGCTACAGTCTGCAGAATTAAAAAGCTGATTGCCGTAAAGAGTCCATACCACATATATGTGAGAGGACTTCGAGAGTAGTTCGCCATTTGATAACCACCCACTGCTCAGGCAAGTGATTCAGAACTGTGACCAATCGATTGCAGACTGGTGCAGGTGAAGAGGAAGAAGAGGAAGACAAAACCTTTGAGAATTTTGCTCACGCACAACCTCTCTCACATGCAAACACAAGCAGAAATAAAAAACAAAAACCTGCTTTCGTCCACAATGGAAGATAATTGTCATTCTTACATCCACGTTCTGCAGCGGGAATACTGCATTTTACAGTTGGGGAATTTCGAGGACATCACTCAACTCTACATTGGGTCTGCAAACGCACGAAGGGAACTGTACCCAGTTTATTTCAGTCGAACACATACAGCAAAGACAGGGTATACCGTCTCTGAATCATCAAACAGAAGATAGATCAAACCTACACATGCACACACACACACACACACACACACACACACACACACACACACACTGCAAATAATATTGTAGCTAAACGGAGACAAGGAGAAAGGATTTGCAGTGTAGGCAAAATGAAGCATCTTCCTCTGACAAGGCTGTAGCTTTAGCAAACCTCTAATCCTATTTGACACATAATGCTATATTGTCTTCCTTTAACCAAGTACAAGGCCTGAGTCTCTCACAGAAATGCTACCACTAAGATGAACGCATCGGCTATTTCTTTTTATTGAATTAACCAAACATCAATTAGTTACAAAAATGCAGTCCCAAAATGCACCAGAGTAAATGTCAGAGGGGTTCAGACACAAAATTTCTATTTGTTCTGTGCTGTTTTCCTCCAACTGGGCCTTCACAGCTTCATCATTTTAATTCACTGCACTGTAATTAACAAGCTCACACAGAGTGTCAAGATTTTTTAAATCGTGTCCTCAGAAGATGCAAAACCCAGAAACAACTTTCAAAGCATGGATACAGTATGTAGGAAGGGCCAAATCAGTTTCAGAGTCAGATATCTCTGAGCTAAGATGAGAAATTATCTTGTTAACAAAATCCATACCAGCATAAATACTTTGTGGAGGATTGACTTGAAATACATTTATCATAATAAGATTAGCAGGTTATTTTCAATTCTAATTTAAAATGAAATATGTTAAACTTCTGGAAGCTTAAACAAAATATTCAGCCGGATAACAACTTTTTCAACATGTTTAAAAGCAGAGATTTCCATTAAAATACAAGAAAAAACAAGAATGAGAAATGCAAGAGAGGGAAACTGACACCATATAATCTGGTTCCATTTTTTTTTAACTGTCGCATTTCTATTGATAAGCTATTTCAAGCAACCCCCTCTAACGCCAACCCATAAATATCTGCACGCAGGGCTGCAATCTGCAGATATATACAGTATGTATTTTCATTTATGTAAACACCACCGACCAGTGCCAGGCCATCAAGGCAGGAGCTGAGGAGTCCTTGTAACCTTCCCCAGTGTGTGGGAACCAATAAAAAGACAGAAAAAGAAATAGTGTGTCTTTGAGCATCTTTGTGTTGTGCTACCAGTCCAGGGGCGTCTCTGGCTGGGAGTGATGGTACTGACCAGCTCTCACACTGCTTGACATTTAGCTTGCTACTAGTTTTATGTGCCTCTAATGTCCACATTAATTTGTTTTATGTTTGATGTTATTTTCGTTTGTGGTAAATACATGGGAAATGTTTGAGTTGGCACACTGGGAAATGTGTGTATGGAAAATGACTTTAGCTAACACGTTATGACTAAACTCTCACAACCCTAATGACCCCCCCAACCCCTATCACCGGCCCCACTCCCCATGGAATGGTGTAAATCCATGAGAATGTTGAAATGGATAATAAGGAAGATAAGACAGAAGCAAGAAGCAAATTGTAAATCATATTCATGACCGTGTATCACAACTTGGGCCTGTAGATAAACCTCAGGACTTGATCATCAGTCATTCCTCAAAGTAACAAAGCTATTTATTGCAGATTTTTTACTTTATGTCCATCTGATAAGCATCCAGACCTGGACCTGAGGCAGAACACCCACTTAGTGCTGAGAACTGAAACCGAAAGCCAAACCAAAACCCCGCTGAGAGCTACAACGTTCTGTTTGAGAAAGTTAAGCTCCAGCAGACACGACTGTCTAAGGTTTGCAGCTGATGTCGATGTGCTAAAATAGCAATCATTATTTACCCATTAATTTTGAATTAAACACCCCAATAAGAGTGAAAAGATGTGTGTTGATGCGTGTTACAAAACAACTGAAGGCTACTTTAGACAAGCATTAAGACAGAAGAGAGGAGCCAGCCAGTAAAGTGTGTCCTAAACTAGCCTGTGATGTTTCACACTGCAAGATAAAAGGAAGAGAGGCAGGAAAGTTGAGAGAGGAGGTCCACGCTCTCTCTCTCTCTCTCTTATTCTCCTTTAAAGGCAACTGCGTATGGTGGGAGGAGGGACCTTTCAGTCTTCCGGTAAACTATCTACAGAAATGAGAATCTATTAAATGAAGAAACAAAAGGCACTGATCAGCTTTCATGTCATCTCTTGGCCCTGAGCAGTTCTTTTTTTTCCCCCTGAAGTAGGAGGGAGGCTTGAAGCAAAGCTCCATACATCTGCTTCTAGTCCTAAAATAATACATGTAGTTGTTGCCATCCTATTTATTATTTGTATTATCTGTTCAGTCTCAAGTCGTTGTTAAGAATTTAAGCAACATTTAATTCGTGCAGGTTTTCATTTCATGCTGGGGCTGACCTTTTATTCTGAAGTCTCAGTTGTTCAGTTATGTTCATGTCTACTTTTATATTTTCACAATGACTTTAGAGACAAGAAGTTTTCAAGTAAACCAGCAAGAAACTTAGTTGTGTCTGCAAGTTCTTGGAGGAAACTACAGCACCCGTAGAGAATACCATAGAGCAATCAGCAGGCTGTAGGTTTAAAGCTGCAGCCTGCTGACGACTCATCACTAACAGACACAGGGCATTTGTTATAAAATGTAATTGGTGCTGTGTGTTTTCCATCATGTTACCGTATGAGTGAGTCAGTAGACAGACGTGCACGTGATGCTCTCAGGTTTCCAGTAATCAAGAGCAGCAAAAGGAAAGAGGAGAGGTCGTGGAGCGGGACAGACGGATCCTCAGTGTACAGTTTTCAAGAGCCATTTTGAATCGAGGCGTTCAGGAGCAGTCATGTGTACCAGAGTAAATTATTCATGTTGATTAGACTCTTCTTGTTGAAATAATTTCGAGTGTTTAGAATACGTTGCATAGGATCACCACACTGAATTGAGGTGCAGTGAATTGTAAAGACGATGTTTGTGTGTGTCGAGTATAAGACAGCAGTTAAACACAGATTAAGGATTTAAACATTTCTAAAGTACAATACTCAACCTGAATATCACTTTATATATACAGTACTTACACTTTACTACTAGTTCAGAGGGAAATATTGGGAAATATTGTAGTTCTCACTGCATTTGTTGAAATTAAAAGTTACTTTACAGAGTTAATTTATAATATAAGATATAACCAATATTCACAATATGTTCAGACACAAAGATTTCCAACCTCTTTGGCTTATGACTGCTTACAGTCAAAATTCTGATGGGTTTTCTTGATCATATGTCATGACTAAAAACAATAGAATTCTCCTTTAAATTTCTCTGATGACTTAATTTAAACCGTTCAAAGCCTGAAGAGGACAAATATTTCATAAGAATAAAAGATTAAAGACAAATTTAGAAAAATTAAATCTCTGGCTCTGTGATGCGATTACAAATTGTCCGGAATATCTCCTAGCCTAATGACCACACCTGAAAGTGGAAGACGCGGTTTGGAGAATGAATGAATGAATGAATGAATGAATGAATGAATGAATGAATGAATGAATGAATGAATGAATGAATGAATGAATGAATGAATGAATGAGTAATCAATCCATTCCTGTTCATCATCTCATGACCTGTAACGTTTCCTGAACCGACTATCAAACTGTGTATATATGGTTCAACTTTCCTCAACTTGACTTAGACAAGAGTAAAATGCTCCTGGCATAAATTTATCACCATATGAATTTGTCTTCCACTAATGAAGCAAACATATTGAAGATATGGAAACAATGCTCTGTAATAATAATATAGATTAATGTTTCTTTCCACCTTCCCATGTAAGATGAACTCATAACTAATTTACACACAACTAATATTTTTATCTGTGAAGAAAATAGTGTGAGTAGGAAGATAGAGACAATCTTGTTACCAGCTCGTATAGCCCTGGGAAGATTTCTATCAGACACACGTATAGAGAGGCATCCATTTAGAAAATAGCTTTCCGAGGCATGCTGGACCATTTAGCTCACCCTGTGATGACTCCCGTTTGGGGCCGTGATAAATGTTTCTTCACACCTGCTTTGTGCACATAGGTCAACATATAAATGCACATAGAGCCAGGTGGGTATCCTACGCCATGGATAGCTGGAGTGGGCACAATAGGATGGAGAGATGGGCTTCACTGGTGTTGGACCAGAAACCAAACTTCAGCAACGGGTGACATAAATAAGTTTAAAGCCTCAGACATGAAGCACCATGAGTACTTTTTTGAATTTATTTATTTATTTTCTTTTATTTTCAGACATATTATTAAAACAGACTTTTCACCTTCATCATATTTGCAAAATCAACATCCAAAAAAAAAAAAAAGGGGTGACGTGTAGAAACCATTTGGCTTATGAAATTCGCGTTAAATCAATGTCACTTCTCTGCAGCCGGTCTCTTTAAGATCAGTGTCCATCATATATTTACAATCATGCTTTACAAGCCATCAAGAAACACTGTAACATATTGATCCTATATGAACAGCACACCCAGCTAAATACAACATAACTTATCCAAATGTATTCAATAATAAATCAATCAGCAATTTCCTTTCAAACAACTATATGAGCCTGAACCCAGTTTCAGTCTTACTTTTGTGAGGATTTGCTGCTTGTGCTTGTTTCTAGCTTGTTGCTTTGCTGTAGAGATATTTGATAAAGGTCTAGTAGGCTTCAAGATCCCGCGTTGGAGGTTGGTAACTATTTTCGATATTTTACAGAACACAAATCAGTTTATCAAGAACACGATCTAAAGATGAAAGAAATAAAAAAAGACAAGTGTGAAATTGATTCCTCTCCATGCATTATGGCTTTATTAACAACTCAGGTTAACTGACTTTATCATCAGGCTTAAAACCAGGTTGCTTTTCAGCATCACAGATACACTTTCACCCTGAAACCCCTGCCATTTAAAATCTATTCAGTGGGAATGCTGACTAACACACCCACCCAAACTGTGACAGACAAATATTTTCATGGGTAAGCAAACTGTTAAGGTTTTGTTTTTTTTATGCTGGGTGAGTGTTAAAAAAGAAACAACCAACAACCTGTCTGTGCCACGCAGCCTGAAAGCCTGCCTGATGTTCACTAATGATCATCAACCTTTGAAAAGCACAATTCCTGCCACCTCACTTCCTCCTCTCTGGGATCCATCAGTGTCCTCACTATACCAGCCACCATCGCACTGAACACTGGTAGCATTAACTCTGCCACAGGCAGCATATCGGCTGGATGAATCACACTCACCCATACAGCAATAATGAAGCGTTTATCTCAGGGTGAATACAAACTCTGGAACCACGGTGAACAAGCACACGTGGCAGAAATATGATGAGATGGTGTCAATCACACTCATGCTCCGCCATCTGCTCAACCCCAAGACCAACACATACGTGTTGCGCACAACCTCATACAGGCACACACAACCAACACCATATTCCTCTAAATATGTTCCTCGAAACAAGTTTGTTTGTGGTTTTAAAAACTTAAGAATCAAGAGAAGATTATCGGTTCATTTAATGATTGGATTTCACTTTTACTTTCTAGTAACCTCACCTTTAAATGACATCTCAAAGATTGATCCAAATGAAAAGATATTAAGATTTTAAAAGGTTGATTCACACTAAGAAATGTAAATTTAAGTTTACATTAAATGAAACAGGAATATTTTTGCAGTGCTTGCACAAACAAACTGCGTCACTGGCACGGATACAAACACACACTTGAGGGATTCAGTTGTACAACCTCAGCCAGAGAAATCTCACTGATAAATAATGCAGGATAATGTACCGTGTCACATCCAAGCATGACGTCAACTTACCGATCTCATCTGCTGAGTGCCGGTGACGTGCTGCAGCACCTTCTCCAGCTCCTTCTCAATCCGTCCAGCCCAGTGAATCATCCTGGAAGAAAAAATCGAAACATCAAGTTTCATCATTCAACATTATCACCACAACATGTCATCACAGGAACATTTGTTTCTCTATCATGGCCTTTGAGTGAATGACGAGTGATTAAGTGAATTTATAAGAAACGTATAGGAAGTGTGTACATAATCTTAGTGTGTCTCTGTTACTGCTGTCAACCTGCCAGATTCTCTCCCTATCCGGGACATTATCTGGAAATACCTCTGCCCCTCTTGTCCTAATGTCTGCGTTACTCACAAGCATCTACTTCCCCATCACATTTCGCATATATCTGGTTGAACCTGGCAGGACTGCCAGCCCACGTGCCAGTTTTGGCTTGGATGGGATCAGCGGCTCTGCAATAAAACAGCTCAGGTCTGACAGAAATGCACCCTAAGCAGGAGCTGATCTCCCGTTAGACAGAGCCAAGTTTGGAATTAAGAGATCAAACAGCTCAAGCTCATCACAGAATATCTCTCAGCAAGCAACAAATGACTTAATGGATGGAGATTTTCCCTAAATCATTTTGAAGCACCAGCAGGGACTATGCTCCCAACCCGGACACAGAGAACAACCAACAAGAGCAGCCAACAAGAACTTGTGGTGCAAAAAGAAAAAAAAAAAAGATCTTCCAGCAATCAGATATATAAATTCTGTCAAGTCTTTTTCCTTTCAACTTTTTCCTTTCAGCAGTCTGCAGATAGTTAATCACTAGCATCAACCGCGAAACACATCAGTATCGTCTGTCTTTTATGACGATGAAATCAAAGGCCGACCTCAAATGTCAGATTAGCTCAGAAGACAACATGGAAGATGGATTTATTTAATTGCATGCATCGCCATCGCCATAATTGCAAAGCCGGAGCCAGCTTCATGGGGAGCGTGACGTCTGTGCAAGTATGTGCGATGGCTGCTTTTGTAGGGACAAGATTAAGAGAAAGCAAGAGGGCCTCCAAAAGGACTCTGCAAGCAAGACTGCTGGGGAGAGGCTGCTGCCGAAGAAAAGGTCACCTCAATATGAAAAGGAAACAACAGAAAGAGCAGAGAAGGATGCTGTGATACTAACAGTGAGGGACAATACCTCTGCCCGCAGACTGCTTATGCAACTTCATTAGTCCACATCTTACTCACACACATACGCACACACAAATACACACACGCACACTCACACATGCATACTGTACATACAGCTTTGAAAAAATGATGTAAAGAGGGCCCTACTTCAGTGGTCCTTAGAGCTCGCAATTGTTAAAGTGAAGCGCCTTTAATCAACCAGAGGTAACGACACGCAACGGCGTTACCTGAATTCTCACATTGTGATATATTTTGAACAAAAAAAAAACAACACAAAAATCTGACATTTTGATTTCTTGAGAATAAAAACAGAGACAAGATCTACAGACCCACCTACAGACATTGGCTAAACACCAGCCACAAGTTGATGACGGAACCATAACAGGCCTACTTGAAAATGCTTTAGGGTCACTTATGGTTGACTTGATAACATTTAAAGACAGGATGTATGTGTTCAAAAGGAGGCACGGTGACTTTAGACTCTCACTGAACAACAGGAAATCAAAGTAGAGGAATATGTCACATACACAAATATGTAGAACACAATTATTAATGTTGGAGACTTGTGAACAGATAAGGGGTCACAGTGTGTTAGAAAGTGATCCATACTCTGGTTCCAGTCACTCTTACGTAGTATTGAAACTTTTTTGTTGTTGTTGTTGCTATTTTTGGACACGTGTTTATATATATTCTGATTACAGTATTTATCTTATATGAAACATTATGGAAAAGCAGAATATGTTATGAAATGAGTTTGGATGTTTGACCTGCATGTCAAAGAAACACTGTCACCGTGTTCATTCTACTGCAATGGATCTCACTATTTCATGTGCAAGACTAAAACCTCTTTTGGGAGAAAAGGTGAGCTAATTTCATAGCTGTGAAAATAAGAAAATTTGAGGGAAAATGTGTTTCGTATAGTACAATAATGGTAGTTTAGAAAAATAGTGTGTGTCTACTTAGATACCGGTTGTCAAAACAGGGCTGCTTACTTTATTTTGAAATGAGGAAATAATATCACACCCTTTCTTAACCTACACATATGCACACATGCACACACGCATACATGGGTACACACACACACACACACACACACACACACACACACACACACACACACACACACACACACACACACACACACACACACAGCGCCATACATCTAAACAAAAGTGTAATATGCATATAGCAAACCTTCAGACTACAGAAAGTGTGTATATTCAGCTGTCACAATGAGGTGCAAGGCATTCCATCCTTTCTCATGAACAAATTTCCTCAGCTAGACCTCCAACACACACAACCTCCACTCGGTGTGTCTCAGGCCCACACACCCAGTGGACAGCCACAGCAGCTCTATACACACTTCTGTTATGTACCTCCTGAATTTTGGGAAGCAGCACAGCGATAAGAAACACACTAAATCCAGGTTTGTAATCCCAGGAGACAACTGCTAATAATACAGATTACACATGTTGACATCTCTACATTATCAACATTGTGTTACCATATTAATAAAACAATCTATTGAGGTAAGACTGTATAAAAACGTAGAGGAACAAATTTATAACAATAACATTTAATTATTAAGCAAATGTGTATCTTCTAAAATATTTATGTAATATGAAGGGCATAAATGATTATTTGTCAAATGATTCAAATGTATGAATTTGAAGGCCCAACAGGCTAATGAATTAGACCAAGTCTCATCCAAACACTTATTGTCCTGTAATCATAATTTAAAGTTACTGGATCTGCAAACTTTAAAGCCTGGTGGATGAGGATTTATATTTAGAGCGGCACCATGCTGCACAGAATTGTGAAACCTCACTTTTTCATCAAATTGTTTCAATATTTCTTGAGATCTAAAAAAATATGTGTGTGGAAAGACACCAAATCTTATAAAATGTTATAAAAGTCTTTTAGAACATTATGGATTTCCTTCATCTGTAACAAACTGGACCAAAATTGTACGGGCCTATCCCGGCCCTACATCAATCCTCCCACCAAGTTGTAAAGATGTTCAGTAGTTTTTACAAAATCCTGCTGTGAAACCAACAAACACAGAAACAAGGGTGACAAAACGATGAGCCCGTGTCTCTTCTTCCTCTGCGTTGCTCAAGTGATCAAATCATCTACAGCAATTCAGTCAAACAGGAATTTAAGTGATTTTCCTTTGAAAGTCACCTTGGCCATCTGGGACAACAGAGCCCTGAAGATTTGAAAGCGATCATCGGGTGGATGCATCAGGCAGCATTTAGATTCTTGTCGTTTCAGTGAACCTGACTGACTAATCATCACTACAGGCGACACATGACGCTCACATCGTTTTACCACGTCATCACGTAAAGAAGTGTCGCACGACACCGGGATTATTACCGGTCTGCAAGACGCTTAAATGAGATTTTAACGTTATTTTAATATCCATCTACTACAAAAAGTCACTAGTTATAATACAGTAGTATTGTTCTGAATACTTCCACAACAAAATAGTTGTAAAGTCTGCGTTTTGTCCACTCCCTTATGTCATTCAAGGTGAAACTGTTGTAAAGTTCACATGTCAGGATAAACTGCGCTTTTAATTAGTTTTGTGTTGTGGTTATTGTTGTTTCTTTTCTTTTCTTTTTTAAGTGAGGTACCAACAAGTGGACGCTGACAATGACCAACAGGTTTACACACAGATGTTCCGCTGTGCCTGCGGACAACAACACAATGACGCCCTTTTTGTCTTGCAATACCTGCAAGACAAAAAAAAAAAAAAAAAAAAAGTAGTTTCTTTTATCACGACAAAAATAATGACAAATGCCAAATGAATTTCTCAGTTTAACAAGAAACAAGCACTCCGAGGAAGGACTTTTGAGAGTTTGGGAGGAGAAAGCAGCATGGACGCTGGGACTTCATCTGGCGCGTCAAAGAGCCGCTGCGTCTGCGGCATCAACTAATTGTTGTTGTGTCTGAATTAAATAATCCAGCATAAACGCCAGAGTTCCTGCGGTGGGGTAGAGGTTATGACTTTCAAAGCACATGTTTGTGTCCAGAGGATGACTTTTTCCAGCCCAACATCGCTGTGGCTCAACCTATCCATCATGCGTAAATGAGATGTTCCCCCCCCCCATGCAGCGACAGCAAAACAACATGGACTAATATTTTATTTTTAGCCCCGTGGGTGTTGTGATAAATTATTTCTTTATTTGTGGGCTGTGACACCTGTGCACGCAGTGCATGATGCCATTTTGTTACGTCCATAAATAAAATGAAGCTTTTGGTTTTTAATGTCACGGTTGTCAACAGTGAAAACTACATTATGGGCTGTTTGGAATTTTTAAGACGGCATCGGAGACGGAAGCTGCGTGTGTGCGTTCACGTCGGGGACAGCAGCCCATCGCTCTCCAAGGTACGAGGCAATGCGTGGGGACGCGTCCGGTGCCACCTGTCCTTGTCACCCCGGTTTATCCCACAACTGTGGAGGGTACTTACGTGTAGTGCTGGGGGAAGAGGTGAGTTCCGTCTGTCGGCGTGGAGACGCCAATGAGAAGTACAGTTTGGACGGTGAAGAGGCAGAAAATACCGTACGACTGTGCGCAGATCGCCATTTTCCATTAAATATTCAGGAAACTGGGATAAATAAGAGAAGGACCGGAAGGACAGTCGTTCACAGCTGAGCTAAGAATAACCGAGCTCCAGAAAAAAAAAAAAAAGAAAAGTGTGGTGGGAGGTGATGGTTGGCTGAGGCTTCTGGACACTTCAGCCACCAGTGAAATCTCAATCAGAGACACGGAGGATTGGCAGCTGAAGACACTGGAGATGAGGATCGGGGAGATGTTCAGTCGCTGCTGCCGCTGATGCGCCTGACTGCCTATTTGTGCACTCGCTTGTCCTCGCTCCCTCTCCGCATCCGCGCAAATTTGCTCCTTTTTCTCTCCCACTCTCTCCAATGTAACGACCACAATGAGTCAAGCTCGCCACGACACCACTGGAATGTTGTCAAGGAGGTTTTCAAAATAAAATGATTCAATGAAAAGCAAAAAAAAAAAATTTAGGTGTGAAAAAACTGGATTTGTTGAAAATAAAATATTGTGAAGTTGTGAAGTTCTTTTTAATTTGGGGAAAAGTTCAGCCACATGTCATACGTTCCACATGGCCAGATATTGTACCTAGTTTGGAAAAAGTAGCACAAACAAAACTCGACAAGTTGGCCATAATGAAGTAAATCATATTAATTCGAGCAAAACGCTTGATTCAACCCCCGTTCGACAGTTTAAAGGCATGACTCCTGATTGATTGTATTTTGAAAGAGCCCCCTACATCCTGTATCCACTGGGTGTGGCTGTGGAGCTTGACCCCGCCGCTGGCAGAAGTGGTCCTTCCTCTGTTCAAGGAGCCTGTTCCTGAGCGACAGGCGGGGGCGCGCATCCGACCACCTCCTCATCCTCCTCATGTTTCTCCTTTGTGCACTCAGTTGTCCTCAAACTGCATTTTATGCAGGAATCGTAGGGTTTATTTCGGTCATTAGAGGCATGTCTGTGGAGGGGTGGACTGCACTAACTGGAGTGTAAACATTACCTTAGGACCGCTCACCCAACTGTTCATAAAGGAGGTTTGTCTGATCCAGTGGAATCAGAAGAACACCCTTTTAATGCAGCAAGATTTGATAGAACCATTTGGGGAAACATCTAATGTGTCGTGCTGTCACCTGCTATTGACATGATAGGGCTTAAAACATTTCAAACACAACTTTTACACAGGGGGTAAGGTATGTCTCATTGTTTCTCATAACTTAAAGCCTCAAGATAATCGCAGGTTAGTTAGGAATATTTTAGTGAATCAAGTTTTCCTCGGGACATAAGTCAGATACTATTCGTTTTAATGGTAAACAAGGAGGAGAGATGCACTGCAACCTCAGAGTAAATCTAATTCAGCATGAAGTTACCCGCCGGAGAAATGAATATCTCCTTCTATCAGCTGTACCTGTGTGTGTGTGTGTGTGTGTGTGTGTGTGTGTGTGTGTGTGTGTGTGTGTGTGTGTGTGTGTGTGTGTGTGTGTGTGTGTGTGTGTGTGTTGCTCTGTGTACGTGTGAGTTTACCTGTACCTGTCTCACTTCTTTCTGATCATCCAATTTCAAGTGGAGAAGCCTGTTTTACACATTTGCATCCAAAAAACATTTACAGCTTTCAGGCAATTGAGTTTGACACAGATTATATTCCAGGTGAGTTTGTAGGTCCAATACTATTATATTATACTACATTATATAATATTATATTATTCATTCATATTATATTATATCATATTATATTATATTATCCATCCTTCCATCATCTACCTCTTATCCGGGGCCGGGTGGTGGGGGCAACAGTCTCAGCAGGGATGGGTGGATGAATGGGTATTATGTTATATTATATTATATTATATCATACTAGCAGGAACCCTTGGAAATTCCATGATAAAACAATGATATCAGACTTTGTTTGTTTTCTTTTCTTTTTTTTTCTCACCGTCGCAAGAAAACAAAGAACTGTGTCCGACGAAGCTGTAACAGCACCCTGTGTGTGGAACGGACGAACTCGAAGACGAAGGCCGCTTCAGCGTTAATGTCCGGCCATCCGGGTAGACGCCGGCTTCGTGAGTTCGGTCCTGGTGAGTAAAGCATCGGAGTTCCCCACATGACAACGTGAGGTCCGTCACAGTCAAAGAATATAAACCACTATGTTTGATGAAGCCGAAACGTCTCCGGAAGTGAGAGACATGGACAAATGTGAAGACTGGAGCTAACTCGGCTGGCGGCCCGGACATCCAAATAGACGCCGGAAGGTGACAGCGTGAGGTTTTCAAATGAGCTTTTTCAAATATGTAGGTGGGGATTATATTATATTAAATTATATTATAGGGCAGCACGGTGGTGCAGTGGGAAGCGCTGTCACCGCACAGCAAGGCGGTTCTGGGTTGGTGTCTCACTCTGTGTGGAGTTTGGATGCTCTCCCCGTGTCGGCGTGGGTTCTCTCCGGGTTCTCCGTCTTCCTCCCTCCTCCAAAAACATACGCTTCAGGTTAATTGGCCATTCCAAATTGCCTGTAGAAGTGAGTGTGTTTGTGTGTTTGTCTGTGTCTCTGTGTGGCTCTGCGGTGCACTGGCATCACGCCCGGAGTTTCCCCCACCTCATGCCCTCAGTCAGCTGGGATAGGCTTCAGTTCGCCGCAAACTGCCACAGTGGATAAAGTGGTTGACGATGAATGAATATATGAATGAATGAATGAATGAATGAATATATTATGTTATACTACATAGTACTGTACAAAATACAGGTAAAGGTGTACTATACTTTGATTTTTTTCAGTTGTTATACAGTCAAAGCTCAGATTCTGGACACTCCAACCTTTGGCTACTTTGGCATCTCCTGTTTTTCTTTTGGTCTCCGTCTCCTTCATACAGTAAGTCAGCAGAGTACACAAAGTAGTCGGCAGCATTGCTGCACAGCCTCCTGCATCCTCTGTCTCTATACTGACAAGGAAGACAGCAAAGGTTTGTAGAAAGGACACGCTGTCTAGTGTATAGACCTCAGCAGGAGAAGGAAAAACCCACCTAGTGAGAAAAATGAAGGGCTACAACATTGCCCCCCCCCCCCCCCCCGAAGCAATGGATCATTCATTCAGAACAAATGTCAGAATATGCTCCTCTGGAAGTGGGAAAAAACTGCTTTTATTCACCAGAGTTGCTCAATTTTAGACATAAGACCATCCAGCCTCTAATTTATTACAGACAAGGACAGACATGTTTTGATTAATTATCATTTCTTATGCATAGAAAAATAACATGAAATGACTGTCACCCAGTACATTAATTTACTGGACCACACCTCCTATTTGTGACACTAATGAAAACAACCAAACCAAGAATGCTGGAGTTGTAGGCCTCACACTCACACTGAACATTTGTGCTGACTCAAAGCCACTCCTTGTTGTCTCTTTTCAAATATATCTTATTCAAACTCTAGCTGCTCGACAGACCTGGAGAGTAAAATATGAAGACAAATTTAATTTTCCTTTTAAGGTTTTTTAATAAGTGCTTATTTCTCCTCTAATGGTAAGAGATTTCCAGACCAGAGATGGGATTTATTTGTGAAGGCATCAGAATTTATAGATGTCTGTCTGGATGGATACGAAGCCTCTGGGTGTTCTGAAATTTCTAGGACCATGAAAAGAAATGATTCCTCATGTATGGTCTTGTCACCGTCAGCTTTATCACACTAATAAATTAAATGCAAATTACTCTGCCTGAACATATGTCTGTGCATACATATGGTGTTTGTGGGTGAAGGAATGGGAGATAGAAGAGCTGATTACCACCCTGGGGCTCTCAATGAAAACACCGCCATGCTTATGGAGAATCTGCTCTTTATTAGAACTGATCGATCAGGCTGGCCAAGGGATTGGCTCCATGAAAACACACAAATCAATGACCTCAAGTTCTGCTGATCTTCCAGATGGTGAGAAAGGCTGACAATAGGTGAACAACCTCAGCCGGTCAGGGTTGATCTCATTGGCTGTGTTGTTTCTCCTGAAGAGATTGATCTGCCAGTCTGTTATTGATCCAGATAGTTGAACGGGACGAGACAGGCATCATTTTTCAGTGTTTGACATTCTGGGGACAGCTCAACCAGACAGAAGCTAAGTAGGTTGGAGTAATGTTAATCACTGCTTGTTCCTCCAGTCTATGGGCTTTGGTGAAGCCACCAGTCAGGGCGCAGCCCACACAACCACTCACACACCGGCTGTTTATCTTCTTTTTCCTCTTCCTTATCCATCTTTCTCTCCTTCTGTAACCTCCTCCTCTGTCTCTCTGTGACCTGTATGCTGATGTTCTGCTGCGCTGGACGCTATAAAACCCAGTCACGTCAACGCACCGAATGCTGAGATGTTATATGTGTGATCGATCATCTGCTCATCGGTCGCATTCACCACAGAAGCTGGAGCCAGCTGCCCTTGTGAGAGAGTCCTGAAACTGTATACAAACTTCAACGATCCTCTCAAGTGGTCTCAGTAAGAACAGGAGTGTGATAAACTGTCACTCATTAACAAAACACTGTCTGCGATGACGTTCATGTTCAAGGGCAGAGATGGTGTGCAGGGATATATGGAGTCTTGAAGCTCACTGCCCAAATTATTATCCCATTTACATTTTGGATTGCCATCAATCCAAAACAGAGACATCCCAACCAACCAACCAACCAACCAACCAACCAACCAACCAACCAATCAATCAATCAATCAATCAATCAATCAATCAATCAATCAATCAATCAATCAATCAATCAATCAATCAATCAATCAATCAATCAATCAATCAATCAATCAAACATCTGTACATCCTGCATCCTTTTGTCCTGTAATATGGTTATTGCTAATAACAAAAGTAAAACATAACACATACCTCAATGTTCCATATTGCTCCTTTACCATAAAACCAAACATACACAGCGATGATTAACCGCAAGGCACTCTGGGACTTTCATGCTCAAATGTCAGAGCATTTCATCTTGATGACGATGACTCACTTCCCATGCTCTTAGTCTGCATGAAAGAACAACAGTACCAATTAATGGACCAGACTCCTCTCATGCAACGGTAGGGAGACAACTAGTGTATCACACGTAGCAGTGGGGAGCAGGACAGAGGCCTTCTGTTAACACAGATCTTCATGATAGGAGTGTATACATTTAATGCTGCGTTTATCACCCCCAGAGAAACCCTCACCCCACCCCACCCTATTCATGTAGAGAAGTGGCTGCATGTGAAAACAGAGCAAGACTCAGCACTCATTGACATGCACTACTAGAGGCCTAATGGTCCCTGGGTAATGGCCTCTTTGGTCTTGAGGAAATCCTCCCTCATGCATACATCAAAGCTGGGATTGAGAAGGATCGAGAGTAGAGAGGCGCGGGAGGAAAGAGACATCAGTGCCACACGGGGAGAGGAGAGAGGAGATGAAGTTAACACAGTGAACAAAGCTCCTACAGGAGTGTATTATTGTTTGATATTCGTGGCCAGATCAGCACACCAGATTGTAGACTTGACATTTGCATTATGGTGCCACTATACTTATTCTGTCAGGTGAGCAGGGCATCAAACCTCAGCGTGTTTTTGGAATTGACAGAACACATTCCAAGCTGGTCAGTTTTGTGATCTTGCTTATTTGATCCTTAATTAATCAAGATTTTGCCATTCTTTAAAAATTATTTGTATGTCTTGTTGTAGGTGGCACTGTGGCGCAGTGGGTAGCGCTGTCGCCTCGCAACACAGCGGGTTTGGATTCGAGTCCCGCTCTTTTCAAGTCTCGCACAGAGCGGGACTCGAACCCCGTGTCTGTGTGGGTTCTCTCCGGGTTCTCCGGCTTCCTCCCACCTCCAACAGCATGAGCTTCAGGTTAATTGGCCGGTCCCAAATTGCCCGTAGGAGTGTGTGTGTGCGTGGTTGTCTGTCTTTATGTGTGGCTCCGCGGTGCACTGGTGTCGTGCCCGGAGTGCCCCCCGCCTCACACCCTATGCCAGCTGAGATAGGCTCCAGCTCCCCGTGACCCGCTACGGCAGATGGAGCGGCAGAAAATGAATGAATGGATGTCTCGTTGTCTCTGGACAACATCTAACAACACGTTTTTTAATAGAATAACGTCTATTTTTGTTATCCTTTTTGGATCAGCACCACAAACCAATTGTGTAGTCAATACGCACTAGTATCACATAATTTAGAAGAGTGCTTCATGTTCAATAATGCTATTTAGACATAAAATTATCTAAATAACTGATTGACAAAAGGTCAGTGTAAAGATTTGATGGCTCTGATCATCACCTCATCACTTAAATAAATCGAAATTACTGAAAAATAGAGGAGCAAGAAGATTTTCAGCCTTTTGTTTTGGCCTGTTGCTCAAATAAATTAAAAAAAAAGTAATTAAAACTAACCTCTGTTTTTGTTTAAGGTATTATATAACAATTTATACTGTGATGTCAGTCTGGCATTTTACTGATACTACCTCATCAACAGAAAAATCAGCAGGTGGAGAAAGGTTTTGAAAACAATAGTTATAAGTTATTTGTCCTTATCCACAATCCTACTCTCTCTCTTTCTCTCTCTCTCTGTTTGCTGACACACAGTTTACCAGAGTTGCCAGCAGGCTGCTATAAGGAGACCAGTAGTCGCCCCACAACACCCCCACCTCTCTTCACTGTCCATGAACCATCTGCTTAGTCTGCACATCGTTTATCTGTCAATGCAACCTAATTATAATTCACACTAAAGTGTTGTGACTGACGGCATTGGCAAGTTTTGTCTTGCTCCATATGGTTGGTACACAAGGGTCCCAGCAGCATGTGTGTAGGTATGTGCTAATGTGTAGATCTAACTGTATATGTGTGGTCTCCCTTCTGCATAATTGTAGCAGGGCTTACTCAGCCCCATCAGAGAAAGCTGTGACCTTTACTTGTCCTACAACTAGCAGCAGAGCATGTCAATTCTGCCCCTCGCTTTGATTTCCAACTCGTCACCCGGGTTCAGGCAGGGCTTCTTTTATCGAATGCTTTTGTTTCATAAATCATATGGAATAAAATGATCTGGAATGGATGCAGTTTTAATCGAGAGTAACCTCAAGCCTCACGGTGAAATGAAGTCCTTCAATGTTTTTGCAGCGCGTAAAATATTATGTGTCTCCATGCAGAGCATAATAAACAGACTCTTCCTTAGAGGCAGAAGCGACAGCTCTACGGTGCTTTGGCAACTTGATAAGGCGAACGGGTGGTCCTTTCTGAACGCGATCTAGTCTTTTTCTCTTGTCACTGTGGAGTGAGAAGTGCACAGTCGCTTGCCCGCCCTGCCGTCACATTAAAGCGCATCTTAATTGGCATTAAAACTGGTGATAAGAGCTTAATGAAGGACTTAATAGATAACACACATTCTGGAGCTTATTCTCCGCAGTCACACTCTGACAGACACACAAACACACACAGCTGTACTCAAACTGGCATATTTTACAACCACAGACGGTGAGTGAGGATTCATAGGAAAATAGATGGCCTGCAGCAAGAGGAAGACTAAGACAGAACGGCTCTAATACATCACATTACCTTGCATGACAACAGTTAATCTTTTCAGGCTGTGCAGCTGGAGCTGCTGTCTTGTATGGGATGGCGTACGCGGTCATCTCTCGAGCTGTTAAGTGCTTCTAATCTGATAGCCTTTACCATTAAAGGTGTAGAAAAGTCAAGTTCATTAAATGTATCTGTGGGAGGACAAGGGGTCATCCAGCTAACGGAAGGTCAGAGGTTCGATCCCCGACCCCACCCACATGTCAAAATATCTGCAAAGCAAGAGACCCCACCCACATGTCAAAATATCTGCAAAGCAAGAGACTGAACCCCACTTTGCTCTCTTTGTCCAAACTGTTAGTGTTTGAAATGCTCTCAATTATCAGGCGATAGTAAAATGACTATCTGTGGAATTTGACAACTGGTCTGACAAAACAAGCATTTTAATAACATCCTTCTAGGGTTTTGTGACAGTTTTGATCAACGTTGAGATGAACCATTCAGGGGAATCAGTGATGATAAGAATATGAGCTAAACCATAAAAAAAATCATCCCAGTTACTGGTTCAAGTCATGACCACAATTGATCTTTGTTAATGCAGTCAGTCTGTCTGATATCTTCAGTTTACCGTATTAGCAGAGAACCAAGTTACATGGTTTTTGACAACCAGATGAAAAAATGGTCTTGAAAACAAGAACAAAATTTAACAGCCAGAAAAACAGATATGACATTTTATTTTCTTACATTTTCAACTCAGACTGAGGCAGCCATGGCGCTGAATTGTTTTTTTTAACTGTCGTTTTAATCATTTTTTTTCGTCTCTTGATTTTGTTTTCCATGTGAAAAATATTGATTCACACATATTTCTCCGAACATTGTTGTCCTGTTAATGTGTTAATGTGATGCTACTTGGAACAAACTGATTACAGAGTACTTCGGAGCTCGTCTCTTTAGGTTCCCTGTAGATCACATGATGATAATGCTCCAAGGCTTTACTTGTACAATTAGTTTGTGTCCTGGCCTTCACAAAACAATTAGCAAAATTTTATAACCTTTTATTTCCTTTCAAACATTTCAGTCCTGTCCTAACCTTATTACATCAGCCGTTAAGAACACAGCTACTGGCACCACCTGTCCCAGAATTGTAAACTATCTGATAAAGTATAATAAAAAAAAAATTTTTTTAAATGTAGTTCAAAATTATGTTCAACATCTGTCACATTCCTTATGTGGTGTCAATCTGAGTCCATTTCAGCTCGAGATAAAACTATAAATTCAGAGGAATATAAATGTTAATGTTACACATGAGACATTTGTCTGTAGGAGAATTACAGACAAACATTTTGTGGCGTACGTTACATATTTAAGGGCAAAAATTATTGTTGGTGAACAGCTAGTAAATCAAATATTTAAATAAACATCTTAGTTTGAGGCCCCACAGATATGGAACATATAGTGAGTATCATATACTACATGTTAAAGTCTTTAAAGAACAATGTCAGCGTGTGCACACGGGGGAACTATCAAATGATTTTTTTAAAGAGTGCATTATTGAGCCATGCACCATGTAAAACTGACTATGCTCTAAAATAGGGCTACATCAGGGAATATTTTTTATTACTGAGATTTATTTGCTACCTCCGGAGACCAAATGGCATTTTTTGATTGCCTATTTTGTCTGACTAAATGTTCAAACCCCATCAAAATTAAATTATGATCAGCGAAAACTGAGAAAAGCATCAGATCCTCTCATGTGAGAGGCTTGAATCAGTGAAAGTCTGTCAGTGTTGCTTAATAAATGATGAATCAATTATTCTCCAAGCCTGTTTCAACTCTTCTAACATCACAACACTGCTGGAGCTCCATCTATATCTTACATAAGGAGAGAGTCCGTGAACAATAATTTATTGATGTATCCATTATTAATCGCTCATCCTCGTCCATTAAGCACAGACCAGTACCTGACTCATGCTTGAACAACTTCTACCATACCTTCTGTTCTAAATGTGAACACAGACACATATTGTCTCTGCCCTGCTCTCCAAGGTCCAAAGGATACGTACTGCTCACAGCACAATACACAAGACTGTAAACCATAAACATAGGTGAACATTTGAAATGAAGACCTGCACTATTCAGGCCTTCTTCTTAATGCATCTGATGAAGCCAGAAGTTTCTTTCTTTGTAGCATCCAATAGTTTGTTTACTAAAATTATTTTATCATTTGTGTAGAAGACAGAATTTACTATTGTTATCAGTATCTTCATTACATAACTTCCAGCAGGTAAAGACCAGTAGCATTATATCCATAGAGTCAAATTCAATTATTCATCTAATAATGAAAATTAGTCTTCAGACTTATATTTGTAGGAATTACTGCTTTTATTTTTCTACATTCTCCTCCTCTCTCTCCCTCTATGTGTGTGTGTGTGTGTGGGTGTGGGTGTGTTTGTCTGTAGGTGTCTGTAGGTGTGTGTGTGTGTGTGTGTGTGTGTGTGTGTGTGTGTGTGTATATGAGTGTGTGTGCATGTGTACGTGTGTGTACGCACGTGTGTGTGTGTGTGTGTGTGTGTGTGTGTGTGTGTGTGTGTGAGTGTGTGTGTGTGTGAGTGTGTGTGTGTGTGTGTGTGTGTGTGTGTGTGTGTGTGTGAGTGTGTGTGTGTGTGTGTGTGTGTGTGAGTGAGTGTGTATGTGCGTTCTTTTTCTCCTCCCTCCTGAGCCACTGGTTTGGGCTATTTCCCAGAAATGTGTTACACAGACAGAGGGAGGCAGATGCTTTCCTCTCCTCCCAGAGGAGACTGCGACACGTGGAGAGTGGCTCGGCCGGTCATATTAAACACACCATGTGCACCCTGCATGTGACTGTGAGAGTGTGGCCTATAAAACAAGCATGGAGTGAGACATCTAGTGGCAATTACCCAGTACCTCAGTAATGATAGAAATCCTCAATAACAGTGACTTATTGTGTTTCCAATAAGTTAAAACAAAATTTCATTTAATATGTGATCTTCCAGATACAATTTCTGCTGTGTGTGGGGGGGGGTGACATCATTTGTTCTCTAGCGTGCCTATTTGCTTGTGTGGGTGTATGTTTGCGTTTGTCAAATTGTGGATATTGCAGCAGCACGATACCATCTTTCCTGCTGTCATAACAATAGATTTTGCTGTTGATGGTGATGTATCATCTGTCAGACTATCAGTGCCAGGACATGGTCTACTGGTCCCATGAGGCTACAGACATGATTCACCGCAGTTTTATGGTGGGTGTCTTCTTTCACCTCTGGAGTCGCCACTGGACTGCTGGGCTGTCAGCTTTCACTGGCCTCCACCAAATGTTGTATTAACCTTGCACCACTAAGCACTGATTATTTGTACAGCAGATATTTAGGATGTATGAGCAGCCCGGCGAAGCTTATCACTATTAATCTACTGGCTCGGTAATCAAGACGTCTGCACAACAATAAAAAGGCCTCACTTATTAGTAGTAAATCACCAGGCTGTTACATTTTGGATCAATGTCTGGTAGTATGTCACGTCCATAACTGAGTCACAATAATAAAGACATGTAAAACGATATATTATCTAATGAGGCCAATGGCTCAAATTCATTCATTAATGCATCTCCTGTAACTTGAATAGTGAAATTGTAAACACTTAAGTAATTTAAGAGGGAAAAATTTCACACAAAAAAGTCTCTTTTGAAGATTTTTGAGAATTACAGTAGATGAAATGACCTCAAGTAATGTCACCTGAGTAAGGGTAAAGGAAGGCCACATGCCTGAAAATGAATTTGAAAATTTTAAGATGAAATGCAGCAGTTTTTAAAAAGAAGTGATCTACCATGAGGGTGACCCAGTAGGACGGCTGCCTCACATCAAGAGTGTCCTGGGTTCTGAGGTCCTGGGGCTTTTCTGTCTGGAGTTTTCACGCTTTCCTCATGTCCCCATGCAGGTTGGGAAATGGTGACTCTAAGGTAACCATAGGCGTGAATATGGATGTGATTGGTTGTCTTTTATGTGGCTCTTGGAAAAACTGATGATTTGTCCTGCTTCCTGCCCAAAGTCAGCTGAGATCGGCCCCACAGGATAAATGGCCATAGAAAATGAATGAATGAATTTATGATCTTACCAGACCTCTGGAGCTCAGCCCTTCTGTTTGCAGCTGCCGGCAGCATTTGCAGCTGCTGGTGGAACTAATGGAGTCTTATTGGGAGTTATGTAGACTCCAGGTTTAAGGAGATTTATCTGTTGGGGCTGTGTCATTTTTTTTTATCTCTCCATCATGATTCCAACTATTTTAATCCAGTTAATAAATGAAGTTAATTTGGTGCAATTCACATTGTTTGAATGCTGTTTTAAAAAGCAATTGTTCTTAAAATTTAATTTATTTTACTACCAATCCAGAAGATCAACAGTTTTACCTGTATACAAAAATGCTTGAGCATCAGGGTTCAATACAGATCAACTGGTTTTACGGCGCATGCTGCCTGTTAGAGCCTCTGCAAGAATCTCCAGCCTTTTTGTGACCAGTAAGCTGGGAGGCGCGTCCTGCCAGTGGCGCTCAGACAGGAGATTAAGACCTGAATAAAAAAACAGATTAATAGGATGTGTGTGTTTGTACATGTGTGTGTGTGTGTGTGTGTGTGTGTGTGTGTGTGTGTGTGTGTGTGTGTGTGTGTGTGTGCGTGTGCGTGTGTGTGTTCTTCACCTGCACAAATCATCTGAGTAAATGACACACCATATGCTCTTATTTTTTCTATCTGAAAAAAACAGAATCATTGAGTAAATACAGAAACAACATCTTTCACTTCATGAATTCACACACTATATTTGAAAATGTCACGTTAAAGCCCTGTAAGCAGCATAAGCCTCTACATTCTGATAGGCCGTGAGGCCTCAGATTGATCCAGACATTGTTTAAACAATGTGGAAGGGGATTTTTGAGGGCAATAATATGTCATTTCTCAGTGTGTATCTCCTGGGTGTCTCAATCCTCCTTCACACCTTTACACATTTGTATCACAAACCAGCCTCGGCAATCATCAGTGATCAGCAGATAACATTGAGGGCGGCTTGCTCTGCAGGACAGCGCAACACTCTCCACCATCATAAGTTGACGAAAGGTGTACCTTGAATTCAAGCTCCTCCTTGGATGTTGTGGTAATTTGTTTCCATTGAAGTCCATTGAACAAGAATAATGACTGAGGAAGAGAGCTTATCAAAAACTCTTCTATCTGGACCTCCTGAAGCACGTCCTGAACTAAAATGGAAACCTTAGCCTCAGAAAAATCCTCTGCTATGGATGTGACTGCAAATATAACGATGAATAATAATAATAATAAAACAAACTATTTAAAGGTTGTCTGTAAAAATAGAGATGTCATAATAACTGCACCAGAATGGTTGTGTTTTAGAGGGCATCACTTAGTTCATTGGTGTGTTAACATGATCTTTAAGTAAATATATAGTCTGATTAAATGTTTTGAGGTCAGAATGACGCAAACAATAATTAATTTAATTCCTGGGGTTACAAGCCTAGAGTAATAATTAATGATATGTTAATAATATGTTACCTGTTTGAGGTGTTCATCATAGACAGACAGACAGACAGACAGACAGACAGACAGACAGACAGACAGACAGACAGACAGACAGACAGACAGACAGACAGACAGACAGACAGACAGACAGACAGACAGACAGACAGACAGACAGACAGACAAACCATAGTATGGGCAAGGAAGGATGGATACACATGCTGCTGTAAAAAGAATATAGATAGTGGAACGTTTGGACATTTGGTAACACAAGAAAGAATTAAAAAAGAAACTTCCACTGCTGTTTTCACAATCTGAATAGTATTCATGACAAGTAAAAGTACCCCTTTAATATCCCTGAGTGGAGTAAAAATAGAGTTATGTGATTATGTGACAGTACTTTAAACATGTTAGGTCTTCCTTCAGTGTAGCAAAAAAAAAAAAAAAAACTGTGCTCAGCAGGTTCATCAACACTACATTTTTAATTCAAATAAACAGAACCTTAGAGCTTTGGTTAAGACTCATTAATTCACTCTGAAACGCTCTACATGACACCAGCGTAGACATTGTTGTCAGGCCTGGGGCAGCTCTTAAATGTGAGGCTTTCCTTCTGTGTTTCTGAGCTTACCTTTTGCTAAGTATGCCTTGTTTTATTCAGCGACTGTAGATCACTTTGAATAATGGCAATATCTATCCATCTGTCAAATCTGGCAGATGGATGAACAGGATCTGGGCAGCGACTGGTGCTGACTGAGTAGAAGATGAAGGGAAGAAAACTACAGCACTTATCAAAGGATGAGAAGTTTAAAATAAAACCAGTTTGCTTTGAAATTGAAATTTTTAGAGAATATGGGGAATGGATTTTAGGTCATGAAAGTGGAATACCGTAAAATGTCTGACCTGCCACTTACAGAAGCATGTCAATTCAAACTTGAAATATTACCTTAAAATATTGGAAATTTCTCTACATCTGTATAGAAATGTGTTTACAAACATATCCCTGCTGAGAAAATGAGCTCAAATGAAAAGGCACTGAAACATTTTCCATCTGCTTTGTCCTTGACGTGTCCCAGGAAGAGAGAGGAGATTTCCCCTATTTGTTATTGGAGAGACAGCGAGTGGCTGTGACTATAGCAGAATTTAAAACAGTAAATAGGGAGGTAATGGGCTTTGAGCCTACTGTCATCTTCAGTCTACCTCTGGCTATCACCCACAATATTAGCAGATTAATCTGAATGGCTTCCATCTGAGACAACGCACAACGGTTATTGATCAGACAACTGTGTGCTGAGAGGGGGTAGAAGAGCAGAGTTTATTAATTAGGGATCGACAGCCAATTCCCTCTTTTGATTCACAGACGGACAGCCCAGTAATCCTGATGAGCTGTGCCCTCTACGCATTTGTCAACGCCAACCTCCACAGTGGCTGGAAACACATAAACACTGCATCAGTACAAGATACAGAACACAAAGCAGAGTCAGACAGGTGACCCTGCTCTGTGCTCACACAGTGTTAGCCTGGGCACAATGAGAGATCAGCTGCTTATTCAGGTGTAAAATGACCATGATAACATACCCTCTTCTCAAATCTTTATTTTCATAGCCTTTGGTGCTGTGTGACCCGCTGAATGCTACGTGCTATTATTGTTTCTGCTTTAGTTTCATGATATCACTACAGTCAATCAACCTGTGAATAAGTTGCATGTGAGAATGTGTTTCTTCATGTAAGATTTTATATGATTGTATATGGATGTCTTAATTGTTATTCACTAGCAGCTCTGCTTCTCTTCCCTAAACGTGAAACTAATAGAAAACAGGGTCTTTCCATTGATTGGATGGCTAGAGAATAAAATTGGCTCTTAACTGTACTGCAGGTCTGAACAGCACCCTAATCCAGCCACCCTGGGTTGCCAGGCTCCATTGCACTCTCGTATGCCCTGATATGGATCTGATCCCTGAACAATTTCATGCCTGCTTTGCCCTCTTCTTCAGCAGCAAAGCATCAATTACCCCCATAAAGCAAATTCTGCCCCACTCAGAATCTTCACTGAAGCACGCCCCCTTACTCTAGGCTGCCATATCTCCATGACGACAAAATAGCCCAAACTCTGCTTAAACTTTGATCATATTGTGCAGCTCTCTAACACTTTTAATACAAATGTTGTTATAGGAATTCATAAAATGAAACATTGAAGATTTAGGAGGAGCCAAAAATCTCAAGAAACAGCTACTTTCCACTAATCTAACACAGAGATGCATGTCTAAAAAAATAATATTGTGGAAAGGAAAGATTCTTCTTTCACAAATATATGAAATTCTATTAAGTGCTTGTGTACCATAGAGTCGCAGCGAGAAGCCTCCTAGAGAGCAAGCATAAGCAACGGTGGTGGGGAAAAACTCCAGGCAGGATCCAGACTCTGGAGGGCGGTCATCCGCCTTGATCAGTTGGGTGGGAAAGGAAATATACTGGGGATAGAGACAGGGAAAGGAAAAGAGAGACAGACAGACAGAGAGTGGCAGGTTAGGCCAGATGCAATTTGCAGTCCAAATTGTGCTGTAGTTGCTGAAGTGGGGGGGGGGGGATTTCCAGACCTTTGGGTTTCATGTCTTCCATTCTTGTTCCCCACCTTTCGAGCAGAAGCATAAAGACGGCGACAGTGTCTTGCAAGCATTTGAAAAGTCTAATTTAATATTAGTAGGAAAAGTAAAGAAAGAGAAGTAACAGAAGCTGCAAAGTAATTAAAGTATCTCTCTTTAAGGGGAGACAGAGAAAATACCACCAGCAGTCCAGGCCAATAGCAGCTTATCTAGTAGGATCTGTGTTGTTTTTAATAGTAGGCTTTATCAAAGAGAGCTTTGAGTCTACTCTTAAATAAGCTAAGGGTGTCTGCCCCCCAGACAGGCCGGGAGATTGTTCCAGAATAACGGAGCCAGATAGCTAAAGCTTCTGCCTCCTGTTCTACTCTTAAAGACCTGTCGGGTTACCAGAAAGTTCGTAGTTCTACTGAGTAAACTACTAAACTCCAGTGTTGGAGTGACTGTCATTTTGCACCTCTTCTATTTTGATATGTTTTATGTGTGCATGTCAATGTTATCAGTGTCACACTAGCATGCACAAACCAAATAGGTTCCATATTACTGTATTTATCTTTTCTGTTGTCCCTATGCAATTCCCTTGTTCAGATCTCAACACTTCACCGGATTTTTTGTGCAATTTTTGGGGGAAGAAGACATTTAAAAGACATTCACAGATTTGTTTTCTGTAAAATGCACATTACTTATGAGGGAGGTTGGGCATCCAAAGAACACAATGCATTCTTATCAGAAAGCTGCAACACAGAGAAGCCTGACATTTTTGTGTGACACACAGAGCTCAGCAACAAAGAGAATGGTTAAGAAGCAGAGGGAAGAGGGGTTGAAATGTGAAATTAACTTCACAAATATTGTTCTTTTTAACAATGAAGGGCCAAAGCTTTCCATATGGATTTTTTTTTACAGGTCAGATGTGTTTAAATATGCTATAAGGCCTCATTTCAGATTGAACTTTTCTCACTATGTTTGAAAAGGTTGGAAGTACCACTGACAATAAATAACCAATACAAGAGCATTTGAATTAATTGTCCTGCCATTCTTGTAACAAGGTTATTAGTAATTCATTTCCTATTTGCTGTTATTGCAATGAAAAACAACACAACAATTTTTGCTGCATTTATTTCGGTGTTACTGATTGTTTTTTTATTTCGTTTTTTGGTCATTTACCTCGTCTTATATTCGGGCCAATACGGTAATTGGCATACACATACAAAAGGTACTTAATTTCAAGCCAATTACAGTATGTTGTGATTGGCTGGCACACATGAAAATGTGGCCTGCTTTCCATTCTGTTAAACCCATGTGGATTTCTGCATTAATAGATTTATCTCCGTGCACATGTGTGCCTGGATGTGTGCGTGTGTGTCTTACTGTGGATGTCTGTGTGTACAAAAATACCCTTTACCCTTGACTGCATCCACGTGGGGTCTTGACCGTTTTATCTGTTCTCAGTCAACCAGGCAGATAGCAAGTAGCAGGTGGACAACATATGCTGTGCAAAGTGAGGCTCTAAATACAAGTAAACATTGCAAACACAAGGCATTCCATCAATATAATTACTTTCGCACAACTGCACGTGGGGACGCACACACACACACACACACACACACACACACACACACACACACACACACACACACACACACACACACACAATGTGGATGTATAACAACAGGTCTTCAGAGGGCTCGTGGATCATGCTCTGTCTTGTAGTGTGAATAGATAAACAAAATGTTTTCTGCAACAGTCAGCTACGTTGTCCTGTGAGCTTCTACTCAGAATTTATCTGCAAAGAATCCTAAGAACTTATGCTGCAAAATGTCCTGAGATTTCTCAAGTTAATTAGAGCATCAAATTAAGTGCATGACAAGAGCCAAAAGAAGGCCAGAGGAGGGGTCTTTAATCCTGTTTTCTCCCTGGACTCTCCTTCATGGCAGCCAATGTCTACCAAGTATAAATACCAGCTCTGTGTGTATACGTACCTCTGTGTGTATGACATACGGATTTATGCAGCTCCACTCTCCTCACTTTGCTTGTATGCTATTGAAAAGAAAGTGAAGCATAATTTAATTAAACAATGTCCCAGTTTAAGAGGCAAATTGATTGCAATTCTAAATTAACCAACCCAGTTCACCCCTTTTACCAGTTGAAGGGATTATTAATATGAACACAATGAAGCATTGTGATTTTGTAAAGGTGGCTGAATTCAGAGTCTGTAGAAATAGCCAATGGATTTGTGTGCAGAGCTACATGTTGCCAAAGGGGGGAAAAAAAAAACATTTAGTCTGTTTTTATGAAAATGTAAAGACTGAAGTCAGTTTGAGAATTGTTTTATTGTTATCTGTCCTCTGCTCTTTGTATTTATTCTTTTAGGTTTTCTAAATGGAAATTGCTAATGCAAATAGGTATTTCCACAACCAGCTCATTGGCTTCACCCTGTATCTTTCCATATCTGTTACTGCTTCAAAAACTTGCCAGACACTTTGAAAATCTCCAATGCGCTGGGCCCATCAAGGCTTCACAGGTCAAATGTCGTCAACAGCTGATGCATTACCATGGGATGCCCTCACATCCAGGTTCATCATTCTCATCAGGACAAAGTTGATGATTCAGTAATTTAGTAATTATTCCAAATACTACAACAACTGAGGAGCTGTCTGAATGATGCAACATTCATACCTTACCACATCATATCCAAGTTGATGTACAGTAAGCTTGCTAAGGAAGTTAAAGTTATTTCTGGTTTGTGGTAGGGTCACGTATGGAGAACAAGCCCTACATGTTGTGAAGTCAGGAAAACAATCAGAAGAAACCACACCATCTTTGTTGCAGGCGAAGAGAAGGTCCTATTGCTGCCCAAAATGCTACCTTCATCACACCAGACAGCTTGCAGAGGAGAGTTCTCGTACAGGTAGATGAGGAAGGAAACCAAGACACACCTCTCATATGGTTCAGTTAGGATTGGTCATCAAATAAAATAAAATCCCTAATCTGTTCCTTACGTGGCAGAAAACAAGACAAAGAACACAATTTAGCAACTCTTAAATCAGGAATTTGTTCAGCCTACCGAGATGCACGCCTATTTGACTGATTGATCAGCCAAACTGGTCAATCTGACAAAAGTTGAAGTTGATGGCCAAGCCCAAGATGTATGAGTGGTCCTCAGGTGAGAGGCAGCTGCTATTCCCAAGAGACGCTGATAGATCTAGAAAATCCTTATATGGACTGTGATCAAGAGAATACTCTAGTAAAACTCTCAAAAACCTGGACTGAGGGGAAAAAGGCGTTATTCAAGAAGAAGCATTAAAAACATTCCGACTTTGCTTGCCGGGTGCATATTGGAGCTGATTTATTTAGTTTATTTTTCTTTCCGGACTGTTATTACAACAGACTTGAGCATCATCACATTTGACACATCAACAACAACAACAACAACCGAAAAAGAAAAAAAGGGCTGACGGTTAGAAGCCATTTGGCTTGTGAAATTCCCGTCCCCCTACTGATGGCCAGTTGGTTGAACCTATATGGATTCTTTTCTGCACCACTTTTCCCTATTTTCATTGTCTATTTCAATATGTGTTATTATTGAATTATTATTGAGTGTGTAATGTATTAAAGCAAATGTACAACACCTTTATGTGATGTTTTAATCCCCATTTTTTAATTTCATCTGCTTTTCATGTATTGATTTACATGAGACAACAAGAAACAAATGAAGAAATACATGGCCAAAAAGGCAAACAGAAGACAGCCAGCAAGTTAACACTTGTACTAACAATACAGACAAAAGTTTGAAAATACCATAGTTAATGTGCAGATTTTATTTCAGATAAATACTTATACTTTATTTCATTCATCTTTCATTATTTCCCTGGTATTTTTGTTAAATCCTTGAGCCTCAGACTGTTATTTTAATTATTTCTGTTGCTTTTCATATTTTTTTAACATTTAAACTTAAATGAATATTTATTCATCATTCTTATAAAATATCTATTAAATTGCATGTTTTCCAACTGGCAAATCTCACACATTTACACATCCATCTCACCTTCTGTGTACAGATTGAAGTACTTGTTAGAGAAGCTTCGCAATTAATTAGAGTTGGTTAATTGTAACTGTGCCAAATGAAGTTCTTTTCACTGCACTCAAGAGGAAATTATTTGTAATTTATGGTCCTGTATAATGAAGTATCTCTGATATTCATCTATCTAATGACATATTTATAATGCAGGGAAGACTGAGAGAGTGAGACATGGTACAGTCCTTTTATGTCCTGTGTGGATGAAACTCTTGCTCTCATCCTTAAGCAATGCGATTTCACTGCTTGGATTTTATCTAACCTATGTTCATGGGAACCTTTCTTCCTGCTTGAGCTGTGGCCAACCAAACACTCTTTGTCTTTCTGTAATCTCTATCTCTATCTTTTTTTTCTGTATAAACAAGGAGAGATGTGAAAGCAGAGACGGAGACGTGGTCCAGGGATATTGATCTTGATTCTGAAATGATATTGCCTTATTAGGATTCCAGTTTGCTCAGTAGAATGTTTAATATGACTCAAAGCACACAGAGAGATCTGTTTAAAGTTCCAGTGATAACAATCACTTAAATTTATCAAATGAGCAACATCTTCACAGGAATCAACCGCTTATATACTGTATTTCTATTACATGGCTGAATAGTTAGCCACTTAAGTGACTTAGATATGAAAACACAAATACATAAAACAGCAATATCATTAAATAAAAGATAAAGAAAGACAAAGTAAAAGCAAGAAGAAGTAACAATCAAGTCAGTAGATAAAAATAGTGCACACACATGTGCCATTGGATGGGAGCTTCAGATGACCCTAAGCAACCTCAAGTGGTTTTTTTAGCCCCTGGAATTTAAGATATTGACAATTTCAGAGAGTGAGAGTCGATCATGCACTTACCTCCAGATTCCAAACTGAGAAGGTGGTCAAAGGTGGTTTCATATTGTAACATCAGATCCCACAGCTGTAGTAACAGTTCAACGAATGCTATGGGAGTAAACCGTCAGAAATTTCATGAACAACAAACATGACGACTGCATAGCCTCTTCTATTCGTTCAGTACTACAGTATGGTTTCTTGCCTAGGAAGAGTACCATAGATTCATTATTTGCCTCGAGCATGCTGATGGAGAAGTACAGGGAAGGTCAGAAGGAACTACATTGTGTCTTTGTAGATCTAGAGAAAGTCTATAACAGGGAATCCAGAGAGAAACTCTTGCACTGCATGACCACATCTATAGTGGGAGAGAAGTACGTTAGAATAGATGGATGGACAGATGGATACTTTAATAATCCCAAAAAGAAATGATTTACCATCTGCTCTTATACAATCATATATTACACAAGATTACACGTAACACAAGAATAGTACAGGAAATGTACGAAGGCAGCAGAGCAGTGGTGAGGTGTGCTGCATTTGTTACAGAGGAGTTCTATGTAGAGTTGGGACTGAGCAGGTATCAGCTCTGAGCCCCTTCCTGTTTGCAGTGGTGATGGATAGGCTCACAGATGAACTTAGACTGGAATCCTTATGGACCACAATGTTTGCAGATGACATTGTGATATGCAGTTAAAACAGGGAGTAGGTGGAGAAACATTTAGAAATATGGTGGCATGCGTTGAAGTGGAGAGGAATGAAAATTAGCCAAATCATTTGAGAGCGACTGTCAATGTGGTAAGGAGGTGAAAAAACAGATCCAAGCAAGCTGGGACTGGTGGAGGAAAGTGTCAAGTGTCTTATGTGACAGAAAAATCTCTGCTGGACTGATGGGCAATGTTTATAAAACAGCAGTAAGGCCAGCCATGATAGACTGATTAGAGACAGCACTGCTGAAAAGAAGACAGGAAGTCGAGCTGGAGGTGGAGGAAATGAAGATGTTTAGGTTCTCTCTAGGAGTGACCAGGTTGGATAAGATCAGAAATGAGTTTATCAGAGGAACAGCCAAAGTGAGATGTTTTGGAGACAAAGTTAGAGAGAGAAAAATTCCAATAGTTTGGACACATTCAGAGGAGAAATGGTGAGTGTATTTGTACAAGGGTGATGAGGATAGAGCTACCAGGCCAGAGGATAAGCGGAAGACCAAAGAGAAGGTGGATGGATGTAGAAAGGAAGACATGACAGCAGTTGGTGTTAGAGAGGAGGATGGAGAAGACAGGCTGACATGGGAAAGAATGACACTCTGGGGCGACCCCTAACGGAACAAGCTGAAAGGTGAAGAAGATGTTACTCCTCTTCACAACACAGACACAGGTTGGTTTAGCGTCAGCAGGCGTTAATTGTTTTAATGGGGACATCCTGTATGCATTCACACCTCAGTAACAACATGAGAACTGTTTGTGAAGGAAAACAGTACAAATGAATCAAAATACAGTACATAAAAACAAATAAGAATACAAAGTGAATATTTATAGTGAGATCATCAAGCAAGGAACATCCTACAAGTTAATTACCTGCTTGTTTGGTTGTCATGAAACATTAAGTTTCATTTGTTTCTTAGCTTCAGAAGTTGACATTTATATTGAATATTATAGAGACATAATTTCCCCATGCCTTATCAAGTTAAGTGACTAAAACAGCATTAAGACACCCCCTTCACTAGGAGATGCATGTATTCTTTATTGCACTTTGTGTAAAGTAAATAATTACTGTACATCAAGTCAGATTTGAAATTCTAACATTGTATAAACTTATTCATTGGTTGCAAGAAATCAAGTTTCCCACTTGCCAACACTGTAAACTATATAGAACTGGAACCAAGAAGCAGAAGTAGAACCGGAATAGAGTTTTCTAAATCCTGCCCAACAAACCAGTACCCCATTAAGTGTATGCAGTGCGCCCTCGTTCTTTGCAGTTAATAAGTTCCAGGAACCTCACGCAATTAAGAAATCCGCGATCGAGATCGAGATCTATTTATCTTATTATATATGGTAATTTAAACATTTATGACCCTCCCCATACTGATATTAAACCACCTTCTACTTGTATTACCTTTTCCCACACTCTTATTGACTGTGTAAAGCACTATTGTGTCTCACTAAAGTCCGAGACTGACTGAACGGAGCCCACTTCCGGATGCCGTCAGCCAAAAGAATGCGTGTACCACGATGAGGTAGAGTCGCAAGTGTTAATGTGCGAATGCATGAGAGCGCACTGTATATAAAAATTTTATGTCTAACAAAATTATCCATGTAACTTAGCAAATGGGCTTGGAAACACCAGTATACATAGACTATGTCATGGCATGGATAAAAAGTGTCTTCACTGGGGAAACAGTAGTTACATCATAAATTATAGTGTACCCTGCCTCGCTCCCCCAGTCAGATGGGATAGGCTCCAGCACCCTGTGACCCGCCGAAGTGGCTGAAGCAGGTATTTGACGATGAATGAATGAACCAAATTGCCAAAACAACATGCATTTTCATTTCTTTTGTGAATGTGCTAGAAGGGTTTATTTCAATGGTTCAGTGTGATGAGGGATAAAAATTACAATTTAGAATAAAATACAAAAAAAACAACAAAAATCAATGTTGATGAGTATTAATGGAAATGTGTGACAATATTTTCTAATTGCACTATAGGTGGACTTTATTTTATCAGTCACAGAGGTGGCTATTGTCTACTTACTGTATGTATCTTTTTATTGTAATTCACAACAACCCTGCAGTAAAGTATACTTATGAACCTATTTTATTCCGTTTTTATTTTAAATTAACATAGATCCATTAAATTCATTATATCGTTTAGCACAGAGGTCATGGTTAATGTTACTGTTCTAATTTTCTGTCCCACTCATGCATGTTAATGGGAAGGACTAAAAATTAGAAACACCTTCATTATAATATAGTCCACTATAACACCACCTCTAAACATTTGACCTCCATAATTACATATTTAATTAACACTTTTCTGTCATCAAAAACTGAGCATCAAGGTAGATGTTATGTGTGCTTTTGGATTGCATTAGTTTGTACAGCATGATTCATAAAGCTCCACTCAGCGCATGTATATCAAATACATCTGTGCTCTGACATTTACTGTATGTGTGCATATACTGTATATGACCTGACATTAAACATAGCTGATGAAGCATGAGTGAAATGTGATATAAATTGACTGATAGGATTTCCTATGTAGTATTGGGTTGATTAACTTAAAATAAAACATCAAATGACGTGAAGTAAAGATGACAATATAGATCAATACTCAATATGTAATACTCAAGTTATGTTCTGGTGCTCCCTTTCTACCAGGGCTGCTCAAAAGAAGCGAGCTCACAAGGGCCAGGCAAATATATGAAGACCACACCCCCTCACACACACACACACGCACACACACACACACACACACACACACACACACACACACACACACACACACACACACACACACACACACACACACACACACACACACACACACAAACACAGACCAACCCCAGCCCTGCCCCTTCTCATACTGTAAATGAGCAGAGCTGCTAGAGATCAGCTCATCCTGGACAAATAGGTTGTGTCAGCTCACAAAGAGTATCATCATCACGCCACTTAGTTTAAACTGGCAGTCCTCTGGGAGGAGCAACCTAATGCATTGCAATCCACTGACATACATGCGGCACACATATATGCATAGATGTGCACACACTCTCAAACAAACATCTCCTCCATCTCACATTGGAAAAATGGAGGTTGTTGATGAATATAAATCCAAGAAAAAATTAAGCTCGATCCCATGCTGGCAAGTAAGCTTCGCCAGTGCAGCTTTTTCCTCCACGGTTGCCCATCTCCTAATCACAAGCGACCGAATGCAACTGCGATGTAACCATCGCTAACTGAAAGTGAAGACGCACGGAAAAGACGCCCCACTCTCGTCTATTTCTCTCACAAACTCCTAAAACATAACCGTGGTTAAATTATGGTACACAAAAGCATGTACAAAAAATGTTTTTATTTTATTTAATAGATGCGTAGAGACACACTCCGTCCTCTCTTACAGAGAAATGGAGAGAGAAAGAATGTCATACAAACACAACATTATATGAGGGACACAGTTTAAAAAACAAAACTGCCACAAATGTTCCTTCATAACCTGAATCTCTCTTTATCTCCACAGTGCTGTGATGCAGCACAGGGCCCTGGTGACCATGTGAGTTTAATGGCATACTGATGAGGTCAAAGAGAGAGGGGAGTCAGGTTAATTGGCAGCTGCTCAGCAAATCTCAGGTTGAATGATGATTACAAATCCTCCAAATGTTAACAGGGGGTGCAAAACAGGATAAATATAGCTTCCAGTTCAGCTGATTGGGAATGTGGAGCAGTGTGATGACAGAAAGTCTTCCCAGGGGATGATATCTCTCAGAATTAGGTTATGATACCATACTGAATAGAAAAAAGGGGTAATTATTGCATCTCCTCCCATTCAAAAACTCACTGAGTGGATCATAAGATGCTCTGTGGACTCTGAATTTTGTCACCAGGATCAGACAAAGGATGAAAGTCACTTTTATTCACAGACAGTGATGTAACCAAGTTTTTTTTTCTTTTGTGTGTTTTGATACCTATTCTCACAGTGAGAATAACTAAAATGAAACTCTTTTGTATGTTTCTATTTTATGATCCTTTAAAATTTGTCGGATTCCGTGTTTGTTGCTCTAATAGATCACGTAAATATGAAAATAAAGTTACATACTTTAGTTTTGTAAAATCTTAGCTGAACAAAAAATTATGGGTAATGAGGCTGATACAAGTACTGTCAACAAAATAGATACGGAGCTGACTATGTGACAATCAGAAAATAAACATTGTTGTCTGCATGGTGGATGAAATATATATGAATAACATCATATAGACTGTCTTTAATTTCCTCAAACATACTCTCTTACAAATATATTGTCACTTATTGGCTGAGCTGATACTAGATAACTGTGACAAATACTGTTTGTTTCTATAAAAAAATGTATACATATAATAAGCAAACTAAAGTTGTGTGTTTCCTTCAGTTTCATTCATTCAGAACAAGTATATTGTGAATACTCCATTTATATATATATACACACGCAGACACATTTAATGCACACATTTAAAATGTGTGGCATGGACAGAAGACTTTAAGAGTGCTCTCCAACAGATTCCAAAGATTCTTTCAGCTTTTTCTATGCTTTCCAGGCCACTCCACACAACAGATGTACAATTTATGACACCCAGCTCTTTCACCAACTCATTTCCTTGGTGAGCATTAACGATTATCATCTGTAATTTCCTTTAAAGTCAGTGAGTTGCCCCCAGTAAAGTCTACATAACCCCTTAAGTATATGGATTTCCCTGGTACCCATGACAACCCATTATTTAATTGAAGTGGTATATTTATATATTTATATATATATATATATATATATATATATATATATATATATATATATATATATATATATATATATATATATATATATATATATATATATATATATAATGACAGAGTGACACAATAATGATAGAGTCATACCGGCTCGGACGTCGCCCGGGTTAACAAGGTCCGCGTCAGATGCTAGGGAACCAGGGCAATCTGGTCAGACCCACCAAGAGCTGAGGTGGAGAAATACTGGAAGGGCATATGGGAAAGAAGAGCATCACACAACACCGATGCTCAGTGGCTAGTGGACCTAAGGACTGACCACAGCTGCCTCCCAGAACAAGAACCAGTAACCATCTCAATGGCAGACATCCAAGAAAGAGTGTCAAAGATGAAGAGTTGGTCAGCACCGGGCCCCGATATGATCCATACATACTGGCTAAAGAAGCTGACAGCACTCCACGAGCGTCTAGCAGCACAGATGAACCAGCTGCTAAGGGATGGGACGCACCCAGAATGGTTGACTGAAGGCAGGACAGTCCTGATCATGAAAGACCCACAGAAGGAATCTACCCCATCCAACTACCGGCCAATAACCTGTCTCAGTACAACATGGAAGCTCCTGTCAGGCATCATGGCAGCTAAGATGAGTAGGCACATGGATCAATATATGAGTGGGGCACAGAAAGGAGTTGGTAATAACACCAGGGGAGCCAAGCACCAGCTACTGGTGGACAGAGCAGTACACAGAGACTGTAAGAATAGGCAGACCAACTTGTGCACCGCCTGGATTGACTACCAGAAAGCCTACGACTCAATGCCACACACGTGGATACTGGAATGTCTGGAACTGTATAAGATCAACAGGACACTAAGAGCCTTCATCAAGAACTCAATAGGGAAGTGGAAGACAACCCTGGAGACTAACTCCAAGCCAATTGCCCAAGTTAACATCAAGTGCGGCATATACCAAGGGGATGCACTATCACCACTGCTGTTCTGCATAGGCCTGAACCCCCTCAGTCACATCATCACAAAGAGTGGCTACGGATACCAATTCCGAAGCGGGACAACAATCAGCTATCTCCTCTACATGGATGACATCAAGCTGTATGCCAGGAATGAGAAATTGACTCACTGATCCACACCACCAGGATCTACAGCGACGACATAGGGATGTCATTCGGATTAGACAAATGTGGCCGGATGGTATCAAGAAGAGGCAAGATGATCAGAACTGAAGGGGTCAACCGACCAGGGGGCAGGATAGAAGACATCAAGGACACCTACAAATACCTTGGAATCCCACAGGCTAATGGCAACCATGAGGAGGCCGCAAGGAAGTCATCCACAGCCAAATACCTCCAGAGAGTAAGGCAAGTCCTGAGAAGTCAGCTGAATGGCAAGAACAAGGTCCGAGCCATCAACATGTATGCACTGCCGGTCATCAGATACCCCGCTGGGATCATAAGCTGGCCAAAGGAGGAGATAGAAGCCACAGATATCAAGACTAGAAAGCTCCTCACCATGCATGGAGGGTTTCACCCCAAGTCCAGCACCCTGAGGCTGTACACTAAGCGGAAAGAGGGAGGCCGAGGACTAGTGAGCATCAGGGCCACTGTCCAGGATGAGACATCAAAAATCCAAGAGTACATCAGGAAGATGGCCCCAACAGATGAACTGCTCAGTGAATGCCTTAGACAGCAGAAACCTGAGGAGGAAGAGGAGGAGGAGGAGACAACATGGAGGGACAAGCCCCTACACGGCATGTACCACCGTCAGATAGAGGAAGTGGCTGATATCAAGAAGACCTACCAATGGCTGAATAAAGCAGGACTGACAGACAGCACAGAGGCACTGATCATGGCAGCACAAGAACAGGCCCTAAGTACAAGGGCAATAGAGGCCAATATCTACCACAGTAGATCTGACCCAAGGTGCAGGCTATGTAAAGAAGCCCCAGAGTCAGTCCAGCATGTGGTAGCAGGGTGTAAGATGCTCGCCCTCAGAGCCCTCAGACTCCCAGGCCTCTGGTAGAGGACCCGAGCTTGAGGATGACACACAGATACCACCCTGAAAGGGTGAGAGGGACATTTATATATATATATATATATATATATATATATATATATGTGTGTGTGTGTGTGTGTGTGTGTGTGTGTGTGTGTGTGTGTGTGTGTGTGTGTGTGTGTGTGTGTGTGTGTGTGTGTGTGTGTGTGTGTGTGTGTGTGTGTGTGTGTATATATATATATATATATATATATATATATATATATATATATAGTCCTTATGTGATGGAGGGAATGGATTCTTATATACGTGATATAGCCACCAAATCTTTACTTTAGCCGAAATCCTTAGTGCACTGAATTTAACACCATGAATCATAAATTGTTAATATTTTCAATGATCAGAATCATATTTTAATAATCAATTGCCTCCAATAGGTCCAAGTTTGTAATAGCAGGAATACACAGATCAGTGATCGGAGTCCATATTTAATATGTTTTCTGTCGCCTTTGTGTTGCCTTTCAAATTGCATTGCAACAAGTGTTTCCTAGTGAACTCTTTGCATTGTGTTAATGTTTTTTTCCTCAGTGTATTAGCTCAGTAATTCTTAAGACCACTTTCAGGAAATTTAAAAGTTCCTATTCTGTAGTTGTAAATTTCAAAGGACAAGAGGAGCCCAATGGAACCAGAAACCATTAATGTTTGACAGACTTGATGGAAGTCGCAATTTATTTAGACATTGAATATGTAAACTGTAATGTTACCTTTTCTTGCTGTGTAATCATTATTTCATTAGCATGTACTAAATCAAAAAAGTAATTCTGATGAATATCTGTGCTGTATCTTATACTGATTTTTTAATTTGACTTTTTAGTGACAGTAATTTAATTTCCCATCCTCATGCTCATATATCCATCCTATTGTTTACTGCTGTTTTTATTTATTGTAGGTAATTTGCGATCATTATTTGAGTCTTATCTATATTCTTGATTATTGCAGTGAGGTAATGGAAGTGAAGAAAACCCTTTTTCATCATGAAAGATTTGTTAGTGATCTTAAAAAAACAAACAATAAAAACCAACAACTCTGATTGGTATAAAGGCAAATTAACCTCAGGATAAATAGTGAATTAATAAATTAATGATGAATATTTACAGCCAGATTCTCACAGCTGAATTAGCTTCATTGCATGTATCAGGATGGCTTTCTAAAGCTAAAGCTGGTTTGAACTGTCTATGCAAACTTCCTGGACCGGAGAGTCGCCAAAACTTATTATTGCTGAATGTTTTCTAACTTACTGTCTATTGACGCTTATGGCAAATGGATCCTGTTGAACTTAGGATCCATTTGCCAGCTCATCCATGTATGCATTACCCACATATATTTAATCACGTACAACAGGTGTGTTATCACTTATCTTTTACAGCAGCTAGCAGACTTCATGGTGCCTGTGGGTAAATGTATTACATGATCACATTAAATGATATCCTACAATCAACATTTTCATGACACGGAAGGAGCAGGCTGATTGATACAGAAACTATGTTGAGTAAAATGCATTTTTAAGCAGGATAACCTAAAAAAAGAAAAGTGAAAAGACATTTGTTCAAAAACCGTTAGACAGCTATGACAGCATTCAAATATATTTAAATGAACATTGTAAAACGTATTTTGTCAATTCAATTTTTTAAAAGAAATTATTTTTTAAATTAAACATATTTATTTATTCATTCATTCATTCATTCATTCATTCATTCATCCATCCATCCATCCATCCATCCATCCATCCATTCATTCATTCATTCATTCATTTATTTAGTTAGTTAATTAATTTTTTTTTTCAGACATGTTAATACAGCAGACTTCACACCTTCATCACATTTACAAAATCAACAACAACGTCCGAAAAAAAGGGCAGACGGATAGAAGCCGATAGGCTTGTGAAATTCCCGTCCCCCAGAATCAACAAACATCTCTCTCATGAGAATATGTAATCAACAAACTCAGACATTAAAAGTTTTCAACCAGCTCATACATTGAATTTTGACAGACGTTCATACCCTTATCCACTTCCAGATATTAGCCTTTTACCCTACAGTATAACCATGTTTACATTCTTCCTAGGAATAACAAGGTTTTTTAACATCATAAATAGTCAAAACAAGAAGTTGACCTTGCCAGTCTTCTCAACAAGAATATAATGATCATCTTCACCTCTTTCAGCAGACAGAATTAACCAGTTTGTTGCCGACACTTTAACAGTTTTACATGGTATTATATTGTCAAAAGATATCAATACGCTCTTTAAAGTCTCAAAGTTAATGTTATCCCATGTTATGACAAATATATGTTTTGTTTTGTTTTGTTTTGTTCATTAGTCTATGTTTCTGACATCGATGATGTTAATTTTTTTCAACTGTTCCATGTAATACTTGACGTGTCAAAAATTGTAGAGCTCCCAATATTGAAGTGACTCTGTTGTGCTGATCTTTGGTGTTGTAAAAATTCTTGTCCGTCTTTATTGCTCATATTTCACCAACTCCTCTGCACTCCTGATCACCATTGTTTTCATCTGGTCCGAAGAAAGCCCCTTTGTTTTAATGAAGGTCCTGCAGTTGTTCATCCAGGTGTTGTCGATCAGCCCATTCTTATTTAGTTGTCGAGCTTTTTTAGCGATATCAGCATTCTTTTTAGTGAGATTCTCATTAATGTAGACATTTTTTCCTTTCAGTTTGAAGTCTTGTTTCAGAAGAGTAATTTTGTGTTTACGATTGTTGAATTTTATCAGCACTGCAGGTGATCTCCTACCTCCAGACGGTAATGGGTAACATGTCTCAATCTGGTCCAGATCTAAAGTTATCTTCAGGTCCCTCAGTTGAGAACTCACTTGTTGCTCCAGAGATTTGATGTCAGCGCTGGCCACAGCAATTCTGTAATTCCTCGGCTCAATTTTGATTCCAGTGATGATCACGTCATTTATTCGAATGCTTTGTTCCAAATCATCTATTCTGTTTAACTGTTGGCATGACACAGTACTGATGGTCGTATCCACCCTTTCTTCTCCAGACATTTCTTCTCCAGAATTCTCAATTACCAGGATTCATCACAGAAAATTACTTTCCTCAGTCCTCATTCACCCAATCCTTGTTTAGCTTGCCAAATGTCATTCTAACTGATGTATTTTGCGGAGAAAAGTGGCTTTTTTACTGCCCTTTTTGACACTGAGCCACCCTTTATGTGTCTTCACCTGAATGTTTAAGCGGTTCATTTAGGCAAATTCATACTTGCAGCAAAATCCATGTTTGTGAAGCTCTTCTTGTGCAAGGCGACAATCACACTGTAAGTTTTCTTGCAGGTAATCATGGTTAACAGAGGAATAAAAATGATTTCAAGCACAACTCAAACAACATGACGAACAACAACAGTGATCTCCGGCCTGACTCTTATCAAAAGTCTCACCTGTGTTACCAAAAGAATCATTGACAGTATGTCGGCTGGTCTGTTGATGGCAGGACTGAAATGCAGTTTTGTTTTTCTTATGGCAAAGTAGGACTTTGTAATTGACTGGAATTCACTTGATTGCTCTTCATAAAATTTATGAGTGTATGCAAGCTGCCTTCATTAATCTGAATCTAGCACATATTGTGAAAATCTATATCTATATTGTTCTCTAAGCCTGCAACCACATTTGTGTTGCCCAGACAACACATGAGGGAGTCATAGCAATGTATGGCCACTTATTAGGAATAAACGAATAAATTCTGCTACAAAAAAGAAGGAACCCAAGTGCACAGCCATACTATTCCCTCACTGAGACCAAGGTGCAAATAGAAAATTACAATTAATAAAATAATAATACAACTAAAATTAGGAGTTGCTCTCTTTTGTTCAGCTCAATTCACTGTGTACTGTTGTGTACATATGAACGCATGCCTCCTGTTCTCCTATTCAAAGCCTCTCATGTCTTCACATTGTCTCAAAAACAACAGGAAAAAGTGCTTCCTATCACAGACCGTATATCTGAGAGGTGTTTGTGTAATGCTTTTTTCCAGTTAGGACCTCTAGGTCACATTGTCTCCAGCAAAACAAAAAGAAAACAGAACCAGTGAGACAAAGCAAACACAAAAATAAATACTAGGTTATTGGCCTTACCATGCTTATCCTGTTGGCTTTTCTGTTCACTGTATGCCAGGTGCATTGTGTTACTGAAGCACAGATGTAACTGACGGCAGGAATGCACAAAACAGATTTTAGAAAGGCAACCATTATATCACTGTTTAATGTTTGTTGTCTTGTTGTCTTGCTAGAAACTGTATCAATTCAGTGTTCAGCAGCTTGAAGTTTTTTTTCTCGATGACTGCGCATCCCACACAAAAAACTACCACATACTCCTACACATACACGCACACATATTCCTACACACACACATGCACGCACGCACGCACGCACACACACACACACACACACTTATGAAATTAACATTTTTTAGAACACTTTCCACGTCTCTCCACCCACATTCACTTCCACACAGAGATAGCGGCGCATATATAATTGCAGTGTGCACCTTAGAGGAAATAATTACCTCCATAAAAAGAACAATTACTAACCTGGCAGAGAGTTTGCAGTGGATTTTAATGTTTCTGCCAGTGACGGCTGCTCACATACCGCTCTTTGTTTGTTTGACTAATGGTTTCATTTGAAGGGTAAATAAGCCACATTTAACAATACTAAATGCTGCCTGATTTTTACACACTTTTAGAGCTAAAACACAGCTTGCAGGCTGTGTGACAATCAGGCAGAGCAGGGAATGGAGAGCAGAGAAACAGGGCTGAAGGTTGTTTATTGTAACAAAAATCAAAGAGCTTTTTAAGAAGTCTTTCTATTCAATACTTAATATCCAGTTTAGATGAGCTTGTGCGTCATTTTGATGTCTATAATCTGTTATGCATGAATGCTTTCCAAACTCGTTGTCAGAGTGGGATGCTTATTCATTTCCTGCTTATATATCATTATGAGAGGATCACTAAAATGATAAGAAGACCGGACTGTGCAAGTATTTCTGTTAATTGCATTACAATCATTTAGCTCCGTGTGCAGAAAATGAAATATATGCATTAAGCCTGACGGTCGTGTATGCGCATCAATAGCAGAAAGAAACGGAGAATATAACTGCAGCAATTTTTTTTACTACTCCTGGCAAATCACGTCGTTAGAGAATTAATCACAATCTGTTCGCTTCCTGCTTCAGGGAATGTGTCCATCTATCAAACCCTTTGCTCATTCTGACAAGACCACAATATTGTCTAGTCATCCCACAACCGTTGTCTCTGGGCTTCAATGGTCTGATTGATTTTACAAGATAGCTATTGGGGATTAGCAATTGGCATCATATCTTCTGTGAAATTGCACAGTATTGACTACTGCTAACCTGTAATCAAAGAAAGTATTGTAGAAATGAGTAATAGTTCCTGACTCATCAGTAGTAACTTGTTCAAAATCAGTTATTAAGACAGTCTACCCTGAACTGAAGGACAGAACTAGACTAAAAGTTATTATTTTATAAACAAAACTACTTATAGATTGAATTCTTCTTAAGGACAGTTTGGATTTAAAAAATTCATCAGTCACTGGGGAAATAAGTAGATTCTTTCTATTTGATGACAGACTGTTGAGTGTTTGATGAGCTCTGAAACAGTCACTGAGGGTAAAATAAATACATAAATAAATAGAAAAATATGTGTATTTTTGCACTCTTCCAATGTAAATTACTGTCAGAATATCATGTATTTATATCACCTACCTAATGTGACATCAAACTACCCTCCTCCCGTTATTACCTGATTGTTTTTACACAGTTATTCACTGCATCAGTCAGACTTATCTGCCTATGTCTTCAGCTAACAGCTATATTAATCAAGAGTCACATTACTTGTTTGTGTAAACAAACTAGCCTACCGAAGCAATTCTGATTCTAAAATTGTTTTAAAAGTGTTTACAAAGCATATTTATAACAATTTTTGATTTTCTGGCAGACAGAACAGGAATTACTCATGCTTTATTAATGAAAAAAAATGCAAAATCCACATTTCAGAACATTATTCACCATATACATGTATATACCCGCCAGATTAAAACAGGATCTAATGTCATTAAATACACAGCAAATGGTCACCATTGGAGGGTTTTGTTTGGAGGGCCATCAACAAAGAATATGTTTTTTTAAAATACGGAACAAGGATACTTCTGGGGATAATGCCAATCTTTGTTTGCTGCTCTTATACTTACAGATATATTAGAACGGGTTCAGCATCAGTAATGTTGTCACACCAGTCCAGCTCAAGCTATTTTGAGATAATCATAAGTACTGGGTGATGGAAGGAAGTATGTCCGCATGGATGTCCATTAGTGTGGACTTAAAATCACTTTTCATTTCGGTGAATAGGTTGGTCTCCATTGATTGGCTGGAAAAAAACTTTCAACCTTGTGTGCATATTAGCATGCTTGTGTCTAAGTGCAACCTCACAGAGCTGCCAGTATGACTCTTGATTATTAATGGACTGATAGAGTGAGCAGTAAAACAAGACTGCTGTTGGAAAGAGTCACATCTTCCTTCCCAACATGTGTGAAATATGGTTTTAATTATTTTACGTGTTTATTCTCTCTGGTGTAATACAGTAGTGTCAGCATGTGTATATTAGCAAATGAGTATGGGAAGGAGGCCAGGCTTTAAATACTACAAGAACACATCCATGATCACATTCCCATGATTCAGCACGCTAACAGATTGTTTACTGGGTTAGGGAGCAATGAGCATCACTCCTACTAGTGGTTTAAGTAACACAATCTGGTGTCTAATTTCAAACAGCTGTCTGCTATACCAGAGGACAGCAGAAGGGGCGGGGGGCCAGAAACACCTTGAAGATTCACGGCCTGTAAAACCAAGATGTAAAAACTGGCATTAAGAGGTTTCAACACATTCATCCAGATTAAAGACGATTGCATGGCAACCTGCTTTTCCATGAGGCTGCCAGCTGTATCACAGTCAATCATATGGTGGAATGAAGTAGAGTTGAGTTTTAATATGCATGAGGAGGAATTTGTTTGATTGTTTGTTTGTTTGTTTGTTTGTTTTACTGGAAATTAAATTAAACAGATACCTGCTTTTTATTCAGTCATGGGATGATTTCATTTGAATATGCTCTTGTTTGGGGTTCATGTCATATTAACGTATACATTCACCTAATTTTATATCAATGCCCTAAATTTATATTTTTCACAAATGAGAATCTGGATTTAATTTAGTTTCAATTTATGTCCTTAATCCTGTTCACTAATGTTGAGTGTTTTCAGAATGTCAACGTTCATGCATCCCATTCTACAGCATGCGTACACCCCCCAGTCTGTTCCTTCCCTAACTAGGTTTGCAGGGGTAAATTGAGTGTGAGACTGCATATAATTCACTCTCAGAACAGCCCCATTTCCCTCTACCCGCCTGCTTGGTCACACTGATTCAATGCACCAGTAGCAGCGCAAAATCTTTACCAATAAATTTCACCACCACAGTGTTGTATGTTCCATCAGCCAGGGAGGTCCCCACCAGAAACCAAACCACAGCTGGTTAGACACAAGAATTCGGTCTGCAATTGCTCCTTGTTGCCGATCTCAGGTTGTTGCTACCTTTTTTGTATTATATTGATGATGATTACATCTATACTCATCTGCCACTGTCATCTATATAATATGTTGCTAAATTAAGGCAAACCCACACGGCCGACTGCACTGGTCATCTCATTTGTTGTGTAATGACTAGACACTGTCTCAGTGATTGATTCTGCTTATTTGATGTGAATCTCAACAAGGGTTACATGCCTGGCTTAGACCGGCCACCGCAGTCAGACTTCAATACTCTCATGTGATACATGCACCATTTCTGCTAGCAGCATTCTGATTTTATACATTGCAATTCCTTCACACACCATTAACCTGCCCAGGGTCTTCATATTGTTATCGATTCTCAAAAGGAGCATAGGCTACAAATATTTTTGTCCCTTATTACATAAAAAAATATAAAGTTTGACATAATACCTTCACTCAGTTTCGGATGCAATTAGGATTTCTGATACTACAGAAAAAACGTTTTCCTAACAGAAATGAGGAAAACTTGTCATTATATAAAAGGTATACCAGGCCTACATAAGTCGAATTAACACGTCTCCAGGCTAAAAAGAAAATAAACATGCCCCGTTATGTACAGTGCATTTGTTATAAATGATTTTCAATAATATTTGGTTAACACGAGTTTATTTTAAGCAAACAAATAATTAAATGTTCTTTTTTAATGCTTCTGCTGCATATAATATGACTTTATTAGCAACCTCCTTTATTATGGGCTAATACAATGATATTGTATGTTTTTATTCTTATTTATTGTACAGTGATATGTGTTTTTACGTGTTTTTAATGGTTTACTTGTGATTTTATGATTCCAATATTTGTGGTGGACAGAAGTAAATTTGAGTAAAATGACTTCATTTTTATTTTTCCATGTATTGTTTTTTTAAAAAATACAGACGAGGGCGGCATGGTGGCGCAGTGGTTAGCGCTGGCGCCTCACAACACGGCGGACCCGGGTTCGAGTCCCGCTCTGTGCGGAGTTCGCATGCTCTCCCTGTGTCTGCGTGGGTTCTCTTCAGGTTCTCCGGCTTCCTCCCACCTCCAAAAGCATGCTCTTCGGGTTGATTGGCCGTTCCAAATTGCCCGTAGGAATGAGTGTGTGTGTGCATGGTCTTTGTGTCGTGCCCAGAGTGTCCCCCGCCTCACGCCCTATGCCGCCGAGATAGGCTCCGGCTCCCCGTGACCCGCTGCAGCGGATATAGCGGTGGTAATCTGAAGATGACTGACTGACTGACACGGAGACGAATACGACATAACTCTGTTCTAAATACTATTTAATCATAACTGAATGATGCTACATACTAGAGCAGCTGATGAATGAACTGTGTCTGTAGGAAATCTTTAGTGTTTAAAATATTCAGAAAAATGAACATTTGCCATAAGCAACAGCAAGATAAATCCTCCGATGGAGGCAGACATTGGTTGTAGTGATTGATGAAGCAGCGGTATACAGACAGAACTATATTTAAAAAGACAGCAATACAACAGCAACAACAAAATCAGAAGCTAACTTTGAACCTTAACAGCTGATCCCGATTTCCAGCCCCAGATAATGACAGCAGGAAATTAAGACTGAGCAAGCTTGGAAGGTCAGAATGACAGCATCACCTATGGCATACAGTATGTGTGCCATACTGTGTCATTAAAAATCTGAATTTCAATTCAAAGGTAGATGGTGAGCACAGACATTGATAGAAAGGGTCCTCAAACCATAACATTTGGAAACACTAATATTATCGCTTTTTGGAGGAGAAAACATTATTTAAGCATGTTGGAAAAAATTTAAAAAAACATTGAATCGTTATCTGTAATGACCACCCTGGTGCCCGTCAGGAATATCACATCCTGGGGCAATCTAATATACAAGAAAAAAAGGTTTACTGTCTAGAGGGGTGCACTCTTTTCTAATGCATGCAATGTTATTGTGTTAATGAGTATGTGGATGCAAAATGTTGGTTGTTGCTGCTGTTAATGAAAAACAACCACAAACTGGTTTCAGTCTGAAGAGTCACTGAAGGAAATAAAGATAGACAAAGTGAGAGCTGAGTGATTGAATCTGTCTTGACAATTTGGCTATTATGTTTACCGGAGCCACCAGTGCTATATTAGCCACCCCCAAGAGCCTTTGTGAATATTAATTTACAAGATGATAGTTCAGCAAAACATATCACTTAGTTAACTGGGCTATGGAAAAAATGCCATATTTTCCCTGCCATTTGTCAGCCATGGGGAGTTCTCAGTATATCACATTGAAAAGGGTCATATTAATGGAAAGTGTTTAAATGTGCAGTGATAAAACAGTAGTGTCTCCATTTGCTTGTCCAAAAATAGTGATGGGTTATCTATCTACACGGTCAACAGATAAGAAGCAACATTAACGTTCATTTCTGATTGTCTTTTACCATCTAATTAATACCAATTCGATGCTGTATTCACCACCTATTATTATCCTTAAGATGTGCACTAATGCCAAAGGAGTAAAGTTGGTGGCTATCAGAGAATTAACATGAGTAAGGTGACATGAGTAATATGCTGTTTTGTCGAAAACAGCATAATTAGGTGACTACATCAAGAAACTTCATTTTTGCATTTCATTGAAGAAACCCATTTCAAAAGATGTTATAAATACTTTTTCCTGCTAATTGAAATCAATAATTGCAGCGCGCCCTCGCACATTCACGCATCAACACTCGCGATTTCACCTTATCACGGATATTTGGTAGGCAGTCACATGACACCGTATGTGCATTCTTTTGCCTGACTGCATCCGGAAATGCGCTGTTTTGTCAGTCTTGGACTTTCATGAGACACAAAAGTGCTATAAACAGTCGATAAGAGTTTGGGAAAAGATAATACAGATACAAGGTGGTTTAATATCAGTATGGGGAGGGTTAATAAATGTTTAAATTACCATAAATAATAAGATAAATAGATTGCGTGTGGTTCCTGGAACGCATTAACCGCAAAGAACGAGGGCGCGTTGTAATTACTTATCAAAGAAAAAAATTAAATAAAAAGAAAACCAATGAAGTGACAAGGGTGGGGGAGGATTTAACGGACTTGAGTTGAATAAACTGAGTGCAGCCAGAAAGGTAAGATGAAAACCAGACTAATGGAGTGTGGGTGATGCCAATAGAAGATAGTCTGTTGAGGAGGGTGGAATGACAGATGGTATCAAAGGCTGCACTCAGGTCAAGGAGGACGAGGATGGTGAGGAGTCCAGAATCACCTGCCATAAGAAGATCATTGGTGATTTTATTGAGGGCAGTTTCAGTGCTGTGGAGTAGGCGGAAACCAGACTGGAACTGTTCATACAGGTTACTGTGTGAGAGGTGAGAAAATAGAATATTGAAACATGTGAATATTTAAAAATGTTTCAAGCTTTTAGTTGTCACTAATGTGTCACTAATGGAGCAATAAACAGGAGAGAGTCACAAAGACAGAAAATACTGGAGGAAATGCTTCTTTCTGTCTCTCCTGCAAACGTGGTTGACTATGGCATCAGAGTCATAGTCCTTTTACTGATGATATGCGTTATAGCTTCCATCAATGTCTCCTGAACAATGACGACCTAATAGTTCACATGTACCTTAAGGTGGAGTTGATGTTACTAGGTAACTTTAATAAAAACTATTACTGCTTTCAAGTGTGTGAATAGATGATGGCCGTAGCACTGATACTGAGGTCCACTTGATTCACATTGATTCATGCTGAAAACTGTCTGCTATTTAATGAGCTTTGATAATGTTGACGTGTGTGCCTCTATGTTGTGTATTGTTGTGTGAGTGTGAGAGTGAGGCAGCAAATTGTCCATTTGCAGTATATCCGATGGGCTCAGGGATGTCATTAGTCACAGCATGCTCATTCTCATTAAATGACCTAGTCGCCATGGCACCCCTACAAAGGCCAGCCCCTCCCCACTAGCGCATGGAGAGTGACAGGCCAATTAGACCAGGGCACTGTGACGTGCAGTCTGCTGTGATTACAGATCTGAGGAGAGAGAAGCCAGGCAGGGGACACCATACATCGGCAGGGTCCCAATAAGACCCATCTCCAAACAAATGCGATGAGCCAAGGCCCTGCAGGTCATTGTGTGCTCCCCAAGCTTGACATCCATATCCTTCCATTGCATGTGGCACCTGCCATCAATAGCAGTTAGCACTGATACCAATAAAGAGATAGCAGTGTGAATTACACCACCCAAAGGCTTTGGGCCTACATCAGACACCAACATGCTGATTGTTCAGTGTTGTTGTTGGAAATCTTCATCATCTGACACAATTATAACATGATACTATGGTACTTTAAAGTATCGTGATATGATCCCTTGGGGAGAATCCAATTAAATGTAAGTCAAATACAGTCATGGAGAAGCAGTGTCAAAATACACTGCCTGGCAGAAGAAAAGGCACCACTTGGATTTAACCAAGCAAATAGGTATCAGCTTCTTATTGAATAATTACTGCATGGGTGATTATCAATCAGTTATTTAAGTTATTTAACCCCAACTGGTGTGATGACTTGCTTCTTGTTTCTTAAACAACCATGTAGTAAGACACATCCCGTGGTCGAGGAAAAGATGCTAGGCTGTCAAATCATTGGGATGCATCAAGCAGAGAAAACATCCGAGGAGATGAAGGAGCAGAGACTACTATAATTTGATTTAAGAACTGACCAACCCATTATTAAAAACTGGAAAGATAGTGGGGACCCATAGACTTCGAGAAAGAAATGTTGCCAGAAGAAAATCCTGAATGATTGTAATCAGCGACTTAAATGTTTGGTGAAATTACATTGAAGAAAAAACAACAGTAGAACTCAGGGCTACTGTATATTATCTGTGTAGCCTTAAGAAAACCACTAGTCAGTGCGGAAAAAAGGCTTCAGTTTGATAGGGAGCATATACTGTAGATTGGAGCAATGGAAGGTCACGTGGTCTGATGAGTCCAAATTTACCCAGTTCCTGAATGATGGGAACATCAGGGTAAGAAAAGAGGCAGATGAAGTGATGCACCAATCATGCCTAGTGCCTACTGTATAAGTAGGGCCAGGTTATGATCTGTGTTTGCAGCCGTTGGTCAGATCTAGGTTCAGCAACAGTATGTGCTTGAAGAATGAGGTCAACTGACTACCTGAATGGATTTTTTCTTCCCTGATGGCACGGGCATATTCCAAGATGACAATGCCAGGATTCATTGGGCTCAAATTTTGAAAGAGTGGTTCATGGACGATGAGACATCATTTTCACTACAGATTCCAGACCTTAACCCCATCAAGAAACTTTGGGATGTGCTGGAGATGGCTTTGCAAGCGGTCAGACTTTACCATCATCAATGGAAGATCTTGGTGAAAATTAATGCAACACTGGATGGAAGTAAATCTTGTGACATTGTAGAAGCTTATCGAAATAATTCCAAAGAAAATGAGTGTGTAAACTTTTTGGTGGTGGTTTTTTTTGGCCAGGTATCTACCCACCTATATATTTGAATAAGCTCACTTGAAAACCTCACACTATCATGCTTTTTTAACTCCTCCCACTACCTGTCAATCAAGCACCCAACCAATCAAGAGGCATCTGCCAGAGGAATAAAGACATGGCATCTGCCACATAAACAAGAGCTCCTGAGAGCATCGTGGAATTGAATTAACAGCTGTCACCACAAAAAATACTCAACTTTCTGTTTAATCTCCATTGATGTGCGGCACGGTGGCGCAGTGGTTAGCGCTGCCGCCTCACAACACGGCGGACCCGGGTTCGAGTCCCGCTCTGTGCGGAGTTCACATGCTCTCCCTGTGTATGTGTGGGTTCTCTCCGGGTTCTCCGTCTTACTCCCACCTCCAAAGCATGCGCTTCAGGTTTATTGGCCGGTCCCAAATTGACCGTGAGTGTGTGTTTGTTGTGTTTGTTTCTATGTTGCTCCGCGGTACACTGGCGTCGTGCCCAGAGTGTCCCGCGCCCTGAGTCTGCCGGGATGGGCACCGGCTCCCCCGCGACCTGCGTAAGCGGGTTAGAAGATGACTGACTGACTGAATCTCCATTGACATATAATGCAAACACACTACACACAAGAAAACAAACACAGGAAACACACTTCCGGGTAAACGCCAGTGTTGGCCAGTGTCTACCCGGAAGTTTGGGCCGCTAGCCGAGTTAGCTCCGGTCCTCACATTTGTCCATGTCTCTCACTTACGGAGCTGTTTTGGCTTCGTCAAACATAGCAGTTTATATTCTTTGATTGTGACGAACCTCATGTTGTCATGTGGGGAACCCTGATGCTTTATTCACCAGGACCGAACTCACAAAGCCGGCGTCTACCCGGATGGCCAGACCGTAACGCCGAAGCGGCCTTCGTCTTCGCGTTCATCCGTCCCACACACACGGAACCTTTATGGCTTCGTCGGACACAGCAGTTTGTTTTCTTGTGACGGCGAAGACAAAAACAAACAAAGTCTGATATTATTGTTTTATTGTTGAATTTCCACGGGTTCCCACTAGTTGTATTATAATCTTAGCAATAATGACATCAAGTGTGGCATCAATTCTGTCAGTTTCCCAAGTTTTGTTTGTATATTTTGATCAAGATTTTGTTTTGGATAATGCCACAAATGCATGGAAAACTTGCGGATGGCCATGACATCACACTCCCTACTTCTCCTTAACTGTACGAAACATTGTCTTTTCTTTTATTAGGCTGGCACACTCGGGCTGACACACCTGCAGCAGATCCTAGTCACTACCAGCCTACTACAAAAGCCAGCCAGCGCATTCACTCAACAGACACAGACCAAGCAACATCTCCCACAGACATGATTCTTTAAGTTTGTTTTGTAACTTTAGTTTAGTTGTTTTTGTTTAGTCTTTAGTTTTTAATTTGGTTTTGCTGGGTAGGGAGGGGGGCCAGCTTCGACGTCCCTATGAGGGGTGGCCTGCGCCCCCCCTCCATTCTTTTGAGTTTGCCCGCATCTCCAGGTCCCTTTAGATTTGGTAAAGTACCCTATTTAAGTTGCCTTAAGGGCTGTTTATTATTTACAAACTTGTGTGTGAAAAGGTTAATAAAAACCGTTAACTTTTATTTTCGTGGTGTCCTGCTTCTATGTTGGGGTCTCCTTTTTTGAACCATTGATTATTATTCTTAAGTTGTTTGCAGACCGCAACAACAATTGTTCAATGACATCCCCACAAGGAAAAACATTAAATTCTGATATTTTGGATCTGATGATCCAGAAGTGATCAAGAATAAAATAGATCTTTGATACAAGTATGGCCACATGTCCATGGAGAACAGATAGCAGGCCTTAGCAGCTGTAGGCCATGTCTGCCAAGAGTAGAAGAGTTAAATGCCACTTAAAGCTTTTTCTGTAAACTATAATAGAGAAAACAGAAAAAGGAGAGAAGAAAAGAATACTGTCAGGGCAGATCGAGCCATTGGCCTCTCTCACTGCACATCTTTTGTATTTCTGACAGAATGGTTCGCTGCCTTTTGACAATAAAAACCATGGGGGGAAAAAAAATCACATAATTTTCTTCAGGCAATGCTGTCTTCCATTGAAAGCTGTGACATGAACAGCCTTACAAAAAGCTGGAAATTCACATTTTGGTTGCTGTTTTGTATGAATTGCTTTTCAACTCATACATAAACATACAGTTCATTTTCTTTCATCCTGAGGAAGCATAAACGATGTGTTAGAAGTGAAAAACTGTAATAATTTAATTGCCAGCAAGGAAAAAAGAAAGCAAAAACAATGATTTTGTTCAATAATATTTATCTTGCTTTCCATTTCTGTTATATTCAAGCACAAGGCTTTAATTACCACAGAAACAACATGTCTTTTTAATTAGTTTTGTTTGTTTTTATTTTTAAATGTCGACTTCTATTTTTTTTATTAATACACAGTTTACATAAGCAATTAATTACATTTGCTCAAATGTTTTTAAAAAATAGAACTGTGGTGTCTTTATAGACACCAAACTGTATCCCTTTTCATGTTAAAGAAAATGACATTCAACACCAGGAGGAACACTTCCTTTTCCCTCTTGATATTAATACGTCTGTGCTCAAATATCTGCAGCTTTTATGTTAAGGTGAAGCCATCTAAGATATGGCTCCACCTTAACATGAAGGGGCTGCAGATATTTGCAGTTCTCTTGACTCAGACACACACGGAGAAACAGATTAAATTGAAATATAGAGCGTAAGCAGGCACACGTTCCCCCCTTCCAATACTGATCCATCTATTATGCACATATCATAAGAACTATAGTATACACAACACATTACAATAATAAATGAACGAACAAACAATTAAATATATGTTGTACTAATATCAGCAATCCCTACATGGCAAAGAGTAGAGAAGCTGCTCACTGCATTACCTGGTCTAGTCCAGTTCACCTCCAGGCCATGCCTCATCCCTAAACACCAGCATGACCTAATGATTGAGATCAGAGAGGTTTTTTGTTTCATCCGTTTTGCTCTTTTTGGCCATATACATACTCTTTAATCATATTTAGAGGTTATCTATGTATTCTATTGGAAGAAAGTGTTTATTTTGTTGTGTACATGTCTTTATTCTGACCTGGAGATTAGTTAAGGGTTAGAATAGAAATATTATATTCCAATGAGGTACGGAGTAATAACAATGAAGTAATAATAAGTACTAATAAAACACAATTGCAAAACCACTGACTATGGACAATTATTTATAATCCAGGATTATCCATCCGTTTTCTATAACCATTTATTCTGTGCAAAGTCATAGAGGGGCTGTAGTCCCAGCTGACAGCAGGCTGGAGACTGGCTACAAGCTGGACGGGTCACTAATCCACCACAGGACCAGCATATAGAGTGAAAACACTGTCTATACCTTCAATCACTCATATGAACTATTCAGAATCATCAGCTCAACAAAATTAATTGCATGTCTCGGGGAAGAAGATGACGGTCACAGAAGGAACCCACACAGACATAGACATAGACAACGTAAACACTATGGTGGATGATGCAGATAAGGTCTAATAATTACGTGTATGTAAGAAATGGTCTACTGGGCAAAAATCCAACTCATTCCACTCTGATTCACCACCACACTGGTGCCACCCCCTGATCTTCAGCCTTACTGCGGAAAGGGCCGCCTCCCTGGAACTGCAAATTTGCAATTGACATGGAAGATCTGGAATAACAGTAGTATAACTATCAAGACTGGGCTGTGGAGCTGGTGATGGTTAGTCACTATTCCAATGTCAAGATTTACCCTCTGATAATCAGCACCTAATTATGCTAATGAATAATCAGATTTTATACATACATACTTACATTATCCACTAGTACTCGAGCAGTGTTCTCGTTTGTGTGGGTCCTTACGTCTTTGATACACATTTTTTGACAGGGATGCACAATCGTCAGACAGCAAGCTTTAAATGCAATTCCATTCAACAAAGAATTCACAATATGTCCATTTCTCCACTTAAATTTCAAACCCGGAAATTGCCATTATTTTTGGATCTCGCAGGAGTTGCTCGCGCGAGTTTCTCATCAGGAGATTCACCTGCGTGATTCTGCCTCATTAAAAGTGACAGAGTGCTTTCTTGCATAAAAAACAGTCGAAAGTTAATGAAGAAAAAGAATCAGATATTGCTGACAGATATTATTGAAATGTGTGTGGAGAAGGCTGTAAGCTTGGTGCCGGTTCCACAAGAGAATACAGTACTGTATATGAATTAAAGGCAAAAGGGGGGGGGGCGATTGAGTGAAAAGCAAAAGAAAAAAAAACTATTAGATCTTTCTTTTTTTCTAAAACTGTTTTTTTAGATGACTACAAGGCTTTTTAACATTTGATAAGACTAATATATAATTTAAATCTTTGTTTTTCTTTTTACTGAAACAGTTATGATGTTATTAATAAAAACATTAAAATGTATAACTTGTTTAGTTTTTATATTGTACCAGTGTCAAAACTCAATCCTTCCATACGCTTCTACTGTATATTCTTTTATTACTTTTGGGATGCATAAACGCCATGATGGGATGCACAAAATTTTGTTGAAATGCATCCCAGGGATGCACTACTTTCTTGAGGTGAAGTGAGCTCTGCTCGAGTCATCATCCACCAACATTTTGCCTGACTGCCTTACAAAAAAATACTCCTTCTGACTGACAGAGCTCTAACAAAATGTAAAATTTCAGGACAATTTAAGTGAGAATGAAAGAAGCAGAGTCACTTAAGAGCAAGAACTCCAGAAAAAGAAAGAGAAAGGAGAGTGTAACACAAGCCAAAAGTTGTAGAAATCCCTTTGAGTGGCAATTTGGTGAGGGAGTCTGGGTCTTTGAAAATGAAAGTAAAAATGTAAAGAGATAAAGTGAAAGAGAGGGTACAGTCATTGAAGGGTTAAGGACAAACCTGAAGTCTATGTGAGAGTATCAAAGCCACAGGAGCAACAGAGAAAAGCTGTTAACGGGAGCTCACCGTGCCTTAATCGATTGTGAACTGTGCTGCAGAGCACAGCCAATCACAAGAGCTCCTGGAGACTTCTCAGGGTTAGAGCATTTACACGCTGTCTGCAGCCTGATCAGGGAGACAACACAGGGAGAGGGGTGAAAGAGACACAAAGAAAAAGAGGAGAAAAAAACAAAGAGATGAGGAGGCAGGGTGATGTTATTCAGGGAGAGGGAAAAGTGGGACTTCAAGATGGGGTTTTTTTTCATCTTCGTGACCTTGAAAGCACTTGTCATGGGATGTATTTTGCAGTGAATGTACATCAAACATTCTGTCTTTAGCTGCATCTATTTTCATGTTATATTTGCACCTGTTTCTGATCTGTCCTTTCTTAACAAACCATTGTTATTTTTCAACATAATATTAATATAAAGGCATGTCATAGGCATCAAATGGAGAGATGAATATCTTAACAGTGTCTGGCATTTTGTAAGGAATGTCACATATAGACAAATACCTCCAACATGAAACTTCTAAAATGTCTTGCTCTTGCAGATTAAAAAAGTCCCCAAATATTATATATCTGATAGAACATCACAAATAAAATGTCCAAATAAGGCATCTTTCTTTGGCACAAAGCCAACAAAATATGTCGACCCAGCAAAGCAGCTTATATGATCTAGCTCTGCAATCTTCACTTATTTGTTTGATCTTGCTATTTGGGGTCTTGACACAGCATTGGGCTCATTAGTTGAAACAAATTGCAAGAAATACAGAATCCAACTGATGTGGCTTGGCACAGAATTAACAGATGAAACCAATAACGTATCTGGGACCTCTTCAGTCGAATTAACTTTTTGGTTCTTGTAATATGAAGATGACAGGGTTGATCTGACATTTTCTGGATATTTTGGTTGTTTTACAGTGAAATATACACAGTAGTGTTTGCCTGATACTAAGCTGTGAACCAAAACAGACAATATATCTGTAGAGAGAAAAATAAACCCTAAAATACTGAAAATATAAATGTATTGATCAATATAAAGACATATAAATGTTGATCTTTAGTTGACAGAAAAAGAGGTGTACAAACAGGACAATCCTACCGACAGCCATATTAATACATGCAGTCATCAAATATTGATTATCAACATGTTTTGGGGCATTGATATTTGATGACTGCATGTATTAATATAGCTGTTGGTAGGATTGTCCTATGATGGCAATCCACAACTCGTCTTGGCATTGGCGTTCTTTTTCTTTTCCCTCTTCTCTCTCTCCAATTGGTACACCTCTTTTTCTGTCAACCAAAGGTCAATATTTCACATTTAAAAGATTAACAGCAGAGGGAAGACAATGTTAACAGATTTGTCCAAGTGGTTGTTTTTGATAGGGCTGTCAACAGGTAATATAACTAAATATTGATAATATTGAGTTGTTTTTGGGGTGTTATGTAGCCGCGAGAGGGTACAAGCTAGGGTCTTATTGTGCCCGGATAAATACAGAGGGTTTTGTCAGGAAGGGCATCCGATGTAAAACTTTTGCCAAATCAAATATGCAAGTCAAATATGACTTCCAATACCGTATCGGTCGAGACCCAGGTTAAAAATGACCGCCATCTGTGCTATTCACCTACAGGGTGCCGGTTGAAATTGGACTATTGTTGAAAGGAGGAAAGGAGGAGAGGAGGAAAGTGTGTTCATAGTAAGAGAGAGAGGAGGAATGCTAAGAGTATAAGACTGAGAGTAGGGACATTGAATGTTGGAACTATGACAGAACAAGGTAGAGAGTTGGTTGACATGATGCAGAGGAGGAAGGTAGACGTACTGTGTCTCCAGGAGACCAGGTGGAAAGGTAGCAAGGCTAGAAGTTTAGGAACAGGGTTCAAGTTGTTCTATCATGGTGTAGATAGGAAGAGAAATGGGGTAGGAGTTACCTTGAAGGTGGAGTTTGTTAGGAATGCCCTGGAGGTAAAGAGTGTCAGATAGAGTGAAGAGTCTGAAACTAGAAATCGAAAGTTCGATGTTCAATGTTGTTAGTTTGTATACTCCACACGTAGGATGTGAGGTGGAGGAGAAGGAGAAACTCTAGTTTGACTTTGATGAAGTGATGCAGAGCATACCTAGAAGTGAGAGACTGGTCATTGGTGCAGACTTCAATGGACATGTTGGTGCAGGAAACAGAGGTGATGAGGAGGTGATGGGCAGTTTTGGTATCCAGGAGAAGAATGCAGAAGGACAGATGGTAGTTGACTTTGCAAGAAGGATGGAAACGGCTACAGTGAATACTTTCTTCCAGAAGAGGCAGGAACATATGGTGATCAATAAGAGCGGAGGTAAGAGCAAACAGGTTGACTACATCTTGTGTAGACGGTGCAATCTGAAGGAGATCAGTGACTGCAAAGTAGTGGAAGGCGAGAGTGTAGGTAAACAGCATAGGATGGTGGTGTGCAGGATGACTCTGGTGGTGAGAAAGATGAAGAAGGCAAAGGCAGAGCAGAGGACGAAACGGTGGAAAGTGAAAAAGGAATAGTGTTGCATGACTTTCAGGAAGGAGTTAAGACAGGGTCTTGGTGTCAGGAGGCGCTTCCAGGTGACTGGGCAAGTACAGCTAATGTGATCAGGGAGACAAGTAGGAGAGTACTTGGTATGTCATCTGGAAAGAAAGTAGGTAAGTTTTGCTAAGTGTTGGTAAGACTTGGTGGTGGAATGAGGAGGAACATGAGTGTATACAGAGAAAGAGGTTAGCTAAGAAGACGTGGGACACAGAAGACTGAGGAGAATAGACAGAGTACAGGGAGATGCAGCGTAAGGTGAAAATAGAGGTAGCAAAGGTCAAACAAGGGGCTTATGATGACTTTTATGCTAGGTTGGACAGCACGGAGGGAGAGACTGATCTATACAGGTTGGCAAGACAGAGAGACAGAGATGGGAAGGACATGCAGCAAGTTAGGGTGACAGTAGCGTGATGACAGGTGCCAGTAGTGTGATGGGAAGATGAAAAGAGTACTTTGAAGAGTTGATGAACGAGGAAAATGGGAGAGAACAAAGACTAGAAGAGGTGGCTGTTGTGGACCAGGAAGTAGCAACGATTAGTCATGATGAAGTGAGGAGGGCATTGAAGAGGATGAAGAGCGGAAAGGCAGTCAGTCCTGATGATATACCTGTGGAGAACAAACGGAGATGTGCAGAGTTATGTCAACTACAGAGGGAAAAAGCTGATTAGCCATGCAATGAAGTTATGGCAAAGAGTAGTTGAAGCTAGACTAAGGCCAGAAGTGAGCATTTGTGAGCAGCAGTATGGTTTCGTGCCAAAAAAGAGTACCACAGATGCAGTATTTGCTTTGAGGATGTTGATAGAGAAGTACAGAGAAGGCCAGAGGGAGCTGCATTGTGTTTTTGTAGATCTGGAGAAAGCTTATGACAGGGTGCCCAGAGAGGAACTGTGGTATTGTATGAGGAAGTCTGGAGTGGCAGAGAAGTATGTTAGAGCAGTGCAGGACATGTATGAGGACTGTAAGACAGTGGTGAGGTGTGCTGTAGGTGTGACAGAGGAGTTCAAGGTGGAGGTAGGACTGAATCAGGGATCAGATCTGAGCCCCTTCTTGTTAACATACAAGGTCAGACAGGAATCTCCATGGACTATGATGTTTGCTGATGACATTATGATCTGTAGTTAGAGCAGGGAACAGGTGGAGGAGAAGCTAGAGGGGTGGAAGTTTGTCCTGGAAAGGAGAGGAATGAAGGTTAGCCGCAGTAAGACAGAGTACATGTGTGTGAATGAGAGGGACCCAAGTGGAAGAGTGAGGTTACAGGGAGAAGAGATCAAGAAGGGGGAGGATTTTAAGTACTTAGGGTCAACAGCCCAGAACAATGAAGAGTGTGGAAGGAGGTGAAGAGGCATGTACAGGCAGGATGGAATGGGTGGAGAAAAGTGTCAGGTGTGATGTGTGATAGAAGAGTTTCAGCTAAAATGACAGTAAAGGTGTACAAAACTGTGGTGAGACCAGCGATGTTGTTTGGTCTAGAGACAGTGTCACTGAGGAAAAGTCAGGAGACAGAGCTGGAGGTAGCAGAGATGAAGATGCTGAGGTTCTCTTTGGGCGTGACCAGGATGAATAGGATCAGGAATGAGTACATCAGAGGGACAGCACATGTTAGAGGTTTTGGAGATAAAGTCACAGAGGTCAGGCTGAGATGGTTTGGACATGTTTAGAGGAGAGATAGTGAATATATTGGTAGAAGGATGCTGAATTTTGAACTCCCAGGCAGGAGGATCTAGAGGAAGACCAAAGAGGAAGTTTATGGAGGAATGTAGTGAAAGAGGACATGAAGGTAATTGGCGTGAGAGAAGAGGATGCCGAAGACAGGGTTAGATGGAGGCAACTGATTCCCTCTGAAGGGAAAGACCGAAAGGAGAAGACGAATGTGTTTTGGGGCATCATGTTGGCTTTAATTCCTGTCCGTGCAGAGTTTGAATGCTCTGTTTGTGTGGGTTCATTCTGGGTTCTTCGGCACTGGGTCGTTATACCTCACACCCACACTAGAAAATCTCCGTCCACACGTAACTGCATAAATGTGTTTATCAACACGTTAATAAGCAGAACAACTCGGAAAATGACAGGAGAGAGGACCGGGGCATGTGGAAATTCATGCCATTCTTCCTAGAGGACGACCTCCATTACAGAGTTCTCCCACCAGCAGACAGCGCGTCCCGGTCTAACCCAGAGCTGGTGTCGGCGTCTTTGGCAAGAAACATGAATGAATAAACGAATAAATAAATAAATAAATATATTTATAAACTTTATGACTCATAAAGAAAGAAACAGACGAACAAATATTCAACTGTCAAGGATGTTAATCAACGCGTCTTCGACATGAAGCTGTTATACGTCAGAAAATAGCCGGTTTTAACACCGTCTATTCTGTTTGTATATGTAGACATGGGTCACACACTGACATCACAGCGGTTTTAATCGCAGGGAGACGCCCCCCCAGATGGAAAAAGTTGTGGATACAGCGTCCACACGACAACGCAGACCCGGCATTTTCAAAAAACCTCACTTTGGCCGGTGTTTTTGATAATTTGCGTTTTCATCCTGGATATCTGCATTGTTGTGTGGACGGAAGGCGCAACCGCAACAAAAAACTTGCGTTTTCGAAAAGATCTGGCTACGTGTGGATGGGGACTGCATGTTCCCAAATGTTGTCAGTACAGTCATGGCAACAACAGACAAAAACAAACAAATCCCCCTAACCTTACCCCCTCCACCCTCAATCTGCAAGATCAATTACTTCAATACTTCAACAAGAAGATTATTGTAAATTCTAATCATTTCACGGAAGTTTGAATTATTGCTGAGTTTTGTAACCCTAAAAATACATTCACCTGCAGACATTTTACGAAGAGTTAGAAGTTAGAAATTGGTTCCAATCTAATATATCTATCTAATCTATTTCATGGTATTTCTCAAACCTAGCATTTCCCCCATGGATAAACCTGAAATTAAAAAGTGTCTCTTCTCTTTGTTCTTTTTATTTGCATATGTGATTCTGCTTGATCATTTGAAAAGAATAAAGTAATAGAAATTATGGTTCTAGTTTAAAAAAATATGTTGAATACAATCCATACCTGACGGACAGAATAGGGTCTTACAGTAAAACTCTGAATAAAAATATACTGACTGCTTGGATTGTAGTTCATTGACCTCGTTCATGGATCACAGTAACATAGAGTGGTGTGACATGATCAATGATCAATCGGCGAAGAGGAACATAATCCAACCCTGTCAGTGATGATGTTAACTCACTGAAAAAACAGTTAAATAATGGATGTAGAACAAATTAGACTCACTTTGAGATGCTTTGATGACACATTGTTTCGTGGCAATCGTAGATATGCATTTGCACATACATCTTACTCAATTCTTACAGTTACCATCCACTCCAAATTAGAAGTTATTGTCATTTATATGGATTTTAATTAGTGAAACTGCAACGCTCCTTTATCTTTCATTTTCTTTTCTTTTTTTTTCCACCAATGGCCTGCTTAACTTGACAAGGGCACCACTCATATGGGGATGGAGCTAAATATACAGTAGACACAATTGTCAGTCCACAAACACCTTGAGTGCCATCATTGGACTTCATCGACCTTCTGAGATTGTTTCACTGGTTACGATAAGGAGTGACTTTTGTTTAAAAGAATATGGGTGCCATCCTTTAATCAAATCAGTTCACACCAATATATATAAAATGAAATGCTGGGATGCTCTGCCGTTACCATTGTAAATATTTTGTTTTTGTTTGTTTCTTTGTTTCTTTGTTTGTACTGTGGATTTATAGGTGTGCTTACTGCACACCTATGAATCCACAGTTTTCTTAATTATGTTCAACGTTTCCCCTGAAATTCAAATGGGACCTGTTGAAATATGATTTGTTTTGTTTGTAAACTGAAGGGTTGTTATTCCACCTCTTTATATTCATCTGTTTAGAACAGTATTATATGTACAGAATATTAAATAATTCACCACATACAATGTTACTGAATCTGCCCATGAGGCTTTATATATACCAACAGAGAAGCCTATATGAGTCTGTGTTAAAGGTCTGTGATGTAGCCACAAGTCAGCTACAAGAACTGGTACCTGATCAACTTGGGAACCTTCTCTTCCATGTTTAACAATGTAACAAGCTGACACTGATGGAAATAGTGAGCAATTTGAATAAAAATATCTATGTCACACTTATATTCTGTAGTAGTCATCAAGCAAAGACATTTCTTTTAAACCCTTTGTGTCGCCTCTTCTTATTGGAGCAAATTAAACAACATACATCTTGACGGCATGTATCCTTTATCATTATGAGACACAGCAAAATGCAGCCCAATCATAAACTGTACACATGGTTCATGTTGCTGTAGCTCCAAAATGTGTGATATCTTGTAACAAATACTTGCAAACACAGCTTTAAAATCAATCAGCATTATTCTTTTAAGTGCAGCAGTCTTATAAATTAAGAGTCCCTTTGTCACAGTCAAATAAAAAAAATTGCATTTTTCTGTCACAGTTTATGTTCTATTACACATCTAAATTAGCCATCAAGTTCAACCTGAGAGTGTCCATTCTATACATGATATTCTTAAGGTTACACAAAAACCTGTACTCATGATCAGAGGTGAGTGATACCCATTACATTTATGAGACTGGTGTCATCTCTGCGTTAATATTTCACCATAATAAGTATAATAATAAGTAACAGGTATTGAGACATCATGTTTGGTGTTCATAACAGTGAAGAATGTAAGAGGAGGAGGACAAGAAAAGATTCCACATTAGTTAGTTCAATTTAAATTTGGGAGCATTTTATTAGACTAAAGGGTGCTAATGTCTGCGTAAGTCTACGTAAATTTGCTTGCTACAGTGGTAGGCTTGCACAACTTGAGCCAATATTAAGCTGTTCTGTGACTCAAATCCATCCCAAGTGACTCAGATCCATCCTGATCTTGGTTTAAAATACACAAGTAGGAAAAGAACCTCTTTTGTTTTATTTTCACACCCCATCACTCAACCAAAAATGAAATCTCCGAATGTAGCTAATGCTGTTTGTTACCTGCAGTGAAGGGAAGTTTGTACAGAATTACAGAGGGAAATGCCAAAATAGTCACAGGTGCAATCTTTAGATATCACAGTTTAAGAGCACTGGTCAAGGGCAAAAAGTCCGTCATCACAGCCAACCCTTTGAATATCAGTTGTCTTGGAAACAGGTGAAGAAATGGAGGATTTGAATGGTGAATAAGCAACTTAGGAGTCACCGTTTGTAACGCCCAAGAACAACAGCATGCCACCCTGTGGAGTCATGGTAAATGCTGCGATTGTAGAAAACTAGGTGGTAGAATGCCAAAAACAATAGCAGAGACCACCTGATGTTGTTTCCTCATTTTCAGTGTAATTCATGAAAAACACATGTTACAAAACACTTACAAAACACATACGAGTCAACAGTTTGGAGAGAATAGTTATTCTAACTGGCATTTCACTCAATGCTGTTGGCAAATAATTCTGTCAGTGTGATGAGATCGACAAATAATGAAGACAAAAAACTTTGAATCATTTGCACACTTGTTCCCCGAGGTTTACATCAGTTTGCTAATTATATTTTCCAACTATAGTAAGGCACAGCAACACAAAATATATACAAATTCAGGAACTTGGCCCACAATAGGCATCTTAATGTAGACTTGCAGACACAGCGTCTCTCTAATCACTACTGCCCCCTGCTGTGAACATATGTACAAACATTGATCCGAATGTCTCACATACTGTACTGTCAACACTTTTGCAAGAGGTAGGTAAAGAATTAGCACATCCCACCCACATAACGACACTGTTGCCTTATGTTTGCTGAGGTGCAATGCTCATTGTAAAAACCATTAAATTTACACTATATTTAAATGCATCCAGCCACAGAAAAATGATCTTTGTTGCACGGTGACTGTTGTTTTCACTTGAATATTTTATTGTGGCTCTCCTAAAGATGGTCGTTTTTTCCAGCTGAAGACATTTTCTCAGAGGTCTGACCTTTTTTCAATTCATGGTCATTGTAATCACTGGATAATCTTACAAAAGCCCTTGAAATTGTGGACTTTAGAATCTTGCACATAATCTCTGCTGTAAAGTACCTGGTTTTTCTTGCAAGTTTATCAAGATAACAGTTTCAGAGGAAAGATGTTATCATTTTATGTTATTTTTTTTAATTATATGACACATGCAGTTAGACATGTCTGTGTAGCCATAGCTCTAGGGGTGAGACTATGTGGCCAGGTGCAGTCTCACAGGGATCCTAGTGTGGCTTTTGACTCTTATCCTTCATTTTTATCACAGGTCTTCATTCAAGGACCATAGTGATTATAGAACATGGTTTCTCTACTCAACTATTGATATTATCAATAACCCAGGCAAAGAGTAACATGTGTATATTTACCAAGTTGCTGCATTTATGACATTTTAAAAAGCAGTTGTACTATTCTTGTGTATAAGAATTTTATGCTCGGTTATTCTTGTATTCCTGAAACACCTTTTTAAAATACTGTACTTTCCACTCTTCATCTTTTATTTCATAGTTGTTGCTGTAGATTTTCATTTGTTAAAAAATATGCATGAACAAGTTAAAGAAATCCAGCACTGCAGTATTGATCATTATTAGAATTATCCTCTTACTGACCAGCTGCAACACACGTAAATACTAATGACATTCTGTATATAGATATCTTTCCTTGAGTGTTTTTCATGTAGTTGATGCTAAATTTATTCAAGTAAACATTCATACTATTTCTTGCACCGAGATGAAGTGCAAACCCCACAGCTGCTTTTTTTTAATGTAACATGCTTTATGTAATGCAGATCTCCATTTTTCTATCCAAGTTGACATCAAGGACATCATGTGATCCCTGCGGTTTAAGCAAAGAACTGACGTTGTCAGCTTCATAACTTATGACCAAAGTGACAGATACACATGCCAACATTTCAGCAACCACATCTGCCTCTAATGCCGCCGAACACATCCATCTTTTCACCACATAGTTTGTGGCATCATGTAGCATCATCATAGTCCTGTTCTCTGTCATGATTCCTCACATCTTAGAGTGTCTACAACACAGAATCTCTCAGCACCTACTGACTACTGCTGATTAATTGAAGGCAGGGGCAATACAGATACAGCAGGATAGATGAGATCATTGAAAGTTTGAGATATGCAGTATAGTGCTGCTGTTGCTGAACTGTGCAATATAGCCGGTGGGCATGACTTGGATGGGGACCTTTCAAATCCAATTGCATCTCGACAGTCCCCATCCTATCCAAGGCCAGCTATCAGAGCAGATAACGTGCTCCAGTAAAGGTTACGACTCACCATGACATTTGTGGTGAGAACCAGCAATCTTTGATTCCTGCAGACCAATCTCAAATTCATACAGTCTAAGAGTGTGCTTGAGTGTGTGTTTCCATGCAGTGAGCGTGCACATGGGCTCCAAACTCAAGTTGTTTATAATACAAGTGGATAAACTGAATCAAAACAGGAGGAACAGTCGATTAAGATAGCGAAAGGAGTCATGAATCCCATTAAACCACGCTCCGCTTTTATGTATTTTAGGCTTCCACGTTTGCACCAAGAGCATCAGACCGGAGCACTTTCCAGAGGAAGGAAATTAGTCGCCTGATGCTTTGTTGACCTTATTCATACATTAAATATTATAAGTGGAATAATCTGAGACTAACATCTGTGCGCCTTATTTCTCGCATCAACAAGTTTATTTCTTGATCTCTTTAAGTCTGAGTATTAATAAAGATGCAAGCTACATTGAGATTTGAAAAGTCAAGTCAGAATCATTTGCAAAACTATGTGAGTGTATTGTCTTAATTGGTAACATTATTCTTTTTCAGAATGCTACAAATACTTCTTTATGCATGTGCTGACTCGCATGTCATTATTATGGAGCCCCAGGACTGGTGCAATATGACACTTATTCAAGTACTCTACTCGAAGGAACAGTACATAGAGACACAAACATGTTGCCACTACCTAAACGCCCCCATGCTGATAGAAAGTCTGGGTCTAATAAACATCTGTGGAGAAACACAGCAAAACAGTAAAGAAGCTTCCTCCTGAATGACTGTGGGGAATGGAACAAATATAAAATGATCCCTGCAGCTTGTACATGTTGCACGGTCTCAAATGAGACAAGAACCCACATTGGTTTCAAAAGACGTTACTTTTACTGTTATTAAATTTAAAGCTTTACCTAGCATCTAAAGGCAGTAATGCAATAACATGCTAATAACCCTAACCCTAACCCTAAGGCCAGTAATGCAATAACAGACGATAATGTAAAAACAGCAGTTAACGTAATAATAGCCAATAATGTAATAAATGTACTCTTCATGAAATTTAATTGGTCAAAAACGTATTAAAAGTTGTAAACCAATAACGTAATAATTTGGGCTAAGTTATTAAATTTACAAAGTTTTTTTTTCTTTTAGCAGGCTAATAACGTAATAAATGATTACATTATTAAACAAAAGTTATTACACTATCGATTCAGAACTCTTGTTGTGTCATTGACCAGTTATTACAGTTACACCTTATTAAATTTCATAAAGGGAAAACTTTTGCCACTATTAAATATTACGCTAACGGCCGTTATTACATTATTGGCTTCAACACGCTCAACCTTTCCGTGTACTCCACATAAGATCAACAAAAGCAAGTAATCTCTGTATGTGACAGAATTTACAAGCTATTCATTTCTTTCTTTGTGCAAATCTCTCAAAGTTGCAGTCTAAACATGCATGTAATGAGAGATGATTCGGCTTATCTCTTTTCATTTCAGGCCAGAGAATTATTAGCTACTCATATGATGAGAATTAGCAGAAAAGAGTTACTTATGGTACTTGAACTTAAAATTTACTCTTAGATCTTTGCGCTTTTACTTCAGTAAGACCTGAATTTAAGACTTGTATTGAAGACTTTGGTTACCAACATGGTTAATAGATCATTACTTTTATTCAACAAGGGGTGATAGCGAAAGCAATGTAACACAGTGTTAAAGAGTACAAAAACAGTACACTCACATTTGGTTTTCGAAACCATGTTGCCATTTTCTATGGCAGCAACCACTCTTGCTGAAAAGTTTTTCTTGTGAATTATAACGCCACTGCATCTGTAAACTGATGCAGAGATATGCTGTCTAAAATGACTTTTAATGTGTTATTCTAATTTATATGTGGACATATTTTACATCACAACTGTCCTTCACTTCCATAAAAGATACATCTAAGATTGCTTAGATTGATTGTTGTGACTTCTGCACAACAATCCAACATGGAGACTGTAATCAACAGAGCATGAAATCTATATAATCGCACCCCTCATTCAAAATAGCCAAGATCAAACGTTTAACACAAAGAAAAATACTGAAATGAATGACATGCTTTGAGAAAAAAAATAGTGTTGGAGTTAATTACATGATAAAAGATCTGAGAGACCTGAACAAATGATACTCATTCCAGATCGTTGATCATTGTTGAGAATGTATTTATCATCCAACTCATTGTAATCAATATATGCACATGAAAAAAGGCAGTAGTTACACTTTATATCTATCAACATGTCAATAATATCCATTGTGAGCAAATGATTGTTGTTGTTTCAAGGAGAGGGCACAACTGTGTGCTTTTGTTTAGCTGCTTCCAGAGAAAATACTATTTATTAGCAAATGATTGGGCCCTACAATTTTTTTTTACCTGATTAGCTACTTTCAATAGTACAAGAATGTGAATGTGAGATGTTTTGCTCTCAGATGGTATTGCCTGAGCTCTGATAGGGTCTTGGACTCGGGATTAAGCACGGTGCTGCCCATCTCAAGATAAGTCCCATGGGACAGTCTTGTCAGGTCACCTCTCGTCAGGAAGCTTGTATTAGAGAAAACAGATTCTCTAGAGAAATACATCATGCTACACATATGGGCACTGAAGAAACACTATAGTTATGTTTGCTGTACATACCTAAGTGGGGTTTTTTACACTGATTTAAGTGCAAACATGTTGATTACAGTCAGCTGTGCAAAGCACATTGCAGAATGTGATCTGTATGCTACAGGCAGTGATTCTGCCAGTCAACAAACAGCCTAGAAGTGAAGAGATATTAGTTTCATCTCGTAAGAAAGAGGACACAGTGACCTCTCATACTCTGTCTGTCTGCCTTTTAATTTAATGTCACCAATTACTGCCTTTGGGTCCATTTATTTACATGGACATATGAAAAAACCGGATTTGATGGCCCCTGTCGATCAGTTCCTATAGCTAATTCATTCACAATCAGATGCTTTTAGAACTGAAATAGTACTCTATAATTTTAGCAGATTTGCCAAATGTGTACAGGCAGAATTTTATTTTTATTACTTATTCTAAAAATTCAAACAGAGCTGTATTTTTTTCAACAGAATATTTCTGCTCACAGTAGAGCCTCAATATATTCTGTTCAAAGATAAATATGAAAGGGAAAACCTGCAAAAGTCAAAATCCCCTCGGCATCAGTTACAATAATGATTATTTGGATACGGTTGGAGAATGAAGATGTGCTATATCGTGGTAAAAAAATCAGTGTGCACCTATATGAAACTGGAAATTTACATTTTTCCAACCCATCCAGCACTTAAACCTCTTCCATCTGTGGACTTTGCATTTCAAAGGCAGTGTCATGTTTCCTACCTTTGGACAGGACCAGGCAAGTAATTTCCTCAGGAATCCGAAGTCAAGTTGAAACATCATATTTACCACATAACTTCATGTCTGTCAGCATGACAACAAATACGTTGATTTAAAAAAATGTCAAAATCTTTTCCTTTAAGTCACAATTTGCACATCATCATACACGCATGGTATTCATGCAAACAATGATGCATCAGATCTTTAAGAAAGCTGATCATGCAAAATAATTCATCTGAAAGACGAAGACACAGAGTGTGAAAAAACAGTTATTGTTATTACAGTTATTACAGTTATAGCGATCTCCAGACCAAGGAGCGGGGTAAAGAGAGACGGGACCATGGAGGGTTGACACTAAAATGAAGAAATGCAGAGATGAGAGGATATAGAAATAGAAGGCCTGCCAGACCTTAGAGAGGATGGAAAAAAGAGAAAGTGAGGACCACTCACACAAGATTAACAGATTAGAATGTTTTCTGTTCATGCAGTCAGTCTCGATATTGAAGTTTAATCTTGCAAGTTTACAAACAGGCAAAAATTTTTTTGAGACAGCTCTAAAGTAAAATGATAATATAGAATAACTAGCGAGAACCTGTGGAAATTCCACGATAAAACAATGATGTCAGACTTTGTTTGTTTTCTTTTTTTTCTTTGCCGTCACAAGAAAACAAACCGCTGTGTCCAATGAAGCTGTAACGGCTCTGTATGTGTGGGACGGAGGAAATCGAAGACGAAGGCCGCTTCGGCGTTACAGTCCAGCCATCCAGGTAGACGCCGGCTTCATGAGTTCGGTCCTGGTGAATAAAGCATCGGGGTTCGAAACAAGACAACATGAGGTCCGTCACAATCAAAGAATATAAACCACTATGTTTGACAAAGCCAAAACAGCTCCGTAAGTGAGAGACATGGACAAATGTGAAGACCGGAGCTAACTCGGAGGGTAGACGCCAGAAGCGTGACAGATTGAGGTTTTCAAGTGAGCTTATTCAAATATATAGGTGGGGATAAGAAGCAGGAAGCAGCAGGGTATTGTCGGAGTTTCTCCCAGTGTCTGTCAAGCTGCATGGGATGGTGGCAGAAAGTTCCTACAAAGGATACCAGTATGGAGAAGCAGTGATACGTTAAGACACCGTTGTATAGAGAGTACTGTACTCATAATCAATCAAAGTGTAACAGTGCCCTTAGGTTCTCTGTTTTTCTGTGATTTGATTCATCAACAAGTCTTAAGCTGGCGCAAAGGTGGAATATCACATCATCACAAACATACATTCAGAGTCTAATCTGTTTTTATAACCCCTCAGTTATTTCACACTTTGCAAAAACAAATACCCAAAGCTATGACCTTGATACCTTTCCTCTGGCTGTCTCACTGCACCACCTACTGTTGAATCACAGTCCTACCGCTACCTCTACCTTAATGAAAACCCTAAAAGTACAGGTTACAGTTTATATAGTGTTCAATAGTATTAAACTAAATGCATAACTCATATTAGGATATTCTAATTCATCCTCTCAGTGGTGTAACAAGTCTTTAAATCTGATGCGTCAGAGAAACCTGCAATGACGCCTGCTGAGAGTATATTGTAAAATTGAAGTTTTTATTTGTACAAACACAAACGCATTCTGAGCCAAAGTGGATATGTAAGTAGCATTATATTTATCTCTAAAACAAAATGTGTTTACAGAGATTTCAGGTTTTGTTTCTAGAACTTGAATGGTACAGTGATAAATGATATTTGGTAACTGGTAGAAGACTGGTACAAGTTGGTATGACAAAGTCATTTCTGTTCAAAATACAATATTGGGTTTTGTTTAATTTTTTGTTGGCCTTGGCAGGTGTAGATTACATGGCTCAAATCTCTGTTTCTGAGGCGAAGGGCCTATGGTAAAATGAGAGCCAGTAACAATGTTGACGGACCAGTGTAGTGGTCCTTTCTATGCCCTGGTGGCTATGATATTATCGTGTAAATCGGTCAAGACTTCCTCCTGCAGCAGCTGAGGTAGTAGCAGCTGCATCACCTGTACCCTACAACCAGGGTCATTAGTTTGCCGGGAAAGAACACCATTACGCACCCACTTTCAGGCCCACTGGTGCTTAGGTTTTACCACAACAGGGGACTCTTCGGCTCTTTCCAATGGTGTGGGGGTGTTAACTTGGTGACGAAGCCACTGATTATTTCAGTAGTGACAAGGTTTCACAGTGCAACCACATCTATGGAATCTGGAGCAGGCAAGCAAGACTATTCATCTGCATTTCTGTTACACCCCCATGGGCGGTACTCAATCTTAAATTTAAATAGGGCAACTTGTGCTGTCCAGCGCTGTTGACCTTGACTAATTGCAGATAGTAGAGAGGGTTATTATCTGTCAAATCTTTATCTGTGCTTTGATATATTAAAGATGGAGATTTACAGAGCTACATTAACTCCCAGTTTAACCAGAATCATCTTACACTTCAGTCACTCAAGGTTCCACTTGATCTGAATCTATAGGTTTATGCTAAAGAAGCTACAATCACCCCTGGCTCTCGATTCTTTGAATGAAGCTCTTTGAGCTCGGAAAATGGTCTTCTGGGTTAGGAATGCTGACCGTAAAAGTTTGATAAAAAAGAAGAAAAAATCAAAAAGAAATCAACCACCAATCAACTACCAGCTAATTTGTAAATATGGAAAAATGAAATAGCAATAATTTGCAAAAAAAAATTCATTGTCAAATATTTGGAAATTTCTGTTCAAAGTAGATTACGTTCATTAATGTATAACTCCTTCAGAGAGCATTGTGCCCCCTTCATCTTCACATTGTTTTGATTCATTGGATCCACTCTGTCAATGAATTACTTCCCTCATCTTAAGTTGTCTATCTCTGAGACGGTTTGGAGCAGCTCTCACCGCCCCATCCTTGGTAACATCTGCACTGAAACTCAGTCTTCATGAGCTTCACCTCATGCGATTTCATCCGTCCTAAAACTCTGTAGCTCTTTCCCACCCCCTGCCTCCTCTCAGACACCACCTTCCACACAGCAGGGTCGAGGTGGAGGTAGGCCTTTGAGCTCGGGTCCTTCCTCTGGCATCTTCCATGAGAGGAGCACAAGGTCAGACTGCAAAGAGTTGCTGCTGATGTCACATTCACCACGTAACGGCCCAACGTCTCATCGATATAGTGTTTGACAGCTTCACAAGAGGTCTACAAGGAGAGAGAGAGAGATGGGGAGACTTGAGGGATTATTTATCTTGTATCTGTCTGTCTGTCTGTTAGTTTCGGGTCTGCCATAGGCCAATTTCGCAACCAGATGGAAAATAGAGTCTCTCTTGTACCAAAAGTGTTCATTAATTTCTTATCAAACATTTACAAATACATGCAGGCAGGGTGCGATTTGTAGCAGAATAGGAGGGATCATCCCCCTCTGGTTTTTACTTCTCTACCTCTGCTGAGTGCAACTGAATAAATGTGTTTCCATGAACAGTCTTCTTTTCATTGCTGTTAATGGGCTAGACGTTCGTTGCCTCAGACGTTTGCAGAGATGTGGATGTATAAAGGACAAAACCTTGCAGGTGACGCGCCAACAGGAAAAAAGGAAAGACTACATGAAGTCCGACATCAGAGAAAACTGTTCACTGAGTTTTATATTTACTGACTTATTTTGACATGTCATGAAATCTTAATCTATGGGGTGTTAATGTTACTTTTACCAGATCATTAGCATTACGATAAATCCTCTTTCCGTGTTGGCATGATCAACCTTCATCCATGGTCCTGACATCTAAAGTTAGGACATAGATATATAGATACGTAGATATTGTGGCTGGCATAGAAAATTTAAATGTTTTGTGTTTTTAGCTTGTATTAAATTTGAATCTTCAACTGTTCAGAACTTGGGCATATAGGGCCTGCCATTAGCCTAAAAGCAGAATTAGGGCTGTGGATTGATTATTTTTTCATTCATTCATTCATCGTCACGACCGCTTCATCCGCTGTTGCAGAGGGCTGGAGCCTATTCCAGCTGGCCTAGGGCTTGAGGCGGGGGAAACTCCGGGCACGACACCAGTGCGCTGCAGAGCCACACAGAGATGCAGACAAAAACGCAAACACTCACACCTATAGTCAATTCGGAACGGCCAATTAGCTTGAAGCGTGTGTTTTTGGAGGTGGGAGGAAGCACCCCAACATTCCATGATACAACGTTTGAGACACTTCATAATGTGAATGTGTGACATTTAAGTTCCATTTTGTGCACTACCACGTAGGATATTATGTCCCACTTCTTTGAAGGATCATGGGGTAGCAGTCATCTATCTCTTTAGACAGCCCTTCACATGGTGTGTTTTCAGTTTAAGACTCAAAACAAAAGTAGAAAATGCGGCAGAAATCCTAGGAAACATCACAAACAGAGGCAGACTTGATTATAATTTACTCATGAAACATACTTTACTGATCCGTATTTCAGATGGTGGCTGAAAACGAGATACCAGTAATTATTATTATCTAGTCTTCAAGAAAATGAATGATGAATGAAATTTTTTGTAGAGGTTCCTCAAGGTTCGGCACTGGCCATTCAGCATTTTATCCCTCTGTTGTAGCGTGACACAGCAAGAGACTCACGAGGACGGAATTTCAAATAGACCAAGCTGTTACTGGTAAGTGCAGATCAGTTGTAGGCTGTGTTGAAAGGCTTGTGATAGATCTCACCTACTTGGTACTCAGAAATCAAAGAGCATGATTGAGGGTGAGCAAGTTGCTGTCACTGCCAAAATTTATGAGTCAAGAATTGAAATCTCTATGTATACAATTTCATTTTGCTTGAAATTCTATGTTGTGTGAAATTAATAAATGCTTTAATAAAAATATCTTCAAAAAAAGAAAATTGGATTCTTGATTCCTTGACAAAAATACAACAGTGAAGAATATCTGACAGACTGCCAGCACAAACTCAGAAATAAAGACTTAAGAAACATATGATAGATTGAATGCAACCACTTAAGTATTTTACATGTTGTGACTTGAGAGGGGCATGTGTCTTAATTTTAACTTTTAGGAATCTTGCATTGAATAATTAAATAATATGAAAGAGAAGCCTTCAAGCAAACAGGTGAGAGTTTGAAGACCTGTGTCCCAGTGGGCAGAGAAAGGGATGTTGTTTCAACTATCCTTCATCTCTCATTAAGTTTGAAATTAAATGTACAAGTAAGAGTTACAATATTATAATGACAACATTATATTAATTTTATGTACTGATTTAATCCCCAAAGGGAAATTAAGAATGCACACTCTAGTTAGTGGTTCAAACACATGCATACATATTATTGTGTACAGGCCCCTGTGGCACACGCACAGGGGGGCCTGTAGGTATGCAAAGGGAGGTAGAATGGTGGGCAGCCACCTTTGTGGAGTGCCCAAATGAGCAGCTTGTGAGGGGGATGGCGCCTTGCTCAAGGGCGCTTTGGCAGTGCTCCAGAGGTGAGCTGACGCCTCCCACTGTCAGCTCACATGACGGGTGTTTTTTGGCGGGAGTGGGAATCGAACCGCCGATCTTGAATCATAGGACAACCCACTCTACCACTGAGCCACTGCCGCCCAATAATAGATACAGTAGATAGACAGATAGATAGCTAGATAGATAGCCAGACAGACAGACAGACAGACACAGACAGACAGACAGACAGACAGACAGACAGACAGACAGACAGACAGACAGACAGACAGACAGACAGACAGACAGACAGACAGACAGACAGACAGACAGACAGCTAGCTAGCTAGCTAGCTAGGAAGATAGACGGATGGACAGATAGAAATTTATTTCTCTAACAGTGTAATTAAAGTCAAATATCAACACTCTACCTTAGATTTACTCAAGTCGTTGCCCCCCCACAGCACGACCCCTGCGGATCCTAAAGCAGCACTTTCCCCGATGGTGTAGACCAGGTGTTCCTGTAGGAGACACATGAAAGCTAGACTAAATGACAACACCACCAAAAGCTGCATGCAGTCAAAACATCTGTTACTTGCCGGAGAGAGGAACTTGAACGTTGGTACATAGGCAATGTGAGAATAAGTAAACACAGGTAGCGGTGATGTACTCAGGAGAGCTCCTACTCTCATGGCCTCCATGATGCGATGATGAGTGAAGAGGAGCACTTCTCTGCTGAGGGGCTGCAGGTGCAAGTTGAGGTAGATGCCAGGATAAAGAGCAGAAGAAGCGTTCCACAACCACAACAGCTCGTCATTCCTCTTCTTCTCTGTCTCACGACATTCACCTGTGTAATTTGTGCTGTTGACGCGGTAGTAGTTGTAGCAGTCAGGATAATCATAAAAGCCCCACAGACCATTTGGCCTTTCCTCCTGTCCAAGTTTCAGTGTTTCTTCCATGAACTTCCTCGCAGCGTCCTCAAACTCCAAACGAGCTGCATCAGCTACTTGCTGCGGACTCCAGTCTGGATGCTTAGCTCTTACCAGGGTTTTTGACCCCAACCTGTACACCTGTTTCTCCATCCAGTTTCTCTCCCAAAGAGGTTTCCAGCTCTCCCAGTCCACCACAGCCAGGCCCTTGAAGTCAGTGTCTGGGATAAACTTGTGGATATCTTCAGAAGCCACTTTAAGGTGCTCCTCCAGACTTGCATTCTGGGGCACCCCTCCATTGATCACCTCTGATTGTTTGGAGTACTTTGGATATAGACCAAGGTATCTATCATAAAAGATGGTTATGTCTCCACCTATGAAGGTTTGATTCTGATTCTGGACAATGTTGAAAGCGCTTAAGTCTAAATCAACACCAAACTGAGAGAGACAGTTGCTGGTAGGAGCGTTCCATACTGTGAGGAAAGGAACCTGGGAAAATGGGGACTGCCTGCCTGAAACAAGGACAGTCAGTTTGAAGAGAAGAAATATCTCAGGATGAAAGGAACTCATGCCTGCAAGGAAGGAAAACATTGTTATCTTTCCTTCTTTGCTCACAACTGGCATCAATACTTGAGGAACATTTTGGAAAATTTCTTCTAAAAGTCAGCTTTAAATTTCGAGGCAAAATGAATTTCAAATATCTACATTTACACCAAAGTAGTAAACTGTAGAGAGATTCCAGCTCTTGGTCAATTAATTCTGCATAACTTCCTAGATCACAAATGTTATTATGGCTTTGCCATGTGTCAAAGACATAACAGATTGTAATTAAAAGTTGAGTAAAATTTAATTAAATTCTTACTTGTTCAACAGGTGGGTTTTGGTGAGGCTTTGTGGTCTGAACAATGAAGTAAACACAAGAAGAAGTCTCATGGCCTTAGTGTCATATACCACAAAGACAGAGGAACAAAAACAGAAGTTTGCTGGGATTTTCCATAGCCAATCGCAAGCATACAAAGGTATGTTTGGTATGCTTGTGACATAAAGACAACGCTTAACAACCAATCATATATTGTCAAGGAGCTGCATTGAATGCACAGACACGCAAGTTAAAACTTGTTTGTCCCGTCATTCCTGAATTGCACTGTTTTAAGATCAACCTTTTAAACACTTCAGGGACATGTTAATGTCCTGAATAATTGAAGCACTATGAAACATGTAAATGTTTTTAATTCTGAATGAGACTCTTTGAAGATTGATTTAATAAAACCGAGGGTACATATCTTACTCAAAGGCACTACAGTTGTGCTCTAAGTGGTTGTCAACAAGCAGTAATTAACTGTTCGTCCTAAAAATTTAAATGTACACTTCAACCCCTAGAATCAGTTAAAACAATTATTTCCTTAAGACAACATGTAGTTACATGTGGGGCGGGTCCCTCTAATATCCCATGATGGTGGATTCACAATAAAATTTTCATTGGTTGCACAAAGAAATACATGGAACCTGTGGCAGTTGTTTTAAGTTTATGAGCAGATTAGGGTGTGACACCATAACTTTTCAATATTAAGCTTCACAAGATTATACATTTTTTGGGATACTGAATTTTGGATTTTGTTACTTTTGCCTTAATCAGAAGTAAATAAAGGTTTCAAATAATTTGCTCCATATGAATCTATTTAAACAATATATGACTTTCATTTTCTGAAAACTGTGACAATTATATTGCAGCTTTTCATGATGTATAAATACATCTAGAAATTGAAAACAGTATCATGATTGATATACGTATATATATACATATAGGTCACAATAAAGTTAGAAAAAATTGTGGAAATATATGTCTTGATGTCATTTTTAGATAAAGAAAACCTGGCATTTATATATATATATATATATATATATATATATATATATATATATATATATATATATATATATATATATATATATATATATATATATATATATATATATATATATAAATGTCCCTCTCACCATTTTGGGGTGGTATCTGTGTGTCACCCTCAAGCTCGGGTCCTCTACCAGAGGCCTGGGAGTCTGAGGGTTCTGCGCAGTATCTTAGCTGTTCCTAGGACTACGCTCTTCTGGACTGAGGCTTCAGATGTTGTTCCAGGAATCTGCTGGAGCCACTCTTCCAGTTTGGGGGTCACTGCCCCAAGTGCTCCTACTACCACGGGGACCACATTAACCTTAACCTTCCACATCTGTTCCAGTTGTTCTTTCAACGCTTGATACTTCTCAATCTTTTTGTGTTCCTTCTTCCTGATGTTGGCGTCAGCTGGAATCGCCACATCTATCACCACTGCTCTCTTCTGCTCTTTTTCCATCACCACTATGTCCGGTTTGTTAGCCAGCAGCTGTTTGGCGGTCTGGAAGCTGAAGTCCCACAGAATCTTAGCCTTGCCGTTCTCAACCACCTTCGGTGGTATGTCCCATTGGGATTTGGGTACTTCTAGTCCATACCGGGTACAGATTTTCCCGTACACTATCACAGCTACTTGGTTGTGCCTTTCCATGTATGCTGAGCTGGCGAGCATCTTACACCCTGCTACCACATGCTGGACTGACTCTGGGGCTTCTTTACATAGCCTGCACATTGGGTCAGATCTACTGTGGTAGATATTGGACTCTATTGCTCTTGTACTTAGGGCCTGTTCTTGTGCTGCCATGATCAGTGCCTCTGTGCTGTCTGTCAGTCCAGCTTTATTCAGCCATTGGTAGGTCTTCTTGATATCAGCCACTTCCTCTATCTGACGGTGGTACATGTCGTGTAGGGGCTTGTCCCTCCATGTCGTCTCTTCCTCCTCCTCTTCCTCCTCAGGTTTCTGCTGTCTAAGGCATTCACTGAGCAGTTCATCTGTTGGGGCCATCTTCCTGATGTACTCTTGGATTTTTGATGTCTCTTTCTGGACAGTGGCCCTGATGCTCACTAGTCCTCGGCCTCCCTCTTTCCGCTTAGTGTACAGCCTCAGGATGCTGGACTTGGGGTGAAACCCTCCATGCATGGTGAGGAACTTTCTCGTCTTGATGTCTGTGGCTTCTATCTCCTTCTTTGGCCAGCTTATGATCTCAGCGGGGTATCTGATGACCGGCAGTGCATAAATGTTGATGGCTTGGACCTTGTTCTTGCCATTCAGCTGACTTGTCAGGACTTGCCTTACTCTCTGGAGGTATTTGGCTGTGGTTGCCATTAGCCTGTGGGATTCCGAGGTATTTGTAGCTGTCCTTGATGTTCTACACACCTCTGTTCAAATGCCAGGTTTTCTTTATCTAAAAATGACATCAAGACATATATTTCCACAATTTTTTCTAACTTTATTGTGACCTATAACCTGTACAACACAACTGAAAAACAAACCAAAATCTTTCAGGTAGGTGAAGTTAAAATAAACAACTGAGATTATGTTTTTGCATAAGTGTGCACACCCTGTCATAACTGGGGATGTGGCTGTGTTCAGATTGGACTAGTAATTTTCAAATTCGTGTTTACCTGGTGTCAGTACTCACCTGTCATCAATGAAGGTTCCTCTGATCAACCCTAAATAAAGTTCGGCTATTCTACTAGGTTTTTCCCGATAGATTTTTCCAGCCCAAACCATGTTCCAGAGAACTTCAAAAGTGTCAGAGGGATCTTATTATTCAAAGACATCAATCAGGGGAAGGCTACAAAAGGAACATTGAATTCCAAAGCATTAAATATACCATGGAACATGGTGAAGACCATCATCATCAACTGGAGAAAGTATGGCACAACAGTGACATTACCATAAACAGGACGTCCGTCCAAAATTGATAAGACGAGAAGAAAAGTCAGAGAGGCTAGCAAGAGGCTGACAGCTACTCTGAAGGAGTTGCAGAAATATTTGGCAAGTACTGGCTGTATGGTGCATGTAACAACCTCTCGTATTCTTCATATGTCTGGGCTATGGGGTAGGATGGCAAGACGGAAGCCTTATCTAACAAAGAAAAACGTCTGAGCCCGGCTGGATTTTGCAAGAAGACATCGGCAGTCTCCCAAACACTTGTGGGAAATGTTATGGTCTGATGAAACCAAGGTTGAACTTTTTGGACATAATTCCAAAAAGCATGTTTGGCACAAAAACAACACAGCACATCACCAAAATAACACCATACCTCCACTGAAGCCTGGTGGTGGCAGCATCACGCTTTGGGGCTGTTTTTCTTCTGCTGGAACTGGGGCTTTAGTCAGACTGGAGGGAATTATGAACAGTTCCAAATACCAGTCAGTGTTGGCACAAAACTTTTGGGCCTCTGTTAGACAGCTAAAGATGAAGAGGAATTTCATGTTTCAGCACGACAATGACCCAAAGTACACATCCAAATCCACAAAGGAATGGCTTTACCGGAATAAGATTTAAGTTTTGGAATGGCCCAGCCAGAGTCCAGACCTGAATCCCATCGAACATCTCTGGGGTGTTCTGAAAAGGGCTATGCAATCTGAAAAATATGGAGCATGTTTGCAAGGAAGAGTGGGCAAATATTGTTACCTCAGGTTGTGCCACACTGATCCTACCCAAAAAGACTAAGTGCTGCAACAAAGTATTAGTTTCAGCTTGTGCATATTTATTTAACCAGGTTATGTGAAGTTTTTTATTTTGTTTTTTCTTAAATGTTTTAGTTTGTTTTTCAATTGCTTTGTACAGCTTAAAGATCACTAAAGTGGAAAAAGTTGTGAAATCATTTGTCTTTAGTTTTTTTTACATCACAAACACCTAGCATTTGAACAGGGGTGTGTAGACATTTTATACCCACTTACATATCATAAATTAGTGTATGTGCATTGTATATCCTTCCCTAAAAAAGTCCCCAAAAACACAACTCCAAAATAAAACTAAAGTACTTTTGTTCAATATGTTTCTTATTTTGCTTTTTGCTGACACACTCACTCCAAGAAAGTTTATTCCATTAGAAATAATACTAGTTTAAAAATAGGAAATAGAAATTCATTCAAGTGAAAGATTACAAAAGTGGCATTAATTTATATTTCTACATTGTTTATACTTCTGATAAAAAAAAGCTCCCCAAAATACAACACTGAAATGCACCAAAACAGTTTCACAACCAATTAGTAGTATTTTATTCCATAATTTCAATGTTACTCTTAACATCTGTGGGTTACATGTATAATATTTTTCTTTGATATTTAAAAATAGAGGTTAACAGTGATGCATTTACTCACAGTATAAACGATCATTTTACACATCACTCACTCAAGGTTTTACTTGACCTGAATTTGTGGGCTTTTCTAAAGTGAGAGCTACAAACACTCCTAGCTTTTGATTCTTTGAATGAAACTCTCAGAACTATAAAAATGGTCTTCTGGACTAGGATTGCTGACCATAAAAGGTTGTTCAATTAAAAACAAAACAAAAATCAACCACCAACCAACCACCAACTAACTTTTAACTATAAAAAAAAAAACCCAATAACGATAATTTGCAAAATTGGAGATTTCTATTAGAAGTAAACCACATGTTTTCATGTATAACTCCTTCTGAGAGCATTTTACCCCCCATTACTTCTAAATGGATTCATCATCACATTGTTTTGATTCATTGGATCCACTCTGTCAATGGATAACTTCGCTCATCTTAGGTCGTCTATCTCTGAGTTGGTTTGGAGCAGCTCTCACCGCCCCATCCTTGGTAACATCTGCACTGAAACTCAGACTTCATGAGCTTCACCTCATGCAATTTCATCTGTCCTAAAACTCTGTAGCTCTTTCCCGCCCCCTGCCTCCTCTCAGACACCACCTTCCACACAGCAGGGTCGAGGTGGAGGTAGGCCTTTGAGCTCGGGTCCCTCCTCTGGCATCTTCCATGAGAGGAGCACAAGGTCAGACTGCAAAGAGTTGCTGCTGATGTCACATTCACCACGTAACGGCCCAACGTCTCGTCGATATAGTATTTGACAGCTTCACAAGAGGTCTACAAGTAGAGACAAAACAAAGAGGAATCCCTGAGAGTCATCAACAAACACTGACATTATCTTACTTCTAAACCTGGACAAGCACTCATGCTTACGTGTTAATGTTGTTTGAAAAAAACTTTTTTGGATGCAAGAAATAAATGTTAAATTTTAGAAGAATTATTTGTACACGCAACAGGATAACTTTACCTGTCAAGGAAATGTTTTTGTTAGTTTTGGTTAGTATAGAAATACTATTTCAACAATTTTAGAATTTTTCTAAATTTATCAAAAGGGACCAAATGAAAATTTACATTTCCATAGGTATATAGACTCTTTCCTCAGTGTTTAGTCTGTTTATTATCGATCCAGAATGAAAAAGGCACCTTGCATTTCTAACAGACAGCCAACAATGCTGAACAGCCTTAACTTGCAGCTACAAGGCCAGGGGAAACTCATTTGCAACATGTATTCCCACATAAAACCATTTGAGGTGAAACTCGTGCTGGTTTTGGAACAAATGAAAAAGCACAACTTCATCCATCTCCCTACTACCCAAAACCTCTCTGCAGAGAACCCACCGGTCCCATTCCCAGTTGAAAGGTGTGTGGAAGCACTGGAAATGTTGAAGGCAAAGTTCGGTGTGCAAATCCATGAAATATATGCTCATGAAAAAGAAGTCCGTCTTTTCCATAATGCCTTTGTTGCCGGCATTGATGACGCTGTTAGGGTTTTACTCCAAACAAAACCCTTTTTAGTTCTTTAAGCTCGGTTGAGAGGTGTATCTTGAATGATGAGACAAGTTGTAGTCCAGACACGGTTTACTGAAGAAGTTTCAGCAGTTTACAAAGTTGATGAGGATACAGCACTGGGCTCTTCAACAGACTTAGCAACAAACCTCTGGAGAAGAGACACAAATAATCACGGGCCGTGATCTTTATAGTGTTTGGGTTAGACTGTCCTTGAAGAACGAGCTCACCAGCAGCCTGTCTCAGATTCACATGTACCAGTTATAGTTATCTAGGTGCTATGTTTCCTCTAACAAGTATGCTTGTTGCTCTAACAACAGAAGCAGACTGTCTTGCACGCTAGAAAGAGCACGTCAGCCTTCTTTTGCAGCACAGCTCCACCCTGACTGATCCCACCATCTTTGCGGCTGCGAACACCTCAGTCCCTAGCGACGCCTGCAGTACAGATCCCATCACACCCGAGGAAGTCAGAACCGCTCTGAAAAAACTTAACAACAGGAAAGCCCCTGGCATCTGTGCAGTAACGGCTGAGATGCTAAAATCTGGTGGTGACAGTCTTGTTGAGTGGCTCACCCACACCTTCAACCATGTGGGAGACAGAGAGACTTCCCAGTGACTGGACCAGAGGAGTCATCCTACCCTTCTGGAAACATAATGGTGACAAGCTAGTCTGCAGCAACCACAGAGGCATCACACTTCTCTCCATCCCTAGCAAGAACTTCAACAGGATCTTGCTCACCCGTGCTCTCCCAGCCATCAGAGGTCGGCGCCGTCTCAAGCAGGCTGGCTTCATGCCTAACCGCTCCACTACAGACCACATCTCTGCCGTTTGCCTGCTCATAGAGAAGACCCATGAATTCCGCAAAGATCGACAGCTATACATCGGGTTCATCGATTTGAAGACTTCCTTTGACACCGTCTGCCATGCCTCAGTCTGGAGCATTCTACAGTACAGACCATTGGAGCACCACCCAAGATCGTTGCCCTGCTCAAGCTGCTCTACAGCAACGCAGAGAGCTGTGTCTGTATCAACAGTACAGACTCCAACTGGTTCCCCATCTCCAGTGGCATTCACTAGGGCTGTGCGGCTGCTCCTGAGACGCCCTGGTCATATACAGAGGAGAGGCAGAGAAACCTGGTCTTCGAGTGAGCTGGACCAAAATCAAATTCATGCATGTCGGTGATGGACCAGATCCACCTCCTCTGCAGCTAGGTGATGACACTGTGGAGCCTGTCAAGAGCTTTTTGTGTCTGGGGTTCATAGTGACGGTCAATGGGGACCTTAAACCAGAGATTCTCCGCATGAGAGTTCTGGCAGCATCAGCTCTGCAGTCTCTTTGGAAGCCACTCTGGTGGCACCAGACCATCTCCCGCAAGACGAAGCTCAGAATTTCTAACTCTCCATCCTGCTCTTTTTCTTCTTTTCCTTTCAGCTTTTCCCATCAGGGGTCGCCACAGCAAATCAATTGTCTCCATCTAATCCTGTCGTCTGCATCCTCTTCTCTCACACCGACTACCTCCATGTCCTCTTTCACTACATCCATAAACCTCCTCTTTGTTCTTCCTCTAGGCCTCCTGCCTGGCAGTTCAAAACTCAGCATCCTTCTACCAATATATTGCCTATCTCTCCTTTGGACATGTCCATCTCATGTCTTCTCCATCCTGCTCTACAGCTCGGAAACTTGGCCCTCAAACAAGACCCTGGCTGCCAGTATAGATGGTTTTGATAGCAGGGCTCTCAGAACTGTCGAAAACATCAGGTGGCCCCAGTGGGTTTCCAACAAAGTCCTTAGAGCTTCTTGCCAGGCGGCGCAACATCGTTTGGTCATGTCCTCTGCCTTCCCCCTGATCACCCAACAACAGCCATTCTCCAGTTTGACCCTAAGGCCGCAGGCTGGAAACGACCTCGAGGCAAGCCCCGCAGCCGATGGCTTGACGTCATTGCGGATGACCTCCGACAACAGGGAGTTGCTGTGGAGGATGCAGAGCAGCTGGCACAAGACCGCCAGCATTGGAAAAACTGACTCATCTGGTTGGCTCAACGGACAGGGACAGCACACACACACACCCCATCGCAAGAGCCCTACTGACTGACTGACTGACTGTGCTTGCTCTGTTCTTTTGTGTTCAGAAAATTATGTAATATACAAAGGACTAAGTGCTATCTATGTTTGTGTAAGCAGAATCATTTTGTGGTCACTTCCATTGTTTAACATAAATTTCCAACGACGCCCAGCCTTCTTATCAGTTTGAGTTGGCCGAGTTACAGAACTCTGATGTTCTGAAAAAATGTATTCAAGCCCGACAGTCTCATTGACTTCTATACCGCCCTCCCAAACGACACATACACTAACATGAAAAAACACACAATGCAGATGTCCACACTTTTTGGCAGCATGTATATCTGCAATCCTTCTCACACGTGAAACTCCTGAAAACTCTGATGAGATCAAGATTGACAGATGAACATCTTCATCAGTTAAACTGGCTGTGACTCGCACAGAACCCGACCTTCAACTTCTCACCTGCCCAATGCATGCCCACTGATGAACATACATATGTAGGCTCTCTTTTCTGACTTGAATGAGTCATAAACAAATATAATTATAATAAAATGTACTGGGGAGATGTAATCCATCTCCATAACCATACTCGTAGTGAAATGTAAATGTATGCTGCGTAGGTGCTCTATCACTTAGTTTGGTTTCTCAACTTCCTTGATTTGTGGTTTTCACAGGGAAATTGATGAGAGAGAGAGCTGTCTATGAGCCTACTGGATGCGAAAAAAGGAGTATAAGGAAGGAACAGAAGAAATCTATGAGTTATTTAAATAAGAGATTCTGCCCTGTTAACAAAGCTGAACTTTTACCTGTTAAGATAAACAGACAGACAACAAAAAGTCAATGTCCATGGCCTTTCTTCTGGGAAGATTCCAGAGACAGTTATTTGATTGTTATCTAATTCATAAATAGCGTTATTTGTTTCACTAATAGTGTTATTATTTATTTCATGAGTTAAGATCCCGGAAAGGGTTATTAATATTTGGTTATGTGTGGCTTTCTGGAAGACAATAAATGTTTACAATATATGTGATCGTCACAGTTTTACTGTTACAAACTGACCCCAGCCCCCTATCAGAGAAGGGAAAAGTTCTGTGGTCCTTACAGGAAAACGTTTGGAGACCCCGCTCTCTAGATCATTCACAAGGTTCTCCCTAAGCCACTCCCGTGTTGTCTTGGCTATGTGTTTAGGCTTGTTGTCTGGTTGGAAAGTGAAACTGAGACGCCAAGTGGAGCTGATTTTCATTGAGGATCTCTGTACTTTCCTCCATTCAGCTTTATATTAATCCAAACCAGTCTGATGAAAATCACCCCACAGCATGATTTTGCCACCACCATGTTTCTCTGTTGAGCTGGTATTGGGGAGGCAATGAGCTATGTCTAGTTTCCAGCACACAATTGCTTTGAGTCCTTCAGGTGTTTCTTTGCAAACTCCAAGGGGGCTTTAATGTGTTTTGCTCTGAGGTAACACATCAATCTATCCACTCTCCCAAAAAAACAGATTGGTGGTAGGCTCTACACAGCATCTCAGGATCCAACCATCAGGTTTGTCAGTTTGCTCGGTTTCATCATAGGAGTACTGGTTGGGCCAAAATTCTTCTATTTAAGAATTGTGGAGGGCACTGGACTGAATTTCACTGCATCAGAATATTTCACAGCCTTCCACAGATTGAACTTTGCAATAATCATGTGTCAGATCCCTGCCAGCACTTACTTTGACCTCATGGTTCGGTTTTTGCTCTGTACAGCCTATGATGGAGAGTCGTGTGACTTTCGAAATCATGTTCCGTCAACTTGATTTGTCACAGGTGGACTTCAGTTTCATTCTGTATGCACTCTATGTGTTCATACATAGCAACACATAGATTGCATGCATATTATATTTATTCATATTTACCTATGCACATACACATACATTTATGCTTACATACACATATACAGTACATAAATACAGAAATGCAGAAATACATGGTGATAAATAAGATAACTTTGCCAGTCTGATGTAAATGTGGTAACAACTCCGGTACACTACCTGAGATAGACTGAATTCATGGCCACCCCATAGCACTGCCCCTGCAGATCCAAGAGCAGCACTCTCCCCAATGGTGTAGACCAGGTGTTCCTGCAGGAGACACATGAAATGACAAAAACAGTCTAAATGACAACAACATCAAAACCTGCATGGAGTTAAAACATCTGTTACTTACCTGAGACAGGAACTCTAATGTATGTGCATAGACAATGCGAGCATAAGTAAACACAGGCAGTGGTGATGTACTCAGTAGAGCTCCTACTCTCATGGCCTCCATGATGTGATGATGAGTGAAGAGGAGCACTTCTCTGCTGAGGGGCTGCAGTTTTGTATTGAGGTAGATGCCAGGATAAAGAGCAGAGGAGGCGTTCCACAACCACAACAGCTCGTCATTCCTCTTCTTCTCTATCTCTGGACACTCACCGGTGTAGTTTTGGATGTTGACGTGGTAGTGGTTGTTGCACCCTGGAAAACCATAAAAGCCCCACAGCCCATCTGGCCTTTCCTCCTGTCCCAGTTTCAGTGTTTCCTCCATGAACTTCCTGGCAGCGTCCTCAAACTCCAAACGAGCTGCATCAGCTACTTGCTGCGGACTCCAGTCTGGATGCTTAGCTCTAACTAGTGCTTCTGACCCCAACCAGTAGACCCGTTTCTCACCCCAGTTTCTTTCCCAAACAGGTTTCCAGCTCTCCCAGTCCACCACAGCCAGGCCCTTGAAGTCAGTGTCTGGGATAAACTTGTGGATATCTTCAGAAGCCACTTTAAGGTGCTCCTCAAGACTTGCATTCTGGGGCACCCCTCCGTTGATCGCCTCTGATTGGCTGGTGTACTTGGGATATAGACCAAGGTAACCATTATAAAAGATGGTTATGTTTCCACCTATGAAGGTTTGATTCTGATTCTGAACAATGCTGAAAGTGCTCAAGTCTATATCAACACCAAACTGAGACAGACATCTGCTGGTAGGAGCGTTCCATACTGTGAGGAAAGGAACCTGGGAAAATGGTGATTGCAGGCCTGAAACAAGGATGGTCAGTTTGAAGAGAAGAAATATCTCAGGATGAAAGGAACTCATGGCTGCAAAGAAAGAAAGACAATGCTGCTGACAATGGACAAGTTGTGAGGCAATTCATTCATTCATCTTCCACTTTTGCGGGTCATTGGGGGTTGCTGGAGCCTATCCCAGTGGACTTACAAACGAGAGACAGCGAACATTCTGGATGCATCACCAGTGCAACGCAGGTATGTCATTCTAGTCTCATATATCTAATGAGACAGGAATGTACCCACAGTGACATCAGTGTACCATGCACATAGAATGTCCCTATTCTATGTGGTCCTCTAGGTTTGTGTTATAACCCACATAATTTTCCTTTAAGGATAAATAGGTGTGGGCTCTTAGGGGTTAAAATCAATACTATGTTTTTCAATTGTAACACAAAGGATTTCATCATAAATCCCTGATTCTTTATGCATAGTCAATTAATTTGACATACCTTTCTAGATCACAGATGCTGTTGTAGTGCATGTGGGAATTAAACAACTGACTATAATACAAATTTGAGAAAAGCCATGTAAAATTCAATTACTTACCTGTTCAGCAGCTGGATTTTTGTTAGGATTTGTCTCTTGATCTGAATGTCACATGTACTAAAATGGGAGGTAACAAAAGAAGAAAAGTATATGGGGATAATGAGCAACCAATCATAACCATGCTGATTCACAGAAACAAATGAAATGTATGCATACAACTTTGTACAACCAATCATACACCTGTTAATCTTCTCAAAAAGTTGCTTTGAACTCACAGGCAGGTAAGTTAAAACCTGTTTGTCCTGTCAATCTTGAATGACACCATTTCCTTTCACCATAGTAACACTGATAAAATACGTTAATGTCCAGACTTATGGATTTAAAAGGTTTGAGCTCTTAACTGATGGTTATGACCCCACAGTTAACTCCCCCACTTCCAAATCTAAACGTATGCTTCAGTGAACTCTAAAGCGTTAAAATAATGTTTTGCTTGGGAGCAAAAAGAATTTTATGGAGAACGGTTATGCGGCAAGGTCTTGCAAAATAAGAACCTCAGAAAAGAAAGCCTGCCTTCACTCCACATAATGTGTTAAGAATAGAATACTGGCAAAATTCCCTGGATCTCCCCAAGAAGCAGATATTGACAGTCTTAAAAAGGGAAAAATCTACAGTTTCATTGCTTGAACAAAACAAACAAGCAAAGCGCAAAAAAAAGAGATACGAAGCTGAACAGTAAATACACAAAGCATGATGAAGAACATTCAACAGCAGCGATACAACTAGATAACAACTGTCGAGCAGCAATGTGCAGGAAGATCCAGCCTAACAAGGAGAGCAAGATTATACATGCATACAGGTGTGTCACAGGGCGGGAAGGTGTTGTGAGGGTCCGCCCGGGTTCGAGTCCCGCTCTGTGCGGAGTTTGCATGTTCTCCCCGTGTCTGCGTGGGTTCTCTCCGGGTTCTCCGGCTTCCTCCCACCTCCAAAAGCATGCGCGTCAGGTTGAGTGGAATGAGTGCATGGTTGTATGTCTTTGTGTGTGGCTCTGTGGTGCACTGGCATCGTGCCCGGAGTGTCCCCCGCCACACGCCCTACGCCGCCGAGATAGGCTCCGGCTCCCCGTGACCCGCTGCGGCGGATATAGCGGTGGTAATCTGAAGATGACTGACTGACTGACAGGTGTGTCATGTCATCGTCCAGCCAGGGAGGATGACACGCCGCGCCTCCCAGTCATGCTAATGCACAACAAAACAGAAAAAAAAGGAGGTGAAAACAGACAACAAGCACAAAACAAAACAGGATCCTTACATAATGTCCAATGATGGTTGAATTATTGCCCTAGGACAATTCATTTTTATTGACTGCTCATTATCCGTTTTTATTGACTACCTATATTATCTGTGAACTGATTGTCAAGTCTGTTTGGCATCCCTTATGTCTGTATTATGCTATATTTAAAACTTTTATAGTTTTTATATGCACGATGAATGCAGCAGTTTATTTTGTTAGACAAAAATCTTATTTTACAGAAAATACAAATTTGTAAAACTGTGGAGCATAGAAGTGTCCTTAATTTTTATTTTTAAATACATCTTATTTCACGGGTATTTGTGTGTATTTTGTTACATACTGTAAGTGGTGTCTGTAGTAGCTGTAGATTACATGGCTAATACTTCACTGAGGTTTTTAAAGAAGGAGATTCATAGTGCTGCATCAACTCTTGCAGTTTAATCAATCATCTTAAACTTATATCACTTACGCAAACATAGCACAACACTTAGTTTTGAAACTAATTGTTGTGAGGGTTTTGTTCAGAGTAAAAGCCAGTTGTACTCACAATCTTATCCTGTCGGTCATTGCCCAGAGCTCATGAAGGTGGAACACAGACGGAGTGGTAAATAGAGAGATTCACTTTGAGGCTCATTTTTTTCTTCATTTCCAGTAAAGCTACCACATCACTGTGGACGCCATACCAATCTTGTTTTCTGTTCCATTTATCCCTCACTCGTGAATAATACCCCAAGATACCAAGATTGCATTCCTCTACCAGGCTGGATGGACTCTCCTCTTACCTGGAGTGATCACTCCACCGTTTTTCAGCAGAGAATCATTGTCTCAGGTTTAGAGGCGCTGATCCCTGCATCACCTGCGGGTGATGAGCACACAAGAGGATATACCCTGTTTCGGGCTGAGCCTTCGAGACCCGATGGCTGAAAGGGTTCCCCTTCACCCCAACCTGGCTTCAGGGTGAGCCCTGCAGGCTCGATACACTGCTTAGTTTAGGCATTTTTCTTCAGGAATTCTTTCCAACCAATTATTGCAACTGCACTTTTTCTGACCTGTAACCTAGGACCTCTTTGCCATGTGAAACCTTATTGCAATTACAAATTGCCCAAGAAAACACAGTCCCCAGGATCATTAAAGTACAGCTCCGCCACGGGAAAGTGACGGTAGAAGGAGGGGCAGAAATTAACTGTTCCTCAAAATTTAATTGTACTCTTCATTCAACTCTTATAATCTCTCTAACGCAAACTCTCACTGGCTCTCTGCAATATTAAAATGATGAGAGGAAAAGGAAAAACGGAGGAGTACAAAAGAAAAAATATGAAGGATAATACAGACCATATCTTATCTTCTATGGAAAAGTTAAGGAGAGACCTCACAGGAGACTTGGAATAAAAGTTGGAAGAAAAGATAAAGGTGGTGCAAGACACCAAGGAAAAAATGAGGAACAAAATGAAGAAAATGCGGAGAGATATGGATGAAAAAGACCGGCGCATTGATGTCATGGAACCGGGGCAAGTAATAAGAAGAAGAAGAAGAAGAAGAAGAAGATACACTTTATTGATCCCCTAGGGGAAATTACATTTGTCACTCAGGTGTACATTTGTTAATAATGGATGATTTGGAACAAAGCGTTCGTATGACTGATGTGATCACTGGCATCAAAATCAAGCCACGGAATTACACATATGCTGTGGACAGGGGAAGTGGAGAGGGAACTGAGCACAACGCTGACACAGAGACTGTGGAGCAACAAGTGTTTTCTCAACTGAGGAATCCGCAGATAACTATAGATGGAGACATGTTATCCAATGCCATCTGGAGGTAGGAAAGCACCTGCAGTGTTGATAAAATTTGACAATCGTAAACACAAAAATATTCTTTTGAAACAAGACTTCAAACTGAAAGGAAAAAAATGTATACGTTAATGAGAATCTCACTAAAAAGAATGCCGATATCACTAAAAAAAAGCCCATCAACTGAAGAAGAATGGGCTGATCGACAACACCTGGGTGGACTGCAGGATTTTCATCAAAACAAAGGGGCTTTTTCCAGACCAGATGAAAACAATGATGATTAGGATTACAGAGAAGTTGGTGAAATATTAGCAATAAATATGGACAAGAGTTGTTACTACACCAAAGATCTATTCAACAGAATCACTTCAATAGTGGGAGCCTCTACACCACTTTTGGACACATCAAGGACTAGATAGAACGGTTGAAAAATCCATTCAACATCATCAATATCAGAAACATTGATTAATGAAAGCAAAGACATGGATTTCTGCTTGGAGGGATAACAATAAGTTTGAGATTTTAAAGACATTTTGATATCTGTTGACAATACAATGGAATGTGAAACGGTTAGGGTTATGGTTAGTGTCTGTAACAAACTGATCAATTCTTGGATAACCACTGCCTGTCTGCTTAGAGAGGTAGTAGGATCATTACATTCTTGTGAAGAACACTGGCAAGGTCAACTTCTTGTTTTGATTATCTATGATGTTAACAAACCTTGTCGTTCCTAGGAAAAATGTAGACATGGTCGTGCTCTAGGTTATATCTGGGACAAAGACTGATATCTGGAATTTGGATTTGGAGTATGAACGTCTGTCAAAATTCAATGTATGAACTGTTTGAAAACATTTAAAGTCTGAATTGGTTGACAACACGACAGACCAGACCCAGGCGGCAGAAGCTGGCTTTGGGGATGTGGAATGTCACCTCACTGTCGGGATAGGAGCTGGAGCTTGTGTTGGAGATGGAGCGTTACCAGTTGGATCTGGTGGGGCTTACCTCCACACATAGCCTTGGTTCTGGATCCAAACTCCTGGATAGGGGTTGGACCTTGTTTTACTCTGGAGTTGCGTCTGGCGTGAGGTGCAGGGCCGGTGTGGGGATACTCACAAGCCCCCGGCCGTTGTGTTGGAGTTTAAGGAGGGTCACCTCCTTACCACTTAAGGCTGTGGGAGGGAAAACTCTGACTGTTGTCCGTGCGTATGCACCGAATAGCGACAGGGAGTATTGGGCCTTCTTGAAGTACCTAAATGAGGTCCTTCAAGGGATCCCTGCAGGGGACTCCATTGTTCTCCTGGGGGACTTTAATGCACACATCGGCAACAATGGAGACACCTGGAAGGGTGTGATTGAGAGGAATGGCCTCCCTGATCTAAACCTGAACGGTGTTATGTTGTTGGACTTCTGTGCTAGTCGCGGATTGTTCATAACTAACACCATGTTCAAACACAAGGATGCTCATAAGTGTACCTGGTACCAGAGCACCCTGGGTTGGAGGTCAATAACTGATCTTGTGATCGTATCATCTGACTTCCCCAAGAAAAATTTCATCAAAATGCAGAAGGAGGAGGAAGAAAGGGCTGAGAAAGCAAAACAACTGTATCCTGATTTGTGTGTATCTTTTTCTGACACATAAGGACACTCAAACTGACCCTGTTTTTGCCAAGACGTCCTCTTTCTTCCAGAGCAGCATTCTGGGACACTGCAAAGCCAAGGAAATGCAAGGGGGGCAACACTGAATGCCTATGATGATGTTCTCAAACCCTCAGCTGCGACCCACATGAGATGAAGCACATGCACATTGGGATCCAGAAGTGTTCGCATACATGCTGTGGTGGTGAAGTGAAAGAGGTTGCAGAGGAACTCCCTGCCCCACAAGAGAAAATGGATGTGAGACATGGGTCATGCGTTCATCCTCAAAGGATGAAAATGCAGTCATGAGGAGACGGTGGAGAAAGGTCAGCGCATCAAACAAACCTATGAACACTTAGATACACATACACACAGCATCACTATTATGATTATAATGTCTGAAGAAGTGATGTTGTCAATAGTTCCTGATTGTTGACAACATGTTTCTAAAAATCCCAAGATATTGTACATCCATTCATCAGTCTCTATGAGGCAGCACATTGAGGCAGCGAGAGATCTCACTGCCTTGGTAGTCAGAAATCTAAGAGCTTGATAGAAGGTGAGCAATTTCTTCTAGTGCCTGATTGGAGGAAGTCGCTATCAGTTCCAAAACTATTACTGCTAGCACAAACTCAGGAAAAAGAAGAAATTAGAAAAATATGACAGATTGAATGTATACAGTTTTGAGAAAAGGTATTTTTTCTTTTTACAAAAATCTTGCCACATGTTGTGACTTAATAAAGGCACGTGTCATGATTCTTTAAGGAATCTTACAGGGAAGATTAAACCCGCCAAAAAACTGCAAAAAACAGAAGCCCTCAAACAAAGAACAGGGGAGGGTTTGAACACCTGTGTCCCACAGGGCAGAGAAAGGGATGTGGTTTCAACAATCCTTCCTCTCGCATTGAGTTTGATAACGGACAGGTAAGAGTTACAATATTATCATGAAACGTACAACACCAAGATACAATACAGTACTGTCTATCATTATTAAAGTCATAATCAAACTTGTCTAATCTATATTAACAAGGGTAACTATTGTTATTTCTTCTAGCATACAGTCATTTAATAGTCATTAATAGTCATAACTTAATGTCAGTCTAGGAATTAAATTACTAACAATTTAGAGGTTGCACTTAATATGGTATACTGTACTGTATAAATAGGGCATTTCATAAGAGTGTCATGACACTTCAAAACCAGTAGATGGCAATATGAGTTCAGACACCATACCAGGCGACGTCTGGGTCCTTGTTTTCATTATACTCTTAAGAGTTTTTAAACTGCAGTATTCATAGTCTGGCCCATCACCCACAATCCTATGTTATTTCAGTGCACTTGTTTGGGCCGCCTTTTGCATGAATTTCTGCATCACTGCAGAAACCTGGCACTGCTCAGGTGTAATGGAAGCCCTGGTGGAATTTATAGCAGCCTTCGGGTCATCTGAATTTTTGGATCTGGTGTCTCTCATCTTCGTCTTGACAGTACTCCATAGATCCTCTGTGAGGTTCAGGTCAGGTGAGTTGTCCAACAAGCTCAGTACCACCATCGTCACTGAACCAGGTTTTGATACCTTTGGCAGTGTGTGTGTGTGTGTGTGTGTGTGTGTGTGTGTGTGTGCGTGTGCGCGCGCGCGCGTAGTGTGCGTATACATATACGGCATATAATGTGTATACATATCTAAAAATCTATATATCTATATCTATCTATCTAGCTGTATCTATATCTATAGTATGTATTAGTGCTGTCAGGCGATTAAAAAAGTTAATCTTATTAATTACAGGATTTGTAATTAATTAATCTAATTAATCGCATTTTAATCTCATACCTGCTAAAGGCCCCCAAATAGAGAATTTGAATTCTAGGACATTACAAAATTGTAGTTCATGACTAATCAATAGAATGCACCAAGAAGAGAAGATTTGAAATCCACATTTTTATTGGTTAAGTGTGCTTTATAAATGAAATTCAAAAGAAAAAAAGGACAAGCACATCAGCAAACCAATGAGGCCAGGTTCATTTCTCAAAAATGCAATTCGAATACACTTAAATAAATAAAATTCAGAAATAAGGCTGAGTCTCAAATAGGCACACAAGCAGAGTCTCAATCAAAATGAATACTAAAGCTGACTCAATACAGCAATTCAAAATGAATAGTATAACATTCCTCTAAATAAGACATCAATAGCAAGATGCCAACAGGCTATTCCTTGAAAAGGGTAAGCTAACGTTCAACTCTGTGTCCTTAACATGTTTTGCATTTAAATGATACGTTAAGCAGTAACTTCTTCGGTGATATGAAAATTCTCTTTTACAAAAGGTACAAATAATAATAATAATAATAATAATAAAAATAATAATAATAACAATAATAATGGATTAGATTTATATAGTGCTATTTTTCTGGACACTCAAAGACGCTTTACATCGGATCCATTATTCATTCACTCCTCATTCATATTCGGTGATGGCAGACTGACGCAGGCGTCTACAGCGCAGATTGGCAGCGCAGAATCATTGTGTTTTTGTTGATAGTCCCGTCTTTGTTCTGTTCAGAAATAAACTTTCCGTCCAATGGTCCGAGTGGGCTTGCTTCGCTCTCCTGTGTCGCTTCTATCTCTGTTGTCAGTCTTTTGACTAGTGGCGCAGGTAGGAAGTGACGTCACTGCAGCCTACGGGTCCCTCAATGGGCCAAATTTAAAATGCTTGCGCATTGACTTGCCACTCACGATTAATTGTGTTAATTTTTATAGTGCGTTAATTTGCAGCGTAATTAATCTAATTAACTCATTAAAGTGACAGTTCTAATATATATATATATATATATATATATATATATATATATATATATATATATATCACACACACACACACACACACACACACACACACACCCAGTGGTTAAGACAACTGACTTATAAACAGAAGTAAGATCACAGGATCAAATCCCAGTCAGGGCAAGGGTCATCCAGTAGGGGTCCTCAGGCAAGACCCCTAATACGAGCCTACCTCAGGAACATGAGTCAAACTCCCAGACCTCTGGAGAAGGACATGGATACCACCCCACAAGCTGAGAGAGACGTATTGTGTGTGTGTGTGTGTGTGTGTGTGTGTGTGTGTGTGTGTGTGTGTGTGTGTGTGTGTGTGTGTGTGTGTGTGTGTGTGTGTGCGTGCGTGCGTGCGTGTGTGTGTGTTGTTTGGGGGTTTTTTTGTTTAATGCACACGGACTTCAAGAAAGAAAACAGGACATAAGAATTTCTTCAAGTAAAATTGTAGACTATAATAGAGTATAAAAGTGACATTGATTTCTGCATTATTTAGGCTCCGATATAAAATTCCTCTGAAACACAACAACAAAATACACCAAATTAACAATTTGCCAAGGTATATATAGTATTTTGCCTTGATTTTTAAAGATGGCGGTTAACAGTGCTGCATTGACTCACAATTTAATCAACTATCTTAAACTAAAAGTTTCACTTGATCTGAGTCTGTGGGTTTATGCTAAAGTAAGAGCTGCAATCACTCCTAGCTCTCAATTCTTTGAATGAAGCTTTTTGAGCAATGAACATGGTCTTCTGGGTTAGGAATGCTGACCTGCAAAAGGTACTTTAAACACACCGACAAAAACCATTCATCAACCAAACACCAACTGCTTTATAAGGAGAGAAAAATGACATTCATTGGATCCACTCTGTCAATGGACTACTTCCCTTATCTTAGGTCGTCTATCTCTGAGTTGGTTTGGAGCAGCTCTCACCGCCCCATCCTTGGTAACATCTGCACTGAAACTCAGACTTCATGAGCTTCACCTCATGCGATTTCATCCGTCCTAAAACTCTGTAGCTCTTTCGCGCCCCCTGCCTCCTCTCAGACACCACCTTCCACACAGCAGGGTCGAGGTGGAGGTAGGCCTTTGAGCTCGGGTCCTTCCTCTGGCATCTTCCATGAGAGGAGCACAAGGTCAGACTGCAAAGAGTTGCTGCTGATGTCACATTCACCACGTAACGGCCCAACGTCTCGTCGATATAGTGTTTGACAGCTTCACAAGAGGTCTACAAGTAGAGACAAAACAAAGAGGAATCCCTGAGAGTCATCAACAAACATTGACATTATCTTACTTCTAAACCTGGACAAGCACTCATGCTTACGTGATATGTTAATGTTGTTTGAAAAAAACTTTTATTGGATGCAAGAAATAAATATTGAATTCTAGAAAGAAATTTCTTCATCCTAGACGGATAACCTGCACATTCAGGAAGATAACCTGTTTTGGTTAGTGTAGAAAAAACATCTTTTAGATTTTTTTAAAAATTGTGTCAAAAGGGACCATTTTAAAATTTGACATTTCCATAAGTATTTACACTCTTTCCTCAGTGTTTAGTTGAAGCAACTTTAAGCTTTTTTGTATCCTAGCTATTTTGTTCCAGGTTCGAGTCCCGCTCTGTGTCTGCTTGGGTTCTCTCCGGGTTCTCCGGCCTTCTACCACCTCCAAAAACATGCACTTTAGGTTAATTTGCCATTCCAAAATGCCCGTAGGTATGACTATGTGCGTGTGTGGTTATCTGTGTCTCTGTGTGGCTCAGCGGTGCACTGGCATCGCGCCCGGGGTTTCCCCCACCTCACAACCTCAGTCAGCTGGGATAGGCTCCAGCCCACCGCGACCCGGATGAAACGGTTGACAATAAATGAATAAATGTATCCTGAAAGAGCTTAAAATCTTTTGGGATACAACACACCTGGACGGTAGGATTTTCCATTAGTCTTTTTTGTAAATCCTCTCAAGCCCAGTCAGCTCGGACAGCGCTATCTGTCAGCAGCCATTTTCAGGTCTCACATATGTTTGAGAGGGTTCAAGTCAGGCATTCACTTGAGCAACTCTAGATCATTCACATAGTTGACAGCCACTCCTGTCTTGTCTTTGCTCTGTGTTTAGGCTTGTTTGTCTGGTTGGAAAGTGAAACTCTGGCCCAGACTGAGACGCCAAGTGCTGTGGAACAGGTTTTCATTGAGGATCTCTGTACTTTTCTCCATTCAGCTTTATTTTAATCCTGACCAGTCTTTAGGTCCCTGCTGATGAAAATCACCCCACAGCATGATACTGCCACCACCATGTTTCTCTGTTGGGCTGGTGTTGGGGAGTATGTAGTTTCTAGCAAACAATTGTTTTAGTCCTTCTTTGCAAACTCCAAGTGGGCTTTAATGTGTTTTGCTCTGAGGTGACACATCCATCTATCCACTCAGCCAAAAAACCCAGATTGGTGGTAGGCTCTACACAGCATCTCAGGATCCAACCATCAGGATTGTCAGTTTGCTCCGTTTCATCGCGGTTGCACCAAAAGTCTTCTATTTAAGAATTGCGGAGGCCACTGGGCTGTTTGAAACTTTCACTGCAGCAGAATGTTTTGCAGCCTTCCACAGATTGAGCTTTGCAACAATCATGTGTCAGATCCCTGCCAGTGCGTACTTTGACCTCATGGTTTGGTTTTTGCTCTGTGACGCCTTTGATTGAGAGTTGTGGGCCTTTCAAAATCATGTTCCATCAACTTGATTTGTCACAAGTGGACTTCATTCATTCATTCATCTTCTGCCGCTTCATCCGCCGTAGCAGGTCACGGGTAGCTGGAGCCTAACTCAGCTGGCATAGGGCATGAGGCGGGGGACACTCCAGGCACAACGCCAGTGCACCACGGAGCCATACGGAAAGACGGACAACCATGCACACACACACTCACTCCTACGGGCAATTTGGGACCGGCCAATCAACCTGAAGCGCATGCTTTTGGAGGTGGGAGGAAGCCGGAGAACCCAGAGAGAACCCACGCAGACACGGGGAGAGCATGCGAACTCCACACAGAGCGGGACTCGAACCCGGACCTGCCGTGTTGTGAGGCGACAGCGCTACCCACTGCACCACCGTGCCGCCTCAAGTGGACTTCAGTCTCAATCAAATAGTAGAAATCTTAACAACGATCACAGTAATTGCAAAGCGCATTTGAAGTGTTGTCACAAAGAGTCTGAATATCTATGGAAATGGGATGTTTCCTTTGTACTTACTAATAAAATATGTAAAAAATTCTAAAGTTATGTTTTCACTTCGTCATTATGACCCATTAAGTTTAAATTAATGGAAAGATAAAATAAAGAAATATGTGTACATACATACATACAGTCATTACAGTATATTTGTGACTATGTACATATAAACACATAGAGTACATCGATATTACAGTATACTTAAATGCAGAAATGTATGGTGATAATGAGATTACTTTGACTAATTACTTTGTGTAATGTAAGTTACATTACCTGAGATTGACTGAAGTAATGGTCACCCCATAGCACGACCCCTGCAGATCCTAAAGCAGCACTTTCCCCGATGGTGTAGACCAGGTGTTCCTGTAGGAGACACATGAAAGCTAGACTAAATGACAACACCAACAAAAGCTACATGAAGTCAAAACATCTGTTACTTACCTGAGAGAGGAATTTAAGTGTCTGTACATAGGCAATGTGAGCATAAGTAAACACAGGCAAATGCGATGGATTCAGAGCTGCTGCTCTCATGGCCTCCATGATGCGATGATGAGTGAAGAGGAGCACTTCTCTGCTGAGGGGCTGCAGTTTTGTATCGAGGTAGATGCCAGGATAAAGAGCAGAGGAGGCGTTCCACAACCACAACAGCTCGTCATTCCTCTTCTTCTCTATTTCTGGACATTCACCTGTGTAGTTTGTGCTGTTGTAGCGGTAGTAGTTGTAGCATGTGGGAAAATTATAAAAGCCCCACAGCCCATTTGGCCTTTCCTCCAGTCCCAGTTTCAGTGTTTCCTCCATGAACTTCCTGGCAGCGTCCTCAAACTCCAAACGAGCTGCATCAGCTACTTGCTGCGGACTCCAGTCTGGATGCTTAGCTCTAACTAGTGCTTCTGACCCCAACCAGTAGACCCGTTTCTCACTCCAGTTTCTCTCCCATACAGGTCTCCAGCTCTCCCAGTCCACCACAGCCAGGCCCCTGAAGTCAGTGTCTGGGATAAACTTGTGGATATCTTCAGAAGCCACTTTAAGGTGCTCCTCCAGACTTGCATTCTGGGGCACCCCTCCGTTGATCACCTCTGATTGGCTGGAGTACTTGGGATATAGACCAAGGTATTTATCATAAAAGATTGTTATGTCTCCACCTATGAAGGTTTGATTCTGATTCTGGACAATGTCGAAAGTGCTCAAGTCTATATCAACACCAAACTGAGAGAGACAGTTGCTGGTAGGAGCGTTCCATACTGTGAGGAAAGGAACCTGGGAAAATGGGGACTGCAGGCCTGAAACAAGGACGGTCAGTTTGAAGAGAAGAAATACCTCAGGATGAAAGGAACTCATGGCTGCAAAGAGAAAGAAACACTGGGCATCAATATTTGCAAAGGAAATGGCAAAATAGTTTTCTTTGACAAATAGGTTTTTACATTTTTAGGCAACCAAAGTCTCAAATACCTAAATTAGAGCAAATGTAATGGTGTTTTAATGGTTGTACAAAGGCTGCCAGCTTTTATCCAGTACCATATTTGCAATGCTCTGTTACTTCTGCATTCTTGTCTAGATCACAGATGTTGTGGCAGTGGAGCATGTGGGAATGGAATAAAGAAAATCATATAAATGTGTGTGAACTTAAGTAAAACTCAACTCAGAACTACAAACACTAACTTACCTGTACAACACCTGGACCGTTGTCTAGATTTGTGGTCTGAATGTAGAGGTAAACACAAGCAGAAGTCTTGTGATCTGAATGACTAATACAGAAAAAGGGGAAGGTGCAAAAAAAAGTAGGAGGACACTGGGATTTCAAGTAACCAATCATGGGCATGTAATTGTTCCCCACAACCAATCAAACATATGATTGCGATGTCGAACAACCAATCATAAAAGACATGTAAATCTTTTTAAGGAGCCGATTTAAAGTCACAGGCAAGCAAGTTTGACCCTGTCCCATTGTAATCCTGAAGGGACTGACGATCAATTTCATACAAAAAAAAAGTCCTACGTAAAAGTCCTGAATTATGGAGGCACTATAGTTGAGCTCCAAGTGAATGTCGACAAGCCATAATTAACTCATCCTCCTCCAAATTTAAATATATGCCTCATTCAGGTCTTAAAAGCAGTAAAAATAACTCCTGGCTTAACAGTACCCTACAATTACATGGGGAGGGGGATGAGGCAGCAGCATGCAAAATGTGAACCTCACAGAGTTGTTGCCTTCGCTCCCCAGTTGGCCAGTTATGGCAGATTCACTTTAAGCTGCTTCATTATGATTAAGATATACTTTATTGATCCCCATAGGGAATTGGCACTTTCTAGATCACATAACTGTACATAAACATACCTATATTATTTTAATATTCAATTTTATGATTTTGGACTCCTTTCCCTCTTTGTTATACTGACGAAGTATTTTGAAAAATGCAAAAGGACCTCAAACCTTTTATTCAGAGACAAAAAAAAACAAAACTAATTTAAGACCAGCATGTACATATTAAGGTGAAAATGTTAAACATAAAACTGTCAATTTTTATGTTGTTACACTTCTTATAAAGAAGCTGCTAAACACAATGGTCAGTCATTTTAGAGTAAAACTTTTTATACTGTTTTAAGAGAAGATTAGTAGTCATGTTTTAGACAAATCTCAACATATCTATATAAAACATTTAAAATACATTCAAATAAATAGGAACACTGTAATTGCCCTCATAAAAACATCAGATGCCAAAGAAAGGTCACCATTAAAAAAAAAAAAAAAAAAGCATGTACTTAAAATACATACACTTTCAACACAACTACTGATATACATCAACGCCTTCAGTCAAATTTCCCCAAAACATTTTACTCTATAAAAATGTGATTTATCTTGGAAAACAGTGATTGAAAGGAAACTGAGAACAAAATGTAAACAATGTCATTTCCAGCATTACATAAAACTTTGCAATTTCCACAGTGTTTCTCATAGAACTTCACTTTGTCATCCATTTACAGTAATTGAAATTAAAATACTCGTAAAAATCCCTGCATCTCAGCTGTTCTGCTCCTGCACACACACACATCAAAAATCCATCGATGTCTGCAGTATTTGTTGAGTACTAGCTGAGGATGAGAGAGATAATCAGTAAGATCACACATGGCAGTGCTGAAGGACTGGTTGCTTGAGAAAGCACCTTTGCTTGATTGCAGCCCTCTCCCTTGTAGCCATTGTAGCACTGGCATTGAAACTCTGTTTGAAATCTTTGTTTCTCTGCCTCGTTGAGGTCACCGACGACTGTTGGCTTTCCACTTTGGCTGATGATGCTGTGGGTCAGGGGGTTCAGATGCAGGTAAACATCACTGTCTGAATTTTTGCGCAGACAGCGGCCGTGAGAACCACACAAGATTTGGCTGCACAGTTCTGCTGCCGTGGAGACGTTCAGGAGGTATTGACTCAGAGGACCCCGCAGATACATGTCCAAACTGGAGCAGCTGGCCTGGAGAGAAAGCAACCATCAGTCAAGTCAATAATTCAGCCACTGAAATTGTTGCCAAGTCAATACCAAGTAAAACACCGACATGTCAAGTCAAAGACACAGTCAGCTGTGTCAAGTGTACCGTATATGCACGACATACAGCACAGATGAAATTGCAGTCCTCTCTGACCCACAGTAAACGGGCAGTACAACAGGCGTACAACACCGTATGATGATCGCAATCACTACAATTACAGTTGCATTACTGTATAAACATGATTTCAGTATTGCAGGAGGCCGAAGTTTTGACCACCCTATATACTATAGTTAAATGTACTTAAGTCGTCCAAATTATTCTTCCTATCTGTATGTGAGCTACGCATCTAGGGCCATTAAAAAAAACCAGATCCAACTGCTGATTTAGGAGAGTCTGTATTAAGAATTTTTTTTTTTTAAAGAAGCGCTTAAATATAAGCAGCCTGCAAAAACTGGTTCTTTGTGATTGCGGAAAAAAAGTGCATTAGCGCCTTTGTCCAAACACAGGTAAGGTGCCCAACAACAAAAACATGGACACGATAAAGAAAGAGAAAGACCAACAATTATTTCCCTTGTAAGTCAATGTCCATGGAGCCCTGAGGAATAATGATAGCACGCATGAATAAAAAACACGAATAAACTTACCAGACAATAACTTTTGGGTTCAAATTTGTTATTTTTGTCTGAGGGAACAACATGTGTTTGATAACCAGTGCATGGATGCTTACTCTGCTGCTTGCATAAGCGGCGTCTCCCCACAAGATGATTCCTGCAGCTCCTAAAGCAACGCTCTCTCCAATGGTGGAGACAAGGTCGGTCTGTAAAAGATAGCAAGTCATATTTTTTTATTTTTTTTATTTTTTTTTATGCCGTTTTTACTTTATTAGTCATAAGTTTAACACAAACACTTTCAGGAGAAAACATTTAAAACATTTCTGAACATGGTCACAAGGTCAGGGTTCAAGTTTTCACATCAACACCTCAGATTTAACACAAACCAAACGCCCCCGTCATGATGGTACGACCCTATTGCCTATTAGAGGAGCCCTGAGGCAGGTGTGGCTCCATCAGGAGGATCGACCAGAACAGGAAGTGTTATATGTTTAACAATCAGGTTAAATAAAGTATCAGATCAGGTCCGGTTTGTCTTAAACTAATTAAAATAAATGTTTATGGAATTAAAAACAAAAAATTTGGACATACTGCTTTTTATCAATTTCTAAAGAACTTCACCTAAGCATAGGAAAAATAAAAACAGCTGAGTTTTACTATAAGTTGGTCGAGTGTAAGTGGCACACAAGCTGCCTACAGTATGTTCAGTATATCAGTGACTCTTATCGCTTCCTTCTCCAACTAGGAAACTGTCCATAGGGTGTTACTGAGATTTCCAACATGACCAACACCCTTTCTGCACACTCTGCACAAACGACGAGTATTGGCTTGTTTGTCTGCTACCAGAACAGGAAAGGACTGGGGCCGCCGATAAGAAAAAGCTATAGCCATCACTGATCATAGGCAAAAAGAGGAAATGGGCTGACTGTTAGAGCTTTGACCTATGGCTATTAAGAATTGATTTTGAAAATCAAAGTTGATAATTTCCTACTTCCAAAATGCATTTACAAAAGTTGACTTGTTAAGGTGCCCCCATTTGCTCTCTTTCCAGTCTTCCTTTAAACAAGCATTAAAGAAAAGGCAAGGAGAAGAGTGACAAGGCAAAGCAGTTTTGTGAAGTTAAACAGTCACCTCTGTCAGCTGTTCCAGGGAGTTGGCGTAAGTGGGTCGGGTGTACACAAAGACAGGACGTGCCAGGCCATCGCCTGATGATGCCAAACGCATCCCCTCCTTCACTCGATTCCGGACAAACTGACGTCCAGAGTCTGAGGACTGCAGTACGGTGCCCATGTATATGGAAGGAAAGAGGGCTGTGCTCTCAGTCCACAACCACTTGAGGTGATCGTTGCGGGCCTCCTCCACATCAGGACAGCGGCCTGTATAGCTCTCCAGAGTACGTCTGTAGTTGTGATTGTAGCAGTCAGGGAACAGGTAGAAACCCCACAACTGGTTGGGCCTGAGGTTCTTAGCATGCCTCAACGTCTCCAGCATGAACTTCCTGGCAGACATCTCAAACTCCTGCTGGGCTACTCTCCCCACCTGCTCTGGGGGCCATGTTGGATACTTCTGACGCACCAACTCACGAGAATGTCTGCGGTAAATGTCTTTATTTTCCCAATTACGTATCCACAGTGGGCGCCACTCCTCCCAGTCAATAACTGCCAAACCCTTTGCTCCTGGTTCCTTAATATACTTCTGCACTCCCTCGTGCATTTTGTCCAGGTGTTGTGTGAGACTGGCCATCTGTGGTAGCCCCCGGTTCACCGGCGTTTCATCTGGCTCAAAGTAGGGGTACAAGCCTAAGCGGTCCTTATAGAAGATGGTGAGGTTCTGTCTAACAAATCCCTCATTGGGCGAGGCCACAATCTGGAAAAGGTCCAGCTGAAAGTGAATACCATGCCGCGGGGCGCAGTCCTCAGTCGGGGCATTCCAGGCGAGGAGGAGAGGCTTTTGAGAATAGAGTGGCCATCGAGTGGGTGTGAGTCCCAGGGCAAAGAGGCGGCCCCACAGCAGTACAGTCAGTAGCACGATTTTCCAGTCTGTTAGTGTCCAGTTCATCATGTCTCCAGATGTAAACTGATAGACAGGACTGTCACTCTCTGCACTATAAGTCAGAAGATGCAAATTTAGAGAGTTTTATTGCACAAATATTATTTAAACAGTATAGAAATGCTTAAAGCATGCACAAACGTAATCATCACTGCACTTATAAGAAATAGTTAAACTGCAAAAAACATTAAAGTGAAAAAATATATATATACAAAGACAATTACAGAATGAGGAAAAATGGCATTAGATAGTTAGGCTTTTCTGTCATGAGTTAAAATCTGAAATAACAGTACAACCATAATTCAGAGAAATGAAATATGGTCTTTTGGTCCTTCATCTTTAAATTCCCATTGTTTTAACCCAAAGTTATGAGCAATGTCTTTATTCTGATCTTAAGGAACTGTTGTGAGGTACCTGCAGATCACAAATCGTACAAACAGCTTAGATAAATAATTAACCAAATGTATGACTAGTTTTCGCCTCTATTCACACAAAGCATCTCTATGTGTGCAGTTTACTATTTTTCCAAGTTGTGTCTCAACCTCCGCCATTTTTCTGAAATAAACACAGCTGTTTGGTTTTGATTGGGGTTTTTGTTTTTTTGCAATGAATGAATGAACAAAAAAGTCAAGTAACAGAAAAGCTGATTTCCATCCTTCAGCGCAGCTGAGCAAACTTACCCTGACCGGAGGACTGAGGAATCATTCCCAAAAACCAACCCTGCAGAGCTCCTCCAAACCGCGCTGTTGTCGCCTCAAAACTAACGGGAGACAAACAAACTAAAAATTGCTTTATAACCAAAAAAGAAAAAGAAAAAAAAGGACGGGTTAAATTTACAGAAGCATGCGAAGCCGGCTAGTCAGCTCCCTTCAAATCTCGACTCGCCTATATAGTCGATTAATTGAAGAGAAATGCCCCCCTGCGACGTTGTCAGTCAATTTCTACTGGAACTTCTTTCAGGATGTTCCATTCGGGCCGGATAGAGGGGGGGGGAGCGGCGACAGAAACCGGACATCCTAAAATCTTCGTCAGCGTGTCTGACGTGTTGCATCGATGTTTCCTCACCTGAAACCTTCACGTAACTTTATATAAGTTATACTTTATATTATATAAGTATAAGTTGAGAGAAGCTGGGAATTTAAAAGTGACATAGTTTGTAAAGATAGTTCCAGTCTCCCTGTGCGGCTCTGAATGAATCCGTCCAAGAAGTTTGGTCCAGTCGCCGTGAACCAGAGAACTGTTCAGCAATGTCAGGACTCACAGAAGGTCATAGCTGCCAGCGGGACGCGTCTCCTATAAATAAGACCAGGCCCGCAAATGTCCACTGTGTGACATTACCGTCAGATATAGCATATAATCACATTTAGAAAATTATGTCAAAAGTTTATTTTAGTTTGATGACATCGATAGAGTATATACACATGCCTCACATTTTTCGTATGTATATTAATCATGAACTTTAAACTAAGAAATAGTACCCAGAGACCGCAAATCCACAGAGAAAGCTTTCATATATCGTTTCAGGACATTTTTAGTCTTCCAGGTCTATGGCAGATATCTCCTCTTGGATGAGAGGCAAAATGTCATTTTTTTCCCAACAAGTATAGTCTACTTTATTCAACAGCGAGATCTTCCCCATATTTTTGTGAGACCTAATATCATTACTATAATAATATGATTCCTTGACAATTAAGATTTCTCTATTTTGGACAGATTTATTATAATCCATTACAGGGTGCAACTGAAAAAAAAATAGTCCAGAAACTCCATTCATGCAATGTTTTTTTTTTTAAAAACACCATCCTTTTGCTGCCTCTTCATTACTTACTGTAATTACTGTACATTAAAAATAGTTGATTCCTTGCTACACGCCCAACCCCTCTAGTATGTTTCATCAAGATCTGTCAGATATGTTGTCTTGTTATCAGAATAACAGACCAACACTGGCAACAATGAGTTAACTAAAAACAACCATAGGTATTTAAAGCATTCAGACTCTCTCAACCTATAGTCACTGTGTGGACGTGGTTTCTTCAAACTTAACTAACAGGTGGTAATATCCAATTTTCAAACCTTATTCTGAGTAAATTGTTTTTAATGCATGTGGTTAAAACATATCACAAAGCTTTCTGGACTATTCAAAACTTTTTGTTATTTCGATAGTAAAAGTATTTCTAAGTTTTGAGACTTTCACTTCTGGGAAATAGTGATAACCTTACTCAAATGCATTTATGTTCTAGCTGTATTTCAATGTATTTATTTTGTGCAGAGAAAGCACTGACTTCATATACTACTGATAATAATAATGGTTTGGATTTATATAATGCTTTTCCCATTATTCATTCACTCTGCAGCCACACCGGTAGTGGTAAACTAAAAATAAAACTAAATCTGTGGCCACAGCTGCACTGGGGCAGGCTGACAGAAATGTGGCAGCCAATCAGCTCCAATGGTCTCTCCGACCACCACCAAACGACATATATGATTTCAAGCTATAACAGAAGCAGTTGAAGCAGACAAAGCCAGCTAAGCCAGCTATAGCTAGTGGTGGAAATTCAGATCTTTAAATGATAATCAATGAAGACTGATGAATTTAAATACCTGTATATAAAAAGAAAGGCAAATCAAATTTTAACTACTCTATGATTGGTTAATCTAAACAAATTAATGTATACTTTATTACATGACTGTAGGCCTGATTTGGGAAAAATAAAAATTTATTTTCACATAAATCTGGTAGTAGAGGTCAGTGAAGTCTTGAGTCAATGTACATGAAACTACTGCTTATAGATCAGCCATGTGATCACATGAGACAGATGTTCATAATAGGATCTTTAAATGGACATTTACATACTGCATAAATCTGTCTTGCTACTTCACTGGAGGATTTTAATATTGTTCCACTGGTCTGAAAAGACTTCAGACAGTAGGCTTAACGCATCTGGTGTGCAGATGTCACTGCGGCCTGAGATGCTTGATGGCAGCTACCATCAGTGACGTAAAGTACCAAATAGCATACACCGTCATGTTGCTTAGCACATAGTAATAGTGAAGTGCCAGGGTTTGGCATGAAGTATGATGACCTGTGTAAACTGGAAGCAGGAGTGTAAATAACTCTCAGCTTTAAAAAACCTAGTCCTTGAATGACTTGGGAGGAAAAGTTTTACATGTGTTTGTCTTTGCCAATACTTTTGAGCGGAAAGATCCCTGGAGCACATGACTGGTGAGGGGGAAGACCTGGAAGTGAGATTCTTTCCTGTGTTAGAGTCTGTTCCGGTGTTTGTTTTTCTGACTTTTGCCGACTCACCTCATCATGTCATCGGTTTCTGTCCCTCTTTGTGTGTGTTTAAGGAAAAAGTAGGGAATTAATGCCCCATGTGAATGAAGACGGAGCAAAAGGAACAAAAGAGGGGTTTGGTTTCCATGTGTTCTCAACTTCCCTTTGACCTCCACCTCCTGAACATAGTAGACGTCAGGAATTATCAGAAAGCAAAAACAATGGCAAAGGAAAACGGAAAAACATGCTGCCACCTATATGTTACGTCCTACACACTCAATGAATTTGAACACATTTGTATAATTAAACTAGAACAACTGAGTTTACCCAATAAAAGTTTACTGTTTAATTTTCCTCAGTTCTAATGGCTGAAACAAGATTCTAAACTCCCAATATACAAATACTGTAACTAAATTATGGTGCTATAAGACCTGAAAAAGAATTCTGTGGTAAATATTCTATTGCTACATCTAAATACTTTAAGGGATGCTGCCTTCACTTTCTATAGAGCATTAGTCATGTTCATGTAGTTACTCTGTTAGTCACATGTGCTGTGTGTGATCACATGTTACCTCAAAGAGGAGAACATAGTGTGTGAGGAAACAGACTACAGCCATGGCTGCTGTTTTGCTGTGAAGAGCATATATAGCAGGATATAAAGAGTCTCCTGAGAAAACAACTATATTTATCTTACAGATTATAATGCAAAGCATGTTTTTGTTTTTGTAACATGCTGATCATTTAAAAGGATCTCTTGCAGTCACTGCCACATAGCTGTTCATTGATCTAAATGCATCAAATACATCATAGAACATGTTTGATACATGAAATGTATAACTGTCATAGATGTGAAGTTAATCCATTTCTGTGACTTTGTGAAAAACAGATAGTGTCTTAACAATCTGGACATTGACAACATCAAAGGCTGCTGGAGAGGAAACACTTCAAAGTGCCTGACCTCTGGCCCGAAAACACTCCCAACCACATTCCACACAATTACAGACACAAATAATGCCTGTAAAGGAAGCTCTACCCATGATTGTGGTGATCTCTCTATATGTTTGGATTGCCACTGAAGTTTGATGTTGTGCCAGCTGGCAGAGTCAGCCTTGAGTTATCGCGATTTTAATGTTTGAGCTTTTATTTCAGAAAACATTAAATTATATATTGAGGCTTTTTGGAAAGACCAATATTGCAGCATTATCATTACAGATGTCGGAGTGAACAGATTGACAAAACATATGCTACACGTCCTGCAATCGCCTGTGAACTCCAGTTATGTTAAGATTTCTATTGCCATCTAGAGGTATTGTATTTCATAACGATACTGTGTGAATGAATTATATTTAAAATAACAGATTATCTCCACAAGTAATGAATATGTGGCTTTTGTTGCACAATCTGCTTTATAACTAGTATATTCTAACTGGTGATAAGAGAAAGCTATGTGTATGTATGTGTGTGTGTGTGTGTGTGTGTGTGTGTGTGTGTGTGTGTGTGTGTGTGTGTGTGTGTGTGTGTGTGTGTGTGTGTGTGTGTGTGTGTGTGTGTGTGTGTGTGTGTGTGTGTGTATTTTCCATTTTCTAATGTCTCCCAAGCTTCAGCTTCCTCAATGATGGCAAGATGTTAAGGCCCGCGTGTCAGATGCAGCCCACCTCCACATTTGGCATAGCCTGAACAGTACCAGGAACAGCCCCCCACCCCACCCCCACCTTGACAAAACGGCCCCATAGCTGATCGATCCAGAGTGGAAATGGCACCTTGCATTTTTTACAGACGTGACAGAAATGCTGAACAGCCTTGTCTTGCAGCTACAAGGCCAGGGTAAACTCATTTGTGACATGTATTCCCACATAAAACCACTTGAGGTGAAACTAGCGCTGGTTTTCAAACAAGTGAAGAAGAATAACTTCATCCATCTCCCTGCTACCCAGAACCTCTCTGCAGAGAACCCAGTGGTCCCATTCCCGGCTGAAAGGTGTGTGGAAGCACTGGAAATGCTAAAGGTGGAGTTCGGTGTATGATTCCGTGAACTTCATGCTAATGCGGAAAAAAACCCTGTCTTTTCCAGAACCCCTTTGTTGCCGACATTCATGAAGCCCAGCCTTCTTATCAGTTTGAGTTGGCCAAGTTACATCATCATAACATCAAAAAACACACAATGAAGATGTCCACACCTTTTGGCAGCACGTATATCAGCAAAGCTTTTCACACATGAAACTCCTGGAAACTCCATTGAGATCATGACTGACAGATGAACATCTGTATCAGTGTTTGAGACCGGCTGTGACTCGCACAGAACCCGACATTCAACTTCTCAGCAGCCAGATGCAGACCCACACTGATGAACATACATAGGTAGGTTCTCTTTTCCGACGTGAATGAGTCGTTCTAAGTAAAAACAAATATAATCGTGATAAAATCTACTGGGATGAAATCCATCTCCACAACCATACTGGTAGTGAAATGTATTGTCCTGTGTAGGTGTTGTATCAGCTGGCTTCTCAACCTGCTTGCTTTGTGGTTTTCACAGGGAAATTGATGAGTGAGAGAGCTGCAAACAGTAGCGTCTGCAAGCCTACTGCACCCTGCAAAAGGATCATAAAGAAGTAACACAAGAACTTTAAGAAACCGCTCATAAGAGTCATTTAAGTAAAAAATTATCTATTTCATAGTGTTATTTATTTTGTTAAAAGTGTTATTATTTATTTAGTTTATTTTTTCGGACATGTTAATATAGCAGATTTCACACCTCCATCATACTTACAACATCAACAACATCCAAAACAAAGGACTGACAGGTGGAAGCCAATAGGCTTGTGAAATTCCCGTCCCCCAGAATCAACAAACATCGCTCTCATTAGAATATGTAATCAACAAACTCAGACATTAAACGTTTTCAACCAGCTCACACATTGAATTTTGACAAACGTTCATACCCTTATCCACTTCTAGATATTAGCCTATTATTTATTTCAACACTTATTTCTGTTAAGATCCCAGAAAGTGTTATTATTTTGTTATGTGTAGGTTTCTGGAAGACAATATTTACATTTAGGCATACCTGCGATCGTTGTAGTTTGTTACAAACTGACCCCGGCCCCCCATCAAAGAAGGGATGTTATGTGGCCCTTACAGGAAAAAGTTTGGAGACCCCTGCTTTAAGGAATCCACATTACCCTTGAACAATATAGCATTTTCACCAGTTGGCATCCAGTGTAAGATATAATTAGTTTACTACACAAATAATGCTGGACTTAATTCAGTGGTCAGTAGGACAGAAACATCAAAAACATAAAAACATCTTCGACTCAATATATTAAGCTCAGTTAATCATTTATTCAAGTATTTCCAACAAAGAAATCTGAAATTATTTACAGAACAATATGTTCACTAGTGCAGGTCTGAGCTTCGGTGACAGGAACAGACTCAGACGAGACAACACTGAACAACATAATCCATATATATTTAACAAATATCAAAATTCATTATTACTCTACCCTGTAATTACATCTCCAATCCCTCTCACTCACATTCACTCAATACCTAATGCACGCATTTACCCATATAAAGACACATACAGATGTATGCCACACCTCACAGGAGGCATAAACCATTTAAGTCTTTTCACATCAAAAATGTAATTCCCTGCAAAACAACTCAAGAAGAGAGATACAATCTGATGTATTCTCGAAGACTGCTTACATATGAGCTGGGCAGTGGAAAACACGTGTACCATCACTACTTATGTGAATATAGACGTGGACTTCTCCAAAGAGGGAGCCTTCTGACTAAACAGCAGTTGAATTCAAATGTATAACATTTCATTCAATATATCAGGTTAATGTCATAGTTTCCCCTCAGGTCTCCAGACCACGGTTCCAGTCTTCACCGCAATACTTTGAAACGGGAACAAGACTTTTGTTCGGAGTAACGTTTAAAGCAACTGCACATCATTCCAAGATCAATCCAGTGCAGTTTTTCACACCTCACACAGAATAATTGGGAAATCTACATGAATACAGGGGTGGTCGAGTTTCACGATTCCCTGAAAAAGAAAAAAAATTTAATCAAAATGATGAATCCTTCAAAACATTTTTTAACAAGATGTACACTGTCAGAATGTAGGCCATGTTACCTGTGGAATCAGATTTTTCTGAATCCTCTTCAACTTCGACTTTTTTCTGCCATTTTTTGTCACCACTGTCTCCTCGTAGAATTCATGGGCGAGGTCTCCATCCTCGTCGTAGTACAAAGAACTGCAAAAACAGTAAACAAATCACAATATGACTACATGTATTACATGGTCACTGCAGAGATTTATTATGGGCCAAACTGAACACTGCTGACGTGGAAGTCTGTGGAGTATCCTGTATAATAAGGAAACTGTCTCCAGAAACACATAGAGCTGAGTGTGACAAGTGACATTTTATTTATGGGACACTGATGGCCTCAGGCTGGATTAGAGGGCTCTCATGAATGACAGCAGCCATTATGATCTGGTCTGGGACCTTTGAAGGATAATATCACTCATTTCTCTCTCTCCCCTTACTTTGTATCATCTATACGTATGAAATGCATAAGAGGTATAAAATGCTGTATGTATTCTTTATAAAAATTCACCTCCAGTGTATAGTTTGTGTTATAAAGATCAGTTATGAATATGAATCCTTATCTTGTAGAAGCACAACTAGCCCCACTAGAAATGCCATACCGGAGCAGATGTTGTGATCTTAATGATGTTTGGCCCTTCTCCACTCCTATATCATTTACCTCCTCCTAGTAAAAACAAACGGGGTTGCATTTCTGGAGCTTTTGAGGCGAGCCACAGACTGCTCGTTCCCCTCGCTGGACGGATCACTTCCAGCTCCACCGCCAGAGAAAGGCCAGACACCTTTAGCTTTGGATCCGCTGCCCCCCATCCTCACAGATGTGGCATCGTGACTCTGGCTGAAGCTTTCAGGCAATCCAGCTGCTGACCAGAGGCTCTCAGTTCCTCACCCCAGTCCGGACCTGAAAAAAGAAAGAAGACATGTTCCCCTTCAGGCTGGGAGGTCTCTGTTCCAGCTGGTGGGGGGGGGGTCAACTGAGTGGGGGCTTCCTCTGAACTACAGCCTACCAAACGGTGGGCTGTAGACAGGTGACTGCTGACGAGTTGGACCCACGGTACCATCAGTGTGATGAGGAGAATCTTTCCTCTAAGAGACGAGTCTAAAAGATGACGTCACGACTGTTGTCTCAGGGGAGAGCGTTTAAAACACAACTCACTCACCAGCCTGTCGGTGTGAGTCTCCACCATTAATACTGTGTTGACGTTAGGTTAAAGCTAACAAGCTCGGCTACTCAGTTAAACATACACACTAGCAAACTCATTAATGACATTCGTTAGGGTTTGAACATCATTTCATACTTAATGCATTGTTTCAGAGAAATATTCAACCGTTAGCACGTTGCTAACAAGATGCTAACGTTAGCATGTGGCTAACAACATGCTAATGCTACCTCCACTTCATTGAGTTAGCCTGTTAGCTTCAGCCGCTGACGCAGCTCCATTACAGCAGCTAAACAGTAACAAGCTACACGGAGCAGAGACGCGTCTCCAAAAAAAAAAAAAACCCCGTGATTATCTGTGACTTACAGTCCAAACATACACGTCTAGACGTGTCTCTGGATATTCTCCTACCTTGTGATACACGACGAGATGATCCTGTCCTGTCATAACTTTTACCATTAGCTGCGTCCCGCTAGCGTTAGCTGCTCTCCAGCTCCGGACGCTCAGCTGATCAGCTGATCTGACGCTGGCGGCGCCTCGACTTTTAAAGCAAAACAAACACATTTTCACCTTTGTGGGGTATGTTGTTCAAAAAAAGTACTGGTTATACTTGTAAAAACATATTTATTTTAATATTTTCCTATCTATATTTGAAAGAAATACCAAAACCAGATAGAAATTCTTCCAGGTGAATTCTTTACTGAATTACAGTGCACATTCTGAATTTTGTTACATGTATGTTTGTGCATAGACGGATACAATGAACTTCAGGAAATACAAATATAAGGAATGACAAACAGCTTATAGTGAAACACATGTACACCAATATTCATCCAAGAATCCAGTCAAACTGAGTGGCTTCAACACATCTAACATTCAGTTTCATACAAATGTCCATTCACAGTGAAGCTCACAAAACTGACGACAAAAATAAAAATAAAGAGTTGCACCCATCAGGGGTGTCAAGTGGACACAGCAGACTTGATCTTGGTCAAAGGAAAATTCAAAACACCCCAGTAAAAAATTGCGCACTTAACTTTGTAACAGAATAAATTGGGGGGAAAAAACACATACATATATATATATATATATATATATGGGCTTGAAAAATGTGTTTTTATGGCAGGATGTTCACAAGCCACACACTGATATGGATCTGATCTTGCAGTAATATAATGATTGTGCTGTAAATGTTATTGTTTTCTGGAAAAATAAGGAATGAGTTCACAATTGCACAATTATTTGTTCAATTACAACTTTTGTACTTGTTTGATTATAAAATTATCAATATTTGATTTTTTTTTTATTTATAAATGTGACAACTACCACAGTCAAGTTAAAGTGACACAGCTGAGGTGCGTAGGATAATCAAATGGTACCCAATTTTAAAAAAAACAAACAAAAATGGATACAACCAGTGTCTCCTCTGCCAGTCATCACTTCTATTCAACTCATTCTCTCAGGCACATCAGGCTCTCCAGGTGTAAGGCACTTCTCATCTCTCGCATCATTTCACACGCACATTCGCGCTAGCTCTCGCTCATTGTCTTGCGCCCATCTCACTCTCTCTTTCACCAAAGAGGCAGTTTGAATCATGTTCTCTGGGATCTTTGGATGCAGTCATGACTGGTCAGCTTCAGCTGGTTTTCCAGTCAAGAATTGCACGTTTGAACCCGCAGCACGAAGTCATTTCAGCCGGGGGTCGAGCCCACCAGAGCCTCACGCATCTTAGTGCGAGCCAGAGCATACCGCTGCACAATCTGCTTGATGTGCTCCTCCTCTTCACGTTGCAGAATGCGCAGGAAGTTTTTAAGCTCTGGCATGGAAAAGGCATCCCACTGTAAGGAAGAAAAAATCTTTGTATTAATGTGCAGTTTAAATCTCACACAGTTAACAGAAAGTTTGGTATGTGCTTTCTCTTCTTTGTGTTTCACTTACATTGACCTCTCCAGTTTCATTCTCTTTTAGAACAAAGCTGAGGACTTTCTCATTGGGCCCAGCACACAGACGAAGACGGATTGGATGCTCAGCATCAGACAGCTTGCGAATATAAACTGAAAAAGGCAGAAAGTTTTAGGATACCGAATACCAAATCCCATTTAAAAAATTCTGTCAAACACAGCTTCAGTCCAAGACTGAGCCATACCTTGATCCTCACGCTCACTTCGCTCAAACAGAGCGAACTTTCCAGGGTTGTCCACTACAGTAAACTTTTTCAATAAAGCCTCAATGACCTCACGAGCAGAGGTGCGTGAGCTTATGTGCAGGTGCTTGGATGCATCTTTTGGCATGTAGAAAGAGGTACGGCGCTTCACTCCACTCGTCTTCTTCCCTCCAGCATCCCGTCCTCCTTTCTTTGGCGGTGGAACAGACACGGGTCGGGCCAACTTGAACTGGACCTTTATGAAGCCAGTGTAGGAACCATCCTTATTCTGTTGAGAGAAAAAAATAGTTATAAATAAAAGAAAAACACTTTCACATTAAAATGCATTGATAACAAAAACAAAATTTCTACTCACCATATTCATGAACAGATTGCTGTTGATTTGGGCATTGTATTCTTTAATCTTCTGCTGAATATCTGCAGTGGTCAACTCCTGCTTTCCCCATTCAGTTTTTTCATCCTAGAAAACAGTGCAGTTACAACGTTAAGCCAGCAGGTGTCAGTGCACACCTCCAAACCACAACTCGAACAGGAACAAGGCAGTCAGACTGCAATATCCCGGGACACCCCTGAATTCAAAATTGTACCCTGAACTACTTTCATAGGTCAGGGTCACTTCATAAAAGACCCATGATCCAACATGTAACTGGTGCATTCTATTTGTCATGAGATTTCAGAGATGTGTACTTATAAAGGTATAAAAGTGAAAATGTGACCTTGACCTAATTTTCCATGGTCAAGGTTTTGATTTAATTTTCATTCCCTTGCCTCCCTGAATATAATGCCTTTTGTTTCGTCTTTCTATCTTATCCGGTTCCCGAGATATGTGCAAAAAATCTCAGAATAGAAAATATCTCAGACCATAGATTAAAGCTAGTGCTTTGATCTATGGTCTTATACTGGCCTTCTCCCTCATCTTTCTATCTTATCTGGTTCCTGAGTGTACAAAAGTTTAAATTTGGCCTTGACCTACTTTTCTCAAGGTCATAATCTCTTTTTCATCTCCTTTGTTGCTCGAGTGATGTGTTTTTTGTTTCATGTCTATATGCAAAGGTTGTGAAGATATTTGGTGGACGGATGGACACACACTGACAATTACATCACTGCTTCGCAGATGTATCTAGAAACACTAGACTACTGTAGATAAGACAAGTAAAAGGAATAAAGTCTAAAATGTCTTGTTCTGTAATAATAGCAAAGAAATTACCTTTTCCAGTAGTAATCATAAAAACTTGGCATTGAGCTGGCCCTCATTAATAGATTCCAATTGCTTTTCTAATATCTTTCAAATGTGCTACTGCTGTATGGAAACCCTGTGTGTATTAAATTATTCAGGAATTGGCATATAAATATATTCATTCATATATTGCATTCATACTTTTTAACATGTCACGGTCTGAAACTGTTGCTGGTGTTGGAAGTTTCTCTTCCAAAGACAAGGATTAATGTCATCTAGAAGAGGATAACAGACATAACTTAGTAAAGGTTTTGTTAATTTCTTCTTAAGTTCTTTTATTTCTAACAGCAAGCACCAGTTGCACCAGACTCCCAACTTCCTGACAACGTAGCCAAGGCAGAAGATGATGTCAGCTCAGCCCAATCCTGTCGCACTGCTCTAAATCCCTTGGTAAGGGGAGGGTAAAGAGGAGGAGACATGATGAAGAGAAGTGGAGTACAGTATACGGAACTTGCAGCTGTTTACAAAGACTGGCCAACGGTTCTGCATTCCTCAATTTGGTATTCATATAAAAATAGCTCCTCTCTCCCTGGCTCTGCTGCATGTAGGAGATACAATACCCCCCCTTGTTTCACACACACATCCTGTGAAGTCAGCTGCCTCATCAACCACAACGTTCACAGTCATGTTTAAGTCATGCACAAACGGCCTCTAGGATCTGCTTGACATTAGCTCAATTATGGCTTTTCCGGTGTCCTCTGGTCAACCATACTTCCTGCATTGAAGGAAGTTTAAACAGAGCTCTGAGGCAGGACCATCTATGGGCAGCACATCCTCTAAGAGGGGGTTTCCTGGGTACAATCCAAGAATCTCTATATTTACTCACATCTGCAATGACACTTGATTTCGTTGAAAGTCTGAGCAAGGATTTTTACATACAAATCCATCCTGCTGACATCTACTTTCTTGACGCCAAAACTGTGCAATGAAAAGTGAAACAAGCGAAGTTACAGGCATCAGAGGGGATCTGGAGCTAACAGATCAACAGTGGCAATACTTCTGCAGATCAAAAGATAACAGCTAATATGCTGCCTTTGACAGTAAGTCAATCAATATGAGGGCTGCGTTCAGATACAGAAACAGCAGCAAAGTGAACACATTCAACAGGTGTGACCGTGACTTGTGCAGTGAAGGGCATTTATTTCACAATACAGAAATGGGTGTGGGAGACAAAACGCATCTGAAACGAACAAAAACATCCGTGACGAATGCGGGATTGAGAAACGCGGTGAGGGATCTGAAGGGACTCGATGAATGGTGGGCGGACGGGCGGAAGCTGGAGAGGCTGGATTGCGTCACCAAACAAGACATTTGGTTCGTCAGGATGAGGTCAGCTGCGGGCCTGTCAGACATTCATGTCCGTTCACTGAAACCACACTAGAGTTCCATCCAGCAAAACCAAACCTGTAATGACCCCCAAACTAATCACTCAGTTTAAACGGAAGAAAACGTAACGTTTATAGGAAGAGAAAACAGTCGGAGCGTAGATCGTTTGACTTCCTTCTTTTTATAGACATTTACTAAAGCCGGGGGTTCAAGTCTCACCTGTTTCACGTTAGCATTAACTTTAGCTTTTGGAGTTTTGGAGAAGAAAGATGTCCGGGCGGTGAAGTACTGCTCCAGCTCGGAGTCCGAGTCCTCCTCGCTGCAGTAGCCGCTGCTGGTCGAGCTGCCCCAGGTCTTCTCGAAGGAGGGGGTTTTATCCGAGCCATTGGTTCCGTTAGACATGACGACGAGCCTTAATTCAAACTACGACTGAAGGTGTTGAAGTTAGTTGGCGGGCTAAAGTAGCACTATAGCGGAACTTAACCGTAATTTACACGAGTTGAGACGGTTAGAATAATCTGGAAGTTGACTAAATGCGCGTTGATAAAGAGTTTTATCAATTAAAAACAACAAATACCTTCCTACGAGGTGCATCAAACGGCCACGTTTCCAATATGTCAACCGAGCCTGTGAAACAGGATGTGGCCCCGGCCCCGGCCCTGGCCCCGCCCCCTTCCCTTCCCCCTCCCCTTCCCCCTCCCGACTGCCCACACCAGTCCGTTGGGTTTGGAAAATACACAAAACCACCGCGGCTCGTCCTGATTGGACGAAGCGGGTGGATGCCAAAGACCCACCCCCCACCCCACTCTACCGCCTCTCACGCGGGTGCTGCTGCCTCTTCCCCGCGCGAAGTACCGAGTCACGTGACTATGGAAACAACCCAGCTCCCCCTCAGAGAACATGTGAGATTCATTATTCCTCAAATCAAATCACAAGACAGAAGTTATGAAGCACGTCACGTAAGTCCGAGAATGTCACCAATAACTAGAGTTACATTTTTTAAATCTAGTTTGTTTGACGGGAGCTTCTTGGATGGATTGCCAATGAAGGAACTTTCTGTTTTGATGAGGCCCTCCATAATGATGCAAATGAAAGTGTTGGATAGATGTATGGATGTTGTAACACAAAATGCTTTATAGTTTACCTTTACTAAAGCAGTGGTGAAAGTGGCTGTGGATTAGAGACCAGATGAGGTCTCCTTTTTTGCATTTCTTCATCTCCTGCTTCCCAACCACACCCTACCCTTGAAAAAGGCCCACGTAATAACATGAAGAATGTCTCAAGGTTTACATGTCAAACTGGTGAAGAAGTTGCTAAATATCTCCCATGTTATCTCTCAAACTGAGGTTGAGAATACGTGTTTGGCAGACAGGAGAGTGTGTGGAGGCTGTTACACCCAGGAACTTTCCAGCTACTACAGAACATAATGATCGTGTTTTTCATGTTCTGGTTATGTTCATCAAAGATGTTCTGATATAACATAGTTGGAACAATGCTTGCAATCAACTACATTAATTATGGGTGTTTAGTCTGATTGACAGATTGCTCTTCCTGCTCGTCTAGTCTGATGTGTGACAGGCCTAAGTCGGGGCACCAATGCTCTAAAACATCAAGGTCACACTCTGCTCAACAGATTGCTCAACTTTTTACATTTCATTCATCTTTTGATAAGAAAAGAGTGCTTGGCAGAGGGAATATAAGGCAGACAACAAACCCTGCTGCTTTGAACAACTGGCCTTTCGGCTTGATTCTCATTTCTATCAATAACACTAATTTCATAGAGAAAAGCATCACAAAGGCTCGTTCTCTAACATTTTAGATGTATAGATGCAAGAGTTTCAATAATTTTAAGATATAAGATCGCCCTCAATTCATTGGTGTACAGTGGATATTTCATTCCCATAAACGAGAAAAGATGGGGCTAAAAAGTAAAACACTTAGTAAAAGAATAATACAGTGATTACTTTTCATGGTTTCCGGATCTGTTTTCTTACATATATGAGGCATGTATACCAACGTAACACTATTTAGTACAGAGATTTTTTTTTTGTAGGTTTGAGGTAAAGCAAAGCAGATGTTGTAGATTGTTACGTGGAACATTTTCTCAAGAACAAACTTCCCCTTCAAGCCCCTTTATTTCTTTACAAGGTATGATGCATGACTGCTTTAGGAAAATGTTATTAATGCTGACAGTGTCAGGTTGCCTTTAATTACAAATCTGCAGATTTTAGCAAAGGCTGCATACTTAGCCATGTGGGAAGTGGTTCCTATATTTTCAGCCATGAAAGAAATTATTTGTGTCACCAGTTTAGGAGAATTACAGTAATCCCTCGCTTGCTCGAGCTTCAAGTACACGGCTTCACTACATTGCGGATTTTTGGTATGCAGTCACATGATACCGTAAGCGCATGCTTTTGGCTGACAGCATCCGGATGTGCGCTGCGTTCCGAGACTCACGGAACGCAGCGCACTTCTATGTATTAAAAAAACAATTTAAAGTGTTTTAAACAAGTCTATAAGAGTTTCGGAAAACAATACATATATAAAGTGGTTTAATATCAGTATAGGGAAGGTTCATGAACGTTTAAATAACCGTAAATAATAAAACAAATAGTTTATTGCTATATCGCGAAATTTCATTTTTCCCGGGTGGTCCTGGAACGCATTAACCGTGAGTAACAAGGAATTACTGTACCATGAATTCACAACCTGAAACAAACAATGTCACATGAGATCTTTATGAGCTCCCATACATCACTCCCTGCCTTGTTGCATCACACGGTAATAATTAGCCATAAAAAAACAACTTTGACTGTGACTACGAACAACTGAAAAGCATTGCTCTTGACTTGAATACAAAAGGCCCTTACCACATTGGTGTCTGTTTCTATGGCGTGTTCAATGACACACGTGTGGTCGCCGGCAGACCCCCCGTCCCAGCTGCAGTCTAACCGGATCAGTGGACGACACCGGTAGTGGCAGGTGAACCTACAATCTGCAGGTGCAGAAAATCAGAGTTCAGACAAATACATGCAAATGTATGAAGACACACAAAAAACCTACCAATGCATGCATTATTGTAGAGTGAGATTTTACATAGGTGGTAAGATACAACCTAAAATGTGTAGTCTGTGTAATCTATTTCTATGCAGATTTGATCTTCAGTTTTTTTCTTTATTCCTGTTCATAGTTCTGATCTGTGTAATTACTATCGTAATGACTACTGTTTTCTGCACAAAATGTTTTAAACTGTAAAACTTCTCAATATTTCAAAACCATTTAGTGATTATTACAGAGTTCTAGATGCAAGGAGGTAAACTGGAAAAAGAGGAGAAAACTAGCCTCTGTCATCCCTGATTCTATAATACATCCAACCTACATTAACATCTGAAACAAATGCATACATATTTGATGTCATTCCATCAAAAAAACTGCTAAAAGACAACTAGCAGAACATTTATGGCATCCTGAGTGCCATGAGTTAACAGATGGAGCGCAGTTTCTTTTGAGTCTGCGGTTGATTCTTTGTTCATCTACATTTCCTCTTTCTCGTGGTCTTGCTGTCATTTCTGAATGTGAAGATAGGGAGACAAACACTACCTCTCCCTCAGACACAGAAACAGCCTTTTGCAAGTCAACTCACTGACACAACGCAGGCTCTGCTTGTACAGTCCCCAGATGAAGTCTCCACAGAGGTCACACCATGTCGGCTGAGCGTGGCTACAGGGCTGGAAGTTGTGTCCCTCTCCTGTCTCCTCAGTGGGCTGGGGGTCATGGGTGCTGCTCAAGACTCGGATGATTCCCACCCGGCTCAGTAGGTCGGACACCTTCCCAGGGCTAATCCTAAGGGCGTTTGCTCTTTCCAGGCGTGGTGGCGAGCAGGGTGAAGATGTCCCCGTCAACTCTATCTGGTCTTTGGCCGACCTCAGGTCACGCAGCTCGATAAACTCCCCCCAAGACATTGTTCCTCTCAGTGCCTGGTTCGCCCCATTATCACTGACCAACAAAAAAACAAAGTAGAACGCTGTTACCTCCCAGAAAATGTCTGGATCATTTAAAAAACAGATCAAAAAGAAAATTGATTTTATACTATATATTATACTTTATTCTGATAAGATTACGGGCTCGTAGTTATTATTATTATACATTTTACTGTACATTTTACATTTTAACGTAGCCGCAAGAGGGCACAAGCCAGTGTCTTATTGTGCCGGTCCCAAGCCTGGATAAATACAGAGGGTTGTGTCAGGAAGGGCATCCGATGTAAAACTTTTGCCAAATCAAACATACGAATCAAACCATACCGGATCGGTGAGGGCCCAGGTTAAAAACGACCGCCATCGGTGCTGTTCACCTACAGGATGCCGGTGGAAATTGGACCACTGTTGGTCAAAGAAGGAGAGAAGGAAAGTGCGTTCATAGGAAGTGAGAGAAGAGGAATGCCAAGAGTATAGGACTGAGAGTAGGGACGTTGAATGTTGGAAAGGTAGAGAGTTGGTTGACATGACGCAGAGGAGGAAGGTAGACATACTGTGTGTCCAGGAGACCAGGTGGAAAGGTAGCAAGACTAGAAGTTTAGGAGCAGGGTTCAAGTTGTTCTATCATGGTGTAGATAGGAAGAGAAATGGAGTAGGAGTTATCTTGAAGGAGGAGTTTGTTAGGAATGTCTTGGAGGTAAAAAGAGTGTCAGATAGGGTGATGAGCCTGAAGCTAGAAATAGAAGGTGTGATGTTCAATGTTGTTAGTGGTTATGCTCCACAGGTAGGATGTGAGCTGGAGGAAAAGAAAAACTCTGGTTGGACTTTGATGAAGTGATGCAGAGCATACCTAGAAAGTGAGAGAGTTGTCATGGGTGCAGACTTCATTGGACATGTTGGTGCAGGAAACAGAGGTGATGAGGAGGTGATGGGCAGATTTGGTATCCAGGAGAGGAATGCAGAAGGACAGATGGTAGTTGACTTTGCAAAATGGATGGAAATGGCTATAGTGAATACTTTCTTCCAGAAGAGGCAGGGACATAGGGTGACCTATAAGAGTGGAAGTAGGAGCACACAGGTAGACTACATCTTGTGTAGATGATGTAATCTGAAGGAGATCAGTGACTGCAAAGTAGCGGTAGGCAGGAGTGTAGCCAAACAACATAGTATGGTGGTGTGTAAGATGACTCTGGTGGTGAGGAAGATGAAGAGGGCAAAGTCAGAGCAGAGGACAAAATGGTGGAAGCTAAAAGAAGAGTGTTGCATGACTTTTAGGAGGAATTTAAGACAGGCTCTATGTGGTCAGGAGATGCTTCCATCTCCTGACCACAGGTCAGGGACACAGGTAAGAGAGTACTTGGTGTGTCATCTGGAAGGAAAGTAGATAAGGAGACTTGGTGGTGGAATGAGGACATACAGGAGTGTATACAGAGAAAGGTTAGCTAAGATGATGTGGGACACTGAGAGGACTGAGGAGAGTAGACAGGAGTACAGGGAGATGCAGCGTAAGGTGAAAGTAGAGTTAGCAAAGGCCAAACAAGGGGCTTATGATGACTTGTATGCTAGGTTGGACAGTAAGGAGGGAGAGACGGATCTTTGAAGGCTGACAAGACAGAGAGACAGAGATGGGAAGGATGTGCAGCAGGGTAATTAAGGATAAGGATGGAAGTGTATTGACAGGTGCCAGTAGTGTGATGGGAAGATGGAAAGAGTCATTTGAAAAGTTGATGAACGAAGAAAATGAGAGAAAACAAAGACTAGAAGAGGTGGCTGTTGTGGACCAGGAAGTAACAAAGATTAGACAGGATGAAAGGAGGAGGGCATTGAAGAGAATGAAGAGTGGAAAGGCAGTCAATCCTGATGATATACCTGTGGAGGTACTGAAGTGTCTAGGAGAGGGGGCAGTAGAGTTTCTGACTGGGTTGTTCAACAGGATCTTAGATAATGAGAAGGATGAGTGTGTGCTGGTGCCCATTTTTAACAATAGGGAGATGTGCAGAGTTTCGGCAACTACAGAGGAATAAAGCTTCTCTTGTGGGAGTGACCAGGATGGATAGGATCAGGAATGAGTACATCAGAGGGACAGCACATGTTCGAGGTTTTCGAGATAAAGTCATAGAGGCCAGACTGAGGCCCCGTCCACACGATGCCGGAACTTTTTGAAAACACAACCTTTTTGTTGCGTTTATGCCATCCGTCCACACGACAACGCAGATATCTGGAACAAAAATGCAACTTTTTGAAAACGCTGGCCAAGGTGGAATTTTTTGAAAACGCTAGGTCTGCATTGTCGTGTAGATGCTGTAAAGTTTTTCTATTTGAGGGGCGTGTCCCTGCGAGGAAAACCACTGTGACATTATGCATGTGACCTGTGTCTGTTTCTTATGTGTCATAAAGTTTATATATGTATTTATTTATTCATTCATTCATTCATGTTCCTCGCCAAAGACGCCGTTGCCAGTTCTGGGTCAAACCAGGACGCGCTGTCTGCTAGTGGGAGAACTCTGTGATGGAGGTCCTCCTACAGGAGGAACAGCATGAATTTCCACACTTCCCAGTCCTCTCTCCTGTCGTTGTTGGAGCTGTTCTGCTTATACACGTGTTTATCAACACACTGATGCAGCTGCGTGTGGACGGAGATCTTTTTTGATGCGGGGTGAAAAAAGTTGTATTTTCAAAAAGTTCCGGCAACCTGAGGTGGTTTGGACATGTCCAGAGGAGATATAGTGAATATATTGGTAGGAGGATGCTGAAATTTGAACTGCCAGGCAGGAGGCCTACAGGAAGACCAAAGAGGAGGTTTATGGATGTAGTGAAAGAGGACATGAAGGTAGTTGGTGTGAGAGAAGAGAATGCAGAAGACAGGGTTAGATGGAGGCAATTGATTCGCTGTGGCAATCCCTGAAGGGAAAAGCCGAAAGGAAAAGAAGATTATAATACATTTTATTAATGGTAAGTTTCGAGATACCTAAGGTCAACTGACAGCAAAAAAAGCAAGACATTAATTAAAGGATATAAAAAAGGACATTAAATCTAAGGACCGTGAAATTGTTAACAGGGAATTTACAAGTGGGATGGCAGTAGCTCAATCCACAGGTCTTAGGCTGGAGACCGGAGGGTGGTTGGTTCAAGACCCATGTGCACCAAAACGTTCTCAGCACTTCCTGAGCCCTGCTGAGATGCTTTTGCGCTGGACACTGTACCCTTACAAGTTGCTCATGGTGCTCATGGCCCCGTGTGTGTGTATCTATCTGTCTGTCTATCTTTTTTTTTTAACAGGCACGTGTGGAAGTGAGTCAGTATTGTGGATACCAGAACATGGCGGGTGTAGTAGTTGTTGAGTTGGTTACAGATGGCTTTGTAGGTGAGTAGTGATATTCTATAGTGAGTAGTGATATTCTATGGTGTGTGAGATGTGTAATTGTGAGTCACTGGAACTGCTGCAGGATTGGTGTGATGCAATGGATGGGGTTCTTTTTAATGGCACGACCTGTAGAGTTCTGTACCAGCTGAAGTTTATGGAAGATTTTGCAATGGTGTGAGGTGTTATGGGGGGGCATCGGCAGTTTATGTTATCCAGACATAATGGTGTCATGGTTGTGCTCGAATCAAGCAGGATGAGGATAGAGACCAAAATGTTTCACACATGATCACCAAAACTGGACAATAGAAGTCTGGAAAAACAGTGCCTGGTCTGGCGAGTTTTAATTTCATCTGTGGCATTCATGTAGTCAGAACATGGTGTCAAGGGTTTAGGCTGGTGTTGGTGTTTGAATGTTGTGGGGGATCTATTCTAAACACTTTCAGCCCATTAGTACCAACTGAGCATAGTTTAAATGCCATGGCCTACCGGAGAATTGTTGCTGACCATGTCCATCCCTTTCTGACCACAGTGAACCTGTCTTCTGATGGATACTTCAAGCAGGATAACATACCTCATCACAAAGCACATGTCATCCCAAACTGGGTTCTTGAACGTAACAATGAGTTCAATGTGTTCCAGTGGCCTACAGTCGCCCAATCCAATAGACAGAGCACCTTTGGGAAATGATGGAGCATCTTCGATTCACATCAAAGATTTGTAGCCAACAAATCTACAATAACTGTGTGACGCTATCGCGTCAAACATCTCGGAGGAATGTTTTCAACACCTTGATGAGCGTATGGCACAATGAGAAGCAGTTGTGAAGTCAATAGGGGGTCAAACTGTTTATGAGCAAGGTAGCCGCTGAGTGTATATCCATAAATAATGTTTGATTGGCAAACGTATATGAAACCAGTTAAGACACATTATCGGATTTGGTGCAGTTTACAGTGCTCCGATGATGTTTTATATAGAACATGACGGTTTATGATAACACAACGTTGCGTAACATAATTACATAATAGTCTGGTTGACAGTCTGCAAACCAAGTCATGTGGTCATCACTCTCAAAATGTTTTACAGTGTAAAGATTTTCTGTAAAAACTTTACACAAACAGCCTCTATATGTCAGTGGAGCTCAGGAAATGAAGAGGAAGTTCAAGACCAGGAGAAATCTTCAGCATGTAGACATTAAGTGTGTAGATGATGACGCCAAACTACAACTGCATGTTGGACACCGGTTCCTGATTAAAAAAAAGTAGCTTCAACACCCAAAGCGTCTTCAAGAAGATCACAAAACATTTATGAGAAGTTATCATTTGCAGAGAAAGCTCTTAGTAGTCGGATGATGAATCTTTTTGCGAAAGAAGACAACTTGGTGAAACTATTGTCTTTGAAACGACTGCTCTAACTCACCAGAACAGGAGAGAAAACCACCCCGTGGCAGCGGCTTTGTCTGAACGCTTCTTCACACTCTGTCCGAATAACGGAGGAGTTTAACATCGACGACATCTCTGCAAATAATCCGCCATCACCGCTTCAGTTCCAGCTGCAGACGTCCCAGGCTTCCACAGGGTCAGAAGTGTGACGGAGCTTTTCTCAAAAGACGCTCAAACATCTTCTGATCGTCAGACAGACGCGTTTGGAGGAGGAAGCAGCAGATCATGAAGCGGGGAGCGCAGCTGAGTGGGAGTGAAGTCCCCCACCAATAGGGACGGGTCTGGCTTTAATCTAGCAGAACTGTGGAAACCTCCAGCATACAAACAAAACTGTGCAGATCTATCTATCTATCTATCTATCTGTCTATCTGTCTATCTGTCTGTCTGTCTCTGAGACTGCTCTGAGAAGCGTTATTAACGGCGTCATTTTGACATTATTGATCATCCATCCTCAATCATGAAATCGATGTGTTTAATTATTAAATACATCTATATCAAACTTTAATATATCCTTAAAACAGCCACATTGGTTCATCTCACATTGTTTGGTTTCTATGGTAACCACCTCTATCTTTGCTCTGTGGGGTGCTTCGGGGTTCACTCTGCAGTTCTTTCCTTTTCTTCTTATACAGGGTTCCACTGGACCACATAACTGGATATTTGGGTTCGTAAATCTATTCCTGTTCTGCATTTCTTTAAAAACAATAAATATCAGTCCCTATCACATGTGTCAAACTCAAGGCCCGGGGGCCAAATGTGGCCCGTCACATCATTTTATGTGATGTTACGGGCCACATGTGAGCATTAACGGTCAGTGTCTAAAAATAAATAGAACAAAAGTGTGCTTTGACTAAAAACTACATTTCCCAGTGCAGTAATTAGGCTCATTTTGAACAAAGTTAATGTCCTAACTTGTGTTTGATGTTATTTTTCTTTATTTGCTTGGATAGTTTGACTTTTGATTGATGGAGTTTTGTGGGTTTCATAACCTGACAAATTAAAAGTACAAGCAAACATATTTGTTCTGTGCAACTGTAATTTTTGTAATTTGGATAAGTAATTAATTCAGTTATTTAACATTAAGGAGTAGTTATATTTATTGTACATTACCTTGAGTTACATTTAGTTAAATTTATAAGTTACATCTGGCCCTTTGATGTGAGCTTCAGTGAAAATGAGTTTGACACCCCCAGTCTATATAAAAATTGGCAAACTTTTCTTTTCTGATTAGATCCATTCTGTTTGCATGTTTACTTCTTTTGACAACACAAACAACACTGGGCAAAAACGTAAAAAAGGAAACTAACTTTTCATTCCACGTTGGAATGAATGGGGATAAGTCTTTTCCCCATTCATTCTAATGATTTTGTCATTGTCCTTGTATAATTTACTCATTTTTTAAATTATTATTTAGCTTCGTTTCAGTTAGCATTTGGAACTTTCTCCCCATTTTATTAATCATTAAAAACTCATTGGTCCTATTGTAGGAGAAATATTATTGAAAGAAAAAGTTTTACTTTTAAAGAATTACTGAAAATTTAATTTTTATTCCTAAATTATTAACAAGAAGAAGACGAGGAAGAAACACACTTTATTGTCCCCATATGGAAATTATTTTTCACTCTTACTATATTTTTAAACATGCATATATGTGTATTAACGGAAAAACATTCCAAATGTAAAATATGTAGTCATCCATATATGCAGCATCCCTACAAAATTATTTTCCCCATCTTCTCACAAGAGTTCCATCTTCCATCTGCTGACAGTCTTAACAGTTGTCCTCTAGATGGTGACATGCTGGTCCTGCTGGTCCTGCTGGACTGTCTCTTTGGCTTTAGCCATTAGCTTGCAGACAGGTTTGTGTTTAGGCCAATGCTTCACCTGACATTCTCTGAGAAAAGCAGCATGGTAAAGAAGAAACATCACACATTTAGTGTAGAAACAAATGGATCAGATGATGGGTTAGATTAAATTTTCTGACTGATGCAAAAAAAAGCCAACTGAAGAGTAAATCAACAGATTTGCCTTCAGATTCAGGTCACCTTCGCTACAACTACATCACAGCATCAGTCTGAGTCTTACCTGTTACAGTACCACTCTCCCTGACAAGGAGCACATCTCTTGGAAGCTTCTTTCCCACAGGATCCACATTTTGGCTTCTCTGATAGTAAACTCTCCATCACATCTAAGTTGTATGTCTGGGCCAACCTGGAGAAAAACAGTTAAGAAAGAATTATCCCACTATGATTTTTCTGCACGTTCAGCACCCAGACTCTTGTAATATTGAAAGATTGTACTGAAAGTATCACCTTTGTGCCTGCATCTTCAATTCACTGTCAGAAGGGCTGAATATTTCCTTTATTTGATGCTTTGCTATTGCTTCCCATTTGCCAGAGTTCTTAATCATGATGTGGTTCCGTATTTCTGGGATCTAAACATGAATCAAAGCTGATGGTAAATGCACAGGGATGTACATAGGTGTACAAATATGCGTATGCGTGAGTGCGTACTTGTTCCAAAATTAGCTCTTTTTTTGGTGGGGCAGGCTCTATCATGGTAAGATGAGCCAGGAAGCGGTGCAGCTCCATCAGGTTTGGCAGCTGATCAATCAACACCTCTGTCAAGAAGCTCCGTAGCTGCAGCATATGAACAATAAACCCACAAGTAGAACATCAACAACAACAACGTGCACAATAAGCCGAGTAGAATGCATACTGTGATCACAGGAGGATGCACAAGGCCCTCTGCTTATTTAGCTGAGGCAACAGGAAGAGGATGAGAAAGTGTGTCAAGGACGGAAACGCCTCAAGCAAAACAACCTCAGTCAGAACAATCCAGAGTACAATGATCCGGCGCGCTCACACCTCATCACGTTCAGTTCATAGAGAACATACTGCAGGTTCACAGTGTACCTTCAGAAGCTGGCTCTTGTTGAAATTGCTGAAGTTGTATTTCTTTTGGCAAGCTTCTTTAAGCAGCAGATTGTTGAGAGAAAGCCAAACATGAGCATCTAGTTTTGTTATCTTAAAACGGTCCTCATCAGGAATCTTCTGCCATCTCCCATTCACATACTTTTCTACATAGCCTTCAGAAGGAGACAGATTGAACAATGGGTTACTTTTTTACACAATGGCAACATTTTTATAAGCCAATGGTGTAACTTACCTTTTTTACTGCAACTCCAAGGGCAGCAGTCAATGAGCTGAACCAGTACACAGGGCATGTTATGGGTGCACAGCATGCGATTGATAACACTGATACTGAAAAACAGTCAGTTCTCACTGTCAGCTGAGACAAATCTGTCATCAATAACAAACATTCCAGTTACTCTAATGAGATAAATTTGTTATTTTTTGGGCTTGAACTGCTGGTCAGACAACACAAGCAACTGGAATATGTTAAAAAAAAATTTAGAGTGCTTTTTTAAACCTGTCTCATATTTTATAGTGAGTGCAGCTGATAAACCTACTGGTAGTGCAGACACTACCGTACCTCTCAGTGTGATCGGTGATGTAGCGCAGGACCGACACAGCCTTCAGGGAGATTTCAAACTCCAGTCCAGCGCTCATGGTCTGTAAGTCCTTCGCCAAGACACAAGAACGATGCAATGAACTAATCTAAGACAGAGAGGGATCCTCCACAAAGGTGCAGTATTTAACTTAGATTCTTATACCTTAATGGAGGAAACGGCTTTTTCTGTCATGTTGGGTTGGTCATGACTTGCCACACTTTCCCAGGATGCTTTGCTGGCCAGTAGTGTGAGTTTGCGGTGACAGTAGTCCACCAAGTCAAGAATGCAGTCATTGCCTGCCTCATATGAATCCTGTAAACACAAATCTCAGCTTCTTTCAGCAACAATGTAAACAGACTAACTAAACCACCTGACAATGTGATTACATTCACACTTTAAAGGAGTGCCTTGGAAAATATGTTCAAAATTCAAACACAACTAAAAATATATTTATCTAAGTGTAAGATTATTTAGTTTCTTGATGTTTTAGAGGGTTTTTCTGTTTACTAATTAAAGTTTTTGATTAAAGACTATGGCATGCTATTGGACTGTCTACTGTGTGAGTGTAATTATGGGACACATGGCTAGCTGTTTAGCATTCATTTTAACCACAATAGATATTTAAAGCAACACATTTGCAGTTCAAAACATCAATGTTGGCATTTTTTAAAAATCCTATTGATAATTCTTGTTTGTTTTAAGTTTGAAACTTTAAACAAAACATTGAACATTTATCGTATGTACAATACACCACAGATTAATGTAACATTGGAATACATCAGTAAATACACTGACCTTATGAAACATAATAGTTTCCAGTAGGTTTATGATCGTGGCTTCATGGTAGATCTAAGAGGCAGACATTGAAGAACATTAGATTGGTTATGTGCACTAAAACCTGATCATCATTTCACACTTTGTTTCACACTCACCACCATATAAAGTTGAAATGTGTGCTTGGGATTAAAGTCCCTCTGCTGATATAAGATGGGAAACACTTTATGCTTCCACACCTCAATGAGGATCATTTCATGGACCAGCACATGTGTCTAGAGTGAGGGCAGTAGAAAAATAATTTGCTTTCTTTCTGCAGGACATGCCTCTGACATTTTATCATCACCACAGAGGAGACAGCGGTTACCTTTCTATATGAGACCAGGAGCTCCTTGACAAATTCATCATGCGTGGTAGATGCACTCAATATTGCCTGCATGTTAAGTTTCTCAATGTACTCATGCTGTCTGAGCCACCTGTCCCCCCCCCCAAAAAAAAATTCAAATTCATCAGAGTCTAAAAAAATCACTCCACAGATCACCTTTCAAAATACAGTACAGTGTATACAAACACACATCTAACAGAAAAGGTAGCAGTGGTTGGATCACAACAAATCAGTAGACAACTAAATGTAACCAGGAGGAACAGCCCTTAAAACTTCCATCCAAGTTGAACATCACAGTTAACTCAGATCAGGAAGAAATTCAACCTGATTTGTACTTTCAGGAACTTTAAATTCATTTAACCTCTATTTACTTTAACATGTTTAATAACTACTGCTAACCTTGCTAGAGTTAGGTGTCACTAGTCAGAGCGCTAACCGGTTGGCCTTACTTTGCAGAGCCCAGATCCTTCAGGGAGAAAGTTTCCAGACTTTGAATAAACGCTTCGGCCTCGACGGGCAGAATGACCGACGCGTCCATGACCTTAGTGGACACCAAAGCAACAACCGAATCCAAATAAAAACACGTTGAGTTTGTCTGATGCTGGGCGTGAAGGAAATTTAGTGTGAGCGAAAGCCAGTAGTCTTCCACTCTGGTTGTCAAGGTTACAGTAAACCGAGAGCAGTACCGCCTGACCACCACAAGAGGGCGATGCACCTTCAAGGTAAAACGAGGGATCAGGTGTCCTGGACAAAGTTCTGTGCTACTTATTCATAAAACACGAATTATTTCTTTCAAGATTAGAGATGAAAGATAAAAAGATTAAAAAGATGAAAGGCCCCTTTATTATTAGTCCCTCGTTGGAGAAATTATTTTTCCACTTTAGTTATTAATACACACACACGCACGCTCACGCACACACGGAAGGCGTAAACACAACAAAAAAGTTGCGTTTTAAAAACGTTCCGTGTGAACGTCCCTATTGTTATTTCAATGAGGCCATTCTGAGCCTCACCAAGGAAACCTGATCGCTTGATCACTTTACCATCTTAGAAAGAAGTCAACACGCATGGGATTTTCCCTTAGCTGCTGAGATTTACTGATAAAAGTACTACAAAATACTGTAGTACAAAATTATCTAAAAACATAGTCAAATTAGATTTTATTTCTATAGCTCTCAGTGCCAGTCTGTCTGGCAAAATATGTCATATTAAAAAACCTGACATTAAAAACTGTTAAAATTCATTACGAGTGGACCACTCAGTGCGAACAGAGCGGATTATTTCCTGATCTGAAGTTTGAAGCAGATATTTAAGCTCCGACTTTCATCTTCGTTTATTTATTAAATATTGTTTCGATCGATCGGTAGTCCAGTCGGAGGTGAGGTGCAGCTATTTGCTGCTGTGTGTCCTAAACAATTTTTTAACCAGTTTTAGATGTCAGGCTGCTAAAATCAATGCAGCACACCAGACACCTTTGTCTAGCAGTGACTCTGCTCTTGAAATTTCAGAAAAGGCTGGAAGTTCATCTTTGAGGGTCTTTCATTCACCTTTATGCCAGTTTTCTCCGTGTGTTTCCACAGACTAATAGAATGGACCGTCACTAGATGAGGGGCAAGGGGATGGAAATTCAATCAGAACATTGACCTTGAAAAACTATGTCAAGGTCAAATTTTCACTTTTATACCTTTTTAGGTACACATCTCTGAAACTTGATGAGATATAACCAGATAACAAAAAGCAACATTTTCAGGACGCCAAAGGCACAAAAATGCGATGATGTCATGGGATTATGTAGTCTCTGACTGCCTTGTTTTTACCTGTGTCTGGATGCCTGATTTTTAACTCTATTACCTCTTACTGTGACAAACTGATTCAGCCACAGATATTTTCTGATCGTGATAAAGTTGAGGAACTATGAGGTTCTAACCAGATGTGCACAGACACTTAACCACACCGAAGTTGGTGTGATAAGAAAATCATTCTGAGAGAAATATACAGAAGCAGAGTGCAGAGGTCTTTGAGGACAAGTCTATTTAAAGAGGGGAAAATCTCTACAGGAAGCCTGTAGTTCAGGCAGGAAAAAAAAGTATGGGCAATAAACACAAACATGTCCTGTATTTCCACAGATAACATCTAGGGTTTGGCTCCACTCGTTCATGCAGACAGATGATGACAACTGTTTTGTCATATTCAGTGACGTTTGATGACTCATCCACATGGTAATTTTATCAGCACAGAAAACAACACTGTCACAATTTGGAACAAGTTTGGATAAAGCTTCTGAGAGTTCTCTTGACAAGGAGGCAGTTAGAAAATGAAGCCACCAGAGGGCCAACCATGTAAATTTATATTCCTGAGATAGAACTAAATACTCCAATCTGCATAGTACCACATCTAATCTAATTTTTTACCACTGCTTGGTAACATTTTGGATCTCATGCACATTTCTTCCTGAAGGCGACTATCCTGAACAACTTAGTCGCCGAGAGGCTGAGTAGGGGAAAAACCTTGCCCGACGCGCTGGCTGTCGAAGCGTCAATGATCACTGCTCCAGAGTACTGTACTGCGTTTTGTAGATTTATTACTGATAACAAAAATAAACACGTGGGGGGAAGGCAGCGATTCAATATATGACAAAAGAACAAAAGCAGTCAGCAAAAAGTATTCACCCTCTCTCAGTTCATTCAAACCAAAGTCCCGCCAGGTGAACAGCTGACTTTCCTACTACCGGTGCTGACGTACCACCACCTCGTGACGCGCATCCCCGTATGTGACCATACAATAAACATACTATAAAGGCTATAGCTGCCACAAAGAGCTGGCATCTACACTTCCATTGTCCGATTTTTATTCTACTGCCAGAAAGAAGTCTACTTCACTACATGGCTGTTCTGACATTTACTGTTTCTTTCCCTTCTTATCTTTGGCGTCTGCTTTATTTTTATTTTTATTTGTTAAACTTGAATTCTTAATGCGTTATTTTTCATGAATAAAGTTGAACTGGATCATGTCCGGAGTGTCTCACGCCCTATGCCGCCGAGATAGGCTCCGGCTCCCCGTGACCCGCTGCGGCGGATGTAGCGATGGTACTCTGAAGATGACTGACTGACTGCATTCAAAATCCTGTTTGTGTGCACAAACTTAGCCAGTAACGCTGACTGTGGTCAGTGTATAAATTAATACACTAATCTGACTGTGATTGAAGACAAGCTGGAGCATGTTGGTCTTATGCTTTATTATTCAGACATTCCATTCTGCATTGTTAATAAATATGACCTTCATCACTTGCATCAAAGCTCTTGATGAAGAAATTATTGGTTTAAAAAACGCCTTTAAAAAAATGACAAAACACCACTTTTCACTGTTAGTCCTCTGACTGAAGGCATCTGTGGCTGAGGCTTCTCCGTATCTCAGTTTTCACACCGGATCACTTCCAGCACACCACAATGTTGGGATCATTTTCCAAACGCTCATCCAGCTCCTGGTAAGAGATCCCTGTAAGATTACAACAGTGTAAGCACATTTCCGACCATTGATTATTAGTTATGATCAACAAATAGAGAAGGAGTACCTGTTTTGCAGCAAATCTCATCATAACTGTGGCAGCCGGTGTAGAGTCGAGGAGGTCTGCTCTTCTCATCACGGATGACCTTCACTGGGTATTTCTGCAGCCGCCGGATGAGGCCCTTCATCAGTCCAAACTGGATCAGCCGTCTGACAGCACACGTCATGGCGCGCATCAATATAAATGCAACCCTGAAGGGCCTTTTGATGATACATAAAGTGTTCATATGAATTGATAACATTCGGACCTCTCATCCACCCTGTGAAGCTGCTGCGAGTAGCGAGAACAAAGGTCTCGGACTGTGGTTCCTGGAGTCAGACCACAGTACAGCTGGAACACATCTCTCAGACTGGCACGATTCTGACCTGAGAACAAACAAACAAACAAACAAACTATACTGAAACTATAAAAACGAATCAGGACACCTGAAATCAACAGCTGTGACTCTTATTCACCCTGCTTTGTGACGTAGTTCAGACACTCCTCCTGAACGGACTTGTCATCTATTAGGTTCTGGACTTTGGGAGTGGTGCAGTAGACATTGGAGTACTGTAAACCAGCACAAGACAATCACCAAACTAAAGGCCTGGTTGAATTGTTTTACAGACCCTTAGAGCCACTATGAGACGAAAAGGACAAATATTACTAGAGACTAAATATAGTCATAACAGCTTTGGTACAAACACGAAAACCTCAGCATTTAATTACAAAAAGACAAGTCATTTTAACTTGATTCATAATTGCAATTCTTGTGAAATGAATATCGGAGAAACAGTTAAATCAATTATCATATGAAAGACAGAAATGGATTCAGACATAATATCTTTTTTCTCATTATGTTTTGACTGGAAAATACATCAACCCAAACATTTAATCAAAAGTAGCACCATTCCATCACAGACGCACCCAGGAATAAGACAGTGTTTCATTCTGAATATGATGAATAAGTTCAGTACCTGAAAAATGGACACCAAGGTCACAACATCATAGTATCTGGCAAGAAAACAAGTATTTCAGTGTCCAATGATATAGTAGAGCAAAACACAGTGCTCTGTGTCACACTGGATAATTTAAAAACATCCAATGTATTTAAAACAGGACAGCACTGGTGTGGATGAACCTGTGATAACGTGTGCTTTGAGTGGTCAGACTGTATGAATGCAGCCCATTTACCAGTATTAACGTGGTTAACTTATGTTAAGAAGGGTTGGGTTTGCAGGCTTATTGTAAAGAAACAACTAAAGGACGGGGTGGTTTGATTTGCATCGGCAGAAGTTGGTGTAAATTCACGTTTTCCGCTGAAATACTCACAAGAGATTTTGCACAGCGATACGAACGAGATTCAGCTCCACATCTGCTTCCGCAGAGATTTTCTGGATGTGCCTAAATCCATCAATATAGGGCAGGATCTGCAGAGAACAACAGACAGCAGAGTATTGTTGGTTTGTTCCTGGGCCTGATAGAAAACTGGATGAGTAGATTTATATGAGCCAGAAGCCAGTAAGTCTGTTATAAGACAAGGAGATGTTATGGCCACAATAAATGTCACGCCTCCTGCACTAAAGCCTCGTTTTCATCCATGATTCCTTAGACATCAGCCACCTGTTGAGTGGTGAGATCCCACTGAGATTTGTTAAAAAGGTCTTTGCACTGAGTGAAGACAGGCACGTCATACTCCTGCACCAGTGGGGGGTCCTTTCTCAGTTGAATCAGCTTTAGATGGATGGTATTAGATTCATCTGAAACAAACAGAATAGGGAAAGAGGCTAATTAATCCTGTCAAACACTCAAACTATTCATAAAAGAATAAATAGCAGTCATCACTGTACTTATCTATAATGAAGAAATTAATTTTAGACGAATAAATATCTTTATTATGGCCAACACAGGTGATTAATAACCAGTTATTTGGAACAGATAAATGTTTAGAACAATAATGACATCTTTTGACAGATTTTAGATTAACCAACAATAAAATGAAGCTAAACTAATCCAAACTTTGAAGGCAATGGTGTATTTTAGCTCCATAAATTGTAATCTGCATTATTTAATAATTAAAGTCAAAAGTTACTTCACTACAGAATCAAATAGTGTTGATGAGCTCCTTCATGTCACACGTATCTGGTCAAGCTGTGAGTAACAAACCACATAAAACCATTACACATCTGTTGTCTCTATTTGCTGCACATGCTTTATGTTATTTCTTATGCAATGTCGCTGCGGCGTCTGATGGTGACAGAAAACATCACTAAACTCAATTTGCACAGATTTCAGTCTATGACATTTTGCGCTGCTTCAACGGTTGCTGACAACGGGCAGTTTCAGCAGCTGAACAAGTTTTGCATGTAGTAAAATAAAATTTAAAAAGAATACCAATTGGTAAGGTGCAGGCTCCCGTGTTATTGAGTTCTTCCAACAAGGTTGACATGATGGGTAACAGTTTGTGTTTGCTCTCGTCACTGGATATGAAGCCGCTCTCCAGCTGCAACACAACACAGCAAAAAAAACATCAGCAGGTTGAATGTAGTTTGAAACTGCAACGAGGGAATGTAAACAAATTTAAAATAAAAGAGTACTTTCCAGAAAATGACTCTTTACTTTTTGTAAAAAAAAACCATAACAGGGTCAAATACATTCTGAAATGGAAACATCTCCTTTTTAGAATCTAACATCAACTTAACAAATTTTTCCAGCCAACATAGTGCTCGATAAAACCAGTAATAACCTGAATTTCAAGGCAGTAAATGATCCTTGTTTCTATGAATGAATCTCATTTTTAAAGGAAATAATCTCATCATACACACGCAGGTTTTACAAAGTAATGTCATTCAAGTTTATTATACTCACTTTCTTTTAAGGATAAGACTGCTTTGACAAATTGGAAGAAATTATAAAATGATGTCAATAACAATTTGTTCATCTCTTTGTTTCACTGTTGTTCACGGTTTGCTTCACTTTTCAAATTGTTACTCTTAAGAGAAGCACAAGAAAGTGGTGATGTCAAAAAATGTTTCCGTAAAGCAACTACACCGTTGATTTCTTCTTGTTTGAATAAAAAAGTGATAAATTGAAACAGAAAAAACATTATTTAAGAAAAAAACACTTATTCTTATTTTGCTGTCAGGTGAGAACAATTCTGTGGTGTATTAGGTAGCAGTTTTCTAGATCTACAAAATATTGTAGCTGTGAATCCTGTGTATTTATTCACTTGCCTTATACAGAATTTAAAATGATATTGGTCCACCCTTTGCACCACAACTTTCAGGAGTGTGTTTATGGCCATTTGTGACATCCGTGATGTCAGACACTGCTATCTGAAGAGAAGCCAGGCGCGTCCATCAGACTTCCAGATGGAGAAGATTGATTCGTCACCGTTTAGGATCCAGTGACGGCGTGCTTTACACAACCGCATGCTTTGCATTGTACTTGACTTTGTAATATAACCACAGGCTGATTATGATGTATTTAGTACTGAGAAAATACGTCCTATCACAGTTCCACACTGGAACTCTCTGACCTCCTGAGAGCAACACAAATGTTTGTAGATTTACTCTGCAATCCTATGTGATTGATTTTACACACTGTGACCATGGAAGTGACATGGGAAAAAAACAAACAAACCATGTAACAAACATGGCCTGACCTACTCTGATGTGTACATGGAGTATTGCTCATTACCTCCAGCGTTGTGAGGTATCCCGACAGCTTCTTGACCAGCGGCTCCAGGGCACAGGTGTTGGTTTGGGCGTCACAAACAAGGCCGAGGTTAAACAGGAGAGCATTACGGCTGTACTTTTTATGCTCAATGCACACAGGACATCCAATCAACTTTTTCTCCATCGCGGTGCTAAAAACAAAACAAAACACATAAGGAGAGAACAGTTTTGTACATAAAAGAACTTTATTCACTTTAAACAAAAGACGCATCATCCTAATGACGAAATTACAGAACACAAAGAGGCAGCCAAAGCAGTGTTGGATTACTTACACAGTAATTAATTTATTTTGCAGCTCTGGCTTGGTGATGATATAAACCTGGACTGTGTCAAAGAGCTCCCGTGAAATATAGTCTTCTGGAACCTGTGGGGAGAAAACAGGAGGCCATCGTGGATATTTACCACTGACAAGACGATTCCAAACTCTATGAAAGCCAATTGCAACACACACACACACACACACTCACACACACACACACACACACACACACACACACTGGTGTTTAAAAGTCACAGTCCATATGTTCTAAGATGACGTCACGTTACTGAGGGTCAACTCATGCAGCTTCTGAAAGCATTCAAATGATAAATATTACTATGGTCTGTAACTTGATTCATGAAATTTGACCTATGAAAGTAGGTCAGGGTAAAATGTTGGATTCAGGGGTGTCGCGGGATGTTGCGGTGTCTGACTGCCTTGGCTGTAGTTTGAAATTGAATTGAAAATCTTTCGCTGAGCCACCCAGCAGACGCTGCTCTTACCTGGTATGTGATCTTCGGACCCAGGGTGGGGTGAAACTCACTGAAGAATATGCACTCGATTCGGCTGTTAGTGTCCATCAGGCAGCATCGAGCGGCGGAACCAGAACACCGACCCGGAGCGGATCGGCTCGCTGTCACAGGATGTCTGTGGGCCTCCACGGAAGCTAGCAGTTAGCTCCCGGCCGGCTCCACAGCTGAAATACAAGCTGGTGACGTCACGTCAAACACATCTAACCTGATTGAAGGCGATATGAATAAAGACTATATCAACGTGCTTTGGAATAAAATGATGTCAAAGATCAGACGAACTGTTAAACACCTGTTCTTTACGACACACGCTCACAGGAACAACAACAGTGGTGAGTTCACTGCTGCTCGGAAGTTTTATACGTCACTGATGGACCGCGGGAACAAAACCCTGACAGAGAAGGATGTTTGTTTTCAATATAAATATTAGAAACGCTTTTCCTAAGGTTTTAATTCACACTTTGACGCAATTACAGACACTTTGTGTGATTATAAACGTCATTTCTATGACGTTTGAGGTCAATTCATTACCAATTAGTGAACTACAAGTTATATACACAAGTATATCTACTACGCGATATACTGTAGATTTATTTTATTTCAGTTATTTCATCGTGAGAAGAGAAAATTATTTGAGTTTTCAACGAAAAGCACCCATTCGCAAAGGTTTTCCGGTTACTTCATGAGATGTTTGATTTGTCCTACAGGACTTAAAGGCAACACCCTTCACTAGCATCACTGTTGCGCGTCTCTGCCGCATGTACCAGAGATGTGCGTCAGGGTGAGGTGGTGTTGTTGCGCCATGTGAGAGAAATCTATCGTGACCCTAACGTGTCGAAACGGTGTTGGATGTCTGCGTAGTTTGACACCACCTGAAACGTGTGCCGTGGAAAAGGAGATGCTGTGGGGATGTGGAGAAAAGTTTTGGCTGTCAGCATCGGAGCAGATGAGTGTTTTCAAGTCAGTCATGTGGAAACGAGCTCTGAACGCAGGGTTCATGTGTCAACCAAAGGTAACCAACCATGTGGTTTCTAACACGTGTTGAAGGTGGCTTGTTTGTTTGTTTGTTTGTTTGTTTCCTGTGAAACGAATGTTTTGTTTGGGGAACGTACATGGAAGAAATCCTTAAATTGTAGATTGGATTCATAATAATCAATGGATTTCATTCACTTATTTTAATATTGCGAAGTAAGTTGTTTTTTTTAAATATAGAGATTAAATACTCGTAAAATAATTAAACATTTTAGTCATTTAACTTTATGGAAGACTGAGACGTCAGCTTTAAACAAGGGTATCCATGATTTTTATTTTTTACCTTAACAGGAACGTTTGTGGGGAGAACCCCTGTGCTGTTGGAATTTGGATTGAGATTTATTATAATTTAACAATTGAAGAAAGAAACTCTTTGTAGCAGTGGATCTGGGCCAAAGTAAAGTTGAAAAAAACATTTGTCTGAATGAAAAGATTTGCTACTATGGAAATTATATTTCAATCAATATGTCTTAAACTAATGATGATGACCTGCTTCCAGAGGATTTGCTGGATTGTTTTTTCTGTAGGGAATCTTCTGTGTACAATATATATACTTTTTAGGGTAAAATAAAGCTGAGCTAAATGTTAAAAGATAGCTTTAAACCACAGTTTAACTTAATATCATCATGTGCGTTTTTTATTGATATTATCAACTATCTCTTCTGACATGAGTGTAAAAATAACAATCATTGACCTTTTTACATCGAAGCATAATTTACCCAAAATTATAAATTTGTATGCATCTGGATCAGATTAGATGAAACAGCATTATTAAGAAAGTGACAGTCTGGAACAAACACCACATACAGTCTGGGTAGGAATGAAAAATTCAGTGAAAAGAAATTCCCCAAATTAAACCAGATTTGAACTATTAAAGGTATAGGAAACTCATTTTAAAGTGAAATATATTTTATCATTATGAAAAAAATGAAAAAAATTTTTTTTCCCTGATGTTTGGCATCATCCCTTTGGTCAGGACACCTTAAAATCTGTGCTGCTGCAGCTTCTGTACCAGGCTCCCCAGCAGGGGTCACACGTCATCGGCGACACCCGTCACTTCATCAGTCGGGGCAGCCATTACAACACAATACGATCGCTGAAGCGATAAATCCGATTGAGTCATGGTTACCTGTGAGGTGAATGGTTGTTCCCACACCACAAAGATAAGAACCTATTTTTCTTCAAAATACCTCCTGAATTGACTGTAGAGCAATGGAGGGTGAGGATAAACGGGGTCAAAATGACCAAAGATCCAAGAATCTGCCATGAGCACTTCACCCCGGATGATTTTGAAAGAGATTTGAAGATAGAATTATTTTCAGACAACCATAGCATTTATTCAGAATTCCCAAGGTTTAGTGGATAATTAATTCATATATGGAGCTACTGGAGGTGTTGCATAAATGTTTTTATGACCAGATTATCACGCGATTATGGCACTCGCAAAAAGTATACAATCTCAAAAGTGATAGACAGGGCATTTTACTGAGAAGATCTGTGAAACTGAAATAAAACAAACAAAAACAGCATGTTAGGCCCTGATCCCTATACATTCGTTAAAAAAAAAGACCTATTAATATGAACTAGAGTTGCCATTAATTCCACATAGTCCAACAATCCCATTGACGGGCTAGTTCGTTTGAATCGGTAGTGCGATTAACTTTTACACACACAATATTCACTTACAGACTTGTGAGCCTGCTAGGTACAGCAGGAAGAAAAAGAGCGGTGGGTGGAAACAACTGACATGACTACCTGAACCACAGCGAAGAACTACAGAGGCGAAACTGCAGCTCAAACAATCCACTGAAACTGTTAGAGGGTCAGCACAACATGATTTGAGATGATATCTTGATAAATGAATCTGATAATGTTGGCTTGTTACGTTGTTGCTTCCTGTACTGTATATTTAAATAACGGCGCTGATATGGATTCACCGTGATGTCTACGATTGCGTCATTTCCGCTGTCATGGCGCGCACTGTAACTTACGATATATCCTGTTTTTCTAAGTCCCCATTGATCATGAAAAAATAAAAAAGCCACCAAAACTTTCGTTTAAATATGTACTTTAAATACACACCTGGTTCATTTTGACTTTCTTGTCCTTTCAATGGTTTAAAGGGCCTTTCAGTTTGTCAAATTGTCAAAACTTGGTGTACGTTTCAAAACTACTGATATTAAACTTCCTCTTTCAATCTATCTAAAAATAGACCTGAAGAATTGACATTTAGTTGAATTCATGACTGCAGTTTTTTCAGGAGACAATCTTGGAACCTAATAATATGGCTAAGTCTTATTTTCTTTAGTTTCAAATTAGGAGTTGCTAACATTTAAGAAGCTCTGAGATCGAAACATTTTGTCAGCTGACAAAAAAAAGGTCTTCAAATGGTTCCCTTATAGATTTACTGCTAGTTTTAAATGATGCTCTTATATTACATGTTTGTAGGGAGCTTGGGGTGTCCATGCAGTCCGTAGATGCAGCGCTCCAGCCGTACCTGTAAACAGGATCACAGCGCTTCAGGCGATGGACTTATGGAAAAGACACTTCATGGAAAGAGGTGTGACGGAACCAGAACACTCCAGCCAACACATCATTGCTCATCTGCTCGGGGCTAAAACTGTGAGTTGAGATCTGCGCATCGTGTTCAGCTGACTTCACGTCGCCTTCGTGTTTCATCGCATCCTGTCCTCTTCTTGTGTTTCATTTCTCTGTCCAGATTGAAAGTGTTGAGCCGGGGAGGTTAACAGAGCTTCTCAGCCCAGAAGAAACAGAGCAGGTGTGGAAGCTCTGCACCAGACGCCTCTCCAGGTTGGAAGTTTTGTCATACGCCTTCACCATGTATTTATGGATAAGTGTTCAGATGTTTGTCCCTCAGAATATCCATAGATAAATGTGTTTTGTGTAGAATGCCTGTGCAGTATGTGATTGAGGAGTGGGACTTCAGAGATCTGACGCTGAAGATGAGACTTCCTGTGTTTATACCAAGACCTGAGACTGAGGTTGACCGTATACACAAACACACAGCTTCTCACACGCATACGAATGCAGTGATCCATACATAACCACAGCGGTGTTGTCTCTGTGTTGATGCAGGAGCTGGTTGACCTTGTGCTCGCTGATCTGGAGAGGGTTCCCAAACCTGGAGAGGATGTCGATGCCCAGCGTTCATTCATGGAAGTGGGATGTGGGTCTGGTGCCATTTCTCTGAGTTTATTGAAGAGTCGGTCCGAGGTGAGATTTATGTTTGCTCTATTAAAATGAATTCATAATCACTTTTTTCCTCTTGCAGTATTTCACGGTCTCCAGATGATTTACAGTGGTACCTCTACTTACGAAATCAATTGGTTCTGGAAGAAATTTCGTAAATATTCCATAGCGAATACTCAAAAAGTTAATATATTTGTGAAAAACTATCAGAGCACCTCACGGGTCAAGGGCCAAATGACGAGGACGCTGCATACACACCTATCTAGCTACACACAGAGGTCCCTCTAAGCCAATGGGATGCCAGGAGGCAAGGTAATAGCCAATGGCAGAGCAGCTATACGAATGTTGCGTTCAGGAACCTGTGGGAGCTGCGAGTAGCAGTCCATACTGTATTTTTACCTTACCTAACTCAAAATTTCTTTCGTAACTAGAGGCAATATTTTCCTGTTGAGGCGTTTCGTAAGTAGAACATTTCGTATGTAGAGACATTCGTAAGTGAAGGTACCACTGTATTGTGATGTGTTTAATGGTCCTGACATTTTGTCAAGTGATGCCATGAAGTTGACGTCACAAGAGAGTGAAATATCTCTTGATTATTGTGTTGAACTTTGTCACAGGCCATCATTTTTCCTTTAGAGTGAATTTAAATTGGTCTGATGATGGCCTGGAATTCCATCCAACACTGAATACTTCTAAAGCGAGCCGTTAGCCTTTAGCACAAATTGTGTTTATTTAGAATTAGCAACTGTTAGCATGCTACCTTGCTAAAATAAGACATAATACATATTGAACATGGCACCTGCTCATCTTAAGCATGTTACTATTGTGATCAGGGGCTCTTGACAGTGATGAGAACCCAACAGTATTTCAGTTTGAATTCATTGTGTTGATGAAATGATGATGTCATTTATTCATTGCATTATTTTCCAGGGTAAAATCTGATGCCTGCATCACCCAGCCTACGGCATGACTATTAACAGCGTGGCTTGACCTTTATATCTGTTATGCCAGTAGATGTTTACGTCGTCCTGACAATAAATGCAACCAGTCCCACCTTTAACAGTTTCTCATTGAAGTGAACAGTAAGATGAGTCCAAATGTTTGACATATGCCATGGATACTGACTCGATTGATCAATAGCTGGAGAGAAAATATTGAAACTCTGATCATCACAGTTTTAATAATCGATTACAGTAAATCGTCATTAGCTACCAGGCGCTAGTTAAAAGAGGAGTTGAAGTTTGCAGTTTCCTAACTTCTCCAGTTGGATCCTGCAGATAGATTTTATAATCCTGATCGGATTAATAATCAGCGCTGTGGGTTGATGATGACTGATCGTCGTGTGCCGCCATTTGTCTGCCTACATGATCAATCCCATAATAACTTGTTCTTCATTTAGACAGATGTAGCGACTAAGAAAAATGTAGGTTTTCCCTGAGGTGGTTGTGTTTGGTCAGTGAACAACTGTTTCTAAGGGCCGTGCTTGTCTCCCACAGCTCAGAGCCGTCGCTGTCGATCGAAGCCTGGATGCAGTGAATTTAACAAGAGAGAATGCGTTGAGGTGAGCTTATCATTTTGTGACAAGTTGTGAATATACTCATTGATTAGCTCTCTTCCTTTCTTCCAGTAAGTGTTTTTACTCGTGGAAGGATAATAAAGGGCTAAAGACTTTTTCTCTGCAGGTTGGGGTTTCAGGACAGATTACAAGTTTATCATGTAGATGTTATGAAAGGCAAGTGAAAGGCATGTGTTGCACTTATGAAATGACAAATCAGAAAAGACACTTCTGGTTAAAAAAAATATTAAAATTGTGTTTTGCCAGATGCAGAAACCGTACTGGACCTCTGTGGGCCTGTGTCAACGTTGGTCAGTAACCCTCCATACCTGTTCTCAGAGGATATGAACTCAGTGGAACCAGAAATCCTCAGGTTACAGTATTTATGAGTAGTAAAGACTGTAAATGTACAATTGTGGTAGATGGTCGTTTACGATGGTAGATGGCAAATAATCATCATAATAAACAAACATAATTAAATTGATTAATTATGGATTAAATTATAATATTTAATTTGTATGAATATATTTCAATTAGAAAAAGTTAAGTAGATTTAGCTTAAATTTCCAGGGATGTTCAGAGAGTTTAATGCAAGAGAGATATGTTCTTTTATTCATCCTGGTCACAACATGCTACAGGATTCTGTCGGCTGGAGGGTCTTTAGAGATGGACTGGGACAGCCTGATAATAGGAAAATGCAGGAAAGGAATGGAAGTAACAAGAAGTGGAATATCTATTTTGAGACAAAATGTCTGATTATTTTAGAGATTATATAGATGAAGGAGGGCAGTCTTAGAAATGTGACTTATATAGAAGTTAAAGGTCTTATCATGATCAGACAACTTCCAGAAGCCTTGAAGAGACATCGGCAACAGGGACCGACCTGGTAATGATCCTTCCACAGGTTCACCTACGGAAACCTTGTTACGACTTTTACTTCCTCTAGAATCGAGACTCTAGATAGTCAAGTTTGATTGTCTTCTCGGTGCTCTGGAGGTCAATAATCCGTCCACAGTAGTGACATCATTAGGATGTGTGTTTTTGAGATGTTTAGGGCGCAAAGTATTCACCTTAATTTGCGCTGAATAAAATAGAAAACTGAAGTTTATCCAGGATTTTTATGTCCTCAAGCCATTCCAGAGGGTTAGCGGGTTGATAAGTTTCAAAATGACTTCCATTGTTGAGAATAATTGTGTTACAGCGTAACAATGGAAATGTATGGAGGTCTTACCTAGTACCATACGCAGGGTGAATGATATTAGTCCGAGCACAAAACCCTGAGGAGCTGTATGTTTAACTTGTATATGGAGGCTTCATCACATACAGACTGAGATGGATAAGATAAATAGAACTTAAACCGGTGAAGAGTACTGTAGTTCCCTGAAATCAAATTAAATATTTGAGTCTTTGTAATTTCATCTAATGGTCATTCGTATGAAATGCAGCACTAAAAAACAATAAATGGAGTGCAGAGATTGTCTGATGTAATTGCAATGACACGTCTTGTAATGTAATTTAGGTCAATTTGTCTGTGTTTTGATGCTGTTTAAAGTCCGACTGAGAACAAATAAACTATTTTCTCAAGAATTCCAGAGAGGAAGACGAGATTAAATATTTAACCCAGTTTCCATAAAAGTTGGGAGGGTTATAAATTGTAAATATGAATAAAATGAAATTATTTACAAACTACTGAAAAGTGTCACAACATACTCAAAAGTAGCACAGACAACATCATTGTTCAAATTATTGAAAAGTATTTGCTCTTTTTGAATGTGATGGCAGCAACACATTTCAGAAAGTTGGTACAGGCTGTAAAGGTTCAAACAAAACTCGTGAAGGAACACCAGAATGAATGCTAAAAGGGTAGCAGCATGACTCCAAAGAGGCTGATCCCCTCTGAAGTACCAATGGGGGAGGAGGGGGTCATCACACTGACAGGCTGTGCTGGAACATAGCACAACAATTAAATAATAATTCTTCTCAGCATAAAGTTTCAAAGAATTTTGATTTTTCGTTGGCTGCAGTCACATTATCATGAAAAGAAACAGAATCTGTAGAAATGATTGGTATATGAGGGACGAGGCTAAAAACCGGACAGAACAGCTTTAAAATGGACATGACTATGTAGTGGACATCAGTGCATGGCCGTCATTTGTGAACATAACTTACTGCTGTTCCAAATAAATGAAACTCTTGTCATGCAGAGGAAACCGTATATCCCCAGAATCCGAACCACATCCAGAAATGACGCCTCCTTTACTGAGTTCCTTTAGATGGACTTAGAAAAAAATGGACAACTGTTGTACTGTGGTATGACAAATCAAAATTTGAAAGTAATAATAATAATAAATTTTATTTATATTGCACTTTACATTACGAAAATTTCAAAGTGCTACAAAGACAAAGCATAAAACCTATGGTGAAGCAAACTAATAGAACAACACAACCCAACAATAAGGCATATATAAAAGGCTGAGGAAAGGCCTTTTTAAAATGGTGAGTCTTTAGGCTATGTTTAACAGTATCCAGTCTGTGGCGCTCTCAGATGGTCAGGGAGAGCATTCCACAGACTGGGAGCAGCCGAGCAGAAGGCTCGATCATCCATGCTGTGCAACTTTGTTCTGGGGACCCTGAGGAGGTTGGCTGTGCTGGAGCCGAGGGTGCGTGAGGAGGTCTGGGGGACGAGGAGTTCCTTTAGGTAGGCTGGTGCGTTACCCTGTACGCACTGGTGGGTGAGGAGGGAGATCTTATATTGGATCCTGAGTTCCACAGGGAGCCAGTGCAGTGATTTCAGGATGGGGGTGATATGGTCGAATTTCCGCACCCTCATCAGGATCCTAGCAGCGCTGCTCTGTATGTATTGGAGCTTGTGAATGCTCTTGCTAGGGATCCCGATGAGGAGCGCATTACAATAATCCAGCCTGGAGGAGACAAAGGCGTGTACTAGTTTTTCAGCATCGGACAGAGAGAGTGTGGGGCGGAGCTTGGCAATGTTCCTAAGGTGGTAGAAGGAGGTCTTACACAGATGCTTGATGTGAGTGTCAAATGTCCAGTGGGGGTCCATTCTCACGCCCAGGTTGGTGACTGCTGTGGAGAGTGGAATGACCCGACCAGCAAAGGTGATAGAGGTTATGGGGGATGATCGTACTTGGTGTGGAGTACCGACAAGTCTTTTTTTTTTTTTTTTTATGAATTCATGGATGCTTCATCCTCCAGGCTGACGGAGAGGGTTGTTATCAAAGTACAGTTCAGACACGGGCGTCTGTGACGTGATAGATGACCTGCATATTTCTGAAGGCTCCATGCATGACGAATTAAAAATGTCTGATGTAGGATGTGACGCAGTAGATCTTCTACTCTTTAGAAGCTGACATTCTTCAAAACAAATTATTGGGAAAACATTTTACATATAAATTGTAGCAGGTGGTCTCTTCAGTTCCCCAACTCAACTACAAGATTGTTGTTAAAAAATCTGCTGATGCAAAACAGAAGCAAACATGACCCTGTCCCTACACTTTTTAAACACGTGGATGTTCTCTGGTTTTAAATGAGATGTACTTTAAAAAAACAAACAATTGTAGTGTTTCAATAATCAATAATAATAATCTTAATATCCAATAACCTTATATTTATGAGACAATTTTAAATATTTTTTTTAAATGTCAACAAGTGAAATTATACTTTTTAATTAAATTAAAGTCAGTATGTGATTGACCTACTGGCTCTTGGCTTTGTTGACTGTATGGTGCGTTAGTAACGTGTTCCAAACTGTTTAACTAATACAAAAACAAAACAAAAAAAACTATAGCTAATAAAAAACTGAATTTAAAATCAAGTCCCACTACTCAATTTACAATTTTTGACAAAAATGTATTTGTATGTTCTAAACTGAAATTGAAGAAAATATAAATCAATCCATTGGAATGGTGTAAAGTGAATGTGATTGTTTTGCATCAGTGCATTAACTGTTATGAATATTTATGTTCTGAGTCAAACTGAAGTGACATTTGTGTTCTGAATCTTCTGTTAGGTTTGAGGACCACGCCGCTTTAGACGGAGGTGACGATGGCCTCAGGGTGATTAAACAGATTTTAGCTCTGGCTCCACAGATCCTATCAAATCACGGGTAAGAACCCTGCTGCTCCACACACACACACACACACACACACACACACACCTGGGTTTAATTCATAACCGCATCGTCAGCTTGTCATAGGAACAGCGTGTTCTGAGAAACCCTTATCGAGTTGCCTCTTTAATAAGTGAGGCTTGTTACGCGAGTACAGTCGGTGACATGAGCCGCGTCTCTAGTGTCAAGGTTACTCCTGCTGATAAAACAGCCGTAGTGCTTTTTATTTTTATTTTTGTTACTGCGATCAACAGCCGTGTTTACTTGGAGGTTGACCCCAGACACCCCTCAGTCATCCAGCGGTGGGTGGAGTTGAGCGTTGAAGGCCTGCAGTACGTGGAGACACATCATGATATCAATGGCAGGTCTGTGGAGAACCCCCCTGGCTTCACGTTTTATCTTAGCATCATTAAATTATAGTCATAATCATTTAACCTGCTGTGTGGTTTGATGTCTAATTGTTCATCAGTGTCTGTATAAAGGGCTACGCTGTCATAATCTTAATCTAATTAATGAATTAGTCTCAATATACTCTAAATTAAATAATTCGACTAAATTATTCTGATTTGTTTTTTTTTTAGGCCTCGTTTCTGCATTCTTCAGAAAGACGAGTCGAATTAGCACCTCAACATGGATCTGCACTGAGAAACCGAGCTCCTGTTACGCTGGCGTGAGTCCAGGTCGCCTCAACCCCGGCTCTGCTGCCCCCCTGAGTCGTCAAAGTACGCTCAAACCGCTCCGATCACTCGCTATTTATGATGTGTTAAAGCTCAAATCGCTGTCATGTTACTGTTTTGTTTTTAATCTGGTAACATTTGGGATCACATCCTGCATCAGAATAAAAAAAAAAAATGCATGCGTGATGCACAACAGGGCTCAAAGCTGAAGGTAATTACCGAGGCTTTTCTTAGAACCCTCGCTCTCAGAATCTCACCCTCCTCCCAGGAAGCATTCAGTAGTTCTGTGAAACCACTGATGAACGGTCCTCCCCTTCGCTCATCCGCTTGCTGACTCAGATGCAGGCTGTACGCATTGTTGAGCAAAAACACGCACGGTGCGGCCTTTACTTCCCTAAAATAATCTGCATTTTTCATGCACTTAAAATCCAAAGTCCACAAAGTCTTTGCGTTTCAAAGGTGAAGTAGGCAAAAAAAATAATAAATTAAATTACAAGTGTCACAAGAGCAGCTGTCACGTGGTGAACAAAGATGACGAAGCATGTGTGCGGAATGGTGTCACTTCAACAAAAACAAGGATATAAAGGACAGATGTAAACTCAGATTGTTCATTTTAATAGAAAAATGTACACATTAAAGGTAGAAAAAAGTCTTAGTGAGAAGAATAAAATGGTGTAAAAGATGTCTCAGTGGAATCGGTGTACTTCATAGGAACAGTATGTTCTAGTTGAAATAATGAGGTTAAAATGGATATGCACAATTTCCACAGTCAGCATAAAGAAAAGTGTAGATTACAGTACTGAATTTTGCTCACAAGTCTTTGCCTTGGGGTCCTTCACTGCACGTCAGTCTGAACCGAATCTGAATGCATGTCATCAGCACGACCCCCCCCCCCCCCTACACACACACACACACACATCCACCATTTCACGACTGGCCTCCGACTGCTGCAACAGCAACGTCGTGTCCAGGCACCAGGGTCCCGGCTGAAGTCAGCTGACCTCCACCACAGTCACAGACACCAGGAAGTTCCTCATACCTTGAAGGGATAGTCCTGAATGTAATGCAGCAGAGGTCTGGGGAGTGGTAGCTGGTCGGGGCAGTCAGAGTGTCTGTTAATGACGAGGCGTGTGAGGTGCTGCAAGGAGGGCAGGCTCTGGGGCTTGTACAGCGCTTGCTTCAGTTTTAACACCACAGAAGTATCCTGAATTGTCTGCGGAGAGGATTTTGTGGTAGCTTCCTCCTCCACCTTCCCTTCTTCTGCTTTCATCTTTGGTCCCATGTAGTACTGCACCAGGCTGGGGACGTTAGGGAAGGTGGAGAGCCTGGCCTGGGCAGGGGAGATGGAGTCCAGCAGAAACTGTGCGCTGCTGTACTGGATCCGTATGCTGGTGGGACCCCGTGCAGTCCTGACAGACAGGGTCAGCATGTACAGAGGGTGGCTGCTGTCCCGGATCAGAAAGGCTCCTTCAGACGCCTCTTGAAGCGCAGCATGGGCCTGGGCGGCAGTGATGGCTCCCCAGTACCAACCTACACACAGATTCCTGAATATTAGTCACTCCAAGTAGTTACTATTGTCCTGTGAGCTGCTCGTTCTATCAGTTAACAGTTTAGTGATTGCAGTAAATGTCTAATTAGAGGAACTCGCTATTCAAAGCCTGGGACAGATTATTTCACATTGGTTCTGTGGTTTTTAAAAGAGAGCTGGTTTTCTTATTGTACCTGAATTTTCTAGATAGTAAAAGTTGCTGGCGATCGCCCGCAGGTCCTTTGTGGGGTCCCACAGTGAGGGGCTGCTCTGGAGGCATGGCGTCGGAGATACGGTTCCTGCCCGCATGCCCCGTGGGGCTTCAATGGATGGAGGGGTGGGCAGAGGATTTCTAGGACTGGAAACAAGATGGAAAAGTTGCGTAAATGACTGAGGGAAAAAAAAAAAAACAACCCCAATGACTTTAATCCTCTATATTTGTGCTGGAGTCCACATTACTTGTTGTTATTGGTAAATAGTAAAATGAAGTGTTAGAATTGGGCAGGAAGTTACTTCATTTAGAACTATGAAAACTTTAAAAATGGAATCTAATTTGTTTTATGATATTTTAGTTGACTTCTGATTATGTGTTCTATTGTGTTCTGATTTTAAAGGTAAAGGTTCCCTATAGGTAATAAAAGCATTGGGGTGTATTTCCTTTGAACACTATTGTTCTATAAAGACTGGAGGTGAAACACACACAGCTCTCCTAACAATAGGTGTGTGTTTAACACTCCCCTTCCAATCATTTTAAATGTAACTCGACACAATTTAAGATTCACTTATTTTTTTTTACAGTTAAGAGACAAAAAGTGAACTCACCCAGGTACACAAAGAATCATGCTACTTGTGGAAACCTGTGGGTTCCAATCCGATCAGGTCTTGAAGAACACGGCGGGGAAAACACCTCAACGGGAATAAAGTGGACGCTCACGATCATCGGCCGGATTCGAATAAATCGAATCTACGCGTTAGAACAGACAAAAAGGTTCCGAGTGTCCGAACGCTGCGCCGGTCCTGCAGTTTAAGTACGAACACTTGATGTAAAATGGAAACTGTAATAAAAGAAGAAGAAGAAAAAAAAAAACCTCCGAAAAGATTTTTTTTTTTTAAAAACCTATATCTCTGTATATATCCGTAGCTGCTGTTTGGAGTGTGTTGTCACCAGAACGGACCCAAACGTGTGAAGGACAGAGTGTAAAGGCTTGGCTTTTAAAATTTACCATTTCCTAGAAGTCTATTCTGAGAACTCCTCGCAGTGCCGGTGGCTCTGACGTCACAGCCGCCGCACCAACCAGCGCCGTCCGTTCCGCTTAGTGACAAGCCAACAGCGCGAGCCTGCGCCGCGTTGTTACGAGGTAAACGCCGCGCTTTCATCGGTAATTCCCTGGATAACCCGAGCAGGAAGCGTCGCTTTCCTTCGGAGCGGCGGCTCTCCCCGCTGCCCTTCTGCTTTCACGCGGTGGCTCGCGCTTTCGCTGAACCGGCGCGCGCTCCTAGGAATCGCGCGGCAGCTTCTCCCTATCCGCTTTCCAGGAATAATTGCAGGTTTGACTCCGCCCCGCCGGGCGGCCCTGACACAGCCTTCATTCTGGGAATTCGCCGCCTCAACATTAAAGATAATAGGAATGCGCACAGGCTGTTTCCAGTAATAAAGATTCCCCTCGATCCCGGTGGAAAAACACGGACATAGGTTTTTTTCTCGGAGGTTTTGTGGGAGTAATTATGTCCGAGGAGGAAAGTTGTTGTTGTGACAATAAAGTGAAGAAAAATGGGCTAAATCAACCCAGTGTTTGGAGAAAATGTAACCTTGCTCAAGGTTTGTTTGTTAACGCGCGTTTCACATTGATTTATGGGTTGACGAATTTCCATTGGTTTAGTCGGCGATTGAGACATGAGAGGTCAACCTCTGCGAAAAATCTTGTTTTGCTGGTTTATCTGTAACCGGACCAACCTGTCTAGGAATTCCCACGCGGTTCTATCTATTTTTCTTTTCATGAACAGGATCGAGATAAATCCTGGTTGCTGAATGCAAGGCTGTGTTGGATTAGTAGTGCATTGACATAAGAACAATTTGTCCTGAGCTGAAATAACACAATTTATATATATATATATATATATATATATATATATATATATATATATATATATATATATATATATATATATATATATATATATATATATATATATATATATATATATATATATATATATATATATATAATAAAAGCCAGCTGTCTCTCACACCAGTTTGGAATCAAAGCTGACACTAACAATCACAACCACATTCACTAGAACCAGCTGATCCTGAAAAGCTGAATCTCAGCACAGAAATCCTGAAATGAGCTTTTTCTCAGAAGTCTTGTGGACTCTCATCAATTACTTCTGCACGTGGGTGAACACATAGTCTGTTTTTTAATGTGCGTATTTCAATTTCCTTTTTACGCCTATTACGTGTTTTTTCTTCACTGAACTTCAAACTGGTAACAAAGTATTAAAAAAAAATAAAAAAAAATCACATGTTACACATTACAACAGGGCCTGAGTCGGTCATGAAGCCACATCTAGCTTATTAAAACATTAGCATATCTTAAAGAAAATCACAAACTCACTTTTTCATGCATTTACTCCACTGAAAAATAATTAGAAAACATTGTGTGACTGGTTTGAATGTTTTCATTTTGGTGGGGTAATTCCATTGATTCATTTTTTTTAACATTACGTATATAATCTAGAGAATATCAGCCATGCTGATGGTGATTGCCGACTATTACTTCTTATTTGTTATTTCAATTAAAATGTTTTTTTTTAAACTAATGGTGTCATTTTAATGGCAAGAATTAAAATTCCTTGAGTGTTCAAGTAAACAGTTTGTGGTGAACAGATCCATTATTAACAGAAATGTGAGGGCCACGTCTGCTCATGTTGGGTCTCCTTTCCTCGACTGCTTCTTGGCGCTGCTCCTCCCTTCATGGGCCATGGCTGATCCTGGCGACAGGCTGACTATAGTCACTTGATTCCCAACTGCGATTAAGTCTGTAGAAGATTCAGCACCACTCTCAGATTGTTCCACTGTCATGGCAGTCTCAGTGTTCAGACCGGGTGATGTTTACTCAAGCATGTTTCCCTGTGTTTATCTGTTTTCTCCTGGTGCTCAACATGCCCAGTGGACACTGCTGTCTTGTCACCTGAATTCAGTGATGTCTTAACCTTTAGTTCTCCTCAGAACCAAAAGTTAAGAAAACCAACTGGGCTGCTCCTTCTTCCACTTCCTGACTGGTGCTTTGATAAACTGCCTAATGAATTCTCTTTTGTCTGACTTATGATCTTTGAGCCAGTTAGTGGTGCCACCGTACACCACTAATGATCTTTTTCTATGTGAGCTGATGGTACAGAATTCAAGTAAATAAATTCTTTAAACTGCCAGTCGTCAGTATTCCGTATTGTTCTGTAAATACAATTGGCATGGTACACGGTAATCAGTTTCCACATTCATCAGCCACATGTTGAAGTTATTTCAAATAGAATTTAATAATTTAAGTCTCATGGGGCAATATTTTCATGAAGAAAATTAATATGCGCTCATTTTAATTAGTCCATATCGGTTCATTTTTATGTTCTCTGTAAAATCTACCAAAGAAAAAAATACATAAGCCCAGTGTCACATTTTCACCATTGTTTTTTAGCCATTCATAAGATATTTGGTTTATTATCAATGAGGAAAAATAAATCTAAAAATGTAATGCCCCTCTAAATCAAATACAGTACTTGCCCTGGTAAATTTTTAATGACAGATCCATTAGAAGTGTGCAGAAACCAGTCTTTTCTTGGATTTGCATTATGTCCTTCGGCGACAATTGAATCCAAAGGGATTTGTGACATTTTTCTTCCCAGTTATGATCAGTAATAAGAACAATAAGTGAAATGATCAAAAATGGGTTTTGTGTGTGTTTTGTCGTTGCTCTAGTGGTTGCACTTTATGATAATTACACATGTGAAAATGGTTTGGTGTTTCAGAGTGTGTACATATACTCCGGCTTCACGCGGAATACTCTTATAAATGATTTCCAACACATGGTCTTACTGTACCTGCTAAAGCAGACAGGATATATGAAAAGTTACAAAAAATATTATATGTCCTAAAGCTGTTGCGCTACATCCAATAAACATTTCCATCTGTCCCAACTCTTTTCCATTGTGTGGCGGTTTGAGCACAATAGAGCCTTTCTGCTTCACACTCCACAAAACAACACCACACTCACTATATATTTACTGTACGTACTGTATAAACTCCATGTACTCTATGTTCCTTGTCTGTGTGATCATATTAAATCCCAGAGCTGAATCAGAAGATGTGAGGTGAATAATTGCCTTCTTGAATAATTGCTGTCTTGTACCAGCATTGAGACAGAACGGCACTTTTGAAGATTCTGAGAAAAGCTCTACTTGCCTGGAATCACAAACATAAATCAGCACGTTGTTTTAGTGGAAGCAGTCGTCTGTGTTTGTGCTTTGTTCTTGAGGAACATGCCTGGAGAAAAGACTGCAGACTGAAGCCGCCTTCTGCTAAAGATAGATAGGTTGCTGAATGCAGTGTTTAAAATGTGACAGACATTTTCAGCCACTTACTTCACAGCTTTGGATTGTTAGCGCAGAGGTTTGTGATCCTCAGTGGATGAATCCTTCTGACTGTGGTGGTCCGATTAGATGGTTTCAGTAAAATATTCAAACTATTTAATAGAAATTAAATTTATTACAGACATTTCATGGTCATTCATTCTGATTTATTCTTAACACTAAACCATTAATGCCACCAATCAACTGTCAGAGTTTCTTGACAAACTGTCCAGAGAGAGCAGAACTGTTAGAATTGTGTGTGCATATCATTGTTGTAACTTGAAATTCCACCTTGGTGTTGTGGTTTTATCTTCTTGTATGCTGCAGAGGCATGTTGAAGATGCAGCAGAGGAGGGAAGATGTTTCAGACACAGAATCTGCACAAACAAGTCTTAAAGCTTGTGTAACTGTTGAAATGGCTTGAAAAAATGGACACAGATTCTGGATTAAAAGAGTTTTTGCCAGTAATTAAGAAAGTTTTTGCAACTTTACCGTGACGACATGCTGCATACTCAGGATACAAATGTTTGAAGTCCTTGTGAATGGTTTTAATGCAGGTGCAACAGAGCATGTTCAGTTTTACAAACACCTTGCTGGTTATGCTGACCAAAGCAGAGGCCCTGAGATTCAGAAAAAAAAAAATCTGATTATTATTCGGCTAGACTGTGTCTGTTTTAACCCTGGAGAGTCTTTATCTGCATTGCATAAGGAAGTATTTCAGTGTAAATAACATTAAATACTCAAAAAAATTATTTGAGCCTGAAGCAGGTATAATCCCACAGTATAAAGGAGTTTATTCAGTTGTTCGTCACATTTTTTTTATTTCTTACAAATACTGTTAATACAAAACGAGTATTGGAGGTTTTACATGAGGACCGAGTTATCTGGTGGTGAATTACCAATCCAGAAGCAGCATACAGCTACTGCAGGTGTGTTTGCATATATATTGTGTCGTATTTGTTGTATATGAGGAAAACAGATGTTTTATCAGAATATTTTCAACAAATAAATAATTGTTGGATAGGATAATAATTTCAATATTCAAACAAAAGAGGAAATCCATCACTGTGTGTGTTCCTCTGAGCCTGACGACAAGTTGGTAGGACATGGAGAACGGGGAAGGACTGGAACTGCAGACATAACTAAAAAAGATGGTGTGTCCGACTTTAACTGTTCTGTATGGGCCCTCCTGGCCCCTTAATGAGGCGCTTGTGTCCCCGGTTTCCTGCTGGGCCTCGGGGCTTAGCGAAGGCCTGTTTGTGAGCGTACTGCTTGGGATGGACCTCATCATACAGGAACTCAGCTGTCAGTTCTTCTCCACTATCAATCTCCAGCTGCATGTTGATGCATATGATGACAATGAATATAGAATCCATTCCACACATGTTGAAAATAAATCACCACTAACAAAAGCTCTATATTTTATCAGTACAACAATATCACAATATGTAATTCTGCTGAAAGTCTCAATCACCTGAGTCCATTACTACTGTTAAGAATCTCCTCGTCATACTGACGTTCCTTTATTTAACAACATTGTAGTTATTTGTACAAAGATACAGAAATCGGGGGAAAAAACACATAAGACTTGACCTGTGTGAAGTTTCTTCTATCCATTCATCCACCCACCTTTTTAACAATTTCCAAATGGTAATCTTTCTCAACCTCCTCCAGTAGTCGACTCTTACAGCTGGAGTACAGCATCCGTTCTTTAATGCTACAGCTGTATCCTGGCATGGAGTATATGAACACTGTGAAGGAGAGAGAATAAGAACAAATTTGACTTTTACTTACATATTACATTTGTATTTAAATCAAATGTTTGACAAATTATTTATTTTCTGAATTTTCTGACATACATATGAATAATACTAAAAAATAATACCAAATTATATATATTGGCCCTGCCTTGCATATAGACTTCAATTAAACAGTGAGACTATATTACATAACAATATGTATAGAATTCAAATCCATAATTTCCTGTGATGACATATCACACACGACTCACAAGTGGCTTTTATTCATGTTAAGGCATCATGAATAACCAAAATGATTTTGAAATACTGGAATCCTTCCTGCAAAACTTGCTGGCATTACAAGCATTGGAGACATACCAACAGATTCCAGGTAGTCTCCTTCATGGGAGTGTTTATAAAGGAAAAAGTGGTATCTGGGAGTGTCTTTGGGAACGCTGTAGGGCAAATCGCGTGTCTCTGTCTGGTTGGAGTGGACCAGCTCGATTGTCTCCTTCTCCACATCTAGCCTCTGGAACACAGTGGAACAAACACAACATATAGAGTGTTTACTTTTGTAAAAGTCAAAGTGTGTTCACCTAAACTTTTACATGCTTACAATATAAAGCCAGAGCCTGAACAATACAGTGACGTCACTCTCATATGAACTCCTCAGGCTCACCAGTTGTATGTAGCTGATGCACTTCTTGGCGAGTTGCTTTAGGGCCCTCTTAGCTGCCTCTTGCAGGGGGAAGGCGAGGCCCTGAAGCGTCTGGTGCTTCCTCTCCACGCTGATTTCCGTCTTCACCTGAGGGGGGCACCAAATGAATGAACAGTTTTTGACATGTAACGGATAATTAAGCTTTAATTCTCCATGTGTTCGAGTGTTTTTGTCAATTAGGGATGAATCTAACTTCATTTGCAAGACAGAACAAATAGTTGACAAAAACAAGACAAACTGCATATAAAAACAATGAGGGTTATTTTTTTTCTAATGCACTTATGACAAAAATCCAGTTTCACCAGTTTCACATTCATTTGCAGCTACATTATTATGATAATCCCACAAATTTGTCACAGTTCTGAAGAAGAAGGATTGAACTTTTCTGATTCCCCATCAGGGAAATTATTTTTCCACTCTAGATTCTGTTGTAATCTGTCACGTGTATACTGTATATATATATGTGTGTGTGTTACAAGCCTGTACACACACACACACACACACACACACACACACACACACACACACACACACACACACACACACACACACACACACACACACACACACACAAGGGGCCTGTAGGCATGCAGATTAAGGGGAGGTAGTGCAGCAGGCAGCTTCTTGGGTGTGCCTAATGAGCAACTTGTAAGGGAACCATTGTTGCTCAAGGGCAGCTCAGCAGTGCTCAGGAGGTGAACTGGCACCTCTCCACGGCTAGTTTACACTCTAAATATTATTGGTGCTCATGGGCCTTGAACCAGCCACCCTCCGGTCCTCAGCCCAAGACTTTGTGGCCTGAAAATATTGGGATTGGGCTTTTGACCTCTCACCTCACTGATTTTGATCCTCTGGAGCTCCTGCTCAGCTAATGTGAGCGGGGCAGGACTTGAGCAGGAAGACACATGCCGCTGGTAGCCCAGCAAACAGATATCCTCCTAGAGGTACAAACAAAACAACAAAACACTCCATGAAATGCAATTCAACAGTCTGTCATAGTGATGGAAGTGATCTGAAATTGTTCTAACCTCAACTGTGCCAAATATCTCGTACTTCACATGGCCACCTCCAAACTCTTTCTTCACTGTGGCCCGAGTGGCGGCATACAACATCTTTTGTTTCACCTGCGACCGTCAGAGGGAAGAAACATATGAACTGTTTGTATAATGTTGCTGTCTTTTAGTGGAATTGGTTTAATTCATGTAAACCGCTTCAAAAATGTTTAAAATTATATAGGAAACATGGATTTTGTTGAATTAAGAATATAGAAACATCATACTGGAGACTGGTCAGGAGACCACGATATGAAGATCCACTCGTAGCCCTGTGCATTCTGGGAGTCGAGGCGGTATAAGATGTAGCAGGGCTCCATGTCATCCAAGAGAGGAATCAGGAAGCGATCGTAATCCTGGTCCCACCTCTTTTCTGGCTCTTTGTAGGCCCCCAGCACCAGCTGCTCTGAAAATCAGACCAGTACTCATCACATGCCTCACCCCCCCTATATGTGGCAAGGCCTTCACAGAACACAGTGACACACAGTGGAACGTAAATTATACCACAGTATGCAGTCACAAGTAGGAATGAATTACACATTATCTTGTGCTAGTACATAAACACAAATATAAACCCCTGACCTGGTCCAGGATGGAAGTAGTGTCAGCTCTTAATTTGTGGTGGTCAACAGCTATTACCCAAATTAATAGATCAATTGCCTGGTCTATACAGTCACAGAAAGCAGTAACAGCAGCTCTTTTTTGTACAGTTTTCTAAAGCTCATGACGGTGTATTCAAACATCTTTGTTTGGTGAGATAAACAGTCCAAATGTGTGTTAGAGATACGCTGATGTATAACAGGGAAAAGCACTAAATGAACACATTTGAGAAGCCACCCCAATTTCCTTTGGGATCAATAATGGATCTTTGATTTGATTTGAAGCTAGACACGGAAACATGTTTGGATTAGCAGAATATTTGCCTAATGACTAACTGGTTGTCAAGCTGTTTGAGCTCTGTGGTTCAGAGACATTCTCATTTAGCTAGTCACTCTGACAGTCTGCGTAGAGTCCTTGAGCTGTCGCTGTTTGCTCTATTTCTTTAACAGCAACGCTAAGAATTTGTCTTAATAAAATGCATAAAACACACCCACACTCTTCAAGTTTGATGTCCTTGTGGGGTGCAGTGGGATTTCCTGACTGTCTCGTGGGGCTTGATGCTATTCTGAGGCACAACACATTCTAGCTCTGGTCACACACATACTTTCCATGAGCCATTCTCTCAGTCTTTATAGGGCCGTGACGGTGGTAAACACGTAAAAGACTCACTTTAGGAGTGTTTTGTCTTTTTTCCTCACACTTACATAAAATGAGGGGATGAATACCATGACAGGTACGAGGATGATTGTATACCGAACAAACTATGATGAAACCAGCAGAAAGACTTTGTTTTTCTTTTGACATTGGCACGAACATGAGTGTCACTGGGTTGCACAAAGCAACCATGTCAAGTCACATGTGGCTCAAAATAGCCATGTGACATCTGGGACGATCACAGAGCTTTCACTGGACAGCAAGACAGAGCCGCAGCACCAACCTTGTCTTTGTTAAGACCAGATACTGTATGTAATATTTTAGTCCATTAAAGTCCCCACATTCATCTGTCCTGATTCAGATCAGATACCCTAAGAAGAATCAGCACCTACACCTGAAAAACAGATCAGCCCCCCTCCCTTATTGCCTCACGGAGCATGATCACAGGCCACTCAGCCGACTCTCTGAATGCATGTTCTCCTGCAGCTGACGCAACCCTCCTTTCCTAGAAGCAGAACAAAGTCAGTAGTGGTTTACCAACTTTTTTTTCTTGTGATCCCTTGATATGAAGTCATAGCTATTAATAATGGTTACACGCAATTTAGTCACGCTGTTATCTGAGAAATTATACTGCCTCCCATCAGCCATGTTCTGAAAAAACAACGGAATGATAAAAGTATTATTTCTCCAACAGCAATGAAAGATTTTTATCCTCTTTCTACATTTTTTCTAATCTTAACAAAGATGGCTGTTATTTTGTGCTACTTGAATCAAATTTTTAGAATATGATCTATTGATTCAATGCTAATGACACAATGATTTCCTTAGGAAATCATGTGTTTTTGCGTCACACTAAGTAAAAAAGACATAAATATATTAACGCCCAACTACCTACACTTGGAATTAAACACAACCTGTCAAAATTATTGTAAATCCTTGTCAAGTCTTTTTTAACAGTTGTGTGCTGTAAATAGTGACTCGTATATTTGAGAGCCACAAATCAATTTCTTAGTTGACGTAAAAAGTCAAGAGGTGTCAAAACAAGCACAATCTTTGTACAACAGTTTTTATTTCTTCCTTTATAAACACCGCATGAGCTGATGTTTGCAGGTAAGAAGTTTAAGGAAGAAACAGCTTATGGAAAATGGACCGCATGACTGGTCTGAAGACCTTCTGAGTCATCAGAGTCCTGTTTTATGTTTGGATTATTTTAAAAAATCAGTGATTTCCAACATGGAGGTCAGGTCCCTTCAAAGGCCAAAGAAGAAAAAGGGTCAACAGATAATGGTGACAAATGAAACCCATACTAGTTTTCTGTTTCTCAGAACTTTTAACTACTAGTGGGGGGGGGGGGTTCTCAAAAATGTTATTCTTTTATCTGTCCATGCATTAAAAAAATCAATGTTTAAAAAGAAAAGTAATTGGTTCACAGCTCATTCCAATAGAAAGATTAACACATGATCACAAGCAGACATTGTTTCACTGAATGGGGTCGTGATCCAAAGACAAGTCCAGAGGAGGATGCTTTGAAATGCTCTGTAATGATTTAACAGTTGCCCAAGAGATTGTAAAGAAAAACATCGAGGATAATTTATATCCAACATCCAGTTTCACAGATAATTTACCCATGGTCATAACCATTTGGTCCAACGTCTCAGATCACTCACCTTCCTGGATACACACTTTGATGAGGCGCACTGCTCCACATCTCGCCCTGACCAGGAACTCCCTGAGTTCTGGTGTCACGACCAGCGCTAGAAACATGGCAAGTCAGCAGTCTTTTCCTCTTGCCAGGCGTCGTAACGAGGTTTGAAAGACAGACAGCGATAAGAGAGGAGTTCCACAGCACCAGGTCAAAAATATTTATGCTAGAAAATAATAATTAAGCCTGTTATCAATATATTCTGTAATTCTAATTGCTACAAAATGTTTCAACTACTGAGAGAGAAGCATCTCTGTCCGTGTCCAGACTTGTTGAGAGAGTATGACGGTGTGACATGGGACATCGCTCAAGTAACTAGGACAGGATCATGTGCACACAGAGGGAGAACCTGATCACCTCGCTCCCAAATTTAGCTCCAACTGGCAGACTGCTCAGTCCTGCGAAACCCCCCACCACACACCAGGACCCAGAGCGGAGGAAGAGATCTTGACCTGCAAACCTAATAACCAACTTGTGAACCAAGAGCAAATTCAATCTGCTTCCATTTAGGCAAGTAAACTTGTAAAGGTCTGGTACTTTTCCAGTGGCTGTTCTGTTTCATGACTGTCACTCGTCTTCTCATTTAAACTTTACCATGTGTGTTTGGCAGGAACACCAGTTTAGCTGTTTATGAGCCAGAGATGGCACAAAGCATCAATTTCATCTTGTTACAGGGAAGGGCAGAAAAAACATGTTGTTTTGGAAATTTACCAAACTTAATTGACACACACGTGTTGTCACTTTGCAGATGTTTATGATGCTGGCAGCATTTGCCCAATCCCGCATTGTGACATAAGATATAAATGAGATGAATACAATCTAAAGACATGGGACTATTCATATTTTGAGGTGGTGCATTAAAATACGAGAAGAACATCAGCAACAGACAAATTTAGAGAAGGAAGTTTATTGAAAGCTCACTGGTCCTCAGCTGAGCAAAGGTTTTAAACCAATAGCCCAGAAAACCAAAACAAAACTAAAGTGTCAAAAATGGGACTTAGTAGAGTAGATCATCCATTCCTGTTCATCGCTTACAAAATCCATTTAGGCACACTTGATTCAAACGTTTCCGGGATACTGGTGAGAACAACCAGAAGAGGAACAAATGAACCATTTTCTTGTTCCTCCCTTGTAATCCAACCCCAAAGTGTGACGTTCTTCTTCTGGAAGACGTCCATCATCAGGTTGATGTTGTGAGCTGCAGTGTTGACCTGATGAGAGGTCCCTGTCAATATGCCCGCTGCAACATCTCCAAATAACCAACTGCAGTTTGACGCTCCTGCACAACCCAAAGATCTGTTGTTCCACTGAAGAAGCACCCCAGATCTCTGGACTGTGTAAGAAACATCTCCAGATGTCTTTGTCATGGTAGAAACACTGGAAGCAGGACTGACCTGTTTAAAATTTCACTCAGAATTATACATTCTTCCACCTTTTCGTGTTTGGTGCTCCCTTGCAAGGTGTAAACAGTCAAGTTTGTGGAATAGGGAAGACATATTTGCTCTTCAAGTCCCTCTGTCACAGATGATTACTGGACTGCAGATGGAAACAATAAGGATCGAGGATGTGTCGAGGATCTGCCTGTCTTTATGGACAGGCCATCATATCCTCTATATCAGCATTCTTACTCTCAAGATCTTTTAAGGAAAATTTCAAGTGATCGTCTTACAGCATCCAACCTCAGCAGCAATGGCGCATAACAAGAACTCTCGTTTGTGCAGCTCAACAATCCTGCCACATTCAAAAACAAAGGCTTTATTTTTTCCATTTGGACTTAATTTGGCTCTAGTTGTTTGAGTTGACATATTGATTTTAATAGATTGCCCACAATTTTACTGTGGTTGACTCCTGTTTCTTATTTTGAAGCTCTGTTAACAACCTGGTTGCAATCCACCATTACCAAATGAAAATCCTGCAACTAATTTTTCCCAGGGTATTAAGATTTTGTTCAGGAGTGTATATGTGTAAAAAGGTTTTCAGATTAATACAATTACTATTTAGTATATAGACTAAATAATAGACTCACATTTCAGTAGGTATGGATGGATTCAGTCATTTGAATTTCATTTTTAAAATTATTATCAGATAGTTGTTACAACTCTACAAGTGATTTTGAAATATATATATTACACAGAATACAATAAAGATACCAGAACTGACATCTTACAAAAGAAAAATTTAATGTTAAATAGAAATATAAAAAACAAGTAGACACATGATCTATTTATGAAAACTGCTTATTTACAATTTGAAGTGAATGGGATGCCCTTCCTGCATCCCTCTGCTGACCCCTGCTGGCCACTGATTTCACCAGATACAGGAACCGTCCTTAATCGTCGATGGTGGGGAGCCAGAAAGCCTGAAGGATGACAATACAGTCAGAATACTGATTACAACTGATTTCAGCTTCAAGTCATTGTAGGCACAATAAAAACAGGGTATTTTTTAAATTTAAAACACTTCTATTAATCCCAAGTGGGATTAATAGATGTATATATTTACTTCTCTATATTTATCCAGGAGTACTCTGAGATACAGTACGTGCTGCTAAACATATGAGTTTTTAGAGATACGAGCTGCGGCTCTGCCCATTTTTTTTTAATTCGACATACGAGCAAATACCATACAGAGAGAGAGAGAGAGAGAACACACGCATACACACACACACACACACACATGCAACAGTCCTGTAGACATGCAGGCTGGGAGCAGGTTTTGGGTTTTGGCGCATTGCTTAAAGGCACCTCTGCAGTGTTCAGACAATCCACACTGTGGAACAGGCTGGGCTTGATCCAACCACTCTCAGGCCCCCAAGCCAAGTCCCTGTGGACAGAGCTACTGCCGTCCACATATTGCAAATAATTTAGTTCCAAACATTCCGTTTAGTGACATCACGTCAGTGAAATGTTAACTGTCCTGAAATTTTCAAACACAATCAATGCCAACACATTGAACCATCTAATGACGGTCCACACACCCCCCTCACCATGTTGGAGCAGGCACTGGCAAACGTCATGAACTTGGGGTTGAACTGAAGGCAGGTTATGGGTCCTGTGTGCTTTCCATCTAATAACGCCACCTTCATTCCACTCTCTGCATTCCACACATGAATCTTCCCATCCTCAGAGCCTGTAAACAAAAGCAAACAAAAACCCGTCTACAGATGCCTTCGGTAAAATTTTAAATCTAATTAACTGTGAATTCTTATGCTTCTGATGCAGTCCAAATGTTGGTTTCTTGGATTAAAATGCGTAAATCAATTTCCAAAGCTGGGGCAAGACAAGGAAAAAAGTGTGTTTGTCCTCACCGATCATTACAAACTGGGAATCTGGAGTGAATGACGCCTCCAGTGTTACTCCTTTACTATTGTTGTAGCCCTGTTGGTAAATAAACAACATCCATAAGTAGTTATTTTTGCCTACATAAATTTAGTGTTTGATTTTAGTGCTCCAAATCATGTGTTTACCCCAAAGGAATGTAGCACGGCGCCCTTAAAGGCATCCAAGATGCGAAGGGCTCCTCCATTGGTAGAAAGTAAAATCAGCTTGCCGTCGTTACTGAACTTCAGGCCTGTCCATTCACACGTCCGGTCGTACTGTAGCTTGAATGTCGCAAAGGGACCCTGTTGACAAGTAAGATCATGAATTTACCAATGGAATCAAAGCTTTTACCTCAAATTTTCATCATAAACTATCTCACTCTCAACACGACTCCTTCTTACTTTGTCAAATGAACGCAGATCATAAAGTTTCACCATCTCTGAATTTATCCCTGCAGCAAAAATGAGACCCTCTGGATCGAAGGAGCAAACCGGCTTCCCTTGAAGGTGCATCAGACCCTAAAGTTCGAAGATGAATAATAATGGAGGTGTCATTCACTCCAGATTCCCAATATGTAATGATCGGTGAGGACAAAAAAGATGAAAAATAATTTAAAGATTATTGATTTCTACATGAATAATTTAGTGCAACACTAATGGGTTCACATCCAACTGTACCAAAACAATACTTGCCTGACAGTTAGGTGACCTCAGATCCCATAGTCGAATAGTTTTATCCAGTGAGCCAGAAATAAATGTGTCGTCCACAGGGGACATGGACAGAGACGTCACTCTGCTCACAAAAAAAAAAAGAGGAAATGAAAACACAGACAATTAGAACATCATGTCGTGTCAAGGTAACACACACACACCAGCAGAAATCCATTCCTTACCTTTTGTTATGGCCAGGAAAGTATCGGATGTATTTGTTGTCGTGAAGGGATAGGTACCGGATAGTATCTTTAAGAACAACAAGTTAACGTGTTAGTATTTCAAACATGACCATTAACACAACGAACAGGAGCTGACGTTGAAACATGAAGTTGTTTCTGGACAAGTCTGATGAACTGACTCAACCGTGGGCAAGGCAGTCACTTGTACAGTTAGCTCCTGTATGGGGCAGAATCTCAGACCCTCAAACTGTACAAACAACTACCTCAGGCCAAAGTGAGAAATTAGTTTCCAGCGATCCAGCAGTCGTCCACGGGGGTAAAAGACCCTGAAAACCTCAACCCCCGTCCAATCGCTCACCAGAGACACCTTCAAAACAGTTCAGAATGCTAATGGGTTTAAGTGGCTCAGTGGTAGAGTGGGCCCTCCAAGTTCCCAAGATCGGCGGGTCGATTCCAGCTATCGCCCCCCCAAAAAACACCCAGAGTGTGAGCTGCCAGTGTTAGTTCACCTCCGGAGCACTGCCGAGGCGCCCTTGAGCAAGGCGCTGTCCCCCCTTACAAGTTGCTCATTTGGGCGCACCACGAAGGACCTGCTCGCCACTACCTGCCCTGCATGTGTACAGGCCCCCTGTGTGTGTGTGTGTGTTTGTGGGTTCAGGGCCTGTGTACGTACACACACACACACACACACACACACACACACACACACACACACACTGTATGCATGATTCCACTAACGAGAGTGTGGCACTAATTTTCCTTCGAGGATTAAAAAAAAAAGATATGTGAAACAAATCACCGCAGTGCTGCCTGGATGACGGCTCTAGCTGGAAAGATCAACAAACACATTTAAATAGTCAGATCTATATTCCCCATATTAATGATCCTACAACGTTAAAATCCACAGAATGCAAGGGTAACGTTTGAATCTATAATGCTTCAGGTCAGTCTAGAGACAGTGTCACTGAGGAAAAGACAGGAGACAGAGCTGGAGGTAGCAGAGATGAAGATGCTGAGGTTCTCTCTGGGAGTGACCAGGATGGATAGGATCAGGAATGAGTACATCAGAGGGACAGCACATGTTAGAGGTTTTGGAGATAAAGTCAGAGAGACCAGACTGAGATGGTTTGGACATGTCCAGAGGAGAGATAGTGAATATATTGATAGAAGGATGCTGAGTTTTGAACTGCCAGACAGGAGGCGTAGAGGAAGACCAAAGAGGAGGTTTATGGATGTAGTGAAAGAGGACATGAAGGTAGTTGGTGTGAGAGAAGAGGATGCAGAAGTCAAAAGGACAAGAAGATGATGCTTCAAGTCAGGAGTGTGTACTACTTCATACTAGTTATGTTAACTGATGGCATAAAAATGAATTATTACTGTTTTTATGAAAAAGTGGAAGAAAATTACAACCTGAGGAAAAGTCAAGCCCTGCAGTGAAAACATTTGACTGCTTGACAAGATGGGCTGTTAATCAATGCCCTTCGTGCACCATCTCACACACATAGAATGAACACTGATTGTGTGTACATACCATCAATTTTGTTGGAGCTGTAGACCACAGTGTTTGCAGCATGTGTGTATCTGATCAAATCTACTCCATACTTTTTACTATAGAGAGTCCTCTTGGGTCTGAGGGGAAAACAAAGACTGAATGAATATTTGAATCATTAAAGGCCATCAATCTGATCTAACCACAATGTCATTTCATATTTTTTAAACAGTTCTTTCAATGCCAACAGATTACTTTGGGGCTGCAACTACTTTTTAGCTTGTCATTTGTTCTTGCCGCATAATAAACAGCTCAATGAACTAAATAGCAGGAATCACTGATGCCAAACACCTTTAACTTAGACATTCAGGTCACGTAGTAATAAAAAATGATGCTGCTGCATGTCTCAATAAGATGCACTGTATTGATAGATAGATAGATAGATAGATAGATAGATAGATAGATAGATAGATAGATAGATACATAGATACTTTATTCATCCCGGAGGAAATTGTATTGTATGTATGTAGTAAAAGCTAAATAATCAAAGCTGTTTCTAAAACATCAAAATGCTGGATGACCGTAGATCAAGAAAGCTATCTGAAATCCCATCATCACGTTTGATGCTTCCATTTCTTAATAGCAGTCATGTCACACAAATGTGTGTCTAATAATAAAGCCAGACACAGGGATTCATTGATCTCCCCACCATCAATACCCTCTGATCCAGGGCAGGTTACCTTAATAGACGGATATCACTTTCAAATAACTAACAAGCCCCTAACTTCACAAACACAACAGTAGATATGGATGCGTTTAGAACCTGCGTTCACGTAGAGGAATCACTCATCTGACCATGTAGCAACACAGCAGGCCTCGCTAGCAGCAGCTAGCGGAGCTACAGGCTAGCGAACTAACAATGGACTCGTAATTAAGAAGAAAGGCTCATACTTTCCCTCTTGGCAGTCGTACAAGACGAGCGAATCATCGTCGCTGCTGGAAATAATTGTTTCTCCGTTCGAACTGAAATCGAAACAGTTAATTTTGTCCGAGTTCTCTCGGAAGACTTTAGCGACTCTGAAGCTCCGCAGCACATTGTCCGTCAGCTTCATGACGGCCTGTCGGAGTGCGGGAAGCGGGCCTCCGTGCGTGTAACGCGGTGAACGGATGACCGGCTGTGTGTGTGTGTGTCTCCGTGTGTGTGTGTGTGTGTCTCCGTGTGTGTGTGTGAGAACTGTGATGATCCCCACACTTCTATTACAACAAATTACACTAGTTGTTCAAGAACAGCACCGAAAGCCCGCCTAGAACACCTAACATGTACTGGAGTACAGAGGGAGACACAAGCCCCGCCCTGGGAGCGACGGTGACGCGCACAGCCGTCGTCATCATCATCATCATCATCATCATCATCATCATCATCATCATCATCATCATCATCATCATCATCATCATCATCATCATCATCATCATCATCATCATCGTCATCATCGTCATCGTCATCGTCATCATCATCATCATCATCATCATCATCATCATTCTCATCTTGCTCGCACGCTGCCCTCAAACCACGTGATGTTACCATGATGGAGAGGTAAGCAACTCCGAACACCTCCACGTCACGACATTTTCCACAATGATTTGTTGTGATCATATTACACGAATATATTTGTTGAAAAGCTGGTTTGTGGAGGTTTGTGAATAGAAACAGAATGAACGAGAAAAATATTTTTTTTAAAAAGTCAAAAAGGCAACATATCAAATGTTGACGATTAGAAATTGAATTTGCTTTTTGAAAAAATGTCCGGGTCAATTCATTACAGAGGAAAAGGCAGATGGTAATATTTACAGACAATGTATGTGTTCGGATGAGTAACGATGTCTCTGTTCAGAGGGTGTTGTACACCATATACAGCACATTTGTGCCAAATTACAAAAAAAAGAACATTTGCAGACTTTAAGCTGCATATAATAATGCCATGAGAATATTACTATCAATCTCAGATGGTGTAGTGTAGTACCAGTGAAATCTCTGTGTCAGCAGGCATAAATATGTTTCAATCAGTGATAAGAAATCTCATGTAGGAATTTATATGTCGGCTTAATATCTCCAACGAATGAACAAATGAATGAGTGATCGAATGCCTCTTTTGCATTAAATATAGTACAACATGGTACCAGTGACCGCTGTGGAGGCATTGTTATATAGTGCTTTATATGTAAGGGTTTAATTTGTATGTGCAGATGTATATCTGTATACGTATGTGCTTAGAAATGAAATACATGTGTATGCACTGTATATATTTGAATATAGTTGTTATTATTTTCTATTATTGTGAATCTTTTAGTATTTTTTTGATGTTTAATGTTTTGTTTTTTTATATCTAGACCTTGAGTCCATAACAAAATTTTAATATTTTAATTGAGAAAGTGGAACAATTCCAACATACAATTCCAACACACACACACGCACGCACACACACGCACACACAAACACACACACAGAGCGTGCTGCGTGTCGTCATCAACAAGCGCCAGGAGCGCCTTACAGTGGACGGAGGGACAGAATGGTTTAATGAGTTTGACTGGCTGCCCTTAGTAACACACACATTTGTCGCCTCTAGAATTAAATATCTTTCACACACTTGAAACCAGCGCCCGAATTTTCGTTTAAAAATCATCATGAAGTGTCTTCTAAACAGAACGTTTATGTTGTTGACTGTAGATACTTGATAGGAAACGTTTTGTCTGTGTTGACAGCCGCTGATGCTGATCTGTGCGTTAATGTAGTTTCTGAGGACAGTTCGGAGACGCACTGGATCCCTCTGATCAGGAGTGTGAGCTGTGGGCGGTTCTTGTTGACTTAACAATTTAACTGCAAATTGCTCAACGCAGGAAACTAACTTTCAGGGAAGTCGGCGATTAAAAGAAAGTAATTTAACTTCTGGTCTTGATCGACGGGCAGAGCTACCGGTGAGCCAGTCCCCGGGTTTCCTGCAGCAGAGCGCGCTTTGGTTGTGGTGACGCGCTGAGAGTCAGCTGTTGTTGGTGTTCCTCTTCTCTGTTTTTGTGTTGAGTTCCAAAGTTCACTGCAGCAGAAAAACAAAATGGACGTGTGAGAGGAGGACGGGAACAACAGGGAAACGTCGGAGAATGCACCAGCTTCTCTGAACACTGGAAGGTAGAGTGATTTCAATCTTATTACTCAAGACAGAAAGTGATTATTTTGTAGGAAAGTTCGTCTTTTTTGGCTTTGAAAAGGATCACGCCCTGCATTTCAATTGGAGCTTTTGTGTTTTAAACGAAAACTCAAATAACTACTCGGTTTTTCGGTTTTCAGTGTCTGTTTCCAAAGCCACATTCGAATTACCGACACATTGGTGACACAGTTATGTAGAATTTGCATAACTCGTTCAACAAGCGGTAACTAGTCCTGCATAAACACATGACATGTGACCTAAAGTCAGTACCATAAAGCTGGATTATAAAACTGGATTACAGTTTAGCGAGATAATTTCAGGTTTAACCCAGGCTTTTCGGTACCATAAAGGTGGCTGACTTTCTATCAGGCTACGTTGTCGCGGTAACCTATGCTAAACACCTAACCTGCTCTCAGGAGCAGGATAAGTTCAGGGTAAGAGCTCAGCAGGTATAACAGCCCCACCTACTGACCAATCAGAGCTCAGCAGGTATATCAGCCCCACCTACTGACCAATCAGAGCTCAGCAGGTATAACAGCCCCACCTACTGACCAATCAGAGCTCAGCAGGTATATCAGCCCCACCTACTGACCAATCAGTTCTCTTGGAAAATGGGCCGTCCGTTTTACGAGAACCCGGTGGATCTTGGTGCACAACTTGTGCGAAGAGCGCTCAGGCAGAGAGAATATTTAGAGATCACTGTAATCCGTTCAAATTGCCTGAACAATCACTGTACGAAAGGTACAGGTTTTGGGGAGAGGGGTTACATTACATCTGTCAGCTGCTGGAGCCTTACATCAGTAATGGAACGCACCGCAACCACGCACTGACAGTCCCACAGACAGTGTGCATTGCACTGAGGTTCTTTGCCACAGTTAATATATTTCTTAGTGATGTTCGTAATTATTATGATGTCCTTAAATCACTTGTTGGATGGGTTACAAGCAAGCCACAGATAAAATGCCATTAATCAATAATTTGTTAAAGTAAATCATGGATTGATTCATTCATTCATAGGTACTTTTATGTATTTTGTTGGCGATGCCGAAAACTTCGGGAAGAACACAGTATGTAGAGCTGTTCATAAAGTCGCGGGGGCTACAATCACATGCCATAACAAAAAATGTCTTACACACATACATTTATGGAACACACAAATGTTACTGTAGTCAGATATACAAGTGCAGTCATAGTGGGGAAGTAATACTATAATGGCACTAACTTCCGCATTGACACAGTCAGAGATTTTTTTGCCAGCGATCCTTGCGCCGTCTGGCAGCTGCAACTGTGTTGCTTTTTGCCTGGATTATTGATTTGTATTGCTCGTATTTATTAATTATTATTGTTTGCTCCTCCGTTGTGAAATATGCGGCTTGGGCCGGTTTGTTGCATGTTTGTGATTGGTCGCATGCAGCAAACTCCGCCCTTTTTATGTGAGAGCACAGATCTAGAGTGGACAAGCCTGAATTGAATTAGTGAGTTGATAGCCGGCTTTATGGTACTGAAAATCTGGAGGGTGGATGTCTCGGTAAGTGAAGCCAGATAAGTAAGAGGAAGCCCGGCTAGGTTCATCAAGCTTTATGGTACAGGCCTCGAGTCACATGTTTGTTTGTTTTTCATTCTGCCCTGATCCTTTATTCGAAGGAGTGAATGGATGAATGAATGAATGAGTTTATTTGTTTTGAACAGTGACGTGCAGTGAGGTTCATGGCTGGTGAGGCACCAACGTCATCATGATCACGCGATCAGATTTACAAAAATATGAACCTACAGTGTAGCTTATTCACCATTTAATTAACAACAGTGGGTTATGTTAAAGTCTCATTGCAGAATTATTTACATACCAACTGTAACACACAAATAAGCATATTTGATTAAAAAGTAATGTTGTCACCTACTTGTTAACATGTCTGGTTTACTTGTAAATGAAGTCCATGCGCCGCTCCCTCTGAACAAACGCGTCAATAACTTGTTTGTAGAAATTGTCCGTATCTTCCTTCAGTTTGTAATATGTGATCCTCTATTTGAATAGGCGAGCAGAAAAAAAGTAATTGCTGCATTTGACTTAATGTAGATCGTAGCCTGCATTCACTTATTTTTCGGCCGAGGAGTCCCAAGATGAAGCCCTGGGATCACCAGCGCCCCCTATCCATGAGGCCGGGTATTGTTGTGCCTCACCTGGTGCCTTTTCACAGCGGTTTCAGGACCAATCAAGTCAAGAAAGACGTTACACACATGCAGCTGTTGACAAAAAAACACACTACATTATATACATTAGCTAAATTACGGGAATTTAGTTTATGGAGCAAACGTGTTTGAACATTTTAATAGCGACATATAAAGGGATAGCATTACGGTCTCACTGTATAGCTACCAGCACAGCTATCTGAGCTATTGTGCAATCCACGGTGAGGCTCTGCTGGCTGGTGCCTCACCGCAGGTCTCTGATCAGTATTTCAGCGGTAAATGTGAAAATACAGCGAGTAAAAATAACCTAAAATTGGTGACGTTAAACAGAAAATAAGTCAATAATACACATCGCTTGATAAATATTAGCATTTAATTTATTCCATTTTCCATTTTTTTCTTTCATGATGGCAGGTGAGGCCGTGACTCACCAGCCTCCCCTGACCGCACGTCACTGGTGTCGAACCACAAAAACAAAAATAACTAATAAAAAAATAATAAATACACCGGAAATATGTGATCACTGTCTGAAACTCCTACCCGCTTTTTTTCCTCAAAAATACTCAAAAAAATCCTCAGCAAAATACCTGCTGATGATTTTTGCAGAAAAGTGAATCAAAGCATTTGTACTGTATTTCTTAACAGGCCTTAACAAGGCAGAGACTGCTTTAACTAGTTTAATTACATCCCGCTTCAAAGCGGTGATGTAATTGTTAGTGTTCGTGTGTTTGTCCGTCCGTCCGTCCGATAGTCCACCAAATGTCTTCACAACTGTTGCAGATAGAAAGATGAAACAAAAAGCACAATACAATACAATACAATACAATACTTGGGCAGCAAAGTGGATGAAAATGAGATGATGACCTTGACCTTGAGAAAACTAGGTCAAGGTCAAATTTCAACTTTTGTACACTCAGGAACCGGATAAGATAGAAAGACGAGGGAGAAGGCAGGAGTAAGACCCTAGATGAAAGTAGGTCAGAGCACTAGCTTTGATCTTTGGTGTCACGGGATGTTGCAGTCGCTGACTGCCTTAGTTTTAGTTTAAAGTTTGTTCTGTTATAGCACTTAAACATATCCCCAAAAATAGTTTTTTTAATCCCAAAAAAGTTTTCAACAATTCAGATTCCACTGGCTATCTATTGTCATGACACGGACAGCACAACTCAGCAGGCCTACACATTTGCCTACACATTTGTTTTGTGTTTTAAATGTTGCACAACACAGACAAAGCCAGACTTGTGTAGCCTTAGAATTTCTGACATTTTTTTCATGCTGACAAATGCAAACTTGAGTGGTCAGTGGTGTGTTGGCGACCGTGGTCCTAGTGAAGTCAATAATTACACACAGGATACACAACTGATGTGATTACCTAGTCAGAGTGTTGCAACACAGCAGAGACAGAGCACAGAACAGACTTCACTCATTTGGAACCCTCACAGGTAGGAAGCTTCATGAATCTTCATTCGGCACAATTTAAATGAATATATAACCAGGTTTTATAACTGTAAGAAATAAGTAGTGATCTCTTTACTTGTAGTCAGCCATTTAAAATAATAACTTCCAATCCAGGAGTAAATCGGGTATTTATCTGAGTCAAAGAGCCATGCAGCTGCACAACACACTGATTTAATATTCCCATAATGAGAGTCAATCATGGTGTGTGTTTTGGACCCTTTCAGATAATTTCTGCGTGGACCCACCGGACTTCCTATGGCCCGTATTCTTGCCGTGTTCCGGCCTTGGCCTTACCTGACACCCCCCAGCTGGAGAAAATCTTTGCAGCGCAAAATGTCAATGGACTCTCGGGCACGTGGTGTGTTTTCAGCTGCAGTGGAAGCTGTGCAGCCGGACACAGTGGTCCGACAGAGTATGGAGCGCAAGGGGGACTCAGTAACTATCAGTGGTCAAAATTACTCACTCAAACACAACCTGCACTTGGTGGGCTTTGGAAAAGCTGTGCTAGGCATGGCAGCCGAGGCAGAGAGGATTATAGGTGATCACTTGGTGAAAGGAGTCATAAGTGTGCCAAATGGGATTCAAAAGACTTTACAGCAACATGGAAAACAGTAAGCAAACTCTTTAGGATTTAACCCACTTAAAAGTAATACAGTACACATAAGGTAAGATTGAGCAGCTGAATAACATGTTTCTTTTCCATCACAGACATTTGTTGTTAAAAGAAAGCAGCTGCATCAAAGTCATGGAGGGAGCGAAACACAATTTGCCTGATGTTGATGCCCTGAATGCAGCTGAGGAGATCAGGCAGCTAGCTACCCAACTGACTGAGAAGGATCTTCTGATTGTTCTAATATCAGGTAAGATAGAAAACGCATTTTTGTTCCTTTTCTCTACAGAATTGTACCTTTGATATGTAAAAGCTAATAAAACGGGGGATGAAACTGTGTACAGGTGGTGGCTCTGCACTTTTACCTGCCCCAATTCCACCAGTCTCTTTACAAGAGAAACTGGATGTTACCCGCAAACTAGCAGCTGCTGGTGCCACCATTCAGGAGCTGAACACCGTACGCCGGGCTCTGTCTGTGTTAAAGGGTGGAGGCCTCGCACGCTGTGCTCACCCTGCACAGGTAAGCTATGTTTCTTTATCAGCTCTTTTTTGAGATTACCTCCTTCCAGCATTCACTAACTCCATTAATCACATCTTCACAGGTGATTGGACTGATACTGTCTGATGTGATTGGGGACCCACTGGACTTGATAGCCAGTGGCCCCACGGTGATGAGTGAGATCATGCCCGAGGAAGTTATGTCAGTCCTTCAACATTACAAGCTTCTGAACTCTCTACCAGCCTCAGTAAAGGATGTTCTTGGGCGACACAGTCCCAGAGACAAAGAGAAGGAATCTGATTCATCTGGACGTGTCTTTAATACAGTGATTGGCTCCAATAGCCTTGCCCTCAAGTGTGCAGGTCGCCGGGCTCGAGAGCTCGGGTTCCGTCCTGTGGTGCTGGCACCAGGAGTGTGTGGCGATGTAAGATCAGTAGCCAGACTTTATGGGCTCCTGGCCCGCTTTGCTTGTTCCCAAGAGGAACCTTCTCCAGATATTGCCACTGAGGTGTTGACCCTGGGGCCTGAGGTAGGCGTGGAGACCTGGGATCTATGTCGTACCATGAAAGTGTTAGATGAAGGGCGTACAGAAGGATGGGGAGCCACATGCATCTTAGCTGGAGGTGAGCCAACTGTTGAGCTGCTAGGCATGGGTCGAGGTGGTCGGAACCAGGAGTTGGCGCTGCGAGTAGCGCTGGAGTTGAGAGGCCTGGGGCCTAATGGTCCCATGTTTCTGAGCGGTGGAACTGACGGTCAGGACGGACCCACTGATGCAGCAGGAGCCGTCATTGATACTGGGTTGTATGAAAGAGCACAAGCACAAGGGCTGGACATTGAAAACTTCCTCTCCAACAATGATTCTTACACCTTTTTTACACACCTTTCTGCTGGCAGTCACTTACTTATGCCAGGTCTGACATGCACCAATGTGATGGATGTGCATGCACTATTCATTCCACCTATTCCTATAAGAAGGCCATAATTCCAGAGGACACAAAATTAAAGATTTAAGTCACGTGATTCAGTATCTTCTGTTGAACTGGCGTGTCACTACAGTTCCATTCTTTAAAGTGTACTGTAGATGTATCCTTTTTGGCCTTTAGCTGTAAAACATTTTTGAATTTACATGAAATCACACCAGACATTCAGATATTAACATTTGCAGACAGTGTTATGCTAATAAATAATGACAACATCGTCCATTTAGTTTCAGGTCTTGCAGACTGAGTTTATATTAGCTTCCAGCTGTACTTCTCGTCTCATTGTGTACCTCAATTAGAGATTCATCTTCCCAAAAACATGCCGATAGTTTTTCTGCTGAGTTCACTTGGCTACGACAGCTGACCACATTTAACATTTCAAGAAATACTTTGTCTTGTACTGTAACTAGTTCTAAGACTCGTACAACACACAAAATATTTAAAAAGTATTTTTAACCTTTTTACGCTTTGTTGTCACATAAGGGTGGTTTAAATTCAACTTTCTCAACATGTCCAAGTTGTGAACAGATGCCTTCTACTGCCAAAGGATTTAAATTTGTACATTTTTTATGTCCAATATTGAAGTTCATTCCAATGGTTGTTTTCATTTCAGGAGCATGTCTCAGACAGTGTTGAATATTTTTTCCATAAAAATTTCTAAGCATAGCAACGGATTATTATAAGTGTGGCCTGTTGCTATTTTGGAACATTTAATTACATGTTGGTTTTGTTTTGTTTTTTAAATTTCTGTATCCAGAAGTGGAACTAGTTTATTCAGTTTATTTTCTTCTTTCCAGACATGTTAGTACAACAGACTTCACTTTCATCAGTGTTAAGACATCAGCAACAACATCCGAAAAGAAAAAAAAAGGTTTGACGGGTAGATGCCATTGGCTCGTAAGGGTCCCGTCCCCTAAACTAAAGGTCCTTCTGGGAGTGTAGAGGGTGTCCTGTTCAGTATTTTTCACCAAACGTCATGAACACATGCTAACATTGGACATGGGCCCTTTAATGTTTTACAATGATGTGCATTCAATAATTAGTTAAGACAACTTACAATGAATTGTTTATTATATTTTAGTGATCCTGTGTATTTCATCTTTGTTGTTTTTTTAAAATGGCAATAGTTTATAGTTGCAGCTAATAACTGCTTCAAATCCCACCAGCAATACCTGATACATACTTTGTTGCATATGTACTCTATTAATCCTTAGAATAATTTCAAGTATAATTTCAAGAAGATACTGTGTTAAACTTCTAACAGAGCTGCCAGCATTAGTCAGAGGATTCCTGCCAACAAGCCTAACCTCTCTCGCCCTAATGCTGATTTGTGTTGATCACAAAGGTATAAATGTTAAGTGTCACCCTAAAAAGTGCTTCTAATAAAATACCATAGACGTGTTGCTTTCTGCTTTGGATATCTTAACATTTCAATGGTGTCAGGACAGCAACATAATTTCTGGCTTGTGTTGTCATGCAAAATTCTAATAGTATTCACAAGACCTCTCATACTCCAAAGCCACTCAGACATGCTGTGTAGAAACATCTTCACATTGGCACAGGAGGGCCACCGTGTTTCATGTTACTGGTCCATTTGTGGTAGGACACTCTTGTGCATGTTTTCATGGTACAATACATGTAAAAGGTACCACAGTAGCAGGGCAAATCATTTCTACCCTGCCATTAAAATGTATTTTGATACCAATTTATTAATGCTGAATTGAATGTCTAATAAAATTGAATGTTTCAATGTATTCTAAGAACTTAATCATTTTTTCATTAGATATCTGCGGTAAAATCACCTGTTATGACAAACTGATGATTTTCAGATTGTTAGTGATGTTAGGGGTTTATACACAACGTGCATTTGTTTGGGTTCATTCTACAAGAATTCTAAATTTATATTGATTTGAAGACATTTGTTTTCACCAGGTACGAGTCAAGTTTCATGGAAAAACTGCACACTATTTCTGCATGGAATAGCAGATTTTTAAATTTTTAAAACTTTTTACCTTTCACTTGACAAATAGTTTTCAAAAACCATAACCAGGCAAATGTGTTTTATTGACTTAATTTTCTGTTGACACAATTAAGGCAATAATGGAACATTTTATGTCTACTATCTACAAATCAGTGTTCATACAGGCTCATAAATGTATATACAAACACTTCAACTTTGCTTATTTGTACAGAAGCCTTTTGAAATATAAATAATATTTAAAAAAATCACAAAGCAATAGCGATTACGTTTTTATCGATCAAAGTTATGCAACTAAAAGAGCAAAATAAATGCACAACAGTACGTTTTTATTTCTTGGATGTCATTGTGTCCCTTGTTGGTATGGATGGAGAACACCACGTTTGGTCAGAAGGTCAGACGTCTTTATCAGAGGCGAAACTGGAAGGCGCATTCAATGTCTCTCGGAGATGTAAACAAATCCTGGTCCTGGATCAAGTCCAAAAACACTGTCCTGTCAGTCTTGATGAGTCTTCGGTGTCTGTCTGGCTCTATTTTCCCTGTAAGGATAACATAAGCTATTAACTATTAACTTTATTCATCCCAAACTGGCCAATTTAACACAAAAATGACGTTTTATACTGTATATAAAACAATATGCATACGACAAAACATACTGTACTCGTCTTTTCCTTGGCTGTCTGAAGTGGTATGTCTAGCTTTGACTGCTAATGTTGAGAGAATAACATGATGTGTCCATTCACTTTGACAAATAGCGACACTCCAGTCCAGCTTCTTCTCTCATGGGGAGGTTCTGGTACCAGCCAGGAGATCAAGGCCAGGGGTTTCGTGGACGTCCGAACACTTACCATTCGCTGAGGTGAGGCGCTGTGTCAGGAGTTCCTCCGTTCTGTCCAGTCCCTGAACACAACACCAACAGAGTGAAGCCTGCAGGCCTAGCTAGCATGACGATAATAGCATTTCATACTGTGAAGGCCGAACAACTCACCCTGTCGGTAATACATATCGTTCACTGTATTCCCGTAAATTTTCCATGCGAAGTGAATCGCGATAAGACTAAAAATTAACCAACTGACTAAAATTTTGAATATCGACACTCTCATGTCGTTCGTAAGCCAGTCCTGAACAAATTCTGACAGGAACGACAAACAGCTGTCAGAAATACGGGACAAAAATTCAAAATCCCACGGTTCCTCCATAATAGTCTATTAAAAAGCTTATTTGCAATGAATGGTTCACACGATACCCGAATAGTAATTTAAAATAACAATGGTTTGGCTAGATAAAGCGCGTCATCCTGACCGGCATCCCAAGTTTCATTGTAGTTGTTTACGTTTCTGGTGAAAACGAAGCGGAAATGACGATAAAAACGATTAAAATAAATTGTGCTGCAATATTTTTGTCTATATGAACAAACGCATCTCATTTGTTGTTAGATTAGTGTATTGCGTCAAACTGTCACGTTTGACAAGTAAAAATTATATTTTTATTTATCGGTCAAGAGAATTAGCTATGGAACAGAGCAGTCAGGTACCGCAATTTGGAAATAGTGGATGTGAAATCGGGCACCGATGAAAAAAAATATACGTATGGATAACTAATACAAGATAACATTCTGATTATTTTTTAACGAATTCTGTGGGGTCGAAAATATCTTTCAATATATACTGTATACTGTAACTAAAACAGCTCAATATACGTCAGTTTAGTCGGATTAAAGAAAAAGCCTTCACTACGTTACGAACGTACGACCGTAACCTGCTTAGAGGGCGGGGCTAGCATTCACCAGCAAGCGCTCTGATTGGTCAGTTGAAGTTGTCATCAGAGATTCCGGATGTCTGCGGTTAGAGGCGAATTTGTTTTCTAATTCTCATTCTTGATAGCTTGTTTGCGACCAGTAGCCGATGAACACGAATGTAGGACATTAGGGTGTTCAACTCGACGTTTCGACCGATCGAAACTGTAAGTACTACCACTTGTCTGTATTTGTCTCAGCTGTAGTTGACCACGATTGTTTCTATGCTAAAGCCGAGGCCATGAAATCGATCTGTGTTGCTAACAGGCAGTGTTAGCCATGTAACCACGGTCAGTGTTCACAGAGTGCCATCGGAATGCACAATCAAACCTTTATCAAAATGGAAAAGTAAGCTTTCTAGCCGGTGAGTGAGTTAAGAGAAGCTAGCATCTGCTCTATCAGTAACTTCTCCTATCATCAATTGAACATTAGCTATTATCTCCTCCGGTCGAATGGCAGTTTGCTATCTGTAGCTAACGTTGTATAGATTACTGGAATCAATCTTTAAATCCAGAGTCCAGACCTCTACTGTCTTGTACTTGGAATTCTCCAATCCCCAATTATTCTGTTATCATGTGACCTGACCGCCGGTCCAATATAAACACCACCATTCATTGGAGATTGAAAAGCAAAAGGTCATTCTGAGCTTCAAGCAATGAATTATCCGAGTTACAAGCTGTTTTAATGTAGTATGCTTCTTGTCCATTTTGTCATCAGTGACTGGGATGGTATCATGGAGAGAGACAATTACCAAGAAGGAGAGGCTGGGGGAATGAATACTTGTGATCCCCCCTCTGAGAGCAACCCACCTGGTAAGTTATTTACTCTTTCATGATATCTATTCTCAATGGATCACGCATGTTCTACTTTTATCATTCATTTTATAAGTTCATTTTTCTTTAAATTATAGCTGACACCCTGGCGACCTCTCTCTCCCTCCTGGGGAATCACATGTTTCCTTATCCTGAGAGGAGAAATGGTGGTGACACTGTCGACAAAGAGGAGCCTGAAGAGTTACTCCCTTCAGCTGCTATTGGAAAAGAGCATCATCTGGAGGCAAAATCTAATTCTAACCAGGAAATCAGGCTGGAGACCAATGAGACAGAAGAGTCTGAGTGTCAGAACTGTGTGTCCACACATCTTGCAGACGACAGAGGACCTGTGGATGCTAGCTCTGATAATGACAAGGGTGAAACTACAGAGTTTGTGGTTGCGATGCTGGCCAAGGCTAAGCTTGAGGAACAAGGTATAGGTTTAAAGGGGAGGTCATCTCCTTTGTTGGAAGCAGGCACCCAGGAAACTCCTGCATTCATAACTCATCGTGATGAAGATGTGACGGCGGACAGCTGGCGGCAACACAGGAAACATGTTTTTGTATTAAGTGAGGCGGGAAAACCCATCTATTCCCGATACGGCAGTGAAGAGGCTCTTTCGTCTACGATGGGAGTTATGATGGCCCTGGTGTCTTTTGTTCAAAGTGGAGATAACATCATCCGTTCAGTCTACTCAGGTGAGAGCTTTTTTTTCCAAATATATTTTGTGAAATTATGGTAAATGTCATTTTCATTTCGTTACATCTCTTTTGTGTTATATTTAGATCAACATTTAGATCATATTATTTTTGACACATGTCTGTTCTTCTTTCCATCAGAGGAACATACTGTGGTGTTCTTGCAGAAAGGGCCCCTAGTGCTTGTGTGCGTCTCCAGCAGTCATCAGTCGGAGAGGCAGCTGCGTGGAGAACTCCTTTACGTCTACTATCAGATCATCAGCATGCTCACACAAGCCAGCATATCCCGTATCTTTGAACACAAGAAAAACTATGACCTGAGGAGACTCCTGGCAGGCTCAGAGAAGATTCTGGATGGCCTGCTCAACCTGGTGGACTCAGACCCCAGCTTCCTGCTAGAAGCAGTGCATTGCTTGCCTTTAGCTTCCTCTCTCAGGGACTCTCTCAGCCAGATCTTGCAGAAAGCGATCACTCCCAATCTTGTTTTCTCCATCCTTATTGCCAAGAACCAGCTTCTCACCATTGTCCAAGAAAAGACAGTCATTGAGGACACCAGGTTGGAACCTGCTGATGTCCATCTTCTACTCAACCTCATTGGAGCATCTTCTGCATTTCAAGCTGGGGAGATCTGGACTCCCATCTGCCTCCCACTCTTTAATCCTGACTGTTACTTTTATGCGTACATATCTTACCTGGACCCGCCAGAATGCACAGTTTGTCTGTTGCTGCTCTCAACAGACAAGGAAGCTTTCTATGCTGTAGCTGAGTGCAAGAGGAAGATCGAGGAGGCGATGGCGGCTCAGAACTCCCTGAGCCTCATAGCAAAAGTGCAGTCGTACAGCGTGAGCCAGGTGGGCGTTTCAGACCTCAGACACTTTATGTATAAGCCTTTCGATGTGCCAGACAACTACCGCCAGCTCACTCAGTTCACCAGGTTTGTGTATTTTTATGCATTTGTTGTTCATCCAAATACAACAGGGACACACGAGCTGACACTCGTGCCTTATCTTTACAAGGTGGAAAAAGTAATATAATATAATATAATTATAATATAATTAAAATAGTTCTTCACTTCAACATGCAGACTCTTTTAAAAGGTTTGGTTGGAAAGCAGGCTCGGAGAAATGTTAATAAATTCAAACAGTCTTCCACTAATCCTGCAAATTCACTCCATTTATCTCTTAATGAGCTGAACTGGAAGCATGTGGTGCCAATGGAAGCGCTCATTTAGAAATCAGAATTTCACATCAGTTCACTTCACCTCTGCAGCTGACAATGGATGAATTCAGCTGCATTGCTCTTATATTTCTGTGTTCTACCGTCTTTTGTGTCAGAACGTTGTCGGTTATGTGTGTGTGTGTGTGTGTGTGTGTGTGTAACCTTTACATTTTTGCTTGCAGCCCAGAGATGGAGGCACCTTACAGCAGTGAAGAGGAGAAAATGAGACTGCTCGACCTTTATCGTTATATGCACAGTCGTATCCACAGCACCTCACGACCCCTCAAACTCATCTACCACGTCGCTGAGAAGGAGACACTGCTAGCATGGGTATGTAGACGTTTTCAGTCACAGCTTCCATGAATAATCTCTGAATGCTGTCTATTTTGGTATTCAGACTTAATGCTGACTGTCCAGCATTTCTCTTATATTTGATGTTTCTTTCGCCCTCTTATGAAACGTCCATTTTCCTTTCTTCTATAGGTCACAAGTAAATTTGAGCTGTACACATGCTTCAGCCCTCTGGTGACAAAGGCCTGTGCCATCACTGCGATCACTAAGCTGCTGAGGTGGATTAAGAAGGAGGAGGACCGTCTCTTTATCAGATACCCCCCTAAGTATTCTACCACTCCGAACCCCAGCAAGAGCTCTAGAGGTGGCAAATCTGACCAACATGACTCTACAGATAACGGCTTCATGTCTCTTCTATAGGACCCTCCCAGCGACACTACCGCTGCTCCGCCTCATTCATCGATGATTTAGACACTCATTCCGAGATATTTTCAAACCCTCTTTTGACACTTGTTGGAACTGACTTACTCTGCTTTCAATCTGAAAGAGTCAGGGCAAAACAGCATTAGTATGTTTTAAATTGGACTGTGGTGGAATATAATTTCATTGATATTTAAGTGGTTTTACATTGTTTTATTACTGCAATAAGAGACATTTATTTCCAGACGGTGAATGTATCCCATAGACAACAGATCATTAACATTCTCTAGTCATCGCCTCATGAACCAAAGAAATGAGGAGTAAAATTCACAAACTAGTTCTTACGTATTGATACTTTTTACAGCACAAAAACATCCCAATATTATGAAGTGGAAATGTAGGAAAATAAATTATGTTGTGGGTTCAACAGAAACTGGAATGAAACCAAATGACTAGAACAAGGATGGGGTCACCAGGTGTCAAATAAGACTATGAGCAAACAAATGACCATCAAGGAATTTGGTTAAACAAGCATGAGGCAGAATTTAAAAACGATTTGGTTTCATGTTCCAATGTTTTATCAAATTTAATGGTCAGGTTACAGTTTGTGCACAACAGGAAATCCCATCTTGTTACACCTCATCACTTATGAGTTTTCCATTTGTTAAGCTATTATACCACTGAGCAGATGCAGTGTTTTCCTGCAGACTTCTAGTAGTCATAAGGTGAATTCTTTTTTGATAAGTTTTGTAAAGATTACCTACAAACAGTAGCCTCATCCTTTTGTCCTTTGAGGAACTTTATGTCAATTCAAGTGTTTAAAGTATGTCAGTAGTATTAGAATAAATACCAGGTGCAGAAATCCATACTTGTACCAGTGAAGCATAGATGTAATGAAAAATCTATAAAGATATTACACATACTGAAACTTGATTTTGTGGGTCTATAAGTTATGTAATTTCTGTGAAAGAGTTCTAATGAATTGCTCTAATAACCTTACGTGAGCTGAACGTACGATAATTGTCTACAAAATGGTCAATTTTTACAAATATGAAGAATACCATTTTCAGTAATTATTTACTTGAATTCTGAGTTATTCTTTGGAGAAATTCAACTTGTATTAGTGTTACACTGTTATTTCCAGGAAATGTACGAGAACATGACGGATCTTTGAACTGTGCTTGTGCTGTGCAATGATAATAGATTTGTATACAATCTAATCAAGGGACCCATAACATCAAGTAATTTCAACATGAAATGTCTTATCAGTGTCATTTGTTGTGGACGTCTGATTCACTCAGCGTGACTTTGTTTTAAGTGAAGTCTACAGCAGTTTAGGCAGAGAAATCAAAACTGAGCAGTCAGTGCTAGCAGTGATAAACGAGAATGTTGCATGAATGAAAGCTGTATTGGTTGGATAATTATCACATTTGCACTGCACTTCACAACTACAGTATATTTAGGGATGTAAAATGGATCAGGAAGTTGACCATTTCTGATTTCTGTTTAAAAGTGGATGAAAGTGTGTGTCCAAACCTCTTAAAGACAGCAGGACAGCACACAAAAAACATATTTCAATGTCCAAGGTCCTGGTGAGAAGATGTTGAAGCGTTATACCTTTTCAAGGTTTGTGACCTTCATTTAGCAGATTACATTTCTTTTACCTAATAAAGGGAGGCAGCGGAGGGAAGCCACTCAGGCCTGTTACACGTTGTCGTCTGTTGTTACGCCTGGACTCTGTCTTCCAGCGACACCTCAGGGGAAAGGACGTTAATAGACGACATACACGTGAATTTGTTTCAAACAGCATTTATTCTTGTGTGTGAAAATATTGTCTCAGGCAGATTAGGATCTTGCAGAGCAATTCAAATGGCAAGATCGAACATCTCTTGTTCCACCCAAGAAGGAACAAAAACACCCACCCAGCGTTTAGACAGGTGCTGTTGCTGCTGTCTGGACACCTCGGGTCTTGTTCCGCACCACTTCTATAGAATATGTTCTGACATGTTGGATTATACCATCACTATTACAAAGAGCTACTGAGCATCGTACATAAATCTTTTCAATATTTTACTTTTAAATAACACTCAACTGCCACAAATTATAAATTAAAATCTAAATTTGATTTCCTGCATTCCTTAAATTACTTCATGTAAGCCAATATAAATATACATTTACATATTTACAAAACTATACACATGCACCTTAACTACATCAATGTTTGATTCATATGTATATTCTGTACACGCACGCACACACACACGCACACACACGCCACATGCGTGGCTCCTGACGTCACCAATCCTAACTTGTTGGATTTTTTTTTTTGTTAATATATTTTAAACAAACCGATTGTGCTTGTCAAGTAATTTCAGCCCGATTTACGTACAATTTTTCAGTGAGTAATTGCAGTAGACTTTATCAGAACTAAAAATAACTCCCTTCACCTCTATAGTGGCTTCATGTCTTTTTAACCAAGTACAGTAGCTCCAACATTCTACTTTCATAATACAGTTTCACAATATGGAAAAATAAGTAAGGTCCTCCATCGCCCCACCAACAACACATCATGGCTGAACCAACAGTTCAGGAATGTCTGCATTGGCAAACCAGTGACTTATCAGTATTTCTATTGACTTTGTTGCTCTTTGATACCCCTGTTGTTCAATCCACTAAGCAATACTTAGAATTGTTGAATAAAAATCATACGTAGTGCAAGTTATTCAACAGTTCTGTTGTAGGTTGCAATTAATGTTTATATGTTTGAACAATACTCTGGCTAAAAGGCCAGATCCAAAAAGGGCGATGTGAAGTTTTGGAATTATTTTACAAAGTTGTTGTAAAATTACCAACACTATATAAAAATTATAAGTGATGGAATATTTTTATAAACAAAAATTCAAATTATCAAGGACAGAGAGCTTCACTCGAGTCCAGATAAGAGTCAACCTTTAAGTGGGACTTTCATACTTTATTAAACACCCCGATATTTCAAATGGTTAATACAATCTAAATTTTTAGAATGAAAAGAATCCCTTAAATCAGGGGTGTCCAAACTACAGCCTGTGGGCAAATGATAAAAATATAATGTCATGTGGACCCCTCATGAAACTCACTTGACCGAGTTGTAATTCTTGGTTTCACCACTAGTGGAGCCACCCGTGTTCACTAAAGACCCATTACAACAGCCTCTCCCTCCAAATTCATTCATTCATGAACAACTTTCCAAGTTGCATGTTTTTGGTGGTGGAAGGAAGCTGGAGAACCTGGAGAGAACCCATCCCGACATGGGAAGAACATACAAACCCTGCACAGAATGACCCCTTCCAAATGGACGAAAGAAAAAGGTCGTAAGAGATGACCGACATTACAGAGTCAACGAAACACAAGTTAGAAAGTGAGTGATTGTCTAAGAACCAATCAGAGGCTGCTATTTTCAGAATGTCCTGTTAATCCTGTTTGCAACACAATAAATGAAATTACATTAATGGAAAGTTGTGACGTTGGCTGTTTTTTTTTTTGTTTAAGAATACTCAATTATTAGGTATAATATACCTACATTCGACCTCTAACAGTGAACCAGCCATTCGTATATTTTTCTGCATGTCGTCCTCAGTGAGAGACGTTTGGACCCTCCTGATGTGGACTCAACACCTGCAGATCTCCAAGTATCTTAAACGGCAGCTGGTTAAGGACAAGTTTCCAGATGGGGGTGCATTTGTGAAGAGAATGTTAAGCTTGTTTGTCTCCATATATTTGTGTGAGCAGATGTTCTCTGCTTTTAACTTGAACTGTTTGCAATCAAGACAGAGTGACCCTACGTGACATTTTAGGCACGTATTGAGATCCAGAGCTCAGTGTTACTCTTCGCATTAGTGTTGGGTTTTGTTGTGTTATCAGAGCAACACGTCTGTTATCACACGGTTCTTTACAGGTTCTGCTGGAGATTCAGATAACTTGTGTAACCTCACTGTTTGTTAAATATAAATTAAAATATTAAATAACAAAATATTTTCATTCTTATTTCTGATTGTTTTAAATATTGCCATTAATATTGGACATGTTGATATTATCAAATCTGGCCCTTCTTACAAAGTTTGGACACCCCTTCCTAAATAATTTACACTTTCTCACATGACACTGGACTCACTTTGGCCTCTAGTAGAAACCTTACAGGAACATGGAGCCACAGCAGTTGTGTAAAATGTTTCCAAAAATGACACAAATAAACGAACAAATACTTCTATGAAAATGTCTTTCACTCCATTTAAAAAATTGCGGCGACTGTTTTACGTGGAAAGCCATCAAACAGTGACCGTCTTACCGTCACTGTTTTAGGAGCACTGATGAACCAGTCTGTTTAAGATGATAAAATCTAAAATTCATATGAAGTTGGAGGGAGTGAAGTTTAGATTTCCTCTCACGTGGTTTAGGTGTAACATTGCCCGGTCGTACGCAGTGTGGACAGACTTGCGAACACTGGGTTTCTTGCCTTCCATTAAGCGCAGTTTGTCCACAGTGTCATCCTTCCCTAGAGGCAGCAGTTTGTTCCGTGGCAGCCATTGCCTAAAACCAAAGGAGACGATTTCAACGTAACTATGACGACTACTATTTGTTTCCACAATCAGCACCAGGTGTAGTCTGCCTGTCTGAATCTTACCAAGTTCTTTTGGTGTCAAAGAAGAGAACTAAGAAGAGCTTTTCGCCTTCTTCAGTTTCCCTCACCTCGCCCAGTTTGAGCACCTCCACAGGAGGCACTGGAATGGGGATGCCGTTATGAAGAAGCCCTTCCTGGGGCATGTCCGGGTCCACAATCTGCAACCATAAATGTTGAGAGTTGGCAAAGTTATCAGTCTTGTCTATGATCAGCTTCTCTGATTTTGATCCATCACATCACCATGTTTAATCTGTGATCATCACCGATTAAACAAATCCTCACCATTGCTGGGTACGATGGATATCCTCTGCATTTGGCCCAAACCAGGTCCAGCGGTGCGAGCTTGGTCTCACAATCCACAGAGAGAAGTGTCGACTTTCCTGTGAATAAAATATTCCAGCACATCTAATTAATTTATGTTCATGATGCTTTTCAATCTCAAAATGACAATTAAACTGTATCGCTTCCAAAATGGTGCATAACGTTACACTGTTCACCAAACTCAATGAACAAAAGTACAAGTATTTCACTGGATTTTGTTTGCTTTGTGACCGTACCCACCAGAGATGTCTCCATTGTCACTGCTGGGAACTTTAACCAGTGCAGGTTTACCACGACTTCTTTTAGGTGGGGAGACACTTAAATTAAAAGAAATCAGAAAAACAAGAGAAGCAAGTCACTTTTAAGTTAAGTGCAGTAAATTGTGAGGTTGAAGCAGATGCGACTCTAGAATAGAATAGATTATACTTTATTAATCCCTGTAGGTAAATTGTTAGCTCACTGCAGATCACACCGTTAGCATAATCTGACACCTCTCTCTGTCAGCTCACATTCCGATTGACCGGGTGGGAGCGGTAACCGAACCGTCAAATGGACATCGTTGGACGAGTCGCTCTACCAACTGAGCCACTGCCGCCCCGAAAAAGCCACAGTGCACCACCCACACTGTTTATAATTAAAGCTGGAATGAGCTGCCCCAGACTTTACCAGGGGTGGGGTTCCAACCCACGTGGACAAATATCCACTGGATCTTAAGACCAACGCCTGAACCACTCGGCCATCCTGGTGCAACTTTATTCAAGGCAGAAAAATTTAAGGCTTGTTCAGTTCTGACTGACTGGTGTGGAGTTCAGGTATTTAAACCTTCTGTGAGGCTGTCTCAGCTGGAAATGTACAGGAGGCTGCGATTAGAAAAATGCATCTTAGTTTGCTGGAACTCCAGACCTGGAAGAATGAGAATCTGCACGAGTATGGGGTTACCGGTATTTGAGGCTAGACTTTAATCTAACCCGCCAGGGAAAGTTCTGGGCTAAAACAAAACAGAATGTGATCACATACTAATCCATTTTTTAAAAACGTACTCCACTTAGGATAGTACGTTGCTCAAGGGCACTGTGAGGTTCCCCTGACTGCTGCATTAGCACCCATCGCTCCACCATCTCCCCCCACATTTCCAATCCCCTCTAGTGATCAATAAAGAATATAAAAAACGCAATACTGCCTTTAACTTTGATCATGGAACACATTCACTCTAGCATCGATTTGATGGGTATAATTTTGATCAGCTTACGCAATGTCGTAACATTTATTTCCATCCAGAGTTGTATTCATTTTTTTGCCAAGATCTGGAACCGATGAAGCCTAAAGTCCCCAGCTCATCACAAATAGTATCATCGGGGTCGAGGGTCAGAGTTTATGGCAGCCGATCCACAAAAGAAATGTGGATGTCATCCCCCTTCACAATTTGAGCCCAGTGAATCGAGGCACTGTCACCTTAGAATATGTCCACACCACTGGGGGAGTGTTCTCAGGATTGTGCATGTGTGTGTGTGTGTGTGTGTGTGTGTGTGTGTGTGTGTGTGTGTGTGTGTGTGTGTGTGAAAAATAGGCTTGAGTGCAAAAATAACTTCCCCAAGAGGATAAATATAATAAGTTTCTTCCTTTTCAATGAATGAAAAAGTGGTTTAAGGGCACACAGCTGTTCTGTCATCACGTTGAACATGGAGATATGTTCTTACTTTCTCTATTAACCTGGCTGTGAGCTCCACCGTTTATTCTTTATGATCTGAAGCCACCAGAATGTCTCACCAATCTTAGTTAAATCCAGCTGTCCATACTGGCAGACTGCTGGGAGCCAATCTTCATTTTCATATTCATGAACTTACTGCAAAATGAATATCCCCTTTTTTTTATTAAATCAAGCAGTTTAAGCCCTTGATTTTTAAGTGGTATAATTACAACAACAAATTAGGGGTTCTGGGAAGACCTCCATTTCCTCTGAGATCGCAGCGTTACAAAACAAGAGCCACTCTCTAGAATCCCGTTTGTTTACAGTGAACACAACAGAGGTAGAACCACGCCGATCCCTTGTGCGATTAGAACGTGTGACAGCAGTAAGAGGTGTGACATTTAACACGAGTGTGGAGCAGCGTTTTGTAAAGAATGTATTAACACAGAAAAATCATTTACAATCGCTGTCGTACAGAGGCTGAGCCCCCGATCCTTGTGCTGTTTGTCAAATCTGAACTTGTTTTCAGTTGATTTTCTTCCTTCAGTTCGCTTATTATTAAACCTAATTCAGTCTTCACACAAATTATGAAAACTCATAAAGATTCCAAACTCACTCTAGTTTTTGGTCTTCATCATCATCGTCTTCATCATCGTCATGGTCTGCACAGGCGTGCTTCCCGTTCGTCAGCTCTAGTGAAAACAGATCAAACAGTGACTCTACAAAACTCCAGAATTTTTCTACAAATACACTAACACACACACACACACACACACACACACACACACACACACACACACACACACACACACACACAGAGAGAGAGAGAGAGTACATATAGTAATCTATTATATGCTCACTGTCTCTCGGCGGTGGAGGGAGTTTTTCGGCTTCACTCTCTGAGCTGTGGCCTCTGGACCTCAGGTGGTGAGAGGATGGAGACTGAGGCGTAGGGGAAGCGCTGGGCGTAGGGGGTAAGGTGGTGATGTTGGTCACACTGGGTGAATTTGGTCTGGCGGGGGTCCTCTCCAACCCGTTTGTTTTATCGTCAGATGCTTTCCCGTTCTGGCGAGGAGGGGACCTGTTTTTTGCCATCCGCGCCCCATTTTTAGCCTTCTTAAATAAAACAGACGTACGACGACCAACTCCAACCAGAGGCGGGGTGGGGGGCGTTCCCAGCGGAGTGACTTCATGAACAGCTTCTGGTTGTGACGACGGCGTTTCACCAACTTCAGCCTCATCTTCACCTTGACTTTTGCTTCCACTGCGGGACGTTCTCTGACGCTTGTAGGACCGTCCAGGTGACCGTCGTCCACCGGTTACAATGCCCAGGACTGGGGGCTCCAGAGGAGCATCTCCTGGGAGTGGTGATGACACCGGGCAGCTTAGTTCGAGCACAGGTGGAGAGTCATCTGGATCAAATAGAAGTCCAATAGAAGTAACGGTTAAATAACTTTGAAACACATAATTCAATCTCAAACAGAAGAAGGTCTTACCTGTCCCAGAGTTGGACACCGCTGCTGAAGGTCTGTTGTCAACACCTGTTTTTTCATTTCTCTTTTCCTTCTCACTTCTTTCCTGCTCCTCCTTTTCCACCTTTCCCCTTTCTTTTCCGTCACCCTCCTTGTCATTACCGTTCACAGAATGAGAGCTGTGCTGCTGGTGATTCATCTTTTGTCTGAGAGCGTTGATTTCTCGGCGCAGCAGCCTGATGCGTTTAGTTCGGCCACCGCTGGTACGCATGGATGTCACCATGTCCAGTTTGTCCAGTAAGGTCTTTAGCTGTTCATCAGTGGTTAGGTGGAGTCTGTTGTCTGGGTCCAAGAGAGAGTCAACTGTGTGGAGCACGAGAAGAGAAGCAACAAAGGAAAAAGGCGAATCAGTAACTGAGATGTGGGGGTTATGTTCTCCAAGAAACGGCTAGTCCCCGTTCCCCACTCACCATCATCCCATGTGCAGTGGTAGAATCCCTGTTTGTTCAGAGCATCTGGGAGATGCATGCCGGTGCTGGGGTCAAGGCCGATGCTCTGGGACTGCCTGTGGGCGTGACGGAGAACCGCTCCACCCACCTCCCTCAGCTGTAAGGCTGCCTTGTGAAACATGGTGTCCTTGGAATTATACTTGAGACAGTTGGAGATGACGAGGTTGAAGTCCTTCTCCAGGTCTGCGATGGAGCAGTAAGCGTGTCCCTCCAGTTTGGTTCGCATCGTAGAGAAGTCCATGGGTTGGGAAATGAACTCCAGGTAATCTGGGACCTAGGTAAGTCATGAAAAGAAGACTTAGATGATTCCAAGAAAAGCCAAAGCAAAGCAGAAACCGGATTAAAACTGCATTAATTCAAACTGTTTTGTATCAGCGCCTACCTCTGACAGATTGACTGGCTGAGAGAAGATCTTTGCTGTGTCCTTCTCTTGCAGTTGGTCCAAGGTGGATCGTAAAAGCACCAATGCAGGCGTCAATTTCAGTTCAAGAGCAGCCTGCTGAATTTTCACCTGGAGGAAAAGGAAAAACAGGGAATTCAGGGACCCAAAGGTCTTAATTACCGCTTCAATGTATAGCATATGGTTAATAGCTGAATGCAATGCCGGTAGAAGCCTGTCAAGCAAATTAAATCACCACAGTGTCCTCTTTTACACACCTGCTCTCTCTTTAGCCTCTCTCTCTTGCGGATAAGTTCCACCAAAAGTCGGGCTCTTTCCAGGTCTTGCCTTAACTTCTGCCAGTATCGTAGCTCCTCTCTCGCAGCGCAGAGCTTCTCATCAGGTTCCTTCTGAATGCAAAGAAACAAGCATAACAGATTCTGTTTTCAATTAAGATTTCACATCAATCAGAATTATGGAAACAAGCTGCAGTATAGAGAAATTAAATACCTCGGTATAATCAGTCTGTTCTACTTTTCAAAAGCAAATATCAAACATTTAGCAAACATATTTCAACCGCTGTAGGGGGAGAAAGACAAAGAAAACTTAAAAGAGCACATTTTTATTGGTTGGGTGGTGAAGGATGAATCTCACAATGAGGCGATGGGTGGCGGTAATTAAAACACGCTGGCCATTCTGACACTACTACGGTACACAAGTATTATTATTCACATGATTCACATGTTCCTCGTGTACCGATGCTGAAAGTCCTCTAGTGGATCACAGACTCAATTCTGGCGCTGCCCTACATCCACATTTCTTGTAGTCTACAATAACCTTCAAACCTCCAAAATGACATAATCAATATCCACTGTAGTGGATAAGCCTAACAATCAATGTTTCTGACCGAGTATAAATGAGAATAACCCAAACATTCTGAACGTTTACGAGTCACTCTGATGTGGTCTGAGTTCTAACACCAGTGACAGAGCTGCGAAGCGTTGTGTGAATCAGATTCACTAAGAGTGAGGCCTGTGCGTATGTTTTGATTCCCACGTGTGAGAAGACAAGCGTGTGTGTGAAGCAGTTTGTCTCAGTGACTGAACAACAATCACTGAAAAGTGTGGTTCTGATGATTTAGGACGCTCCACCACAGCGATTCAGTAACATGAGTCAATTACCTTGAGATTAGCTTTAAACGAATCTAAAATGAGCACAATCACATGTTGTAAAAACTGTACAACTTCATCAGCTATTTTGTGATTGACTGAAAAAAAAAATAGAAGTAAAACTACAGATATTTAGACCACTTTCACTGATCTGATAGCTTCTTGTACAACATTTAACAAGTACAGCACAAAAACAAGTTGGCATTCATGGTCTTTGTCCTCACCTGTTCTGCAGTCTTGTGGCTCTGCAGGTGTGAATGAAGTCGGCGTATTAAAGGCATCCCGTTTCTTGACTGTCGTTTTAACAACCAATAGTTATGAAGCCTCTGCATGAACTGATTCTTCCTCTGGACTTCAACTCCTGTACAGATCTTGTTTAGCCTGAGGAGATGTGAAAGTTTCATATTAATACCTGTGAGGCAACACTGTGGTCCTGTTAACACAACTAACAGTGAGCTCCATTAAAGCATCACTGCATACAAAAAACAAGAGGTCAATATTTCTTATTGATCCCTAGACGGATGATCTTGAGCCCCTTCTTTGACAGAAGACACAGCATTAAATCCATATGGTCATCTGGCAGTTTAAATCCTGACAGCTTGTAAACACACCTGTGAGACGGGATCTGAGGCACGAGCAGCACAGGCACAGCTGAACGACGCGTCGACCCCCCGGAGCCCTTCGTATTCTTCTTCTTCTGCCCCTTGGGAGCCTTCTTGTTGGATGGAGGAGGAGGACTCTGAGTATACGACCTCTGACCCCGGTTACCCCTCCCCCCCACCAGCCTCCCCTCCACTGACTCGTCTCCAGACCCATCCCGTCGACTACCCAGCGGAGAATGATGCTCACAAAAAGCGGTCTTCTTCACAGAGAAGGTGGTGCCGTTCACGCCCGTCTCCCTCACCGGGTCTATCTTCATGAACAGGCCGGCCTTCTGGGCGCAGGTGACGTGGAAGGCCCTGTAACAGTTGGCTTTGTGGCACTGAATGGACGCTCCTCTGCCTTTCTGCTTACAGAGGTAGCAGGTGAGCTTCCAGCGAGCAGTGGGAATATTCTTGACCCCCTCGACAGGCTCCAAAAACACCGTGTTGGCGAAGCACACCTCCGGGATCCATATGGCACAAACAACATGGGCCCACCGCCCGTCACTGGTCTGTTTGAAGGCACCTCCTCGGTTGGGACAGAGCACACAGTCGACAGGACGGGAGGGGGACTGCAGGCAGCAGCGGCACAGCCACTGGCCCTCGGGGACGTAGGGCACGCCGTAACACTCCTGGTGGACGGCCAGGTTGCAGATGTCACAGAAGAGGATGACGTTACTGTTGAGACACTCGTCGTCGAGGCAAACGCAGCAGAACGCGTCCTCGTCCACGGCGCTGTGGGACAGCGCCTGGCTGCGGGACTCCAGGATGGATTCTCTCTCCAGGCGGTCGATCAGAAGTTCAAACGTGTCCGGAGACACGGAGGCGTGGCCGTCAGTCACCCTCTTCTGGTTCACCATCTCCAGCCAGGCCAGGTCCTCCTCGTCCATGTCGTACTCGGCCACGCTGTCCTGCTCCTCCAGCGACTTCTCCACGTAGCAGTAGTAGGCCGCCGGGAGAGGAGGCGCCTCAGAGGGGCAAACTGAACTCAGCACACGAAAGGTGGGCTCGGGCAGGGGGCTCTGGTGGGACGGGTGCTGGGAGGATCCTGTGTGCTGCTCAGAACCAGGACGTTGGTTCTGGTAAGATGTGTTTTTGCCACTTCTTCTACTTTTACAGTTTGGAGGTTTCCTCCACAGTCTGGTTTTACTCTGCATTTGTTCGCTGTTCTCCTTGTTGCTGTTGCATTCAACGATATCCTGAGCCATCATCTCGTCTTCTGTGATCACCGGCAGAGTGTCTGTGATGTTGATGCGATGGAGTCTTCCATCTAAATCTACTTCCACTATTTTCTGCGCCTGTGCGTAAGTCAAAGTCTCCCTGGATGGAGACAGCTGCAGTCTGTAAGGCGAGGGGGGCCGTAACTGGCCCGATGACCCCCTGCTCCGTCCTCTCCCTCTGCCTCGACCCCGACCCATGTTGAGTCTGCTAACAGCTGTGTAACATTCCCACCTCCTCACCCTCTGCATGGGAGTTACACCAGCCCCCTAGGAGACACAAAGGAGAAAAACAGACTTAATGCATGCATTTATGTTTCCTGTTAAACCCCAATTCCAAGTTGGGACACATTATAAAAACTATTTGTTTACCAATAAAGTTTTTTCCCCAAAAAATGTTTCCTACTGGACTAAAACTCTTGAACAATTTGTGTGTTTCAGGTGACCAACCCTGCCTCATTCCTTTCATTGTAAAAAAAATATCACTATTATCAAATAACCCATTTCCTGTGGAATGTTCAGGTGTTTTATTTTTTCTGATTTGTGTTGCCAATCCTCTAAATGTGATGCTGACATTAAATTAATAATAGGCATGGTGGAACACAAATGAATGAAGGTGAGTTACAGAATTAAAATATATATACTGTTTTGAGTTTATGTTAAAGAAGGGTAGGTAATTACCTCTTTCTGTAATTGTGGTTTCCAGACATTAGATCTCTGAATTTACTAAAACTGATTTTGTCACGATTTTACTATTCAAACATCAGATTCTCACTACAAGAATGTAAGTATATTACTAAACTTACAACTAAATTATTTTAAAATGGTGCCTTTGCTTTCATATGATATGGTTTTGTATTCTAACAATGAGTCTCTGGCAAATTTTCTCAGAATGAGAATAAACGTTATTTACCAATTTGGTGCACAACACATGAGGTGTTACGAATAGTAAGTTAAAAAAAATTTTAAAAGATTTTTAATCTTATAAGTATAAATGTTATAATAAATTACAAAAGAAACGCAGTAAACAGTACGCTTCAGACAAACAGTACATTTTTGTGTACAAGTTCAAGTTTGTATAGCTTTTAAAACTAATAAAACTGTGTAAAAGGGTTAACCCTAGTGGGCTCATAATAAAAACAGCGTGTTATTTCGACAACTCTCGACTCAGGCAAATCTACAGTAAATTCTCGTTTTGGTTTGTGCGCCTCGATGTGTTTCCATTGGTGCAGCTAGGGGTCCGTCATGGTCCTTGTTCCCTCATTGCCCAATCAGATTCCAGGATTCTCTATTTGTCCTTGTTGCTGTGCGTAGTTGTGTGTAGTTCGGTTGAGGAGCAATAAATACCAACCCGAGTATCTAACATCTGTCAGCCATTTTAAGCGCACAACAGCATAGACAACATTTGGACTGCCAGTTGATTAGCAGCCCAATTACATATACCGACAGCAACCAGAAAGCAAACACACTGTATGCGTCGTGCGTGTGTGTATAAATTAACTGCATGTATACATTAGATCCCGACACTGCAATCGAGCAAAATAATTGGCTTTGTACTCGAGACCTGTACAAAAAAGACCGTCTCCTGCTGATGTGATTACGTTCCTCGGTCGGACAGGACACACAGAAGTCCTGCCACAAAACTGCAGAAGTTTAAGCAACGCGAAAGATATTTAACATGTCAGAGAGGGTTACCTTGAAAAATCGTCCGCTGCAGTGCGTGTGCCAGACAGGAGCAGCACCTAGCCTACAGTCAGCTAGCGACACACTACAACCAAGTCGGACATGCTAGCTGTTAGCTTAGCTAGCCGGTAATTTCAAGAGCGACAGCGTCATCTTCAGCACTTAAATTCTCCGCCGTGACTTCGCTCAGACACATAAAGCAGACCCGGCCTCATAGTAATGGTTTAAACGTTTCTAATGATGCTGGTTCACAACTTATGAACGCAAAAATCCCGAAGATATCACATTAATGTTCTTGGATGAGGCTAAATATTCAGTCAAGATGGCTTGAAAAATACGCCCCTTTGGAAAAAACGCCTCAGCCAATCAGTGCTCGCCGTCCCACCTCGCGTCCAACGCGCACACGCTCGCGATTGGTCAATGCGACAAACCGGATTCACCAAACTCAATGTGGAGCCTAGATCAGACAGACGCGGTGATAAAAACAACGGGACCGACATCCCGCGCCTTGGCCTTGCCTTTATTTGCCGGTCACATACATTCTGCGTGTTATTTCCCCGGACCGTGATTCCGCGGCACCTCTAAACGAGTCATCCGAGGTAACCCGCGTCTGTCCGGCCACGTTCAATGACATTATAAAGTCTGTCCACATGTAAAAAAAAAAAACCCTGAACAGAACCAAATGACTGTTATCATGTGACTTACTCAGGCCTTAAACGTGAAAGCCCTTATTTGCTCTACTACATTAGCATATTTTGTCATTTCTGGCTCATTTTAAATTAGGGAATTTTCTTAACAGTGTGTTTGTATAATTAAAGGTTTTCCCAGTATTCCCAGTAGCCAGGATATCAGTGCTATTGGACAAAGATCTTGTTATGAGTCGAAATAATAATAATGTGTTTAATGAAAACAGTTATTCTGAGTTCTTCTTTCTACACACATTTATATACATGTATATTATGTATTAAATAATATTTTGTATAGGTTGTTATTAATGCCCCACCCCCACCATCACCCCTCAGTATTCATCTGCTGTCTCCTCCCTCAAAGACATCTTTTAAACACACTTGCATCTCAAAACCATTTGACCACTGCATCACAGTCAAACTGAGATCTTTACTCTGACACCAGTCTGACACCAGTTGATCAGTGACATCCTGGGTTCTTGTCAGGTAGTGAGGACATTTATTCGTAGTGTTCTCCCTGTACTTATAACTTTACTTATGTATTGATTTGATTACTTTTTTTTCACAGTATATATAGAAAGGTTTTCAAATGTATAATTTTTCATGCAATTGTTGTTACTAATAACTAATTGCATTTTTATAACTTGCAGTATGCAAAGTATGCAAGTGAGGAGAATCACAATGCTGTTTGGGTTCTTTGTATGTTTTGGATTTCACCTGAACATGGGAGCATCAGCTACAGGTAAGGTACTTTTTTGATCAATGCTATGAATGTGACAGAAATAGTACTCACACACTAAATCAAAGAGATTTAGAATCAGAATCAGAAAATAGTTTATTGCCAGGTACAGTAAAGTTTACCACACAAGGAACTTGATGCGGTGTCGGGTGAATTAAAAGGTGGCAAGACGCAATAAGGAATAAAAATATTTTTGAAAAATATTACATTGACCGATGTTGGAATAAACAGAACCTGATGGGCAACAACTTATTTTATCACCTTACTCTGACATGTCTGGATGTTGAGACAAAAAACCCCAGCCAACACATTTATAGTGTTGTGGTAGGTTACTTTATTTTATGCCATGCCTCTTGTGTTCTTTATGGGATTTGAAATTCATTAAATCTATTGAGCCATAAATAAATAAATAGTCAGCTTGGATCAATATCAAACTGTATCAGTATCAAACACCACATCCTGTCCAGAACAGGCAGTACAGAAAAAGAAACCAGCTAGTTCACACACTCACAAAAAGAGTCATGAATCAAACAAAAGCCTTGTGTTTCAGAGTGGCCAAAAAGTGGCAGGGGCTTGCATACATCAGATCGTTTTAAAAGAAGGCTCTGATGGTTGCAAGGATCACCCTGTGGTGAGGAATCCCCAAGGCCTTGGCCTGAAATGAGTGTTTGACTGCCCTCACATCTCACAGTGCCATGGAATTGATAGTTTATGAATTAAATCATTGTGCTAAGTACTGTATACTGTGGAGTGCAAACTATTCCAGATCTGTAGGATACCGGAAAACAGCTGTTGCCAAATGTCAATATATGCAATCAAGGATTCCCCTTGGACTCTCTGTACACACAGATCTTGGATTCTAGTAAATTTAGGCTGGACATGAACTGTGAGAATAGTGGTTAATCTTAACCAAAAATAGTTGCTTTGTTATTATCCACATCATTTATTAAGATTCCTTTGTGATGATGAAACTACTGATTTAATCCACTTTAAATCTTTCAAGTCTCCAGTTTTTATGGACACAGTCAAATGCACATGTGCGTCCGATTCAATAAGCACTTTTATTCTTTTTCCCCTCAACCTCAGCGCACACAGAGCTGAGAATTACAACAATACAGGTACTTAAATTTAATTTTTAAGTGCATTCCAAAATTCTTGCTTAATAATAACACTGTTTATCATTTGACATGTTTCCTTTTAGCAATCACCTTATACAATGTCCAAAGGCAAAGAGCTGGAGGGCTTTTGTATGGACCTGCTGTCTGAATTAGCAAAGAAACTGGGATTCAATTACAAAGTGCAGCTGGTGAGAGATGGTTCATACGGCCGACAGGATGAGAGTGGGAACTGGAACGGGATGATTGGAGAGGTGGTGAGAAGTGTGAGTACATGAAAGCTGACATTTGGAGGGGTCAGAGGGCAGCAAACCCTTCTGCAGAAGCTTGAATCACCCAGCTGGCATCTGTGACTCACAACCGGTGCATTCAGATGAGTGTTGTGAACATTATAATCACGTGTGTGTCTAATTTAAGTTTCTTGAAATCCTTTGTTCCTGCCCTGCTACAGGAGGCAGACCTTGCTATTGCTCCTCTCACTCTCACTGCATCTCGGGAGAAAGTGGTGGCGATGAGCAAACCCTTCATGCAGACAGGCATCAGCATCCTGCTGAGGAAGGATTTCTCAGAGGAAGCTGCCTTATTTGATTTCCTGAACCCCTTCACAGCCAAAACGTGGGTCTGCACAGCCATTGCCTATTTGGGTACGGCTGCTTGCTTGTTTGCCGTTGCCAGGTTGGTGATGCAAAAAGTTCCACATTATTAAAAGCTATAATTGTGATTTATTCATCTTTGTTGACGCACTATGTCTTATAATATGTATTGATACAACTGGTCTGTGGATATTGCTTGTAGTTCCCTTTCAAATGTGTGGTAACGTTAGAAATTAATATTATTTGCAAATCCAGACTGAGCCCATATGAGTGGAGTCATCCCCAGAGTGAACAGAACAGATTTAGCTTCCTCCACAGTCTGTGGTACACAGCTGGAGGCCTGACTCTTCAAGGTAACCAGCAACACCAGACACTCTGCATGCCAACAGACAGAAAAGACTCCGGGCTGAACAAATGATTGATTTGTGTCTCTTCTGGAATTTCTCTGTAACATTTTTCTTTTTGTGTTGTCAGGTGCTGGCCCTCATCCCAAAGCTCTTTCAGGACGAATCATTGGCTGCAGTTGGTGGTTATTTACCATCGTCCTCCTGGCTCATTATTTCTCCAACCTCAGCTCCTCCAAGACACCTGACTCCCACCTGACAGTGAAAGGGTTTGATGACTTGGCAAATCAGGATGTGATTCAGTATGGTTGTATGGCTGGTTCATCCACCCTCGCCTTCTTTAAGGTACAGACATTGGGCCAGTTAGGGATTGGACATCTCTTTGCTTTCTCTCTAATTCTGTTCTTTCATTCAGAACTCAAATAATCCAGTGTATCGCAGAATCCATGAACACATGGAGAGAACAAAGAGTTTCGTGTCATCTATGGACGAAGGGGTTCAGCGTGCCAAAGAGGGGAACTTTGCTTTCATTGGAGAGTCAGTATCTTTGGACTTGGCAGTAGCACATCATTGTGAACTAGTCAGGTCGCATGAAGTTGTTGGTATGAGGGGATACAGCATTGCTGCTGCCCTCGGTGAGGCTTCTCATTATGAAACTCATTTAAAAAATGACATTTCAAATGGTGGTTACAATAAACCTATTCATTTTCTCAAGGCTCATCCCTCATAAAGAACCTCAGTATCGCCATACTACAACTGAGTGAGGCAGGAGAGCTGGCCTACCTGCGAAGCAAGTGGTGGGCCAGCAGCTGCACTACAAACAAGTCCAAGTCTTTATCTGTGCAACCGCACAGCCTCAAGGGGATGTTTCTGCTTCTATCTCTTGGTCTGGGACTGGGAGCACTGCTGTCTGTCCTGGAGCTCACCTCTAAGAGCCGTAGGACTGCCGTTGAGCAGAGGGTATGTGCACAAATACATTTACAAGTCACATCCGTTTTGTGAGGGGGAAGACAAAACCGAAGCATTTCATTGTGTCAGTACAATTTAAAACTGTAGGTCCGGAGGGTGCTGGGTAAGGCTCACACAACACAATTAGTCACCCACACAATGAAGTTTACAATAAAGTCATTTTAATCATAAACTCCTGTGTATCATGAACTATAGCTTATATTTCTATGTCTTTGCCACAGAAATCCTGCTGGATGGCGTTCAAAGAAGAACTGAGTCTACGACTGAGGACCAACAAAAGAAACAAATCTGAGGAAAATGTAGACAAAGAAAAACCATAAACACCCCCTGGAAATATACTTTTTAAACAAATATGAAAACTATTACCTTTAACTTAGTCTTTTTTTTTTGTTTGTTGTTGTTTTTTTGCAGAATCTGATCTAATATTTTACTGATTTAGATGCTATCTTAAGGTAATTACATAAAAAAAACATTAACAATATATGAACAATATAGTTTCAATAAAAAAAGAAATATTATTTTTTAAATATTATAAACATAATTCTTAAAATAGTTTGTATTTAGACCCAGTGAATTCCTCCTGTACTTATATTCTTCTGTGTCTGACCTTTCTTTTTTGTGATAATGAATGGAGCTGTTGTACAGTTGACAATGGCATTACATGATTTCAACAATTGTGTCTTCAAATCTAGTTCATGCATTAAAAAAAAAAGTTGTTATTGTAAACATTACAGCAGGCCTAAAATGATAACAATGGTAATAAAAAATACTCTGTAACTGTAGTGGGTGAAACAGACTTCATTCCTCTTCCTCCTGCACATCCCTGTTTTGATTGAGCAGTTCCTCCTCCTCTTCTTCTAAAGGATGTTGTTGTTTTTTGGAGTTATAAGTCTAAACTGTATTCTAATCTAAAACAAAAGAAAACAATAAAATCAATTCAACACGTCATACCGCTGCTTACTTTATGCATTTATATTTTTTTGCAAACTGGAATCAAAGATTATCGATGACTCACCTTTTAGAAAGAGCGGTGACTTACAGCGAATCTCTCTCATCTTTTGGTCAAAAAGTGCCTTCATTTCCCGTTGCAGAGTTCCGTCGAGATGTTCTGCCCCAGCTGGCACACAGGAGGGTATGAGCTCCAGACTGTCAGAGCTCATGTCGCTGCTGCTGGATGTGCTGTCAGACAGGCAGAGGCCGTTCTGTGTGGGTCTTGTGTGGAAGCCGTAGCTGCCGAAGTGATGTGCTTGTCCCGTCTTCCAGCGGAGTATGGGATTTGGCGTGTGAGGAGCGGTAGCTGGTTTTCGAGGGCAACTTTGTGACCGGGCTTTTGTTTGTTCCGGTGCTGATAGTCGGGGATAAGCTGGAGCCTCTAAGGTCCGTCTCACCTTTGCAGGAGATGATGGAGGGATGAGTGGAGAGGATTTGGCTTCTGGCTGGAGTAAATGATGTGACATGGGCTGAGACTGACAGACTGAATCAGTGTGAGGTTTTGGTGGTTGATCAGATTCATCTGGTTGTTGTTCTTCTGATAATTCCTTAGATTGGCCAGGTAGCTCTGGTCCAAAAGTCTGACCTGCCTCTTGTTCAGGACAGTTTGAGTCTGTTGATTCATCGTATTCATTTTCTAACTCCTCTTTAATTGGATTCGGGCTGTTGGGGGCAGGACTATCAAGACAAGAAGCCTGTGGAGAGGTCTCAAGGTCAAAGCTATCTGCTTTCACCCAGGGAGAAGCCCTCATGTGGTTGGAGTCAGTGGAAGACATCCGGCTGAAGATCCCTCTCAATTTCTCTGGTGGTTCATAAATTTTAACTCTGTGAGCTCGCCTCACTGGCTCGCTCATTGCCCCTTTATGGATGGCAGCCTTTGATGTGGGTCCTTGCACCACAGGGAACATTTCACCATTCTTGCTGTCCAGAGATATGGCATCCAGATCCTTACGGAGGTATGGAGCACGACCATCTTCTGACGACAGGACAGAGAAGTCCAGAGAGGCCTGCCTTTGTTGACTCTTCATGTGCTTCTGGGCTGCTTTTTGGATGTGTTTCCTGGCTGCTTGAACTGCATTGGTGGGTTTGATCTGTTTAGTAAAAAGCACCAAAGGATTTAAGATTTAAGTTGAAGTGAAAATCAGTGTGTGTCAGTTTATTTAGAGTAACTTACCTTTCCTGTTACATCGTTGATGGCAACATGAACAAAAATGGAAGACTCTGCCATCCCCTCCAGGTAGACATGCCGATAACCTACACGTTTTTCAGAAAAATTTCAAGGTAACCTGAATAGTTCATGTTGAAGGGATAATTTGACATTCTGGGAAACATATACAGTATATTCTATTGCTTGTCTGTATTTAGTCACATTCATTAATTCTCAACATGAGCAGTTGTAAGCAGTTGTGTTTTTGCAAAGCTATAGCAAATAACTCAGGCTGGACTAAACAATGCTCTAGGCCGGTTTATCAAACAGATGTGAGAGTAATATTATCTCACCAAACTCCCTGAAAGTAAGCAAATAAAACATCTATCCCACATTTTGTTCACATTTTTTCTCCCATCACGAGCTCCTATCATTTCTTCATCGGTGAGCATCTTTCATTAAGGCACACACATGTCATGTAATGTAACATGACTTTACATATCATGTCATCTACCTGGCATTATACTGGTGAAAGCTATTGTTCTCTGTCCAATAAAATCTCGTCCAATAGGATCGTGATCCCACACTTGAAAGCGCACCAGAGCGATCTGCGGCATCTGAATGTTAAAAACAAGGGTCTCCTCCCACATTGGGTTGAACCCTGAATAAAATTAAAGACAATTACATGTTTATTATAATTATCTGTATTGCAATGTTTGTGTGTTTTTGTTTGTTTTTTGTACTTACCATTGTCATCCACCACTCTGGTCTGCTGCTTGGAACAATCACCAGGTAGACCTATTATCTCTACTTCAACAAAGGGATCGATAATCTGGGTGTACAAAAACATGAAAATAATAGTATTTAAGTGATGAAACTTATTAAAAGTTTTATCAGGTGCATAAATATTAGATCATAACTGCAGTGTATTTGCCTCACCTCTCCTCTGTCCCCAAACATGGAGTCTTTGGGTTTGGGAAGCTGCTGTCCACTGATGATCTTCAACACTACCTGAGTCTTTCTGTGTCCTGGTAGAGGATCCTCCGACATAGGGTTAAAGGCACCTGAGACAATCCGACATAACTGACCAATGTCTCACATATGGACAGTTTCCATTCACTGAGAACAATCTGCAAATACACTCACCTTTACGCAAGCACTTTGGCTTCAGAATATATCCACAGTTTCCATTGGTTGAGAACTTGGCTCGGTTCAGCTCCAGCATACGACCCTCTGTTTGGTAATTCATGGCCACTGGGGAGAAATATCAACACACATACAGGAATAATGAGCTGCAAGGATACTAAACATTGTACTCAAGCAGTCTTTCACATCTCCATAAGTGTTACCCATATGGCATCCTGTATTCCAGTATGGTTGTGGGTTGAAGTTGCTGGAGTCCACTCTGAAATTGGATGGATAGACTCTGAGAAGCTGCCGCTGGTTGAAGCGAACCAGCTCGGCAGGCTTCAGCTGCAAGATCTGGTTCATAACCGTCTCGTTGAGGGATGAGACCTGCCAACTGTTTGTAAAAGCTACCCGACAGTAGAAACAGCATCAAGCTTCCATTCAAGATGAAAGATTCATTGGTACTTTAAAATGTGACAGACTCCTTACCTTGTGTTTCTATTTCATGCACACGGACAGATTTTGTGTATTTGACCAGGTCTGACAGAGCTCTGGACAGCCTCATGGTCTTCCTCTTTCTGAGGGAACAGGATCGGACATATAGCAGCTGAACCTAAGAGCACTACATTGATCTACTAGTATATAACTCAAACAGCAGCCTTACTTAGGATGGTAAATGATTTGCGTCCTTTCCCTGCTGCTGCTGTGATCAGACTCGCCATCAGATGCCGCCTTATTTTTCACTCTTACTCTTTTTTTCCTCTGAAAAAAGAGCAGATTCTTTCACATTTACACATTAAAATTGTAAATATTAATTCTTTTTCCATCCTCTTCAGCCATGTCATGTATAAGTTTGTCCAGCTTTAACAAGGGTCCAACAACTTACCACTCACTCTTCATAAAGATGAGATTTTATTTTGTGGATTTTGTAGTTGTTCAAGGTTCAACATTTAGCCTGAGATGTATGCCTCTAATGTTTAACAAGAGCTTCTATGCTAAACTAGTTGAAGGTACACTGAATGTACTTTATATACATGCTTCTCCTACTTTCCAGTAATTGTGACAGTGAAAAACTGTTTTATAGGAACACTGTTGCTTCTCAAACATGGTGCTATTTTTACTGTACATATGTTTGGCTTGTGAAGGACTAATGTTTCTTTACTTTTTGCTCTTGCCAAATCAGACAAACACTGCTACTGTAAAACATATATTTTAAGATCGCATAAACTGAACTGAATCATAATAAATTGCAGGAAAATCCATCTTGGCTCTTTTCTTGTTTCATTGAAATGGATTCATTCATTCAGGTAGATTTAAAAACAGGGAAAAGGAGAGAGAGTTTGGGTAGTAATGAGAGAAGCATCTAGGGAAAATATTGTAGAGCTATTTTCACAGAACTGTTTATCAATTATTTATCTCAAACCAGAGTTTGTGACTGGTGTAAATATATCTATTTTATTTCAGCAGTCTCTGTTTTTATTCATTAATGTAGTGATTCACTCTAAATGTAGTCCATAGAGAGCAGCTTCTATCTTTGTCTATAAAATTGGTTTCTTTGATAAATCCGTTGAACCTTCTGGATAATATTATGAACACTCCTGTTTTTTTCTCTCAAAAATTCACAAAAAAAATAGCAAAACTTTCCTGATGCAGTGAAGTTAGTGAAAGCATGGACTCCATGCTTCCACCAATTGGCAGAGTTGGGATCGGGTTAGGGTTAAGGTTTGGGTTAAATAAAGAGCAAGACTTAGTGAAGGTTGATTATTCTGATAGCGGGGTAATCATCATATGCAGGGGTAATATGAAACTAGACTGATGAAATAAAAGTGGATTACTTTTCTTTTGAAGCTCCTCATGATTGACCTGCCAAATCTTTTCTTCTTCTTTGTTCGATTAGCAAAGGCCACACTGCTGCCATCCTACAAGAGTCAAAAATAATGCATAGATATGTATAAATACAGTTTATCTAATATCCATCTGTGTGTCTCTCCATGCAATCATTTGCCTGTGAGTTATCATCCTCCTCTTCCTCTTCCTCTTCACCGGTGTCTTCATCAGACACATCACCCTCCTCCGCATCAGGATCAATGTTTGCTGGCAGCTTTTTCCCCTGGAAAGCAAACACAACATATTATATTCTTATTATAAAGCCATGTGAGATGTGTGCTGTTTGCTGTGTGGTTTTAGTCCAGAATTGGCAGCACAAGCCTCTTAAAACAACTTTACTTTGACTAAAATTTTTCCTTTCAGGATCTCAGGGGAAGGCAGTCTCTTGCTCTCGTGCATGTTGAAATTGGACAGATCCAGTTTGTCCTGTAGCACTTCTTTCAGACAGCTGGCCATCTTCTTCTGCTGAGGCACAGTGCAGTGGTTCTCTATGGAGAGGATCACCGGGTACCTGGAAGGAGGATTGTGACATGTGATTATGTCTGCGCAGAGCAAGCATGATGCATAGGTGGGATGGTTTGACTGTCAGGACCCAGAGACACTTACTGTGATTTGGTAAAGGCATATTTGTTTATTGTTTCAATGACATCTTTGAAGAGAATTTTGGATGTCAGGGTATAGCCGTGATGAATAATGGGCTCCCCGTCAGGACCATCCCAGCAGTCCACTGAGAAAGGAGAAGCAGTGCCATGAGTGAGTGACTCACTTTGTGTGTCATGTAATTGCCATGCACAGTTGATGTTCCGGTCTTGCAGGCTCTTACCCTCCACACAGCGGCAGCCTGCCTGGAGAACATAAGCGTACATTTCTACTCTTGACTGAGAGAGAAGTTGGTCTCCTGTCAAGTAGGTGTTGTGTGAGGTGGCAATGAAGTAGTGATTCAAAGGCTGTGTCATGTCCTGGTTCACCTGATTGTGGTCAGGGTTGAAGATGTCTCCTGCAGGACTTCTCATGAAGTTTGTAAACCCTGAATTGAAAAAGCGTTGGATCAAACAGACATTACAAAAGGGAACATGATTCTGACCAAAATATTTTTTCTGTCAGCAGAGTAAGAAAATATTGTTGGCTAACATATGTGGAAACTTGCAAAACTTTTTACAAAGCATAACCGTAAGATATTAACTGGAAGCAAGTGGATTTTTTTTTTTTTTTTGGTTTAAAGAAAAAGGAAAAACACTGGACTTCGTGAACTCCAGCGAGACACATAAAATTGTGATGCTTAGTCAATAGCATCTTACAAATCCGTTAATTAATTACATTTTCCGTATAAACATATTTGCTGTTACATATTGGTGGTATATAAATGTAGTTTCTAAGACATGATATAATATATTGACGCTGTTCCTTTTTCAAATGATACCTGATGTTTAAGACATACAGTATATGTGATGGTTAAATACAGTTTTAAGCAAATTTCTCATACCGTCAATACCCAGTACCATACGCTGTAGGTTCTCAGGACACGGCTCAAACTTGGACACTATGTCAACCAGATGCTCTCTGGTCAGATTCTGCATCTGGAAGAATTTTTTTTTTGAAATGTCATTTTTAAGTTTAGCTGATCCAATATTTTTATATTAACCATCTTTCAGAAAATAAGAGGTCTGAAATTAAACTGACAACAGTACAAAAGTTCTATTCTCTGGTCCTAAATTCTTTCCTTTCTACTGATGGAGCAAGGATCTAAATTAGACACCAAAGACTATTATTGAACCCAACAGGAAGTGAGCCTGGGAAAATGCTTGGGAAACGGCAGGATCTATAAAACAATTCATCCAAATGATTGGATATACAAATAACTCCAATCACAAGCTCAACCAGTTCAACCACTTAGACTGAGAAGCTACTTGATGCAGAAGACAAGTGCTATTGGTGGAGGCAGCGGGGAAGTCAAAATCTCATCAAAGCCTGCCAGTACAAAACATGTGGAAACATACATTATTTCCGGTAAAGAAAAGCTGGCATTGCGGTTGTTGACTCTTCATTCAGATAAGAATTATTCCTTGTTGCTGATGCTCGAGCGACATCTATAGTAAGCTATTTGGGAGGGTCTTTATTTGTGAGTAAATAACTGCTGTTGCCAGAAGATCCTTGGATATCATCTGTCCCCAAACCCTGTGATTAGGGTATGAGCCCAGATACTAAAGACGCACTAGATGGATTTTCTGTTGATTTCACTTATCTGTCCATAGGCCTCACATAGGAATACTATTTTCCCTTTAAAAGACCCTGTTCACAAATGAGTCTTTTCTGAAAGTAACTTGTGGTTGAGACTGATCCAGTATTGAATATTCATTTACTGTAAACTGTCATTTAAAAAAATATCCAGCCACAAATAAGTTTCTATTTCCTTGTGCTTTATCACAACAACAGCACCGAGCTATGCAGAATAGGACAGATGGACTAATGCTGAAGTCTTAATATACATGTAGCTGTGCTGGAAACATTATTATAGAAGTTGTCTTATTACTGATCTTATATATCTTCAACTGGTGTACACCTTTTCTTCTTTAATCAGCAGATCCCAGGACAGCTGCAGTCACTTCATGTGGAAACAACTATTCATTCAAACTTGTTAAGCTTATTTTTGTAACCATTTTTTCTTTTTAAAATCCCAATATGCAATGAGATCAATTTGCTAAAGTTACAAACAGACATGTGTGTAGTGTTTTCTACTCCACCACAAATTAGAGCTACTGTGCTATAAAAAGAAATATATACAAAATGTAAATACAGTGAATGTGCATGTAAAGTAAATAAAAAGTAAGGTTGGTATGAATGTGTTTGTTGTACCTTCTGTTCATTTTCAAGAAAGCGAGCTAGGTCGTGAAGATCCATGACTTCTTTCTGATTGCTGTAGGAGATCATTATCAGGTAGAGGTCTCTGCGTGTGGAAATCATCTTGTAGAATGAACAGAATTCTTCAAAGCCCAGTGATCCCTGGTTCTCATCAGTGTCTGCGTCCTGAACATAATGAAGCAAGATGTGAGCCCTACTCTCTGTGTGGGCGATTTGAAAGGAAATACTGTATGTGCCACTATATGATTCACCTCTTTCAGTGAAAGTATTTCAGATCTCAAAAGGAAAAGGCCTCAAGGATTTTATACCTTTAAACACTTTTCTAAATCTTTCTTTTTGCTTCCTGTTTGAACACAAACTTCAGATTTATTTAATACATTCCTTTCTCGCAGACTATTTGCCTTTCTTTTATGGTTTTGAGCAAATGTCTCAAATATTATTCAGAAACACAACTAGTGGTTTTTGACACAATATCAATGACAATCTCATCAGCCCGCGCTGTGGTTGAATTTTATGCTAATTCAAAAAAGTTAATATCCATATGTATTAAATAAAAATGAGCACCATGGTAAATACCGTATTACACTACGTTGATTTTGTCATTGTTAGCATGCATACAGCAGAGTTGTTGCTAATTTCATTTGCTGACTGCAGGGCTCAATAGTTAATATTGGCTTCCGTAATTTTCCAGCAGTTAAATCATGTTGTACTGTTGTGCTACACAATGTGAATTTTATATATACTCTTATATATTTTGCCACAACTTAATGAAGCCACAACTTAAGAAGCCACATTTCCAATTAGCAGACACTAAAAAAGAAAAATACAAAGGTAAGTCCATTGTTCTTATGCGGAGTAAATCTATTACAACATGCACAATTGATCTCTGTCCATTTAAATCTTACTTGAAACATCTGCCTGACTTTTTGCCTGGGTAAATTCACATTAAGTTTGTGGAGCAGCTGGTGCACCTCTCCCATGCTCAAGGTACCATCTCCATTCTTGTCAGCCTCAGAAAAAGTTTGCTGTAACCACGTAAATCTGCAGTTAAGGGAGAAACTATGAATACTCATTAGCTCACTTCTTCTGTGTTGTTGTGATGAAAAAGTTTACTTGAAGCTGATGGAGGGAATTGAATCATAGATGTCAGCCTATTCAAGCTCACACTGGGTGAGAAACAGGTTGCAAAGCACATTGAAGGCGAGTGGTGTGATGAGAGAAAGCATTACAAATGTATTCATTGAGTCATTATGAAGTGAATGTGCAAGTGGAGCAAGATGAAGGATATTGGTCACGGGTGCGCTGCCTCCGAGCTAGACTGTCTTCATCACTGATACCGGCCATCAGATACTTCAGCCCAGTGATCCATGTGCGGGCCTCTTCTGCATTTGTAGAGACCAGATCCAGGGACTTCACACGATCCCCATAGTAAATACTGAAGCAGCAGTTTGGATCGAAGCGGTTGTCTGCATACCGCCTGAACATCTCCGACCTTTTTCCCTCACAGACTTCGTGGATGGAATCTATAGTTACTGGAACAGGATCAAGAAATATAGTAAATGCAAATAAAATAATCAGGGAACCCTACCTACAGGAATTTGTTACCTCGGTGGAATTATCATTAGTCTGATATAGTTATTGGTGGAAAAAGATGTTTCAATAATGGTGTGATCTCTGTAAACACTGAAGATGTGTCAGTCATGAAAACATGACAGCTGACTGAATCAATAGAGTTTCGGTTGTTTGACCTTTGTTATAAACCTGTATCATTATTACTCATCTCACAATAGTGAATTATCCATGAGCCTGATTGTTCTTTACATTCTGAATCATCCAGTCTGGACTATTATATGGAGTCAGATCTGACTTTGTGTGGGGGATTTATAGTTTTTGTCCAAGCTTTGTATCCATGAAGTTAAACACATTACATCACATCTCTAAGAGACCCTATCTTGCAAAAAATATGTGTAAATGATTTTTTTTTTAAAATCTGATTCCAGATAATAATTTCCAAATAAACAAAAAATATGAATTTATTAATAACACTTTAAATAGCCCAGTTATTATAAACACAGGCAGACAGCAGTAAACCATAACCTCTAGCGGATGTAACAGACACAGAAGAATCAGACAGACCAAATAAAACACACATGAATTTAAATGCCTTTAAAAACTCACCATCAAACTTGTGTGAAAGCTTCACTCGAACAAGTCATTTAGTTTGGTGGTGACTAATGTTACAGTTATTACTCTCTTGCTCTGTTTGATAAGTTATGAAAACTAAAATGTGGCGATGGCTCACTTTTGGCTCTGTCGTGTTTCCGTGACGGCCGCCATCGTATGCACGATTTGTGTTCATCCAGGTAGAAGAATCGAACCAGTCCTTTCTTCTTCCCTTTCAGTTTGGTCATCTGAGTGCCAGTCTGCATGGTGCACATACATCTCTCCACTGTAAAACAGCAAGAGGACACGGTATTTATTAAGCATTGTGTGGCTTCCCCTTCTATTAGCTGAGCAGGGATCACCAGCCATTTATTTACCCGCACCGCTGGGACAGCCTTGTACAAAGCACGCATTAAATGTATTAAATGTATGTGAAATGTCACATGTTGGTGCCTACACTTGTGTTATTGTCAAAAGTACATATTTTATTGAGAAAATATGTGAAATAGTTGCACATGTATTGTGATTGAGTGCAGGAAGACATCATGACAGCAGCAAAGGATCCCTGAAGCAGCTGAGGCAAGTAGAGGTTTACCATAAAGCACTTGTTTATGAGATTATAGGTTGCGTCACACCAGGACTTAAGTATGCGTGTACAGTATGTGATAATGATAAGGGGCAAACAAAGAGACGACGAACACATACAACCCTGAAATAACCTTTGTCCAACAAGCCAATCCTTCAGTTATGAGATTTAGAAGGATCACTTGAGACTTTCCTCGGCTGACATTTCTTGTGACTTTCAAAAGGCGTTTGCAGTGTGTTGGTCTGAAACAGTAGCTCCAGCAATTTCCAGGTCATGATAGGGTTGTGATTGTTCTGTGAACTGAGAGCAGGTGACCATTGTTTGTAATCTGAAGCTCAGATACATGTGACGCAATCATTCAAGCTAATCCCAAAGGATTGTCTACTGTCCATATGCCCATTATCTACTCACAGGCTTCCCTGCAACTCCATTCTGTAGTGTTGAAATTCCAACTTTAGATGGATGAGGTTGTCATTGGTAACATTTTAGGCTCTCATTGGTGTTTCCAGTGACAAATAAATATTCAAAAATGCTCCCTATAGGATCCAGTAGCCTGCAGGTTTTCCTGATGAACAGACTGCTGACATATTGCAGTTGAATATTTAAAAGCAGTTCATACTACATTATATATACATATTTTTTTCTTACTTAATCATTTCAAATTTACCTATTTGCCCCAGCCTCCATTTTGGTTGTGCGACCACACTGCCACCGATCCAGAAAAACTCTTCTGCCAGTCTGGAGATGGATGCTTTCTGCCAGAGTTTTGGAGAAGTCATAATGGACAGAGTGGAAGAGTTCAAGGGACTGGATGCTTGTTTCATCTGTTGGGAGGAGCCCTTAGGAAGTGATGGGGAGAATCTTCCTGTTATTGGAGATCCTGAAGGCTGGAAGGTGGTCTTCTTGGGTGACATGGAGGACAGAGGTGGGCTGCCGCCCAGCCCTGGAGACAGAGGAGCCATTGCTGTGATACTGCTCATACCCGAACTGTACATTTGAGTCCAACTCTCCTGCCCCCTTCACACCACATGAACCCAACTCCACCCTCACTCTGCTGGGCTCCTCGGTAAAGTTTGTTTATTCCACAACTTCTCTCATACAGAATTTAGTGTCAGCATATCCTCGTCTCGCATTAAGTCTTCTCACTTGGGATCAGGCAACAACATTTCCATCCTGCGGGTTTGTTCTTCATCATCTTGATTGAGGTAATCCTGTGCAGCAGCCATAGATCTCCGATATTATTACTTTTTTGTACGATAAGAGGAGACAGAGAAAGAACGCTCAACATGTGTCACTCACTAAGTCTTCTACAAGCTGTAATCCTGCAGTCTTCAGCCTCGCTTTCATGGAGGGATTTTCACGCGACCATTAAGCCTCTGAACAAGCAGAGTAACACAGGAAGGGTGCAAATACTCATTTAGCTGCATTTGCCACAGCCATATTCATTGAAGAATACAGAAACATTAGTCTGCCTTTAAGAATGATATTAGAATTCATTTAATTTAAAGTAATGAACACTGTACTGTTTATTGGGCTGGAAGCTTGAAATACACACCCTGCAAGTGTGTGCAGTGACTTCCCCCTAGAGGCACTGTGTGACATGAGCCAAATGTATATACTATGTACTACAGTATGAGGCAGATTGTATTTGAATATGCACAGAAATAGATTAATATTAAATACATATATTTAAATGCAAAAACACCTACATATATTTTGTCATTTGAAACTTGAATTAACTTTAAGACCCCACAGGGCCCAATGATTTCCTTGGTTTGTAAATCTTTTAGTGAGCTTCCAGTGAGCGTATTCAAAGTTTAGTCCTGCGTCGTCAGCCCAATGCAAGCCTGGTAAAGCGCCGGCCCACAGGACACATCCAGCCCTCTGTACATCCCTGTCTGGCCCGTGTGAAGCCTATCATAAGTTACATACACACAAATTACACAAATTACATAAATTAAACACCACAATTTAAAATAGCCTAATATAAAATATTATGTTGTTTTATTCTACCAGTTATCAGTACCAGCTATTCAAAAATATTTAATTTAATGCATTTTGGAAGTTGATCAGAATTAAGTTTGTTGTCATTGGTGTGGCCCTGTGACACCATTCAGGTTTCTGTGGCCCCTTGTAAAAATTAATTGCCCACCCCTGGCCTAAAGGAAGCAGCAGAGCACTCAGTTGGCATATGTGATACTTTAGAATAACTATACTTTTATTTTACATTTCTTATTAAATGATTCAATTGGTTGTTTTGTTAAAAAAGTATGAAGCATGGTACCTAGGTTTATACTTGTTTGATGTTTTTGAAGGTCTATTTTAGCAGGGAAAGAATTCAAGCTAAATGAAGAATCAACTGGCTGACATGATATAACACAGGTCGACAGTGCCAACATGCTAATGTTGGACAGGCATAATGTTTTCTCTGTTTATTATCTCCGTTTAACATGTTAGCATAAGAACTTTTGCAGACCATATGGCTCAATGAAATGATAATTGGTTCACTGCTGCTTTAATTGTGGGGAAAAAAGAGATTTCTCAGAATGCCGTAGGATTGATTTAGATTTTAATGGTTATTATACAAGTTTTCCGAAGGAAAAGAGAACATTGAAACAAGAGGCAAGCGAGCCCCCACTTCCAAACCAAAACCACAACAGCATCGGCTAAAAAATGGATATTGCTATTACACTGTACCCAACAAATACTGAAAGAGGGTATCATAATAAGACATAAAAGTGTTCCTTGTCTAAAATACACGAGAGCACCTAAGATTGAAACCACAAGAAAGTGTTGATTCTAATCTATCTTATGAGGGATCTATAGGTGCAAAGATTTCAAATCCATGTTTTCAGTTTTTGGTCTGTGGTGTAATATATACTCTATAATTCATAAGTAATAAAGATCTTCTCAAAAAACAAAATATAGGGACAAATCATAAAATTGTGTTGGTCTGTCATACCTAGAACATGTACTACTAGGTCAACTACACCAATGACATTTTTATTCTCCTTGTTTAAACATCCATCTGTTCTGCTAACTGCCCTGCGATTGCAACAATACTCGGAGATATAACTATGGCATTGCAGGTTTCCAGATCCAAATAGTTTCTTTTTTGTTTCAAGTAAGAACAAAAAATAATATTCATAATCAGTTTAAGTCTGGAGCAAGCAAACATACCAACAAATATATTATTTACAATATTATTGTATTTACATCAGAGGGCATCGAGGGAAAGTGTGTCTAAAGTCAAAGCTCATGTTAACTTGTATTTTGAAAAATGTAACAGCGAGTAAGCAAGATCCTTTTTTTTAAAAGTGCAATTCCTTTTCTTAAAGTAAAAAAATATATATCCATATTTTGTATATATGTAGAAATGTTGTTCATATAAACAGCATTTATTGATTTAAGAGCCCTAACACCACTGACTAAAAATTTGTTTTTTTGATAGGCAGCAAATTATTAAAGAATATAAATTATTTTACAAAACTCAATAGAAAATCAGAAGTACCGCATTTCAACAAAAACAGACAACTATTGAAAGTTTTTTTTCTTTTACGAGGGCATTTGTAGACTTTTCTGCACTAACGTGGGCAAAAACATTGCTATTTATCATATGGTTTGGTTGCATTCCTGAAAAACAATGTTCAAACAACAAATAAAGTTGTAATATAATATTAAAAGTAACACTTCCATAAAATATCCAAGAATGAAACAGAGGTGGACCTGAAGGTAACCCCCCTGTAACCTCCAATACTTCAGGTTTATACAAAAGGTAACCAAGCTGGTATACATGCGTACATGTTTGTATATGGATTTTTCTTGCCTGTGGAATAACAGCGCTGCGCAAGCAATATTTCTTAAAAAGTATATCCTCTACACAGTTATAAAAAGCAAGCTGATATTAAAAGTAAATAGTGGTAAACCGGTGTCTCTTGTTTCAGTGGTCTGCAGTGACACCTTTGAGTGTACCAATATATACTGTGGCACCAAGATTTTCATCATCTGCACCAGGCGCACCATGTTTCTTCCCTTCATATTCAAGTAGTGTTATGTTGCTATATTTGCACATCTTACAATAGCTTATACCAAAATAAAATCCTTGGATAGCATCAGGTGTCTATCGGAGGACTCTGACATTACTGGTGAGATGTGTTCATCACTGAAGAAGTCTCTCTAAATCTCACACTCTACAACATGCTCAGACATCATGCTACTTTCCAGTTCATTTAATAAAATTCATATATTGTCACAATAATAATGATTTATATCATATTATATATGACTTCAAAACTGACTTTGCATTTTGCAGAGTTCCTTTAACTCTAAATGGAGGTGCAACAAAGTCCTCAATTACGCTCCTTTAGAGTCTTTTTTTTCTCCAGTTTTGTGCAACTTTAGGATCCGTTGGTGTGTTGTGGGGTCTGTCTCTGTGCGTTTGTGTTGGGCTCCCGGGGATCTCCAGTGTGGCTGCTGTCGGCCTGCAGGGCCAGCTGGGTCTGCAGGTCTTTGACAACAGTCTCCAGGCTCTGCCTCGCTTCTCTTTCCTGCTGGAGCTCCTGTCTCAGCTGCTCGCGATCAGCTTCTGCCTGCTGTAGCTGCACATGCAATCCCTCGATCTGCACAACGAAAGCCGACACAGACAGTGGTCAGTATGAACGAATACAAAGGAGTGACACACAGAAAAGTGCTTATAAACTAAGTAGATGGTTTCACTGATTATGGGCATTGTTTGTAGAAATCTTACCTGAGAGGAGTATTTGACTCGGAGACGTTCGGCCTCACAACCTTTGTCACACACTTGCAGCTGTCGCTCCCTCTCCAGCTCTCTCTTCAGCCGCCCACAGGACTCCTCTGCATCCCTCATCTTCTTCTCCCAGTCCATGCGAAGGCGTTCAATCTCCTTTCTCAGGTTGCGCTTGGCTTCGATGGCCTCACGAAGACGGCCTTTTTTTGCCACCCTCACAAACTCCAGTTCCTGTGAAAGCATTGCATTTGATGTTTAAAACAAATCAAATGCACTCAGTCATTGCCGTTTTGTCACTCTTATCACATAATATTTCACAGGAACAGGATATGATACCTGTTGAAGGCTACGTTTAGCTTGCACAGCAGTTGCCAGCTTCTCCTCCTGCTTCACTCTCATCCTGACAATCTCCTGCAGGACTTTTTCCCGGGCCTCTTTGGTGTCCATGCCTCCATACAGCATCTGTCTGAGGGTGTCCATCTCTGGACAGACAGTCCCTGGCAGCCAGGTTGGTCCCTCTTGAGGTCGGACAACACCCTGAGGGATCAACGGCTGAGACATGCCGGTTCCAGAGGGTGGAGGAGAAGCCAGGCAGTGAGCTGGAGCTGGATCTGAGGGACAGATAGGGTTCACTTTAACATCTCTGACAACTGTTTTAGCGATGGTACCGGTACTGATCGATGCCACTCTCACTTAACAGTTACTAATGCTCCTAGTTTTTGTCACTTATTGGTACATTGGATGAGAAAATGAGAACCAGAAAAATATATCGAACAGTTTGCATGCTCTCCCCGCGTCTGTGTGGGTTCTCTCCGGGTTCTCCGGCTTCCTCCCACCTTCAAAAGCATGCGCTTCAGGTCGATTGGCCGGTCCCAAATTGCCCATAGGAGTGAGTGTGTGTGTGCGTGGTTGTCTGTCTTTGTGTGTGGCTCCGCGGTGCACTGGCGTCGTGCCCAAAGTGTCCCTCGCCTCACGCCCTATGCCAGCTGAGATAGGCGCCAGCTCCCCGTGACCCGCTACGGCGGATAAAGTGGCAGAAAATGAATGAATGAATGAATGAATTTGTCACGCAACGGAACCTCTTGTCAGGGCCTGTTTCATTAGTTTGTTTTTTGAAATTATTCTGTTGTACCACAATTAAAATTAATTTCTGATTTTCATTAATGAATTTTCAGTAAATTTTTTATTTTATTTTGTCGGTTTCAAGTTGTTTCAGTGACCATTTTGAGTTATTTTTTCAATAAACGAGTGTTACCAACAATTTTGTCCACTGTGTAGGTAGCATCATAATAGCAGCTACCTAGAAGCGCTTGTATTGTGTTGTGCTGCTATTTTTGGACAGGCAGAACACAGACGTTTCAATAGTTATCCATCACATTCAGATGTTTTACTGTTTATCCATTACTTTCTTTCTAGTCAGCTGTAAATGTCTAACTGATTCATCCACTGTTTTAATCTAGTTTTTTAAGCCTTTGTTTAGCTAATCATTCCCAATGTTTATCTATGAATTTAAACATGTGTTTATTATAACATAAATTAACGTATTTATTAATTTCTAGCACATTTAAATGTATCATCATCATGTGTCAGAGAAAAAAAAATCGAAACTTTATTTCTGCTGCTCTTGAGGCAAAATATCATAAAAATAAGAGGAAGGGAAAAAAAGTCTCTATAATCAAATTGCTTTGCTTTGCATGCACTTCTTGCTTTAAACACCAGGTGGAGCAGTTGCACAGAAATCAACCCGAGGCAACTCCGCTATGGCTTTTCTCCAGCGGGGCTTACTGTGTAATACAAGTTGTAACTGTACAATCTGCGTCGAATCATCTGACTCTTGTAGAGTTATGTTTACATCTCTGGGGTGCAGTAAACTCCAGCTGATGGTTGATACTCACGATCATCACAGTCGTCGACATCAATCTCTCCATCTGTGTCCATGTCGTCAGGTTGGTTGGTGGTACTAGAGGAAGCCAGTTTGGGTGGGGTTTGCATGTCTCCATTATGCAGCTCCTGCAGGGGCCTGAAAATGGTGGTGGTTCCCCTGCTAGAAGCATGGCTGTCCCTCGGTTGAACAGGAGGGTCAATGGGAGCTCGTGTTGGATTGGGAGGCGCCAAGATCTCGTGACTCTTTGAATATGACCTGTGAAGGCAGCACAGGGACATTCATAACATGTCATGGATGATTTACATCACTACACTTAAACTATCATAGCTCTCCTCAGACTCACCTGTTCACCTCATTCTGAGGAGCTGTTTTCTCTTTCTCTGCTGCTTTAGGAGACCAGGGACGGAAAGCTGAGGGTCTCTGCTTCAGTTGGACCTGTTTCAAATCCTGAAAAAAAAAAGTAAAAGCAAAAAAAATAAAATCTTAGACTTATCTTAATTTCCATGATGATTCGAAAGAATAATATTTTCAATATTATTCTTTAGCTTGGATTTTTACGAAAGATCCTGTCTCACACTAACATAGTGAACTAACCTTGTGTGCAGACTTTGACAGCGATTGTAAACAGTCAAGTTTCCTGTCTTTGTCAGCTGGTTGGGACTGTAATTTGTCGAATTTGGACCTCTTGGTTGGGACTGGGCTGGGAGACTGAGGAGAGGAAAGAAAATGACTGATTTATTATCAAGATCTTTTCAGAGCTCAAACTAATGGATATTTCAAGAACCCATGGAATCCAGAAATGCTGCTATATTACTGTAAATGACATTTGTCAAGAGCCACACAGATTTGCAAGAACATAAAATGACCGTTTACACTGCAAAAACAGAGAGGAAGACTGTTTCTAAAACAGAGGTTACAGAGGGCCAAGGAATACAAATGAAGCTGATGGAAAAGTGTTCATTCTCCGAGTTTAAAATGTCTGTGTGTGTGTGTGTGTGTGTGTGTGTGTGTGTGTGTGTGTGTGTGTGTGTGTGTGTGTGTGTGTGTGTGTGTGTGTGTGTGTGTGTGTGTGTGTGTGTCTAGGGCTTTGAGCTGAGCAGACACTCAAGCTGGTCTGGCTGGCAGCCAGTAGGGCTACATTGCTCCCTGCCAGGCAGAAGAGGCGCCATCAGGTGGAGCAGATCGACTCCCTGAACCGCAGAAATATTGTAATATAGAGACAGAGGGAGACAGCGAGGGAGACAAATTAAAGTAATTGCACTCAGACTTGACAGACGATTGCATTGAGGTGTTCACAGGAAGCTGCATGTTAAGGCTACCATCTCAAGTCAGGAAATGTATAAGGGAGACTGCTCTGTGTTCATATATAGTAAGTATTGCTAGTGTGTGGCTGGACCAACTGCAACCATGTGTTGAGATAGTTCTCCTCAGCGCTCAGGTCTACACTTGTCAGACAGAGGATACGTTTACCTGTGCAGGCGTACAGGCCAGCAGAGACCTGCCTGCTACTCTCTTACTCACTACTATGACATTCTGCCTGCAGGAAAGGCAAACACTCCCATCTCCTCATCTGAGATAAGATTACTCCGTCTACCTTAAAAATCCTCAATGGAAAAGAGTCCAGCAGAGTTGCTGGTGGTTGTGAAACCTTAACCGCTGCTTAGCGTAATCAGCTCAAGATGGATATTAAAGGCAAACCTCATTTAATGAATCACACCTCTCAGTTTTTTAACATGACTCCAGACACTGTATAAGTGTGTGTGTGTGTGTGTTTGTGTGTGCCTGCGTGCGTGCATGTGTGTAAGTGTGTGTGTGTGTGTGTGTGTGTGTGTGTGTGTGTGTGTGTGTGTGTGTGGTACAGTATGCTCAAGGTTGGAGGTGTTTGTCAAGATGTCTGGCATTGTAAACCTGAACCACACAGTGTATACTGGGGGATGAGACAAGAATAATGAATGAAAAAGAGGCGAAAGGTCAACAAATAAAGTACGAGGCTAAAATATTAATAATTGTAATGTTAAAATTAATTTAATATTAATAACATTTACAATTTACACATGCTGTTTTTGGTTGTTTGTTTATATATACTGTATATAAATTCAACGTAGGCCTTTATTCCTATAGATGAACTAGACACGACTAGTTCTCTCCAATCAGTGCTGTTAACCGTGTTATTTTTCTCAGAAACACTTACTAGTTCTCCAATGCCTATTTGTACTTTTCCACATAATTACTGACGTTCATTATTTCATCTATTGATTTTTCATCTGAACCGTATATTTACTCTTTCTCTGTGCGGCACATCTGAATGTGTCCTATGAATAATTTGATTTAACAGGACTTTATCAAGACTCAAATCCGTAAAACAAGTGTTATGACATCTAAAACATATTTACAGGCAGCACATATAGGTTTAATAAAAACTTATAAAAATTATATTTGATTACAACTAATTAACAGTATATTATAATGTTTTTAACCACTGCCTCTTCGTGTGGTAGGACTTTTTTTCCCCTGAACACTCCCCTTATGTCTGCCTAATTATAAATGTCTCTACCTGTCTAACCTGTAACTACATAACTCGCACACCTGCCCCCAACCCCCCACCTTAACAATGACACACAGAGCATTCTGTCTCTGTACATTAATACTTTTAACCTCCACCTGACTCTGTTCTGCTCCGACATGGCAACTCAACCCCTCACCTGCTTGACTCCAGGCTGGCAGTTTTCTTCCAGCTCCTGACCTGCTGTAATCAGACTCTGTAATTACTGATGTGACTGTTGTTTTCCCGACAAAGGATGTCTGCCTGTCTGGTACTATTTCTACTCTGAGGTTTGTAACTCCAAGAAGGCTATGAGTGCTAGACATAATAGAGTCAGAAAACAGACACTCCCAGACACCACAAGGGACCTGCTGGCTAAATCTGACACTGACCTCACAGGAGAGCAGCCGCACAGGCTTAACTCACCACCACATCATAGACATAGCATGGCCGCCGAGTCACAACACCCTCTTCGCACATCCTACTGCCTCGCCAGATGATAGGACATCCCTCTCTTTCTCCCTCTCACACGAGAGTAGAGGGAGACTTCCTCTGAGGAGTTTGCTTTGGCTGGGTCCCCTGTGGGAACTCAGTCTTGAGTAGGAGGGGAGTGGGCCAGGAACGAGACCACAGAGGAAGCACTGAGCTGAAGGAATGTATACTTGAAGGCCAAGTACAGCCTCCCCTTAAAGATTCCATTCAAGCCTTGCCCTTTTCAACTTGCTATTGTATGATATTTCTTTCAGGCGGCGTAATGAGGGAGCGTTTCAAAGCAAACCTGTAGGCTAAACACAGCCTAATAGCGGCTGGGCAGGAGTAGAAGGGCATTATTTTTTAATTAGTGTCCTATAATGGCATGGTAATACTGGGATAAGCCTCAGCTACTTCCATGCTGGCATGGCAGATAATCATAGGGAAATACAACACATCACAAATATATCAATATCTATTCTGAGAGCACAGCATTTGACCTGCTTGAAGAATAATCTGTCAATATAATGCTAACTGGAGCGTGATGGGAAATTGAACTGTTAGTTCACTTGAACATGGATCTAATCAACAATATTTGTTTAGTGAGCCATGGCGCATAAATCACTGAGCAAACCAGAACTGCCTTTTGTTGAAATGCAGGTTGATTTAAACCACGGCTCCTGTAACTGGCTGACATGTTACAGGAGTTTTTTCTGCCAGATGTTTTGTCATAAATGTTGTTCTCAGGTCTGAAAAAGAGCAAAAAAACCGAAATAATCTAACTCCAAGGAACACGTTGGTACTTTGGGGAAAAACGCCAATTTGTTATCTTCCAGAGATTAGATTAAAAATTGGAATTAATGACCTGAAACTGGAAAAAATGCAAAACAATTAACCTAAAAGGGCCACCAAAATATAAAAGTCAATTAGCGACCTTTAGCGGTACCTGTGGGTGAACTTTGTTACCTCGGGACAGAACCACACTAGCTGTTTCCTCTCATTTCCTGTCTTTCTCCTGAGGTAAACTTAAAGCCTGTTAGCTGAAGCGTCATGTTAGTTGTTGCACACGTGAGAATCTTCTCATGTATTTCCCAATATGAACAACTACTCACCTCCCAGCCTCACCTGCACATCTATACATTTTTCACGTTCATCTCACATTTCAAGGCGATAACCTCGGGCTAATGAAAACCTCTAGCTTCGTCTGCGGTGCTAAAGCACTCGAATGGAATAACTGAGAAATGATACGTGGGGCAGCACTCATACGGCAAACAAAAATAGTTTCCATCCCAGCAGAACATCCTTGGGCAACGGTCATATAATATCAATGCACACTGTATGATATTATGGCATTAAGAAAGGCGCACAGCAACAAGACACAACAGTTTTAGATTACGGCCTCCTTTCCCCTCTTAAACCCCTGAATGTAATCCTTAGATCGACATGTGCTTAGTGGGGTGCTGTCTCACTCAAGGGCACACCAACTGGCACGGCTCACTCGGGTAACAGCCTTAGTTGGAAATGAGAGAATACTAGTTTTAGTAATATGATCCCTGTAGTTTGGCATGGATATTCATAGGGATGCACAGAGCTTTCTATTCAACTCACTGCATAAATTGAATGACAGTCCCTTGATTTATATAAAGCCCCGTGGTCACCTCCGAACAGCTGGGGGAAAAATATTGGTGTCAACCCAGAATATCCCTGAAACTTCATCTCTTCTAAAGGCAGAGCTCAAGCTCTAATTTCCCCTTGCTAAATCTTGGATTAATTCTTTAATTATTTCAGTCTCTGTTGCGTCAATTTTGAAGATATTTTGTTTATGTACTGAACCAGGGCAGTAGAGACACAAAGAGAGCTACAGGGCTTGGCATCAGGTCAGCATTACAGTAAGCTTATTGGATTGTCCTAATTGTCTTTGGGATTGAGACTTGATGAGGTCTGAGGGATGTTCCCTGAAGGTGGAACATATATCTGTGGGTCTGCACAGCCTGACACATATGGCTTTTAGGTGGAGAAGTGGAGTGCCACAGCAGCGTCCTGCACCATTCATAAAGAGACCTGTGTGGGAAAGTGTTGGTACAGGGGCGTGGAGGCAGTTATTCCTGTCGAGCAGTCTTCATATATGTTTACTCTTTAGTCAGCTACTATCGACATCTGATAATAATAACTCACATCTCTGCGAACTTCTGAGCAGGAAAAGAACGCACAATATATTTGTGTTCACGGGTCGTTCGCAAACATCGAGACTGATGATAATTTGGGTCGTGTTGAAAGTTAGTGCCAGTAACGTAGATTGTAGGCTACCTATGAGAAGATTACCTGTCTGTTATTTCATATATATTTTAAATTACTGATGGGGTTGTCTTCCTGTACGATCCAAATGATGCATTGGGTCTCCCGGGGGTAATGGGTGCTCAGGCATAAGTAGGAACCAATGTTGTCTGGTTTAGGTTTCTGCCCTGAAGCATTAACAGTATTTTGAACGCTGAACGTTGTATGTTTTTCTATTTGATGTTAGATATTGGTTGGGTTAACTGAGAATCTTAATGGGAATAAAACAGAGTAATCTTATATAAAGCAACGTGTCAGACTTTTGATTACCAGGAAGTGCATCAGTGTGTCATTCACATAAGTGTGGTGGAATAACACAGTGGCTTAAAGCTTGGCTTAGCCTCTACACCCCGAGGATAAAATTCATTCAGCAGAGGTGGAAATGTAAAAACCAGACCCCCCACCCCCTCCAACAAACCGCACCCTACATTAATGTATAATTTGCATTTTGCTGTACAGTATTTGGCTTATGTGGAGCACATATTAGCAAATTTTAGTAATCAGCTAGTTCATCTGCACCAACGCAACATAATTAAAACTAAGGGTGCTTTTCCTGATTCCAGTGCTTATCCCTTTCTTCGAAGTCTTTTTTAAAATTCCTTTTTTACATTTTAGGGCTTTTTGAACGTTTAACAAATGACTGTCTGAATTATTTTTTAAACCATCTGTTTGAAGAGTTCACATTTGCGCTAATTCAGACAATCTGACTGGACAAAATGGATAATTCATGTAATGCACCGTGCTTGATTAATTACACTTGGCAGAATATTACATGTACACATATGAATTAAGACATGTGGAAGTCTGTATTTTTAATGAATCATTAAATATATTTTCTCCTCCATGAAATAATGTCTTCCTGGATCAAGGAAGTCTTGTACAAAGGCATAAAAAGATAATTTCACTGGTGTCAGCAGATTAAAGAAAAAAACACTGTAGTAGTTTACAATGAGAAATGAATTCTAACTCAGGACTGAAGATGGTGACTGCAACAACATGGACGTGCCTGCCTGTATTTCTTACAGTATGCTGACAGTGGAGTTGCTCTCTCAGAGGATGACCTCACTGTACAAAGGTTCATAAGTTATTTCAACAGACATGGAAACCCTAGACTAACAGACACAGAACAGATATCTCAGCAGATTATACTTTATAAGCATAAGCATGTTTGCTATGATTGTAAGGTGTAGTTATCTTAGGAAATAAAACATGCTCTGTGACGGGTGTATTTATAGATGCACATAGCGCCAAATTCAGTACATAGTTGTCTGAGCCCCCCTGATGCATTATTGGAATAAGAGAATTAAACATCAGGCCACATGATCTGAAGGAAGACACACGGCTGTGTCTGCAAACCAGTAGAAGCCGGAGTGCACGCACACGCGCAAACGCATGTGCGCGCACATGCACACACGCACACACACACACACACACACACACACACACACACACACACACACACACACACACACACACACACACACACACACACACACACACGCACAATGCCTTTATGCTTCTATTCACATTTAGCACACTTACAATGTAGGAGCAGCTGCAGCGCTAACCAGAAGGCCGCAGGCAATGAAGGTTAACGAGGAAGACAGAGATAGAGAGAAAAAGCGAAGGCAGACTCTAGCTGACCCACGTTTATGGAATTTAATTTAGCGCTCCTGAAGGGTAGAATTAATTTTTATTCAGAATGCATTTATGCATCTTCCAAGAACATCATGAATAAAAGAAAAGACTTTCCTTCTATGAGATAACTTTCAATGTAAATAAAGAGAAGTTAAGCGTTATTTCACTCTTGAGGATATTAGATGTCAATTAAAACTTTGGTTTTTGTATTTCCTGCATACAAAACAGCTCACTATACTGGAGTACAAGAGTGGTTTCTACAGCCTTAAAGCCAAACAAATTAAATATTTAGTCATGTAAATGCAGCTGCTTTTCTTGTTTTTCAATCCTCTTCGAGACCACTGGTAGACATAGTGGTAATTCAGTCACTGTGCTGTTGAACTAAGATGAAGCAGAGCTGTGAGCAAGTCTTTGTTAGGGTGACTAAAATGGTTTCCAGATATGAATGGGAAATAAATAGAACATTTTTAAATGCATTCCAGCTGTTTTCTCATTCCACATTTACAAATCAATCAACAACATTACAATTTTCATAAAATGTCACGTGGGATTGCTGCAGAGATTGGGGGAGCATTTGTGTGGCTGCATCCTGGTTTCTGCCAATGTGTGCGTGCTTTCACAGAACTTGATCTCTGTTGTGCAGCATTGCCAACACCATCTTTGCCTTGCAACCTTAATCCCTTGGCATTACACCGACACTTATCTGATTCTCTGCCTGCAATTTATTGCTCTGGATTTGAACAATCTATAACTTGAGTCATAAATAATTAGGGAAATAAATATAATCTTGTAGTTTAAAACTACAATGTCATTTATGGTTGAAGAAAAAAAAAACAATAACAGCTTTCAGACAGACCAGGACCAATAATTTCAAAATTTTTACACCATTTAAAAGAACGCAACTTCATTTATTTCATGTAGTTCTTTTGGCGGTGCTGAATGTACATGGTGTCCTATAATCATTTTTCCATTGCAAATACCTCACTTTATCACAACCTAATTTCAGCATGAGTAGGATAAAATATTCTGTTTCTTTTTTTGTCAATTAGCCTCATAAATTGGGTTATTTTTTTCAAGCTTTTCAAAGTAACCCCAGAACTTCATCAGACACGATGTTTGAATAAATAAACAAAAATCATGAACGTTTGTGGGATTTTATTTTACAGTGACGACTGATTCAACCGATTTCCCTCAAACCAACTCTGTGCCTTCTGAGACAGAGGTCTGAATAATTGTGGTCTGTCACAGATAAGCACATCTCTACCTGCAAACGGTTCTCGCTGTTGGCACGCAACCTGTCTGCACCACAAGACTGCAAATCCAGTGTCTGACTAGTTGGAATTTAATCCTGCAGATTAATACTAATGCCAAAGAAGGCTGAAAGATGATTAAAATGTCTCTGGATAACCTCTCCACAACCCAAACAGTAACAGTTCCAAATACACAGACCATTATATCACTCCCAGTACCTGGTACCAGACGACTCCTCTGCACCTCCCTTACTATTAAGAGGTGGTGGAGAACCCGAGACGCGATGAGGTTTGTGAGACTGAGGGAGGGAAGGGAGAGCAGCTTGATGGCAACTGTTAGTTCCAGCAGTCTGTACTCAGTCAGGGTCTAGACCTCCACCGTCTGAGAGACTGACAGAACAGATGGACAGTCAGATCTCTGTGTTAACAACTGACATGGACCACCAAAGCTCCTGACGTTAAAACCAACAACTGAGAGGTTTAATTTTTTCGACAACTAAAATGAATGAAAGAATTTGTGCGATACATGAGAGTTATTTTTTAAATATTATATAATATTGATATTAATATGTAATATAATATTAAATTATCAAAATCGCAAATACTACAGATAATATGGAAATTAACCTTTTTTTACACAGGATTAATTTTTCCAAATTTTTGCTGTCTTCTTGTGCGACTTTAACAATACTGGAGCAAAACTTAATGATTAGTTTCTTAATGACCCCTTGTTCTTGGATAAATAATCACACCTAACTTGGATTACCCCCCCCCCCCCCATAAATATTCCAAACCTCAAAAATAGTAAGTTAATGGTTACCTTTAAGGCAAGGCTTATAAGCAGCTATTTAAAATAGCTTATCTGAATATTTTGTTTGCAAAATTTTAATAATTGCTTCACCTCCTGACATCCTAAAGCAATTTCTGCTTGAAGTTCATTAAGCATATATTCCAGCTTGAATAACAATTTAGTTCATGTAACAATCATCATCAGCTCGGTAGCACATGGCTAATTTAAACCATAAACCAATCAGCAGAGAGTATGCGTCCAATGAGGCGTTGAGTGCTGGACAGCTTTAAAAATGGTGAGGCTTCTAACCAGTTGGCCGAACGGAGGTTTGTGCCATCGTGCCACATGACCAAACCCCCTCCCCATAGTAGCAATTGGAGAGGAGGGCAGGTGGCAGGTTTATTTGTAAAGATGAAAATGGGATGAATACCAGAGGTTAAGAAGTGTGAGAGGACAGGACGAGGACAGAGGGGGGGTTTAGAGGAGAAGGTCATAAAAGCTGTGAGAGGGTGAGGTGAAGTTAGGGTCACTGCTCACTCAGGGTCTTCTGTGATGTCACTTCACCAACATTATATGTGCTGAGAACGGCTCTAGAGCTAATTGGTTGAACCAAGGTAATAAATCCTGCTGAAATTTATTGATACCCTTCTGGTCATTCTGTTGAAATGCTGCCCTCCTGGTCACCAGGTTAGAAAACCCACCCTGTGCTCCACCATTGTGGTTTGAAGACCATTCAAGCAATAGAATGCTGTTCAAGTTAATACTAAAGACGCATGCCGTGGATCTGTTTGTTAATCAGCTTTGAACTTCAAGTTTAGCTTATTGGCTTGAAAATGTTTGGATCAGATTTTTTTTAAGCTGGATGGCTACATACACATACCAAGGGTTTTTTTTTTTAATGCGAGCAAATGCAATGGGAGGTCTGCACTATTTGAAAAAGTGTTCATTAAGAAACCTTTAGAATAAAATACCATAAATATAAAACTTCATTAAGGAACCCAAAAGTTGGGTAATTTTAGAGAATTATTGACAAACGATATAAACAAAAAAATCAATGAGTACAACTAAAAACCAAATTGTCAAAAAGAAACGGTTCTCCTCGCTGAGCGACACTCAAATGTATGAGGGTGAGGGCCTCCCATGTGTGCACATACAGTAATTTTTGTCAGAGATCAAATAGCATTTCACTTGTTTCCACTTGTTGAAGGAATTGTCTGTAAGGGAAATAGGGGATAAAACACCCACAACATCCGTTCCTAAGATCACACATTCCATACTTAAACACTGGTTTTGTTTCCCTCCTCCTTTCATAGGAAAACATATCTTCTTACAGAAGTAATTAGGTGAGAGGGCTCAAACCTGGCAGCTTCCATAAAATGAATCTGAGCGCTCTGAAATGGAGGGCTGAGAGGGGCGGTTGGTGGACCACAGCACCTCATGAATTCTACAGTTTGCCGTCTGTTTCTTGACTCTGAAAATTTCTTGGAAATGTCTTTTCCTGGATGATTTTATTGCACAAGAGCCTGTGTTTTTCTCCATGGCAACCACATAACAGTAGAGCCCAACTAAGCTCTGACTCAACAAACAGAACTCCACAAAATAATACTCATTTCAGTGCCAGGTGCCCCCTCCCCTCCAGACCCAGATTTCCTGTAAAGGCCCTGTCCGAGACGGGTTTAAAGAACAGGCTAAATGATCGCACTGACCATGAACGAAGACACATGTGGAAATTAATCAGGGCGCGTATGTGACATACTGCAGATGATATGCGCAGGAAAATCTGACGAGCCTCAGGTGCTCTGTGGGTTCAGGCGTTTCACGATCCAATGCCATGACGATTTCAGTACAGTGGGACAAGCAGCAGCTGGGTACTGTTAACCTGAGGGAGTCTTGCTCGAAGCAACAGCAGGTTCAGAACAAATACACCGGACAGAGCGTTACATAAAAGTCTGTCTCTGTCGGTGGGCTGAGCTGGATGGAAGTAGGCGCTTTGGTGCCCTAATGTAGTTGCTGATGGAAAGGCAGGCTGGGGATTAGTGTTGCAGGCAGGCACAGGCCTGAGAGGAGGGCATGATGTATGTAACTGTGTAATCCTTGTGGCCTTTCCCTGCAAATCTCCGACACCTGTATGATGGACACCGACAAGATACCCTACAAGAAACCAATTACACACCAAATGCAAACTATGCATACTTACCTGTGTTGTAAATGCGATGAAGGGTATGTTTATATTTTACAATTTTTTTCTACGAAAGCGAACAATGATATGATTGCTCTGTTAAATTTGAGCGAGTGTAAACATTGCTACCTGAACCTTGATGTGCGCCCAGCAAGTGTAGCGAGACCCTCAGAACAGATGGGGCTCAGGTTGCTTCCAAGCGAACTCTAACACAGTTAAACTGAATGGGACATGAACTGCCGTCTCCTGGTAGCAGGGCTTTGTTTGTGTGTGCATTTTGACTCCATTGTTCAATTTATAAGCTCATAATGAATTCTCAGCTGGTAAAAATACCACCATAGACACACAAATCTGAAGAGCATTTTTTGAAGATAGACATGTATTTTGACAATGACATGTTTCTTCCCACAAAACGTGTCAGTCCCGTGATGTGGTGACCCCGTCCATTTACAACCTTTTTTGTTTCTGTGCATGATATCGGTGTGAAAAGTAGGTGAACCATTTTTTTTTTTTTTTAAAGGTGTTACTGCAGACCACAACTGCAAAATGTTCAGATGTGGTCTGAATCATGGGAGCTAACGTACAAGAATGAACGCACCCTAAAACTCTGGTGAAACCTCATAATCTCTGTGGGGGTTTTTTTTTTTTTTTTTTTTGGATTCATTTTTTAAATGTGCAAATTTATTTGAAGGTAACTGAAGTGGTCATACTGAAGCGTCATCTCACCACCTGTCCTTGAATCCTACTCATCACTTAGCACACCCGGAGAGGATTTACTCTCTGCTTTCCCATTGGTGAACTGTCAACCATCTTGTCTTGACTAGTTAAAGCCATTCCTAATAAAACAGGACATGTCTGCTAAACTGTAACCTAAGACAACAGCGTGGAAGGCCTCGGTTTCAGCTGCTGTCAAGCAGCTGTATGACTGTAAGGGTGTGTGGTTGCTCTCAGGCTTACAAGGCTTTCAGAGGCTTCACCCTTGCAAAAACACACAATCAAACAAAATTATCCATTATTTGTTGCATATAAGGTCATTGCAAAGGGGCATGGGAGGCTGCCAACTTTTCTCTTTGCCTCTCCCGCACTCCCGTCCACCTCTTAGTGAGCACAGAGGAGTATGCCGCAGGGAGGGGAGGCCCTACACAGGAACTCAATAATAACTTTCAGCAGTCTAGCCAGGAGGCTGGAAGCCCAGACTGCGGCTGTTCCTTCCTGTCCTCATTCCTCCCTCCGCACAGTCCCGCGCTCCTCCCTTCACCCCCCTCCTCCTGCTGGCCTGTGTCTGCTCCACAGGACTGATGCATTCTGCAGACAGGCCAACGCTCTTAAAGAGACACAGGCCACATTTTTATCCCGTGAATCACTGCAGTGGACGGAACCACTAAAGCAAGAGCAGAGTCCCTCGTTTCTTGCCTCTCAATCTGTGCTTTTACTTGACTGCTTCTCTTCAGGCTTGAGACTCTGACATGACGGGAAATGTGAACGAACAAAGAAGCAGAAGTATGTTGAGAGACGCTAACCGAAAGTATGTCTAAGGTCTCTCACTGTGGTTACCTTTGATCATGCTCTGTTTTAACCTTGACAAGTGCAATCAAGGTTATTTGCAATTATTACATTTCTTACCTTTACTATGGCGGGTCTTGACTGCAAATGTAATAATGACTTTTGTCATTTTGACATGACGGTACAACCAATTAAACTGCTGCAAAACAGCGACGAGAATATTATCTTTCATCATGGATGAATAGACACTCCAGATTTTTTGGTTTTGTTGAAATTTTTTTTTTTTTTTTTGAAGAAAACCTCAGAATGGTGAAAAAAAAAATCATTAATACTTTACAGGCCAAAATCCAAGACTACTGAAAATCCTGAAATGTTCAACAAGGAAAAGAATCAAAAGCTCACATTGCAAAAGCTGGAACCATCAGTCGATAACAGATTTTTGACTGATTTATTCATCGACCAATCCTTGTAGCACATAGCCTCACGTCTTTAATGCGGCATCCACTGCTTTCTGTTTTTTGATTCAGAGACCACTGACAAATAGTAAGAGACTGTCCTTGTGTTAAATGTTGCCGATCAAAAATACCAACCTTATGCTCTCTATTCGTCCTATTCTGTGAGCTGAAGAGAGTAAGAGACCCTGAAATAGTGTGTAGCCATGTTGAGCTCTATACCACAGTAAGGAAACGATTAAAAATTTATTAAACTTGAGTGACACAGAAACCTACAAGGGCGTGCCTGCCAAACACGCTCTCATTCTTTTACTGTCAGCACTATTCCACACTTCATTTACAAATTGTGCAAAGCAGCAGAGGGTCTAGAACTCAACCCAAGACAGGCAAGGGTAGGCCGTAGGTTGACTGTTTTGCCTTCTGACTTGGCTTAATTCTATTCCAAACACATTTATATTTCACAACCTATACATGTACATACGAGGATGTGGAAGAGCTTCACGAGATTAAAGTGTCTTAAGGAGAGGTCCATAACCTTCTCTCACCCAAATATCTTTTAAGGGGCTAAAGGGTTAACACTTCTCAGCTGCAGCATAACAAAAGATGAAATCTCTATGGGAGGTATCAGTGCCAGAGTCAGCAGAGCAGCCCAGTCCTCAGCAATGATAACCCCATTCTGGAAAAACTATAAGGCTTGAGCATCCAGCTTCAGATGAATCAGACAGCTGCATTTCAGCCTCTTACAAATTGGGAAAGAAATCTTCCAGGAGAGCATAACTCTAATTCTCAGGGGTGTCTTCATCACTGAAATCTCCATGAGAAGCTCACTGGCCTCAAACTCCAGTATTTTCATAGCTTACGAATCCTGTTACACCCACCTAAGTCAGATGTGCAAACAAAATAAAACCACTACCTAACTGTAGGGCTGTTTCAGGACAAAAAGAGGACGAAGATCTGCAGTTGCACTAAGCAGCTCACTGTTAATTACTCTGTGGTGTGCAGGGCACTTTGAGAGGGTGACGCACAGCCAAACAATGCCAAACCAATGAATCACCAGCCACATAATTCTACACTATCTGTACCACTCAGGTCTGATCTTTTGCTTAGCATAGCCAGCTGACAGCGACACTACAAGGGGACATTCACCTACCTTCTATCTCCTACAAAGCTCTTGAGATACGATGAGCTTGTTAATTCAACACAAAGATCTTACAACCAGAACACATCTTTATTCACAAGGGTAATAACAGCGTCAAGGTGACGCTCTCTCCTTTGCCCTCAAACTCTAATCCGACCGTCACCTCCTTCACCTTAAAAGGAAATCTCAGGGTGAAGAAGAAGGCAATGAACTTCTGACCTGTCTTTCAGACTGCAGAAGAAGCTCTGCAGCACAGGGGCAACTAAAGTCCACCATCCACTCTTGTCTATCCTCCCCTCAGTGTCTCACCCTTCCATCCCATAAACCCCACTAAAAAAACGCCTGCTCCCCTTTTTATGGATGCCAGATGGTGGGGAGGCCTCTTCGTCTCTGGACTTGCCTCTCCAGCCTTGTAAAACCAGTTGACCTCAGAAACATAAAAACTGCTATTTATGAAAAGGCTTGAAACAAAACACACAAACATCCTGCCACTGAAACAATCTAATGCCATCTCATCTCCCAAAGAGCCCTTTTACCAGATGAGACTCCAGTAGATGTGTGCCCTTGTGCTGGGAGCGTTGGTCAGGTCCAGATGCAGTGACTACACCCAGGTACAGTTTTTTTTCTGTGTGAAGGGGTTTTATTTGCGTGCTTTGGGTGTGAGAGCAGGACTTTGGCAGCATCTAAATTTCTCCCTGAGAAACAGAGAAGCAAAACAAACAGCAGTCTACATTCAAGTCGAAGCTGAACCGCAGAACCGCAGTCTGGCCTGTGGTTCACAACATACTGTTCCAGCACTGACTTCACCTAAAACAAACACTCTCATGAAACGTCCACCTCAGCCAGAGGGAGAGGAATTGGAGAGAAAGTTCAGATTCAAACTCCATTAACAAGTCACCCACCCACCCCCCCCCTCTCTCTCTCACTCACTTCTTCTGCTGCTTCTATGACAAATTTTTTTTCACCAAGTACTGGGCACACTCAAACATTTTCACTCACTTGTCACTTGTGTAGGAGTTGTGCCCTTTGACGGCATGTTCGGACCGAATCCAAGGATTGAGAGCATGCAGAGTTGGGTGGGAAAGAGGGTTAAAAGGCCAAAGATCGCCTTGTCATAAAACAGACGTCAAATCAATGGCCTCCTTTTACTGCAAATCAATTTAAGTGATTATATGCTCTTCCAATAACAACTTTCTGCCCCTTCTGCTCACTTCAGATGGCCCTCTTTATTTGTTCTAACAGTTGGAATCTACTATTTATGCCCTGCAATTCAACCTGACCTCCAGGCAACCCCGTGCCTGGCTGCCTTAGCCATTAAGGTAGCTGGGGCTGTGGGTTATTAGTGTGGTAAAAGTTTACTGTCCCTCCATCCACTCTGCATGACTGCTGTTTGACGCCTCTGTGGAACAAGTCCATGGGACCTTTCAAACAGGAGATTGGCAATGAGGGCATTTGGTCAGCGCGCCATCCCACAAGCTCCACTTAAGCAGTTATATCTTTAAGTCGGATGGGAGAATGTGGGACGAGGAGCAGAATATAAGATGCGCTGACAAATCCAGCCTGCATCCAAAGCAGGAGGATGAATCAAACTAGAGCATCCCCTGTGTGCTCGCTCTCTTGAAATATGTAGACAAGAGGGCTCAAGGCTCAAGGGGGTGGTGGTTGTCTGAGCTGTGTTTTTTTTACCGTGCGGCAGAAGTTGTGGGCAGAAGAGCTAACTGCAGCCTCAGCACTTCTCTCCATATTCTCCTGTTTCAAGCCAAGAGCGAGAACAAAGGCAGAGAGCTAAGCTGCTGCAGAGGTAATGAGGACAGAGACATGCAGCACAGGAGTGTTCGCCCTCAATAACGAGTACTGCTGCAGTCTGTGATGGAGTCCTGTTGGACAGCGAGAATAAAAATCCATCCAGCTGCTGCTAGCAGCCACTCTGCCTGTAGTCCACCCACAGACACTAACTAACTGCTGCCCCCCCCCCCTTTACATTGCAGCTCAGTCTACCACAAAATGGAAACCACAGTGTTACTGGAATTTGCTTGGAGACACACTGAGAGCCATGTAGTGAAGGAGTAGCTCTATTCAAACTACCGATGACATTCTTTAGCAGTAAATTTAAAATCTATTTAAATGTTGAAGTCAATGCAGAAAGGTGGTTTCTTAAGATTAGAGAGGGAAACACTGGTAGGCAGCTTCAGAAATAAATCCCACTCAAACTAGAAAAAAAGAAAAACCCTACAAACTAGTTGACGTGACATGATTCATTCATCCATGGCAAGTACTAATAATGCACTGTCAGGCAATCATCAGAAATGTGTTAGATTTGGGAGCCGAGTTTCGACACCAGCTCACTTTAGAAAGAGAAACGCTGAGCCACACAGTCGAAGAGCACAGCAGAGCCCAGAATCGAGGAAATCCACATCATTGCTAAAGGAGAATCCCAATTAAAATTCAGGACACACCCTTAATCCAGAGTGTCTGCCAAACTCTACACCCGACTCTCATGCTCACCAGTTGGAATCAATAAAATGATTAAGTGGGAAAAAGCATGTGAAGGGAGGAATTTTACGGGACAAAAAAATCTAACTTGGAACAGAGGTAAAGAAATTCCCAGAGGAGCAACACGTCTTTCTGGGTTTGGATTTCATTATACACTCAATATTCCTCTGCAAGACCAAACAATGTTTTGTTATTATTATGATGATTTTTTTTTTATTTCAGTTTCAAACCATGTTCACCTAACCTCTGCTGCTGCTGCTGCATTAAACTACAAGACACACTCACGCATACATGTACGTACATGCATGTTTCAAACAGTTTTTATTGCATGTAGTTGATAAATGTATGTATTCTAACACTATTTTCTCCAAATGTCTTTAATTTTAAAATGACCGGCATTCATTCCAGAAGGGCTGTTTTGGCAGCTCACGGTTGTAAAGCTGTGTCAGTGCTGGTCCATGCCAGCCCCACCCCATTAAGGTCAAACCCTGCACATCATGTGTTTCCACTTTACTGAAAGGGTGGAAATGACCTCAACATAGTAAAAGATGACAGGGGTGCTAGCACTGTTCACCAGATGTGAGCAAAAAAAAAAAGAGAGAGAGAAAGAGGAGGAAGAAGGAGAGAGAAAACCATTCACCTGAAGAATTTACTGCAAATCCCCGAGGAGCCCTGTGATTGAGGGTTCAAGTTGAACTCCTGAGGTTCCTGATGTATTTCAGCAGCACTCAAGGAGCACATAGCCTCCTGGCTTGGCCAGACACAAAGCTGCAGGCGCACAAACACACACGTGCACACGCGTACAGACGATGAATATACGCATATACGCATTCATTCCAAAACTGTCATTCCAGTGCACCTGCTAGCAACACAAAAGCCACTTCCTCCTACTTTATCCCATTTAGCACTGCCTGCACAGCCACAAAGGCACAGAAATTAGGGAGCTGTGCTGATGATAGGGCGACTAATCTCTTTGGAAGGACTCATTATATCAGCAGCCTGTACAGTTTGGCAGCTGAAAAGGGTGAATTAAATATGGACATGCAGAGATGGGTGTGAGGATGAGTATATCAACAATGCCCTGCTATTACCTCTGGAATAATTCATACATGTGGGACAGATGCCCCATCTGCCCCATGATTTTTGCATTTGATCTAACACATTCAATTAATATAAGGTCACAAGTGAATTCTGAAAACTCCAGAATATATTTGATTTGTGTTGTATCCAAAATTCAAGGTCGAAATTGTCTTATGAGAGTCAAAAGTGAGCGTCCTGTGGACGGCGTCTCACCAGATCATAAAAGGCCACATAACGTTCACGCACCTCAGCAGCAGATTAAGACTGTTAGAGCCAAAAGAAGAGGTGATTACTTAGTTTTTCATGATAATCTGAAAAGCAGCTTGACGTTTTTTAAGATGATGTGTGTATGAGCTCTTCACTAGACGTCGGCCATACACTGCTTAAGACACAAGGCTTATAATACTCCCCTCATTATAGGATAAAGTGTGGGACTGCTCTATTTCAGGCTACGGCCATCTGTGTCTACGCTCACCAACGAGCTGCAAATAAAGCCAGACACTTGTCAACACCACAAGCACAAGGGAGGCAGGCAGTCCTGTTGGGCCGCCACACAGCCATCACAGCACAGGGCAACCCTGAGACTATTAGACACCTACAAAGAGGGGAGGAGGGGGTGAGGGAGGTGCTCTCAGCATGTGGACAACTGTGGCCCATGTGCATGCTTGTCTTATAAATGTAGCCCTGCTTCACTGATGCAGAGGAAGAGCAGAGAGAGAGAGAGAGAGAGAGAGAGAGAGAGAGAGAGAGAGAGAGAGAGAGAGAGAGAGAGAGAGAGGAAAGATGGGTGAGTATCAAACTGATAAACAGAAGAAAGGCGTATTTGAACGCGATACACTTTTCAGTTACCATAGATTAAAAAAACAAAAACAAACCTAAACCATCAAACAGTGGAAACAGTCTGTTTGATGATGATGCTGTGGCAAAGAGCAACCGCAACAGATCCTGGGGTGACTGTAATACCCCCATCCCCTACCCCCCACCCACAACGCTGCAACAGAGGACAGCTGTACTTAATTCATTTGATACGGGTGCCTGTTTGACAATGCTGCATTGCTCCATCTCTGCAAGAAAGCATGTCGGGTTGGTCTGAGGAGCACGAAGGGGCACAGCTTTTCAGCAAGACTCAAGAGAGACAGAACTCTTACTGCATCCATCTATCTATGTATCTATCTATGTATCTATCTATGTATCTATCCATCCATCCATCTATCTATCCCTCTCTCTCTATATGTAAAGTTCTCCTCTCTTCAGTAGCAGACCAGCAGCTCTCACACCCCTGCTAGGGAACAGGAATACATGTGCAGGATATGTAGGCCAGTCTGAATACAGACTGATGGAGCATGTGCTCACTACAGTGGAGGTGGAGATCTAAGTATAATGCAGTGTGAGGAGGAGTACTTCAGATGTGAGCGGAGGAGAGCCCAGTCTGTGTGTGTTTGTGCGTCTGTGTGTCCTACAGGGTTGAGGAGGTGTCAAATAGAGGAGGTGAGTGAAGGTGGTGGGGCAGAGGAGGTGTCAGACATGCGGGTCTCGGTGAGAGAGAGGAGTGCTTTACACCGTGCCAACCTGTGAGATGAGTGGATGTGATGCAGAATGGAGGAGGAGGAGTTGGTGAGAGGAAAGCAAGAGGAGGAGGAGGAAAAGGAGGAGGAAGAGAGAGTCACTGAGTCACAGCATGGCAGTCACAATGAAAAAGGAGGGCGAGGTCCATGAATTCTAACAGGTCTATGCACTTTGAGGTCTGTGTGTACATATGTGTGTGTGTGTGTATGTGTGTGTGTGTTTGTGTGTGTGCGTGTGTACGTGCGTGTGTGTTCTGGTGCACTTCTTTGAGCCCACCAGCCAGAGAGCATGAAGTTCTTATTTAGCACAGGAAGCGCAGCTCTGCTTAGCAACCACAGCCATCCTCCAATCACAAGCAAACGGAGCAGACTTCAACTGAGGATGAGTCCTTTCTGGGAGCGCATGGAGTCTGACGGAGGACTCTCACACAGCAAACAGGTTTTTATGGCAAACTTTTTTTTCATGCAAGCTTTAACATCACTGGCAGACAAAGGCAAAAGTACCATCCCTGTGTCTGTGCTTTTCCGTTGTCTGGATTCGGCAGAGAATTTGAAACGATCTAAACCAGTCTAATCCAAAATATGAATTATGTATATCCCAAAGAGCAAGGTAGTCATGTTAATCCCCAAAAACATTCATTCTCCCTCTTCTGCAGCCACACACAGCACCGCGCAGCAACTTGGCACCACACCAACTGCAATGAACCAATGGCAGTCGCCAATCGTGACTTGCTAGGCATTAAAACAGGAGGGAGGAGCGAGATTTGGACCAAATGTTGTCTGAACACTGAGCAGTCTGTTTGGTTTAGGTGCGTGAGCTAATCCTTATGATAGCTCTGGAGGTGGTCAGTGGGCGGATGGTAGGCGAGAGCAGCATGCCGATTTGTCATATGGCACCAACAGGGCCTACTTCTGCTTTGGCTGGAGCTCCATTAGCGCATATCCAATGTGGTCTAACAATTATGTAGCTCAGAGCTGTAGGTCATTAAGTGCAGGCAGAAAGGATATTTAACGGAATAAAAACATCGCCATCCTGCTCATGTCTCCGGCCTCTGCATACTCAAGAGAAAAACATTCGGATTGTGCATGTGCAGTGTTTGTTTCTCTGTGAAGCATACTCTCTACAGTATATCTAATTCATGCTCTAATTACAAAATTCCACAGGGACTGGTTATAAACTGCGAGGATGCTTTGAGTGGGCCAAAACAGGAAAAGAGAGTCCACGGCTCGTATTCGGTCCTTGTTCCTGAACACGATGTCCGGAGAAGACGGCAGTTTTGACGTGCACTGATGTCTCTGCATTCCAGGGGTTATGTAGGATTATCAGCGTTTAAACCCCTCCGCCCCGACTGCAGCAGCTTAGTAGCTCAGCCAGCAGCAGATGCAGGCTCCAGGATTTCCTGTCTCTGCACCAGATGGGTCTGACTCTTAATCACAGAGCTAGAAATCAGGAGGTGATCGAGGTGGAATTGATGATGGTTGTGGAATAACACTAACCCAATACAGGCATCTGCTCTGCCATGACGGAGTGACTGGCTTGTTGACTGCAGTCACAGCCAGCACTCATCTCCTCACTCATCTCATCAGCACAAATGATCATGCTCCCTCAGTCTACAGATAGGCAATATTGTGCTGTGTCAAAGATTTACAGAGGAATGGATCAAGAGAGAAGATCCAGTCTGATATTCCAGAAATGCCTTCTCTTATCCAGTCAAATCATCTTTTCCTGCACATCAATTTCCTTTTGAATTGCCTCAAAACTCCCATTTTGATTCTGTGCATGTGTGCGCATTTATATGTACATATAAAATCTAAAACATATATATTTATATTTTGAAGTTTTTTTCAGTCATTGACTTCATAATCTTTTATTTCCATGAGTGCCACATAAAAAGGTTTGTTTGTAGGATTACTATCAATATATTTGAAATCTTATTATACTTGCGGAGCTGAAATAGGTCAACCATGAATGTGTCTACCTACAGAAAACCTTGTTTGCACCATTGTTGCTTTATCCATAAATGGTGCACATTAATATCTTAGATCACCAGAAGTCAAAGAGTGGAATATAAATTACCACCTTTACAAGTAATGAGTTATGTTGTTACTTTACTTAAATATTTAATGTTATGAATACACTTTCTATACTGCAAAATAGCCAGGCATATAGATCCTAAATACAAATGGATTCCAAATCACACATAAATTACAAATTAATAATTTAACCACTTTTAATTGCCCAGGATTATTGATTCAGCGCAGGTGTTTATGTTAGAATATCACGATAAGATCGTAAATCGCAAAGTGAGTCAACTGAAATTTGATAAGCCTTATCTCCTTCAGACATGCAGACACCACTCCGGGCTCCAGTGTCTCAGAGCACAGCACCAGGAAGCCGGTTGCATGGTAAACTCAGAAACATGGATTTCCCACCCTGAAAGAGGCTGGAGGTTACACTCCCGTCCTCACGCCGCTGAAAGAAACAAGACGCGAACAAAGGGAAATGGCTGCACTTCACAGCCTCTGAAAGCCTGGGACTCAAACAAAGGAGACGGCAGGTCTTTAGCACACATCACCCATGACAGAACCCCAGCTGACGCCCTTTAAACATGGGGTCACCCCTGCTAGAATGAGGGTCACAACCCCTGGGAGCTCTGGACACCCCTTTGCCTTGACACCCCGTCCTTCTGGCTCAAACCGCTCTGTCCAGCAGTCACTGCAGAGATGAGGTGATGGTCTTCAGTGGGGGAGGCAGGTCATTGGGGAGTTAGGCTTGGGGTGAGGGGTTTTGAGAGTCAGTCGCCTGCTCTCAAAAGACTGATACTCCAGAAAGAAGAAGTCACTGAGGGAAATCATAACCAACAAACTAAAGGAAAACAAACACCAAACACCAGTGAGCAGGAGTGAGATGTGAAAAACCACGTGAAATACACGGTAATCCGGTTGCTGTGGCTGGGTTGGGTCTTAGACTAGGTCAGCGCTGGGCAGACAGACCCATGGAATACCGAAGAGATGAACCATGTCAGCTTCACAGAGGTCAGCAGACAGATGGGAATGGAAATGAGCCGGCAGAGAGCTCATTTTAATCTGGCCCACACAGCTGATCCAGTCATTACACTGGCCTGTTTACATGCAAACACACTTGCATCCATAAAGACACCCACACACAAGTGTAGACCAACACAGTAAGGTGATAAAACGGGGGGATTTTTCACTCATTCATCCAATCACTTTTGATAACAGTTAATAACTGAGGAGACACCAGCCTTTGCCCTTCGACACATACCGTTTGGTTGCTCCAGGTCGGAAGCTAATTTCATCAAGTGAGGAGAACAATGGGATGAGAAACGGCATACATTGGCCTCAGCTGAATGGCTTTAATATCCATTCCATTAAGGAGCCCCTACACCATTCTGCCCAATCAGATGATTGATCACACATCCTTCAATTTTTTTTACATTTTCATTTCAAACACTTTTTGCAATTCCTATTTTATTCCTATTTATTTCCTAAAATTCACCATTCCTAAAATGTTCATGCTAATCAGAAAAATTAACATTTGAATTATGCACACAAGGTTCTCCACAGCGAGACAAGTCATTTGAATTGCATTTACAAATGAATTTATAGATTTTGCAAGCAAAATAATCAACCGGGGTTGGAAATAAAGAGCACTGAAAGCACAACAAAATTGTGTTTCTTCTCATGGGGGTCTGCAGTTGACAGTAATTTTTGTTATCTGTCCAATGTATATCCCTCAGTCCTTTATCAGACGGCCATCTGGTCAGTGAACTGGACACAAGGGCATGTGATTGGATGGTGTGAAAAGAATGGGGGAAGGCTGGGTCAGTGTCTTTGGGAAAGGGTCAGGGGTCACGGCCCTTTGACGACACATGTCAAGGCCTGGCTCACACACACCCTGCATCGTCTGAATGGGAAGGTCTGCAGCCTCCTCTCAGCAATCTTCCCTCATCTGTGCATTAAGCAAAGGACTAAATGACCAAAGGCTGGATTTGATACAAAACAGACACAATGGCTGCCTGGTAACATCCCACGTCTGATCTGCCTTCTGCTTTTTATGAGGAGGCTGCAAATAATTGGTCATGTTTCACTTTGTGCTTTCACATCCGGGCAAAAAAATCTCAGTAATAAATGGTGGGTTTAAGATCCCTCCAGTAAACTGCTTGTCAGAACAACCCCCCGTCACCCCCACCCCCAATAAAAAAAACAACAAAAAAACAACCTACACAAAAAAACAAAAAAATCCCAACACATCAGATACGTGATCAGCAATTATCTCCTGCAGTCGTGTTTTCAAGCGGTGCTGTGTCTGCACCCGCCGCCACAAGTACAGTATGAGGTGGGAGTCTAGACAGATGATACAGGCAGAGGAGGTAACCTTCGAGGCTCGCTCTTATTAATAAAACACTCTGACATCAGAGGGAGGCTGAGGCAGACTGATAACACCAAGTTTTTGTTTCATGGGTAAGCCGAGCCAAGTGAAGCCAGCGAGCCCCCGTCCACCCTTTCAGCAGCTTGGCCTGTCAGGCTGATGTATGGGAGAGCACTGGTGTGCAGCTCCCTGAGGGCCGGGCCTGTCTGCTAACTGGGACACGACTGACAGTGAACCACAGCCAACACGCACTGCCCCCTTAGCCACACGGGCTCCACGATGCTAACCCCCCTGAGTACCTCACACACCCTGAAAGACAGCCAGCATGGGGTACCGCTATTTTGAGAAAACACATGCATCAAAGGTGTAACATCATCTGTTGACTGCAGGTAGGAAGAAATCCGCTACAGGTGCAAGACGTCTTGGTTTTTTTTTTGCGTACATACAGATATGTATGGAGTCTGTGTCCAATTTTGAGGAACACATGGCAAAAATTAGAACTGGGCACTTGCATATTGCATTCAGGCTGTGAGAACCTCATCCTTTCTGCCACTGGTGTTTCAGGCAGGTTTCTTTGAGTATTCTTTGAATGATAGGGCCGAGGTCTCCCTTTGAGACTTCTCCTGGCTCCTGGTCTGACTGGAGCAGCTCCATGGTGATGCATGCAGAGATGTCCACTCATTAATAGAGTCCCACACAACAGCTGCTCGGTGACGAAGGCACAGCCACCTCGTCTCCTGGCCCTTTGTCCATGTTAAACCAATCCAACCCACACAAGGAGTCTGAGCAGTAATACTCCCCTACCCACACACACACACACACACACACACACACACACACACACACACACACACACACACACACACACACACACACACACGGCTCATCCTATCCTGACCGTCCACATCCACCTTCACATTTCCATATTACAATCCTCATTATCTCTTATCACCTTCCCCACCTCGTGGCACCATAATAGTCTCCCCTGCCCCCATCTAGCCTCTCACACTAATAAAATATATCATCAGGGCTCCATTTATCAAAATGCAGATGCCCTTGGGCAACCCTGAGGGGGGGCTGGGAGTTGTTGCGGGATGGGAGGATTGGCTGTCACCTCTCGGAGACATGAGGTGAGTCAGGCTTTGGTGTCACAGTAAAGGAGAAGAGGGAACAGACACAGAAACGTGGAGTGAAATGCAGTGTTCATCAGAACTCTGTTGGGTTCTAATGAGACAGAGAGAAATTAGTCAATCAAAAAATGGAATGACAGGAGGAATGAGAGGGATGCCTCCTCAAATATGATGTTAATTAAAGCAGATGCTGGTTAGGCCCCAGGCTGTCAACACATCACAGATGAAATAAAGGTGTCAACATGAGATGGTTCATAATAAGGTGATGCAGGAGACTTACTCTGCACGAACCGCCGGACCTCTTGGACGTGAGGTCATATTTTCCTTTCAACTCTTTGAGCAGCTGCTCCAGGTGACTCTTCTCCTCTTTGTCGGTGTACTCCGGATCTAAGAGGACATAAGCCCGCCAGTTGGCAGAGTCGAATCCCCAGTGAACTGTCCGGTTCTCCAGTCTTTTGTGACTGTGGACCACAAACTTGTGAGGTGGGAACATGAGTCTGCAGTCCACGCACTGGATGCAGGTGGCACTGGGGCCAGCATACAGTTCCGGGACAAACACGCCTTTACAACGACCGAAACATTCATGGTAGACTTTGAAACTCTTCTCGGTTCGCTCCAACTCCAGGGAGCCCAACTCCTTGTTGCAGTGAGGAGGGTAAGTACCGCCGTAGATGAGCGCGTTGCAGAGGCGCTCAGCATCCGTCTGAGTGATCAGGCCGCAGGACGGGGCCGAGAAGGGCAGGATGCCCACCACTTTGAGGATCTCCAACTGGTCCGCCGTGCACCGAGAGCAGTAGATGTGAAGGTCGTCACACACCGAGTTGATTTGCTGGAGAGAGAAATCTCTCAGAACGCTGTTGAGGATTTGCGGAAGGCAGAGACGCTTCTCACCACCGACCACGAAGCAGGAGATAGGCTCCCGCTCCAGGACCGTCTCACACCTCTCCGTGGAGCGGTCGGACGGAATGAAAAGTGGTCCGGACATGACCGGAGGTGTCTGAGCCGGTAAGGTCAGCATGATCTCGGCGGATTTTCCATCTTTGCTGAAGAGGGAGTCCTGGTGCCATCGAGCGGAGAACGCCGCCGGTCCGCCGAGGGAGCGCATGGAACTCAGATGGAACTGCTTCAGAGTTTGCTGAAGTCCAGGATGAGGCTGAAAGCTCGTGACTTCCATGTTGTAACCGATTAAACGTGTTTGTTTGGGTTTTAAACTTAAAATGAAAGCTCCAACTGACTTGTCGGATCGAGCGTCCTCAGCATCCGGCCACACGCTCAATAACGCGCATTTCCATGTCACCGGAGAAGCTTCCCAGCGCGTCCATTCAGAAAAGTGAAGGCTGCTGGATTCACTGGGCTGTTCTTGTAAGCAAGAGGCAATTAAAGTCGACAACGCCTGACTCAAAACTCGGATTTATCCAACGTACAATCACCGGAGACCGTGTTGTTTTTTTGCGCTCCTGCGGTTTAACGCACTCCTAATGCGCGCTTGAAATATGCTTGGTCTGCTCAAACTAGCGTACGCTCCGTCCGTCTCCCCAGTCCGTCAATGTGTGAGTCTCTCTCTCTCTCCCTCTCTCCTCTCTCTCTCTCTCTCTCTCTCTCTCTCTCTCTCTCTCTCTCTCTCTCTCTCTCTCTCTCTCTCTCTCTCTCTCTCTCTCTCTCTCTCTCTCTCTCCCTCCCTCCCTCCCTCCCTCCCTCCCTCCCTCCCTCCCTCCCTCTCTCTCTCTCTGTTTGTTTGTGTCTGGTTCAGTCATTGAATCCCAGCCAGGAATGTGACTGACTCCCTGGGCTGGCTCTTCCCTCAGCCAGCTGTTCCTCCCTCTGCTACATGGCAGCTGCACATTAAAAGAGGGGGGAAAAAAGGAAGAAAAAAAAGGAAAAACTGAACTGAGGAGAGGTGGAGCTAAAGAAAACAGAGTTAATTGAACTAAACTTTAGCGCTAAACTGTTTCAGCCTTTCCATCGAGACGCGCGTCTTTCTTTAGAAACCTTTGGAACATGTAAATTAAATCCTAACAGCGGTAGTCCAGGGCTGTCTATATGTACTGTAATTCACTTCTTTATTTGACAACGGATGTCACGTGACACTTAACAAATTTTTATGAAATATTTTACAATCATAGAGTACAATACTGAACAGTAAATAGGCCACAGCAGGTCTAATTCACTCCACCCCCACTAAGTACACCATTAAAATACTTCCACATGAATGCTTCAGAACTGATGCATTTGTAATAACTTCCGGATTTAACTACACTTTGCTGGTGACTTTCACTTAAAGTATTTTTAATTTTTAATAGTTCTCCCATAATAAAAACCACAAATAAAAGCCCCAAGCCAGAATATTATTTAAACTAGTGTTACCATGACAATGTAGACCAAAAGCAAACGTGTCAGGGAAAACAAGTTTTATAGTCGGAATGATTGTACATTACATGTAGGCACGGTTTTATTAAAAACCTCTTCAGCTGACATTAACCTTTACACTAATCTACATAACTTTCAAAATTTGTGTTTTAAAAAACATTCAACTACCACGCTGTCTTGAACTTCTGTGACAAATGTATTAGGCATTAAATATAAATTCATTCTTTAGTCCTATTTTGCATATGTCCACAGGAGGGCGCCACACATTATCCAATGAATGCTGAAAAAACAAAAGTGACGATGATGTGCAGTATCACAAAAATAGGAAAGGAACAAAACGTACAAGTACAGTTAGATTTTATTAACTGATGTTAACAAAGAAAAATGGGTCTTTTAAAATAAATACAGCCTCACCAAACAATAACAGCATGGAACTGAAACAAATCACCAGAAAATGGAATGAAAATGTTTAATTTTGGGTTTGAGTGACATCAGTAGTGGTTCAAAGGCGACAAATCGGCTTTTGGTTCAGTTTTTCCTTTTCATTTCCCATAGCTGCATGTGTTGGCTGATGTTTGAGGAGTACATGTTGATCTCAACAAAATAAGCAAGGAAACTTAAATCCTGAGTAAAGTATAAAAACATTTATTTGTCACTTCTAAAAAAAATGAATTTTAACCCAGTTTAAGCATCTGAACACTAGAATGTACAGCAGCTGACATCTGGTAGAACTATGACAGGTGACAGTTGTTCCTGGTGTATTTGACACCTCACGTTGGACATGTTCATGTACTAGTGTTTAAGTATTAAAAATATAGTCACAAAAGCTTTCAAACAGCATATTCATCATACATTTTGGCCAGTGCATTTGCTTTACAAATCTGAAAAAACCTTGCTCTACATCTAATCCTTAGGATACTTATAGCCACGTTAATATTGACCACAAAATTGCTTCCCCTTTTGTCTCCTTTCAGAAAAAAAAACATGTTACTATCTACAGTTAAACAACTGATCAGTCAATATTCAATAACAACAAGTTAATGTATGAGAATGATCTGTTATGACTTAATCACATTCAAATCAATATATTAACTCACTTGGCTGATCCTTTCACACAATTAAATATCTACAGAAACAAAGAGAAATATGCCAATCAAATGTTTCAGTGATAGGGAACAAGAAAATATTCTCCTTTCAGGAGCATGACTGCAAGACTTCCCTACAGCAGATCACAGCCTGCTCTAATTACTAAATAGTAACCAAGAAAATGGGTTCAGAAAGTGTTAACATTAGTCCATCATACGCATATGGGTTTTTTTTATGGCAAACTGGCAAAATAAGACACATTACTCTAATTCAGGCATCTTATTTTCATACTGCGGAGGCGGTGTGATGGGTTCAATGGTCACAGGATTGTGAGTGGGGCTGCGGATCTGGATGCGGAAGTCCTTCAGGTGCAGTTTGTCTGATTTGATCCTCCTGACCCGAAGCGGCCGCAGTAAACGGCTGGCCCGGCTGGCGCTACGGCTGGGCAGACTGGGGTGCGATACGAGGCCGGGCGGGTCAGCCTGGGGCCCTGCAGCATCAGCGTCAGCTGCTGCAGGATCAAGTTGAACGGTGTCCTGGGTGGGGTTGTTATTGGGTTCTGCCCCCTCGTTTTCCACAGCAGCTAGGATGTCCTCGTAGGACGGCAGCTGGGAGGTGCTATCGCGAAGGTTGCTCCGGCGGACGGGGTACTCGTCGCTGCCAACTACCTCCTCATAGCTTGGCACGCTGAATGTGGCTGGGTCGACAGCTCTGCAGAAAGAGCATGAGAGGCACATCTGAGTGAAACAGTACCATACAGAACAAGACACCTAAAGATTACCTTATGTTAATGGGATGGTGTTAAAGCATTGAACAAGACAGAAATATCATGATTCAGAGTTTCAAACAGTCCAATTTCCAGTATTCATTCTCTCGAGTCTGTTCTGGTGTCTGCAGAGGTCTGAGGGGCGTGTGCAGCTGTACGGCTGCTAAGAACTCCCTTTAATTCACCAGTGTTGTCACTGACTGTGTCAGACTATCAGAACAAACAGATTGCCATGACAGCAATAAAGCTAAGACAAAGAATTACCATGTCAAATAATGAGAAAATACATATTAGCCACTTACCTATTCGCTCTCCATAATTTCATTCATAATGTATCACGATAATGATTTTACCCTGAGTGACTGTTCAGTATTACATTAGTGCAGATGGATGCGATAAAAACAAACTAGATTTGTTTCAGGATGCAACAATAATAATAACAACACAACAGAATCCCTATAGAAATGAAGCTCAGCTTAGCAGGGACACGTTAAATGTGCTGCAAGTTCAGCAACCAAGAAAATCACAAAGCGGATCAGAGACTCACGGCTCTTGCTGCTGCCCTGCCACATTATCCATGAGGGCGACTCCTGTAGCTGCTGGCTGGCTTCGTCTGATGCTGGCTTGTCTCTTGCTCCTCACACCAAGACAAATTGATAAAAGCAACAAGACTACTCCAACTCCAACCAGTACCATAGCAACGGTTGAAGATTTTGCACTTTCTGGAGCCTCTTCTTCATCATCAACCCCCCTGGTGGAGTTATTTGATGTTGTGGACGAGCTGTTGGAGGACTCTCCATCCATTGGTATCACAGTCCACACAATCATGACAATACCCAGGGCAATGAGTCCCACTCCCAGGGCACACAGGGCATAGTGAGCTCCTGAACCATAACCCTCTGACCTGGAGGATCTGTTACGGCTGCTTTCACAGCACATACCCTGACTGGAGCACATCCCTGCAGGGCAAACTAGAACAGAGAGGACCATCAGTACAGTAAAGACAGAGTACTTTTCCAAAAGTTAATAAAACATACGCATCACATCTGTTAAAAGAAAATATATATTTGAAAAAATGTTATGAAATATGGTGCAGCGCTAACAAAGAGCTACAGGAAGATGTACCAAAGACAAGAAGGGCGCTCAGGAAAGTGTAAACCCCCATCAAGGCTTCTTAGCAATAAAATTAAACCATAATCCAAACTCCAGCAGATTGTATGCCATTCTTAGTCAGGAAGCCCTTGGTTCTTATACCCAGGAAAACAGTGACTGGATGGCATCTTCCCTAAATAGAAGGAGGGCCAATCCCTCCACCGGAGGTGGCGGCGGCTGATGACTCTGCTGAGGCTGATGAAATGATTTAATTTAATTTAAATTAAATTTGGCTGATGGAACGGAGGCTGGTGAAATGATGAAGTTGGAGGATGGGCAAAGACTACATAAATAATGAGGAGTTGAGGGGGGGTGCATATAGAACATTAGCAGCATTTTGATGTATTGTAACTATCAAAGCTAAATGTAGTCACTGAGAGGAGAAAGCAGGGCACCCTGAGTCCAAGGATGAAACATGAAGCCATTACCAGGTGTGGACCTTTATTTTGTCCTTTCAATTTAAAAAACAACAACAGACATTCTGTGCAGATGGATTATAACGGGAATAGACTAAGATGAAAAAAATAGCCTTTGCAGTCAACAGAAACATGAGTACCCCACCTCACACTCTCTGTACAACACACACACACACACACACACACACACACACACACACACACACACACACACACACACACGAAAAGACAGGAAGTGAATCCCTGTCTCTACAGGATGGATGGACAAATACACAGATGTTTGGATTCAATGTTCCCTCTAAATTGCAGTCTTGTGAAATCATGTACTGCTCCCACGTTCTCAGTGCTTTTTCATTCATTCATTCATTGTCAGCCGCTTCATCTTTAGTGGCGAGTCGCGGGGGGCTGGAGCCTATCCCAGGTGACTGAGGGCGTGAGGCGGGAAAATATCCGGGTGCGACGCCAGTGCACCGCAGAGCCACACAGGACACAGACAACCAGACACGCAAACACTCACACACTACGGTCAATTTGGAACAAAATTAATTCTAAACTGAACCGTACAAAAAATAAGAAAACATTTATTTTTCACGATTTTGCAATGGAATGCAGGGATGGTATGAGGGTAAAAGATTGCATGCACTAGTAAAGGAATGGTCTTTGTAACTGTACTTGAACTGAGCTCTGAATCCAGTCATTGTTTAGTCAACTTTAGAACAATACTAGTGAAGCCCATTATACCCATGTGTATGATCAACAACCAAAAGGACATACAGTTTACATAGTATGGAAAAAAAGGTAGAAAATCCTCATAAGTTGGAACAAGCAAACATTTGCTCTGAAAAATTACCCAAACCATTGATTCTTCATCAAAGCTGTTTGAATTGATTCTCTATCAGTGGACTAATCAAAAAAATCTAATCTCTAGGCGTATTGTTACCTCAACCATAGACTTCAAGACAGCTGGTCAAAGAATGGACATGTAGTGTGAAAACAGGTTAACAACATCTGATGGTGGTAAATCCACACATGTCCCAACACGGCAAACAGGAACCTCAGAATGATTCATGCCTCCGGAATGGAACGACACAAACATTTGGACAATGGCATTTGGAAATATAATGGCATAACCTGCAAACGTATTACACAGCATTCCACATAAAGTACGCAGTAAAACAAAATGGAACAAATATTTGTAACCACTACAGCTCAGCAAAAAAAGAAAAAGAAAAAAAGCTTCTTGTGTGATGCACATGTTTCTGTCATTAGTACTTTCGAAGAACTGGTCTTCATGTTATTGGGATTGTCTGTATGTGACTAAAAATGGAAACATTTTCCTCCTCATTACCTCCTGGAGAAAGCAAAAAGTTTGGGACATTTCACTGCAGTTTGCATGTGAACAGCTTTATGACCTTAAGATAGTTTTGGTTCTCAAATTATTCAATTTAAATGCTAGATGGCTAGATATTACATTTAATATTCTAACAAGATGATTGGGTAAAAGCAAGATTTAAAACTGACTCTAGTCAGTCTGGCAGCCCATCTTGCATCAGCACCACTGTGAGCTGTGTGTTTACCACTGCAGCACAGGATTCATTTTAAGGTGCTTGAAAAAGCTTGAAATAAAATGCTGGTTCAAATCATATCGATAAACCAATACAACGAATCTTTAATGACAAGAATTACGTTCCACACAAAAATCTCAAACCCTAAAACTATATGAAGTGCAGTCCCAGCATGTCTGGACCAAATGATGGTGAAGGGCATGAAAAGCTGCGCGGACGTTCACCTTTACAGACTGCGTCTGCAATCCTTCCAATCTCCTATCACAGAATGACAGGGCAACATAAAAAGTGAGGATCAATGTGATTTCTTTAACACATTTCTCACACAAACTCAGTTCTATATACCAAACAGATAAAGATCCTGAATCTAATTATTATAGAAAAGTCTTGCTCAGATCATTTTCAATCACATATACTTAGAACTGGATGGGATAATACACAGTGTTCAGGTACGACCTTGATTATAAATGGCTTGACACAACACTGTATTGGCTGTAAATAAAAAAATATGCTGCTCAAACAGAATATGAACCTGTGGAGTCTTTGTGCAGTTCTGTCCTATCGCGGTTACAATACTAACAGCTTGTGTTAAAGGTTCAGGATGGGCTTACAGTCTAGTCCTGGACCTGGTGTAGTTCTGTGAAATAAGCCAGTAGTTGTTTTTGACCCTGACACTCAGAGAACTGAACAGAAAACTGTAACAAAAAAATCAGAAAAGGATTCGGAATTAGAATCTTTGACACTACCTTGACCAGCCTTAGATAAAACAATTGTTACCAAAAATTTTTTTAAAAATTAATTCCCCAACTTCCCCAGACTTGTTGCTCCCTTGCTATTTTGATCTAAATATGTTGCTGGAATAAATTTTGAATAAGTCCTTTCTCACTACAAATCGATCTGCTTCTGACTGACTGAGGCGTCTACCTGTTGAAAGGCAGGTTTTTTCACTCCAACAGTTTGCTGACTGGGTGGGTCTATGGAATTAAGAATACAGTCTAGTCCTGTTCTTTCTGGAAGTTCTTTGAGATAACTTCTGTTATGATTTACTGCTACATGAAGAAATCTGACTCAACCTTCCAGGAAGTTACAGCAACAGGTGACCAGCCCAAAATAAATTAAAAAAAACATTTCTCTGAATTGAATATTGTTGGATATATTAGGATAATGAAAGTGCACAAAAAATTAATTTTAAATTATAACCTTTACATTTGCAAATCCTATATTTTTAACACTAGCAATTTTTACCTCAACAAAACTAACTTGACTATCAATACCATTACTTTACTCATTATCTGGGCATGGAACAGGATAGCTGTTCCTCTGTTGTTTAGCTCTCAAACTGAGTGCCATGGTAGTTCATTTAGTAATGAGGACTTGCAGATCTAATTCAGTCCAAACACAGACACCCAGAATGTTAAAAATGAAAAGACTTTGAATCAAGAACTCATTCATCTGATGAATTCAATATGTTCCCAATGCTGCTGTCATTCATGAATATAAATTCCTGGTGGGCCACAGGAGCAATTTTTAGTGTTAACCACGACCGGCCTCAGGTTAAACTTTGATAAAATTATTCCAGCAACAGATGTTAAGAACATGACAGTACTGCTACCAGTCCTGTTCAGGTAGATCCCCTCCATGAGGAACTGGAACCAGTATGAGGTGAGACATCAGGTGGCCCAGTCTGACCCCACTTCAGTACACAATGTGACCTCAGACACGGTTCATGTGCAACTTCTACACAAACACTGACATTTATCACTAAACGCACAACAACAACAACAAAACACAAAAACATGACAACAGGGTGGATTCAACAGATGTTCACATGAACTGATCCACTCCATCTGTGTCGCTGGCCTGATGGACGGGGGTGCATGGGTGTGTCATGTTTGACATCACTTCTAGAGTCACAAAAAACTCTTTACTAGTAATAATCGCAGGCATAATGTAGATTTCTGTCGGGCTACTGCGTGGATACATCCGAGGAGTAATCTTTTTGGCGCAGGAAAAAGACGCATTAAGTGTCCGTTTTCGTCCGTCCTTCAACCTGCGTGGATTCAACTCTTCCATTGTTTGAGAAGCTGAAAGGATCTGCGTGAGATCTGACCCAACAGGATCATCACACCCACTCAATCCATCCATTCCGCGCCACATTATCGGGGATAAACGACTAAAACGTGAGCTGTGGTTAGTTAGACTGTCGCTGCGCGCAAGGAGGCCTTACCTTTTCACCGCTCCGTGGACGCGGACTTCCTGTTCATCGGTGCGTTACCTGAGTCACGCAGGTGTTTTCAGGAGGATCACAGGGACGAAGACGAACAGAACATAGACGCGGCACTTTCACGCCCAGCTCAACCCGAGGTTTTCTGTCTGGATAAACTACACAAAGTGATTCTCCTCTAATGTTCACCTTTACAGGTAGTTGAGGACAACTTTGTTCAAACTCCAGCCGCGGTGACGCGTCGTGTCCCCGGGTTGTGAAGTGTCTCAGTGACCTCTTCCCGCGGTCCTAGCGCTGCTCATGTCTGCTCCACTGACGACACCCGGAAAAGACGCGCGTTTTTTTTATTTTATTTTATTAGAATCACGCACAATAAAACACGTTACTGTGATGCAAATGGCCACAGACGAGGAACAATACAAGTCTGACAAGTCCTGTTCATTGTCTTAGAATCTCTTGAACAAATACTAATAGGTGTTATTAGTGCTGTTATTTATTACATCTCACGAAGCGTTTGTGTGTCCACCTAGTATCTTCACAACTGTTGCAGATAGAAAGATGAAAGAAAAAGCACATTTACAAAGGGGATGAAAATAAGATCATAACTCTGACCTTGAAAAACTAGGTCAAACTCATATTTTCACTTTTATACCTTTTTAGGTACACATCTCTGAAACCTGATGAGATGTGATCACAAAACAAAAACATTTTCAGGATGCCAGTGGCATAAAAATGTGGCGATATCACGGGTTGTTGCAGTCTCTGACTGTCTTGTTGTCCTTGGATCAGTAATAGTACTGGTGGTATTAGTATTGTTAATTTGTCTTTGTAAATAATCGGACTCCTTTGCTGTTTATTTGCTTGAATCCCTCTTTTGCCACATCAGAACACCTTAGACCACAATCAGATTGTTTGTTGTGTCTGATCAACAGGCCAAACAAAGAAGAGGAAGAGTGTTTAAAATGTGTTTTTTTTGACAAATACAAAGGAAATTAGAGCAATCTGGTAAAAGTATTTTCAATGCGCATGTAGAGGGTAGGCTCTTCTTTAAAAACAGAATACACACATCTGCTGTCTGTGAGTCTTTTAGTTTGTTGCATCCATGCTGCTGTTAATTTTTGACTGCGTCCCTCAAACTGGTCGGAACTCTCAAACGTACTGCCATCCAGTTTGTCCTTCAGAGAAGCCCGTTTGTTCTTTGTGGGGTAAGAACTAGTGACATAACCAGCCTAAACATCACTGACAAACTAATTTATGGTCTCTCCCATATGCTTGTCATTACCTTGTTGAAGAAAGGCCTCTCCAGCAGTGGGAACATCCCTCTTTCAAATACTTTTGATCGTCCATTGCGTCATGGGACTTTTGGCGTATTCACCAACAAAAATATTTTTTGTGGAAGTACATCCCAATCATTGCCTTAAAAATTGGACACCTTAGACCTTTTTAGTTTTGACGGATCAGTTTTGGAATTTGAAATAAATCTCATTATTATGAGAAAAGCAATGCAATAATAACAAGCTGAGGATCTCCTAATAGTGAGATTGAGATGGTGCCTCTTTGTGGTGGTTCTTCTGCGAGGTTCATAGATTTTTAACAGGTTCTTCGTGACAACACAAAATTAATTGGATCCATTTCAAATGCATGAACATCAAAGATGGTGACTTTCTTCCAGCCACACCGGGAATTTCACTGGAACAACCCAAACACCTTGAGAAACATGTAGTGTTGTTATTCTAATAAAACATTAATTTCATCCACGAAGGATGAACAAAGAGGATCATCTGATGACATCATATTTGCGATCATTTATCATTAAGCCAGGCTCAATCATTGATGATCAGGCAACATTAAATATTCTTATTAACACAATATTCTTATTTCATATGACAAGATAAGACTTCTTAAGTTCTGATTAGGAAGATAACGAAATTGTGCATCTAGTTATTCATATCAACCTAAAAATGTATGTTCATTTTATTCAGCTGTTATCTGTTGATGAATATACTTCTTCATGTTTTGTGTGTTAGGGTTAGGGTTCAAGTGTTTGTGATGTTTAATCTACCCTCTTGTCAGACAAACACCAGCTCTGATATATTCTGATTGACACTTCTACAGGATTCTACAATCTGATGTCTGGGGTCTTTTGTATTCATGGATAAGCTTATTGTCATATCACTGAGCTGCTGAGTGGCCGTTGCCTCACAGTAACCAGGGTTTGAATCCACCTGACGACCTGAGACTATCCAGTATGAAGTTTGAATCTTCTCTGTGGGTCCCCATCAGGTTTTTCAGCTTTTTTCTGCAGTAGAGGTCAACTGATTACTTTAACTTGCCTGTTGGTGTGAACGTGAATGAGAATGGCTTTTAGTCTCCATGTGTTGTCCCTCTATCGAACTGGAGATAGACTCCTGTCCCCTGCAGGATGAAAAGCAGAAGAAGAAGAAACATACCGTAGAAGCAGCTACAGAAAATAGGAGGACAAATTACTAAAAGTACCAAAAGCATACGGTAAATAGAAAAATATAGAAAGAACTACATTAACACATAGCTGTAGGACTTCAATCAGAGGAGGAGTGTTCATAATCCAAGATGGTGCATCACTGGTTCAGCTGTGGCATCAGATGTTATTACCAAGTAATGAGTTTCTTTCCTTAGGGCACTGAGTTGAAACAAACTCAAGAATTACAAATGAAACACCGACGAAAGTCTATCAGGAAGTCTGTTTTCTTAAATGTTTAGAATTGGATTTACCAGCATCGTTACATCATCAGTCTCGTGAGATTTTGCAGAGTCATCAGCCGCCGCCACCAGTATCTTAACTCCATGGGGGCTTTGGTCTTGTTTCCACACTGATACACTCCCTGGGGTCACTTTCTGACAGCCTGAATTAACACTTATCTGTGGTGATGAGCCGTTCCAAATTGCCCGTAGGAATGAGTGTGTGTGTGCATGGTTGTATGTCTTTGTGTGTGGCTCTGCGGTGCACTGGGGTCGTGCCCGGAGTGTCCCCCGCCTCACGCCCTATGCCGCCGAGATAGGCTACGGCTTCCCGCGACCCGCTGCGGCGGATATAGCGGTGGTAATCTGAAGATGACTGACTGTGGTGATGAATATATTATAACCCAATGAGTTCAGGGTGGGAACAACTTCACTGAAATGCTTCCACACGACATGCAGGGTGAAAAAGTTGTTGGCCTTCCTGTCTGTGAACTGATCCCTTCATGACTCAACACTTCTCGTGTCTAGACATCCGTCCTTGGCTGTCACTGTGCTTTATGCTTCTGTTTTCTAATCTTATGAATATCTTCAGCAGTCTGTCCACTATGTTGTCACCCAGCTCATCATGGAATGATGCTTTGTACCCTTCCTTTCACAGCAGCTTTCCTAGCATGTGCTTCACATGGAATTAAATTTTGACAAAACTGGCAAGAAAAACTGATTAAGTTGAGGAAAAATGGTGACAGGTATTTGCTTTCCATGATGGAAGTTGTGTTTCTGTCACAGAGAGAAAAAAACCCTCTTGGTTGGAGGAACCACAGATGTCTGGTTAAATAAAACAAATACCAACTTTTCAAAACATTTTGTAGCTTGCTGCTCATCCACAAGCGTTCATGACTGACTGAGTGGTTGCTCTGCTTGTACAAACATGCCACAATGGTGGAATGACAGTAATTCCTGTTCCTCTGGGGAGAAAACATACAGCCAGGACCAAAAATATTGGGACATCAGCACAAATCTTTTTGGCTCTATACCAGTGACTTGCGGTCAGGGGAGGCAGATGAGGCAAGGCCTCACCTGCCATCATGAAAGAAAAAAATGGAAAATGGAATAAATAAATTAAATGCTAATATTTATCAAGCGATGTGTATTATAGACTTATTTTCCGTTTAACGTCACCAATTTTAGGTTATTTTGACTCAAAATCGCTGTATTTTCACATTTACCGCTGAAATACTGATCAGAGACCTGCGGTGAGGCACCAGCCAGCAGAGCCTCACCATGGATTGAACAATAGCTCAGATAGCTGTGCTGGTAGCTATACAGTGAGACCGTAATGCTATCTCTCTATATGTTGCTATTAAAATGTTCAAACACGTTTGCTCTATAAACTAAATTCCTATAATTTAGCTAATGTATATAATGTAGTGTTTTTTTGTCAACAGCTGCATGTGTGTAACATCTTTCTTGAGTTGAGCGGTCCTGAAACCGCTGTGAAAAGGCACCAGGTGAGGCACAACAATACCCGGCCTCATGGATAGGGGGCGCTGGTGATCCCAGGGCTTCGTCTTGGGACTTCTCAGCCGAAGAATAAGTGAATGCAGGCTACGATCTACATTAAGTCAAATGCAGCAATTACTTTTTTCCACTCGCCTATTCAAATGGAGGATCACATTTTACAAACTGAAGGAAGATACGTGCAATTTCTACAAACAAGTTATTGATGCGTTTGTTCAGAGGGAGCGGCGCATGGCCTTCATTTTTAAGCAAACCAGACATGTTAACAAGTAGGTAACAACATTACTTTTTAATCAAATATTATTTGTGTGTTACAGTTTGTATGTAAATACTTCTGCAATGAGACCTTAAAATAACCCACTCACTGTTGCTAATGAAATGGTGAATAAGCTACACTGTAGGTTCATACTTTTGTAAATCTGATCACGTGATCATGATGTCGTTGGTGCCTCACCAGCCATGAACCCCACTGCACGTCACTGGTCTATACACTACCCCAATGCATTTGAACTGAAACTGACTACAGACATCCATAAACTGCAGACGTTTACCTTTAATTTGATGGTATTTAAATCAAAATCCAGTGAACGGTGTAGGATTCACAACAGTTTTTATATGTACATCCCATTTTTGAAGGCAGCAAAAGTAATGGGACAAGTGACTCAAAACCTATTTCATGGACAGATATGGGTTCTTTTTTCAATATTTCATTGTCCATTTTCATTTGGAATCTGTTGCTGTCAGCTTTCACCATGAGATCCAAAGAACTATCCATATGAGTAAAGCAAGCCATCATTAGGCTGAAAAATCAAAACAAATCCATCAGAAAAATGGCAGAACCATTCCAAACAGTTCAAATCAACTGTTTGGAACAGTCTGAAAAAGAAAAAACGCACCAGTGAGCTCAGCAACACCAAAAGATCCAGAAGACCGCGGACAACAACTCTAATGGATGGACAGATGAGACAAAGATCAACTTGTACCAGAATGACGGGAAGAGAAGAGTATGGAGAATGAAAGGAACTGCGCACGATCCAAAACATACCACCTCATCAGTGAAGCATGGCGGTGGTCATGTCATGGCGTGATCATGTATGGCTGACGACAGAACTAGTTCCTCTATTATTGATGATGTGACTTTATTATTGATGAAGTGTTTTAGGTAATATTTATCAGCTCATATTCAGCCAAATGCTTCAGAACTCATTGGACAGCGCTTCACAGCACAGATGGACTATAACCCAAAGTCTACTGTAAAAACAACCAAAGAGTTACTAAAGGCAAATAAGAGAAATGTTATGCAACGGCCAAGTCAATCATCTGACCTGAATCAGACTGAGTATGTGTTTCACTTTCTGAAGACAAAACTGAGGGGAAAATGCCCCAAGAAAATATAGGTGTGGCAGAATCCTGGCAGAGCATCTCCGGGGACTAAACCCAGTGTCGTTTGGCGTCTAGCATTCTGGACTTAAGGCTGTATTTGACTGCTTATGATTTGCAGCCAAATATTAAATGTGAAAGTTTGATTTATAATTGCTCAGTTTGTCCCATTACTTTGGTTCCTTAAAAAGTGAGAGGCAGATATAGAAACTGATGCAAGTCCTACACCGTTCACCTGATTTGGATGCATGTATCTTCAAATTAAAGCAGTAAGTCTGCAGTTAAAGCACTTTTTATTTTCCTTTCAAATTCATTGTGTTGGTATAAAGAGCCAGAAAATGAGAATTGTGTCACTGTCCCAATATTTATGGACCTGACTCTATGCGTAACTTTGCAATAAAAATGCAATCATATTGAACATGTAGAATATTAGAGCTGACAGATAAAACAAACATGTCACAGCAATTAAAAATTACTAACTTTTCCAAAATTAAACCCTCAGAAAAGGCATTATCAAATGTCAAATATTTAATTTTTAATCTCCAGTTGCAATGAGCTCTACAGTTTTATCCCATAAAGACAGAAAACACATCCAGAGGAACTTTAGATTAACATGAAAGTTAAAATTGCTCTGTTAGGCCAATAAAAATCATCTCTATTATCATATTATCTATAAAATCACAAATTTAATGTCTTTATTATCTTCGTTGTGCGGAAAGTCCCATTATTTCACAAGAAATTCTCTAACATGAGAGGTAACGTTGTGCCGTTTTCAGCCTGTCGTCGAGCCGGTTTACAGGGTGTGTAGCTTTTACTGGAAAAAAAAAAAAAAAAGCGAGTTTCATTTGCTAATTTCAACAGACCTGAGACCAGTTGACTTTACATCCAGCAACATTAAAACTACTATAGAATCTGAGATATGTTTAAAAGTAAATATTTAAGAATTTTATGGTATGCACTGATCAGATAAATCAAAATAAATGGGAACATTAAAAATGATTTTATTTATGAATTTAACAGAAGCCAATTCTACTTAAAATAATGCAGACACATCCCTTTTTGAGGGATCTGTTGAAACCTTGGTCGAACCCTAGCAGGTGTAAGGCACCGTCACGTCCCCTTCTGGATGAGAAGAAGCTACCTAAAAAACCAGAAGAGGAAGGATTGTTTTTCCTGTCTTATAGAAAAAAAAAGGGCAAAAGAATAGATGTGTGGCAGGTGATCTAGGGATTAGATTAAAATGGACTGAGGACTCTGGTTTTACATTTCACACTTCATCTCAGGTTAGTTATGTTTAAAATGTGTGGTATTCACTCCTTCGGTAGCAATGCAGTGCATGAAAAACAACTGAACAAAATGTTAGAGTTCAGTCTGCACACCGTTAGAGGCCCAGAAATAAGTTTTATTCAGACATGCCTGAAGAAGAGCTGTCAGATCAAAATGTAGCTTTGTCCAAACACAGAATAGAAATAGTTTCCAGGAGCTTCACCGTGGGCAAAGCCCGAAAGCCAGGAAAAAGGCAGAATAAGTGACAGGTGCCAGAAAAACAACACCTGCAGATTCAATTAGAGAGTTTTTATATGTCAGACAGCCTGAAGGTAGCTCCTGTTATAACTCCTGTCATAAATGTCCATTCTTTCATGCATTAGGTTCAAAAATGACTCCCCCCCCCTTCATTTGAAATGAGATGTGCACCCTCACCCTCATGTTTCTGTGGTTTATCGTGTGGCTGCACTGGAAAACTACACATAAAACAGGTCAATTCATTTTTTTCAAAAGAAAATCCAAATGAATTATAGGAAATGAAAGCAGAACTTCCAATTTAAATATGAATTACAACAAACTTGCAGACAATTTAATGTGATCCTGGTGTTTCAAAGTACAGTATAAAGCTTTAAAGTTTGCAGACATATGTTTCCAGAAAGTTCTTTGGATAACAAGTCTTGTTGAGGAATAATAACACGTCTTTATTATATATGTCAGTAACAATAAAGTCCCCTTTAAATACATTAAAATTTGGCAGCCAGGTGAAGACAGACAGTAAACGTGTACATATTAATACCGTTTGCGTCCATGTGTTCCATTTCCCTACAGGTTTGAACTGGTATAATCCTCCTGCTTAAACCGCCATGTTTTTGGTGACTGGAGGTGCGGCCCCCCTGAAATGGCAGACAAACCTGTTTGGACTATTTGAATTAGCTCCAGGCTTTCAGCTTAATGCTGTGTGACGTTTCAAAAGCCTCACGGAACATTAAACTGTACACAACTCTGCACTATAAAACATTATAGACATTTCACTATACAGATTAGACCATGACATTCTCTCCATTGCAGCATATGGAGGCCATTTGCTCACATTCTTCATATGACCATTTTCAGGATCCCAACATACAACTTTATCTTTCGTCTTTTTTTACACATCATGTACACGGGTCGATCCTTCAATTTTGGCATTTTTAGTAACATTAGCAGTGAAATGAAAAACAGCAACATGTGACACCAATAAAAAAAATGGATCTGATCAGCTTTCACAAGTACACAATCTACGTTAAAGACAGAATTTGCACTTAAAAGGTGGGCAACTCTGGGGTTTGGGGCAACATATTTATTTCCTTCACATGTACAGATTACATAAAGTTGTGTTAAAATTGTTACAGTAATCATAACAATTGTGAGGTGTGTTCTTGAATCAGCTCACAGGTTTAAACTGGTTCAAACAGAATCTCATCCATCCACAGTATGTAGAGCAGCTGGCCCCAGCTGGTGAACAGCACATATGCGTCTATAGTGACACTCGTGTTGACCTTCTAACTTTAAGTGACTTGTTAGAAATTGTTGAATGAAGGGAGCAACAACAGTGCTGTCAGACTGGCTTCATATATACAGCAAAGGAAAACAGATTTTGTGTAAGTTCTTCTTAAGCTGTCCATCAGTTCATAATATGTTATCTTTATTATTTGCTGAAATAATTATATATTTTGCCTATTAAATGAAATACTTCACCTCCTCAAAACAAATCACCAGTGATGCTGAGTGTATAGGTCACTCTCAGTAGTAAACAGCTATAATACAATGTAAACAGTAACTAACACGTGAGTGATGCTGATGGCTGTAGGCGGTTCACACGTTGGTGATCTCCACACTTTTGTAGGTGTGCATCGGGCTGCCTTTGGCCCGAGGAACAGCTTGAACTCTGGCCTCTCTCGGCAGAGAGCCACAACTGCTGTGGAATCCCAGAGCTCGCTCCACAGAGTGGCTGTTAGCTCGTAACCTCAGCGGACTCTGCAGAAATGAAAAAGCATAAAACAGAGCGTGTGGTTTCTTTTATGACTCTGACTCAAAAATAGGAGATTGAGCTCCTAAGGACCAGCGTGTGGTGGCATGTAGTAAGGATCCAGTGGTGAGGGTGTAAACTGCAACCAACAAAAACTGCTTCACGATTCCCTTTCAGGCGTGGGAGAACAACGTTGTGGCTGTGAAATGATATCGTCCCTTTTCTGGGCTACTGTAGAAACATCGTGGAGCTATTACTGTAACTCTCCAGGCCCATTTTAAGGGGCTGAAGTCATGAATTCCAGTTTCAGATGATCATATGATCATACAAAAATGAAAACCTTACTGTGGATATTATATTTATACCAAAAGATCCCCCGAAATACTAGACACTGGAGGTCAAGTATTTAAGAAAAGCCTGTAAAATTAAACAGAAAGGCCTTGAAGTAATGTGGAACAACATTTCATTGTATGCACAAGGCTTTAATTCAGCTGTATGGAAATGTAATTGTATGTTTTGCCAAGAGATGTTTATGTTCTGCAGCTGTGAGAAAATTGCAGTACCGCATGCCCCAAGAACAAAGATACCCAGCCTGACATGCTGCACATGTGGAACATGGCTCAGACCACTAGACCACCAGAACACCCACAGAAAGAGGAACCTATAAATAAACATATGCAGGCAAGAAGGCCTGATGTTTTGAAATAGTTAAGTCAACACGACTCAGTCACCGGACTTCTCTGTAAATGGATTTTACAACATGTGCCCTAGTTGAAATAAGACGTCTTCCAATAATAATATATGATAACACAGTGAAATGATACCTTGCCAGATCTTCTCATCGACAGTCTGTCCTCAGCAAAGTAGTTAACAGCCACTGGTGAGGAGGAACCTATGACCTCACTGCCTGCCTGCTCTGGACTGCTGCGAAGACAGTTACAATCATTTCATAAAAAATCAGTTCAACTGGAGAAGAAAGTATATTTTGAATACCAGAGAAGGAAGTAACATTTAAATGTACCTCTGAGGGACTGCGAGTGACTTCATCTCTTCGTAGAGGTGTCGATGCAGCATGTGTTTGCTGCTGGGGATACCCAGGGCTTTGGCCATGGCGTCTGTGTCAAAGGACGGGTCCAGAACCATCACAGCTCCATGAATCCCTTTACCCTGAAGGTTGTCGGCAAACTCCTATAGAGCACAGCACATAGGCTGATGAGGACGGACAGAAAGCAACAGAAAACTCGTATTGTATGGTTTTATAGGTTGTATTTTTGTGAAGTGGTGAGGCGCCAAAGGAGCAGAGATGCAATGTGAGGAAGTCTCATAAACTACTTGGGGTGGTATCTGGTTACACTGTGCTGTAGAATGTCAACACAGACCTCCCACTCACCTTGAGGTCTATGTCTCTGATCCATTTCATTACTCTGTGACACGTCCAAACAATGGCGTCCTGGTCCTGGTTCTCACATTTTGCCCGTCGTGCCTGCAGGGCCTGAGAAGAACACAACACAATGCCAACTGTGCAATGTCCTGTTTGGTGAGGAAGGTCAAAGGGCGGGTGTGGCCCTGCTAAGGTAAAAGCCTAAACCTGCAGAGGCTAATAATAGAAATTACAAGCAGCTTGATGAGTGTTCAGGAGCACTGCTAAAACTTTCTCATCAACGTTTTTATGTAGACTTCTAAATGTAATCTTACCTCTTTATCAAAACTGACAATCTGCAGCAGCTGGATGGCCAGCAGGAGGCTGTTCTGGTGCTGCTGGTCGCTGACGTTGAGTAATCGCTCCAGGTCTCTGCGGCTCAGAGAGTTCAGCAGTCGCCCGTCCACTAGATTAGTCTGGAAGGTCTGGGAGTACTGAGGCAGACCCACGTCACTCAGCCATGATGTTGAAACCCAGTGGTGATCCATCTCCGATGCTTTTGATAGTCTGGGAGATTATTAGAATCGCTGATCAGCTGTGGTCGAAGAAGTTTTTAGAATATTTACTAAGTGAAAGTAACACAGTGTTAGGGGGAAAAACTCATCACAAGTTTGAGTTCTACATTAACACTGCAGTTAAAAACTATGTTTTGCATTAATAAATGAATATTGGTCCGGGCGGAGGTAATTCAATAATTTCAAATACTACTGTGTAGTTTAATCTGGAAAAAAACATTACTTCTTATAAAGTCATCCACGGCTTTTTGTTTAAACCTTGTTTTACATTGTTTTTACTGACTACTTAAATGTGGTACGTGAGGAAATGTACTTTTTACCGTTAAACTGCATAATTACAGTTAATTTGTTACGTTCCACTGCTGAACTCTAATATAAAATGTTCTTTAAAAGGTAAAACTTTGGGCGGCATGGTGGTGCAGTGGGTAGCGCTGTCGCCGCACAGCAAGGCGGTTCCGGGTTTGTGTCCCGCTCTGTGCGGAGTTTGCATGTTCTCCCCGTGTCTGTGTGGGTTCTCTCAGGGTTCTCCAGCTTCCTCCCACCTCCAAAAACATGCGCTTCAAGTTAATTGGCCGGTCCCAAATTGCCTGTAGGAGTGAGTGTGTGCTTGCGTGTTTGTCTGTGCCTCTATGGCGCACTGGTGTCTCGCCTGGAGTTTACCCCACGCCATGCCCTAAGCCAGCTGGGATAGGCTCCAGCCCTCCGTGTCCCGTGATAGTGGATGAAGTGGTGAAAAGAAAATGGATGGATGGATGTAAAACTTTTTATCAAACATCTGTTGTTTCGTTCACCCTTGGTCATTTTCAGCTCTCCTGTAATCCTCGATGGCCAGTCGAAGTTTCCTGCGGTGGATGGGGTTACTGATACCCAGACCCAGCTCTAGATCCTCATCTGTCAGGCCGAGCAACACCTGAAGTACAGAGATCCAATTCTTGATCAAACAAGATTAGGGACTAAATATGCCCACCTTCTAAAGCAAACACACTACTAAAGGTCTACCTACCTTGCCACTTTTGACATTTTCAGTGCAGGCTCGGATATACATGGGCATTCCCATGACAACCTCCAGCCAGGCCTGGACCGCCCCGGCCTTCCACAGCGACATACATGTGTTCCGGCTGAGCTCTGCCTGCTGCAGTCGGTCCAGATGCTCCTCTCCGTCAGACAGGCTCTGTTGTGTGGGGCTGTCAGAGTCTGGATAGGTCAAGTTATGGTGTGGTATACAGGAGGGGGTTCAGAGGGATACGGAAATCAAACACTCATCATGGAGGTGGAATAGCATCATAACCTGATAAAATCAGATGTTATATCTCCATATTAGTGCATGTTATACATGGAAATAACCTTTGATGTAATACTAAAATACCAGAATCTTTGTTATAAAGGAATGTTAATAATGGAAATCACAATCAAACGTCAGATTTGTCAAAAAAAGTAGTTTCAACCCCACATATCGACATAAAGATGTCTTGAAGTTACAAAAAATGGCCACTAGGAGGAGCCAGAATAATTCAGTAATGTTACACTTGTACTATATGTGTGAGAATGACCTGTTCTATGTATGGAAATAGCTCATAAGATTTATTTAAAAACAACATAAACCCAACTACATGGTTAAGCCATGTATAGCTGAAGTAGTGTTGGGAATCAGAAGAGATACAAACCATTTTCTTCATGTCATTAAGAGTGTAGTGGTCCAGTCTGATCTGAATCTACTGCAACGTTTAAGTCGTTCGCACACTTCAGTGGCTATCTGATGATTATGAAAAGGTTTAAGACCATCAGGATAATGTATTAGACACACAGGGATTATTCATAAAACATCATGCTCCTGCCCATTTACCACCTACAACACTGATTCAGACTGAACAGACAGATCCAGGATGAACTGGGTGTTTGCCTGATTCATCCTCACATGCTGACAAAATGTTGCATGCAAAGTTCAACATTGCCTTCAAAAAAAAAAAACCCAACAACTTTGATTTTTATATCTCTCCAATGGACCTGAGTGATATGAATAATCCCCAGCGAGCAGGAACAGACAGCTGGTAACCACAGATGAGGAGTTACTCACTGGCAGGAGAGAGCTGCCATTAGAAATGGCAGGAGGAGGAGAGGGAGAGACACATTAGACTGAGACACAAGAACAAGATTACTCATGGAACAGAAAACTGCCACATACCATGTTTTCAGTTACTTGTTTTATTTTTAAAATAAGATTTTATTTCAATTATAATCCATTCTGAAAATGCTAAAACCTCCTGAACATCTGGCTGCAACAGCTGCAACAGATAAATATTTGAAGTTTACTCTTGTTTGTTTGCTTTTTTCTTTTAAATAAAATATCTCAATAGATTAATTCTTTTTATGGAGCATCTCCTTAAGTACAAAGCATTTAACATAGAATTATTAGGGCCACATTTGCAAGAATTGAGGAGAGAATATGCAGAAAGGAAACTAAAAACATTTTTTTAAAAAAAACATAAAAGGGATTGTGCATTCATAATGCGAAGAGAAAATTGAGCTAAAAGGTAACAGCAACAAAGGAGCAACGCAGAATCGTTAAGTTTGACAATGTATGGATGACCAATCAAGGTAACATAGAGGGATCATGCACATGTTTGAAGCACATTCCTTTGTCACATGTTGGCACATGTTACATAGCTGTCAGTAGCTGTAATGAGTCACATGTAAACAATGTTCCGAGGCTGGCGCACAAACAGAGGCAGAATGATAGACAGGATTTTCATGATCCTTCCACCTTTGGCATAGTCACATGATTTCGACAGCAGCTGCCTGAAAACGCATCACTGCAAATTTTTTTGGTTGTATTGTCGGGTCTGTGCTCTTAATTTGTTTGAGAAATTCTGAATAAAACCTGTGCTGCCCAGTCGTTACTAAACGACAAAATGCTCTTACCCGCATGATGCTGTGACACTGACACATTTTTGTCAGCAAATATTATACTAACACTATGGCAAATTCAGCAAGTAATTTGAAACATCAGAATTTGGCCAATCAAACTTAAAGGGATCCATTCTATAAAGTGATGAGCTAACATCTCCTCCTACTTCATAAGTAATGGGCTGGGTAAAATTTAGAATACAAAGAAACTTAAGAACACATGTTGCAAAGCATGATAAAAGCAACTGTAAAGTAACAAACGCCAAGGACATTACAGTAAATCACTAGTTTCACAATAACTCCTATTCACATATTAACAGCAGTCCTTCAAGTCTCCAGTTATAAAAAAAAACATAAAACATTAAGACATGAGGAGGATAATACAGCATGAACATTTCTACACATTATAATAACCCCATGGATATATTTATATGCATGTAAACATATATACATATGCATACATGTACATCTATAAATATATATCTAATTTACAAACATACAATTTAAGTGTAATATACTGTACATTTATGGGGATAGCAGTCTCTTAGATTTTCCTCATAAAATTTACCCCTTCCCATCCAGACAGACCCTTTTTACATATAGTAAAAGCCAGGTAGATATCTAACCAAATCTAACACACACGCACGTACGCACGCACGCATGCACGCACACACACACACACACACACATATACACTCTCTCTCTCTCTCAGCATCACCAGTCAGCATCCTCCTCTATGTAATAATCAGGGGTGGCTGTACCATCAAACAGGCCGGGGTCCAGTGACTTGCGCTGCTTGCCTCGAGCAAAAACCCGTGACAAGGATCCCAGAGTCATCTTCTCCTTCTTCTTTTTACGCTTCTGGTCCTCCAGGTCCTCCATGGACTGGATGGAAGACGGGAGATAAGAAGGTTGCGTTTGTCATCTTTTACAGATGAGTAGAAGCAGTAGGTTGACATTTTTCTTTAAATTCACGTTCTGACTAAGAGTTGGGTGAGAAGATTCCCCTAAACAGTAAATATGAAGCTGCTGCCATCAGTCTTAGCACAGCTTAGCATAAAGACTGACAACACAAGAAGACAGCTGTCCTGGCTCTAACAAACTGTGAGGAAATCCATTGCAGTGTCTAAGAGCAGGGTGGGGGCTGGAGACATCTGAAATAGTCTGACCCAGACTGGAGCTTGTTTGAAAATAAAAGTAATTTATAACTCAAATGTTCGTCACTTCATAAAGAAGTTGTGGTCGATGGGCTTTAAGCCTACATATAATACTACATTCACGGATCAATAAATGATAACTATCTATCAGCTTATGACTGATAGGGCTCAAATTGAGTTAGTGTTTGCACTGAGCTTAAACTCATCATGTTATACAATATCCTCTCACTTCTGTTGGTTTTCATGCTCAAACATAGAGAACTTAAATCCTTTAGTCAATAACGGCTTTTTGGTGTGTTCATAGTCACAAAGTGAATGAGATACAAAGTTTGTATGGTTTTCATGGTGATACAGTGTTCCACAGTAAAAATACTGTAATAGGAGGAATAATAGGACTAATGATAATAATAATAACAATAATAATAATAATAATAATATTTTTTATCAGTAAGCATGGATATCATTCTTACAATAACTAATTAAGACTTCAAAGTTCTATGCAAATAAGTTACCTGAGATGGAGGATGAGGACAATAACTTCAATGATCATTATTTTGATTGAAACTCGAAAGATTTTAAACTGGGTATCCTATCTCTGAGGACTAACCCTAGATTAGTTTTTTAAACCACAGTAGTCAAACTTTATAAATTTACTTTCTTTTAGGGGGGATGTGGATCAATGTCCACTCACTCTCTTGCTAACTCCTCTGCTGTGTCATTAGGACCCACTGCACTGCCTGACAGGCAGTTGAGGAGTAGAGAGATTCTTTGAACATCTTTGTTTATTAAAAGTATACTGATTAACTGCTAAAGAGTGTTAGCTCATGAGACACATCCTGTTCATTCAGAGGTACTGATAGATGGATTCTGGTAACTTTCGACACAACTCAGGTCAGCTGTTTTCCTCATATCCAGTCTTTTTGCTAAATTAAGGCGAGTGACCTCATAACTAGCAGATTTTTGGAGTAACCATTTTCTCAACCACCTCTCAGAAAAAACATTTCCAAATTTTCCAAAAATGTCACACTATTACTTCTGACCAAGACAAAATAGTAAAAACACCACCACCACCAAGCAGGCAGGCTGACACCCAGCAGGCCAACAGAACAGAGGGTCAGACACAAGAAGGAGAGGATAAAGAGGATATAAGTGTAGAGGTGTGATTACTTGGTCGAGGGGGCCAGGCAGCTCTTACATTGCAGAGGGAGTGGGTCCGGTGACGAGGAGAGTTGATGTCGCTGGGTGTGGACGAGCGGTCCCCATCAGCTGCTGACGCATCAGAGATGACAGAGGGCTGTCTAGAGTGGCAGGGACTGATCCTGACCACAGCTGGATGCAGCACACACACACACACACACACACACACACACACACACACACACACACACACACACACACACACACACGAACGATACGTACACACACACACACATATCCATACACATTGAGGAATTCCCACAGTTAGCAGGTGAAACCTCCAGAAAACCCTGTTAGTCGAGTCTTTAAAAGCAACACCAAGCAGCACGGCGCCTGAGAGGTTGAGCAGAGAGGATCACCTACCCTGTCTGTCAGTGGTGTGCCCGTGGTAGAGGGTCTGCTGGCTCTGGCGGATGGCGGCGGTCAGCGGTAGGTCGGCCTGCATCACCCACTCCTGACTGCCGTTCACCACCGGCTCCACAGGCATGGCCAGCGAATGGCGCTTTGGTACATCTTTCGTCAGAGTGGCGAGAGACTGCTTCGCCTGGGGAACACAAGAAGAGGAGCACTCTTACGGAAACTCAGGGTTTTATCTAGGTAGATATTTATATTTGTTTTTAATTTCTTAATAATTATTAATTTCTTGATATCCATGGTGCCCCATGTAGCCGTGAATGCATGAATGAATGTGTGTGGTGTTTTAGCTCTGATTCCAAAAAAGCTTGGACGCTTTGTAAAGTGTTTCAGGAAGTAGTGATCCTTTTCTGACCCTTAGTCTTGAACATCTCAACATGTTGCAGCTGTTTGTTTCACATTCAACATCATTATACTACATACAAATCTAATTCACACTGTTTATGCACTTACAAATCAATAACATCAGTTTATTCATTAAATGCATTGATTCTGTACTATTGTCAATAAGTCAAGAAGAGTTAGAAAATAGTTATTCTCAGTTGCTAAATCACTAAACCCCAGCCTTTAAACCAGATTCTGAATGGCCTACACCAATTTTTCAAGCCACGTTGATCAAGAAGCAACACCAAACAACAAGCAGCTGCTGTTCAGGTGATAGTTTGATCTTGACAGAAAACTTTGAGGTTTGAATTTTTGATTTGCGTTTAAGGTTTTGAAAAAACCAGGGAGGGTTCTAGAAATGTGTTTTATAATTTGGGAAATACTTCAAATAAAATTATTTATGTTGTTCACAACAGGGTCGATTTGTTAGAATCCAGTTAGCCTACATACATTTTATACAACACTGCTCAACTAAAAGGATCTTCATAATGTATATAATACATGAACTAATCCTATAAGACCTCTGCAGTCAAAGTCTGCTTTTGCAAATCCGTCACTGTTTTAGGGCTCTGTTGTTGTTCAAACACAGAGTCGGTGTTACACTCTCTGAATACCATAACCACATGACACAAATATGTATGAAGAAGAGAAAATGTGGCGGAGCGGTGGCTCCAGAGCGACGCAGCCCCGATGCACCAACAATCCTCATCTGTGATGCTGCCTCATGTGAGGATCTGTGGGTGGTTGAGGTTTGCCAAGGGAGGAGAGCGAGATTAATGACACAGACCGATGATGGTACCAAAGAGGGACAAACACAGCAACACAGAAAAAAAGGCGTGAATTTCCTCCCTAGTGTTGAAAATGCGAATGCACACTGGGTTATCCTACGGCGTGTGCTCGATGTGATACAAACACGGAAACAGGATCTCAAGGCCAGACCTTGTTTGCATTTAGCTCATACAGACAAGACGATAATGCTAAGATGATCATAGACTGCATCCATGAGCAGGATGACTTACCATGGTGAGTTCTGCCTCCAGTTCTTTGACCCTGTTCTCCTTCATGTCCATCTGACAGCGCAGGACGTTCGCTTGCTCGGTAGTTTCTTTGGTCTGCCTCCTCAAGTCCCATTTCTCCCTCTCCAGCATGTCCTTCTCCTTGGCCAAGGCTTTCACTGCATCCTCACTCTCCTGCAGAGCAAACACCACGACATGGAGCTGAACGTCTGCGTCAAGGAGGATTTCATAACTACAGTATGTTCTGATATGATACATTTCAGAGATTTTACTGATCGTACCAAGGAACAATTACTGGTCCAAAAATTAATAAAATAGTCTGCCTTGAATTAATTCTGACAAAGCTATATTCTTTAAGTCCTTCTACACATAAATACATCTATAATAACGATAACAACAAGAAGTGTTTGTGGTCGAATATAACTACACTGACATTACGTGTTAAATAACCTATAATCAAAATTTCTGAGGATGTATTTTGTGCTACTTCATTTGTGCTTTTACCATCAATAATCATATATGTTCACGCCAGTTAAACTAGTTTAAAATAAATGCAACTTTACAGGAAAGAGTACAATCAGAATAAATGTGTTTTGGTACCCAAAGGAGTAAACAGTCAAGTAAGTAAACATATACAATGAAAGTAATGAAACACAATAATAATAACAATTGATAAATACACAAACACAAACTGTATTTCTGCTGATAACAGCTCTTCATACTGGATGACAGAAGCTCTTGAATGTTTCTACATGTGTTGGGTTTGTTTTGTCCAGTTATTTCCGACTGGCCTTTGTTACCTTTCGGTGTTGGTCATAGTTGCGTATGAATTCTCGCAGCTGCTCCTCTCTGCTCTCCAGTGTTGTGTACAGCTGCTGCATCTGACTCACCAGGTCGGCCTTCTCCACCTTTAGACGCTTACGATCGGCTTTCATAGCTGCAAATCACAAACACAACCGTACTGAGCAAATCCAATCGCTTTAAAGCAGCCTGCCCGCTTTACTGTGAAGCTGAACTTGAGTAAAACATGTGCCTGCTGTGACGTCAGTAACAAAAGCGTTGCCATTTCAGTGAGGAGCCACAAGGTGACACTGTGTCTTCTGCATATGGCTGCAGATGTAGGGGTTTTTGTTCTGTTTTTTAAATGATGCAATGATCCTAAAAGATAAGTAGCACAGCAGCCGTAACTGACATGGAACTACTTTGGCTGAAAGGTGGACATTCTGTTGGGTTATCTTTGAGACCAACCCTTTAGATTTGACTTCTTTCAACTTTCAACTTCTTTCAACTTTCTCCCTTTCCTGAAGAAACTCATCTCCATGATGCAGCTAGTAGCACTCTTTATAAACAGGAACGACACCACGCTTTCCTAAAAGCCCGCGCTCAAAGCCCGTGAGAGGAAAGGCTGGAACCTGTACTTCTCATAACTGCACACATATCAGCATTCCTTATGACAACGTCTCTTCATATTTTACACCGAACATAAAAACCTGTTTTGCAAGAGTTACACAACACAAATTTTGAACTTGTACTCAACTAATCCGCTTGTGACTCTCAGAGCAAAACAGAGAACCAGGCAAAGCACCTCTTTAACCGAGTGTAATGCACAATTACCTGTAGTTTTTTTGTCACAAGCAAATATTCTTGGCGTTGTGCTACTAAAGAGCTGTTGGCTATAAAGAACGGGAAATGAAAATAATCCAATAGTACATAATCAGCACTGCATTCCAGTCCACACCAATACTGCATTAATATTTCAGAGTTAAGCTGCAGTGCCATGAATGATGGATGTAAAATAAAATGAGGTGAGCCTGACGCCTATTTGGCTGCTCATCAGGGCCGACACCCTTATCACAGAGAGAGAGAGTAATGGCACAACACGTGCACACATACAGTGTCTTCTTGCTGGAGAGCACACTGTAGAGTGGGGATGGATATTTCAGGCAGCAACAAACAAACTTCACATCAGAGTTGAACTTTTTAAAAGACTTTAACAGACACACTCACAGCAGGTCAGTTTTTACTGATTCCTGAAGCCGGTCTGTCACAGCTAATATGACAAAATTTAAATGAGCATAATTTTTTTTCTCACTGTTTTTTGAATAATAAATTTTTTTTCGTAAAACTACACAGAAACATACGAGCGTCAGAGAGACAGAGTGCGTCAGACAGAGCGACACGGGGTAAGTAGTGTTTATTACAATGTGTTTGTTCTAAGCAGTGTGACACATTGTTATGATTAATGATGAAATATTTTGCAAATGAAGCTGGAACCATTTGAGCTGTTGTGTGTCATCTAACAAACAGTCTAATCCGTTGAAACAACTGTCCCATTGTACCACAGCAGGTTGACGCAGCGCCATTAAAATATTCACAGAATTCAAGGACACAATAGATCGCAACTTGGCTCCAATTACTACTACTACTAAATATGTCTTTTAATATGTACAGTTCCCATTAGCATTGTTAGCCATGGAGCTAGTGCTTGGACAGTGGTCTTGGATCATAAGAGGAGTTTCTGTAGATAACTGGGCTAAGCAGTAAGTACAGCAAGACATAAGAGACTGGACAAGACCACAAAGACCAAGATCAAGTTTAAAGTAACGTGTCTGACTACCAGGAGGCACATCAGCGTGTCACTCATGTAAGTGTGGTGGAATACCTCAGTGGTTTAAAGCTTAGCTTAGCCTCGGCACCTCTGAGGATAAAATTTATGTACTACAAGATTTTATTCTGTTTATGTGTCCTACTATTGTTTGTGGTAAGTCTAAGGAAAGAGTACATTCGTATTTAGAGAGGAAATGGCATTTAAATGACCTCAAATGGTTTTGATAGATTCAACTTACAAACCACCTCTTTGGACCAATTGTGTTCACATGTTGAGGACTACCTGTATACTGTATGTAGACGTGTCGCACGATCAGAAGGGAACATGTTTTACATAAAATAGAAATAAATATCAAAGAGTAGCTTGATGTTATTCTCTTTGGTGGAACACATGAAACTTTCCACTAAAAATGAAAATGCTAAATATTTAATGTAGCTACTAAAAAGAAGGGCCTGTGTTGTCGTGACGTCTGTGTTGACACCTGACCTTGTAAGGCCTCCTTGGCGCGGTCCAGCTCCTGCTCCTTGTCACCCAGCTGCACACGCAGCTCAGTGGCAGAGAGCAGGTTGGCAGAGCAGCCTCCTTGTGTCTCCTCCAGGTCCTTGGTCAGCATGTCCTTCATCTGCCGGAGCAAGTGGACCTCCTCTTGAAGCTGAACCACCTCCTCACGCAACAACACTGAGGGGAAAGAGAAAGAGAGAGATTTTATGGAATTTAGAGCATGTAGAAAAGGAATGAGGAAGCGAGGCGCGGTGGACTGAGGTAGAATAAAACTCAGAGAAGGAAAGAAATACAAACAAAAACAAACAGAAAAAAATACATCAGGAAGCAGAATCAGTGTTTATATCTGATATGATCACATATTTGGTGAAATGAACACATCAAACCTCTGGAGAACACACGCGCTTTAAATAAATAATTAAATGAATCCAAAGTATGAAGCTAGAGAATAATGGTCTTGCAAAACAAATTACAAATATTAGTGGCACAATCGTGAACTGTGCTCCTCAGTGCTGTGTTTTCCAGCTACTGTGAAACACCCCCAAACCCTCAGGGAAAACAGGGCAGGTAAACAGGAGCTGGTAACTATGAGGATGCAGCAGAACTGAAGGGTGAACTCATGGAAAGGTCGAGCAGCAAACGGTGATGAAGATTTCTTTCTTGGGTTGAATTTTAGTTTAATAAAGGACCAAAATGTCATGATAATGATTTTTGTTGCACATATTACGGTAGAGAATCTACTGCTTTAAAAACCCCTATACGACCATCAACACACCCGCGTGATCATGGTCTTATAAGGGTATAACCATGATATAACCATGATATTAATATCATGGTTATATCAATATCATCTATTACTTAACTATGTGGATTTACTTTGTAATTCAAATCCAATCAACAGAAATTTCACTGTGAACCTCAAAAGAGAACAAAGACAAAGAAGACTAAATAAAAACACAGTTAGCTTTCCTGTAAAGTTGCTGCTGATGTCACCGAACAGAAGATTTTTTCTTCGAAATGCTTATTATGTTGAGCTCTGAGAAGTTCATTTAAACGATCAGCTAAGGTTGCCTGTGAGGTGTTAATGTAGGCAGCAAAGCAGATGTACTTTTTTCTTTTTTAAATTTTCACAGTATTTTGAGATATTTTTAAACCATTGTGCCATATTTATATTACTGTATTAGTAAGTTAATTAAAAACCGTCTCAAATACCTTGAGTAGTGTCATTTAATCGGCTTTAGTGAGACATCTATAAATCAAAGAAAAATCCATTTTGCAACATTCATTCATGGAATAGCAGACATTGTCCCACAAACTCAGGGTGAAGTGAACACAAACAAACACAATTACATACTTTTTCCTCTGTGGGGTTTATTTATCCAAAATGGGGATAAATTGAGGCGAAGAAAATGTTCTGATGTCTTATGAGCTTCAATGAAGCTGGAAAGACATTCCTGCATAGAAATTCTGAACAATCAGAAACTGTCCATGTGCATCATAAATTTTGATCTGCTTAAAAATGCTGCTTTGACAAAACAGACCTGACTTGAGGTGGCTATGCAGAGATGTGATACATGAGTCCACAGCAAACCGTGGGCCTAAAAAGCCACTTAAACTGAGAGGGATTAAATGAAGCAAATGCTACTCAGTCGATGACGCGACATCATCTGGGTTTAGTTCATGCAGTGATCTTGGCCAAGCTAATAGACTCATCCCAGAGCAGAGGAGAAGCTCAGCCTTCTTATTCATTTACTGCTGTTTCCCATTCTATTAGCTTCTCATTCAAGCCTTCCAACAACATCTATCAAACCAGCCTCCGCCAGGCCATCACTCCCAGCTGCTATACAGACATCTATACGGACAGACACACGCAGTGTGAAGTGGCTGCAGGTGATGATTAGGTTCAGGAGAGCATAAGCAGCATTTTCTGTGTGGAAGGGAAAGTGAAGAATGTGAGAATGAACTGGATTAAGGGAGAAGCCATTTATATACCTGTACATGGATGCTCAAAGATGCGTAATTATTAGAATATTAAGTTCAGAGAAGAAAAATGGTTTTATTCTACGACCAATCACACACTAGCTATTCTCAGTTCACACAAAATAGTCCTTTAAAGCAGCGGTGTGGAACTTGTATCTTTTCTTAGATCTGACAGTCGTAATCGTCTGCTCTACAGCTCCGAATCCGCCTTGAGGGTCACGTGTCTGCTGCAACCTATCTCCGCTGCCTACGGGCGAGAGGTGGGGTACACCCTAGACAAGACACCAGCTCATCGCAGGGCCACACGGAAGACAAATAACATTCCCGCTCACATTCATGACAATTTGGAGTGACCCATTCACCTAAGCTGAATGTCTTTGGAGGTGGGAGGAAGCCGGGGGACTCAGAGAGAACCCACGCAGACACGGGGAGAACATATGGAGAACATATAAAGAAAATCAACCTCGGAACTTCCTTGCTGTGAGGAAACATCGCTACCCAGCGATCACTACCGCCCTGTGGAATCCAACATTCTTGAATCCAAACCACCAAATCAGGCGGGACGAGTCCGATGAAACGTCTGATTATATGTCAATCACTCTTGTGCATCCATCTCTTCTCACTCATTTCTGTGATGTCACTCTGTCAGGCTAACTGCCTCCAACAGGGAGGGGCTTTGGAACTGGAGTGTAGCATGGATGGAGGTGGTGGTGATGGTGGTGGTGGTGGTGGTGGGGGGGACCTGGAAGCTTCTTTCAAATTTCAAGTCTGCTCTCTTCTCATGCTGACTAGTCTGACCAGCTTTAACTAACCAGGTCTCACTCAGTCTGTCTGAACCAGTAACATTACAGACTGCTGCAAGCTTCAGATGAGTTGCTATGACAGTCAATTCAGAATTCAATACCTTATAGGGTCACATATTCCAAACAACAACAACAACAACAACAACAACAACAACATAACAACAGCAACAAAGGGGGGAGGGGGGGGGGGTCCAGGGACCTCAGCATGTCTTGGGAGGGGAACCAATGGCTCTCTAGCAAAACAGAGAATAATTACTAGTCTGATTCTCTTCTTGGGTAACAGACAGAATGCATGACAGCTACGTCTTAGGTTCTCAAACACCTTATGTACAAAAACATTTAAAAACTTGAACCTTCTAATTCAAGCGGTTTTATTTGTTTCTGCTCAGGCATCTTCATGTAGCATCGTGAACTGTTATCCGCCTATGCTGCTGTTTGATTCCCTAGGGTACCATTTTGTAAAATCTTCTTCTTCTTCTTCTTTTCCTTTCAGCTTTTCCCTTCAGGGGTCGCCACAGCAAATCAGTTTCCTCCATCTAACCCTGTCTTCTGCATCCTCTTCTCTCACACTAACTACCTTCATGTCCTCTTTCACTACATCCATAAACCTCCTCTTTAGTCTTCGTCTATGTCTCCTGCCTGGCAGTTCATTTTGTAAAATACGCTACCTACAAGAAGAGATAAAAGTTCAATGTGACATTTTCAAATATTTGTTTTTGTTCAAACAAAATAACAAATTATGAGAAGGGACGTTTGAGACGGGAGTTAAGAATCTCTGCAGTGACGGCAGCCAACTGTTCTGCCCTTGGGGGCAACGATGTGTGTGGCTGTCACTACTCTACCTCAGTCTCCCTGACAAGCACTATCACTTGTGCATTACTATTTGTGCAAAAGACAAAACCAGAGACTGTGATGCCTCTGGTCTACAACAACACTGTGAAAGGTAAAAACACAATCAGTTACAACCGATGTGCACCACGGACCCACACAGTGTTTCACAACCCATGTAGTAATAGCTTTTATTCAAGGATAAAGTTCATATCAGTGTCTAGTTGGATGAGATTCCCATTATTTGTTTGTGCATTTCAAGTCTTCCCTGGTTTGCTACTCTTGTCTTAACTTGCCTGAAAGAAGAAGCTGCCAAATTCTGAAAAATTATTTATTCACAAAAATCGATGTTGTTGATAAACGCATTAGTATCATCAAATTATTTTCTCTTAGCTTTTTTTGTTTTTTTTTTGGTTGCAGAGGAATAACCGAGGCCAATTTACATCTTGATGCAGACAGACGAGCATACAGTAATTGTTTGACTCCTCCAGACAACTAAATTATGTTGTAACTGTCTTGTTGGAGGATATAATTTAGTTGAAACTGAACAAACTGAGTTTCTATTACATGTTCATCGTGGAACTGTCACATCTTTGCAGATCTAATCTCATAAAATAATCTACACATATTGAAAGACCCTTCAGCAGGATAAGGGGTAGCAGGTTGCTGAGGCTGGAAAGAGCTCTGCTGCCAAAAAACATTATAGTAGCTAAATGTTGTGTAAGTATGATCAGGAAACCTCCCTTTAGTCTGCTGCTTTGTGCAGAAGACAACACGCAAAAAGTTTCAGTATATTTGGTCTGAATGATCTCTATGGGCTTCAATTAAACGTAATGATTGCTACACACCATGTAAACAACAAAAGAGATTTTCCTCCTCAAGATTATTGTGGAGTGTTATCATAATCAGTAAACATGTTTAAACATGGCGGAGTATCAGCTGGAAGGAGAGTCCCTGTTGGCTCCCGTGGTATCGCAGCAGAGCGATGAAAAAGGAAACAGTAATGGCTCCACAAAAATTGTCGAGGTGTTTTTTACAGAGACATTTGCAGGAGGTGCAGCTCACACAGCAGAAGATCATTACAACATTCTGATGGCGCTCGTGAATGACAAATAGTCAAATAAATAAAAGACGACTGCTGTGAATCAATTACATCAAACATTTCCTGCAATTTGGCAAATGCTCAGTGGTCAAAAAATGCATATTTCATTAGCTCTTCTTATTGATATACATAATAACTATGGAGCAATGGAGGAATTACACACTCCTGTCCCCCTCGGAGGCCTGCGGTGAACTAGGAAACATTATGTGAGCGTCTATCTGCAATGCAGATAATTGATGCAAACTGTCGGCCTCCCTGAGGGTAAGTGAGCCAGTAGCACGTCTTTAACTACTTCTGAGCTAAATGATCTGATAGCTACCGGCCAAATTAGCTCTTGCTTATGTTTACCTCAGTGATGCATGGAGACACATCCCAGCTTCAATAGCTCTTTAGAATATGGCTGTTAATGAAGTTCCAGCTTCCAACAGGATGAATTACTGGGCTCCATATTCAGCAGACGCTCACCCTAGAAAGGCCCCCACCCCATCCTTTCCACAAAATTTAAAGACAATTAGTTCAGGAGTGCAACTCCATGAAATACTGAGAATAACTATTCTTTCAACATTAAGAAAAAAACAACCAGGATCCAACCTTTCTTCATAATTACTGCACTAAAGTCCTTTCCAGGCACACACCCCTTCCTACTTCTTACCACGTACTTATGCAGAAATAATATTTCATTTTATTCTTCAAATAATTCTGCTAAAAAAGAGATTTAAATTTCAGCAAATCAACAAAATGGATCTGGCTGAAAACATAACTTTCTTGAGGTAAAGACAGCAGATGGACAAAACAAAGCAAAAATATACCAAAAACTGTGAGAAGCCTTTATAAGGTTAAGCAACATCTCAGTCAAATCAATCTGCATAATTAATGTGACTGCTATTGACTGAAGTCGGTATGATGGAACTGATGGCTAAAATACTGTATATATCTAGTTATCACGTGATAAAACCAACATTTTCTATTGGATCAAATGCAGTTTAGATAAACAGCGCAAGACAAAAAGCAGCTGTGGCATCATATATGTAATATATACTCATTTAAAATCATATCATGATATTAGTCTGTGCTGAGTGCACTACCCTGTTTCTGTTGCATTAGGTGGTTTTGTGTTATAGCAGACATGTTGTACATTTTTATGCTTTGAATTCAAGTGCTCGTAGCTGACTCTTTCTGCACTGTATTATGAGTGACAAGCATATGTCTGCTTAACCCTGGTTTCCACTAATTACAGCATAAAGATCAAATGATATTGCTTGTGGAGAAGCCAGCATCTGCTTCAGCTTTTGATTAAACTCATTTCACAGGTAGCATTGTAGCCCTGACAGGCAGAAAGAAATGAATAGACTGAGATAATCACTTCAACTTAAGTATAGACGGCAATTCTTCGATGGATGCCTCCTCATATGCAGCTCTGTTTCAGGAGGATGATGCTGTACAGGTGAGAATGTGGCTGATATAAAACAGATGGTATGGAGCATCTATTTCAAGATATGCAGTCACACCTTGTGATTTTTTTTTTTTAATATCCAGAGTGTTTGCTTAGCTCTCAGGGTGGCAGTGTTGGTCTGTCCATTTATCACCTCGGTCCAAACTAAAACACCTTGTTGAAGGACAGTCACCAAACTCTGAGCTGATGGTCATGGTTCTCAAGAGAGTGAACCCAGGTGACTTATATACAGTATTTGTGGTTTAGTTTAATTTGATACATATTTCACCAGATGGACATTTGACTATGTCATTCTTGTTTCCCTCAGGTTGAATTCTGACTCATCTCATCTGCCTATCATCATATTAGGAGTTTTGGTCTATGATCAAACTCATGTATGCAGTAACTGTTCAACACGGCCAACAAATTGCATTGAGCATGGTTAGAGTTCCCGAGAATAATCTTTATGGTGTGTGGTTGTGTTTTCTTTAACATTATACTTAAATGATAAGAAAAGCTGCTTTCAGTAGTCACTGGAAAACAAATATTGTGACACATTAAGCAGAAAAAAAACACAATCTGTAATTTAATCCGTCACAAAGGAAGAAAGTTTCCAGAAGAAGCAGAACCAAATTTTAACTTCTGAAATAAATATTTTCAGACGGTCCTAATGGAGCTATCAGTAGAACAGCTGTTTTACTCTAAAACAATTTCACGGTAGCATACCCTCCAACCGCATTTACATCAAAGTGCTTTGATGGGATTCGTCTTTCTAAACTATATAAAAAGCTTTTGACTTTGTAAGTTCAATTGTGCTCGTGCAGTTTTTTATATCTTCATGCAAAACCCTGCAGTTTTTAGACATCCTAAAATAAAAGGAGAAGAGTTTGATCTATATTGTGTCAAGTTCAATTAGGGATCATTGACAAAAGCAAAGAATTCTCATTAGCTTTCCTCCCTTTGAGCTACTTTGCAAAGGTAAACAGAGCGAGTATGAGAATATTCTGATTTGAGAGTTAACAATTTTGACTTAAATCAATCCAGATCTTATAATCTTAGGAAAATATTAATAATATTACCCTAATTAATTTAATATTAAAGTTAGCTTGCTTGTTCACCTTGCCTTTTAGATATGTCTGTGTGCTGCATATGGTTTATTGTGACTTTTACTGTTTATGTAAGTTTTACTGCAGATAAACATGTAATAATAACATGAGGATTAATTTCTCAGGATGATGAAAAAGGGGTGGATATGATACAGAAATAACTTTACTCAGTCTGTGTGCATGTGTGTATTAAAGTTAATTTAATCATCTGATGAGAAGAAGAGAGACAGAAGAGCAGCAAACCCACAGCAATAATGTATTAGGTGCCTGTTAAAGCTGTCATATCCGTGCATTTGCTCTCAGATATTTGCAGTAAAAACCAAGGAGCTTCTGCTAATAAAGTCGATAAAGCTATATTTAGAATTTCTCATCATTTTTTATTTCTCATTGGTTAAATATGGGTTCAACATCAGTGTCGGAGACAGTGAAATGTAACATGCCAACCGTCACTAGGGGTACAGGTCAGATTTGTTCACGTCAGCTGGACACACAGCTATACTCAACTGAGTGGATACAGCAGGACCGCTAACCTCAGCTCATCCAGGACTCGGTCAACAACGGTGTGTAATTTTCAATATAATACGTCCACACCCTGAACTGGAGAAAAAAAACATGTGCTGTTGACGCGTTGCATCGGAATACTTCGGTGAGCAAACCTCACCAAAACGATGAAGCTGTATTATTAGTCAGGTGAGGAAACCTTTCATCAGCAATAAGACCTTCATAATTTCAGTTCAACATAAAAACTAATACTTAGTAGCGAGCAGGTTAAGATGATAAATGAAATGAGATTTATCTAATTGAAGACCCAAGCATGCTCTAGCCTTCAAATGTATTAAGATATAGTTCACAAAGTAATTTTTTGTGATATTTAAACATTTAAATGATATAACGATACAACTGTGTCTCTTCAGGGTTACACAAGATGGAAAGTAAAAGGAAAAAACTCCCACTGGAAATTTAAAACAAATAACATCTGGAATCTTAGCAGTCTAAGACTCAAGGCTGACAGAGGAGAGTGTGGACATGTGGGTGTTCTTCCAGAATAAAACAGACAAATGACCTGAATATTGACAGTAACACAGGATGGATCAGATTCTGTTTCCTACACTGATTAGTTATTGAGTATTAAATAGCTCTGGTTCATTTTCATGTAATCGAAGTTTTGACGTTGGCACAGTGACAACACTTTCCTAAAAAAAACAAACAAACAATGGCCCAAATAGTCTTTTGAAAATGTATAAAAGAATAGATTCAAATCAGCAGTAGGTTTAAGCTGACAGAAATACAGAAAAGAAAAGAACCAGGGAGAGAAAAGATGACTGAGAACCAGAGTTTTCACACAAAAAGAAAATTCTGCAGCGGCTCCCTGCTGCTGACAGAACTCAAGTTTCAATTCACTGGTTACAGCTAGACTGCTACGATAAGGCTCTTTGTAATCGTGAATATTAAACATATACTGTAAGTTTGTGCTGCAGTCAGAACACTGTTGTTGTGTAGCTTCAGGTGTCAAAGGCTTAAGCAACAAATAAAGGAAAAAAACAGGAAATTGAAAAGAACACGGAGCAAATACATTTCTGAAGCGCTGCATCTTCTGCAGCCTGCAAAGCTGAACCTGTGAGGGTCAGGCTCAGCTTTGCAGGCTGGAATGACACTACCACTCTATAATACATACGAGCATTAATAATGTAGAACACTGCCCTTCCAAACTGACTTGACCAAGTCTCCATCTCTTAATGGCCGTCTTCCTGCTGTACAGGTGAAACATCACCCTCTTCTCAAACACATCTAACACACTGTAACGTAAGCACAAGTTATATTCATTTTTCAGCACCTTTCCTTCACAACATGTTTGATGACTGTCTACCATACGTTTTGTGTGTACATAGATTTCTTTTTGATGAATCTGTTTTTGGCCTCTTGGTGTTCAGCATATCTGTGTAATATACAGCATCAGCGAGGAGCAGTTTAATTAATTAATCGCCTGTGGGCTTACATTACAAATTAGGTCGGCGCAAGGATGCCAAGAGCAGATTGTTGTAATTGATTCACACGTCTAATGTGTGCAGATTAGGCAATCCGCCAAGGATGTGGCACTGAGAACTTGGACACGACCGTTCAGATTCCTGCTGCAGAGAGCTGCATCCTGCTCAACATACCCTGGATATTGTTGTAGTCGTTTCATCACTGCTCATGGGTTTGGTTTACATAGACTGAATTTAAGAAAAATGAACCTGGCTAACACGACACCTCAGAAGAGAACACGGTCCTTCGACTTGTGCCTGTAAATCCTTGATAATGAAACGATTTTGCACGGTAATTGTGGCGTTTACTACAGTGGATATCCTTGTCTTCAATTCAGTCGGTCGTAATGAGACTAAAGCGCCATCATCCCATTTCAGTGACATGTTTGAGCAAATGTACTCAAGCTGTTTTAACCGTAATACTGGCTCAGATCCAGCATCTCCCCCAGGTTTACACTTGTGGAGGTGATGAGAGTTACAATCATGCTTGATTAGCAGAGAGTAGCTTCAGTTTACAGATTGAAGATAAATTATTCTAAACAGCCATAAACAAAACAATAGACAACATGCGTCACATTGGAAAATTATGGTCATGTTGAAGAACAAAAACTGTCAGTGTCAAGCTTCCAGATCATTTATCTGGTGAAGTGAAGTCTATTACCCTTCTTATCTTTCTTAGCTTTGAGTCATGACCTCAGGTTGCGTGAGCCACAGCAGGAGTCACACAAAAGGTAGTAGGATCAGACTCATCTCCACTCATTCATGGATTGGAAGGACACAGACATCAACACAAAAACTAAGATAAGCACAGTTCAAGACCTCCACATAAAAAAAAAACAAAACGATGACTATTGGAGACAGTTGTCCCTCCCATTAGATTCAGTGGAATTTGCAGCTACAGCTTCTCTTAACGTCAGTCAGTGGCGAGATGATGGATTATTAATCCAGCAACAGCAAACGTCATAGTATATTCTCTCAGATTACCAAAGCTTTAGTCCTTCTACTTAAGATACAAAAATCTGTTATAGAAAACTCTATCAGAACACACAGGGTCACATTTATTTACAAGGCTTATGGAAGATTAACAGATCATGTTACTGAGATGAACGTGTCATATCTAGGTCAGCATTTAGTCCTTATCTTAGTGAGAAATGACACTGTGGAATGGATGTGAGTAAATCAGCACTCATAGTTAAAGGCTTCATTCAACAATCATTCTATAATCAGCCATTTTTTATCCTTATTATTATGATTTATTATTATTATTGCTGCATTCATTCTTCTTTGAACATCTTTAAGGTTGTATCTAATAGATTTCAGGTTTATTACATCCCGCGAAGCGGTGTTGTATTGTAATTGTCAGTGTTGGTGTGTTTGTCCGTCCGTTAGTTTGTCCACCAAATATCTTCACAACAGTTGCAGATAGAGAGATGAAACAAAAGGAGTTATATTCAGGGAGGCAAGGGGAAGACAACTAGATCACAACCTTGACCTTGAAAAAATAGGTCAAGGTCAAATTTTCGCTTTTATACCTTTTTAGGTACACATCTCAGAAACCTGATGAGATATCATCACAAAACAAAAAGCAACATTTTCAGGAAGCCTGAGGCGCGAAAATGTGATGATGTCGCGGGATGTTGTAGTCCCTGACTGCCTTGTTTGGACTATTTTCATTTTCAGCTGAAACACTCTGTTGATCAGTCCATTGATTAACTTACTCACCATCAGAAACGTAATATCCAATGAATGTAATATCAGAATGTAGTGTATTTTTTGTTAATTTTATAAGCTAAACTGCAAAAAAATGATCAAGACGGAGCTTCTAAAATGAAAAGATTTAAATATTAAATTAATTATCCGTAGGATTTGGTGGGTGTACTTTCCCCCAAAAGCCAAGAACAGATTCATAAAGTTTATCAACTCTGGTAAAGAGACAGCTTTCACTGTGATGATTTATTCACAGATCAAAATATCAACTGACAAATTATTGTCGGTTTTAAAAATATAATATTGAGTATAGTATTTGACTGCATGTATTTTTCACTCCATGTAATCCATCTATTATCTTAATACAAACAAAAGAACTTGAAATAATTGAAGTTATACTGGTAACAGTCAGATTACTGCCCTACAATCATTTAAGGCATAAACACACACACACGCACACACACACACACACACACACACACACACACACACACACACACACACACACACACACACACACACACGGACACTTACCCGACTTCCCCTCCTCCTCCTTCTCGGACCTCATGTCCTTCTCGCCACAGGTTCCGCTCGGCTCCACTGTCAGCAGCGGTGTGAGCTCTCATAGCAGACGGGGGGAACAAAACACACACACATCCGTCTACGTGCAGACCAGTACTCACACCATTCAAGCTCACGCACGCAATGCCCCACTCCAGCCGGCCGCTCCCAGGCCCACGCTCCCAGGTCCCGCCCACACAGGTAACCAGGAAGTGGTCTCCTATCTCACCCACAGGTTTAGTTTCTGTCTTCTTTTTGTTTCTGCGTCTCCTTGTTTTTCCGCCACTTTTCAATGCACCTGTTTAACGACACGCCCTGTAGGGATCTGGGAGAACTTTCATCCCACGCCCACTCCAGCTTTTCATGTTTTCTCCCCTCGAGTCAAGACAAGATAGGGGGGAGGGGAACACAGGCCACACCTGAGGCCTCAGGTGCTGAACCAGGTGAGTCCGTGGAGCTCTTGCTCCACCTGATGGCAAACAGCGTCACCGTCTGAACAGAGAACAATACCCACCTCTGTGAAGAATCCATTGTGTGTACTCCCTCTGAGCCCACAACACCTCTGTGGACTCTGGGAGCTGACATGACTCACTTCCTGAATGTGAAAGTGTGTTTTGGGCAGAGGAGTCAGGAATGTAAACTAAAGTGCTGCGAGTGTCAAATTCAATATAAACACCTCAGAAAATGGATCTGGGTTGTGCAGTGGAGAGATATGAAGCTTACGCTCCGACCAAACTGCTTTAACTCTATCCTGAGATTAATTTATTAATAAGAGCTCCCCAGTGTTGTCTGTAACACTCCAGGGATTTGTGGCTTTTTGCTTTTTGCCTTCTGCTGAGTAAGGACAATCTATGTCATGTTACGATGGGAACTTGGACGTAGCAACATCAATACGTTTTTTAGGCTGGTCGACTTTGTCTGAGGCAGGGACAAAGGGTAATAGGACTGCATTAATTCAGCCTGCAGGGCTCGGCAGGATATAAACATAGCCGAAAAATTTTTTTTGGTTTATGGGCACTTGAGTAACACAACTCGCACGACTGTAAGCGTAATGTGAGTGCAGGTTTGCGTGACAGAGGGAAAAGCTAAAACAGCTTGTGTTTTAAGACGTTGACAGGAGTTCAGAAGTTCATCCTCTTTCCCCTGATGAAGCCGTTCTCTCAACAGACGCTCATCAAATGATCGTGTGGATCACAACGCTAACACCTCAAGTTGTTCACAAGCAAAACTCATTTGTCTCTGCATGATCAATGCTGAGAGGAAAAACTAATAACTAATACACCACATTAGAGGGTGATGTGTGTAGTTGTGTCTGCTCTGGGACTGACTTTTTAGCATCCCAGCTTTAACATCTCAAAGCATCCTTAAACATTTTTCATGAGCTAATTATTCCCACTTGGTTTAAATTCTAACCTTTCTTAAACCAGCTGCTTTTCATTGTCTGAAGAACTACAGCATTTAGAAGTAAAAAGACATTTTGACCAAATCATTCCAAGGTCTCACTATAGCAGGGTCTTATTCACTGTGTTGATTTTACCCCAACATTTTTCACTACGCAATGTCCTTACTCTGCAGCTTAACTCTCCGTGTCGCCATGTTATTAATTTGCTTTGCTCACATTGAAGCCAAAGGAAATCCTAAAAGCCTTCTTTTCTACCAGCCGCTGTTTCCCGCTCTCCTCCTCCTCGTCTCTCACGGCTGCTAACGTTTGACCTGTCAGTCTACATTATCAGTGCTGGAGAGCGCTGATAGAGGGCCGACATGGAGCAGCATTAAAATACTTGCTAGCCTTGAGAGCGAAGAGGATGTGAAAAAAGCCAAGGAAGAATGAGAAGAATGACAGACAACGACAAAGAAGAAAAAGTGACCGAGTTCACCGCATTGACCACCCACTGTTGATGGAAATGACACATGGCTTGTCTGACAGCCGCTGAGCTTCAAGGGGCTGATTGGACGTAAAGATTTGAATCTTGGTGCAGACTCTCTGGTTTGTTATCAATGTGAGAACAACTGAGAATAATAGCATTCATTATGATGAGAACATGAATTAAGCAACAATTTTGATGTGATCGATACACTTTACGATCGATTCTTTTTGTGGTTGGTCAGGTTGATTACCACACACCAGAGGTGGAGACAGACTATAATCCTGAGCTTCACGGGTCTTAGCATATGAGGCTCGTAATGAGCAGTCTGGGTTGTTTCTCAAACTGATTACAGCGATTTTGAGAGAATGAGTCGTCTGAATCCATTGAATGAATGTCACATCACCAATCACTTTATTCTGAAAAGAAGTCGGTCGGACCTCATGGTGTTTTCACCTGCATTGCATGGAAAAACATATTATTCAGCTGTAATAAATCAAAGCTCAAACTGAAGGATGGCCCTTGAGGCTGGTTGGCACGAGGGTTTCTCTGACTGTTCCTCCACTCAGCCTCAGCAGGCCTTTGCTCCAACGTTAACCTCTCAGTAAAGCTCACAGTTATGTGTCTTTCAACTGCCAGGATAAATCACTGTGCACACTTCCTGCTGTCATCAGGCAGCACTATCTCCGACGCGAGGCCGTACCTTTGCTCAGCGAGCAGTCTGGAGTGCCAAAGTCCATCAGGCTGGAGATCTCGGCCGGATAACACATGTCCGTCACGACTGTCTTCTGTCTGTGATGCACTGATGGATCTGCTGGGGAAACAGATCTGCTGTCAGCATCACTCCACAACATCAGATGAGCGAAACGTTCAGTCTGTAGTCAAAACATCTTTATATTCAGGGCGCTCTCATACTCGCAGTCCGTGGTGCAGCTGATAAATCAGCTGATTAATTCTGACATGATGAGGATTCAGTACAAACACTTCTCAGGTGAGTTGCAGTGTGATTTAAAAAAAATAAATCAAATCAGAGCGATGTTGATGGACACGTAAAACAACAGAGCGCTCCGAATGACGCAGGCTTGTTCCATCATTTCACAATTACAGTTTTACTCTTAATTAAGTTCAGTTTTTGGTCAAATTTAATAACTGTACCTTTTCTTTCTTTTTACTTATCCTATTTAGAAAAACTTCCAATCATGCGACGCCATTATTCACCACTCATCCCATTACTTCTTCGATGTTTCTGCTGTTCATCATTGAATATCATTGAATAGTGATCATTAATATCCTTGTTGGGCTAAGCAGTGATTTTTCAGAGCAGTTAACCTAGAATTTAAAAAAAAAAAGAAGAAAAGAAATGATTTTCTCTTGAAGAGAGCTTTAAATCACACCACTTATCTGAAACCAAATGTAATTCTGCTGATCAAATGCATCCATCTGAGGTCTAATAAAAGCAGCACCTCCACAGTGTGTGCGAAGTTAAATACACTTTCTAGTTCAAACATAAACCCTGCATTACCAATTGAGCCTCAGGTACACGCTGGGTGGTACCAAAAGCTCCCCCTAAACTATGATCTCAGCCTGTCTCCAAATCTGCATAGTCTGACAGTTTTCATTTCTGTACAGCTTTTTTCTAGATCCCTTATCTCTGCCATCCCACTCCCCTCCTCTGTCCTGATCTGCCAATAACTGTTTGGGTGCTGAAACTGACCTTTTCCTCTGTCATTTATATGGAGATTGGACAGCAGACTGTGAATCTGCTTTACTTAGCAACAACAATGACTGGTAGAGGCAGAAAGAATGGGCCAGCTGGTAGGGGGGGGCACATTCCTAAAAAAAAAAAAAAAAAAAAAAATCTATTCCAGCACTTTGGGTGTGAAGCTTGAACTTTGATATGAGTGTGAAAGCCATGTTTTTGAAATGCCACACATTCACAAGCAGCAAGAAAAATGAACCATGTAGCTTAATTGTTGAAATGTATCTGGATATGTCGACCTTTTTCAGTCAGTTTAGTCGGCGCCTCTCGTCTCTGGAACAAACTGCTGAAGTCTGCCAGTAATCTGCTGATATCAAACGTTTCGACGTTCCTCCACTTCATCTCTTGTGATGATTTTCATTATACCTACAGTCCAGGTTGCTCTTGTTCATGGGTAATTACTACCAGACACAACTAAAACTTTGTGATGAACCCACAAGATGTCATTTGTGGCAACATTAATGGCAGACGCATTTCACACACTGATGGGATTCCATTATTTAGTCCATGATGGTTTAGTGGAATTTCTTAATGGAACACCTAATGGATTCAGGTTTCCATTAATGTCATTTATTAGCCAAAGCTGAAAATACCTTGTTAATTCTACCTGTGCCTTTCTCACTGTAGATTAAAATGTCCACCCACGCGCATCTACAGATGTTTTGGCTGCTTAGCTTCTGCTAATGTTAATATTGGGTGAAGATACTAATCCTAACCTGGTAACAACTATAAAGGTGTAACTTCTCAGTCCCCATGGAACACAATCTCTGCGATCACAGTAAAACATAACCACATAAAAAGTTTGACTCTGGCTGCGCGGTTGACCAGAAATAACCTGTTTTAACAGTGAAAAAAATAATAAGCTGTGGAATATTATCAGCTGTGTGACACTTTCTTTGCTAAAGTTTCTTTGTAGGATTAAAACTTGTGCACAGAAGAGGAACGCCATTGGCACTACAATAAGATTGGAATCGATAAGGTAGGATAAGGGTGATGAATGGATTGTGTGACGTCCTGCCGTTTGTTCAGCTAACAATGACTTTAGCAAACTGATTAAGTTTATCTTAAAAAGAGTCATGGTTAGGGTTAATACATTTCTATTAGATAAAATACATTATATTCTAATAGTGAGATGCGTTCTTGGTCACCGGACAGTATCTTAAGAGTCTGGCTTTACGTCAGTGACTTTTTAAATAAATATTTCAACTAAACTCTTCAAATAAGGCAGCATGGTGGCACAGTGGGTAGAGATGTTGCCACACAGCAAGAAGCTCTTAGTTCAGATCCATCTGAGAGTCTGGGTGCAGTTCCCATGTTCTCCCTCTGTGTGAGTGGGTTCCTTCCCCAGCTTTCTCCCACCACCAACTCTATGTGACAGAGAAGCGTTTTAAGCCTTTCCTGTGATGAACGTGTGGTATTCACAATCCCATAGGCTCAAAAGTGTTCTTATAAATTGTTTGAAACTGTTAAAAAAAAACTTCTTCCCTCTTTAAAAGCATAACCCTGACACCTTCACAGGGGAAACCGTCCCACTCATTATTAATGAGAACATTATAGGATTCCAGAAACACACACAGGTGTGTAGGTAGGCCATTGAAACACCTGAAACCACTTCCTCTCTCAGTGCACAGCTGAGGGATGACAAGTAGAAGACATGATGGAAAAAGAAGATAAACACGCAGTGGGAGTCAGAGTGGGTATTGAAGCAGACACAGGACGTAATTATGATTGTGTGGAGACAGCTCTTCAGCCAACCTTTAATTATGCTGGCATTCAGTCCGACAGGCCGGCAGAAAACACATTCATTTCAGTCATCTCCCTACAAAGGAACATCACCAGGCTGCAGCGGAGCCCCAGCACTCAGAGACACAGCCCTGCTGGGTGCAAAAACATGTTTCCATGTTCTGAGAAATTGCAGTATATGTCAAGCTAATGTACAACATTAGACCCATATAGTGTCAGCGATAGAATACATGTCAGAGCTGTGCTTATGCAGTTAAACTGCAGTGTTGTATTCTATTCATATTGAAAACATCTGAAAGACATCTTCTCTTTTACTGGGAGGGAGAGAGTCGAGAGTCATGTAGTACAGATTAAAATAGCATAATTCAAAACTTCGGCTTTTTGTTAATAGCTCATTTAATGTACTTTACAGAGAAAGATGATAAAACAGCATTTGAATAGAAGTGGTTATATTTTATGTAATAATCCTAAAATGTAAAACCCTAAAGAACTGAACCATTTTGTGTGTTGCAGGGTGATTATTCCTCATTACTATGACAAAAATGTGAGAAGAATGTGAAACACAATCTAAATTAAATTTCACAGCAGCACCAGATGTGAATGAATTATCGAATCTAAATGATGGGATGCCTTTTAGTATCCTAAACTTTGGAACAAGTCTGAGCCAAAAAGCCTTGTCCGCTTATGCAAGACAATGGGATTATGTTTGGATACTGTCTGAATATTCCAAATGGGAATATTATTCGTCTGTGACTTTGGCGCTCGGAGGTCACTTGGGGTATTATTAGGGATGTGGAGCTCATTCAAATCTCAGCACACAGAATGACAATAAGGCACTGGGTACTTTGGAACTTCATTTGGTATCATTAATACGACACAGACAGAAATAATGATCTACAGTGAAATGTCCTTCATGGTATATCTGGATATTAAATAAGAAAAAATCAGTGAATATATTATGTTAAACCAGAAGAAGAAAAACTGACATAGGACTTAATAACAGTATAATATTTTTGAAAGTATTATTCCACACCCTTTACACCCTAAATAAAGCAAAATATTTATTTGTCCTCACAGACAGACTGAAAACGAAACCATATCCTCTACATCTAAAGTCCAGCATCATATTTCTATACACAACCCAAACATGGAGACTTTGCACCAGCAAAATTTCATTCCTATAATATTTTACTTTGCCTGGAGCTGAAACCTTACTGTCCATTGATATATGTTTATTATCATATGTGACAAAATGAATCAATACTCCCAGTTCTCACAGAACATTAGGCATGAAAGGTTGCTCCAAGGCTGCCATGTTCCCCAGCCTGGAGAAGAGGTCTGAGTGTTAGCAGTAAGAGCGCAGCAGCATCCTGTCCGCATGAAACACGCAAGAAAAAGCCCCTTCAGGGACACATGCATTACATCAATGAGAAGAAATGCCTTGAGGAAAATGTGTCCGGGGTCACCGGTGTTATGCTTGTTGTTGTTCAGCTGAGCGTTCCATGTATGTGTGAAAGGACAAAGTGACTGAAGGATTTTACTAACTCACATGCAGTATGGTAAAGTGTGCTGAGAGGCACTTCTGGCTCAGCATTTGCATAATATGAAGAAATACCTATTTCAACACTGTTAATAAGAGGCCATCCTTATAAGAAAGGCATTGGTAGTTTCTGTTGGGTCTAAAATAAAGAGAACAGTCCACCTCTATCGAACGAGTGTTCCATGAAAAAACCTGTGTAAAATTTGGTGTATAAATAAAAGTGACTTGAATTTACACGTCATCAGACAGGAGGAATCTGTGAAGGGCTGCTATGAAGATGTATCATTTTTGCTCAGTATTCTGTGTAAGTAGACAGTAACACCTTTGAATGAGTGTCATTTCAATCACTAATAAAACACAGCTGCCAAGCCTGCAGGAAATAATATCAGCATTGCTGAGCTCAGCCTTGTGATTGTATGGAGGTACGCTGGAACCAAGACAGCTGAAGGGCTCAGGAGGGCTGACACTAGCCGCGCTCATTATTCATAACAGTACCATCAGGAAAACAAGTTTATGGCACCATACTAACCCTGGAGTCAAATGGGGGCTGGGTGGGGTGGAGGTATGATGATCTGTACCTTCTGGAGCAGTAACAAATGAAATCAGAATGTCACTGTGTCCTTCATGGTGACCACCTTAAAAATACAGATATTGGACAATGGTAGGAGAGCACAGCAACCACTGACAAAGATAAAGACACACCATTATGGCCCGAATTCACTAAACCTGTAAGAGCTCCCATGAGCTGGCTCCATTGGCTCAGAACTGCTTACTGTTTATGAGAAGAATAAAATAAAATAAAATGTCAAATATTTATGAAAAATGACATTTGAACCTGGGTCATTTGGGACATAGTCAACAAACCCAACCATTGACATTCATTTCATGCACTGCCTTCAACCCTTTTGTATCTTTAACCAGGGCATCATGCCAATTGCTTTGAATGCCAAAATGTAATAACAGGCTCATATAAACCTGTGTGACGGCCCTTCATCTCAAAAGGCTTACAGTCCATATGGAGACCTTCCAGAGCCTGAGGGCAAAAACAAGGCAACCCCATTCCTGTATGATGCTTCTGTAACTTTGGAGATTGAGTGACAGAGTCTGAAACAAACTGGAGTCTGATCAAGGCTCAGTTAAGAGTCACCAGGGTGTGAAAAGCAACCGTCCTGCGTCAGTCCTTGAGAACACATTCATGACACCAGGCTGAAGCTCTTCCTTTCTACATTCGACCAGCTACTAGCAGTACAACAAATAAACCACATATAAAACCTGTCACAGAGGAATACAGGACATTTTAATATATAACAGTCATCACCTACAGAATACAGTATTTACAAATACACATATTTACACTTAAATAAGGGGGAATTGTTAAAATGAGGACATTCATTTATGTCTCAAGTATCGTCAATTTATAACATTATACATGTAAACCTTTCCACTTATGTGCATGTACACTAAGACGTACACAATATCCCTCTCTGGCAATATTGTGAGTCACAGCTGGACACTGGAATGTAATGTGTCATGGTTTCAGACCAGGAACATTATAAGAAGTGAAAGTGGAGGTTCAACTGAAACATCAGACTGGAAGAAATTTAGCAAATAAACAACAACATGAAAATTCTTCACCTTCACCATTTTTCTTGTGCAAATGTCTTTCCAGCCAGCCTTTGATTATTTGTGGACAGTTCATAAAGGTCTACTTCACCATTTTCAAATTGGCCCATCTCTTCTCTGCTCCTCCTTCACAAATAAACCATGAATGAACAACTTGTTTTGGAGGTAAAGAAGAGTTTGCAAGGAAAGAGGAAGAAAGGCTCCAAAGATATTTCCATCATGAAAGTTTCTGAAGGTCTGCAGAGAGAAAGCAGATCCACTCCTCCAGGGGAAACCGTCACTACTCATCAAGCTGAATAATACAACACAGAGATGCAGCCCTGGGATGCAGTGGTGGGCGTAACACACATGGTGCGCTGATTCCCTCTCCGTGGCTGCTATAATAGCTAGTAGCAAGTACGTATGTGAGTCATGGTTTGAAGTGCTGAGTAAGACAGAAGTTGGGTAAGTGAATAATAGAACTAAGTCTGCCGTGTTCACTTGGCCTACACAAGTCAGCCAAGGATGGCAGGAAGGAGGAACCCACACCGACAGCTTTAAGAGCTGCTGCAGTGTCGATCAACACAAATGAATATCATCTGTAGAATAGATAAAATCAATAACTCAAACCTAATAACTTAGCACTGTGTCTGGAAGTAACTCAATTCAAATGGCAGCACATTTTATTGATTTTCAAATGAAGCTCTTGTGGTTTGACGTATTTTGCTTCTGTTATAAATAGCGACTGCCTGCAGTTGTTGCTACTTTTTACAGCTGCTAATTGGAGAGGAAAGCAGAGAGAAATCAAAAGCCATGCTGCATGCTTGGCATCAAGCAGAATGTAAAGAAAGGTACAAGTGTTTGTGTGTCATGAAACTGACAGCAAAGTCTTGAGATATTAGTCAAAATGATTTGTTCTGTTGTAATCATTCTAAAATTGGCAAGCAGTCATCTAGGGAGTCTAAGAGATGTGTTATAGTTTGTGTTTTAGTTTAAATTCTATTTGTTAGCTCTTGTTTGTCATTGTGTCTGGTTGTCTATCTATCATCCATCCATACCATTAGTTTTTTTCAGTCGCTTACAAGCGTTTGTCCAAACAGTAGTCACATTTTAAAACTCTAAACACACTTAGCACAGCATGTGGCCATACCTTTTGTGGCCATACCACTCATACATTTCATGTTGCTTTCACACAATATGCAGTCAGTGAACATATTTCCACAATGCTTTCATTTTCTTAACAGACAAGCTATACCTCCCAACAAAATTATGGATCGTTTCTTTTATAATTTACGAATGTTAACACACAACATCCCACAATAGCAACAACAATATTCCAAACCTTAGATACAGTATAAAAACCTCTGCTGCCGCAATGATATCAGTTCAATAACAATATTTCGAAGCTGATAAACAATTGAATTTTATTTTGTTTAAATTTTAAAAAAATTCTATATACTCAATTAATCCCCAAATGGAAATTAGTGGCCCACCCTAGTGTTAGTAAATCATATGTGCATATATCAGTGTGTACAGGCCCTGAACACACAAGCACACACACAAGGGGCCTGTACACATGCAGGGGGAAGTAGAGTGGCGGGCAGCTCCTTTATGGTGCACCCAAATGAGGAACTTGTAAGGATGGACGGCACCTTGCTCAAGGGCGCCTCGGCAGTAAACCTTAATTAAGTAAACCCTTTTATTTGCACATGAGAATTGGCGATAAATAGATAAATCTCTGATTTAGGTCTATCATTGAGGGTTTCACAGTGCAAAATGACAACTTTTTATTCATAAAAACAAGGTGTGCTCTCTCAGGCTGCTGCAAGAGCCTTACGGTCAACATTTGCCTAAATTTAAGCACATCAGAGAATGAAGTGATGAACACTGTCTCCATAAATGCAAATATGGCAATAAAAGAAGACAAAAACTAATAGTTACAATTGTTCTTTGGGTACCAAAGGTTAAAAATCAAAAGTTGATTTTGTGCATTACTGAATGCACCGGTTTTATCTCGCCACACTCTCTGATCTTGATTAAAACTTCTCAAGCATGATAAAAAGCACCAGACAGAATGACAATACCAGAGTAGCTTAAGTGTATTATGATTATTATATCTCAAATCTTTACTTAGCCACTTTGTACTTCTCCATTATGAACACTACTTTATGTAATATAATCACTCTTGCATAAAATCATGGTCAAACAAATGAGGTCTGGTCTTACGCTGGAGAGGTTAAATCTCTCCAACACTAAGCGAGCGTTACTTTGGTACAGACAGAGGGGAAGTGTCCTGAGGGGGAAGGCTAATCTGCAGGATGAGCCTCGACACGTTCACAGCTCCAACTTAACAAAGCAAAACTCCTCATGGGTTTGTTTGGCCAATAATAAAAACTAACTGTTGACCATGTACTGCCCGTCCATGACAAATGATGTAAAAATAAAAAAAAGTGCATTAGTTGTACAGTAAAGTACATCAGTATCATGATGGTTTTATACAGATTTTCAGTTTCACTTCACTGAAATGAATCCAGTCAGGAATAGAGGAACTGACTTTATCGCATAAATCCTTCAGGCCGCTGGTCATTAGTCATTACTACACTTGAATTATGTAATTGACTCCAAAGGAGAAGGAACGTGTGACGGTGACAAACACAAATAGTAAAGTAACAATGTTATCCTTGGAGGAAGAAATACATCAACCTGAATTATATCTAGTGATGTGATGAATTGCCCTTTGTCATGGCCAGTTTCGTAGTCATGGTGCAAAATTCAGTGAATGAAAAACGACTCAGTAAATTCTCCACACCTACTCAGGTTAGAATATACTCAAGAGTCTTTACAATCACCAGCCTCCTCTTGCAATACGTTGCAGTCGCATCAGGACTTGAATCAAGCTTTTGTTCGGCACCGCTCAGAATGAATAATGTTTCGGTGGAGGTTCAATCAGAAGAGATTTGACCACTTACTCTCCCTGTCGTGAACCAGGCAGCAGGAGAGACACAAGTTTGTGTGCAGCAGAGCAGCCACATCCAAAATCTAATCATCCTCCCTTCACTGTCACGGCGTCAGCCCACACAGGACTCTAATTAGATGGATTGCAGTGGAAGTGTTAATTAGCGTCTCCATTTTAACTTAACCACAGCGCTTCATGAACATACATCACAATCTGTCCCTCTAGTATAGTATAAACCTAACAGTTCTGAAATATTTCCATATCGACATCCACAGTATTTACACTTGGTTACTGACAACGGTGATATCTGCTGAGGCTCACACAGTGCTTTAAAATATTGTTCTCACTTTCTATATAACAGCGCAATATTAGATAAAATGATGGTTGTCCTACTTTTATACAATAATCCTAACTGTGGAAAACGTAAGTAATGTTGATTGTTAGTTCATGATAATGCTTGGTTATTTAACTTTCATCATACAAAGAAAGACTTTGACATCTGAAGCAGACACCTCAGACATTGGTGACGGCTCAAAGAAAAGATTTTTATGAAACTATACAGTAGGTAGGTGACAGAATCCGATGGGGTATAACTGTGATGAAAGGGATTATTTCACCAGTTGTGAATCATGTGGACATATGTAGCTGTCATGGATGGTACTCAGAATCTCCTTTTATAAGTGGACTCACAGAAGAAAGACAAAGGACTGATTCATTTATTGATTAAGTTGGCCATGTTAACTCACATTATTTTCAAAAGTTAAACTTGGAATCAAAATCGTTGTTTGTCTCGGTCGGTGCTGCAAGCTAGCGCACCTGAGCCAGGGAACACAAACGCCCTGACAAACAGACTGGAGTATCTCCTGCCACTGGATGCTTAACAAACTACAATGCCCCCACCAAGGAAAAGCCCGACACCAGAGGAGTTCGAGGAGATAAAACTCTCTCTCAATTCTCTGTGCGGCAATGTGTCTGCGGTCAGAACGCAGCAGGAGCAGCTTCTGGGGCTCCTGGAGGAGGTGAAACAACTACGCCTCCAGATCGCGGAGAAGGAGAAGCGAATTGTGGATCTGGAGCGGCGAGTGGACGAGGTGGAGCAATACTCCTGCATCTATGATGTGGTCATCACCGGCATCAACATCAGGCCACGCTCATATGCTGGTGCGGTGGCTGCGGACAGCGGGGAGCCCAGCGAGCAGGAGACACAATCGGTGGAGCAACAGGTGGCTTCCTATCTCCAGAGCAAGGGGATAGAGTTTGACCGGCAGCACATCAAGGCGTGTCACCCACTACCAGTGAGGAACGAGCACCAGCGCTCATCATAAGGTTTACAAATCGGAAAAAGAAAATGGCACTACTGAAACAAGGGCGCAAAATAAAAGGAACAAATGTATTCATAAACGAGCACTTGACAAAGAAAAACGCCGACATCGCCAGGATCGCACGACAACTGAAAAAACAAAGCAAGATTCAACAAACCTGGGTAACAAACTGTAAGATCTTCATCAAACTGAATGGGTCACCGGAGGCAGCAAACATATTGGTGGTGAAGAGCATTGAAGACCTTGAACAGTATCGACATTGATAGAGCTTGTGACTCCTCATCAACATAATGCCAAACACACCAAGAACACAGACTACACCAAGCACTAATATGGACATGGACATGTTACAAAAGATCCTACAGCATCAACAAATAGAACTGGGAACGTGTGAGTATCAAGAGCACACCACCACAGACACTGAAATAGACCCTGATGATCATTTCCTCTCTGCCATTGTTAAAAATAGTAATTATTTCACCCAAGAACATTATGAAAACAGTGTAGATTCAGCAGATAGCCTGTCAATAATCCATTTTAATAGTCGAAGCATGTACATGAACTTTGAGCCTATCAAAGACTACCTGGAACATTTCACTCGTCCATTTAGCATCACTGCAATAACTGAAACCTGGTTCAACGATGACAAAGGTATTGATTTTTGTCTTAATGGCTATGAATTAAGATGTATAAACAGAGTAGGCAAAACAGGAGGGGGGGTTGCCTTATACATTCACAAATCTGTTAAATTCAAAGTTTTAACAAATATGACAACAGCTGTGGAGGGACTATTTGAATGTTTAACAGTGGAAATTCTAAATGATAAAAAGACAAATATCATCATGAGTTGTGTAAACAGGGCACCTGGTTCAGATATAGAAACTTTCACAGACTGGATTGGTAAAGTGTTTTCAACTGTCAAGCAAAAAAACATATTTATCTGAGGTGATTTTAACATTGATCTGTTAAATCCAACCAAGCACAAAGCAGTTGATGACTTCACTGACACAATGTACAGCTTGTCTCTGTATCCAACTATAACAAAACCGAGCAGAATAACGTCACATAGTGCCACAATCATCTATAACATCTTTACTAATATTATGGGAAATCAAATCACTAGTGTCCTATTTGTATGTGACATAACTGATCACTTACCTGTTTTTACTTTGTATAATGGTAATTTCAAGAAAACTAAAGACATTATGGCAAAAATCTCCAAATGAATATTAACTGATGAAACGATCCAAGCTCTAAACAATAGTTTGGTGCTCCAGGATTGGACTTCAGTGTGCAGTGACCCTAATGTGGACAGCGCTTATTGTACTTTTTTAGACGCCTTCACTTCCATGTATAATAATCACTGCCCCGTGAAAGATCATGTTATGAAGGAAAAACATCACAAAAGCCTTTGGATTACCAAAGGAATACTGAATGCCTGTAAAAAGAAAAACAATCTTTACAAATCTTTTCTCAAAATAAAAACAAAAGAAGTGGAACAAAGATATAAGAAGTAAAAAATAAATTAACCGATATCATAAGAACAAGCAAACGATTATACTATCAAAAAAAGTTGCATGAAAATAAAAACAACATAAAAGGAACTTGGAATGCTTTGAATAGCCTAATCAAACAAAAATCCTCGAAGTTGACATACCCTGATTACTTTATTGATGAAAATGGTGAAGATTATAATATGAATAATGTAGTAAATAAGTTCAACACATTTTTTGTGAATGTTGGCCCTAAGTTGGCTGCTGATATTCTTGATAGTGGAATTGCAAAGTCAGCTATTGGAAATAATGCCTTTTCATTCTTCCTCTGAGCTACAAATGAGTAGAAAGATCGTGCAGAAGTGTGAGAGTAAGTCCTCCACCGACTGTCATGACATTAGAATTTCATTGGTTAAAAAAATTATACTAAATATTGTCAAACCTTTAACTTATATCTATAACTTCTCATTCCAAACTGGCTGCTTTCCAAGCAAAATGAAAATTGCCAAAGTAATTCCACTCTTCAAAAATGAAAACAAACTTGCATTTAATAATTACAGACCAATCTCACTTTTGCCTCAATTTTCAAAAATTTTAGAGAAACTCTTCAACTCTTGACTTGAAAAGTTTCTTGAGAAACATCACATAATTAATGAAGGTCAGTATGGTTTTCGAACCAAAAGAACTACATCAATGGCAATAACAGAAGCTATTGAAGAAATAACAAATGCACTGGAACAGAAAAAGTATGCAGTTGGTCTCTTCATTGATCTGAAAAAAGCATTTGATAATATTAACTACGTAATATTACTAAATAAAATGGAAAGATATGGATTTAGGGGGTTGGCTGGGGACTGGTTAAAAAGTTATTTAACAGGGTGGGTACAGTTTGTAAAAATGGGTCAACATTCATCAGATGTACTTGGCATTGCTTGTGGTGTCCCCCAGGGGTCAGTGTTAGGGCCCAAACTGTTTAATCTGTACATAAATGATATATTTAACACAACCAAAGTCCTGAAACTCATACTATTTGCAGATGACACAAATATATTTTACAGTAGTGATGATTATTTTGAGCTTGTAAACACAGTAAACAGGGAACTAAACACAATAAAAGACTGGATGGACTCGAATAAATTATCTTTGAATATAAATAAAACCAAGGTAATGATGTTTGGAAATCGCAACATAATGTCTGAACAAAAAATAAGTATTGATGGCATTCAAATTGAATTTGTAAGTGAAAATAAATTTTTAGGAGTTATTATTGATAGTAAAACAAAACAAAAATCTCCAAAACCCTCTCAATTATAAATAAAGCAAAACTATACCTTGATGGAAATGCACTCCGTACTGTATATTGCACCTTGGTCCTCCCATACTTTACATAGTGTGTTGAAGTTTGGGGAAATACTTACCAGAACACAATTAATCCTCAGATCATACTACAGAAAAGAACAGTGCGGATCATTCACAAGGTTGGTTTTCTTGAACATACTCATAACCTGTTTACGCAGTCAAAGTTGCTAAAATTTCATGATCTTGTACAATATAATACATCAATAGTTTTATATAAAGCATTCAACAAATTATTACGACCAAACCTCCAACGATTTTTTATAACTCCAGCCAGGGCTCATAACTTGAGAGGTTTTGGATATTTTTCATTGCAGAAAGCTCAAACCACACGCAAAACGTTTTTGTGTGTCTGTGTGCGGAGTGAAACTCTGGAACAATCTGGACTCACAAAACAAGCAATGCAAAAGTACTAATCAATTCAAACTGCTTTATAAACACCGTTTCTGGTCAAAATATAGAGATGAGGGTCGTTAACTCAAACTGTTGTTCTGTTTGTTAACATGTGCTCAGTGTTTCTTGATCATCGTTGGTATTTGTTAATTACTGTTGTTGGCATTTGTCCATTACCGTTGTTGGTATATTGTACATTACCGTTGTTGGTATATAGTTTGAATCTTCGAAGTATGAGTGAAGCCCAGTGTGTTGACCTCTGAATCAGGAACTGGGGTGGGATTACATAAGTTTTCTTCTTCCCACTCCCTTTCAGGCAAAATTGTATTGTTGAGTTATGATCTTTATTTATTATTTGCTTATTTATTTTGTTTATTGTTGTTTTTTGTTTTGTTTTTCCTTGCCTTGTCTGAAATAAATGAATAACTAACTAACTAACTAACTAAAATTTAAAATAAATATATGACCAAACCAATATTTTAAACTGTGTAAATTTCATATAACTCAAATCAAACTGAAAGCATGGAAATAAAAATTGTTAATAATGAAAGGTGGGCAGCATGGTGGTGCAGTGGGTAATGTCGCCACACAGCAAGAAGGTGCTTGGCTCGATTCCACCTGGGGGATTTCTGTGTGGTGTTCTCTTCAGGTTCCCTGCCAACAACGTGCAGCTGAGGTGAAGCGGTCATGCTAAATTGTGAATGTGAATATGATTGAGTAGTGTCAAAGCAAGCCTGAATGTCTGTTTGTCTGTGTGGCCCCACAATGAGCTGGCGGGAAAAAAAAGGAAGGACTAAAAAAAATTTTTTTAAAAACTACGAAAGTCCTGAAATCAAAAAATGACTTCAAAGGATTGTGAAAAAATATTTTAAAACTTTTGAGTTATAGTTGGAAGTGAAGAATGACAGATGAAGACAACTTCTCCATCGTCCTCCACATCATTCGTGCCAGAGATGATGATGGAATACTGTGTTGTTCACAGCTTGTTTCTTAACAGATGTCTAGTTAAGTTACTTCATGCTGATGTATCCAGTTCACCCTAATTGATGTGTTGAAGACAAACGTGGTAAGGTTGATAATTCCACTGTCAACATTCTTGATGAAGTCATGTCCAAATTAAGTTGCATTTGCACTGAGATCCTTTAAAGTCAAGACAGAAAATAGATCAGCGTAATTCACGTCTTTATGTGCAATGCTTCTTTTTTATGTGATGTCAGTGAGCTTTCAGATTGTGTGGGATTGTGCAGACTTTTCTTGATCAACTGCTGCCTGGCAGATTTAATGTACCTGTTAGGATGGATGATTTGTCCTTGTTGTGTAATTCCCAGCATAACTCTGTCTTTGTTCTTTCTGAACAGGTATGATCGACCAGTTGAAGAGAAAACACCTGTGAGGAAGACCCATCCTGTCCTTCGTCTGTGTTGTAGCTGCTGATTGTTCTCTATGTGCAGGAAACACATGGCCTACTTATTTCTAGAACAGATGATCGATTACCCTGATTTATTTTTCATTCATCAATTCATGTTTTTGACTAGTTTTGTGGGTCACGTTGGTTGCTTGAGCCTATATCCCAGCTGACTTACGGGTCAGAGGCAGGAGACACTCCGAGCGCAACGCCAGTGCACTGCGTAGCCGCGTAAAAGACAAACAACCATTCACACTCACACCTATGGGCAATTCAGAGTGATCAGTTCACCTCAGCTGCATGTTTTTGTGTGTGAGAGGAAACCGAAGAACCCAGAGAGAACCCGCACAGACACGGGGAGCACGTACAGACTCCACACAGACAGAATTCAAATCCGAAACCTTCTAGCTGTGAGAGGACAGCCCTACCCAATGTGCCACCGCGCCGCCCCCATTTTTTATTAACTAGTAAAATTGTTTTACTACATCGACAGGTAATTGCATAATTGGAAGTAATTCATCCTCAAATTCAGTGCTTTTTCTCATACAGTATATTAACAGCTCCTTCTTACACCATGTACCTGTGTGAGAGGACAGATTCTATATTTCTATCTGTTGGCTTTATCAAAATCTATTCTCAAAACTTTTACCTCAGCAACTGATTCACGAGCATGACGGAAAGCAACATAACATGTTTCTGTGACGTAATAACAATCTGACTCTGAAAACAAATGTAGGTAAATACTGTAAATTCTGATTAATTGAGGTAATTATGAATGCAACATTTGTGGTATCATAAAAAAGACATAAATACGTGTGTCGTCTTACGAGGTGTTTGCCACATCATCAGTTTGATTAATGGCATCTATGAGGAAGGGAGCACAGGTTTCATGTAACACACTTCATCTCAGTGAGGTGAAACACTGTGGAAAATGGAGCCTTATTTCACAAATGAGAGCTGAATCTGAGCAGGCAGAGAGCCTAGGCCATTTATGAGAGATGAAATGAGTCAAAATTGAAGTGGCTTCATATGAAATTTTTATAAACAACTTGAAAGTATCATGATGAAACTATGTCTCAGTACAAGATAGCACAAAATCCCCAGCGGCGGTAAGGACAGCAGCCTGATGCAAGCTGGTGTTGAAGATTTCTGTTGTAAGAAGAAACTAAAACATCAATTTAGGGGGGGGGGGGGTTTGCAAAAATTAATATTTCAACCGTCGTAAGATATGAAAAATACGGTCATTAAGAGCCATCGTATTGTTTTACCATTCTGATGTCTTTTTAGAGTAGCATGCTAGTTTACAGACTGTCTTCTTTTCATTCTCACTCTTTGTTTTTGTCCTCTCCTTCACAAGGATGCAGTGATAGCTGATGGGAAGCAGCGTAAGCAGGGAGCAGTCCAGAAACTCCATCACCCATTACTGCTACTGCATATCAGAGCAGTGAAGTCCACTGGCTTCGTGGTCCACAGAGTGATGCCGTCTCATTAGCTGTATGAGATGAAGCAGCTGAGAGCCACACAGGCTCGTTTCTGCTCTGCATGTCAGCAGCTCTTTTTCCGTCCTGCTTTTTAGCATGTCGCCACCAACACTGTCGGCGTGCAGAGCGTCCTGCAACCTGTCTCCTTCCCCACTGCCCTCTCTTGCTTCATTCTCTTTCATCAATCAACCTCTTCTCCAAGTTTCAAAGCCCCCAAATCCCTCAACTCATCTACTCCATTTCTCTTAGGAATTTTTCCTTGTGATTATTAAGATTCCTCTTCCGTCCCTGGACTGTAACTCCTGCAGATACAGACTCCCCCTCTCTCCATCTGCTACTCCTTCTTCCTTCTTTCCTTTAATGGTCTTCCATCACCTCCCCACAGCTGGTTCTGCGTCACCGATCGCCATTTGTTCGATCCACCGAGGCTTCTTCCCAGGAGAGTAACTGCAGTAATAAGAGTGGAGAGACTCAGAGATGCATGCTGCCTGCACCCTGCAGGGCGATGGAGAGCCATGAAGTCAGGAATATTTACAGACTGTGAAAAAGTCAGAGTAGAAATGAAGCAAGAGATTTAAAGGTTTTTAACCTATAAACATTAATTTCCTGTTTCCACAGATCATCCTGATACCAGCAGTAGCTAACTGATGCAGCAGAGTATCAGTCTGTCAGAGTCATCGTCATCAAATCAGGATGATTTGAATGAACAACCTGTCTCTGTTCTCCCTGAAGCAATACAATCTCAAGGGACGGACGAGACAGGAGGCCTTCATCGGTTGGCTCTTCATCCACAGTGTTGTCTGGTTAATTAACAAATCTTTATCTCGTGTTCTTCAGGCATAACCGTGTTTCAAATTCACTCTATCTCTGAAGCTCCCAAGTCGCTACTGAACATCTGGACAGCCTTAGACTAAAAAAAAAAACATTTTTCCGCTGTGAAAGAAAGCTTTACAACACTAGAGATCAATTTACCATGAAAGTTCCTGAGTGAGATTCATCCAGGGGGAAAGTGTGCTTACTCTTGAATGAGCAGAACATTACTTGAATTCACTACCTGCCTAAAGGAAATGGTGTAACTCGTATCTTACAGACAAAAATGTGAAATGTAATTTTCTGGGTCGGTGCTGCCTCTGTCTCACCATGAGTTGAATGTATAGGTTTGAAGCATCCATAAATTCTAAACGTAAAAATGAGAGTCACGTGTGAGGAGTTTCAGCCCTTAATTCTGATAGAAATGATAAGATTTGTACGACACTAGAAGTCACTAGCTTCAGATGTTTGTTTTATTCAGAAGGAATCATCTAGAAAAAGCCCAAGATCACGGGAAGCAAAGCACTGTATTGATTATCTCTTGTTGTTGTGTTGACAGCTAAGGTTAATTATGGTCTCGGTGTGTTTAATAAAACTGAAGACAGCTGCACGCTGGGTCGTAGCCTGGATTTAGAGATACGCTGGGTAATAAACCTAGAAAGGGAAATGAACTTCATCAAGTGCAACTTTTTAAATTTTTTTACATTTTATGTTTTGTTTTTTTATTGTATTTTTCCCCCTAAATGTATATCTTCACACAGGAATCAAAATTTCAGTGTTCAATATTTAAATGATGTGGATATAAAAAAAACACACCAGAAAACATCACAAAGCATTAGTGATGAATTCATAATAAAATAATAAATTTTAATGCCAGTTAATAATTGAATAGTCTCACTCCAGTATGCATAACCTTGAAGCTGTTTTTATGTTTGTATTTAATCAGATAATGTCTTACTGATGCTTATTTAACAGATCCAAACACCATGACGCATCCTGAATAATTTTACTAATGTTGTTTTTTCTCTTAGATTGGCTGAGAGTAACATGTGACTTCGACTTAGGTGACTTTTCAGGGGAGACCCATTGTCCACGTTCTGAAGCAGCATAGGAATTGAAATCATCATAATTTAGAAACATGACTTTCAATGCAAGCAGCAGCTGTCAGTGAAACTAAAGTCTGAACTAAAGAGCTGCCCCGTTGTTAAACCGAAAAGCTAACACACTAAAATCACACGTACAGTAGCTCTTCAACTGTGACAATGATGATGAATGAAACATGTGCACATGGCACACATCGGTTTCTTTTACCATCTTGCAAAACTACTATATATTTGTGACAACTTCTACAATAATACTGTAGTTATGAATCATTAATAATTCTTTCCTCCTTGGTTTCAAGACAAGCTGGTGAAGATATAACATTCTAATGTCATGTGGAGGTTACTTTAAAAAATACATACTGTATACCTATAATGGATGAGAGCAGTGGGGTTTTTTTTGTTTTGTTTTTTTAGAAGATGGGCCATCATCAGAAACAGATAGCTCTTCAAATACACTAACTACACACTGATCAGGAGACATGACTTATTGGGATCCTGACTTTTTATTGAATCCAGAACGCAAAATTTTCTTTCTCCTGATACTGATTTAAAAACACAAACCAAGTTGAGGATCGAACAACAACAATCTAATAATAATGACATTGTGTGAGCTGCTTTAGAGTTTGGTACACTGGTAGAAAAAGCTAAAATATAAATATTATAAAGATAATATAAAAATAATAAAGCCTTTCAAATTATGCAGGTCTTCTAGGAGATGATATTCATCTGCTGTTGAATACGAATGCAGCATAAGCACACATCCAGCCACATCTACAGATAATTTAATGCAATTAAAAAATTATCAAACACACAAAGACTAATCTCTCCAATATGTACATGTTCTGAAATAATGAAGTCAGTGGGTGGTTGGCTGCCCTTAAATTAGCAGTCCTTCATCTCCATTCCTGATCCTGGTCTAGAAATGTCAGAGCATGCTGCTTCTGAATCAACAGGACTAATGCTTAACAGATTAGCATATAGCTAAAAAAAATTGTCAGCAAATAGTAAAGCCATTAAATGACTAAAATAATAACATTCAAACAGGTAAGCTAAAATCACAGAATCATTATGGATCTAGAACAAAAGGTGACTGTTGCATTAAGAAGAAGCAGTCAGATCCATCAGTAAAAGGAAAAGTTCAAGAGTTTTGATTTACTGTGTCTGACTGTTGGACTTAAATACTGAGTGGTGCTACATAACTTTTCAACTATATCCTATGTCATGATGGCTTTGCCCCAAAACGCTAAGAAATATGAAACATACAGTATGTGAATTCACCCAAGCACAAAATGCATCTGCACCTATGAAACGGAAAGAGACCTTCAGCTGTAGATGTCCAGGTATTACTGATCACAAGATTAAATGTGAATATCCATGCTTATCTCCTTGTAAACCTGAAGAAACACAGCCTCCCGAATCAAATGTTGTTGTGCTGCAGCTGCAGGACACTCATAGAGGTCAGAGGTGGATAGCGGCTATTGCACAGCCTTCCTGAAACTGGTATGGAAAGTAATGCATTACTGATGTACCTTCATTCACGTCAGGGCCATGCAGCTCCCATGGTATACAGCTGGGCCGCAACATCTCCTCTGCGGTCAACATAAAGGAAAAATCCATATCTGTCCTTTCTCCTTTCGCTGTTTCTTCAGTATATTTCCAATGCTGCTGCAGCATCAGCTTACTGGCAGCAGGATTGGACACAGATTACATGAGGATCAGTTCATCTCTGCCATCCCCCATCTACTCTCTTTATCATGTGTGGTAAAGCTTATATCCTGTGCCACCCAACAATAGACTTGCCCAACCCCAGTCCTGCTACCAGCAGCCCCAGTATGGCAGATGGGACATTCCTGCACAGGCCGGAGGCACTGACAACTGATGGGTTATTGTCATTCCTGTCGGTACCTCCATCCTCCAGCTGTGTAATCAGATGATTGGAGTGGAGCGTATTAGACAGCTAATAGCTGCCGACAGTGACACAGAGGCTTGTGCAAGGCCCAAGAAAATCTTGGTGTAATCCTTTGATAGGAGCAGTATTACAGGATTGCACCCACTCCACTTGGAACATACAGTATAGCAGCAAACTTGTTTCCACTGTGTCTGCTAAAGAGAAAACATACGAACATAGCAATGACACATTCTTGTATTTCACTTTTTAACAGCCTCTTCGATGTTTTACACTACTGACATCAACGCACTGCCTCCCCTGAGATTACTTAAGCACTGTCCAAGAGCAGAGACCAGATAAGTAAACATGATGTGAGTGAAATTCACTGTAGGCAGAGAGACACACTACATGTCTGTGTGTTTACAGCACGAACACACATACACACAAACACACACACACACAGTCTGCAGACGTGATAATCATTCTTATGCTCTTTTTGTGACTTAGTTATTTTTATGGTGGATATTTTTCAGGAAACATTTAAAGCAATTCAAATGCTTTCACATTTCCTGGCACTAGCTGCCTTCATCTCTGCCTTTTAAACTGTTGTTTCAACTCCCACCAGTGTCTGCAGTGTCTCAATAACAACAAGGAAAAGAATTCCATGGTTCATGCACATTTTACCACAACTGCTCTCAAATCTTAAACACAAGACAGACCTGCCTCCAATACAGTTGATGAGTTTTGGACATGCTCAATATTTTACCTGATCTTTCCATCCCTTATCACCTGCATTCAAACATTCCAACTACATACAGCATTTAGGTCCAAGCGATACTTCCAGATCCTGCTCCAAAATGACCCAGAACTATCTCTAAATTAACGCTGCAATATATAAAGCCCTCTGGAGTTAAACATGACTGGAGCAGAAGATGAGATGGGCTGAATATATTATAGAGATAAAGTCAGTGTGGGGAGGAGGTCAAACCAGTGGAGATGAACACAGAAAACAGTTTGTTTTTCCCGTTGCACCTTCACAACAGTTTGTTTAAAATAAGTCGATTCCGGACGTGACCAAGTGCTTATTATGGTAACCATGGTGATGAAGGTGTAGTGACGTTAACTCTTGAGTGTTGGTGAATTTTTTTTTGTCAGTCACAGATGTTCATGAGTTCAGTGGATCAACAAGAATTTATTTTTTTGTTAAAGTGATGAAAACGAATTATGCACAAACACGACACAGATGTTGATTTTATCTCAGTTACAAGAAATGTGACTAATATTCCTGCATTTTACAGATGAAAGATTAAAGGTCATATCATCACATAATATAAACCAATGTTGAGGTTTGTAGCTATAAACTAAACGAATTGCACAGAAATCCAATAGTGTTACATCGAAAGCTTTCAATGTCAATGAAACAAGCGTGAAATCCGAGGTGAAGCTGCACAGCTAAAGATTTTATTTGATTTCACTGTCGAGTTAAAGTCAAGAAGTCCACCTCTGGTATCATTTGTGTGCTCTTTTGAATGTTCTCTGCACAAACTGAGTGCACATTGAGTTAATGAGTTTGAAGTTCATTCATTCATTCATTTATCTTCCTATCTGCTTCTTCCACTTTTGCGGGTCACAGGGGTTGCTGGAGCCCATTCCAGCTGACTTACAGACTAGAGGCGGGGTACACTCGGAGTGTGACGCCAGTGCACTGTGGAGCCACATGAAAGACAAACAACCACTCACACCTACGGATAATTTAGAACGATCTATTCACCTGAAGTGCATGCTTTTGAAGGTGGGAGGAAGCTGAATAAACCGGAGAGAACTCATGTAGACGTGGGGAGAACATGAAAACTACACACAGAAGGGATTCGAACCAGAACCTTAGCTGTGAGGCGACAGCGCTACCCACTGCGACGCCATGTCTCCCTGAGTTGGAAGTTGAAAAAATAAATCACATCATTTTTTTGATGAGTAAATATGGAAAACAAACCTGAATACTACTAAGGGATGCAGATAGAAGCCATTCTAACCTAAACTAAGGTCTTTACACTTAAACATTTATCATAGTTTGCACATAATTAAACATGTGATGGCATGGGAAAGTAAAGAGGGTCTCAGGTCTCATTCCCAAGAGGTAAAATATTTTGTCGTGACCCTCAACATCTCATCTGAATGAAGCCCCGAGCGTCTGTATGGGAATTACTGCTTTAAATTCAGCTCCAAAGTAAACCCATATGTGTCAACATGAGGCAATCGACACAGAACAAGCTCACAAAGTGAGGAAGGGGAGGATGACGGCAGGTCACACACCTGCTAACATGTCTCATGTGAAGCCAAACAAAATCAACTAAATCAGCTTCCTGTGCCAAACCAAAGTGCCATGTCCTCACCACAGAATGGAGCTTTTGTGTGTGGAAGGCTCCTGTCAAACTTAAGAGGGTCTGGCTAAAACAATGAGGGGCACAACAAAGTAATGTGACAACCTGAAAACATGTCGCAGAGAACGCTTCTGTGTGTCATCGTAGAAGACGTGTGCAAACAGCCCAGATCAAATTAAATTTGTCACCTCAGCTTCACTGAAGACTGCGTCTAAAGCCCCACTTTATTTTTATTTATTTCATCACTTCGGCTTGAACTTCTTCAGGCCTAGCACTTCAGTAATGTCTCAGTTGTGGAGTTTTGGATGCAAACTGACATAAATTTCGGGTGACTACGGACAAACAAGTAGGATAAGCCCCATCAGGTTTGAGGTTTGTAGCAGCCTCTCAGCTAAACAAACCAGGTTTCTGTCAGCTACATGAGGATGGACAGGGGCCCCGTCTGGAGGAGAGAACCAATTAGTCCTCCCTCCATGGGTTGTCACCTGACGGTGTGCTCATCCACATCTTGATGGAGGAGCCTCTCAAGCCGGCTCATTCAAACCAATTAAAGCCTGGAGTTGTATTACCACACACTCATTACCTTTCTCTCAGGGTTCTGCTGTTCATCACATCCCAGCTCATTGGCCTGTTGAAGGTCTCAGTCTTTTCCTTTTCGAATCATTTTGTTTATGCCTTATCCTCTCTTGTTTAGCAGTTTTCTTGTATTGTCTGTTTCTTTTAAACATTTTTCTCAGTCTATTACAGAAGGAAGTATGACCAAAATGACCCCCAAACAAGCAGACACACAGACAACATGTTTGCCTGTGAAGGATTACTCACCCGTTTGGGCATATGTTACAGTTTAAGTTATAGAGAGTTTAAAGAAAGGAGAAATTAAAAGTGTTTTCACAAACCCATGAGAGTTGGAAACATGAAAACACCCTTTAGTACAAAATGAAAACAACACAGAGACATCAAAACATCCAGAAATGCCCTGACAAAGCCATCACTTCTCAATATTCCTCAGCCTCTTGGCACACAGAAAAAGGAAACAAAACACTCCGACGCCGGACTACAAACTGCAGAACTCATGTCACACAGATCGTGAACATGTTCTCCCTTAAGCCGTCCAGACAGTTTACCCCTGTGAGATGGATGGCACATCTGGAGCGATTCAAATACCCACATTCCCCCCTCACAAAATACACAACTAACTATGTAACCATAAACCTCCCAGAAATGAGCTGTAATTTCACAGAACGCTTTGACTCAGCACTGAGGTGGTTGGATTTTCCCTAGCGACTGCAGTGGTAGTGGGAAAGACAAAGGCAGAGCGACTATTCCTCTACAACAGCTCAGGGGAGCTGGAGCGAGCAGCACAAACACAGTCTCACTTTAAAGCAGCACTTTATGATAAAATGTATTTAAAAAGCTTCATCTTCGCCTGCAAACTCTTCTATCTATGGATTAAAACCAGTAGTAGTTGTCACTGTTCAGGTATCCCACAATAAAGGTAGGATGTGTGATGTGTTGTTAACACAAACTATACTCAAATGGACAGACATCCAAACGGGTCAATCTTTTTTTACATGAGCATAAGACACATGCTTCAGTCCTCAGTGAGACAAAAACAAAGATTCTGTTATAATTTTTATTACCATACCTTCAAAAGAAGAAACCCTGTTGTCAGTCAGGAAGTCAGTCTCACTATTCTGCATTTGTACAGAAGAAAAATACTTTTTCCGTTTCAAGAACTCTCTGTCTTAATAATGGAATGTGATATATAGAAATCATAATTAATAGTGGAAGGCCATTATGACTGTGCATAACTAGACAGGTATTTGCATTGATTTGAACAAGTCATATTTAGAAAAGCTTATATTCAATAGAAGTCCAGCCAGAATGCAGCTGTCATCACAAACATGAATTTACTGTAATGATGATAACTACAGAAAAACTGCAAGAATTCTGCTAAATAACACAAACTGCTGATGTTTCTGCTTCCCCTGTGGATTAATGTAATTTAAGTTTATCAACTGACTGGCTATATTTTAATTCCTCTACTTAGAGGAATAACGTGTAAAGTCAGGAGGTAAGCTGATGATAATCGACAATAAAATGACTGATTGGAGGATAGAAGGCAGCTCATGTAGATTCCTTTGAATAACAATGTATGACCTCAACGTTGGTTTGGTTTAAATTCAGTGTTACAGTCAGTATGTGTGTTTGTTCTTGGGTTCACTTTACTGGGCTCTCCTATAAATGTAGCTATTAACGTTCTGGATTTGTCTTGAGATGTTATGAAATCTGACATAAACTGATCAACTCTTCTTTAGTTAACAGCTGAAGTCCTTCGCTGCGTGCGACCAGCTGCGTTGTGGTTAAATGTGGTTAAATACTACCTAATGACACCTTTGAGTTAGCGCTGTTGGCTAACATTTAAACAATGTTTCCTTATTGAGTAACAACACTGTTAAATATACAGTAATTGCTGTTGAGCTCTGGCAGTCACTGTTAACTACAACCCTGTTGGGCTGTTAGTTGGTAACTAAGAGTGTCGTCAATGACTCTTTTCTAATCTGCCTCATCTCACGTCCGCCTGTGAAGTGATTCTAGCATTCCTGGTGTTGTTCCTCATCTTGTAGGTGCTGCTCAGCTGGTAGCTCTATATTCTACCACAGGTGGAGACTGTAAACCACACACAGGTAAGAAGATGTCTCCTCTCCAGCAGGCACTCCCACGCCTTTTCATTAATTCATAACGGCGGTGCAGAAGTGTGAGTACGACGTGGTGAACAGCCTAATGAGCTTGTGTTAACTGGCTGAAAGGTCACATTATGACATATAAGAAAAACCTGCACCCATCAGCAGGAATTAATGGTCACCTGAGCTCAACTGTGAATCCAGGGACCTCCAGTCGACTTTAGACGGAGTCAGTGAGTCTGTAGAGGGCTCCTTCAGTCCTGGCACAGATGTTGAGATTTACTTTCTATGGCCCATTGTTTCATTATTTCATTTATCTAACTCACTGTTACATCAAAGCACTTTATGTGATTCAAATTGGATTGAATATATTTCCACTTGGCTACATTATAGAGTAAAACATTGCCGTGTTAATTGATGGAAATTGTTTCATCATTAATGTGTGTAGATAAGCTAGAGGTCATACGTAAAGACTAACCAAAAGCACGTGTCTCTTTGTGTTGTATTTAGTATTTATTTATTTTTTATGATAGGAAAGCATTGTCATCTGATCAGGGCTCATGTGATAGCACATGTGCTAACATGTAAACAGAAAATAATGTTTTAGTCTCTGTAGAACAGCAGTGTGACCGACTGACACCACCACAGCTCTGAGCTCTCTCTACAGTAGTCATACTGAAGTCACCTGGAAATGACTCTCACTGCCCAACAAGCCTCTTTCTTTGATCATCCTCCCCCTCTGCACTAATAACACTATAATGATTCTGCTGTTAGTACAGTTCTGAGTCAGTATGCTTTATGGACTGACCTTAGAAATCAATTCAGCAGCACATAAGCTCTATTAATGGAGTCCTCTCCTCTCCTCTCCTCTCCTCTCCTCTCCTCTCCTCTCCTCTCCTCTCCTCTCCTCTCCTCTCCTCTCCTCTCCTCTCCTCTCCTCTCCTCTCCTCTCCTCTCTTTCCGGTGAGCGTGAGTGTGAGTGGTGGATCGAGTGGCGGATTGAGTGGCGCGAGTGGTTTGAATGTTTTTCTGTCCTTGTGGTTGGACAAATTGCACCTCTTTCTTTTTCTTCTGTACTATGTACATGGTCAGGTAAGTGCTTTGTTATTTTTTTTTTTTGGTGTGGGAATCGTTATTGTGTATTTGCTGGTGTTGTGAGGACTCTCAGGGCGCAATGGCGCCCGCCGAGCCGCCACCTCCGTCACTCCAGCAGAGAGTACGGATCGTCCCTCCGGATAACACCATGTTGGTGGAAGATGTTCTGCTGGCGGTAGAAGACCAGGTGGGTCATGAGAATGTGTTGTATGCTTCAAGGATGAACAAAGACGTCGTTGTCTTCCTACAGGAAGACCAGAACGTCTATCAGCTGATTGAGCGTGGTGTGATCATCAATCAGCTGTTTGTTCAGGTGTCCCCACTGTCTGCACCATCCACGCGGATCACCGTGTCAGGTGTCCCGCCGTTTATTCCAAACGAGTTGTTGGAAAATGGGCTCCGTCGGTTCGGTAAATTTGCAGGTGGGTTTACTGAAATAAAATTGGGTTGCAAAAGCCCTAAACTGAAGAACGTTAAGTCCCTGCGCTGGCAGGTGTTCATGTTTCTGGACACACCCGATCAGTCTCTGGAGGTGTCCTTCACAGTAAAACACGGTCACATGTCCTAACATGTATGCTAATTTGGGGCAGATGAAATGTTTTGAATGTGGTGATGTTGGACATAAACGTGCATTGTGTCCGCGCAGGCGGCGGGCGTCCGCTTCTGCGTTGCCCGTGGAGGGCGGCGCCGCCTCTGCTGCGGTGGTGGCTGATGATGCAGTAGGGGCGGAGGGGATCGCGGTTGCGGAGCGTAGTAGTGAGGTAGCGGCAGAAGCCGCTCCAGGTATCAGTCGGCATGTGTCCTCGGAATCGGCGCGTGGTGACGAGGTAGTGGTTGAAGCCGCTCCCATTGCTGATGCGTCTTTTCCGAGGTTGTGGCCGGTCGTGTTAAGGCGGCGGAGAAAGCCACTCCAAATGTTTGTATGCTTGTGTCTTTGGATACAGCGGTTTGTAATGAAACGTAGAAATGTATTGATGTAGTAGAAAAAAGAACCGATGTAGTTGAATCGTTGACGGCACGCGATGCCGTGGATACTGAAAGTGTTTCCGTAATTGTGCCAAGTAGGAGATCTAGAAAGAGATCAAATAAGAGATCCTTGGAGGGACAGAACCAAGCTGAGAATCAGGCTGATCAGAAGCTGGTCTCCAGAGCTGTGGAGACCAGCAGCGGCAGCAGCTGCTCTCTGACTGAGGTCATTGAGACTTCTTCTCGGACGGGTGATGTTGCTGCTGCCGCTCCAAAGGATGTGAATGATAATGATAGTGAAAATGGGAAAGACAGACAGATCGCGTCTCATAGCCAGGAATCGATTGTGAAAAACATGGACTACGACTCTGAGTCAGATACAGTTTCTGTGGGTGAGTCTGCCAGCAAGCCTACAGATCTGTATTCTTTGACATTGTTCATTTCCTTGATGAAACCTACAAAAGATCAACAGACATTAGTGATTATTTCGATGATGCTGATAAAATCATTGGTTCAGTTAATATTATTAAAAGGAGGGTTGGTTTTGACCAGTTAGATGAACAAAAGCGATTTTGTTTAAAGAAACAACTCTGCGAAAGGAAAAAAAATCGTGTAAAATAGTCAAGAAAGTTAAAAATTCTAAATGACCATGTACAACACGGTGTTTCTTGCTGAACTTTGTGAACTTCTGAACATTGAATGTTGTTTTTTGTCTACTTATCTTTCCTACCTTTCGTATGGTGAAATTTAAGATCGGTTCTTTAAACAACAACGGAGGGAGGGATAAGCAGAAGAGAGCTTTGGTGTCTGAAGTTATAACCCAGAAGGGAGTGGATGTGATGTTTCTCCAGGAGACTCATACCACTCCTGCTGACGACACAGATTGGACTTTATGGTGGAAGGGGTCCCTTGTCCTCAACCACGGTAGTAATTTTAGTGCAGGTGTGGCTGTTCTTTTTAGACCACAGGACAACATAAAGGTTTTATCCTGAGGTGGTGAAGGGTCGGCTCCTCATGGTTAGAGCAGAAATTAATAATTGTGTTTTTTGTTTTCTGAATATTTACGCTCCAAGCAAGGGAACCGATAGGATAGCCTTTTTTAACATTCTGGAAGAGGAACTGAGGAAGCTCCATCAAGAACAGATAATTTAAGGGGGGGACTTTAACTGTACTTTGGATTTTACGCTGGATAGAACTGGCAAAGAGCCTCATCCACTATCCTCTAGTGGATACGTGGAGAGTTAAACATCCGAAATCCAAACAGTATACATGGTTAAAAGTCATAAACAACAGGATCTGTGCAGCTAGACTTGATCGGCTGTACATTTCACAGTGTCTCACCTCCTCACTAGCTGACAGCAAAGTAACCCCTGTTGGCTTCACGGACAATCATTTTGTTTGTACAGATTTGATCCTTTCACCAGGTGGGAGGGTTAATTTCTACTGGTGTTTTAACAACAAACTCCTGCAGGATAGGAGTTTCTGTAGGAGTTTTCGGGTTTTCTGGCAGAGATGGAGGGAGAGAAAGGTCGATTTCAATTCAATAAAGTTGTGGTGGGAGGTTGGAAAGACACAGATCCGGGTTTTCTACCAACAATACACAGCTTTATCGAGTTTTAAACTTAAGACAATTGTAAGAGAGCTTGAAGCGGACATTAATTTCTTAGAGAAGGGATTACTTCAGGACTCAAGACCAAACACAGGTCGCCTGCTGCAGGAAAAGAGGCAGGAGGTCAGCTCTTTCCTCTAAGAAAGAGTGAAGGGGGCACTGGTTCGGTCCTGTTTCCTTCAACTGAAGGATATGGATGCTCCCAGCTCTTTCTCCTTTAACCTGGAGAGATCAGTAGCGCAGAGGAAGAGAATGACCTGCCTGCAGCTTCCAGGAGGTGTTCTATCTACTGATCCAGCAGAGATGAGGCGGCACACAATGGACTGTTATGCGGACCTCTTCGGGGCAGAAGTTTGCAGGATCGAGAGTCGTGAGGAGCTGTTGGATGGTCTTCCTCAACTCAGTCCGGAAGAGAAAGCTGTTCTGGATCTAGAGTTGTCTCTGGAGGAGCTGACTACAGCAGTTAATCAAATGGCGCACGGAAGGGCGCCAGGAATTGATGGCCTCTCATCTGACTTCTAACATATTTGGAATATTCTTGGGCTGGATCTGCACGGGGTCAACCTTGAATGTTTAAGAACTGGGTCTCTTCCTGTGTCCTGCCAGAGAGCAGTGCTCTCTCTGTTGCCGAAGAAGGGGACCTGACTTAAATTAATAACTGGAGACCGGTTGCTCTGTTGTGCACGGATTACAAGGTGCTCTCCAGAGCGATGTCCAATCGGCTAAAAGATGTTTTAGCTTTAATGGTGGACCATGACCAGACTTACTGCATCCCTGACAGAATCATCATGGACAATATTTTCCTAGTGAGAGACATTTTTAATTTGTGTCGGGAATATGGTGTTAATGTTGGCATTGTGTCACTAGATCAAGAAAAAGCTTTTGACAGGGTAGATCATGATTATTTGTTTGCCTTACTTAAAGCTTTTGGCTTTGGGTTTATGTCTTGGGTTAGTTTATTGTATAATGGTGCACAGTGTATGTTGAAGATGGGGGCAGGGCTGAGTCAGCCGAATCCTGTGCAAGGGATCAGGCAGGGTCGTCCTATTTCAGGATAACTCTACAGCCTTGCCATAGAGCCCTTGCTGTGCAGATTGCGAGGGCAGCTCAGTGGTTTTTCGATACCTGGATCCCTTGGTTTTGAGTGTCCTCCTGTTTTATCCGCTTATGCAGATGATGTTTGTGTTTTTGTGTCAACACAGGGGGATGTTCGGAATTTGAGGGATACTCTGTCCTTATATAAAAGGGCCTCATCGGCATGGGTGAATTGCGGAAAGAGTAAGGCATTGTTGATAGGGCAGTGGAGGGATCAAGTGGTACCTACATTGCCTGGAGGGCTTAAGTGAGGGAATGAGGGGCTGAAAGTTTTGGGTGTTTTTTTGGGCACTGAGGGCTTCCAGGGGAGGAACTGGGAGGGAGTGAAGGAGAAAGTGTGTGCCAAGTTGGCTAGATGGAAATGGTTGCTACCCCAGCTGTCATATAGGGGAAGAGTTCTGGTTGCTAATAACTTGGTTGCCTTGACTCTGTGGCACAAGCTGGTTCCTTTGACTCCACTGTCTAGTCTATTGGACGAGATACAAAAAAATATTGTGCACTTCTTCTGGTCTGGCCAGCATTGGGTCAAAGCACCAGTGCTCTAACTGCTGGTTACTGTAGGAGGCCAAGGACTGGTGGACGTCAAATCTAAACTTGCCTCATTCCGACTGCAGACAGCTCAAAGACTGTGGCCCTAGCTGGCTGGATTCTGCTCGTCTGCTGCTGAGGAGAGCGGGGAGGTTGGCCTATGACAAACAGCTGTTCCTGCTTCGTTCGGAGGAGTTAGACCTTTCTTGGCTGTCTTCCTTTTACGCAACTGTTATGCAAGCCTGGAAGATGTTTAACATAGCCCGCACTAAGCCTGAAACACCGGGACTGTGGCTATTTGATGAACTGACATTTTGCAATGGGTTAGCTTGAGGGTTAAGCTGAGGGGAGCTTGCTGCACTAAACTGGGGCATCTGATGCCCTAAGGGAGAAGTGTGGCATCAACTCCATCAGACTGGTTGAGAGAGTGGTGGATGAAGTCTGTGCTGTCCTACCCCCTTCATTAAGAAGATTTGCAAAGGACCGGGACCCTGTAATCAGTGGAGCGAGGAAAGCATTTACGTTTTTCCTTCGGTGACGATAACCCCAGCCGTTGGGGAGTGGACGGAAGAAGGAGGCCAACTCCTGACCATCACGACACCTATACTTGGCAGTTTTCAAGGGGCAAAAAAAAGGACCTCTATGAGATATGTGTAAAGATTTCACACATTAGGACATTGGGAGGTGTTGGGGAGTCGAGGTGGGCCCGGTTTTTTGGCCCAGATTCTTCCCCGAAGAGCAGTTGGCGGAGCCCATACAAGCTGCCTGTTAAGAAAAGGGCAGCAGACCTCCAGTAGAGGGTTGTACACGAAGCCTGAGCTGGGGGAAGGGTGTATATTTTGTGGAAACTGCGAAACCTTGGAGCATTTGTTTGTTCAGTGTGCCCGGCTGGTGGCACTGTTTGATTTACTAAAAAGGTGGTTTCGGGGTTTTGGAAAGGATTTTACGTTTGATCTGTTTAACTTTGGACCAAAATATTGAGCGGTAAGTAAGCCTGTTATTGTGTTGCTCAATTTTTTGTCTGCAACTGCATAACTGGCGATCTGGATTACACGCAGGAACCGGACTCGGGGTGCTGGTAGCACAGAAGTTGTGCCTGTGATGGAGGGACTAGTAAAAACCAGACTAATGGTTGAACACTCCTACAACAAAATGACCGACAACATGCTGGTTTTTAACGAAATATGGGGTGTTGGGGGGGGGTTTATGTTCTGTAGGTGACAAAAACTCTTTGGTTATTAATTTTTGATCAGTCTCTTTAATTTTATTGTTTTCTGATCGTTTTTGTTTTGCTTTTTGCTGTGGTGAGTTATGATGATTAGTTAAATGTAAATAAATGTTTCTTTGAAACCTCTCCTCTCCTCTCCTCCACTCCTCAGACCAGTGGTCATTCTGTAAGTCTGAGGTTGAAATTAGCACCATTTACAAGGAAATAATAGTCTGTCTGAGCTGACAGGATATTCATGAATAAATATGGACCCACGGGTAAACACAACTCATTAAAACACACGGGTATACCATGTGTCTCCTTCCCCTAAACCACTGATACATGTAGAAATAAACTGCTTCAGTTTTGTTTCTCATTTTTGGTTCACATGATTTAGAAATAAAGAACATTTGTGCTAGGGGCGGAACAGAGACTCACTTCAGGAGGTCTCCGATCACATTCCTGGACAGCAAGAGTAGCTGAGTAGTCGTGGTTAATTAGAGGAGTCTGTGGGAAACCCCTGAATCTGAAACCCCCTCCAGAAAACCCCACCACTTCAAGTAACAGCGGTCATGTAGTATGGAATTCATCACTTTGTGGCCAGAATGGAAGATTCCACCACTTGCAGTTTGTTGTATGAGCTGTCATCCAACATGTAAAAGGGACAATGTCACGGAGCGTGATCTGTTAATTTTCCCCTGTAGATTATTACACAACCTGGAAACCGTTGTTCAATAGACAAAAATGACCATCAAATGAAGTTTCCTTTCCTGAACAGAGTTGGCTCCATCATCCCTGGGGAATATCCTCTGTCCAAACCCACAGTCCTTCCTGTACAGTATGTTTAGTAGGATTATATCATTGAAACATCAACAATACATTGTGTCCATGTCAAGTTTGTCAAATTTACTCAAACATGTCATGTTATACCTTTTTTGGTGAAAGGAAAACTCATAACATGTCCCTATTCCAGTGTAGAGTTAGCAGATATTTTAAAATTATTATTGATGGATTATTACATATATGAAACACAACTGAGGCACAATCTAGTCGGGAAGTTTATCAAATGTTTTGTGCTTCATACACACCTCTCTAGCTGCTCTTTCCCTTCTCTGTCAATGTCCTGTTAACTGCAGTTGTGCATGTGAAGGGAGGGTCTGCTCCCCAATGCAGTCATGTTGCATTATGGGCAGTGTATGATAAAAAGAACTTAATCAATACGAGCAAATACCACTGCATCATGTAACGCTAAGCCGTGTTTTGAAGGTACAAATGATTACTGATAAATAATAGCTTCTATTTTAGTCCAAGCATAGACAGTGTGAAGGCAGTGAATACCTGAGACATTAAAAGTTAGCAATTAACTAGGAGGATGATGAGTCACGCAAATGTTTATCCTACTGGCTCAACAAAGACAATATTGTCAGTCCGGTGAAGAACATGGATTTCTGCATATATAATAAATTAAATCAAATTGAACAAAGAATTAAACAGTGAGAGGACCCATCATGAGAAAAAGACGCCACTAAACCATTAAAGTGAATTGCTATAGAGCCTTTCGGATTAATTTCTTTTATTGCTATGCAAGGAAACTGAAGTCATGTGGCTATAAATGATGAGTCTCACTCAGCAGATGCCTGCTAGGAATATAAACCTCAGCTTTCTGTAGTCTCAGTTTAACCTAACAATCGTAATGGGAAGCAAATACTATAAAACTAGAAAGCGATGCAAATTAACATAAACCACTGATCAGTTTAATTCTATTTTTCATTGCTGTTTATGGATTATGAAGACAATTTTATTGAGTAGCCTATGCATTATGAACAGATAATTTGGAATTATAGTTCTCTCATCATGAATAAAGTAGCAGGTTTATTTTGGGGGTGTTTGTTTTTACCGAGGAGGCGAATGTATTCAAATTTTTTGAAAAGGAACATTAAAAGTAATTAATCTGTCCGTATTGCGAGATTAACATGTTGTAGGTAATCAGATCCTTTTATGTGGAAAATTGAGACTGGAAATAGAAGATTTTTAGAGAATGAAAGCAATCGCAATGTCTAATCATGCCGCTTGTCTGATTTTCCGATTGCTGGGGGTGAATTTAACAGGCCTGGTGATAAAGATGTCTTTTTGAATTGTCTCCTCTATAATTGGAATGAACAAACATGCTTCCAACAACCCAAGTTAGATTGTAAACATCTGCTCTCTCTTGGGATAATGGCAGAGCACACATGGTTTGAGGAAAGATTTAGTCAGAAACTTAGTGCAAACAAGAAAACAAATTTAGAAGAATGTATATGCGCAGTCGTTCCTGCACAGCCCCAGAGTGTTTGTGTTTGTATATGTCTGCGCACAACGGGTACAACTATTGGTGACCTTATAAATATTTGTGCAGAACCTCTCCATCACAAGAAAACAGAGACATGCTTTCAACACTAATTCTTCAGACTGCAGATCAAAATAAGCTGCACTTCAACATTTCAGGAAGCCTACAAATATAATGGTGGTGATGCATCAATAGGAACCATGAAATGCAATGTGGGGAGCTCTACCGTAATTTTCTATGGGTTTTCACGCAAATAGGACCCAATTAAAGAAGCAATGGTATAAAAACAGGAAATTAATTTGTGACATCCACGCTCTCTCAAATGACAACATCAAATGCAGCAGTGATTCATATTGGAGTAAATGAAATGACCTGAACAGCGATTTGCAGTTTAATGTCAATAGAAAGTTAACAGTAAAGCGAGTTGCAGTGTTTCTTTAGCAGAAGCGCGTGATGTGTGTGGAGACGGAATGTTTATTCAAATAGCATTGACAGATTGTTATATTTTGGAATTATTTACCAGACAAAATGTCCAAAAAACGTATCGCTTTCTCAAAGTCGGAAAATGCATCTTTTAAGTTCTTGTTGAGTCACAACAAACAGATGAGAATAGAAGGATATTTTCTGATTCAAGAAACTCATCAACCCATCAGGATTTTGAAACGCTCAAGCTGACATATTTAAACAGCTTATTTTGTCTATTCAAACAAAAACCAAAATAAAAAGATTTTCATTTCACCGTCACAAAGAGTGTTCATTAGAAAGAAGACACTTCAGAGCAGCTTTAGAATAAAGAGTTAAATAAATTTTGCACTTCAGTGAAGACTAATCATTCAGCCCTAATTCTGTTGACCAAAACGTGGCCAAATACATCAGTGGAGCAGACAAAATAACATCCAAACTGATATAATGATTTTGTATGTTTTGTTGTTAATGATGAATTGCTGTCTGCAGACAGTCTAAGTGGAAGTTTGGCCTACAAGTGCTCTGGTATGTCCTGGAAAACAAAAATCCAAAACATTTCCAAAAGTATTTCCCAATGTTCAGGATGCCTTCAGCCAATCGGCCTTGCAAGACCGAGGGTCTTACATGATTCATGGAAGAGACAAAATCTCCTTCTTATCCTCAGCTCTGCTGGAATGTCATGCTTTGCATCTTCTGAATACAAGGGGGTATTCCGCACTTCCTCAAAACTCATTTTCCTCCATGCCTAGTCCATTCTCTTCTGGGAATGGATTTAAACTGCAGCCAAGGCAACAATATGTACCAGCAGCAATATGAAGTCTCTGCTGCAAACGCAATGAGGCATTTTAATAGGATGATTTGAGACTGCTGAGAAGGCAGGCAATCTTCCTCTCTCACTGTCTGTCTCTTCCTCTCTTTCTCAACAACTGTTTGAAGTTTGGACTCAACAGGGGTTTGACAGATTCAAGGTGAAAATGAAGGGTTAGCTGTGCAGTGTCATCACTCGGGAGATGTGGGAGTCGGGTTCTTAAATGTCTGATAATTATCTATGCTTGTTGTTGTGAAGCGGGCACTACAGCACCCATGCAGTGGCCTTGGAAAACCCCATTAGGTGTTGGTTGAGCAAAACACTGTTTCATTTTCTGTCTTATTGAAAATTTACAATGAATATTTTTCATCCATGATTCCAGCATGTGAATCATTACTGAAGAATCTTATCATCCATCACATGGGGGAGAGTTGTTTCAGGCACCTATCATCACACCTCAGTCGAATTCCATCCCAGCGTACAGCATCAAGTCAATCAGGGTCAAGGGAATGCATTCAAGTGAGTTTCCCATTCCTGGACCTACAGTCTTATCATCTCCAGACACACATAGTGCAGAGGAGACTTTCAATCAGCCCAATAAAAGCAACCAGGAAGCAATTCTTCACTCCTCTGTCAAATGTTGCGATAAGTACAAAATACCTACCACAAAATGCAGAGTTCTTGGTTCTGATTATCTGCAACCCATTTCCTTTTCTGATAAAAATAGCAATGTAGTAATGTTTTGCATGCTAAGTTATGATGAGGGACCCGTGTGAAGGAAAATAGAAGGAAAAGGAGTATAAATGGGAGCGATAACAGTGAGGAACATCCTCACTATTCTGTTCCTCTCAGTACTTCTCAGCCAATAAAAAGCCAATCTCATAATGTGCTCTTAACCCGAGCCATGAACTAGACAGTGGAAATCCACAGATAAATGCCATCATCAACAAAAATGATCTGGGAAGCAAAGACTGCTCCGAGGAAACAGAGGAGCGTGTCATGGAGACGACAATATTGTCTCGTTGATGGGAACATTTAGCTCTTAGAGGTAGTGTTACACCAGAACGGAACTCATCGCTTAGCTCCGCTGTTAAGTACACCTCAATTCTCACTGAATTGTTTTTTCATTGACTCGTACTGTGAAGTTCACCCCGATAGAGCTCGTCTGGAAACATCACATGAAGACATGTTTGAGACGTGTCCTGTCTTCATCTCTTTGGCAGGGTGCTTTCCTGATTCTGCTCCACTGACTTTCTGCCAACTTACCTGCCTGTCTCTTCACATGCTCTCTCTGAGATGGCAGTCTGCATCAGGGGTAGCATGTTAATAGACCTCAGCCATCTGCCACCACAGCAGGAGTGGCATTTCCAGGTGGTTTCCAGGGCAGCACTTCTGTCACCTCTGCTAATGGACTTAAGACAGGCTAGCGTCTGCTGTTACATGTCTACTTCCACCCTTAATAATTATTCCAACATGAAATCAGCTCAACCATGAACTTGGAGAGATTTTGGAGTCATTTCAACAATACAGGCCAGGTTCCTCTGCCCCTGTATGGACATGAAAGTGAATATATGCCCCACAGCTGTCCTCTCTGAACTGCGTGGAGCCACATTCAAAAGTGGAAACTCTTTCCCGAGTCCGAGTGCACGGAACCTCTGCTCCTGCTGGCAGCCTCCACAGCTCTGTCAGTTCACCACCATAGCTGGCATTCCCTTACAAGAAAAAAATAATGAGCCTGTATTTTTGGCCATTGAAAACCACTGTAGCAGGCTGCCAGGAAGTACTTCCAATGTCTGATCGTTATTATCAAGCACAAATACACTCCTCTAAAATTGACGAAACACAGAAAACTAAATAAATCAAGCACTATAAAATTAAAACCATAAAAGCACCTTAGCTGTGCAAACAACTACATTCCAAATACTGCAGTGAACACGGGCTATAAGCTAATTAGCAGTGTGTGATTGTTTCATCTGTTATATGCACAAGTCATATATATATATTAGTTGGTTGGTTTCATTTCTATATCTTCCCGATTGCATCAGTTTGTTTTAATGTGCAAATATAACATTTTTCAGCTTGTTGTATTTTACTATATACTCATTGTAAAGATTAGATTTCATATTAGTCTACATTCAATATGTGAGGATGAGGAAGAGAGACGAAGAAATGTTAGAAGAGAAGGGAAGTGTCTCTCTGGCAACAGTTTGGACACAGTTCCTCACGCTGCATTGATCACAGATTGGGTGTGGCAGGGGGAGGTCAGGCTGTGTGTGTGTGTGAGTGTGTGTGTGTGTGTGTGTGTGTGTGTGTGTGTGTGTGTGTGTGTGTGTGTGTGTGTGTGTGTGTGTGTGTGTGTGTGTGTGTGTGTGTGTGTGTGTGTGTGTGTGTGTGTGTGTGTGTGTGTGTGTGTGAGAAACATGGATACAGGGGGAAGGTCGGAGTGCATTCCATACTTTCTCTGTGGCGGTTGGTCCCTGGAGAGCCTTACAGAAAGAGAAAGAGCATGAGTGGGTGGGATTGCGTCCATAGTTTTTGTTATGTTCCAAGTACTGTTCATGAGCTTGATGAAGTAATGAGAGACGCAGGGCCTCCGACAAACTCAGGCCAGATGGGGAGAGGATTCTTCCCCACAATTAGTCTGCAGCAGAAGCATTAGAGTCAGTGCCTTGTCTCTACAGAGAAATAATAATCACTAGGTCTTTTAGCAGAATACTTAATCGGCACTATTTTCCTGAATACTGTAGTGTTTAGAGTGGAGGGTGTGGAGGGGGAACCAATTAGCAGCACGTGGTCCAAATCCAGACTGTAAGAAGCCCCATTTTACTTGTGCCAACAAGACTCAGAAGAGGTCTTATGATCACTGATATGTGTTTGTTAGTGTGTTTTAAGTTGGAGAAATCGAGGATTACTAAAGTGATTCCACAGAACTTTGATGGACTCGTGGGCCTTGAGAGGAGAACAGGTGATCTGATTTGAAGAACGTGGTTTAGAGGCAAATTGTGATGTTTTTTCCTAGAAGCAGGAGTCGTTATATCTCCCGTCTGTCCTTTTGAACTTCATTCAATAAAATTTTGTGGGAAGAAGAATCCAGGAAGTGAAAAACTAATATTATAAGGCTAATCCAGGCATTGGTTTGGATTCATGATGTTTATCTCTTACAAATCTGACTATTGTGGCACAGTGAAACACCATAACGATGTGACGATGAGGATTCTCACAAAGTCAAAACTCTTTCAGTGAGGGCCTGTGTCAGAAACACCATTGTGCTGACGAGCCAATCAAAAGCAGGCCCAGGTGGGTAATTGCATCACCATAGTCAGATTCATAAATCTATAATACACTTAACTTTTGTCATCTGAGATATTTGAACAGGTGCTATTCAGCCAGCTCAGTGGTACTACAGGGGTCCCAGGTGCTACCGGGGGCTGCTTAGTCTGCAGGATTAGCTGGAATGCTGCCCGTCAGGTAAAAGTTTTACATCTGAAGTCAACGCCCACACCTCAACAGATGTCTTTCATTTAAGAGTTCCACTGCTTGATGTGACCTGAGGGCAACAAAGAACCCAGCGTTCACATCACTAGTGTCTGCTCTCTCATCAACAAACTGGACAATCTAACACTGTAAGTTCACATTAATGGTGCCGTGTGGACATTTGCACCTGTAGTGGGGACGCAATGAGCAATGTAGGTATGAATTGATTTTGCTTTTCAATTGTTTCTGTACAAAAATATTCGGAATTATCCATTTAATTTGCTGATCCACAGCTGTTTGTGCAGGCATTACATATAGCTGCAAACACAATGAAAAATATCAATTTGATGATGAAAGAGAGAATTTTTGTTACAAACGTTAACAAAATCTTTGTATGAAACTCCACATGGCATCAGAATCAATCAAAAAACTCTTCTTGGAGCAAACTGTGCCCACCAACAAAAAAGGCATCTTTGTCCTGTGTATAAACGGTTCAATAACCAAAATTTTCTGAATGCACTGACAGTAACACACTGGCCATAAGCATTTATTTTTCTCTCTTGAAATCAACACCAGCACGTCTCTGTCACTATAGAGAAGAAGTCCTCCCAAAAAAAGAATCAGCAGTGCTACAAATTTATTAGGATATAAACAAGAGAGTATGTTTACCAGATTAATAAGAAAACCTCCTCTTAATCCAAAGTGAATGATCACATTTCTCCAAAGGCTGAATGTGGTAATTGTTCTTCTTAAACCACTGAATGTTTCATAAGGTGACACAGCATAATTTGTAGCTTCTGCTCGCGGGATCTTAAGCTCTGGCTTTTGACACAGACTTTCTCTCTTTGAAAATTGACTGCTGATGAGATTTTACGTGTTGTACATTAAACTTTTCATGAATGAACAAGATATTTTAAATTCTGGAAGGAACTTTTGTTCAGCCCAAAGAATTTCATCCTCATCCAAGCCCAAGCAGTGCTTTACTAGAACGCAGTCAGAAATTACCTTTACTACTGTACAGCCAAAAGTAAGCCTCGCTATATAAAAAGGAAAGTCATACAAACATCTGTCTTCCTTCATTCTTCCCTGCATTGGCCTCAACTCCCCACCCCACCCCCCAATCATGTGAGCCACCACCACCTGACTTATAGTTATGCTTTAAAATAGTTTATGGATTAATATTGACAACCTCCCCTGAGCCCATAAGGACTTCTTCACCAATTGACTTCAGAGTATTGATCTATTCTGAGACTGACTATAATTTAATATGTCAAACTGTTTACATTGATTTCAGAGGAACATTTTCACACAGCCATTGTTCCTAAAGACCATTTGATTGCAAGGTGGATGAGTGGCAGCAATGCTTTTTGTTTAAAAAACAACAACGTTAATATGACAGACTAAGGAGACGGGTCAAAAATAAAGGGTGTCATCACCTCGACAATAAATACATTTCTGTTAGGAGCTTGAATTAAAGGTCTTTGGCAGTATGTTGCAAACATTCTGCCAAATCTGTTTGTGATGTTATTAATTCAATGAGGAAAAGTATCAAAGCTAACAGGAACAACAGACTCACTGGATATCTGTAGAGATGTAATTGAAGCTCCCTCGGGAAACAGTGCAAAATCTGACATTTCAGTGCAGGGCAGTATATTTATAGGAAGTCAGTTCATGTTTATTAAAAAGCCTTGTCTGTGCAGCTGCTGTGATCCTGCACAGGGCAAAACCAACAAATGGACCAACTAACAGCTTGGCCTTGAGAAAGATACTCACCTAAAGAAAACTTAATCTCCCTAAGCCACAGGATGCTGACGGCAGTTCATCAGGCACAGAGAGTCAGAAATCTCTCACAAAAATCATCTCAAACTACAATCATTAAAAAAACACCCTTAAGCTAAGCTTTCTCTACCTCATCCCTCTTCATATATGCGTGCTCTGCTTGTTGCTGAGGGTGAAGACCTCAGACTTACTCAGCCACTGTTAGAGGAGTTTGCTGCTGGTTTGATCAGTCACCTGATTGCTTGCCTGGCCTTTTCCCAACAGGAAGTATGACATCACTGCTCTGACATTCAGGAATGTGGGCATGTCAGCTTGACTGTTCACAGCGCTGGAACAAAATGGACCAAGCAAGCTTAATGCTGTTGATATCTCGCTACATCTGTGTAGTTCCAACAATTAAGACTTAACACTACAGCTGTGTCCAGACAAGATCTAGGCCTAGGGGGAGAGGTGACACCACTGACAAAAGGTCATACCTGGAACCTGGAACAACAGCAAATGAATGATCCAAAGACTGCCCCCTTTGCAGTAAATGAAAGGCTTTTATCTTATTGCCTCATTGGTACTCAAAAACCTTTCCCAAACAGCCACTGCATTATAAATTCATGTCTGTCTTCATTCTGACATCCTTTAAGAGTGGAGCTGGGGGCTCATCTGCCAATCAGACCATTTAGATATTGTAATCATGCCCTTGATCAATTGTACGGAGAAGAGATAGAGGGAACTTTATTAAACCTTTGTGAAGACAGCAGAAGTCTTCTGCCAACAAACCCAATCAGCTAACATATACTTGGATGATTACCACATATCTACCCACAGATGAACATTGAGTGTTCACTTCTTGATACCTCAGTAGCTTTATTGAGTTCTTCAAGTTTGCCCAGTACGAATCTTACTGCTCATCCCTGGAGGTTCATGGTTAATGAAGGCATGAAGTGCAAACAGCAGTAGAGAAAAATATATCTGTTGGACCTTTCAGCAACTATTGTGATTTGTTGATTTGTGAACTCCCTGCATTGTGAGAGCGAAGTTAATTAATTCCAGAAAATGTGCAAAGAAAAACCAGGGAAGCTGAGCTTCGTGTGTCAGAGGCACAGAGACACAAACACAGTTCACAGATCAGTCTTTGGGTGACCAGCCATTTTGAGGAATCAACTGTTGCTGAAGCGGATATTCCCGATGAAGTGGGCGATTTAATGGACACTGATAGCCAGTTGTTCCTGTAGTATCATCTCAGGAATCTATCACAGACACACCAGGCCAAAGGCATCTGAGGTCTTCCCTCACTGTATTTGCACATGACCTCAATGTGAAGCTGAAGCTGCACGTTATCTTAGTTTTTTTTTTTCAAGGTATAAATTTTCCACAGGGACAGAGTTGCTATACATTGATATGACCATCAACAGTGGTGTTTCCTGTTTAGCTCACACTTCAGAGAAACAAAAAGGGACTTTCTTGTCTGCATTACTGCTCATTCCAAAATAAAACCATTGATTAATCCAAGATGTCAGCCATACAGTGTGAATGCAACACGAGAGTTTAATTCAGCACAGGCCATCATCTTACTGCAGCTGAAACAAACAAAATAGCTGGAAAGAATAAAATTGCAAACAGCTTTAGTTGGCCATGCATAAAACTAAATGTGCAACTATTTCCTATCGGTATACAGTATATTTGTTATTACATACAGAGAGAATCAGGAAACATCACTGTCAAGGCAGTTCAGCTCATGAGTCAAGATTGTTAGGGCTCTTGCAGTTCCATGAAAACTTCAGTTTAGAGCTCATTCCTCATCTCTTACGTCTTTCCCAGTTAAGTGATGGTGCCATGGTGCCGCCAGCCCCTGTCAGAGATGTTGGCGAGCAGTTCTTGGGCCCTAAGCTCAGTTTGAAACTCGGGAGCAGGAGCAGGAGCGGAGCCAGAGCTGGAGCGAGTTCAGCCCCAGAGGAGCCCAGCTGCTGCCTGGGAAACCAAACTCATACCGGCTCTGGCTGACAATCGTAACCTCAACCCCTCCCATCTAATAACAACACTCAATCTGTCTCCTGTTCGCTTTTCAATTTGCTGCCTTTTCCGTTGTTATTCTGATGTGTAGAAAAATAAGTCATCAAAAGAAAGGTGGAATGATATGCCTGTCAACCAGCTACACATCCCCAGAATATTTCTCGTTGTGTATTTTAAATACTCCTGTGTTCATTTTCTTACTCTCATGCTCTGAGAGCCTGGACTGAGTGCACACACACACACACACACACACACACACACACACACACACACACACACACACACACACACACACACACACACACACACACACACACACACACACACACACACACACACACACACACACACACACACACACAGAACATGGTCATGCTGTGACACTCACCCCGGTAGAGGAGACTGTCATCGTGGTGGTTGTGCTGGTGGTGGTTCAGGGCAGGAGGGCTGCTGGCCCCCAGCTCGGCCAGTCTGCGGCTGGTGGCAGACAGCTCTGAGCGGAGGTTGGTCACTTCCTGGCTGGCAGACTGGATGGCCCCATCAATCCTCTGAGCCAGCTGTTTGTTGTCTTCCATCATTTTAAGGATTTTCCCCTGAGGACCAAATCCACAGAGAACAGCATGATGTCAGGTGGAGCATTAGAGAGGGGGGGGTGAAGCTAAGACCTTTTCCTCTTCTTCTCCCCTCCTCCTCCTCCTCCTCCTCCTCTTCCTCCACCTGTGCTTCTCCTCTCGCAGTTTACTTCACACACATAAGACTCTAGTCCGTCTTGTGTTCTCACGGATCCCAGAGAGGATGTCTACCTGTTACTGCATGAAGAACACAGTGTGGCCGAGCACTACACAACTAGAGGAAACGTGTGTCTCTCTGTGTGTGTGTGTGTGTGTGAGCGCAGGGCTTAAGGAGAAAGAGAGTCAAGGCGGGAGAAAGACAGAATGCAAAAAAAATAAAAAATAAAAAAAAAAAGCCAGAAGAGAGAGCGAAAGGAAAAAGGACAGCGGAGAAAAGGAGATGCCGCTCAGCAGGCGTAGGGGAAGTGAGTTCTCCCGCCGAGGAGACCGTGCTGTGAGCAGCTGCTCCCAGAGAGGACCCAGCGCACACTGAGATGACATGCAGCCTTTTAAATGGATTGTACCATGTAGTGGAGGACCAGGGGAGAGGGGGGGGACACACAGTTGGACTGAGCTGTGCTTCAGCAACTCTCTAAGTAGAGAGTGTTGTGCATCCCACACCCTTTGGAGTCTGTCATGAGGCAGAAATCAGGTCTGTAATGAAGTAGAAGTCCAGACTGTTTCAGTCCAGTCTCCGTCTCCCGTCACTCAGAGCTGGGCAGCAGCTCTGGACCCTTTGACAGGAGCTCGTCAAGCCCTCTGTTTCGTTTCCCTCTCACTCCCACATTCCCTTCCTCCCCCTCACTCAAACACCCGCTGTCTCTTTGTCTCTCCCACCCCCTCTTTTTTTTTTTTTTTTTCTTTTTTTTTTTTCATTGCCTTATATATTCATCTCTTTGTCCTGGGAAAGCTCACCCCCACATTGGTGGAAGGGGAAGGGGGCTGGCTGAAGGCACCCAAAGGGAAAACAGTTCAACTCTGAGTGCAAACTTAAGCAGAGGACAGAGACACAGCCCTCCAATGGGCTGCACACAAAGACGAGAGACTCGGAGAATTACAATTGGGCTGCGGCGAGAGCTGGTGGAGCTTTTTCTTTTTTTAAAATGTCTTGATCAGAAACAGTTGGAAGGATTAAAGTTCATTTAATCCGTTGGTCCTGCAAACAAACTTCATCAGCATCAAGTCCCTCAACTGTTAGACAGCTGCAAATTCCATCCCACACACAAGAGGTTGGAGTGAGTGGGCCTTCCATTTTCACTTACAACAATCCCACATAGTGCGTCAAGAAATCTGAATTTGACATTTAATTTATCAAGTCAGAAAACACATCCTGTCTTTGGCAATACGAGGCAGATGAGTGATACATCTCTGGAACGCTGTCATCCAAAGCCACAGTGATAAGGGCTCGATGCTTATTGGTATTCAAACAATGGACACACAAACAAAGATGGGACTGCAAGGCTGGGAAAATGACGAACAAATGAAACACAGAGCTGCTGTTTAGGCCGGTGGTTTGTTCACCACACCCTGTTTATGGAAGAACCTGTGCAGATTTACTGTGTTCTGGTTTGGTCCATTGGTTCAGTCTAGTGCAGAATATTAAAATATTGGTGTTTATAGTAATAATAGTCAATTAGATAGCCTATTCTACATATACTGTCATTATATATATATATATATATATATATATATATATATATATATATATATATGTGTGTGTGTGTGTGTGTGTGTGTGTGTGTGTGTGTGTGTGTGTGTGTGTGTCTGTAGGTGCATATATAGGTATATATATATATATATATATATATATATATATATATATATATATATATATATATATGTATATATAGGTGTGTATATATACATATATTTATATTTATATATAAACACACATATACAGTGGTATCTCTACTTACGAAATTAATTTGTTCTGGAAGAAATTTCGTAAGTGGAAAAATTTGTAAGTAGAGACGCGTTTTCCATGCAAATGCCCTAATACGTTCCAAGCCCCCCGAAATTTAGACATAAATGTTTTATAAAGCATAAAAATGCATCAAATCGTGTAACTAATACATGTTACAATTAGATTATTACACAATAAATGAGAGTTGTGCATAATGTAAAAAGCAAAGAATAGAGTAAAGAATAAAAATGATGGTCATTTCCCTTTTAACTGCTGTCCTCATTGTTTTTTACCCTCTTTGGTTCATGCACTCTTGCCTCACCATGCCGAACAACAGAGTGAATTCCAGTCCTCCTTTTGAACTTCTCCAACCACCCACGCGATGCCTTTAACTCCTTAAACTTCCTTTTGTTTTAATAACGTGGCGATTGTAGATGCATTACGGCCATATTCTTTGGCGAGATCAACCTTAATGCATCCCTTTCTCATGCGTTTCTATCATCTCTTGCTTTGTTTGTATGGACAAAAATACTCTTTTCTTCTTGTTTTCTTTTCCTGTTTCCTCCATCCCTTTTCTTCGGGTCCATAGCGAATACTCAAAAAGTTAATATATTTACGTAAAACTATCAAAACACGTCATGGGTCGAGAGCCGAATACATGAGGACGCTACATAGACACCTATCTAGCTACACATAGAGGTTCCTCTTAGCCAAGGGGATAACAGGATGCTAGGTAATAGCCAATGGCAGAGCAGCTATAAGAATGTTGCCTTCAGGAACCTTTGGGAGCTGCGAGTAGCAGCCCATACTGTATTTTTACCTTTCGTATCTTGAAATTTCTTTTGTAACAAGAGGTAATATTTTTCTGTTGAGGCGTTTCGTAACTTTCGTATGAAGAGACGTTCGTAAATAGAGGGACCACTGTATATACAGTATAATTCTCTACATAGCAAATCAAATAACACAAATTATAAAAATAACAAAACACTGGAAAAACTCAATGATTACTGAGCGAGGTAAAAGACTTTGTGAAAAGATTTTTTAGATGACAGAACTAGATATATGTACCAACTGTAGTGTGATCCATCCAATTTTAGATATTTCAGTTAAAGCTAAAATGTTTATCCTGCTTGTGTTTCTATATGACAGATGAAGAGAATACCACAGTCTGTTAGAAGTCATCCTCTGGTGACCAGCACGCATGAAACATCATGACATCCAATTATTATCCACATATTTGACTGGAGAGCAGTGGTTGACTTACCAACCATCCCCTGAGATACACTGTAAGCTAAACAAACCATCATCATGTCACAGCTGTAGGTGACAGATTTAACAATCAGATTGAATCCCAGCATCACTGGGACACGCGGCATCATGACAGCATATATGCTGTGACACGCCTGTGTTTGTTTCTCCTGTTGTCTCAGTCACTCATCTCCCTCTCTTGCTTTTCAACTCACGGCCTACGCAAGCTTGATGATTTAGTTATTAACGAATACATTTACAGTGCAAAAAGCCCATTTTGTCACATCACATGTTAAAAGATCATTATCACCGTCTAGACAGTCACTGTCCCAGATTCCATCACTGTCCCTGATTTGTAGCGCGTGTTTGACTGCCTGTAGCGCTAGGGCGGGATGAGGGTGGCCTCTTCTCTTACAATGGAGGAATCCCCTTTACTTCTGACACAACTGGTTGTCTTAAACAATATGATGGCTGCTTTCATGTGGAAACACAACCACAGTGTGCTTTAAGCTTCGTGAGGGAGGGCTTGCACTCAGCTGTGGAATGTGACGAAATTAATGATTTTTAGGATAAAGGGTGGGAACGTGTTCCAGACACACATAAACAGCGAGACAAATACGTACTTTGAGGAAATGTAATGCAATGAAAGTCCAAAACACACAAAGTCACCCTCTGTCACCACAACTACTGAGAGCATGTATAGTATATGACTATATAGTATGAGTTACAGACCTTTGACTGGGACACTGTTGACTCTCTTATACAAATGTTTTTCCCATCAGCACTTTAATGGACTTGGTTCACTTTTCCAAACTTGGTGAACTGTTTGTGTTGCGAGTTTCCTCACTTGTTTGATGCTCTTAATGGGAAGTTTAATTAAGTGTGGCGAGGGTGTGTAGTTAAAAAGAGGTATTGATAAACAGTCACAATGACTGTCTGCCTGGGTTAATTGAATATCGACTAATCCTCTCCACACCGGAATGCTTTCCATTTTTTCCCAATAAGCAAAGTGATATAATGTCCTGCTCAACTATTTATACACGTCTTGTCAGTGGCCCGGGGAAAATGTCCACTTTGTTCTGCAGTCTGTCCAAGTCTGTGAGATATGAGACGTGCATGAATGTGTATGAAAGTATGTTGGACGGTGTTTCATTCCAGTGATGTATAATTAGCCATAATGAAATCAGCCACCATGTGTTTGATGTGAAGGATGTTGAGAGGGCAGGAAGAACTGCCCTATAGGTTCTGTAATGTTTCTCATGAAATACATATTTAATTAAATGTCTAAATGAGGCTTCCTTTAATATGATTAAGGCAGATCTAAAATAAAAAAAATATTTCATTTCATGGACAATTTATTCAGTCACACAGCATATTCTTTTAGCGTGTGTTTATATATGCCAGAGATGTTGGAACCAAATCTCACCCTCCATATATAGTAGAACTGCTCTGAATGGAAGAGCCAGCAGTTCTAAATAGCTAAACCTCAGTCCGATTATTTATGTGCAGGCATGATAAATTGCCCATTTAGATTTTACTTTTGTGTCAGATGGTAGGGGGCAGAGTTAAAGAACAAAAGTGTTGCATGAAAAGTCTGAGTGTCTTTACATGTCTTTTTTTTTTTGCCATTACCTCTTGCTGTCTTTTGCCAGCTATTAAACAAAACACTTTTTGACTAACGTTCTACTTTTCCCACTGCACCGACTAATTTTTACTTAAGCTAACGATGGTGAATTTGATTTTTCTAAACCAATTCAAATAAAATGCAATGTAATCTGTAATATGAGTATGTAAATAATCACTATACAGCAACAGAAAGAGAAGCTGGATTTCTGGCACACATATAGTTCACTGCTTTGAATGCAGCAATGAAAATGTCTGGGTTGGAGGAAAACATCGGGTGTTTATGTCATTGGAAGTGAGGAGGAGAGAAAGGCTTGAGCCCTGAGTGGCGTCACACAGAGACTGAGGGTCATTGATGGAGTAAACAATGACTGGCAGGAAATGGAAATGAAACCTCACTCTGTCTCTCTTTTCCTCTCTTTCTCTCTCTCCCTCTCTCTCTCTCTCTCTCTCTCTCTCTGTCTCTTTCTCTCTTTGTTTGCAACCACAAAACCTTTATAAATTTAATAAATGAACAGTTAAAATCTACACATCGCCTGACTTTGAGCCTATACAGTCGATGCAGCTTGGAAAAACATTGAGCATTGTAACTGCAGGATGGCTTTGATGATGCATATGTTTGATTTAAAAATGCCTTCTCGGAGGAAAATGCTGCAAAGAGTACAAACAGTTACTTGTAACCTGAAATAAAATGTGTTGACTCTGTCGGAGAATAAAAGAAAGCGACTAATGCTGACATAGATGCAGTCATATGATTTGACGCAAGACAAGACACTTGATCAGAAGGAATAGCGACTATCAAAGGCGCCTGTTTCAAGTCCAGCCAGTTTCTGATGTACTTCTGGACGCTGTGCTCTTAAATCTCTGCTCACTGAAACCCTCTGCAGGCTGCTAACCGATTACTGAAAGTAGACAGCAGCAGCTTTGCTTTGGCTTGAACTCTAGCTGAGGGATAACCTTCCATCCCATACGCTTGGCCTATCAAGGCTGAGATAAGGCCTGGAGAGAGGCACACATTATCAAACTCAGTCTGTCATCAAAAGTCCTTCCCAAAGAAGGAAGGCACCTTGCAGCCATGTTGTTACCTCAGATCTGATAGTTCAATACTGATGAACAGTTTGACAGCCTCTCCGCTTGGAAAGAATGGTTGAGGGGCTGTGCATGAATCACGGGGCCAGATGCCTTGATGAGCATCAAGATAAAAGCTCGTCTCAGGACTGTCGGGGAACCCAAAAGTGAAAAGGAAGCTGTGAGGGGGTAGGGGGAGGTGTGTGTGGGTATGCAGAATGGAAACTATGTATTTGATGATGGAGAATAAACCTCCATGGTTTCACATGTCTTATCTCCACCTGGAAGAAGTTTGTCCTCCCCCCTTCGATCTCATGTCTGCTCCCTGCTGGTTGTTCTATGCCATTGCTTTTTCTCCCCACGGTCCCCACAATCCATTGCTACATCTCATGTTGATATGTCTGCTCACTACCAGGTTTATTCTATCTACTTTTGACACTTGTACATGCTGACATGCAAAGCTGAATGCTGCAGTAATCCCTGACGACCTGCAAAACACTATAAGATCACGAACAGAGCCTGGGTCTGTCTAAAGATGTGCCTATAACCTGTGGGCAGATTAGAAGGATTGGTTCCAATTTATACTCATCGCTGTGATTAAAATACTATTTGAAAGAGTGAAAGAACAAGGAATCAGTATAATAGTTTTTAAAAAAACCTTTATCACAGTCCTAATCCTAGTGGAAAAAAAGAATGACAGCTTATGAAGATCGATCAGATGTTCAATAGAGCAAAGGAGCAGCCTGTGGATAATGCTGGAAGAGAAAATCTTTCAAGGTAAATCATTTTCTACAACACACCGAGAACATTAATTATCACTAAGCCTTCCTTCGTCCGCCTCTTTCTTGTTCTTTTCTCAGAGCAGCAGAGTGAGTTTCACAAGGCAACTGCAGCGGAAATGAACCTGACAGAGCTCTGGCCATTGATTTATGATGCACGTTTATTATTTGTTGGCTATTAATGGCGAAGCTGTAAAGGCAGGTCTGAGTATGCCTCCCAGTTTGAATTACTGAAGAATTCATCTCTCATTCATTAAATAAAGGAAAATCTTTGAAGTCAGACATTTAGAAATATTCGCAAAATATTTGCTGTCTTGCAGAGAGGTAAACAAGAAACTTGGTGCTGCAGTCCAGCAACTACTTAGTATAGCTTAAACTAGAAACATGGAGAAACATCTGAACCTTCCTGTATGCTTCCCTGTCTCTCTGCAGCTAACAAATAAAGAGACCACACTATATATGATATATCAGCAGAACAGATGAAGGTGATAATCACTTAATAATTTATTTACTACATGTGAAACTAAGTGATCCAAGCTGCTGAACACCATTCAGCCGTCATTGCAGAACATACAGTATACTCTGAAGCCCGCAGAGAAAACACCTTTCATTTTAGCTGAGACCAAACATGGATTTTCTGCACCAAAGACAGCCACTCCCAGGTATATTGTGGCACTGCAGGCAAATGTGTGACAGTTTGAGGGGGAAGGAAAACTATGCGGTGCTGAGGACAGATTAGTCCATAACGGAGAGCTGTTTCAGTACAGTATACCGATAAGGAGCTTATCCTCCTGTCAGCGCTTGTAAAGGCACATCTGCACAGCCTATTGATTAAGAGAGTCATCTCACTGTCGTGCTCCCACTCAAGAGGACAGTTCCAATGAATGGCAACACTACAGACAATAATCGTTCCATCACCTGCTTTATCGCCGTCCTCATGCAGCTCCTTTCTATTCATGCCAGCGCAAGGTACTTTTTTCAAATTCTTCACATCCAGGTGACATCCTATATCTGTGACTTAGTAAATCTTTCTGGTTTTAAATTTGTGCACTGGAGGAGAATCACAAAAGCAATAAAAAAATTCCTTCAAAATGATCACATAAAACTGTGATATTTATGTCTCGGCACTAAAAAGAACATAGCAATCATGCAACAACAGAGAATTAATCATTTTTCCAAGACCCTCAATGTCCTATGTACTTGAAACTACTTGATAAAACAACAGAGACATATGAAACTTGAAGGACTATGAAAAAAAAGCAACAAGGAAAGAAAAGTGGGAGATAAATAAGGTTTAGAAATGGAATGGCACAGAGACAGTGAGGAAGATACAAACACATGAAGCTACAAAGTCATTTATTATACTTCAGTGTTTATCTCTGTGACAGAGACTGGAGTTATCAGAAGGACTAAATTGAAAGACAGTCAAGCGTTCAGCAGAGACCCACTAACAGGAGCTGAGGAACAAACGAGAGTAAACGCTGTGTTCTGGGTTTAGCATACTGCTCTGTGTGGAGAGCCTTCCAAGCACATCTACTACACACCTGCTCTCCCATACCTGCACACACACACAGAAAATGTTTATGCATTAAGATGCTGAAGCAATTAAATGCAAGGTGCAGACCTGACAGTAAGACTTAAACTGTTTTAATTAGAGCAATATGGCTGACTCAGGAATACAACCGAAGGAGCGGAGGATCGTTTTCCAGGCTTGTTTCGGCTGTGACTACTGTTGGAGCAAACAGCTATTTTACATATGCTATGGTGAAAAGGGCAAAGCAGTTATGCAAATATGTTTAGGAAGGCAAACTGTGCCGATGAGATACTTTTGTATTCTATCTTTTACTTAATGGCTCCAACTTATTCTAATTGTAAATGTATGTGATTTAAATTTGTTTAGTAGCCGGACCCCTGCAGGAGATGGGAGTTGCATTAATCTGCATGCTAAATGAGTTTGTCTGAATCCAACTCAGAGAGTTGAGCTCTTTTAAGGGATTATAGCAGGGAATTAATACTAAGATCCATGAAAACCAAAACAATGTAATGTTCTTTTTCTATTTCTAAAACATTTGCATGTGGGCAAACTAATTACCATAGTGTCATTCTATAGTCAGGTGGAATGGATGAAATACGCTGCAGAGTATTCACCCAAGCAACTTAAGAATACTTCATATTTGCATTGCAGACATGTGTTTGTGTCTGTGCATCTATGTGCATTTTGCATTTACATCTATCATGGCTTTGTTAGGCATTTTCATGTGTGCCAGCTGTCCTTCTGAGATGTGGGTTGCTGGCAGGGAGATAAAAACACAGGAGGAGTGAAGAGGGAATCCAGAGGACAACAAGACTGATTTGTTGATCGAGATAGTTTAAAGCCACAGTCAAGTCAATCAAAGGTCAGCTTGTATACCATGATAACTATCAGTTTAGGCTGCACTTCACAAGAAACTGCAGTCTGATAGTCACTGTGTTCCCCCTGAGACGTCCTATGTTTAAACACAGATGAGGTAGGGAAGCTGGAAACATTCTGTTTGCCACTATAAATAAATACCCTGCAGAAATGTATGAACCTGCATCCTATTGCCAACAATAATCTAAACAATTAAATGGAAAATGGAGTAAAGCCAGCGTACAGTACAATGTCAGGCATTACATGTGTGCGCAACTGTCCAGTATAGTATATGAGCTGAGGAGGTCCATTTTCTGCTGACCGCTGTAGTGATGGTTCAGTGGGGATTGTGGGTACGCACAGTGAGACAGACATTAGGATTAGCATTAGCAGGCCCATATGTGTTTACTTTAGCAACCACCATCACATAGTTTGAGGTGACATCAGTGAGAGACTGTGGTTTGTTTACATAAATGACGGTTTAGGTTCAATATTCAGAAAGTTTGTCTGGTAAACAGTTGTTCACTGTCGACCTGTTGAGTTAAATTTCAAGAATCTTTGACTCAAACCATGATCTGAAAATTGGTTTGTTGATGTTATTGAAGATCAATAATAAAAAGAATTGTGATGAAAATGCTATCCATCATAGGTGACATGGTAAAATGTGTTTATTAACATGGGAAACATGGTCCAGTTGATGTCTGATAGAAATATCATAGAAGCAAGATAGTGGAAAAAAACACAAACCTCATCAATATCAGAGGATCATCACAGTCCCTAGTATTCATCTCTGAGGACAGACAAACTTGATTTGGAATACAGTGGTACCTCTCCTTACAAAATTAACTGGTTCTGGAAGAAATTTCGTAAGTAGAAAATTTCTAAGTAGAGACGTGTTTTCCATGCGAATGCCCTAATCCGTTCCAAGCCCCCCAAAATTCCGCCATAAATGTTTTATAAAACATAAAAATGCATCAAAACATGTAACAAATAAATGTTACAATTAGATTATTACACAATAAATGAGAGTTGTGCATAATGTAAAAAGCAAAGAATAGAGTAAAGAATAAAAATGATGGTCATTTCCCTTTTAACTGCTGTCCTCATTGTTTTTTACCCTCTTTGGTTCATGCGCTCTTGCCTCACCATGCCGAACAACAGAGTGAATTCCAGTCCTCCTTTTGAACTTCTCCAACCACCCACGCAATGCCTTTAACTCCTTAAACTTCCTTTTGTTTTAATAATGTGGCGATTGTAGATGCATTACGGCCATATTCTTTGGCGAGATCAACCTTAATGCATCCCTTTCTCATGCTTTTCTATTATCTCTTGCTTTGTTTGTACGGACAAAAAAACTCTTTTCTTCTTTTCTTTTGCTGTTTCCTCCGTCACTTTCTCAGGGTCCAGTGAGTAATATAAAAGTTAATATATTTACGTAAAACTATCAGAACACCTCATGGGTCGAGAGCCGAATGACGAGGACGCTGCATAGACACCTATCTAGCTACACATAGAGGCTCCTCTTAGCCAATGGGATGCCAGGATGCTAGGTAATAGCCAATGGCAGAGCAGCTACAAGAATGTTGCGTTCAGGAACCTTTGGGAGCTGCGAGTAGCAGCCCATACTGTAATTTTACCTTTCGTAACTCGAAATTTCTTTCGTAATTAGAGGCAATATTTTCCTGTTGAGGTGTTTCGTAAGTAGAAAATTTTGTATGTAGAGACATCCGTAAGTAGAGGTACCACTGTATATTGTATAGCACATGCCGAGCAAATGTTTTAGTTGGTCGATTAATGTTGCACATCATATCTTGATTGTGTTAGTAAGATGATATTCAGAAAAATACTAAATACTAATACTCTGGAATACAGTATGCTGGTTAGTTTTGTCATGTTGACAATAATAGTGTAAGATTAGCCTGTAAGAATGTTATGTAAAACAACACAGAAATGTGTTTCCATGTTTCTGTTTAAACTTAAATCAGCTCATATTTTTCAGTCACCCGTCAGCATATTCATTAGATTAAAAAGTATTATTGTACCTAAAAAGCTTCAAATTACCATCAGCTGCTGCAGGCACTGATTGGAAAAATATTCTTACATCATAGATGCTACTGCAGTGTGTGGCATTTTCATCCACCTTCAGGATTTAGTGAATTTACACACTCATTTTTGTGTTATTTACAACACATCAACAGAAGTAGTAAGCCTCATGTGTCAGAATTATAGCTATTTTCAAAAGCACCTGCTTGCCAGTTTATCTGGGTTACAAAAATACAATCATCAGGTTAAAGCACTATCTATAAAGTTTATTAAAATACCATCTAAACTACCAAAAAACATTCTGACTCATGAAAAGGCATAGTTACTGTCCAGAGATTTGTAAAAAAAAAAAAAAAAATTAGTCATTTTGGCACCTTAGATTTAGACAATACCAGATTATGCAGACTGTTATACAAATGCAATTTGAGCTGAGGTCCCTGGAAACTCGTTCACAATGGAGTGGCCAAACTGTGATAAGTGGAGTAACCAGGCAGAGCGAAGCACTGCAACCAGCCTTCTCCACACACTAACATATTCACACATGAAGTGCTGCAGAGCATAAGAGGATTCAGAGTAGGAGTTGAGGAGAGAATGAATACCAACAAGGCTGCAAAAGAACAGAAGAACGCATTAAGGACATAATTCATTACACAATAAGAAGCACGCAGCACAATCAGGCCCAGGGCTTCCATTTTAATAAGAGGCTTACAGAACCTACTGAAATTAGGTTTTTATTATGTGCATCTATGTTTGACATTTCTGATCCAATTTCCAGCATTTATACAGTAAATCATTCTATTTTAATGTTTATGCATTTAGAAGTCCCCCTTGTTCCCAGGAGGCACTGACATGATGCAGAGGAGTGTTATTGCATGATATGAATATGGTAAACTGGGAGAGAACGACAGATTACGGAGACTGAAGCATGGCATTTACAGTATCATGTATTAACAGATAAAATTAAATACATTTAAATAAGATAAACATGAAAGATTGCTGGAAAATCCCCCCAAATTTAAACATTAATGTCTTGGTTCTAATACAAGTAGTCCAGATTCACTGAGTTATTTGCGTAGTTCAATACTTCAAGGATTTTCATTCATTTATTTGGCATGTATTGGACTTGCAAATTCAAACAGAAAATTTTCATTAAATTGCACTGCAATTAAAAATATCTTCTGCTTAAACTCTAATTTAATCTGACATCTTATCTCATTCCAAATATGTACTTTATAATTCTGTCAACAAGGTGAAAACCTTTTAGGTCCTAACACAGATATTTTTCAGAGAGAGAGAGAGACAGGGAGGGAGGGAGGGAGGGAGGGAGACAGAGAGACAGAGAGAGAGAGAGAGAGAGAGAGAGAGAGAGAGAGAGAGAGATTTGAAGTAGAACCACCAGCAGACTTTGGTTATCAGAATGTCTGCTGTGGTCTTTAGATGCTACAGGAACAACCTGTGACCAGGAAAATGACAGAAACAAATAGCTCAGGCTTAACATTTGGTACACATGCTGTTTTCATTCATCCAGAGAGAAATTGTTGAAGTCTCACTGAGATGAAAATTACTTACCAGGTTCATTACCTTTTCATGGTATGGCAAAATTACAAGCTTGTATTCTACGTGTGTGTTTGTGAAATGTGTTTTCTTCAATAGCTACGTAATCATAGGACAACAGTTTTAAATAAAATAACACTTTTTAAAATTTTCATTCCTTAAGCTTCTATCATCAAAGTGAAATGTCTTTAAAGGGACATTGTAGCTTTGTATATGATTAATAGAGCAACCAGTGAGGATGTGTGTGTGAGGTTGTAGAAAAATAAAATGCATGTGGAGGAAATACTTTGAATGTGCCTGAAAGTTTCTGTGATAGATTTCAGTGGTTCGGCCTAGTTGGTTATGCAAGATTGTTGACTATTACCAGTTAGGTTAGCTATCATTGAATCTTAATTCAAACTGAATTATTATAAGACTTGATTTTATTAAAATGATTTATAATTTTGATTACTGAAAAAAAAAAGACAGAAAATCAACTTGGGTCCAAAAACAGAGTTCATTCATGATTATGTCAAAGAAATCCCCCTAAAAGATTTAGGGGGATTTCTTAGGGGGATTTCTTTGATTTATGTATGTGTGTGTGTGTGTGTGTGTGTGTATGTATGTATGTATGTATGTATGTATGTATGTATGTATGTATGTGTATATATATATATATATATATATATATATATATATATATATATATATATATATATGTCCCTCTCACCCTTGTGGGGTGGAGTCTGAGGGGTCTGCGCAGTATCTTAGCTGTTCCTAGGACTGCGCTCTTCTGGACTGAGGCTTCAGATGTTGTTCCAGGAATCTGCTGGAGCCACTCTTCCAGTTTGGGGGTCACTGCCCCAAGTGCTCCTACTACCACGGGGACCACATGAACCTTAACCTTCCACATATGTTCCAGCTGTTCTTTCAACCCTTGATACTTCTCAATCTTTTGGTGTTCCTTCTTCCTGATGTTGGCGTCAGCTGGAATCGCCACATCTATCACCACTGCTCTCTGCTGCTCTTTGTCCATCACCACTATGTCCGGTTTGTTAGCCAGCAGCTATTTGTCGGTCTGGAAGCTGAAGTCCCACAGAATCTTAGCCTTGTCGTTCTCAACCACCTTCGGTGGTATGTCCCATTGGGATTTGGGTACTTCTAGTCCATACCGGGTACAGATTTTCCCGTACACTATCACAGCTACTTGGTTGTGCCTTTCCATGTATGCTGAGCTGGCGAGCATCTTACACCCTGCTACCACAGGCTTCTTTACATAGCCTGCACATTGGGTCAGATCTACTGTGGTAGATGTTGGCCTCTATTGCTCTTGTACTTAGGGCCTGTTCTTGTGCTGCCATGATCAGTGCCTCTGTGCTGTCTGTCAGTCCTGCTTTATTCAGCCGTTGGTAGGTCTTCTTGATATCAGCCACTTCCTCTATCTGACGGTGGTACATGTCGTGTAGGGGCTTGTCCCTCCATGTTGTCTCCTCCTCCTCTTCCTCCTCAGGTTTCTGCTGTCTAAGGCATTCACTGAGCAGTTCATCTGTTGGGGCCATCTTCCTGATGTACTCTTGAATTTTTGATGTCTCTTTCTGGACAGTGGCCCTGATGCTCACTAGTCCTCGGCCTCCCTCTTTCCACTTAGTGTACAGCCTCAGGATGCTGGACTTGGGGTGAAACCCTCAATGCATGGTGAGGAACTTTCTCGTCTTGATGTCTGTGGCTTCTATCTCCTCCTTTGGCCAGCTTATGATCCCAGCGGGGTATCTGATGACAGGCAGTGCATAAATGTTGATGGCTCGGACCTTGTTCTTGCCATTCAGCTGACTTCTCAGGACTTGCCTTACTCTCTGGAGGTATTTGGCTGTGGATGACTTCCTTGCGGCCTCCTCATGGTTGCCATTAGCCTGTGGGATTCCTGTGGGATTCCAAGGTATTTGTAGCTGTCCTTGATGTCTTCTATCCTGCCCCCTATATATATATATATATATATATATATGTAATGTCCCTCTCACCCTTGTGGGGTGGTATCTGTGTGTCATCCTCAAGCTCGGGTCCTCTACCAGAGGCCTGGGAGTCTGAGGGTTCTGCGCAGTATCTTAGCTGTTCCTAGGACTGCGCTCCTCTGGACTGAGGCTTCAGATGTTGTTCCAGGAATCTGCTGGAGCCACTCTTCCAGTTTGGGGGTCACTGCCCCAAGTGCTCCTACTACCACGGGGACCACATTAACCTTAACCTTCCACATCTGTTCCAGCTGTTCTTTCAACCCTTGATATTTCTCAATCTTTTCGTGTTCCTTCTTCCTGATGTTGGCATCAGCTGGAATCGCCACATCTATCACCACTGCTCTCTTCTGCTCTTTGTCCATCACCACAATGTCCGGTTTGTTAGCCAGTAGCTGTTTGTCGGTCTGGAAGCTGAAGTCCCACAGGATCTTAGCCTTGCCGTTCTCAACCACCTTCGGTGGTATGTCCCATTGGGATTTGGGTACTTCTAGTCCATACCGGGTACAGATGTTCCTGTACACTATCACAGCTACTTGGTTGTGCCTTTCCATGTATGCTGAGCTGGCGAGCATCTTACACCCTGCTACCACATGCTGGACTGACTCTGGGGCTTCTTTACATAGCCTGCACCTTGGGTCAGATCTACTGTGGTAGATATTGGCCTCTATTGCCCTTGTACTTAGGGCCTGTTCTTGTGCTGCCATGATCAGTGCCTCTGTGCTGTCTGTCAGTCCAGCTTTATTCAGCCATTGGTAGGTCTTCTTGATATCAGCCACTTCCTCTATCTGACGGTGGTACATGCCGTGTAGGGGCTTGTCCCTCCATGTTGTCTCCTCCTCCTCCTCCTCTTCCTCCTCAGGTTTCTGCTGTCTAAGGCATTCACTGAGCAGTTCATCTGTCGGGGCCATCTTCCTGATGTACTCTTGGATTTTTGATGTCTCATCCTGGACAGTGGCCCTGATGCTCACTAGTCCTCGGCCTCCCTCTTTCCGCTTAGTGTACAGCCTCAGGATGCTGGACTTGGGGTGAAACCCTCCATGCATGGTGAGGAGCTTTCTAGTCTTGATATCTGTGGCTTCTATCTCCTCCTTTGGCCAGCTTATGATCCCAGCGGGGTATCTGATGACCGGCAGTGCATACATGTTGATGGCTCGGACCTTGTTCTTGCCATTCAGCTGACTTCTCAGGACTTGCCTTACTCTCTGGAGGTATTTGGCTGTGGATGACTTCCTTGCGGCCTCCTCATGGTTGCCATTAGCCTGTGGGATTCCAAGGTATTTGTAGCTGTCCTTGATGTCTTCTATCCTGCCCCCTGGTAGGTTGACCCCTTCAGTTCTGATCATCTTGCCTCTTCTTGATACCATCCGGCCACATTTGTCTAATCCGAATGACATCCCTATGTCGTCGCTGTAGATCCTGGTGGTGTGGATCAGTGAGTCAATTTCTCGCTCATTCCTGGCATACAGCTTGATGTCATCCATGTAGAGGAGATGGCTGATTGTTGTCCCGCTTCGGAATCGGTATCCGTAGCCACTCTTTGTGATGATGTGACTGAGGGGGTTCAGGCCTATGCAGAACAGCAGTGGTGATAGTGCATCCCCTTGGTATATGCCGCACTTGATGTTAACTTGGGCAATTGGCTTGGAGTTAGTCTCCAGGGTTGTCTTCCACTTCCCCATTGAGTTCTTGATGAAGGCTCTTAGTGTCCTGTTGATCTTATAGATATATATATATATATATATATATATATATATATATATATATATATATATATATATATATATATATATATATATATATATATATATATATATATATATATATACACACACACATATATATACATATATATATATATATATATATATATATATACTGGTTTTATGTACATGTATATACAGTATATGTATGTTGGATCTATAGAATGTTGTTGCTTTTGTCGGCTAAAGGAGCTCCACACTTCCAGCTCTGATTGCAGGATCATTCCTCAGCAGTAAAAGACATTTCGAAGAAAAACAGCCAAATTATCAGCAGCCAAACTGTTTTGTCAATGAAAAAAACTCTAAAGCGAGGCTCGGTGTAAACCAGCTCTGGGCCAGATGCCCGCCTGGCTGAAGAGATCACTTCTGGCACCCAATCAGATATGAGATAAGGAGTCATTTATATTCCTTGCAACATATCCCATGCTGTGGAGAGCCGCACCATTTAAATCTTATGGATATGGTCGATAGGGAGCTGACTGGCTTTGATAGCGATTGTCCATGCACTGATTCCACAGGCTTTTTGCCTCTGCAGAAATTCTGCAATTGATGAGCAGCCATGCAATGTTTCAAGGCAAACAAGACGAGGTGGCCAATGACAAACGGCTGTGTTTACGAAGCGAGCCTGACGTAGAAAAAGTTTAGAGAAGGGAAGCAAGAGGTTCACCAATGTCACTCTACGCCACATTAACGTCCCCTCTCATGTCTGCTGTGAACACTCAGGCTGATGTCTCTCATGAATTATTCAGGCGTCAGTCTTTTGGAGGTGATTCAAGCAGCATTATCACAAGGAAGACAGCCGAGGGGATGAATGCTAAATAATAGACTAATATAAGAGTTTGCGGTGTCTTTTTTCCAAATGAGCCAAAGCAGCATGAAGTGGAAGGTGGGCTCCGGTATCTCCTGTGTGCATCTCCCCAGGAGTTTAAGCAGTCTGGGGCTGTGGGAATGTCACAAGAGGAAATGGGGCCACCTTTGCACCAAATCAAAAGACGTCTGAACAGAAGGGCCCGCAAAGAGCACAAACAGCGTTTATCACTCGTGGGGGGTTGGGAGGAGGGAGGGGAGGGTGAGGTGGAGGGAGATGGGTGGGTTTCATATCAGCCACACTGCAAATGAAATTGGGGTGAACATCTTTGATCTGCAAGAGATGTGTGTGGTGATCCACATCGGCTTTGTGGCAACGCTGACTGGTTTCCATAGAAATATGTCCCCCCCACCCCCCCACCCCCATACTCATAATCTGGCATGCATTATTTCATGTGACAAAGGCCATATTTTCATCTTAAAACCATCCAGTGAGTGAGTGTACCACCTTTACTCAGACGCTGGTGCTTGTTTAGATTTAATGAGTGTTTTATAGCAATGTTGGGATCTGAGGAAAACACAAAAAAGCACCATCTAGTCAGCCACGTGATGTCAGGAGTATGTCCCCACACAAAGGTCTAATCATGAGCCGTATGAAACCTTCTCCGCAGCCAGTTCCAGTACCATCTCTTTTATCTATGCTCATTTATCTCTTTTTGTTTCCCTGCTGTTATCGAGGAGGGAGAATCGTAGAAAACTGGTGCTGATGACTTCATTCATTCATCTTCTTGAAGACGAAATGATTGCAATCGTCTCTTCTTCAGCCAGTTATCCGAATCCAGGGCCTATTCCTGCTGACAATGCACAAGAGACCGGGTACACCCTGGACAAGTTCATGGTGGGGCCACATGGAAAGACACAACCGCTCACGCTAATACTCACCAGTTCAGCTAGGCTGCATGTTTTTGGAGATGGGAGGAAGACGGAGAACCCAGAGAGAACCCACGCAGACATGAGAACATGCAAACTCAGCACAGAAATCCAAGGGTGGAATCGAACCAAAGACCTTCTTGCTGTGAGGCAACAACACCACCCACTATGCCACCATACTGCCTTGAAAACGACTTGAAAAAAGCAATTCTGGCTTTTTGAAGCCCACCTGTCTTTAGCTTCCACTCTAAAACACAGTCAGAATCCACTGGATTAGATGCACGGGATTAAAGATGGACTGATTTCCATACAATAAAAAGAAAAAATAAATCTCCAAATGAGGCCTGTAGTAAAAGCAGTGGTCTCCTCCAATGCAAGCAGGTAACAATGGATCTCTGTGTTCAAATACCCAGAGACACTTACAGAACAAAGACAGCTGCACATGAAGAGGATTTCAGGACAGATAGATGGCTTTCAGCTGGGAAACAGATATAATGCATTGATTTCAGGACAGGATCACCTATTGTTCACTGGCTACATCGTTCTGCTTCTCTCTATCAAATTGTTTATTAGTTAATTATTACCAGATACGAGCAGATCAATTTTCACACTATCATCTGCAGGACAACGTAGACCTCTCTGGATCATTAATCTCACCTCTCAATCTCCTCTGAGCTCATATTGTTCACATAAAATAACTGCTGTCAATTGTCAGTGATGAATTTAAGCAGAGCCAAAACTGTAACTGAAATTATTTATTGGTCTGATGCAACAAATGATTTCTAAATCAAAATTAAACAATACAATCTTATTTTAAAAGAAAATTTTCAAATTAACCATATTTACTGAAAAGAAACTTGTCCTCTTTGGTTGCTGAACTTTTGCGTTGAACTTAGTTACTCTATGTCAGATCAGGCATGTGTGTCTGACGCTGTGTGTCTCCAAAAGAATTAATTATTTGAAATGTGTAATTCATTGCTGAATATAGACTTTATTGCAGAAATTATAGGAGATACGAAAGGGGACAAAAAGATCATTCTCATTACAGTCCGCTGTCTTCATGATGTGTGACACCAAAGCCACCAGTCTGTCATCCTGGGCGGCTGGAGGCGGGGGGTTGCTCTGTTCATTCATTTTCAACCTGCTTCTTCCCCTTTCGTGGGTCACGGGGGTTGCTGGAGCCTATCACAGCAGATCGCATTAGGAAAAAATCTAAAGACCCCAAGACCAGTGCTCTAACCACTAAGCTATGGAGCCTGGTGCTGAGTCGTTTAAATCTCTTAATAAGCAGATTCAGTTTGTTCCAGACTGCCATCTACCCCACTGTTACCAGTCTGTCCAAAACCAGTGAAGCTCCTCAAGCCACTCCAAATCCCTCTCTGCTGAAAGCTTTGCTCCGGACTCCTCCCGTAATTTTGTTTTCTCTACTCATTTTTACTTTCTTATCCCCTCCTCTTCTTCCTGTTGGTGTCCTTATATTTGCTCTTCTTATCTTTAAAGATGGTCTTAATGTCAAATCACAACACTCTGCGTCGTGAAAACTACGATGTGCAACCAGGACCTGGAGCCAACAGCTGTTAGCATCAGGCCCTACTACCTGGTGTGTGAATTTTCACACGTTATTGTCCTCGCCGTCTACATCACCCCACGTGCAGACCCAGAGACGGCACGAGAGACCATCTGTGGGACCACCTCTGATCTTCTGACCTGGCACCCGGAGGCGCTTGTCATCATCACGGGGAACTTTAACCACATCACCCTGGACTCATCCCTTCCCACAATGACCCAGTGTGTGAACTGACCCACACGGAAGAACAGAACCGTTGATCTGTTTTACACGAATGTCAAGGAGGCATACACCGCCACCCCCCTCCCTCCACTAGGTAAATCAGACCACAACCTAGTGTACCTACAGCCCACCTACGTCCCGCTGGTGAAACGGCTGCCAGCAACAACACGACAGGTCAGGAGGTGGTCCCCGGAAGCAGAGGAGAAGCTGGGGGACTGCTTCCAGACCACCAACTGGGAATCATCGTGGGCTCACATGGGGAGGACGTCGATGGGGCGGCCCAGTGTTTAACAGATTACATGAACTTCTGTGTGGACACCGTGGCCCCTGTCAGGACAGTCAAGTGTTACCCCAACAACAAACCCTGGGTAACCAAGGAGGTGAAAGTTGTCCTGAACAGGAACAAGCAGGCGTTCAGGAGTGGGAATGAGGAGGAGATGAGGGAGGCCCAGCAGGCAGTGAGACTCTGCCTGAGGGAAGCCAAGGACAACTACAGAAGGAAGCTGACGCAACCGGGTGCAGGAGGTCTGGAGTGGCATGAGGGCCACCACGGCTATGGAGAGGGCCGCGGAACGTGGAAGCGAGCTGATGAACTTAACAGCTTTTTCAATCAATTCAGCTCCCCCACCACTCCATGCCCTTGTCCCCAGAGATCCCCCGGCCCAGCTGACCTGACTCCACGTGCCTCCTTCTCCCCCTCTCCGTCCACCTCACCCATCTGCCTCGGTCCAAACCCAAACCCTAGAGCGACTGGTCCTGGAGCTCTAGCGTCCCCAGGTGCAGGGTGCGATGGACCCTCTCCAGTTTGCCTACCGGCTACAAGGTAGGCTGACGACGCCGTCCTGTGCCTCCTCGACCGGGCCCTCTCCTACTTGGATGTCGGGAGCCGTGTAGTGAGGGTGCTCTTCTTTGACTTCTCGAGCGCCTTCAACACCATCCAGCCCCGGCTCCTGCAGGAGAAACTGTCCTCCATGGCTGTCGACCCCTATCTCGTGAGCTGGATCACGGACTATTTAACAGACAGACCCCAGTACGTCCGTATGGAGAACTGTCTGTCATCAGTGGTGACCAGCAGCACAGGGGCCCCGCAGGGAACGGTACTCTCCCCCCTTCTCTTCACCCCTACACGAAGGACTTCCAACAAAACTCAAATACATGCCACATGTGGTTCTCAGACGATACTGTTGTGGCCCCAGTCACTCCTTGGTCAAAATAGTTAATGTAAATAAAGTTCCACGACGTCAAATGAAAGTCTGGCGACCAAAGAAATGCATTTGATCAGTCAACCCAACACAGCAAAATGGACATAAATAATTCATCTCTGGAAGTGACAAATGAGGCAATCAATTCTGGGACAGGTTTCAAAGAGAAACGATTCAAATCCCAACTAAATTAATTTTATGTCTTTTAGTGGCCATGAACTTGAAATTTTAATGTTGAATAGATAAGATGATGTTTTCATCATGACTTTCACAAATTTACACATTTGGTGTAATAAATGTTTCAAAGAATATACAATTAATATACATATTCATTAATATTCATATAATTCAAAATGTAAAGGGATTTTGATTTAGAGCCTTGGAGCGTTTCCTACTCTTTCAGATTAACAGTAAAAATCTGATAGCTGGCAGCATTCAGTTCTAGAACCCAGAGCGTGTTTGTACAATGCCCTGAGAGGAGTAGAAGACACATTTAGAGACCAGACTTAAAAAGCTTAAAAGAGATGAAGGGCTGAAACCATTTCATGTTCCATCTGATAACAGAAACAGTCCACTCCCATGAATGTAAAAATATCAGGATGACCAAAGTCCTTTATGGAAGATGAGCTCACTCTTGACTTTGGCCTCTGAATAGCAGTCAAAAAATCTAATACATTAACTGTCTGCAATTATTTTGCCCTTGAGTGATGATGATGATGAGCCTAAAATCTGAACTCAGCTGTTCAGAGATGAGTAAGCGATAGAATTGTTGTAGCAAATTCAAATCCTGCACCAAAAATGATGAATTATTCTTTCAAGTAGTTTATTGTTTATACTGTAATTGTGTTTTGCTTTGAACAGTCACAAATAAATACGGTAAAAATAATAATAAAAAGAAAAAGGTTCCAATCAGCTTTGGTTGTAAGTGATAAAAAAGCTGAAAAATCAAGTTTTTCAAATTATGTGATATAAACAGAACTTATTTTGCTGTGTACAACTTCCTGGGTGATAATCAGCTCTCCGTCTGCAGCTGAAGTTCCAACTCATCCATCACCATCCAATGCCATATGCCTGAGCAACAGAAGAAAGTGACGACTAGATAACAAATATTTCACAGCAGCTTGCATAACGCTGAGCTGAGGTGAAACCAATGGCCTTTTGTTGAATTACACTCTCTTTTATCAATGACAGTGTAACAGAGAAAATGTCTCCAGGAGAACGGTGGAGAGACTCCGTATCCATCATGACGGCTCTAATGGACGACCCAAATGCATCACCGTGTCAAGATTCCTCAGACATTCATCAAAATGAAGAAGGAAGATGGATAATAGAACAAATGAGTGAGATTGGGAAGAATTATTTCATCTGAATCAGAAGAAAAGAGGAAATGATTTATTTTAGTGAATTTGTTGAAGAAACCTAGATAAACCACACATTTTTAATCTGCAGTCTAAAAGGGAGCCGAAATCTCTGGAAATAGTTTTAAAGAAAGAAGCATTTCCTATCAGTTGATCCTGATAATATGTGTAGATCTTATCTGTATTCATGTAATAGTTATCTGGTTAGATTTAAAGAATCTTTAAACTGCAGGTTAAGATAATTTTTTTGGTATATTAAACCATCAAAATTACATTTCTAAATCCCAGAATGTATTTTCTATGACAGACTACTAAACTGTTGTAAGTAAGTCTAACTGATGAAACGTGTCAAATGTTGGATCCATCACATAACCTTGTTGAGAGGACAGAGTTTGTACCTGAGCGTCCACCAGCAGATGCCTCATCAGGGCCATGGACCTCTGAAAGGTCCCTCTCTCTCCGGGAATGAAGGCTTCATCCTCATCAGCCAGGCTACAAGGTCTGGTCACCATGAACTGGGCAATCTGGTCATTCAGGCTGTTCAGAGACTGGACCGCTGCAAAGGAGGCAAAGCAGAGTTTAGTCATAAAATTAACAGCAGGGAGTCGTTTCTTTAGGGCTGCATAGGATCAAGGAGGATCCGGGGTCCTTCCTGCTCCTCTCTCTACTGAGGGTTTCAGGGTACGTCTTTGTGACGTCCTGCATCCTTGATGGTCTGTCGTTCTCCTCTTCAGGATAATCCCTCTTTTAAAGAAGATGAGAATCATTGATCTAAATCCTGATCAACACACACCGCTAAACACACTGATAATCCACTTAATTCATTAGTTAATAATGAAGTGTGTGAGCCTGTCCCAGTAATAAGCTTTTTGTTTAGTTAGAGCAACATTGATTGATTGATTGATTGATTGATTGATTGATTGATTGATTGATTGAAGTGTCCTGTTTGCTGAAACATACATATTAAAGTGTGACAAGACAAAGTTCTATACAGTTACACGATAAATCATTAAAATAATTACATGAAATCATAACAAGACACTATTGCCAACTAGTGGTATTTTATAAAACTGTTTCACGTTTAGTCAATAGAAGAAGAAGAAGATATACTTTATTAATCCCCTCGGGAAAATTACATTTGTCACTCAGGTGTACATTTGTTACATTTTTTGTGTTAGTTTTTCACACAGTATATACTGTATGTACAGGCCCCTGAAACAACCACAGCACACAAGGGGGCCTGTAAGCATGCAGTTAGTACACAATACACAACATCAAGCTGTACATCTGGAGGCAGAGTGACGGGCAGCAGCTTCCTGGAGTGCGCCCCAATAGAGCAGCTCGTAGGGGGGACGGCGCCTTGCTCAAGGGCGCCTCGGCAGTGGCTGGGAGGTGAGCTGAAGCCTCCCACCGTCAGCTCACACTCCAGAGATGTTCTGGCGGGAGTGGGAATCAACCCACCGATGGCTGGGTGATCTGTCTTCAAGACATCTGCTCTACCGCTGAGCCACTGCCGCCCCACTGCCGCCCCAATATTCCAAAACCACAATGAAAGAAACCAAATAACTGCTTTGCATCAAAGATATCATGAAAGAATTCCATTTCATTTCATTCTTTTCTCACATAATACAGCTTAATTTAACTCTTGAGGACACACACACACACACACACACACACACACTAACACACACACACACACACACACACACACACACACTCACACACACACACACACAATTTCAAACTCAAACATTTCTTGAAAGCAATGTTTGTTTACTCATAACTCCATAGTCAGACACCACAAACACGCTGCAGACGGTTCCTCACAGCGTTGGTTCCACTTCCAAAGGTCCTAGGTGTGATTTTTTGACAAGGTCCAAAATGAACTAGACAGCGTTGATTTAAGAGAGTAGAGGCTGTCACGGGAATAAGAAGGGGGAGAATACAACCAAGAGAACGATGCATCATCTTGAAATGAAGAAATTCGAGCTTAAAGAAAGACTTTTTGGAAAAGAAGAGCAAATACGAAATGTCCTTGTTACCAGACAACCAGGGTAGGATGACACTCTTCAGCATCCTACCTCCATCACGGCCACAGAATAAATCACCTTGGAGAGGGATGAATGAAACTGACATGTGAGTCTACGCAGGAATGACAGGTGCTTCTGCACTGCAAGGAAGATTCCAGATATTCACAGCGATAGAGATTAATGACAACTTGTTTCATCATGGAAAATAATGATGGAGTTTGAAAATTAATGAATCTGCTTTATTTCAGCCGTTACTGAAAGCGGGTCATTCTTTACAAAGACAAAGAAAAGGACAAAATGTTGGTGGATTTGATTTCTATCATGACCCCGCACACTTTCTCTCTACGTCCTGTCACGTTCTCTTGGCTGTCCGATCCAATGAAAGCAAGATTGACCAAAAAAAAGGGTGTTAGAACAGGTCAAATCTAGGAAAATAAGGGAAAACGTTATTATTTTCTCCTGGTTACTATTTGGTGAGGATGATAGCCCGAATACCTTGGAGACAAATTACTGTCCAACACAAAACAAATGCAAACCACATCATGTCTGTAATTTATACCTGATAAATAAAGTAGTCGTTTATCAAAATCAATTTTGATTGATTTTCTGTCATTTGAGCAACTTTGTCAGAATTAATCGCCGTGTACGTAAAACTATGTATGAAGGAGGTCAGGCCCATTACTTGAGATCGAGCACCACTTTTCAACACGCGATTGGCATGAAGGAGAGTCCAGATTGGGCCTGAGAGTGACGGCGCTTTGAGGCGACGAGTGACTTACCGGCAGCAGCCAAGGTCGGCCTTTTAGTTGAATGCTCAGAGATTTATGGACACACCACCAGCATCATGTCGAACTGCAGGAACTTTGCAAGACGAGGCGTCTTTATGAGCATGCAGCTGCCCGGGGTACATAAAACCAGCACAGGGCGAGTGGAGGTGGGGAAATAAAATGTTTACGACAGAAGGTGACAATTGGATTCTAATTTCATATCCAACATTAACAAGGTGTTCCTCTCTGCCTCAAAGATGTCCAAACACGTCAGCGTAATGGTACGCTGTCGCAGAAGATGACACGCTGTCAAACTCTGACGCACCCGTTTCTTTCTGTCCCACTTTCAAATTTTACTCAGCACACTCTGGTGCACAGTGTGATACATGAGGGGGAAGAGGTAACTTTCTGCAAAATGTTGTTACATCACAAACAAAAATACACAAAGTTCCTAAAAACCTCAAAGACATTTTAAAGACGTGATTCATGTTGTTCCAGTTTTATTTTATTTGCTGTGGTAACTATTTGCTTCTCAGTTGTGAACCAGTGCTGATTAATATTAATGAAATACAGATGAGACAGCAGCGTGGAGGCGACGCTCTCTTGAGAAGATACAGGCAAGGAAATGGTCAACTTTATTTACATATTCATGATCCATGAACCATGGGAACGGATGAAATGGACACATAGATGATGTTAGGAGAGGTTTGTGACACGAGGAAGAGAAAAGAAAGACATTTACATTCATACTGAAAGTGTCCTTACTTCATAGGCACGGTATTCTTCTTTTTTTCAAATTAATATATTTTATTTCATCTATTGTCATTTTGACTAAGTGAGAACTGAATGATATATAAAAAAAAACAAGAGCGACACTACTGCAAAGTTGATATGTTTGTGAAATTCACTCAAAAAATTAAATAAAATATCAGAAGAGTTCAAAAGTCGCTGTTTCTACGCAATTTTTTTTTCATTCATTTTCCTCTGCAGAGGGACACGGGAAGCCGGAGAACCCATGCCGACACGGGGAGAGCATACAAACTCCGCACAGAGCGGGATTTGAACCTGGACCTCACGTGTTTTGCAGCGACAGCGCTACCCACTGCACCACCGTGCCGCCCTCACATCAATTCAAAAAAAGTAATTTTTGTACAACATGGGGAGACGTAATGAGATGTGTGAGAACCTCATGTAAGCGTGTTGTTAGATAATATATGGTTAATTAACATATCCCCGCCTATATATTATTATTATATATATATTATATTGAATAAGCTCTATTTTCTCTAGAAATCCTTGGATACAGAACATCCTCTATCTGGATCTTAATTTTCAGGTCTGTATTTTTGATGTCATGTGTGAAATCATCTAAAACACAGCCATGTTTTCTGCCCTAGAGCTGCTGGAGAGTGAGAAATGTGGACAGCTCATTAAAATCTTTGTAGCCACTCACAGGAGCAAAACAACATCAACAATGAACTCTAATGAGGCATGCTGGTGTTTTTTCACTACACACAGTGCTTGTGAAAGGAGGATATAATGTGCATATGGAAAAAAAAAAACTCCAGCCATTAAAAATTATTCCTCCTCCAGGAAAAACATGACATCCAGTTCCTGAATATTACATTGGTTCTCTGTGAAACTACACAAAATGTGATGAAGGGAGGGCTTTAATGCAAAACTGCAGAATACAGTGAAGTTCTCCCAATGTTCAGTCAGCCGTCTGCATAAATGTCAGGTTTTACAGAAACATATAGAAACATTTTAGTTTCTGCTTAATTTGAGTGCCAATACTCACAGTAGCCAACCTGCCTCTGCCAAGCTCCAAGAAGTTCACTCCTCCAGCCCCAACAGAGCCGGAGTCAGATAAAAGATGGAAGAGTCTGTGGTGCAATCCCAAAAGAGAGGGCTCAGCTATATTTCAATTACACACCTACCAGATAAATGCACAACCCAATCTCCTTGGGGAAGGAAAGCCAGTTTTTAACGTAAACCAGAGATAAAATACCATGTCCTCAACACAGGATAGTGTGAAAGCCTCAAAGTGAAAGTTCACTTTGAGGCTTTGGGATACATTTCAGTACATGATTTACTGCAAGTTTCAGGCTGGTATCTGGAATGATGAATTCTCGCTTAGTTCCTTCTGTATTGGAAACCCTGCATCCGCCTCTTTGTTCAACAGTAACATCATGAGCCTCTAACTATGTGGTCTGCTTCTTTCATCAGCAATGTTATGTGCAGATTCATCCAAGTCGTCCATTGTAAGATGATCTGATTATCTGTCTGCGGCTCTTTCGGGGCTTGACGAGTGAAGTTCTTGGGAGTTTCCTAAAGATTAATTTCTATTGTTATAAGTCAGCATGTTACAGAATTCTCAGAGCTGTTTCATCTTTATAGTATCACATACATTCTGTTCCTACACATACTGTATGTTCTATTACTTTCCATTTCAATCCAATGTCCATGCTTCCTTCACAACTATTTCATTTGCCCCCTCTGGCTGATGTCTACTCCTTTGTGAGGCAGAGTCCGTGGAACAAATTGTGTGTCCAGAGCTTATTCTGGTAGTAAGTGAACATGGAGTGACGAATTTGGGATAGGTGATTGACCTCTACGGAATACAAACTAAAAATGTTCTGCATTTCTTTTAGATGGGTTCCCCTCAGCTGTAGCTGAATTTAGAGAATCTGTCCAGAAAAATCTGGACGGGAGCTGAGGCAGACAGCCAGCACCAATCATCTCTCCTCTGTCCACAACCAAACTGAAGATCCCTTGAGTCTGCATTGCTCTGTAATTTTCACAGTTCCCATGATGCAACAGGCAAGCAGATCTGTATCTGGACATGTTCTCGTTTCAGCAAGATCCAGACAGGAATGTGAAACATCTGCATCATGCTCCCCTGCAGTAAAGCAATTATCTTCTATCTGGTGACTAGTTAATATTTTAGTGTATCGTATCACTAACAGGTTAATGAGGAGTATCATCATCAAAAGGTTTAACAGGAATCCAATCGAGTAGCAACAAAAAGACTCTTAGAAGCATGCTGGCATCTTTTCACTTAATTGTGCTTAAAGCAATATGAGCATCGTCATGGTTACAAGGTTAACTGACTTTAATTTTAACTTTAATTTTACATGAATGTTAATATTTGCAAAAAAATTGATGTTTTACTCTGATAATTGTGCCGGACAAAGCTTAAAAGTGGCAACAATTCATCCTGCTGGGAACATGAAAAAGATGTAAATCCAACAATTTTAGACAAAAAGAACCCCTCAAATATCTGCCTCACTGTGGTAATGCTGGACAAGACAAAGAATTGCTCTGTTACCCATCTACCCATCATGGATGTATTTAACCTGTCCAACAGTCACTTAGATATTTCAGTGAAGTAAAATGTTGGACTGATAGACAGACCAAACACGTTTCTTCAAATCAAACAAAACTTATCAGCATCAGACCATGTGATGGATGAAATGACTTTTTAATCTGGATTAGCCAGAAGGTTGAATTTTGGTTAATAGTTAAATTTGATGGTTGGATGTTACAAACATAGATTTATTAAAATATGTTGATTACATGAAATAATAAACATAACAAAGACACAATTTATACTGTATATTCAAACATAAATGTCACAAAACTTACAGTTCTGAGGATAATAAATCAGTCCATCCATCCATCCATTCAATTTCTTTCTTCAGCTGCTTATCTACCTGGCAGGTCTCGGGTCTTTTGGAGCTCATCTCAGACGGCTATCAACTTCTAGGAGCATAGCTCCTAGAAGTTGATAGCATAGCTCCTAGAAGTTGATAGGGGTGGGATTTCCAAAGGCGGGATTTCCAAAGGCCTGGAAATCCAGCCCCCAATTCAGCGACAGCGCACTATGGATATTAACCTCAAACTGGCCTATCTGCCACTCTCTCACTCACTCTCTCTCCCTTTGTCTCTTTTACTTGACCTATCTCTTTCCCCAATGTATTTCTCTTTCCCAACCAACAGGTCAAGGCAGATGACTGCCCCGCAGAGCCCGGGTCCTGCCCGGAGTTTCTTCCTCAATGAGGGAGTTTTTCCCTGCCACCGTCGCTTATGCTTGCTCTGGAGGGCATTGTTGGCTTTCTATCTGTAAAGAACTTTGAAATGTCTTCAGATGAGATTAAGCGCTATATAAATAAAAGTTGATTGATATTGAAGAAAGGGTACACCCCAGATAAGATGCCAATTCTAAGCAGAATTCGATTCACTTCAAAATAGTAATACTTAATTGAAGCTTAAAGCCAAACAAAGTTTAGTTCTGGAAGCAGGTTGTTGCAGAGTGTGAGTGACAGGACTTGGATTCAGCTGCAAATTAAATTTCTACTATTGTCCAGGAACAGTGTCTTAATTTTCTTGTCTGCTTTTCTGTGTTTTTAAAAAGTTATGAAAGAATACCCAAGTGGTTGCCTTCAGGAAAACATTTCAAAATGAAGCCTGAAGGCAGGGAAAGTTTCCAGCTCTCAAAATGAACAAATCAAAAATCAAAATGCAATAGAAGAGAAAGAGAACTTAGTTCACTGACACCTCCAAAAACTGGATTTGGGGGTTAAATCACGGACTGGGTGCAGCCTTCCCTTTAAATCAGCAATTTACTCGGCTAGTCTCTCAAAGCATCGCACATCATTTAGCACAACAGACCAGCACGACCCTGACTTAACTTAGAAAACTGTCCCTTTATCTTCTTAAGGCTGTAGAACTGTTGAATTGGGACCTATAAAATGTCTCCAAACCATGGAAAACAGACTCAAAATAAAAGAATGTTCTGAAGACACATTATCTTTGCACATCCCCCAACTTACACATTTTCAGATGTGATTTATCAAGAGATGTCGTCGTCAGCTGAGGTAAAAAGCCTTCAGCATCAACCTACCTCTGCTTTAGAGCAGACGTCCTGTGTGGAGTGATTTCACGTTTGCCCACGGCAACGATGCCACCAACTGGCAGCTTTAATACATGCTGCAACCACATGAAATGAAAATTAATTCTTCTCAGTGTTCGTTGGTCTGAACAGCTGCAGGGACAAATATACACACACACACACACACACACACACACACACACACACACACACACACACACACACACACACACACACACACACACACACACACACACACACACACACAGACACCATTCACAACTGTCTGTGCACTGAGTCAGAAGAATGAACCCAACATAATCCATAGGAAAAAGGTAAAACTATAGCAAAGAAAAAAACGTATATTGAACTTTGAACCTGGACTGTAAATTAAAAATGTAATCATTTGCTAAAGACAAAGGGATTCATAACAAAAAGATAATTTCCACTCTCCTCAAACCTGTGAGGGTTTGTTTTAGTCCACAAGAAGCCATGATATGTGGAGTCCTGAATGAGCTTTTTACATAACTTTGATCAGTGTGCCACCTAGTGAGAGGTACAAGAGATCAGCAGCGAGGCATCCCAGAATATCTTTGTTCTTTTGAGTCGAGGACTTAAGAAAAACAAACCTCAGGAGGAGTGTTTAACCATCAGCTGAATATAAAAGCCTCCAATGGTCCTTTGATAATCTGCCCGAGGCTTCCTCTTCTCCTTTTCAACAACTAATGAAATCAATCCCCCGATAGAGACTCGCTAAAATATCTACACTCAAGTAAGAGACACACACACACACGCACGCACGCACGCACGCACGCATGCACACACACACACACACACACACACACACAGATAATTAGTTTACAGATAAAGAGGAGTTCTTGTTGACATGAGGTGTAACAGGGTGTGTGATGTCACAAAGGACAAGTAACGGTGGGCTTTTGCAAGTAGGTGAAATAAAACAAGCACTGTTGAAGTCAGCTAAGAAGCCAAGAAACTATTATTTATTTTAATCCAGCATTATTTTTTCTTACAATACAACTTTATCTCATATAGAGGTCACTCTATATGGTTCAATTTATTAGACTGAGTTATGGAAATGTGAAGCAAATCTAGTCCAGCGTCAGTTAATGAAATAGTAAATAGGAGCAGGAAGAAGTAGTGACAGCAACAGAGACAAAGGCTTGTTTACTTCCTTACTTCTACATTTGTAATGTTATTTTAAGGTGTATTCTGGAGAAATAGATACTGTTAAGTTATTTATTTATTTATTCATATATTTTTATTTTATATACTGAATTAATCCCCCCGAAGGGAAATTAGTGGCACACTCTAGTTAGTCACATGCATATTTGTTAGTCAGTATGTACAGGCCCTGAACACACAAACACACACAGGGGGCCTGCAGGCATGCAAGGGGTGGTAGCGTGGCGGGCAGCTCCTGCTTGGTGCGCCCTAGTGAGCAACTTGTAAGGGGGACAGCGCCTTGCTGAAGGGCGCCTCGGCAGTGCTCCGGAGGTGAGCTGACGCTTCCTACTGTCAGCTCACCTCCGGGTGTTTTTTTGGGCGGGAGCGGTAATCGAACCGCCAATCTTAGAATATTGGTCGACCCGCTCTACCACCCGCTCTACAACTGAGCCACTGCCGCCCCCAAAGTAATCCTCAATGCAAACATCACCATCAGCAGATGGAAGAGGTTACAGCTGACGTGTTGTACTTGTGCTGCACATACCTCACAACTACTGTAATATTAAACATATTTGTGCACAAACTGGACCAGGGAATACCAGGCACATCATTAAATTAGCTGTTTTCAAGAGTGAATAGAGGACAAAAAATTAGCTTAAAAAGAAACTTTGAAGGTACAGCCGTCAGAAGAGAAGGAGTCTCAGCAAAGACAAGCAGTAGAAATGAGAAGCCTCGCGTGTCTTCACAGAGTCGGGGCAAACGCTTGTTAGAGCAGGCCTGTGAGCTCAGACATGACAGTCTGAGGAGCCGGCGGCTGCGTGCTGCAGTCCCTTTCAAGAGCTGGGCCTTCAGGCAGCACCCGTGACAAGGCTGCAGCCCAATTAGGACTGTTTGTGAAACAGCGTCTTTCAGGGTGAGCTGAAGTGGGGCAGATCCTCTTTGTACCAGAGCACAATGGTAGGTAACACATATATAGATTTGGGGATAGGGATGAACAGCTGAATTTGAAATTTGCTGTAATATTGACAGACAGCTCTGAATCCATCGTCATTACCAGCTGCTTTGATCCTCACAATTCAATTTCAGAGCAGGTTTCTACTAGCAGAGGAGCCGGTCCGAGTTCAGACTGTAGGTATTACCACTATCACTCATTAACACGTCTCTGAGCAAGAAAACAACTGTGGAGTTCAAAGGCACATCATCTCCACATATTAGAGAGTCAGACATCCCTGCAAGCAGAAAACCATCGCTGCCAGATACAGTGGGCTTCTTCACTTCGCTCTCACTTCAAACACTCCAGACCGAGCTGCAGAGGAGAGAGCTGAGCGCTGTTTAATGATGCTGAGCATGTTTCTCCAAGCAGATCATGTTTCTGGAGCAGATCTGTTCAAGATGGCATCAGAGTTGTTATGCAAAAGTCACTCAACATATTGCCGGTCTGACGTGGTTTTTGCATCAGGCATGGAGCCCACGTTTCTTATTTTCATTCTTTGTTCAGTTTTTTTCTTTTGTTTACCGTATATCTTGAAAATCATAATGTTTCAAATCTATTGATCAAACTGTGCGATGAATGTCAGCCATGTTAGCTTCATTTTCCTTTATCTGACAAACCTTTTACGTATACAAGATTTATAGAAGCATGCAATGAAAGACAGATCATTTTTGCAGCATGGCACATGTAAGCCAGTTTTATTGCATAATCTTGAACATAAATAAAGTTACATGCTCACAGGTCTACATGTTACTAGCTAAAGTGAGGGCTTCTGTTTTTGCTGTAGAATTTGTCTCTTAGTTTGGAATTAGAGGATGTTTTGGTTCTGGGATTGGATTCTAGGAGCTAAAAGCGCAAAAGATAAGATAGTGGAGCAAAACCACTCATACCTAAGAGGGGAGTCACAAACCTGCATCAGATAGACATTTTGTGCAACAGCACCAAAACGAACACCCTTCTCCTTTGATTCGTTCAAATAGACCAGCCAAGATGTCACAAAATCACCACAGGGTCTGTTCACAGTGTTTGCTTGCATTCTGTAAAGTATGACACAACAGCAAACATAAAAGTTGATATATTTCAGTATCTTCCCAGGTGTGTGGTCATATACTGCACTCATTCTTCAAATAAGGCACTTGATGTTGCTACAGCATAGTAAAATCTCCTGGGGTAGATCACACACCTGAAATTATTAGCACAACATCACATCCCCTCTGCAGCACCAGGTCCTGAGGCATCGCTAAGGTGGAACAAACTGACAGCCCATCACACCTTCATTGTTTTCAGACAGATATCAGGGTGGAGGAAAGGCTCACCGATCCTAGAATGAAGACTCTACAGTTTAATGTGTGTAATCATTCCAGCATCGCCCGCAATGCTCAGTGCTTTTCATTAGTCTGTTGACAGAATCATCCTCACATCACAGAAGACCTACAGTATGAGGAAAGCTCCAGACACTCTTAAGAGCATTTCTTGTGACACTTGGGATTTCTATGAGCTCTTAGCTCTTCTGAGTTTGATGTTTTTAGCAAATCCCCACACTAAAATAGCAGTTAATGTGATGAAATATGACAAAGTGGTGACAACACCCACATTGAGGCATATTACCAAGTGGCATGAGTAGAAAGCAGCCTGTCACTGTGGAGCAGAGATGGTGGACTCACACTAAAGATCACGCTCACACTCCTCTGCAGTAACACACTCATTTCTCAGCCTCCTTGTAAAATCCTTCCTACAGATGGAGTGTGTTTAACAATGAGCTCTTTCTTATTAAGAGCGATCATGAGTTCTGGTCCATTCAACACTCAACTGATGGGGCAAATTTAGTTACTCTCGTTCCACTGACTCACTTCCTGGTATTAAGTATATTCTTGTCTTTGTGGAGTAGACTGGCAGCAAAGCACACACACACAGATTTCCCAACTTGCCTGGTATTTCTTAGATATAATTTGCATCAAGGTTCAAGACCAACCATTTCTGGACCACAAGAAGCTTCCAATCTAGAAAGTGAAGTTTTATGACATAACAGATAAAAACAGAGGTCTATTTTTAACTTTGCTCAACCAAAATCAGTTGATTAATCAGTCAATGTAAACTTTATTATCGTGTGCACAACAGTCACATAGAACAGTCACTGGCAATGAAAGGCTTGTACCATAGGCTCCCTCCCTGTGCTTGAAACAAGTAGGAATATATAGATAATAAAACAATAGGATAGGGACATTAAACGGAATATGCACAACAGAAGAATAGTTTAGCAGTGCTGCAGATTCAGAGAATTCTACAATGTGCTGTTGAGGAGTTTAATGGCCTGAGGAATGGAGCTGTGCTTGACTCTGCAGCCAGTCAGGATAAAGTCTATGGTGGAGAAGCTCCACAACATCACAGAGTCTATGTTGAGCTTCTGCAGCTAGCAGAGGAAGAAGAGGCATTAACAGGCTGTCTTTGTGATGATGAGTCCAAGTCAGGCCCTCACTGATGTGAACCACGAGGAGCCTGAAGCTGCTGACTCTCTCCACCAGAGACGCGCTGATGGAGAAGGGTGTGGGTTCTTTACCCTTTCTCTTCCTGCAATCCACAGTCAGCTCCTTGGTTTTTCAGAACCAGAGCCAGAGCTCTTGGTTAAGGGACAATGGTGGTCTCCTTGAAGCATGTGTAGACTACGGATTGGAGCACAGACTTGTTGAGAGTGTTTGTGAAAGACATCTACCAGCTGATCTACACACATCTTGAGAGCTGGGCCTAGGATGCCCACCGCTGAATGGTCACCGGTCTGTCACGCTTCAGTATCTGCCTACAGGAAGGCAGCAGCAGAGCTGAAACGTGACCAAAGTTCACAAATTTTTACACACACTCCTGAAGGGAGAGTTAACACGGTGTCCAGCAAGGATGACCGGAGCCTCTGGCTGTGAAATTTCTGTCCTGTTAATAACTGCATGCAGCTCGTCTAGGTTGGTGTTGGTGTGTGGGTGAACATACAGTGCTTCTATGATGACCGATGGAGACAATAAGTTCAGCGTTTGATGATGAAATACTCTGGCCCTGGAGAACATCGCATACAAATAATCAGAGAACAACCAGAAGTTGGTCATCATAAAGTAGACACTTCATCTCCTGCTTTTGCTTTTTCCTATATCTTCAAAGCTGATGAAACAGGAAAGTATTTATTTTTCCTGTAATAAATTCTATTACGTTGGTGTGCTTGATTGTCATGTTTGTCAAAAGTGGAAGTATTAGATTTTATAAACTTCACAGATGGGGAAAATAGTAATAATAATAGTTTCAGCCGAGAAGAGCAGTTCTTTATTGCTATCCAGAATCTCACTACGGGGGGACAGATTCTGGATCTCAACAGGTGGAACTTTCCTATCTGGAAGGTAATTTGGGATCGAGACATAAGTACCGGTATGTTTTCTGAGAGCCTATCTCCCTCTGGTCACAGATGATGATACCATTTTACCCAGACTGCACCTTAACCCTCTTTGGTACCACATACAGCCGTGAATCGACATTCTCAAAGTGTTTCAAAGAAGAAACTTAATTAAAAACTAGTCATTCTAAAACAAGTCAATTCAAAACAGGTTTTAGACTTTGATCATCAAGGATATGAACTAAACTGATTTCTTCAGTCTATTAAAGAAGTGTGAACTCTTGTCTTACTGGACCTCTTGCAACTTTATTTAAAACCCCTGAGTTTACAGAGATAACCTGCACAAATGAAGAGGGGCAGTAATTCTCACGAGAGACATTTCTAATGGACACAAATGACACAAAGTGATCCAAACGAAATGCTTCAGTAGCAGTGAATATTTTCCAGTCCCACAAAGGGAATCAAATCTAATTAAATTACTGTTTGCTCTTTTTGACACTGGCGTACACACAGCAAGCACATCACTTACTTCATCCACACTGTGTGCCTTGCATGTTAAGAAGAAGCACCCAGGAGAAATGTCATATTTCATCACTGCAGGAGTGTAACTACTGATGGAAATTTATACAGCAGGGCGTATTCTCCTTAGGATTGCTTTTTTCTGTTTACCTCACATCGCTGCAGCGGAGAGAGGAGAGAGAAGAGGGAGGTCGGATTGGATAACATTTACAGTCATTCTGAGTTGTCTTACAAGACTGAAACATTTCTTCACCCCAGGTACTTCTGTAAATGGCAGTAAGGTGACAGGTTAGGACATCAGGACCTTCAAATGTATTTTCTACAAACACATGCTTTCTTGAAGCATGTGTTTGTAGAAAATGAAGACTATTGTCTGTTTCCAGCTTCCTTCTCCTCCTCATCCCATCATCGTCAGTGGTGTATTGTGAGATCAACACTAGTGTTTTGAGAAACAGCTCACAACACGTGTTTGCAAAAGGCTGTACAGTATAATTACGGGGTTTATGGTCGGTAAAAGGGAAAAAAGAGGCCAGCAGGACTGGGCACGATAAGGCAAAAATGCACAGTCAGCAAAAGGGGCTCAATGACTCAGAAAACACAGCGGGGATGTTAACGGCATGCTGCAGTCTGCAAGTTGAAAGCTGCTCTGGAGTTATATGAAATCCTTCGAACATTTTTCTTGTGTGCAGATGCAAATGTGTTTTTGTTTTTGAATTGTGCACCCAATTAGAATAGATTTGTGTGTATTTTTATTCTGGTAAGAAGCAGAATATTTGCTCCATCTGTCAAGACAGAATCACACAATGACACCCAACAGATACACACACACGCACACGCACACACACACGCACACGCATAATTATACAGATGCCAGTATGAGCTGGATTAGCAGTCTGCCTGAGCATTGCTGCTGTTCGTACCTTAAACTCTCTTCCAGCCATTCTGGCATACACACAGCAGGTGCTTTTGTGACAAATTTAGCTGCTTTAAAGTTGCAGTGATGCATGACTACTTAATCTGGGAGATGTATTCTCAGAGCGCAAGCTACTCAACTTCTGTACATCCACTTAAGATTTTGCAGTAACCTCACTTTCCCATGTGTGTCTGACAGAGATGGAGAGAGAAATAGGAGGAATAACCATTTAGAGGTTGAGGAATTACGACAATCCTTCAAAACAGTGCAGATATGAAATGCACTTCCTCTACAATAAATCCAGGAGATACAATAGAACACATTATATCTGGTGGTAGTGCAGGAACAAATTATTTTTATGGTACAAAAGGTCCAGCGTCTACTTAAATAGTTTAAATGGGTTTGGTATAAATTTTAAGAATTAAATATCAATTTTTAAGCTGCACTCAGAGGTTTAAACGAGTCAGGTGAAATTCAAAAGTCTTCTTCCATTTGAAGCAGCATTTTCTTTTCCATCACCTTCGTTCTAGAGCCTTAGCAAAAAAAAAAAGGATTCCATCCCCTGTTTCATAAACAGAGACAATTAATATTCTTGCCATGCTGCACAGATATTGAATGCCAGTCTGCATGTCATTAAGAACTGAGCATCATAAAGTTTCAAAAAAGAAACTGGTACTCCATTTACTTCTCATCTCTAATGAATTATTGTTGTGTGGAAACATCAGTTCGACAGAAGATTCATGATGTGACATTAGTTTGAGGTGTTCATGGTCCCCAGTGGACGAATTCCACTGACTTTGCCAATTTTCTTGAGGAATACATGATTTTGAGTCATGTCAGTAAGTATAGGAAATACTGTAGTTGTAGACTGGATTCAAGACCCTCCCAGGAATCCGACAATAAATCTTTTCCTTAAACTTCAGGCAAAATATATTAAAGGCAAACTACTTCTGATGTATTTTGTGTTCATTAGCCAATGTTGGCATGATAACGTAGTAAAAAATAATATTAAATATGGATAAATGAATAATTAGCATCTCATGTTTTCACTGTGAACTTATTAGAAAGTAGATGTTAATATTTAGCTTGATTCCAGGTATAGGCATCTGTTTGCCCGGCAGCCATATCACGTATCTAAAGACCTATCACACGACTAATGACAGATTAAATGCTAAAAAATATTTGAATAATTACATGAAGATGAAAGCTCTATCAGAAAACAACAGAGTCTGCTTATAGCTATCGCTGCCTTCCTTGACATGCGGAATCTGCCTCACGGTAAACCCCCCACTCTGGTAAAACCTCCATCATGCAGCACATGCGTCTGTCATGGCCGACTGTGGGTTAACTGCTCAGGGGTTCATAAAGCTCAGCGGCATCTCTCTTCAGTAAAGAGTTCTTCTATCAATCAGAGAGGAAATGTGGATCTCCTGTCCTGGAAACACAGACTACTGCTGTCTAAAGACTCGCTTTATTGATCATCCTGAGGGAAACTGGTGATGAAGATAAATGTGATCCCCTATATGAAGAGAACTAGAAGAGTACATGCAACTAAATGTTTGAAATGAAGATATATGCAACACACATCTAAGAACTGCATTCCGCTGCTTTGTGTATTTTATGGGAAGATGCAAACAAGCCATGAAACACATGTACCAATTAGCTGTTGGTACGATTATTACCAACAACTAATTTACCTTGAACTGAAACAAGACAATAACAGAGGCCCAAGTGGAATTATGTGATTGAGCAGGGATACACCGACTGACAGGCTCGGCTCTGCCAGGGTTCTTAAATCCAACGTGGGGATTAGAAAAGAGAGATCTAAATTAGCCCTCTATCTACTCTGGTGAAGTGATTCTCAGCGCTGCTGTTGATAGAATACATAAATCAGTGCTGGAGAGTGTTCGACCAGTCGAGCAGGGGCTGCAGATATCCGCATATTCAATATATCTGATTAGGCCTTTAGCAAGAGGAAGGGGAGGAAAGTTGATTACATCTGTCATAAATTCTGTCAGCTCTTATGAGATTAGGTTCAGTGCTCACCTGCAGTGAAAATGACTTAAAGTCTCTCTGAATTATTTTCTTATTAGGATTGATGGACGGCATCCCGGGATTCCAACAGAGATGAGGACCTTGACCACAAGCCAGCACCTTGACCTCTCCTGAACGGAGGAGTGAGAGCCTACATGTGGAGATATTCAGAATTATGAGCCTCTGTAGGATTACACTATGGGCAATCTTCCACCACACCTATCCCCACATCACTGTGGTCCACTGGAGCAGAAAGGTTACAGAAATGGCTGCACCGTCAGGGCCAAACTCATCCAGGCACAACGGAGCAGCGTCTGAGCTTGCAAGGGATTTGTGCAAATTCAGTGACATAGCACACAAAGCTTTACATTCCGAGCAGTTGTAAATGCTTGTGAATTTTTTTGTTGTACACAAAAAAATGGAGAACAAGAAGATGGACAAATGAAAAGAAACAAAAAAATAAACAGAAAGATGAATGTAGTTATCAGAAAAGGCTGTTTCACTTCGCCCAGAGCAACATTATAGTCAGAGAAAATTGTACAAAGGAATGTTATTCGGACGAGTAGAGCCCCTCACTATAGTTAGCTTATGATTCCAGGTGTTGTATGTTTTTAAAAAAATGGCACCTCTATTACCCCACTGCTGAAGGCCTTGAAGTCATGGAACACATCTGTAGTAATAAAATGCTGCTACACTTTTGCATCAGCAGCTCTTCTTCTCGACATCGTAATCTCATTTACTCACAAAGCTGCTTTTTTCATTTAATATAAAACCCATTTTCAGTCACATGCAACAAACCACAACAGCAATTTAATGGAAATTTGTGATTTGTGCATCTGTTGGATTCGCCACTCTTCACTGTGGAACCATCAAGCAGAATGGAGTGTAGAGACGACTCCACACTTTCATGAGGCTGTTGGTAATAAACCCAAAAGCAGCTGAATTACTTATTTATGTGTGCAAAGAGAAATAGCAGAATTTGAAATGTTGTGCATGAGGACACACTAATTTAGTTCAGCTTCTGAAACGCTGCACAGATATGTCAGACAGGCTGCGAGAGGATTAATAGGAAAACAATTTACATTTGAGTATTTATTTGTTTACCTTGCATTATAAGTTTGACTTCTTGTATGCATGCTTTGCACAAAAATCACCATTAAAACATGAAACCTGAGCGGTAAATATCAGACCAGCAGAACTCCAAAGTCATTCCGTAAAAATGTTTCCGGCTCTCTGCTTGTCTGGGACAGAATATTCATTAAGGTCGTGTTACCAGCTAAGAGTATTCTGCTCCTCCGGATTGAGACACTGTTGATAGGAGCGGATATGCTGAAGCAAAGTGCATTATTTATTCAAGGACAGTTGTGCACATATGGAACAAACAATATCAGGAAACACTGGATGACTGAGAACCTACACAGACATACAACAAGAATCTATTGTGTCAGATTTCCAGATCTATCCACCAAATATCAAACAGGCAAAACAAATCTCAAAGTCTGGATTCCTCCAACACAGCTTATTAGAAAGCACAGGTAGGGAAGCGTGATTTTCTAGCACAGGAAAATGACTGACGTTTTTCCATTATCAGCTGCACAAAGTGCTGTCTTTGTAACGCTGTTGTTAATGACATTCGCTTTGAAACCCTGTTCAGATACTTCTACCTCTCTCCGCCAGGTAATGAGGGGAAGCAGGAGTTCAAGATTGACGTAGCATCCCGATCCGCGGGGTGCAGTTCAGAACGCAGTTTGATGTTGGTGTCTGATTGGGCTGATCTTCAAAGTCCGTCATAACATTTTTGTAAAAAAAAAAAAAAAAAGCTCTATATTCATGGCTGAGTGGATTCATTAAAAGACATGGACTAACACGTCGGATGAGGGAGGATGCAGGCGAGACTTTCCTTCTGGAGCCAAGTTATCCTCCCCTTCTTCCATTCTGACTATGAGACGGACTGAATGAGATATCACTGTCAGTCCCATTTGCAAGGTTGAACGTTTCTGCAACACCGAAAATCTTGATCGATTCAGTTTTCAATATTTTAGCTGTAACCCAGAATCTCCAACAGTGTCTCTGTCTGTCAGACTCAATCTTGCTAACACCATTTCATTCAGAGACCTGACTGTGAATAAGATCTGCTACTTCAGAATTAAATCAAATTACTTTGCCAAACAGTTACCTTGACAAAGCCACAACAAATATACAAAGCAGCCTGTATCTGTTCTTCTTTTTCAATTCAAATCCCGATGATGTCCCCCTTCCTGATAAAACACGACCCCCCCCTCCCCCAGTATAAGTGAGCCACAGCCCTGAGTTCAACCTGAATACAGACATGATTCTGCAGCTCCTACAGAATCCAGTGTGTCCAACCTGCTCCTGAGCACCTCCCCTCATTAACACAAACATCAACTGCAAACGCCCTGTTTTCTCAGGATGGGAAACTAAAACCTTGACATTGCTGTGTTCTTTGCCCCTTTTACACAAACACACACATCTGTGTTGATGTTAACATTTACATTAACATAAGCACACACATCTCTGATTCTTCCTAAAAATAAAACAGTTGTTCCTCAATTTCCCTGAACACTCTCCATCACTATGGTGTAGTCTTTATCTCATGGAGAGGTTTGTTACGCCTCTTGGCATCATCTAAAATTAAACAGCCATCAGATTGAAGATGTTATCGGGGGTGGGAAATGCTGAGGGTGGAGATGAGTTGCTCTGATATACAGGACATGCAGCTGGCTAATGACTGGGGGTGGTGGTGGTGGGGAGGGGGGGTGTAATTGTGGCTACTCACTGGCTTGCATGAGCTGTCCCTGACGTCCAAACACCTGGGAGAAGGTGGCGTGGCTGCAGGTGAGGGTGCCCTCCATGGCTGTCCCACCAGCACACACTGAGGAGTAAGAGAGGAGGGGAAGTGAAGGGAGGTCGGTCACTGCGTCACATCAAGACTGAGAAAGAGAGGAGAGGAAAAAAGGAGAGAGAAAGAAGAGCAGGGTTTGCCTTCAGCCGGAGGAGCCGATGAATGATCTGTGATGAAGACTGTCCTCTCCTCTGGATCCGTCCTGCTGCTGAGGATCAACACACACACACTGCTCACACCAGTGTGAGCACAACTGCTCCCTGCACGAATAATGGGAGGGGGTGTGCCTGCTTGTCAGCATGTCAGTGTGTGTGTGCGTGAGAGAAAGTTCTTTGGATGTGTGTCTGTGAGAGCATTTGGGTGTAGAACAGGGTGTTCAGCATGAAGCGGAGCTGCAGGCTCAGTTGTTCCACAGGAGGACGTCCTCTGCAGCTCCACGCAGGATGGATCGGGGGGGGGGGGCACAAAGGAGCGAGGAGAGAAAGGGTGATTCTTCGGGAGGCAAAAGTCAATCCTCTCTTCTAGCATCTCATTTTCAGAGGGAGTTGACAGCTTCTGTCCTCTCGGCTCACGCAGAGGACTGCTGTTTTCTAATCTGTGACTCTGCCCCCTTTTACTCTCCTCCCTCCCCCTCCACCCATCCCTACAGCCCTCATTTGCTGTAGCAGTAATAACACCCCCCCTCCCTCCCTCACTCTCTTGCTCTTCTTCACATCTCTTACGCTCTCCACCCCGCCCTATGCAAATCCCTCCGTTCCATCTTGAGGCTCAGGTCGCTGCTGGGAAACACATTCCAGCATACTTGAGTGCTTCATCTTCCCCAGTGCTGACGGTAAAAAAAAAAAAGAAGAAAAAAAAAAGAGGATGAGAAAGTGGGAGGCTTGTGTAAAAAGTGAAAAGTAGGGCTGGTACAGCAGTTTCCAGAGACTTCATCTTGAAAAGGAAATGCAGAAAATTGCTAAATATAAACTAAAAATGAGTTCACACTGAACGATAACCCTATAAACTCTCTTTATAAGCCTCTGCTTGTGTAACAGCTTGTGTACATTTGTAACAGAGATGATGTAAATGTGTGTGAAGACCCACACTGCAGCAAAAATGTGCATGAGGGTGTAATAAAAACAATACACCCAGATCAAATGAGCACCATTCCAGATCTTAGCTTACCCTCTCAGGACTCAGAAGCACATTGAGCTTTATTGAACCCATTAGGCAGCTGTTGGCATGGAGATCTCCAGCATGGCAAGATAGTTATTTTAACATATTGTACCACTCTTACACATCTCTGCAATGCCTTTTTCTATCATGTAGACCCGTGGTAAACAGCCAGTTTCCTCGCCAAAAGGAGAACTTTGCCAGGAAGCCCATTGTCATGGAGCCATCTCTCACACCGCTGCTCTGCAAGGCGAGCTCACCGGGGACCTGACCACAGCACTCACATCCTCAAATCACATCTTCCTGTTTTGAAAGAAAATGGCAGGACTCTGAACCGACCAGCGTGCATGCTGGGAAGGCAAGGCTCAGCTAGTGGCTCGACATAAGCAGAAGGTTCTGCAGGTGAAATGACCATGAACATCAAGTAAAGACTTTATAACTATATTGAGGATTAAACATAAATAACTGCCACCTTGGTGTGTTTCCTTCAGAGGAGGTTAAGTTGTTTTTCAGACACAGAGTGAAAGCAGCGTCCACGCGAACAGGAAGAGGCAGCGCAGCTTTTATTTTATCGCCCTGCATGAGCAGCTGAGATTCCCTCTCTGGTGGCTGACTTTCTATATACAGTTGGTTATATAGTATATTAGTTAGTTTATCATGTAAAACCATTTCATTTGCCAATAGGAAAAAGAAAAAAGAGCCCCATTTATTTAAGCCCCAGTTATTTGAGCAATCAATAAAAAGAGAGACAGAAAACTTGTTCTTTTCTTCTTTTTTAGTTGTTTGGGGGTCGCAAACAAAAGGAAGATGTCAGGAATTTGTGATGCATAGATGTCATTGGTTTCCATCATTTTGTCAACATATCAGTAAACAATAATTTAACAATTGATACTCCAGGGAATAAAAGCAAATTAATTGCATGAATGGTAAGAATTGCTTTTGAATAATAGCCCCTGTGTAATGATAACATTATGGAGCTCATAGTAAACACTGAACATGAGTGTTGACAGATTTAAATGAATGTCTACCTTGTATTACATGTACCATACATTTAATAAATAATAGCACATTTATTGCCCCTGCCATACAGCTACAGCAAATGCCAAATGTGATATCATCTAATATATTAATAAAAATTTAATTTTTAATATATATTGAAAATTACACAATTTTTTTGTTAAACGTAACATAACTTTTATTTAGGCTAAGTAAGTTAGCTGCATTGGACATTTTGCCATCCAAAGTAGATTAAAGATATTATTTAAAAACTTTCCTTCATCAGCGTCATACTGACTTTTATTTTGCACCTTTACTTAGGTTACTGTGTTCACCAGCTAAGTCATGCACAGTAAAAACATACTGTACACCCCATCAAAATCACTCACTTCCAGCGCGTTCACGTTTCACCTTGATGCGGTCTAGTGCAGATATGTTTTTCAAGACCCGTGACTTTGCTGTTGAATAGATGCTGGTCCTGAATCTTCTGCAAGTGGCAATTGAGTGCCAATCGACCAAAGCATCCTCTGTGCTCTTCTAAGTCTTAAATCCGCCTCGAGTGCAGCGCGGTTTATTTCTTCAAGCAGGGGACAGCGCTGCATGGAATTGCAGTTTTATGAATAGGCCTTAAGCACCATACACAGCAATCAGGAAGGAGTGTGGGGATATTTCATCCTGCCAGCATGAGTATGGTGAAGTCGTCTTCCCAGCACACACACATTGATGAACTCTAATAAACTACATTGAGTTATATACTGTATTACACACATAAATACAGTATCTCTTCAGCCCAGAGAGTAAAGAAAAATCTTGTTGATTAAATCCAGCATACAGATTGCATTTCAAATCAATAATAAATCGCCAAGATTACTTGTTTTGTTGATTGGTGGTCCAGTTCACGGGATGCCCCAGTTCTGTGCTATCCAGATCCAGAGACAACTTCTGTTGCATAGTGTGAGGACCAGCTTTGACAGTCCATTAATGTACATGAGTTTGATGGATGCAGTCTGGACACAAATAATCTCAGCAGATGACTTAGACCAGAAAACACTTTGAGCTGTTCACAGCAATTACAGCAACATCAGTGACTCGGAGATCCTTGGTCTGCTGTCCATGTTAATAAAACACTGTCCTCTCTTTTTAAGCCAATCATGTTCCATAAAGCTCCGTGGTGCACTGGCGTCGTGCCCGGAGTGTCCCCCGCCTCACGCCCTGAGACTGCCGGGATAGGTGCCGGCTCCCCCGCGACCTGCGTTTGCGGATTAAGCGGGTTGGAAGATGAATGAATGAATGTTCCATAAAAGTCGCGTAGTCTTCACTTCATTAATTTTAATGAAGTTAGATTCCTCAAATATTTACTTACACCAAAGAGGAAATGTGATTACTTTGATTTGTTTGTCCGTTGTTGGCAGGACTGTGTGAAAACGAATGGATTTGTTGAAGATGGACTCTAGCGTAACCTGGAGGCAAATAAACATTGGTGAAGATTCTTAAACATTTATAAATCCCGCAGGTAATGTAGCCAAAAGAGGGCACAAGCCAGTGTCTTATTGTGCTAGTCCCAAGCCTAGATAAATACAGAGGGTTGTGGCAGGAAGGGCATCCAATGTAAAACTTTTGCCAACAACGACCGCCATCGGTGCTGTTCACCTATAGGGTGCCGATAGAAATGAACTAATGTTGGTCAAAGAAAAAGAGAAGGAAAGTGTGATCTTGGGAAGAGAGAGAAGAGGACCACCAAGAGTATAGGAATGAGAGTAGGAACGTTGAATATTGGAACTATGACAGGAAAAGATAGTTAGTTGATATGATGCAGAGGAGGAAGGTAGACATACTGTGTGTCCTGGAGAATACGTAGAAAGGTAGTAAGGCTAGAAGATTAGGAGCAGGGTGCGAGTTGTTCCATAATGGTGTAGATAGGAAGAGATATGGAGTAGGAGTTATCTTGAAGGAGGAGTTTGTTAGGAATGTCCTGGAGGTAAAAAGAGTGTCAGAGTGATGAGTCTAAAGCTAGGAATTGAAGGTGTGATGTTCGATGTTGTTAGTGGGTATGCTCCACAGGTAGGATGTGAGCTGGAGGAGAAGGAGAAATTCTAGTTGGACTTTGATGAAGTGATGCAGAGCATACCTAGAAGTGAGCGAGTTGTCATTGATGCAGATGGTGAGGATGATGAAGAGGGCATAGGAAGAGCAGAAGATGAAAAGGTGGAAGCTGAAAAAGAAAGAGTGTTGCATGACTTTTAGGAAGGAGTTAAGACAGGCTCTGGGTGGTCAGGAGGTGCTTCCAGATGACTGGACAACTACAGCTAATGTGATCAGGGAGACAGGAGAGTACTTGATGTGTCATCTGGAAGGAAAGTAAATAAGGAGACTTGGTGGTGGAATGGGGAGGTACAGGAGTGTATACAGAGAAAGAGATGAGCTCAGAAGAAGTGGGACACTGAGAGGACTGAGGAGAGTAAAGAGGAGTACAGGGAGATGCAGCGTAAGGTGAAGGTAGAGGTAGCAAAGGCCAAACAGGGCGCTTATGATGTCTTTTAGGCTAAGTTGGACAGTAAGGGAGGAGAGACTGATCTATACAAGTTGGCAAGACAGAAACAAGAGATGGGAAGGACGTGCAGCAGGTTAGTGTGATTAAGGATAGGGATGGAATTGTATTGACAGGTGCCAGTAGTGTGATGGGAAGATGGAAAGAGTACTTTGAAGAGTTGATGAATGAGGAAAGTGAGAGAGAACAAAGACTAGAAGAGGTGACTGTTGTGGACCAGGATGTAGCAAAGATTAGTCAGGATGTGAGGAGGGCATTGAAGAGGATGAAGAGTGGAAAGGCAGTCGGTTCTGATGATATGCCTGTGGAGGTATGGGAGTGTCTAGGAGAGGTGGCAGTAGAGTTTCTGACTGGGGTGTTCCACAAGATTTTAGATAGTGAGAAGATGCCTGAAGAGGAGAAGTGTACTGGTGAACATTTTTAAGAACAATGGAGATGTGCAGAGTTGCGGCAACTACAGAGGAATAAAGCTGATGAGCCATAGAGGAAGACCAAAGAGGAGGTTCATGGATGTAGTAAAAGAGGACATGAAGGTAGTTGGTGTGAGAGAAGAGGATGCAGAAGACAGGGTTATATGGAGGCAACTGATTCACTGTGGCGACCCCTTAAGGGAAAAGCCGAAAGGGGAAGATAAATCCTGCAGGTGTTTCGTTTTTGACCAGTAACTTTAGAACTAAGCACATGATCAAATATTGGGATAAACCTTGGGCAGCATGGTGGCGCAGTGGGTAGTGCTATGAAGAATTGCATATTCTCCCTGTATCTATGTAGGTTCTTTCTGGGTCCTTTGGCTTCATGCAGTTTAGGTGAACTGGTAACACCAAATTGTCCAAAAATGTTCGTACGAGAGGATATTTGTCTTTTGTGTAACCCTGCAATGAGCTGGCATCTTGTCTGGGGTGTATTTCACCTCTCACCCATTGCCAGCTAGGTTCTAGCAGATCCGTGATCTGCAAGGTGGACAAGCAGGCGAGACGGGACAATTGAAATTTTCACAATAAACTGGATGGATGAATGGATGGATGGCTAAATGGATGGACCTCCTCTACAAACACTTCCTGTAGCAGAGGTCTCCTGCTTTTTTTTTTCAATTTCTTGGAGGGCTTTACTTTAAAGCCATTTAAAACTGGTATTAATGTATTTTAGCTGTTTCATTTTAAATATAACTACTTCTTGAGTATTCAAAATAAGTTTTGTAATTTTTTTAATTTATTTAAAGGGTTACTTAAAATACTTTCCTCCTTATAGTGATGTGCTATATCAGTATAGGTTGAAACAGTGATGCAGCTTTGTTTGTTCCTTAATGGGGTTTTACAAATTTTGTAATAAAAGCCTAATTCATTTTCATGCTACCAGAGTATTGCAAAATAATTAATGTTAAATTCTGATATTAAAATAATCAGGAACAATAACAAAGGAATGGATTAAAAACAGTAGCTTCAATAGTAGGAGTATAGACCCTATCACTTTGAACCCATCAGTGTGTTACTGTAGTGACCCCAACCTCTTGCCCTTCATTCAACATGGCAGTGCTGCTTTGTGAGTCTGTGGACAGCATTCAAGTTGTCGCGTTGCTGCTTCAGTGAGACATCACTGCTGGCCAGTCCACAACTGTGACTTCCTAATCTTTTGCAGATAAAAGAGGAGTATGCCTTCATGTCTCTTGACTGTGAACTAGAAGGAACGGTGACGTTTAGACCCCACCGAGGCCAAACACTGCTGTGGGTCTGTTAAGCCTACATGATTCATGACCCACTTGCTCCACTTTGGTGTCCTAGGCTCAGTGGTTTTCCAGGATTATGGCAAAAGTCAAAAATTATAAATCTTACAATATCAAATGGACGACCACTTCAACAGGAAACATCGACTGCTCGTCTGATGAGGACATGACAGCTTGAATAATAACATTACATAGTAAATGACCTATTGATTGAAAGACAGCACTGTACTGATTACTAGAGCCACTCATCAATTCAGGAACTTCTTCACTATAAGCCAAACAAAGCGAGGCTTTGTTTAGCTTGAACTAGCACATTGTCAATAACCACAGTCAAGAGTCTATCTAATGGGATTAACACTTAACACAGAAATGTTCTCGTCAGATCGAGTTGATCCCTGGTCAGCTGTAGGTGAAGACGACACCTCGTTAATCTATCGGTAAAACACGACCATGTAGAAACACAATACACATTCAGTCCTGAACTCTGAAACATTCCCACCTTCTCTCATTCACTTTTTTCATCCCATCCATTTAAACACATACTTCAGAGTAAGGCACTGTATTAGTAAAATTGTGAATCAATATAAAGGACAGCCTTTTTCACAAATTGAAAAATCTTTTATTATGTCAATTACAGCAAAGTCTTATTTGAGGTCATTTGGAATTTTTGTCTTTGTTCATCCTTAAATGTCATCTTGATGTTGAAAGGCGAAAAAAATAAAAATTAGTATTTCTCATGGAAATATAAATTAGCTTCTAATCAAGTCATTCAATTTACTTTCTATAACATGCTACAGGCTCTGAAGCGCTGCCTGCTACGTCTCATACGGGTGGATGTGGGCCAAGAATGAATATGGCTGGGATTCAGCTCTTCATGGGCGTTCTTCCTACATGTATCAGTTCAAAAACAAAACAACATTCTTACTACATGTATCAGTTCAAAAACAAAGATGTCTTTGTATTCGACAAAAAAATCTTTTGCTGCTGTTTTCTATGGCATGGATTTTCGGGGGGGGAAAAAATCATGAATCACCTTTTTCACAAATCCATTCAAAACAGACAAAATACAAACACTGCTCTGTTCATTTTCAGGATTAAGAATTTTGGCATGTAAAGGTTGGTTCAGTGTCATGTCTTAGACCACATGCACAATATAACATGCACAACCAATATAAAGACTTCCAGGCAGGAAAAAGTTGTAAATTAATGTTTTGCATTAATTTACCAGTGTCTGCAAAGTGTAACAGACCTGAATACATTCAGTTATTTACTTTTTATTGCGCCAATCCACTGATCCAGCTAGAAATATTGTTAAAGTGCTGTAAGAACACTGGGGTTGAACGGGTTGATATTACAAATTATTTTCAAGACTAACATTTTAAGGAGAATACACATAATTCCCATTATTTTACAACTGGAATTATCTGCTAATGTGAGAAACAAACAAAAAAAGACTGCAAATGCAAGTATAAACATGAGACATACTTGAGATTTAAACCGAAGGAATAGCTGTCAGGCTGCACATCCAACCATAAGCATACACATACTTAGCACACACATATACAGTGTTCCTGAGGACCAATTGTTGCAGTCAACTACTGCCATTTTCATTTTTGTTTCCCAAACAAAAATATGCTAATAAGATATAATCTACAATATTGTGACTACAGAATTTTAAATCATACAAACTTCAGCAAATCAGGTACAAACTGAAGTGCCTGATGGGAGAACCAGACAATGGCCTAATCTAGTTTATACTCTATTTAGCACATGCATTAAGAGACCTTGGAAACATCCAAAAATTCTAAAACAACCAAATGGGGAAATACAGAAAAGAAAAAAACCCTAACTGATACATGATTGCCATTTGCAATAGATCAGCGTCCAAAAATTACAGAGCCCTATTGTTACTGTTTTGGGTCAAGTAATGACTCATTTTGTATATATTAATTCATTGTCATTTACAGTCTCTTTATTTTGAATTTTTTTTGCAAGGCTGGCTACAAGTCGAGGCTCAGTTCAGTTTATAATACAGACGGAAGATAAAGAGAAATCCCTCCTTAAATCCAGCAAAAAGGCAGTTGAGATAAACAGACTTCACTTATTTTGAGTCCAACACAGAGATCCACCAGTCCAGTCAGTGCCTTGTAGAGTCCGGAGCTTTGCATGACAGGTGAGCAACATAGTCCGAAAGGAAAGGGCTCAATAAAGTCCACATGGCTCACTTCATCAGCACATCCTGGAGAAATAAGACAGAGGTGGATTACACAGAGGTGAATGAAGCCTCTGATGACCGACAGGAAACTCTTTTAAAACATAAAAATCATGTGATTAATTTTATCTTAACATTTTTAACATTGTGGCATTTTAGAGACGTTACTTTGGCCTGTGTGAAACCGTAATTATATTTCAGATTTAACTAATTCTGACAAAGAAACACACAATCTTTTAAAGATGTGTCACTGCATTCTTTTCTTTTGCTTTTCATGAGTTAAGAAAAACAATCCTGCTCTTGTCTTTGAGGCACTGGTGTATTTTTAAATTGTATATTCTAGTCAAGTGGTTGAATTTTCAATTTTTGTTTATTACAAAACAGCCAAATTAGTGTTTGTGCTAAATTTTGTTTAAGAAAGAAACTTTGCAAAACATTTTCAAGTTTGAAAAAATTGTACCGTGTTGGTGGACAACCTATAATTACTGCACTGAAGTTGCCTCAAACATTCAACAAACTTTGGCAAACCTGTGCTTCCTCCTCTTGTCACCCATCAGTTGGGTGAACTGAACACAATCTTCATAAACTAATAACAGCAAAAAAAGGATTTTTCTAGCACCAATGAAGACATAGCACCTCATCAACGGTAGGGGGGGGTCTCACCTGAGTTTCGTTTGGCTCATTGAGTGGTGGCTCCTCAGTTTTCACCTCAGTAGGAGGAGCTGTGTAGGCCATCTGTAGGCTCCTGGTGACGGGGCCACCCACTCGGTCCCTCGCTCTGAGGGAGAACCTCTCCTCTTTCTTCACCTGTTGGGGTGGCGACTTGGCCTCTGCTAATCTCTTGGGTGCTGCCTCTTTGCCCATACGTTGCATCCTACCGGCTGGTCGTTGTTGTGCAGTGTCACTTGGAGTGTCTGAGGCTGACGGGGTGGGAGGCAGAGTCTGTAATTGACCCTTCTTTGTTTTTTTGCTCGTGGAAACTTGCGCTGGGAACAAGGCGGACCTCTTTAACCGGCCCGGCGCCGCTTTGCCTTTGCTTTGCTGTGAGGGTTCAGGGTCTGCTGCTCCAGAGCTGCGAGCTCGGGTCTTTCCCAGGGGCTTTGGCTCCATCTCTGACGGCGGTATTTCAAAATCCAAGCTTTTCTTCCTGTAACCTCTGCTTCTATCCGTCTCTTTTTTCACTTCCAGACTTTTTTTGTCTTTTTTAACAGCAGGCTTCATGGGACAGCTGACTGCCATGTGTTTATTGAGACTAGCAGGGTAAGTAAACTCGCGACTGCAGTGGGGGCAAACGTTAGATGGCACCGCCTCTTCGACCTTGACAGAACCCTTCTTTGCAAAAGTGGCAGTTCTGTTTTTCTGTGAAATTGCCTTTTGGACAAGCTGATTTTTCTTCTTGCTAAGGGCACTCATTTTTGTTTTTCCTGGATCTTGGTTGAAGTTGAGTCTCTTTGGCTGACCCATTCTACGGAAAGCACTCTGACCTACAGCGGCTGCAGAGGGTGACACCACTCCGTTTGGATTCTTCACTATTTGTTTGAGGGATATGGGGTTTTTCTTCGGAGTGTAACGCTTCTTATCACTTGCTGTTGCGCAGGCCAAAATGTGCTGGTGCAGTTCAGGCATGTTGTCAAAGCTGTTACCGCACTTGGTGCAGCGAATAGCAGTGCTGAACGTTTGTGGTATGTTGTGAGTTGTGAAGTTAGTAGCCGAGGCCACTGAGCCGGCATGTGAACGGCTATGATAAGGAAACGGGGGAGGTTTGTAGCTGGGGTAGTGTTGATTAATGCCCAGGCGGACATCTGGGCCTTTGGGTTTGGATCCCTCAGACGCCATGATCTTTATTGTAGTGTACAGCTCCTCATTAGGATCCTCTGTGTGGTCACCATTAACATCAGGTTCTTCTTTCTCTACGTTTGAGTCACCGTGTGAAGCCGTCTCAGGCGTTCTCTCTGCTGCCGGTGAGGAGGGGCTGCTCTCGTCTTTGACTCTGGATGAATCGGTGTAGTTCTGTGGCCTCAGCTTGCCGCTCTCTACAGCAGTGTGTGAACACGTCTCATTGGGATGCAGGTCTTTCTGGTGCTGCTCGAGGTTACAAAGAAATGCAAACTCCTTGGAACACACAGAACACACAAAGATACTGCCAACTCCGTGTAGTGTTGTCCGGTGAGTCAGCAGGGCCGGGGCGTTACCGAACAGCTGCACACAAAACTCACACTTGAAGGGCCAATCAGAAGCGTGCTCTGTGATGTGCCCGCTGAGCTCCTTGATGGAGCTGAACGGCTGCTCGCAGACGTTACACACAAACGTCTTGCAATACGTCAAGTCGACCTCCTCCACCTCAGAGGTTTTATCGGATGGTTGATCAGGAGCTGTGGGTTGAGGTAAAGACTCGGCGCCGTCCTGAGGCGTGTGATTCATGGCTGACAGCTCTTCTGTGCACTGCTGAGGTTCTTCTTTTATTTTGGTCTGAGGGAAAGACGGTGAATCCAGTGACTGGAGTGGATCGAGTGATGTAAGCGGAGGAGGTAATGAGGAAGATGAGGACTCCGACTGGAATGAGAGACTATTGAGAGGTTTCTCTATTATGTGGCTCGCTTTGCTGTTCTGATTGTTACTAGGTGTGGTGAGGGAACTATCTTCAGGCGGGGGAAGCTCCACTGATGCCACCTCAGAAGGGCTTGAACAGACAGAGAAATCGACTGGATCATCAACGGGAGTCTTCGGTGAATCGAGTGGCACGAGGACGTGGTTCTCCTCCTCGTCGTTATTTTCTTCAACAGAAGAAAACTCCTTCGAAGTCGGAGACTTGGGTTCTACCGACCTTGGAGACATTTTCGGCGAGAGAACAGGAAGTGGTCTCAGACCAGACGAGTCTGAAGGCTGAGAGAGAGGAGAGCTAGGCATTGTTGGTGGAGAGGGTATGGTGGGTAGGACGGGGGGAGGCGGTGTTGGGGAGGTCACACTGGAGGCAGTTGGGGAAGAAGGGTTCATGGTGACGGGGGTCAGAGATGGTGGAGACGGGTGCGTAGATTCTGATGCAATGTTTGGAGATAGAGAATGAAAACTATTCCGGTTCACCAAAGCAGAAGGACCCTCCTCCACCGACATCGGCAGACCTACATACTCGTTCATCAGCACCTTTTCCAGCATGCTAGTGTTTGGTTTTCTCTTTTTTATCAATGGCTGTGTAGCTGGAAGTCCCTTTAGTTCAGGCTCAACGTTGCTTTTTCGATGTAAACTTAAATCCAGAGCAGAATCCCCGAGCACATTGCTGAAGCTATCGCTCCTCCTGACAGAGTACGACAGATCCAAGGGCTGCTGGTTACAAGAGTTTCCACCGCTATTTGAAGAACTCTGGCTATGCATACCGTTTCCAGAAACGGTGAAGTTGTCTCCATCGTCCTTGTCCTGTAGGCTCCCAGTGGGCGATACGCTGCAGCTCTCTAACTTTGGCACCTTGAGGGCGTAGGGACTCAATGTCTCTGCTTTGCAGCTTTCTGCTTTACACGCAGGACTGAGCTGAGGGGATGATGGGGGGGAGGCTGTTCTTCTCTTAAACCTGCTCGAAGCCCCCGGCAGCGGCGTGACTGACAGCGGTGAGGCCAGTTTCTGGCTTTCTGCTATCACAGCAATGGTGGATTTCTGAATGTCTTGCGTCTGAAGGAGCTGTTTGAGCTTTGGTGAGAGATAAACGGTTTTCTCTCGCTGAAACGCAGACGAATCCGCCGCTTGTTGGTAAATTCCCCGTAATAACAAGTTAGATGAAGAAGATGAAGAGGATGATGACGAGGCTGTTTCGGTCTCCACTTTAAGGCTCGGAACCAGCGGGGGTGTGGTCGTTCTTCTTTTGGTTGCTGGTTGACCGATGCTGCACATTTGCTTTGCGGTACTTGTTCTGCCCTCCATCTTCAGCGCCTGGCTGATCTGATTTGTGCTGATGATGATGGGATCCAGACCAAACAGCGCCGCGGACCTGGAGTCCACCTCGATCACCTCGCAGCTGCTCACCGAACTGGTGGACACAATCTTGCCGTCGATGAAGAAGCTCAGATTCTCAGAGATGTTTTTGGATATGTCGACCGTGTAACTGTCCCTGTCGGCTTCGTCCTCCGTGTCGGCGCTGGGCACGTAGACGGGCGGGGGGCTGGCGCTGGGGGATTCACCTGGCTGCTGCTGCTGAGCTGATGTCTCTTGCAGCAGCATGCCTTTCCGACGAACTCCTTTTGGTAACAAATGCCGCTCGTGTATTCTGCGCTGGTGTCTGCGCATATTGGTGTGTGTACCAAAGGCTTTATTACAGTACTTGCAGGGATGGAGTTCCTTAGATTCTCCATTTTCATCCATCATAAAAGGACGGTCGGCGTGAGGCCCCGACTCCTTTCTCTGCATCTCAGAGTGGTGCAGAGACCCTCCTGTAAACTGGGACCCTATGGCTATATAATGACTAGTTGGGCTGGTGCAGTCTGGACTTGAACCATCGGTCTGCGCTGCAGGACTGTGGAGGCTGGCGGTTCCAGCCAGAGAACCAGGCCGTTTCTTAGGCCCGCTCTCGTGCCTTCTCTCGTGCCGCCGCCGCCCCACCTGTGAGCCAAACGCTTTGCTGCAGTACCGACACTTGAACAGTTGTGTTTGCTGGTTAGTGATGGCGTGGATGTGGTTATGACGTTCTAGACCTTGTCTGGTGGAAAAACGGCGCTCACAGTGCTGACAGGGGTATGACTCGCCCTGGGCGTCACACTCTGTGTCGCCGTCTGGATCATGGTCGAGGTCGGGATCCGGATCCGGATCAGGATCGACCTCCAGCTCCTGCTCTGCACGCGTGGACTTTTCTGGTGAATCATTATGGGTTTGTTCACCACAAGGCAGCGATGAGCCAGCCTGATCAGTGTGCACAGAATCAGACGCAGGTGAATGCTGAGCAGTTTGCTGCTGTACTTCACTCATTTCTTCCATATCATCAGCATCTTCCTCCTCTTCCTCCTCATCCTCCTCTTCATCCTCCTCAACATTTTCTCCATCTGCCATCAAGGTTGAATTGTTCTCCACATTGATAAAGCCAGTAATTTCAATGGAATGGGTTTTTTGAATTTCCAGCAAGGGCTCCAGCGTTGACGGTGTTTCATCCTCCCCAGTCAGACCTGAACAACAGTAAACAGGAGCGCCAAGGCGAGCCTTTTTATTCAGATAATTAAGCGACCCTGAGTTAACAACTGCCATGCCACTTAAGAACACCTAAAAATTGTCCATGAAAGACTAAAAAGTATGAACTAAAATAGGTGAACCTACCTTTCTCCCCATCCCACATCTCCTTGACAGTTGGTTTTGTTTTACTCGCTTTCTTGAATCCACCCAAACCAGCCTGTCTGGCTCGCTCCAGGAGCTTTCTTCTGGCTGCACAATGTAAAAACAACACATGCATCAACCACACGTTTAAAAAAAAAACCAAACATATAAAAACACAAAATTTTACATTTTGGGGGGGCTAGGAAGGTTTTCCTCAGATATTCATTAAGTAGAATAATTTAAGGATACAACCATAAAAGTGACAAATCCTTTTACAGCCACTGATATCTAAGATGTTTCTTTAGTGTTTATTTATGTAGCCCGAAGCCCATTTGGCCAACAAATGGGCTTCGGGCTCATTATTTCTCCAAAGACATTCTAGAAAGTTTTCTGGAGGTATGCTAAGTTGAATAATGTGACTTTTGAAATATCTCTAGTAAGCAATAAACTTGTACATATTAACAATTATTCTTACCTTACAATTTGAATAACACTTACAAACCGATTTTGGCTGTCACCTCAAATACTTGAATTTCAAAAATAAAAAATATTAAGCAATTACTTTAAAAAGATCAACCTCGTGGCCTCTCCCTCAACAGTGTCAAGCTGTCTTCAGTATTGTGCGCTTTTCTGCCTGCATAGTTTAAATAGATAATTGAGTAAAACCAGTCTGATAATAACATGCCCCTCTTTTGAATTTAAAAGTCTTATCTGATTCACGAGGGTTTTCAGGCACCTCCTCATCACTAGTGTGTCAACAAAGTCACCTGACCTTCCTCCAAAGCTCAATTCATGGAAACAACACATGGTACAGGTCAGTCCTCCGCCCAGCACATCACAGGCTTTCTGCTAAACCAACAGCAGCACCACAGCATGTGTCAAGACATTTAGTTCACTGTCCTACCGCATTAACAGCACACAGCCACTGGCGTTTTCTGATAGTTTTTTTTTAAGTCACTATGCAAACACGCCAACACTGACGTTCTTCAGTCAGTTAACATGCGTGATGTTTGATATTGAAATAAAGCAAGCTGTTGGGCTGACTTTAAAGCACAGTATAGTGCAAAAGTGAATTATTATTCTACAGCACAGATATAAAGGCTAGGGCCCACAGGTCGAGGAATCACATGGAAAAATCTTACATTCTTACAACAAATGAAACAAAAACCAACTAAAAAAACAAGCCTATAAAATTAAAGATGAGTACAGAAACTTTCTGCATGCTGTCGATATTTAATTCCTGATTTAATTACTTTTAAAGCAACAGTCTTGACTTTCTAAACTGCATTTCGTGAGCATCTAAATAAGATGACTTACTTACACAGATCTATGTTATTACACTACAGTATATCATTCTGCAGAATTTCTCTACCGTGCATTACAACACACTCATCAACATCTCTTGTTCCTGACTGAGCTTCTTGTCTGAAGACGCACAAAGAATCAAAAACAAACCAAAACAGACCAGATCAGACAGAAAAACACATGAATATTAATATATATCTCTAACACATCATGTTCTCTTCATGGGCCTGCATTGAATTAACACCAAACAAACCGTGAGGGGGGGAAAAAAACAAAACGTCCAAAGTTCATGTGGATGAATGATCCCGTGAAATAACCTGCCAAAAAGGTCGATCGTGACAACTCATCTACTGATTGATCACATTTCAGGGTTCGTGTATTTGGAAATAATTGTATTTTAGTTATTTTTGGTTGAACGTGTTTTGTTTTGAAGTGATTACTTTTAGCGCGATCAAAGCAGGCTATAGGATTAACCACAGCTACAGGAGTCACTGCTGACATGTTCACTCTATTGTCGCCTTATCGATCTGATCAGTTTAATTCTTTCGATATCTTGTCAATATTTCCCTCACGCAGCTCCATCGGAGTTCAGCCCTAGCTTCTAGCCTCATGCTAGCGTTCACACCAGTCTGGCAACTCGATGAACTGGTTCTTCTAGACCCACAAACACATGAAAGCTGTTTGTTCCCCTCTCCAGCAGGCATTAACAGATATATTTTGGGTTGTTATCCGGTACCGGCGCTCCGGTTCGGCTCCGGTCGGGTACGGAGGTGCGGCTGGTGAGCTAAGCTGCTAGGCCATCACCAAGTCGGGGCTCGGCGATGGATGAATTCACGCTGTAACAACTCAGAAGGTCACATCCTCGACACCGTCAGGACCCGAAGGGGGAAAAAGCTGCTACAAAGTTCTCGATGTCCTCCTTTAGCAGCTAAACGTCGCCTGGTAAAGCTCACCGGAGCGGATTTAGCCCCAGTCGTGCCGGCAGCAGCGACTTCTACACCGGGAATGAAAGTAGCGAAAAGCAGCACACATCGCAGGCGTGAGCGTTAGCCCCGCTAGCCGCCGTCACCGCAGCTAACCGCACACAAGTTCGACCGAGCGGCGAGCAAATCGCTCCGTGGGTCCCGCAGCCCGGCCCGAAGGGCTCCGACACGTCGGGGATGGAGTCCGAGCAGCGGCGTCCTCTTTAGTCGGGAGTTAGGCCTCACCTCGCTTCGCCCTGGCGGAGTTTTTCCTGCTCAGGCTGCTGGCTCTTTCTTCCTCCAGCGCAGCTGCTACCTCGGGGTTGTCTTCCACCGTGTTCCACACCAGCAGCTCCTCTCCCGGCCCGATAGGCTGCAGCGAGGAGACGAGAGCCAGCCGGCCAATCACAGCCCGGCTTGCTCACGACGTGTGTGTGTGTGTGTGTGTGTGTGTGTGTGTCCACCCGCAGCGCATCTGTCCTGAAGGTTAGGGGGTCTGGAGTGTGTTAACTTCAGGCTGGACGACACCCATTGGGAGCAGACATTCCTGTTCAATGTTAAACTACGACTCTTTATTTTACTCTATCCCTAAATTATATTCTCGTTCTTAGTTTTTGTTCTTCTTCTCAACTAGTTTGTTTGCACGTCTTAAGTCCTGCTGCGACGTGTGAATTTCCCAGCTTGGGATCAATAAAGTCTGTCTGTCTATCATACAATGACTATAATGGTTCCACTCTTCTTCACATCACAATCATTTCAGTAAACCATATGTGTCAAATTGAAGGCCCAGGTGCCAAATGTGGCTCTCCACATCAATTTATGTGGCCCGTGCAAGCAAAAAGGTCAGTGTCCAAAATTAGATTTAAAAAATGAACTTTGACCAAACACTTTCATTGACAATGCAGTAATTAAGCCCCAACGTTTTGAAAAAAGTTAATATTTGATGTTATTTTTCTTTATTCTCTTGGATAGTTTGATCTCTGATGGATGGAGTTTTGTGGGTTTCATAACTTGACAAATTGAAAGGATTTATGTGCTAGCAGAGAAACAAAAAACCCTATTTTTTCTGTAAACTAATGTTTGTAACTTGAATTAGTAATAAATTCAGAGTTATTTAACATTAAGGAGTAGGTACATTTATTTTACATTACATTGAGTTACATTTAGTCACATTTATTAGTTACATCTGGCCCTTTGAGGACAGCCATTATGTTGATGTGGCCTTCGGTGAATATGAGTTTGACACCCCTGCAGTAAACCGATGCCTGGATTCTCTTTATTAGATAGTTTTAATTAGTTTTGGGTCTAATTCGATTCTTAAACTGCAGCACAAACACAACAATAACAAACAGAACTGGTATAAGTCCTGTAATCAGTAACTAGAAAGTAAATGCCTTCATCAATGCCATCATCACAAGAACCTGAACAATCAGAAAAGGCTTCGGCGTATGACAGCATCATTTCTAAGAGTGTTCCATTTTGTATTGCAGTGAATGTTGTCTTACTCCATGCAGACCACACACACAGGGGTGGGCAATTGATTTTTACAAAAGGCCACATTAGAAACCTGAATTGTGTCACAGGGCCGCACCAAAAATAACTTGAATTTAAGTCAGCTCACATTTCTTCCATTGCAAATACATTAACTACTGCATTTTGAATAGCTGTTACTGATAACTGGAAGAATAAAACACTGTAACTAGTTATATTAGGCTTTTTGAAATTTTGGTGTTTAATTTCTGTAATTTGTGTGTAATTTATCATTGGCCTCACACTCTATGCAGCTTTTTTTTTTTACTCTGGAAACCTACTGTTTTCATTTACAGTCTTTTCTGAGGCTTCCTCTTTTAATTTGGCTATTATTATCATTTTCATAATGTTGCCAAAATATTTAGCTGAGTTATTACTTTCAGAGCTGACAAAATGTCAAAGGGATCCTGAATCCTCATCCATAAGTAAATTATCTTAAAAGCCTGGTCAGCTCTTTCTTCCTTAACCCAAGATCCACAATGTGGGCAATCACATAATATCTATCTTTCATTGACAGATACAGTAATATAGGCGGGGGCAGGGGATGAATCAAGTTCAAAATAACAAGTAAACCACTAAGAGAAATAAGTACAAATAATAAAATATTCACTTTTGATTTCGGTGTAAATTTGATGATGTCTATCACTGATCCACACACCTTTATTGCATTTTAGTGTCCTTGGTTATCTTGGTTATGGGACCTATCAGCTACATGAGGCGGGTTTGACTCACCTTCAAAACTTTATAGTAAATAGCTCTGTTAATCTCCAGAGGAAACAGATTCTGCTCTTGGCTGGAGCGAGCCCAGTTCACGTATCGCAGCCAATTTCCCTTCGTGGGGTCTGTGGCATCAACACACATCCAGCCCTGTGTGGGGAAATAAACCTACGGGGTAGAAGAAAACTGAATAAAATTGAGAATTTATGTACAAACACACACGCGCGTGTGCACACACACACACACACACGGTTTCAATTACAAAACAATGTTTTGTAGGATCTATAATGAATGTGAGTACAAACTTTACAAGCACACAACTGCAGGTAATACCTGTATTCTCTTTATGAAATCACACAACATCAAAAACATGACCACGTGGATCAGCCTCATAGCACCACCTCCACACACATCCAACTATAAATGGTTAATACAAAACATTTAATGAATGTCGATGTAATGAACCAGCTGAGAAATGTTGTTTTTACAGTGAATCATCGCAAGGAAGATGAAGAAAACTATTTCTGACACAGAACTCATAACGCTTGGTGGTCATGAGGAGGAACATCTAGCAGTCACAAGGTGGATGACGTCTGTGCAGAAATCAGAAATGAGCGTCACCACAGCGTGTTCGGAGTTTGTATCCTCCATCGAGGGATAACATTTCTAGGATCACTGATGAGATTTATTTGAGGACATCATTTTTTCACACCAGATTGTGATTGTGGAGCAGACATTACTCACTACGATCACAACTAAAAACACTACTGGTGTGGAGATGCTCATGAGACTGATGATGTTCTGACATCTTGTCAGTAAAATCTGAATGCAGTTTACCACTTCACCATCTTAAAATATTGATATGGATGGGTCAGTCTTTGTACAGGTGAACACATCCCATTATTTTTGTGCTTACGCTACATTTCAAGTCAGAAGCCTGAACAGGAGACAGAACCAGAAACCCTCAGCAAACTATTTTCTCATTGCAATGCAGCAACAAACGCTTTTTAATTTTCCTACAAATCCAGAAAAAGACGTTGTTTTAATCCATCCTTCAAGAAGAAATGTTGTGGTGAAATATATTTATAGAGCTGTAGATGCTACACAATAGCAGGAGAATGTAGTTGGGGTAGATTGTGACTTACAGTGACTGGCGGTGTTCCAGGGCTGCTGTGACCTACCTCCCACATGTAGACGTTACTCTTCACCTGACACCTTTTCTTCCTGTCTCCAACAAACGGGCCAAACCTCTTGCCTTTAGGAATGACCTTATTGGCCCAGACACCTTAAAACAAGAAAGTTTCCCTTAATATTATATACTATTTCATTTATTTACAGGGATTTGGGGAAATTCAGAGATTTGCCCAAAACCACGGAATTTTACATGGTCTAAATCTAAAATATGCACCCTTCATAATGTGATGTCATTTATAAAACTAAAGATGGTCTGAAAGTGTGTGCATTTTCTTTCTATAGGAGCATTCTTCTTCTTTGCCTACTGTACAGAACAAATCTATCTAATCAGGCAATATGTGACTGTTTCCAATGTTTTTGTTTGACAGAGATCAAGGTGATGAACATCATTGTATTATTTAGTTTGTGGGTTGTGAGAGTTATAGAGAGAGTATGCACACCCCAAGATGGTAAATCTAGGAGCTCAAACTCGAAGACAATCAAAAGGTTCATAACTTTTGCTAAGTTTGTTAAAATAATAGCAACAACAATGAATGAACATTGAAATAGCTTTCATCGTAGGCTTGTCAGAACACAATGTGAAGACGTTGTGTAATCAACAACATTTGTTTGTTCGTCTGTAAAATCAGTTGTCAAAACATTTTGAAAGACGGAACTTCTGTTTTCACCCATTGGCATCATGATTAAAAAAAAAAAAAAAAAACTTCTACAAAAAACGCCCAGGAACAAACAGTTCCTGGGTGACCTGGAACTGGAAACGACTGTTTCCAGTTCCAGGTCACAATCTGGTCTGTAGATACTGTAATATAACAACTAACGTCATCACTTCACTGGAGTGTGTGTGTTGTGTCCTGGGTGCAATCTTACAAAAAAAACCCACATCTCCTTACAGTCATACCTAATGGAATGAATATATGCTAGCACTTCTTTCAGAGTCCTGCTGATGAACCCTTGATAGAGAACTTCGTCTTAAAAACGGTTTTCTCACTGTTTAGATTTTGGGAGCGATGTTATCTGGGGAGGTATGCGTTCTTTTTAGTTAATTTCTTACTATTTTGATCGTTATTGTTTCAGCTCCACGTTCTACACTACTGCAGCATGAGCACACGGCAATAATGGAAGCCTAAAACATTAGTGTTTATCTGGCTTTGGAGATATTTCAGTTGATCTGATGCAAAGTACAAACACTTAAAGTTCTTTCATGGACAACTATCATTGAAATCTGCTCGTGTTTACATGTTTGGACGGCTGTAAAAAGTGATCAACATTAACTGAAGACCTAAAGTTGTCCATTTTCCAACACAGCTTTGGTTGTGATCAACCATCACAGGACGCTGGAAGTCACACTGATGAATGTGAAATCAACAAGTCTGTGGTTTATAAAAATGATCTTATCTACACCAAATGGACACACGTGTTCTCACCAACACGGCTCTCATTTACAGCAGAAGGTCGAAGACTCAAACAGTCGGGCAAGTCATTCCACATGTGAGCTGGAATCTCATCTAAAGTTTCAACCGACCCTCCGGTAATGGCCATGATCTACAAGACAAGAAAAAATAGAGACCATCAAATTACAATTCATCAAAACCTTGTGAAAGTATAAAAAATATAACAATACAAGGTATGTTCACAATTTCATTCTGAATTACTTTAAAGATTTTTCCATACATGACAATTGATATAAATAAACATTTATATCTTGATGAATAAATTGGAACCGTGGTTTCTCACACGTTTCCGTGACAGACTCTTCAGCCTGAGCAACTTTCTTTTTGTCCCACATCCAGTCTGAACATTTGTTCAGGAGCACAAAGAACTGACCCCCACGTTTAGTGGCCTCCCCATCACAATCAATGCCTTCACAATACACTCATCCATGTTTACTGCGCGGACTTTAAAATGAGATCTTAGTAGAATTAAAGTCTCGACCGCTTTGATTTAAACACCATCTTATATTCTGTCATCACAGATGCGTGGCAAAGCGAGACAATGGCCAAAGCTTCCTGTGTGGCTGCGTGACGCTCAAGCTCAAATTACGGATGAAATTCGTGAACTTTCTACAGACCTGGATCATTTAATTGATTCGAGGCTTTCTCTCACAATGATCCGCAGCTGCCGGAGTTGTGATCAGACATTTTTAAATCCCCCTTCTAACTCAAGTTCACGCAACAAATGGTGAGATCACAATGAGGGGTGCGTGAAGCAGACTGCACACTCTTCATCCAACACACACAAAAAAAAAAAGTTGACGCAGACTAATAAAATGAGCGCACATGTCAAAATGTGAAGCGCCAGGAGGATGCAGGTTATTGTTGCTCCTGCAGACGGAGTGTAGGCTCTCATTCTTCCCGATTCTAGCTGGAGGAAGAGGAGATGGGAGCTTTTTCTCCCTCATTGTTGCCTTCCGTAGGCTGGTTTCTGCCCCTTCAGCCTACTCACACTTACCTGCTTTTTTTTTTTTTTTTTTTTTTTTTAGCGGGAACGTGTGATTTTTGTGCTCTAAATGCTTTCAATCTGCTGAAAATGGCGGATGGAGGCTCAGGTCGAAAGTGTCTCCTGGAAGTCGGATCGTGGTATCTGGGAGAGGCTGCGCGCACACACGGATGGGGCCACAGAGTCGAGCAGGGCGGCGGTGGGCAGCGACGCTCCGTGCGCTCCGCTCCGTGCGCTCCGCTCCGCTCCTCCAGGCGCTGGCTCCAGCCCGGTCCACGCTGCAGCCCGACAGGAAGCCGTGCCAAATAAATACCTTTCTAGATTCATCTGTGCGCATAATGGGCCCGGAGGCTGGCACCGTCTGCGTCTCCATTAACAGCCAGGGAGAAGTTCATAACAGCAGGGAAACGCAAAATGAAGATTTATCTGGAGCAAGTTGTGTTGTTCTTTAGGTTTTATTATTGTGGGGTCACAGTGACAGAGAATGGCACTCGTTAAAGTAATTAGCTTTAAGTTAGTCTAGTTTTATCCAGCATCAAACTCACATTTTCTATAACCAGAATCGAAGGTAACAGGATTTGTTTAAATATTGATTCACGCCAAGATGAATCAGAAAGTGTAAAACATAGAACCAGTAAATGCAGGATCTGTCTCCCAGCTTTTCTAGTTGACTCTATTCAACACAGAGCTCATGCATTAGTGAATACTACATTCTTTTGCTTCAACAGTACTAAAGATTAAAAACAATTCCACAGTAGAAAACATGTCAAGAAAGCAATCATCACTCTTGACACCTCAAATTGCAAAATGTCTCTCTTCTCTTTAATTTTTCAAATTAATCTTGACACCTAGTTTTTATCCACATAATGTTGTTAGTAGCTAATTCTAGTTGTCAGACAATTATGTTTGATAATGCTCTGCCACCAACACAGCTAGGGACTAAATTAGTGTCAAGCTGATGTAACACAATAAACAGAGCGCTAGCTTTGATTTGAATGTTTTCAACTCTGCATTTACTGTTTTCAGCCCTACATTTGTCTATGTGTCTGTTCACATTCTCACCCTGTCAGGCCTTTGCCAGACCTTCAGACTTGTGCTTGGTAGTTTATTTCCACGTCAAAATAAGATCAGCTATTAGTTTAGGGGAGATCTAGTAGTTACTGGATTGACCTCACACTAAGAAAGTCCTGGATTCAGACATAATATGCAATAAAGGCAAACTGCGGCCTCTGAATTGTCTTTGACGTGAACAGTTGTTACGTCATGCTTCAAAGCGGTGATGTATTGTATTTGTCAGCGTTTGTGTGTTCGTCCGTCCATCCTTCTGTCTGTCCGTTAGTCCACCAAATATCTTCGCAACCGTTGCAGATAGAAAGATGAAACAAAATCACATTACAGTATTTTCCGCACTATAAGGCACACCTAAAAGCCTTTAATTTTCCCAAAAGCCGACAGTGCGCCTTACATATGAAAACAGTTTAAAATAGGCCATTCATTGAAGGTGCACCTTATAACCAGATGCACCTCATAATCAGATGCGCCTTAAAATCCACTGCGCCTTAGATATGAAAAAAGATTTGAGGTAGGCCATACATTGAATGTGCGCCTTATAGTCCAGTGTGCCTTATGGTGCAGAAAATAATGTACTTGTGCGGCAAAGGGATGAAAGTGATGACCTTCAGAAAACTAGGTCAAGGTCAAATTTTAGCTTTTGTACACTCAGGAACTGGATAAGATAGAAAGCGAGGGAGAAGGCCAGTGTGAGTAAGACCGCAGATTAAAGCTACTGCTTTGAACTATGAAAGTTAGCATGGGTAGGCCCCATCAACTCTGCACAGGATAAGTAGCTGCAGAACGTTTTATGTTAGAAACGTCCCTTGGCCTCCTTACTTTAATGTTGACAATAAAGGACGTGAATGTGAAAGTGTCCTACAACACGCTGAGCAAGTCAGGCATGAACCCCTGGTGCAAATGATGTGTTCATTCCCTGAAATATATCGACAATACAAAAGGGAAAGATGACTCATCTGACAAAAAATAAATATTGTGTAACCACTCATTATAAATGATAGTATTCAGCAGAACACCAGATATGTTTTGTCTTTTCAAACAGTAGATTTACTAAGTTGTCAGTGTATTTTTGTAAGAACACATTGTTAAAACACAAGGCAGTAATGCAGCAGTCCTGAACAAGTTCCACCCAACATGCAGGAAAGGTCAGTGTTTGGTTTGGATGATTTCAGATGTTCATTTAGTATGATGATCATTCTATCATGTTGTAGGCACTCAAAATATCACAATTTCAGTTTCTGTCACATGTCTGTTAATGTGTAAAATGACCAGACAGTTGTTTCTTGAAAGTATAAATTAATATCTTTTGTCTTTTGTCTAGTAGGATCAGGAAACAGGTTGTAGAACCTGAGATGTTTCAGTTTAAGGCAGCATCGCTTCCTTTTTGTCATGTTATTTGTTGTTATATTGTCCAAAATAGCACTAAAAAATAACCCCAGAATTGAAAAATAATTATTCTAATTTCTTTCATTCACGATAGAAGATAAGACGATCAAGACAGGGAGAAGGTTTCTTCTCTGGTGTCCTCATGCGTTCATGGAGGGCCTCTGCTCTCTGATAGGTCAAGCATACATTTCCTGTTTGAAATATGGTTAATGTGCGTGTTGGTGTGTCATGTGTGTTGGTGTATCACATAAAAGATATATGTTATTGGATCCCAACATGCAAAGCATGAGCATGTTCCCAGTATTGAAATACTGTGTGTGGCCACTAGAGGCCACTGTGCTCCCATTGACAGGTTGTGTCTTCAGGTTTAAGTCTGTTCTGTAGAAATGTGTGAAACCTGGTACAACAGGGCTCACAGTTGGTGTCGTGAAATCTCACAGTGGGACTGTAAATGACAGTTAAGTCCTGGCTGTAAAAACTGAGGGTGGGAATATGATATATGTGTGAGTCTGTCTGCAGTAACATTTAGCTCCCGACATATTAAACCGAGAGGAAAAGAAGATGACGTTGTCAATTATGCAATAATGTGTTGCAGAAAGTGTGAATCTGTGTGAGTTGTGCTTTTCAGCTGAAGTTTTGATTAAGGTATTATAGATTCAACCTTATTCATCATTCAAAGGATTCATTGGAAGCAGCCAGGGTTTCTTTATGATCTGCATTCTGTCAGATATGCTCTGACCCAAGATGAATGGCGTCAAACATTTCAACTACTTCTTTCATGTCTGTGGCCTCAGTAGCTCAGCTAGCTTTTGATCAGTTGTATTAATTCCTGTCCTCTTTTCATATGTGCTCGACCTTTATTGCTCCAACAGTTTCAGATTCCTCCTCCACTCCTCCACCACAGTTACTCATGTCCGTCAGACTGACGGCGATCACACGAGTGCTGCTTATCATCTGTGAGTATCAACTGAGAAATCACATGAGATTCTTCTTCTTTTTCAAAAAGCCAGACCCAATTGTTTTCCTTAAAATATTAAGGTGACCAATTCGACATGTTTTGCTTAATCTATTAATTAACAAATTAAAAAATTAATATATAGGGCAAATAATGAAGATACCCACATAATGAAGATACCCAAAATGCACCAGCAGGAGACATCATAATTGCAGTTAACAGCATAGACGTAAACACTTTTTTTAAAGATGCTAATATGAACCACAATTATCACATTAACTTTAACAAATATAAGGAGCTTGAATTAACACCAACCAGAATTTCACAAAGAAGCGAATCTCATCTTGGAAATCTCAAAATGTATGAAAACAAACGTATGGCTGTCTCTCTCTCTCAAACACACACACACACACACACACACACACACACACACACACACACACACACACACGCACGCACGCACACACACGCACACACACTCACAGAACATAATGTACAGTATGAAACACAGCATGTACGGTTCTCTTCTGTCAGACCTTTTCCAAATTATTATTATTATTATAATCACTTCCGAAGACATTAATTTGAATACTTCAGTATAAATAAGTGACGTATTAATACTGCAGTCAGGTCTGTCTGGTCTCACCCAATCAAAAATAAAGAAAAAAACATTTTATTTATTCAGCCAGTAGAAAAATAGTGTATAATATACCAGTACGATTCCTGGCTTCTGATTGGGTGAGCGGCCTACAATCCACCTCCAAACACTCGCTCACTGTTCCTATGGTGTCAGATTAGACGATATGCATCTGAAGACCTCTCTGGAATGTAGCCACAAAAGGGCACAAGCCAGTGTCTTATTGTGCTGGTCCCAAGATAAATACAGAGGGTTGTGTCAGGAAGGGCATCTGACGTAAAACTTTTTCCAAATCAAACATGTGAATCAAATCTATGACTTTCATACTGGATCGGTCGAGGCCCGGGTTAACAACGACTGCCATTAGTGCTGTTCACCTACAGGGTGCCAGACAAACAGGAGGCAGAGCTGGAGGTAGCAGATGAAGATGCTGAGGTTCTCTTTGGGAGTGACCAGGAAGGATAGGATCAGGAATGAGTACATCAGAGGGACAGCACATGTTAGAGGTTTGGGGATAAAGTCAGAGAGGCCAGACTGAGATGGTTTGGACATGTCCAGAGGAGAGACAGTGAATATATTGGTAGAAGGATGCTGAGTTTTGAACTGCCAGGCAGGAGGCCTAGAGGAAGACCAAAGAAGAGGTTTATGGATGTAATGAGGGAGGACATGAAGGTAGTTGGTGTGAGAGAAGAGAATGTAGAAGACAGGGTTATATGGAGGCAACTGATTCACTGTGGAGACCCCTGAAGGGAAAAGCCGAAAGGAAAAGAAGAAGAAGAAGATCTAAAGACATCTCTGGCCGGCTGTAAGGAGTGGCTGAGATTTCACTAATTTGCATGCAAACACTCACCCACAGTAAACATTTTCTGTTTTAGAAATAGAAAACATGTACAATAACCAACCACTATATAACAGAGAACACTGCTGAACCCCCAGAACACATCCCAACACAGGGCTCGTAGCATCAAACACATCGCCTGCAAACATGCTGGGAAACCCACTCACCTTATTCCCCAACAGTCACTGTACAAATAGTTCCAGTGAATTTTGACGATGGTTTAGTTTGTAGTTCATTCAATTATTTTCTTTGTCCCTTTTCAGTTTGAAATAGACCACCTTCGAGTTTAAGTACTGGCTCTGGTGAAAGTCTCAGTGGATTAAGTCTCAGTTTGATTCAGAACAGAAACTCAGTGAATAGAGATTGTATTTTTAATGTTAAAGTAAAACCTTCATTCAAAGTTTCTGTCAGTCAGGTTTTAAAGTTATGTTTTCAGTTAACATCAGAATAAAACTTATTTCATACATTTTAATAAGGAGAGGGCTTCTTAGTGGATTTAGGTTTATATGAGTCAACTTCTGTAATCAATGGGTAGTGCTTTCGCCACACAGAAAGGCGTTTCTCGTTTTGAGTCCTACTCTGGGCGGAGTTTGCATGTTCTCCCCGTGTCTGTGTGAGTTCTCTCTGGGTTCTCCAGCTCCCTCCCACCTCCAGAAACATGCGCTTCAGGTTAACTGGCCAGTTTCAAATTGTCCGTAGGTGTCAGTGTGTGCATGAGTGTCTGTCTATATTTGGCTCAACGGTGCACTGGTGTCGTTCCCAGAGTGTACTCTGCCTCACGCCCCCAGTCGGGGATAGGTTCCAGCTACCCCGCGACCCGCGACAGAGGAAGAAGCGGGTATGGAAAATGAATGAGTGTATGGATCGACTGAAATAATTGTATTGAGACCCTTCAGATCATCTGGGACAGATTTACTCTGTGTTCAAAGAGTCAGAACCAAGCACATTAAAGTGCCGTCTAGTTTCCGTTGAGTACCTGACGTCTGCTCAAATTGTCAAAAAACAGGTCTTGAAACGATCATGTGGAACAAACAACTTTCCCAAGAATAATAAAAAATGAATTGCTTATCTGCTTTTATATGTCTTCCTTAATGTAATATTTCTTTATTTTGTTATCCTGGTTTATTTGGTCTTTACTGCCTTTTTCTTGGAATGTTTCTGTGCTTGGATGCCTTTTCTGTCACTGTTAATGTATTATACATAGTTGTCGTATTGTTGTGTTTTGTTCTATGAATCTGTAAAGCACTTGAATTGCCTGGAGTTTCAATGGTGTAATATAAATTAACTGCTCTACTTGCTAATATTTAAAATATTATTCATATAGTGTGAGTAATTTGTTTTGTTACAATACATATAGTGTGTAATTTTATTCATAATCTGTTGATCTGACACCTCTTATGTAAAATAATGTGTTTTATTTAAAGGCCATCATTCCTGTTTCACATTTACTCTGATCATTGTCCGTCTGAACAAGTAAAAATACACACACATCATTTAAAATGAGAAACGCCTAATTCACTTGGGTGGACATTTAGTACAGAGGAGAGTTTACAGCTTTAATTTAGAACAGCATGTTCCCGTCACCTCCTTAGAAATGTTAACATATAGCTGCTACTGCAGCTTGCCAAGTGTGATTTATGGAAGGACTTCTTATGCTGCATGACAGAACCGGAAAGTGATAGGTCTACTTGACTTACAAACAGCATATAGGAGGTGCAAGCATGTATGAGCCAATCAATGAAAATGCATATGTTGTCTAATAAAGACATTTTGTGAATGAACCCAAGACAGGGCTTGAACAGGGAAGAAGATATTCTTCTGCAGCATGGAGCAGAAACTAATTTAATGATTCAGTCAGAAAGTTGGAAAGCTTACCCCACGCAATACCCAGAGTAAGCTTGCCAAGCAAGCACAGAATAGGACTGCTGTTTACCTAATACAAAATGTCATGGCCAGGTATCCAGAGAAAGATGTTAACATCCTCATGGGCAATCTTAAATGCCAAGACTGGACAAGACAACACCGGATATGAAGAAGTTATGGGAAGACACAGACTGGGCGAGATGAATGAGAACGGCAAGAGATTTGCAGACTTCTGCACAATGAACAATCTGGTCATCGGTGGCAGCATTTTCCCCCACAGAAGAATTCACAAAGCTACCTGGGTATCATTGGACCTTGTGACTGAGAACCAGATTGACCACATCTGCAAGGCCAAGAAATTCAGGAAGCCCCTACACGACATAAGGGTGAGAAGAGGAGCAGACGTCGCATCAGATCACCACCTGCTACTATCCAAGCTGAAGCTGAAGCTGAAGAAGAACTGGATGGAAACAACAACAAAGAGGCAGAAGTATAGCCTGCTGGAAGATTTTAAGATCAGAGAGGAATTCAGATTGTCTCTCACCAATAAGTACCAAGTGCTGCAGGAACTTCTTGAAAATACCATTGAGAACCAGTGGCAGAGGGTAAAAGAGACACTTTCATCTACCTGCCAAGAAGTAGTAGGCTACAAGAAGCACCAACATAAGGAGTGGATATAGACTGACACACTATGCAAGACCCAAGAGAGGAAGCAGAAGAAGGCAGCAGTGAACAACAGCAGGACAAGAGCAGCAAGACTTCAACAAGACTTCACAAAAGCCACAAAGAAGTGAAAAAGAGCGCAAGAGCAGACATTAATGAAGGCAAGTACATTAACAGTCTGGCAGAGGAGGCAGAAGAAACAGCAGCCAGTAACATTATGAAGCAGCTGTATGACTCCACCAAGAAACTGTCAGGGAAGTATAGCAGGCCTGAACAACCAGTCAGAGACAAGGAAGGAAACATCAGAGGGAACAGAGCAACCACTGCATAGATGGGTAGAGCACTTTGAAGTGCTCCTAAACAGACCAGTCTCTCCAAGTCCCCCAGACATCATCCCAGCAGACACAGACCTAAATATCAACTGCGAATAGCAGAACAGATGATGCATTGACCGCTACCTTGCGCATCATTGTCGAGCAGTCTTTAGAGTGGAACTCCTCGCTGTACATCAACTTTATCGACTACGAGAAAGCGTGGATCGCAATACCCTCTGGAAGCTGCTACGTCATTACGGAGTGCTCTTCCTTCTGACAATCGATCTGACAATGAAGACAGCAACAGCAGACAGAAAAAGCAGGATTCAATGGACACTGTTTGACCAGTTACAGGACCTGGACTTCACTGACGACTGGCACTACTTTCCCACAGACACCAGCAGATGCAGGATAAGACAACAGAGCTGGCAGCCACCTCATCACAAGTTGGCCTCAAGATTCATGAAGACCAAGATCCTTAAATCAATATAACAAGTGAGGACCCAGTCACGCTTCATGGGAGCGAGCTGGAAGAGATAGAAACCTTCACATACTTGGGCAGCATTATTGATAGACAGGGCGATCAGAGCATGAATCGGCAAAGCGAAGACAGCATACTTGCAGTTTAAGAAAATCTGGGACGCCAAAGTGGTGTCAACTTGCACAAAGATCAGGCTGTTCAACTTCTATTCAACTTCAGTACTTCTGTATGGAGACATGGAGAACTGCGAAGACCACCGCCAAGAAAGTGCAGACCTTCATCAACAGGTGCCTGAGAAGGATCCTCCAGATACACTGGCCTGACACCATCAGCAACACAGACCTGTGGCAGCGAACTGTTGTCAACAGACTATGCTCCAGGGGATGCGAGGGGTTTAGATAGATGTAGGAGGTGTGAATGCACTACAAGCATGTGTGAGCCAATCAGTGGAATGCATATGTTGTCTAATAAAAACATTTACAAGAACATTCAAGATTGTGTTAAGCAAAGTTTCCATTAACCTTAACCAACTGTTTCAAACACAGAACATGATAATCATCAGAATATTTAATAAAACTCAACGTGTAGTACACTTGGTTTTATAGATCATGACTATCATAGCTTTAACTTTATTTAAATCAGTGTTATTTATGCTAGTACACTATAAAAAATGACTCATTTATAATCATCTTAAATTAGGTCAAAATAGGTTTATGATCATATGTGGAAATGCAGAGTGGAGGAACTGTGAAAACACAATAGATAGATATAGATAGATAGATAGATAGATAGATAGATAGATAGATAGATAGATAGATAGATAGATAGATAGATAGATAGATAGATAGATAGATAGATAGATAGATAGATAGATAGATAGATAGATAGATAGATAGATAGAGAGATAGATAATTTATTAATCCCGGAGGAAATTGCACAATAGCATCATATTTTGGTTTTATTATACTTTGATGCATTTTTATGATGCAGTGGTGAAGATTAAAGGAACTGTGGAGTGTTTGACCATTAGTAGCACCGGTGATCAATACAATGGAATGTCTCTATTTGTTTTTATGTCAGCGGGACACATTAAAAACCACAACACAACACATTATTTCGAGAATTTGGGGGGAAGGGAGGACACGCAGAACCTGATAAAATCTCGCGTGGATGAAGAATCAGATTCCTACATTTATATATATTTTTATTTTTAATACTTTGCAAAAGGACTTTTTGGTTGTTGTTGTTTTTAAAAAAAAATTACATTTGATAAGCTGTGGTTTCAGTCTAATCTGCTGATCCACACGTAAAGACAAGGATAGAAATCTATTAACTGATGCGTTAGTATATATTGTAAATGGTCATTTGCAATTTTTTAGGAAAATGAAATGTATCCACAAATTTATACATAATACTTCCCAAATTACAACAAAAATTGTTTGTATACAAGAAAACACCACAAGGCACCTGTCTTTGACCCAAATACATATAAAATAGTTTGTTTGCTTCACCTCAACAAACATGACAATGTTTCATAAATATTGTCACCTCGTTACTTGCTGATATTTCTTTATTTAAGGTATGAAGAATATTAAAAGCACTTTTACGGCAGAATATTATTGCTGATATTAGTAGAGAGCCTGTCTTTCCTTCCATTTCTGAAGAAATTGTAGAATTTGAACTTTTAATAAGTAAAAAGTCCAATTCAGAGAACCTTGTTCTTCTCAGTGCTTCAAGCTACGATTGTCTTTCTCAATCTTCTTATCAGTGTCCTCCTAAAAGAGAAATAATTAATAGCAATGTATTATATAGAGTATGTCAACTGTGCTATGACAAGGAACTAAATCATTTCAAAATTAAGTATAGATTCAGACATTGTGTTGAACTTACTTGCATCTAGCGCAGTCTCTTAGATACAGCAATCCAGACAAATGCCAAGCTGATAAAAGATATCAATGTGAACAGTGCTGCACCGAGCACCGCCCCTCTGTTCACTGGAACTGGGACACCAATACTGTCATTAGTGAGATTTACACACATAATTACTGAATGCAGTGACATTTAACTTTTCTCATTGTGATCTATTAAGCAGTCATGAACATGTCTTCACAGCACTGTTGAGCCCTTTGGAGGGAGGCCCTGTCCCACTGGATATTCTGAATATAGCCCAAATGTGGCAGCGACACATTAATAAGACAGTGAAATATTAAATAAAACAACAAATTAAAAGAAGTTCAAGATTATTCTTACCAATTTTCTATCTATACTACAACTTTAAAAACTTAAATATTTGTTTTTAACATCCTGTACTGTAATAATCACCTTCCACAGGAGCAGTAATCCTGCATCTGCATCAGTAGCCATTTTCAGATTGGAAAAAAAACTGTTTTCAGGGACATTTAGTTCCATTTCAGAGTAAATACTCTTACAGCAGAAGATGCAGTACCTCACAGGCAACAAGGGTATGCTAATTTGTTTGAACACATCAGCACCATCAACTGCCATTGAAGGTAATGAAGTGATAATGGGGCATCAGTTTGTTCCACCTCTGTGATGTCTTGTAAGGTCATAACAGCAGACAAACAGACATCTGTTCACATTGTGTCTGGATCCAGTGTTGTGAAACTGGTGTGACACAGCAATACTGTTAAGGTTCAAGTGTGAAACCTTCCCTGGGATCTGGATCTGCAACAGGAAGGTCATTATTTGAAGAGCAAGTACAGAAGAACGCAAAACTAGAAATTGAAAACATCAGGTTCAGGCTTGATGTTGATGTTTGTTGTGTGTCTTTATGTAAGAACAGCTGCACTGCGACACTTTGAGCTGATCCAGTTTGAACACACACACCAAAGTGAAGTCATTTTGTCGCTGCTGCACAATGCCCGTCTGAAAATGGTTCTAATGACAACTGGGACAGGAGCTGTGAAGCGTTAGGTGGTGTAACAGGACCCTGTACTGGACTACCTCACCTTGATGCGCTGCTGATTCTGTGATCTCAGTCTCAGGTTTTCCAAGTATGTCAGCATCACTGATACCTGCTTCCTTCTCCTGAGCTGTGTCCTCGTCCAGGGCTGCTTCTAATTGGACAAAAAATTCTTCTGACATGTGCTTTGACTCATTGTCCGTTAGATCCTCAAGAGTTACTATGAGGATCGGGTCTTCTGAAGCTGTTTTCTTAGTAGTAGGTTCCAATAGATTGGGGACAGCAGGTTTGTCTGTTGCTGTTTTGTTTATCACTGGTTCCTCTTTATTTCTGTTTTCTGTGTCAAGTTCTGTTAGTAGGTGGACAAAAGATTGTTCTTTGTCTGGTATTTTAAGAAAAGATTCTTCATTAATATCCACATCCTGTTCAACATTTCTGTCTTGGACTGCAGGAGTAGACACCCCTGTGGCTCCCATTTCTGTTTGTTGCTGTGGATTGGAAATAGATTCTTCAACTTGTTCCTCCCGCTGTGAGTCATCTTCAGCAGGGTACAAAGGAACAGCGACAACTGGATTATCTGAGGCTGGATCTTCCATTGAATCTTCATCTTGTTCTTCTGTCTCTTCCTCAGCAGGGTACAAAAGAACAATGACAACTGGAGCTTCTGGGGACGGATCCTCCATGGAATCTTCATATTGTTCTAATGACTCTTCCTCAGTAGGGTACAAAGGAACAGTGACAGCTGGAGCTTGTGGGGCTGGATCTTCTATTGGATCTTCGTCTTGTTCTTCTGCCTCTTCCTCAACACGATGCAAAGAAAATGGAGCTTGTGATGTTGAAACTTCGATTAATTGTTCTTTTATTTGCTCTTCCTGTTGCTGCTCCTCTTCAGCAGGGTTCAAAGGATGAGTGTCAGGAAAGTCAGAGCCTGACTCATTGATTGATTCTTCTCTGACTTGTTCTTCCTTTTCTTGCTCTTCAGCGAGGAACAAATGATTAGAGACAACTGGATCTTCTGTGATTGACACTGGTGGTTCCCTTTGTTCTACAGTTAGCTCCACTTGACCTCCTGTAGGAAAGAGTACCTTTTCCTCTTCATCCAATGTCATGAGTAGAAATTGTTCATTAACTTCATGGTTTTCTTCCACATTTGGGGAACCTGCTTCCTCTTCATCTTTACCACGTTTCTGAGGAGCTTGCTCATTTGTTGTTTCTGACAAAGTGATAAGGACTGTTTTGTCTTGTTCCTCGTGACCTGGCTCCTGTTCCTCCAACTCCACAGTGAGGATATCAGCAAGTTCTTTAGGGGATAATTCCTCTGGTGCCTTTCCCCCTGCAGCAGGTTCCCATTGACTTTTCTCCTGTGGCCCATATTCTGCAGGGACTTGATCAACAAAATTCTCTGGTTTTTCTTCAACTTCAGTACTGGAATCAAGGACCATAAGGTCTTTAATGGTTTCTTCTGTATTTCCTGTTTCTGCTGTTTTGACTACTGAGACTCCTAAAGAAATGAGTGGGATTGATGGAGACTCATTTTCCACAGCTGCAGGTGGGGATAATTCCTCTGTAGTTCCATCCTGAGACGAGTCTACAGAGTCAGCTTTAAGAGGGGCATTGTCTTCCTCTAAACATTCTTGTGGAGTTCCAGGTAAACACTTCTGATCTGATGATTCCTGGGACACAGCTTCATCAGCATTATTATAAACCTGATCCTCAATGGAAATCAGTTGTCGCTCTTTTGAAAGAACTGGAATGCCGTCTTTAGAAGGTGATTCTTCAGAAGATAGAATCACTTCCCCTGCAACAATTGGAATGCATTTCTCCTCAACAAATTCTTCCCTCTCTATAAAGTGACTGTGGTTCTCAGTTACTGAGGAAAGCTCTTCTGGACCTCGTTCTTCAGCAACAACGGATGAGTGAAAAACTTTGGAATCTGTAATTGAAGTTAGACATTCAACAACTTTCCAATGCATCAACAGTGCATGTGTACTGTACATATATTTGTTGATGATGTTGATTTATTCTTGCAGTGCTATTATTTTGATTTGTTGCTAAATAAATCTTGTACATTCGAATGAGATCAGATTGTCAACATGTACTACTGTATATCGGTTTAAACTTTAAGGCACTTGTAATGTGAAAGATTCTAAAAACTAAAGGTCATATACAGTATATGAGAGTTTCTAAAACCCAAACCTAGTAGCACCTTGAAACTAAATGGTAAATGTCCCTCAATGTGGGTAAATGTGGGTTAACTGAAAATGGCATCCCACCTAATGATGGGTCATTATGTAACAGTTTAGAAGACAAACATATCAGGTGATCCAAGTTTAATTTTGGGCTCTTATTTTGAGTGAAATACCAACAGGAGCAGGCGTGTTATTTAACAGGCCATGAAAGTATTTTGAGATATATTTGGTTGTTGCCAATGCTTTGTAACACATGAGTGTTATTCTCGATTTTTGTGGGTGACTGAGTTCAGTTCCAAAACTAAATACACTATTTTTTTTTATGCATAGGTTGAAAACACCTAAAGCAACATTTGCTCTTTCTGTCTTAGCTTCTATTGACTCACATCTACTTATCATGCAACTCTAAAAAGAAGTTTAACGCAAAAAATAACAATTACGTTCAACAAAATGTGTCTGAATTATGTTTGCAGCCTGTATGACATATGATATAAATGAAATGATACTATATTGTGGTAGCTTTGAACCATTTAGGAATTTGTCTGTGTAGGTGCTCAGTAATTCCAGGTAATGGTTATTTAGGAATTTCTTATTCATTGGTATTTGTTTAATAAAAAAAACACTACAAGATTGTAACAAAATGCACGACTTACATATTGGTAAAGATGAGCAAAGCTGAATATTTAGGAACAGCACCAGCAACTGAAGAGATGAAGCTTTGAGCATGCTGTTCATCTTGACTGAGTTCTTTCATTAGAGTCCAGCAAAATCCAAACTCTCCAATGCAGTAATGAAACCAGTGCTCTGACTGTGAAGGAATATCCTGCAGGAATGAAACACACAGGGGGGATGTCTGTATGGACACATGTTAAGAGACATGCCACATGGGCATAGCGGGTTGGGCGCGGTAATGAGAGGAGCTGACTGAGATCATATGAATGTCTCTACGGGTGATTCCCTACCTTGGATCAACTGTCCAACAAGGAATGCTTCTCAAAATGCATGGAATTAAGTACTTATAAAAATCAGCTTTCTACACGTTTCCTTAGTTGACTTGATTTACCCGGCTCATTTTTGTTTTTCTATATGCTATTGGTCTGTGCAAGATTTTCCCGGTTTGTCCTAGTAAAGAAATTATTTTCATTATCAATAGTTAGTTGTCAAAAAGGAATGATTAATGTAGTTGTCCTAGGAAGCAATATTGCATGGGTTTAGTTTACTGGGGGTATGCTGAAGCTGCAGTGTCATCAAGATCTGCCAAGAAGGGATAGAGGGGGGGAGGGGGGGTGAAGGCAGAATGCACTGTGGGGATACTTTGTGGGGGTCCTTGGTGTCAGTCCATAGTTCTGTTCATCCACTTATTCTTACGCTTTTTCTTATAATTCTTCGATGTTCCTATGCTTCTATTTATGTTATGTGTATTTATGTAATTATGCAATGTCTTTTAATCTGTGTCAGCTACTGTTAAGTGTATTTATGTATTTTTTTGTGAGCAGATGATATTTTGAATTTCCTTCAGGATTAATAAAGTATATACTATCTCATCAACTAAGAAATTTCCGTTGCACGCATGGGAGCAGCAACGATTACAGATGAAAGATGACTGTAATGATCTGGCAATGACACCTACAGACATCTGACAACAGCAAAAAAGAAACATGTGGATTAATCAAAGAGTTCTCAGAACCAATGTTAAAATTTACATTAATGGTTGTTTAATAGAAGTGGCGGGCCGTGCATTTCACACTTAGGCCTTCAGTGATGTTATACTTAGGCAAACTTGCATGAATACATCCCATAATACTGTAAGCGGCTCCCAATGCTGCAACAATGTAGCGTTCAGGACTGACTGACAAAAACCATCACTTCTAAAGGGGCATCTCCTTTTATTGTCACTCACGCTGAATAAACCTGCGGCCACACCTTTATAGACGTCACACAACTACATCTCAGAACAAAACCGACTGAAATGATCATCACTTATGACACCACAGCTAGAGAAACAAAATACAGAAATATACTAACACATTACTAGATGTTGCATCACCTCTATCATGTATAAAATGGGCTATTTTCCAGCAGTGATGGCATTATAATGAAACAAGTCTCTTTTAAATATAAAAAATTAACAAATAAAATGCTTGTACTCACCAAAACAGCTGTTCAAATGGCTTATTTAAACACAAAATCCATTCTCCTCTCTTTCCTCATAAACACTTTGATGACTTGGTTGTACAGTTTATTTGTGCGTTTTAATTCCAGTAGCAAATCCTTTTCTATTGACATGGATGCCAGCGCTGAAAGTGCGTCTTTCCAGTCTCTCTTGTTTCAAAAGAGATAACTTCTCTTCAAATGTGCGTCTTGAAAATGGCGTTGTGTTTATATTGGCAACCAAATCTTCATTTTGTCCTCCTTCAGCCATTGTGGCAGCAAAGAACAAGTGGGTTTTTCAGATTCAAAACGCGTGCAGACTTCTCCTAAAGCTCTACACTCTAGTAGTAACCTGACTCTTATGATCTGCATAGCGCCGTCTTCGCAGAGTGAGTATTCAATCACAGGAAATGTACATGTCAGGACAACGTGGGCTAGCTAGCAGGTCCTAGAAGGCCAACTCGTAATCTGATTGGCTATTGCGTCTGTCTATTAACCATACGTGCCCATTTTCTCACAGTGCAGGGAGGCCTGCATTTGAGATTCTGAAAGACCTGGGCAGATTTCATTGAACTTGGCAACACAAGGTAGCTAAATTCTGATTGGATCAAAACTCTTTAACCCTTATTGCATGATCGCAACCCCGTGTTCAGATCACATGATGTTTCTTAACCATTCGTAACAAATAAAGTCTGTCACATGGATTGCTGTGCGCATGTTTACGAGACAGTATAGATGTGAAACTGTCTTCCAGTTTTTTTATTTTGAGCTGATTGACCCCGTTAAAACCGAAGATATGACTGTTTACATTTGATCTAAGACAAGAGGTTCAAATGGCTTTTATTGGTACAATCAGATGGCAGGCGCCGTGTTTCTGTCCGTATAGTCGCCGCTGTGCAATCGGGGATGCATGTGTTCATGTGATTCGAACATGTCTCGCAATTCGTGCATTTTGTCATGTGATGCAAACATGTCTCGTGATTTGTACATTTCACCTGGCACTGTGTTTTATTTTGAAAAACTTGGAAGAGTGGCATAAGTGACAAACTGTATATAGTTATGTTAGACGCCTATGGCAAACCTTTTTGAGTTCAAAATCAAATTGATGAGAATGGTTTTGGTTTTTATGTACAATAAAATACGATTTGTTCCATTTTTGAATTTGACTGTGTCTATTGTGACCCAACAAACTCCTTTGAAGAGTGGAATAAGTGACACAAACTGTATATAGCTATGTTAGACGCCTATGGCAACCTTTTTGGAGCTCAAAATCAATTCGATAAGTATGTTTTTGGTTTTTATGTGCAATAAAATACAATTTTTTCCATTTTTGGAATTGACTGTGCGTGACTATTTTGCCTCAATATGGCAATTTAGTAAGTTATAGGGAAATAAGAACTATCTCTTCATATGATAATTTAATAATTAAAATAATTTTTAATGTGGTATATAGACAAATATCAAATGTACCAAAAAACAGCCAAAATAGCTCAGGGATCTAAGAGTAAATCTAAAAATAGAACACTGACCCAGTGCTGGCCTATGTCATATTATATCCTAATGTGTGTCTGTTTTTATATATATATATATATATATATATATATATATATATATATATATATATATATATATATATATATATAAAGGAAAATGTATTAAAATATAATTAACTTTTATCATAAATATTATAATTTCTGTTTATGTTAGGCCAGCAGAGAAGGCTTTGCTGGCCCTGACGACCCACTCCTGTTTAATAGTCAACAGAAAGTTGCCAGAAAAGAATGTTGTCTGCAGGGGAAAAAAATCAAAATGATTAATTTGGTCATGTGTATACTATTCTAATTCGTATATACAATCAACCCTCGGTTTTCGAACATAATCCGTTCCAGAAGGCTGTTCGAAAAGCGAGTTGTTTGAAATCCGAAACTATTTTCCCCATTATAATTAATGTAAATAATTTTAATCTGTTCCAACTCTAAAAAACAACTTTTTCCAAGTTTTTTTTTTACTATTTTACACCATAAACTGCACTCTATACTGTTTACCATGAATAAAAAGGGGTAGAAATAGACACTGTTTTATTTTAATAAAAGATATCCTATCGAACTTTGAACATGAATGCGCTACGGAGGAAGCATCCTGGGCAGTTTGCTCGGCTCCTGAGTGAGTCGTGTTCAGGTACGCTCGGCTTCTTTTGGTTTACACCATAAACTGCACTATATACCGTTTACCATAAATAAAAAGGGGTAGAAATAGACGCTGTGTTTTATTTTAATAATAGATATCCTATTGAACTTTGAACACGAATGCGCTACGGAGGAAGCATCCTGGGCATTCGAGTTCGCTCGGCTCCAGAGTGAGTCACATTCAGGTACGCTCGGCTTCTTTCGGTTTGGACGAGAGCGGAATTTTGTTCGAATTCAGAGACGTAAAATTCTCAGATTTTCTGGTCGAAAACCGATTTGGTCGAGAACAGAAGCGTTCGAAAACCGAGGTTTGACTGTATATTTGTTTTTCTGTGTAAGTTGTGTAAACAATTGATTGGATAGCGTAATCCTACTATGACCTAGAAAGTGATTCAAACCATCTTAATGAGTTTTATTAATATTTACTGTTTGAGGGGTTTGATATTAAAATGTGTTCTTGGCATATTTAAAATATGACACTGAAGATTTGACTGAAATATCCTGTTATCTAATATTAGAGGCGGTCTTCAGGAACAAAGCTCAAACAGTACATTAATCCACAGTGAAGTTACCATATTTTATTTCTTTAAGTGCCATTCATGCATATTGGGGAAGGGGGTGGGGTGGGCGGTGGTATAGACATTTCTAATAACACTCGAGTTATTTTACAGCACTAAACGAATACAAAGAGTAGCTGTGTCACCTCGTTGGACAACAAAAGTAATAAACCGTGCAATAAACAAATAAAAGGACAAATAGAAGGAAATAAAATACAAGAAATGACAAAGACAAAATAAAAAAATGACTGAAAAATAAAAACACAAACCAAATATATATTATCAACACTGAAACACTGAATGTAGAACCATAGTACAGTTAAAAGGTAGTGTCACACAAAAAGCCAACGCATTTTCATCACATATATACAATATAGATATATACATACTGTCACCCTCTGATTGGACAATAACAAAATACTCTATTCTTTTACCTCCTCTCTATCATGAATAAGACCCACCCCTGCCTTTACACCCCACCCCCAAGAGGAAAAATGGATGATTGAAAAGACACTTATGTACAAGCACAACAACACACCAGCACTGAATAAAATAGGCCCCAATCAGCAGTACTTGTTGGCAGCTCTCTCCCATATTGTAACTTTTTTCTAAAATCTTTTTCCTTCTAATAGTAATCTCTCTGGCAGGTACATGTCAACTGGAATTTAAAAATGTCATTTGTCTATTGAAAAAAAAAGACCTTAAATTCACAAAAGCAAACACACCCACAGACGTACGTACGTATGTACGCACACACACGCACACGCACACGCACACACACACACACACACACACACACAAACTTGTGATTGTGATTTAGCCACATCTGTCAGTTCATCTTTTGCTTTCCATGGGCTGTTTTACTCAAGAATAGCTTGTGTGTCAGTCTTCACCTGGAAGAGCTGAAACAAGTCACCTTCATGCCGACTAAGGACATATCAGGACAAAAGAGTCCTAGTGAAAACACACTGACACTCTTCATTTTTTTCTTCAGGATGCAGTCCTTTGGCCCACTCTCTCCTAAAAGTCATGATTTGGGTCACTCAATTGGCTAAGTATCAGATCTGAGCACTTATAAAGAGATTCTGGCAGTTGAGCAAAACTGTAAAAACTCCTAGTAGAATATCCACAGGCGCATACAACAGCAATCGCAAACAAAAAACAAAACATTGCAGAATGAAGCAGGAGTAGACAAGTAAAAGAGAACAAAACTATTAGAATGGAAATATAAAAACGAATGGCAGTATGATCAGCAGACTTCATCCAGCAGAATATTTAGTGAATGAAGCTGGGTCATTTTAACATTTAAAGAAACTGTGTCCAAATGTGGAAACAAATGGGGCTCTAATGACCAGTAAAACATTTGTTTGGGAAATGAAAAGTGCCTTTTCTCACAATAACAAAAAATCTTTTATGATTGTCATTCAAATTTTGAAATAAAAACTACCGTTAACACTTGACTCTCCTGCTTCTAAATAATCTTCAAAGAATAGTTTGACATTTTGGCGAAAACGCTTATTTGCTTTCTTGTTGAATGAGAAGTTCAATATTAGTGTTGTTACTGTAGGGTCAATACAAATCTACAGCCAGCAAACAATTTAACACAAGAGACTGAAAATAGAGCCGAACAGCTACGCTGGCTCCATCTGGCCGTATTGCACTGAGCTAGCTGCTCCTCTGGTTCCAGTCTTAATGCTAACAGGCTGTATCTTTACATTTACTCTATAGAAATGAGTGGTAACAATCTTTCTGGCAAGAAAGAAAATAAGTGCATTCCTGAAAGTGCAAACCTATTCCTTTTAACAAGTACAAAGAGTACCATAGATGCAAAGCACCACAGACAGTTCAGCAGTATTGCAGAACAGAAACAATCCTTTTAATCATTAAATGTTGCTTACGACTGCCTGCAGGCATCAGACAGCCTGAGAGTGAATGTATAAAAGACTAAACGTGTACGTGGGTGGCTCGCTTTTGAGATCCGGGAGGTGCTTTGCATCTTTAAAATAGTTCTAATCAATTTAAGGTCTAAGTGTGCAAAGGGCAGTTATTAAGTGTCTCTATGTTCAGCACCTGTCTGATTGAGAAGCCACTTGTTACAAGTCAGAGGACAGGTTTCCAGAACCACTGATCTCCTTGTTCTGTGCTTAAGAGACCCTTCCCACAAAAAATGCATGTCTCAAAAAGTGTGCATCTGCATTTTGTGCTAATTGATACATGTCGCATTAAAAGAATTGCCACAATCAATCATGGCTCTGAAGTTAAAATAAAATCAAACCACATATACACTCACACCCTCATCATGTACTGCATCATGAGTACATTTCTCACTCTGTTATGATTGTATAATAGCAAAATCTAACGCTATCAAACCATCACAACAAAATGATGAGAAGAAAAAGAAAATATCCACAAGTTAAATAACGGGAGTGACAATAAACACTGAGATTAGCCTTGGAAACAGTTTTGCCCTTTTCAAATGGAACGTCCAACCTGTGATGATAACCCTTTTGATCATTAACAATCAATCTATAATGATCAATGGCACATGTGTCAAACTCATGGCCCAGCTGAATCACTATTTTAGTGAGAGAAAAGCAGTTATAATCTCTGCAACTTGACCTTTTCAGGTCAAAATATTACAGGAACAATAAATGTAATGACTACTTGACCTGCAACAAAGGCCCCTTGTGTGATTGAGTTTGACACCTCTGATCCATGGTCTCATAAACCAAGGTTGTGTAATGTTTTCTAAAATGCTGGACTATCTGAACAAGATCAAACTATTTTGTACTGTTTTGTTAATTTAAATTCATTTTCTTCTTGAAAGATGGAATCAAAGTGATCCTGGATTGTAGAGACTAACGGAAATATAAGAATATCTGAAAGCTATCCGAGGTTTGCTCAATGATCAATATGCTACTCATCAAAAATAGATGAACTTTACCATTAGACTAACCTGATTATATTCATTTGCTTCAAATTTAACAAGAAATTCAGATTTGTAAACCAGTTAACTAAAATACAGAGAACAGAATACCTGAACATCAAATGAACCTGGGTTAGTTTGAAATGAGAAAAATGTCTGACTCTCTCCTTCCTCTAACATTCAAAGATCTTGAGACGTAGAACCAAGAAGGGAAAAAAAGTGAACCTGATCACATTGGTTGGCGAGGACAACGGATCACAAATTTCCATGATCTCGTAATTTTTCTCTTGGTGAATTAAATTTCAAGTCTGCTTTAATATTAAACACCCTGTTCAAAACCTCACTTATTGTAAACCAAACTCTACCATCAGTTCAGCCAAATGTGGGGCCAACTTTCTCCCGAAAGTGACCAACAAGCGCCATTATGTGACTCACAGAGACGACCTGTGTTTCTTTAAAAATAAAAATATAATGAAATTATTTTCTAGAGAGAAAGATGATAGATAGATGAGAGATAAACTCATCCGAGAGGCAGCTGAGGCCGATGTCAACACAAGAATTACAAGCTGAACACGTTGCTCAAATCACATAACAGTTACAGAGCAGGGGTCAGGGGAGGGAGGGCTTTGGAAAGCTGCTGGCTAGGGGACAGGGGTGGCTGAGGAGCTGAGGAGCACGTGGTTTGGACTTGAATGTGTTCTGCTTGTCTCTAGACAAGTACGTAAGCAATCACTTTAACATGTCCCACTAAATACGATTGTCTTCAAGGTAACGTGTTCTTGTTACGTTTTGCTTTTGTAAAAATGTCAGGACTCTGAAGTCTGTCTTCCTCCAAAGCTTGTCAAATGTTCTTCTGCATCCCACCCAAAGTGGTCTCCTCATCTTTTTTCCTCTTCCTGCTCCTCCTGTAGCCTTTGAGCTTAGCCTGGCTTCATCTAGCTTCCATCTCCTCTCCTGGCACCCTTTTGGTTGCAAAAAGAAAGAAAAAAAGGTCTAGAGACTAGACAATAGAGTCCCAGTCAAAATCATCCTGGATGTCATCAGCTGGCATGCGATGCATCTGGAAGTTTCTAGTGGGTAGCATGTGCTGCTGGTTCATCTGTGCATGGTGTCCTAGAGAGAAGGAAGAGAGACTGGTGTATAAATAGTCAAAGAAGATTTGCCTTCCATTTTGTTTTTCTCCATTGTTTGTTGTTACCTGTCATTGTGGGACCTGTGCTGCTCATTGGAGGCATGTGGGGATATCCTGGAGGGCCCATCATGGACATGCTCTGTCTGGAGTCCATGTAGAGATTTCCTAAGGAGGAAAACAAAACAAAACTTAATTTCAAGTCGTCATCAACTCATGTCTTCTGACTGTTGGATGCAATTCAATAATCATGATGTATAATTTACATGGCTAGACACTCGTTTTTCTTTTTGAAAAGAAACTCGTTGTCAGCTACAATGAGTCGTGGAAATTTATGTTCTCATAACAAAATTACTAATAAACTTTGATGTTTTGGCATTTTGGAGTAGTATCCCAAGTGATCAGAGTCACAGAGGGGACTAAGGCGTGTTTTGTTGCACACTGCTAAATTCAATGCTATATTTCTTCAGGCCTGTAAATATTGAGCAAATCAATAACTTGGGGTTGTTTCTACTGAAGTGATCACAAGCTAAAAGGCTGAGGGATGACACTGGTTGTTTGCACTCCGAGACAGAAGAAAACAGAGAAGGGATCAAGTTCTTGTCTTGCAAGTCACAAAGAAGTCTCAAGTTCTTTCCCATTTAACTCAAAGAATGTCCCAAGATCTATGCAGTTCTTCCAAATTTCCCAATTTGGGATGGATAAAATAAATATTTTTTCTTACTGTTGCCAAAGTGTTTTGCATACCAGGAGATTTAAAATCTAAGGTTTGGAATCCATTCCAGCATGCATCAGGTAGTCCCAATCCTTGTATGTGTATGAAATTTTGCAAACATATGACTTAATGGATGCTAATTTTGGATCCCCAAGTTGACTCAGGAAGAGGTAAAGGAAATCATCAGCCTGAAGAAGGAGGCCTTTGGGGTTTGATTGTTCCAGGGCCGTCCTGAAGCAGCAGAGACATACAGAGTAGCCAGAAGAATCACAACTTTACAGATGCTGGAGCAAATGTTCCTTTGTGGAAGTGAGTTCAGAGAGGCTACAGAGGACTTTAACTCAAGAAGTTCTGTCAAACTGTAAACTCCAGAAGGGAAAGCATGGATTTGCAATGACTGTGTTGTCCATTGGTGAGCAACAGAAAGAGCGCAGAAGCTCTCCTGTTGCAAGCTGTAGTGGGTGAGATTTTCCCAGAAACACTAAAGGCTTTGGACATTGTTGTGGAGGACGAGACAGCACCTGTGGAATGGAAGAGTGGGGTGATCGATCCACTTTTGAAAAAGGGAGATGGAGCATTCCAATTAGAGGTCAATCACATTCCTTAGTCTCCCTGGGAAAGGTGACTCTAGGGTGCTGGAAAGTAGGCTTAGAATAATTTCCCACCTCAGATTCAGAAGAAATGATTCCATACTGGTTGTTACAGTGTATCAGAAAAAACATGGATTGTCTTCTCAAAGTTGGGGTCGACTCACTGGCACAAGTGAACAGGAAACCTAAGGGTCTTCTTCATGACTGAATGGAAAATGGACCGGGAGATCGATATGCAATTCGTCGTGGACTCAGCACAATTGTGTGCGCTGTATTGGTCCATTGTGTCGGAAAGAGCTGAGAAATAAAGAGAAGCTCTCAAAATTACCAGCGAGTCTTTGCCCCATCCCGAGCCTATGGTCAGAAGCAGAGGTGACGAAGACAATAAGACTGCAGAAAAAAATCCGTTGAGCTCAGGCTTACAGTTAGTGTGAGGAGCTCACACACCAGCAAGAGGGACGTCTGCAATACGTCTGCAATCTTTGATATCAGCTGCTGAAGCCCACACCCTGTGTGAGTGTGTGCGTGTGTGTTTGTGTGGCTCCGCGGCGCATTGGCGTTGCACCTGGAGTGTCCCTTGCCTCACGACCCCAGTTCAGCACCCCGCAACAGCAGGTGAAGTGGCTTTAGAAGATGAATGGGAAAAAAAAAAAAAGCTTCACACACTCAAATGACCACAGTCATTGGTGTTAACGTCCAAGTAAAGCTGCAGTCTCTTTTGAAGTCTTTTCAACAGACATCCAAATTTTTACTAGAGTCAGTGTTAAGAAGGATGAAATAAATGTAAGGTAAATTCATTAAATGATCGGTTTGTAACTTTGAGATTAAAAACAAATGACAATGAATTAATAAAGACCCCACAGTCAGAAATACATACATTATTGTTGATTTGAAGTTTCATGTACTGTACAATTACACCGGCTTTTCCTAAAGCAGAAAAACAGCTTAAAGGCTTTCATCCCAAATGATTTAAGACGTGGGACATTTCCCTCCCATTACATGAAAAACTTGCAATGTCAAAATAAAATCCACTCAGCACAGCTTGACAAATGAAACGGACATGAAACAGGTTGTAGTGTTATGGTAGGACATAGGGTTTCACCTGTGTTGAGGTGCTGACTGGGTTTGTTGGGGTGCATTGAGCCATGACAAACAGTAGGCTGCACTGCCCCCTGTGGCTGGATTACACCAGTACGGGCAAAAAACTGATTTATGGATGAGCAAAGGTCGGCGATCTGTGTGGGTTCCAGGGACCAATTGTTCAATTCCGCTTGTCTCATACTCTCTCTTAATCCTGAAAAACAAACAAACAAAAAAGGATACAGACCAAAGAATCAGAACTACCATCACATTTAGTCATCATGTCTGCCTGCACCAAAATGCCATTGCGAGACAGAAATGTAGTGAACAGCCGACTGTCCAAAGAATTTAAATTTACTAAATGAGAAACTAATTAACAGACGCGAAGCGCAAACTTTGGTTTCGATATGTATTCATTATGCCAGTAACCTTCAGTGGGTGATAATTAAAAAATATCCTACCTTGCAATCCTAGCCTGTAATTGGATAAACTGACCTGCTGAGCTCAGTGTTTTGGTAATTAAACTTGAAGGCAGTGTTATTTAATTGAAGAGCTCAGTTTAATTAAACTCACACTCAACTCCAGTGTCAACACTTCAGCATTCAATCAAAACCTGGAGCAGTACTGTACAATCAGCTCCTCTCTTTAAATCTTTGTTTCTCCTGTTACCTTAAAAAATATAAATTTCACACAAATAAATCCCACATTTAGCATTTTATTGGTAGTGTCCGAACTGCACCTTGGAAAGGTGAAAGATCAACATCAGCCCAGTTATAGCTGCTAGCAATACGACAGCTTTCTTTCAGTGCATCCAGATTTGGGTACCAGTCTGACAGTAAACCTGCAACACACACACACATACAGGACACTAACTGTAACATCACACATGTAGACTTGAAGGTTACACGTCATTTTGTCTCCAACATGAAGTTCACCCCTAGAGAAATGAGGATTAATTACCGATTTCTGGAAACACAATTATTGTGAGTCAAATTATCATTCATGTGTGTTGGTAAGCAGATAATGACTTTATGGTTGTGTTGGCACTTATGTGCTGCTACATGAATGAGAAGGTATCGCCCCATCCAAGCTGATCAGGCGTTTAGATAGTTCAGTGCCATGTTTTTGCCACTAGGAGGAGCCAGTTGCCTCTATAAGGCTGCACAACCCAGTGGTTGCAGCATTGCTTTGTTCTCACCTCATCAGAGATGATAAATCAGATGATGATTTACTGCTTACCACATGTAGCAATTTATCAATGATTTATTTAAAAAAAAAAAGAGGACATACGCAAAACTATATTCAGCCGAAGACATTTGATCTTGAGGATGTGTGTGTGATGAAGGGGATGAAGAGGAAGGCAGCGCTGGTTCAAAGGAAGACAAAGACAGACAGAGGGTCTTACCTGTGTTGCAGGCCATCTGTTGCTGGGTAGGATGGGGCTGGTGGGAGAGGCTCTGATGCTGCTGTCCGTGTTGAGCAGGGTGCTGGCTGTGCTGCGTGTGTTGGGAGGGGTGTGGCGTGTGTTGCTGTGGGTGCTGGCTGTGGGATGGGTGCTGCGATGGGTGCTGCCCGTGTTGGGAGTGCGCAGCGTGCTGGGAGTGCTGCGGGCGCTGATTGTGCTGGGTGTGTTGGTTGTGTTGGTTGTGGGGGCCACCGTGTGGCGGGAGGTGCTGTGCGTGTGGCGAGCCATGGCCAGGGTGAGCCTGGGACGGATGGGACAGGGGTACCTGGCCACTGTTGGTGGAGTGGTTGTTGGGGTGGCTGTTGGGCTGGTTGTTTGACAGGCTGTTCTGAGTGTTAATGGTGCCGCTGGGGGAGTGCTGATAGGAGCAGGAGGTGTGGGTCTGCTGGGAAGAATCTGAGGGGATGCCCATCAGACCTAGGAAACAAAACACACAAACAGAAAGCTTGCAATAGTCCTGACAACATGTGATGGAGCAATTCAGAACAATGACAGTACTGTACTTTAAATTGTCATTTAATAAATAAATATTATTTAATTTACAAATAATTTTCAATCTATTAGAGAACAGTGAAAAAAACACAAATCGGAATGTCCCAAAATGTAAGGTGCTGCCTGTTAACATGGTATTAGTTTCTTTGTGAATAAACAGGTATGAATTATCAATACAGAATCATACAAAAACAGCCAAAAAGGAAAATACACAAAAGCTAAAACAAGCAATGACTTAAACTAACGTGATCATCAATCTCAAAAAGACATTTTTTGATCAAAAGTCATCTATATTTATTCTCAAACAAAAATGTAATGATGTGAATTAAACCTCCCAGATATTTAATTATACTGTTAAATTGATTAACTAGCTTGTTTCAGCTTCTCCACTATAAGGTTTTTGCTGATCAATCTCTATTGAAAACATTTTGGTGATGGGTTTAAGTGGACAAATAAAAAAATTAACAGACATCACCATGGACATCAAGATTCTATTTAAAAAAAAAAAAAAAACTTGTATGGCAAGTACCGTTATCTAAAACTTACTTCTAATTCCACATATAGCTTCAAATTGTCCTGAAATGTGTTACTTGACTACACCTGTTGTTGAAACACAAGATCCGGGACATTCACATGGAAAGCAAAGGTTAGGTTTATCATCTTAATATTTTATCAAATGTAGGATGCTAAGTAGTTCTACACTTAGACCAGCTGCCATGTTGTTGCATCAGGGAATCACTCAGCAGAAGTTGTCTCAAAGGTTCATGAGCCGTAGCAACCTCCTCTCTCCTGCCTCATGGATCTGGCTTGTCTTTGACAAATGCATTGGGTGTCAAGCTCTCTAATAGACAAGGCTAGAACATGAACATCTGCACACCCAACTGCAATCATCTGAGTGGCAGGGAGTGGACTTAAGAGGCGCTGTCCTTCACAGCTTTGGCGCCACAAACCTATTTCACTCGAGTGCTTTTAGAGCTGATTCTGGCCCTGCACCTCCACAATCGCTACATAACACTTACTGTAGGGGTGACAAAGGTGCATCTCTTATCGGCACAGACAGCCCATTGTCCAACCAGGGAAATACAGAAAGCAATTAATGCCACACCAGAATAATAATGCGAGCTCATTACCTATTATCAAAGCCAGTGAATTAGCTCACTGTCTACAGCAGCAGAGTGTGAAATCCTCCAGCTTGATTATTTACGCTTTTTAATTGCTAGAGCTTGTCTTGACTAAGAGATTTCCGTTTTATGCACAGAAAAAAAAGGTAACTTTCAACTAATGAAACATAGATGATAGATTACAGCAGGCCTCTTTGAAAATATTAGCATGAAATGCATTGATTTGTGAAAGTAGGTTACACACAGAAAGCTCAGTCTACTTTGCTTATAACTCGCTTGTCAAGTGCTCTTTGTTTATCAGTCAATCAGATTAAAAGCAAAAAAGCATTCTGTTCTGCAGGGAATCGCAAGCTTTAGGAAATCTGTGCTCTGTGTACCATTGCATATTATATCATACAAATTCCCCATCATTATGACAAATGAACCTCAAACCCCACAGATTAACTGAGGACTGCCGGTGCACTCTTCTAGTCTGATGAAATACAGCCCGTATGAAAAAACATTTAAAACATGTCAAGAGTCTGGAAACTTTCATGTAATTTAAAAAATGTTGAGCCGGACCAATAGAGTACGGTATTAATTCTGAATGAACCATTAAATAAATGCAATAACATCTCTTTACGTCCTTTAATGAAATATTTAAACATGATTTCTCCACTCTGCTTTTAAATAAGAAATGAGATTTTTCACACATTGCTTTTTCACACATTGCAAAAGACCATGAAAACACCACAACGTGTTATAGTAAAGATTTGTGCTAAAGGCTCGTCACTCAGTTGAAGATTTGCTCACTTCTCAATAAAACTAATTAGCATGTAAAGACCATCTATAGCCCCAGCAGTTAAGACCAAACCCACATCGTTCTGAGTAACATCCTGTTCCTTGACAAATGAAAACCGGGCTCTCCATTAGGTGTCGGATCAGTGCTCCTGTGAGGCCACTAACCTTGTTGACTAAAGGACTGCTCAAAAACAGACTTGTAAAGGCTGCGGAAGGAGGCACTGAGATCTTCAAATTCAGAGAACAGGAGTTGCTTATCCCTGTCTGGCATGTTGTACTGGGACTGGGGGGGCTGCTGGAGGCTCATTGACTGGGAAACAGGCTCTGGATGACTGGTCACCTGTGGAGATTAAGGGATAAAGAAAGATAAAGATTTAAAAGAGCAAAAAGCATTGCTTAGTACAAAATAAGATTATGTTTGATGTTTAATCTTTGAGGTTCTTTTTTTTGAAGGCACCTTGACTGATTCTGTTACATCTGAACAACAGATTACAAGGAGCACCAATGCTAAGAAAAGCAAACTATAATGACAAAACATACACAATGAAAATTATTGCTCAGAGACACCTACCATTCCCATCTGGTCAAGCAGCTGAAGATAAGAAAAAGAAACACCTCCAACAACAACTGTTTTATGTAAATATGAAAGTCAAACATGAGGATGTTCGATGCCACATTAATATCTTGTATCTGTCTGAAGAGGTGTCAGTCAGCTTCTTGGTTCACAAAGCATTACAAGACCATCACAAACGGGCACAAACCCGATAGTCAAGTGGCTGAGCAGAACATATTTCAGGAAAATCGATTGAAATACCTTGAGCAAAAAAGTAACCATTTTTCCCTGCATTTGTGTGGGCAATGTTAAGAACAGGACATGGGTATGAGGCGGACTATTCCCCACCAGCAAGATTCATCACTCCACAAGCAAAACCATCACCATTTCACAAAGCAGGACCTGTGTGCGATGTTAGCTAACATTACAAAAGAGGTCACACCAAAATTTAGACTGTTTTATCATAACAACTTCCAACATAATGAAAAGCATGGCTCACGGTTAAGGTTAGAGAACAAAGGTGACAATAACGCCAGAATATTTACTGTGAGCTGCTTCCACAGCTGAGAGAGAGAGAAGGAGAGAGAGAGAGAGAGAGAGAGAGAGAGAGAGAGAGAGAGAGAGAACTAACAGAGAAAAGGAGGAGAGAAATTGAGAGAGAGAGAAAAAGAAAGAGAAAGAAAAAAAGAGAGAGAAAAAGAAAAAGTGAGAGAGAGTGATAGTCAGAAAAGCCAGACAGAGAAAAAGAGAGAGCAGGAACCATAAAGAGACACAGAGAGCACATCCATCAGGCTGAGCCGATCGATGCCCAGAGCCTGGAGCAGGGAGCACTCTAGGATGTGGTAGGACCACACCAAAGAGGGGGGCATCTCTGGTGGGAGGACATCAGAAGAAGTGCTTCTCTTTGTCTGTCTTCCAGCGCGCACATTTTACTCTGTTTCCCTTAACCCTTTTTTGATGTTGTATTCCAGCGCATGTCCACCGTGAGCTTCGGTCTATTGCTGTTTACGGCTGAGCTCCTCTGAAGAGAGTCTCCTGGGGCGTTCTGATCGGATGAAATATGGGATCCAGTGCGCTTTCTAAGCTTAGCAGTAGCACTTTCATTCATACACGGTAGCTACCCAGCAGTTGGAAAAATGAACAAAATGAGAATTAATCATTTAGCCTTAGCGCTTTGCAGGTGGTGATGCAAAAACAGTTTATCAGTGACATTAAATGAATATTTTGCTATTAATAGCAGACTAGAAGACTTTCTTGAGCGAGACCTCAACAATCATCAGTAGGATCCTTCCCTCTATTCAGCATGAGCAGCAGCAGCAGAATTTGCAAAGAAAGTTGCTCCAGCAAGAACTTGATTGCAGTACTATATAATAATAATAATAATAATAATAATAATAATAATAATAATAATAATAATAATAGCAGTAATAGGTAATAGTAAAAGTAGTAATAGGTGTACATGAAGATTTCTCGGCCTGTCATGAGACACTTGTTGGACTGGGTTCACATCACATGCAGCATAAATGGGTCGGCTACTGTTGACAGATATTTGGTGGTTGTTTGTTCATTGGTGGTGCTTCATGTTGGTGCCAGAGGCAGTGTTTTCTTTCTATATGGATGTGTTCAGGTCCATCCACATGCTGAATCAAAGCTTACCATCTGGAAATTTTCAGATTGAACTTCTTTCATTTTTTTTTTTTACAGAATGTTAAGTATGTAGATGACAAAGAATGAAGGGAAAACGATTGTGAATGACATGTAAGTGGGATTCAGGGTAGAGACAGGATGTCCCTCATCTGTGTACTTCTAGTGGAAAATGAATTCAGGCAACTTCATGTTCCAAAGGACAATTTTAGATTGTATCACATACAAGAAAACTTTTAAAATGAACACTGCAGAGTCATGTTCCTGTGGTCTTACCGGTGTATAGCTGTGCACGCTGCCCACACTGTTGAGATTGACAGAGGCCAGACTCTGATCTGACAGGCTGTTGTTAAGGCTGCTTCTTGGACTATCACTCCCTTCCTGGTCTGTGTTGTACAACGCCACCTGAAACACGTAAATGAACATTAGATAATGCTCTCACAGAGACCCACTAATGCTTTCTCCCCTCTTGCTCATGGCAGAGCATGTTAGCATTCCGCTAAGATAATGGGTATGTGAGTTAATGTTGGTCTGGAGTTAAAGTAATTCTGACTGGAAATGCAAAGCCCAAGCATGCATGTGCTGCATGCAATAACATGCCATAATACCAGAGTAGTTGGTTTATTAAAAGTGTGCATGAGAGATCCAGACTGCTACTGAACAGCCACAACAGTCACTGAGGGGCTCCAGCCGCACGTGTAAAGGGGTCTGGAGACAGCCGAGAAATTCCCATCACTAAAGGTCACATTACTGGCGATGTCAGCCACATCTGCTAGCCAAGCGCAAATCCGTTTGGGACAGCTAACAAAGGATTTCAGTGCAGCCGAGACAGTGACCTTTCAATACAGTCGCAAAACTAGCCAAACCACTTCAAGACAACAATCTTAATTATCGTCTAACAAGGTTAAGTCCTCCCACCCTGCTCAAATAAATTGCTCCATCGGACAATTAAGAGTAAGAAGAATGATCCAGATAATGACATTAATGACACCCACAGAGAATTGCCCATGTGTGGAGTTTTGTATTGTGAGAAAGAAATGGCAGTAATGCACTGATGGTGTTGCAGTGGAAGAGGACCTAGCAGTCTATTGTGTGTGTGTGTGTGTGTGTGTGTGTGTGTGTGTGTGTGTGTGTGTGTGTGTGTGTGTGTGTGTGTGTGTGTGTGTGTGACTGGGAGCAGCATGGTGGCTTCTCCTCATCACTGGGAGTTGAACAGAGTGGGGTCTGTGCTCAGCACAATGAGGCAGCAGTGGAATCAGCCTTCAGGCAGCCAGATTAGCTCAGCCCTGCCTCTTAGCAGCAGTGGACTGAGGCCTCTTGTCTTTCTGCTGAGGAACAAAAAACTACCAGAGGCCACAAGGAGGCAAAGGAACCCAGGTAGCTCTGACTGTCTTTTCTGCTATAACTGACTGGCCAGCTGAATGAGAGGTTTTTATGAATCCAGGACTACAAACAGTGTGATCACATTCAGCCTTCATTATGGATCTTTCTAAAATGTGATTCAAAAGATATTGTGCTCAAATAGACACAATGGCAAAATGCTGAATACACAAATATTGTAGATGGTGGAGGGGGAAGGCTGAGGGAGAGAAGAATAGGGAGGTGGTAATAGAAGCTCATTAGGGAACTCGCCTTGGTGTGGGTTTGGCTTCAGTGTTCATTAGTGTGAAGGGGAACTCATTGAACAGCTAAGACTGAGGTCTTAAGCACATCCACAAATTCAGCCCTACAAACCTAATCAAAAACAGTGTGCCACAGAAGTATAAATGTTATGTGTAATGAAGTCATTAAACAGCATTTAAGCCTCGAATCTCTCACCGCAATCTATTTCTATTCCACTCACCCATAAAGTGTGATGATATCAAAACCTCATTGCTCTGTGGCTTACGCAGACTCCAAAGTCCCCCGAGTAAAGATGCCTACTCAAGCATGCACTGCCAGACAAACACCCAGACATACATGTAAGCGAGCACACACACACACACACACACAAAGCACAGGCACCAACTTCAACAGGCTGAGATGTGCACAAAGGTAAGATAACACACACATAAAAACACGAGAGACAGAGGCAGACATGCTTGTACAGGCAGGAGTGGCTCTACGGTGTTAGCGAGCAGGCAGAGCCAGTCAGAGTGCTATTCTTAGTAATGAATTAAGAAAAAGGCCTAAAGTGTCTTTAACATGGGCACCTAATCTGGAGCATGAGACACGGATTATGAAATCAAAGCAAGATTGGCCCAGGTGTCTCCAACAATGCCAGTTAGAGTTCTGTTCAATTCCTTCATGCAGGGTTGAACAGACAGGGAGAGGCGGAGAAGAAAGGGATACAAGAAAGAAGAGGGGAAAAAGGCCAGAATGTTCATTGGAAAACAGATTTTCAACAATCCCCCCTTTCCCTTCATCATAAAACTTTTGTGCCAGATATTAAGTGCCACCTCAAAACACAATCTTTGTGTGTGTGTGTGTGTGTGTGTGTGTGTGTGTGTGTGTGTGTGTGTGTGTGTGTGTGTGTGTGTGTGTGTGTGTGTGTGTGTGTGTGTGTGTGTGTATAATGTCCATCAGGAGAGATAAAAGGTTTTTTCTGGTTTAGTAGTTGTCTGACCCGCATTTCCAATTGGTCTATCTGTGAAGGCGGGAATGAGGGAAAGAGACTGGAATAGAAAGGGAGGGAGAGAAAAACAGAGAGGGAATTCCTGTGGCTTGGCACACCGCACTCAAAGAGGCGTGGCCTGTTGTGTGTTTACAGTCGGAGAGGATGAGAAACAAGCTCTGAGGAGTCGGGGGCTTCAGATCTGTTGCTGTCACACTTTGTCTCTTGTTACATTTGTACTGCTGTAGCACTTTTTTTTGGTCACAATCAAGTGAACAAAGAAGCAAATCGATAGCTCTATTCAACAGCATTCCAATTGCACAACTGTCAAGTTCTCTGCTTGTTCTTCTGAGTTACTTGACGAGAGGTATTTAATGGCAGGCGTCCAGACCCTAAACTGTCAGCTCTTTACATTAGAGACTCATTACACTGTCACTGCTGGTGGGGCTGCAGCAAGTGTTTCTTTGTAGAAATCAGGGAAGAAAAACGACTGAGTTTCTCCACACTCATGCCTGTACACCGACATGACAAACTGCATGGCCACTACAGATCCAGCTTCCATCTACTGGTCAAAAGACCCTTTTCTACAGGCTGTTCAGATTGACTGTTGCGCCTTTTTCTGCTCCTCTCTGTTGTAGACAGTAATGAAGGCAGAATGAGAGGTTCACTGTTGTTCTGCATCTGAGCAGGAGTGGAGGTGGTAACAGCTCTAACCAGGGGATTTAAAATAAAACAGCTAGTTGTAGTTTCCTTTCAAGCAGTTCACCTGATACGACACACATTGTATTTGATATATTTATTTTAATACATTATTTTTGGACTTTGAGGATGTTGATATCACTCTTTTCCTTTCGGCTTTTCTCATCAGGGGTCGCCACAGCAAATCGATTGCCTCCATCTAACCCTGTCTTCTGCATCCTCTTCTCTCACACCAGCTACCTTCATGTCCTCTTTCACTACATCCATAAACCTCTTTGGTCTTCCTCTAGGCCTCCTGCCTGGCAGTTCAAAACTCAGCATCCTTCTACCAATATATTCACTATCTCTCCTCTGGACATGTCCAAACCATCTCAGTCTGGCCTCTCTGACTTTATCTTCAAAACCTCTAACATGTGCTGTCCCTCTGATGTACTCATTCCTGATCCTATCCTTCCTGGTCACTCCCAGAGAGAACCTCAGCATCTTCATCTCTGCTACCTCCAGCTCTGTCTCCTGTCTTTTCCTCAGTGACACTGTCTCTAGACCAAACAACATTGCTGGTCTCACCACAGTTTTGTACACCTTTCCTTTCATTTTAGGTGTGATGTGTGATAGAAGAGTTTTAACCGACACTTTTTTCCATCCGTACCATCCTGCCTGTACACGCTTCTTCACCTCTTTTCCACACTCTCCATTGCTCTGGACTGTTGACCCTAAGTACTTAAAATCCTCCACCTTCTTGATCTCTTCTCCCTGTAACCTCACTCTTCCACTTGGGTCCCTCTCATTCACACACATGTACTCTGTCTTACTGGCTAACCTTCATTCCTCTCATTTCCAGGACAAACCTCCAACTTTCTAGCTTCTCCTCCACTTGTTCCCTGCTCTCACTGCAGATCACAATGTCATCTGCAAACATCATAGTCCATGGAGATTCCTGTCTAACCTCGCCTGTCAGTCTGTCCATCACCATAGCAAACAAGAAAGGGCTCAATGCTAATCCCTGATGCAGTCCCACCTCCACCTTGAACTCCACTGTCACACCTACAGCACACCTCACCACTGTCTTACTGTCCTCATACATGTCCTGCACCGCTCTAACATACTTCTCTGCCACTCCAGACTTCCTCATACAATACCACAGTTCCTCTCTGGGCACCCTGTCATAAGCTTTCTCCAGATCTACAAAAACACAAGGCAGCTCCGTCTGGCCTGCTCTGTACTTCTCTATCAACATCCTCAAAGCAAATACTGCATCTGTAGTACTCTTTATTGGCAAGAAACCATACTGCTGCTCATAAATTCTCACTTCTGCCCTTAGTCTAGCTTCAACTACTCTTTCCCATAACTTCATTGTATGGCTCATTAGCTTTATTCCTCTGTAGTTGCTGCAACTCTGCACATCTCCCTTGTTCTTAAAAATGGGCACCAGCACACTTCTCCTCCATTCCTCAGGCATGTTCTCACTATCCGAGATCCTGTTGAAAACCTAGTCAGAAACTCTACTGCCACCTCTCCTAGACACTTCGATACCTTCCTCTCAGTCAAAGGATTAAGTTCAAAATCTTACTCCTGGTCTACAAAGCACTGAACGGTCACAGACCAAAATACATCCTGGACTTCTTAGCTCTTTATGAACCACCCAGAGCCCTCAGGTCATCAGGGAGAGGTTTATTGTGTGTTCCCAGAATCAGATCCAAAAATAGCAAAGCAGCATTCAGCTATTACTCTCCTCACCTGTGGAACAAAATTCCTGAACACATCAGGTCTGCTCAAACTGTCAGCTATTTGAAATCTGGCCTGAAAACAATATTGTTTACTGTAAGTTTCTATTACAGTAATTAAATACATTTTTGACTTTTCATGCACTTTTATTTGCTAAACTGTTTGATTTCTATGATTTTAATGTTTCATTTTAATGTCTAAATTTTAATTATCTTTATAATTAATTTTAAAGTTCTATGCTGAATGTGTTTTTTTGCCATTGTAAAGCACCTTGAATGTGCCTTGTGTAGAAATTGTGCTATACAAACAAACATGTCTTGCCTTACACTGCTGGTATTTCAGAAAAAAAAGGAAAAAAAGACAATTTCCAGTAAACACAACACTTCAAATCTGGTAACACACTAAGACAGAAGCTGGTCCAACCTAAGGACAAAACAACAAAACAAAAACAGAACAACGTAGTGAATGCTGTCCAACGCAGCAAGGAATGCAGGGACATGCACATTGGAGAGACCAAACAATCACTCCACAAGAGTATGGCTCTACACAGGAGAGATACCTCCTCAGGACTAGACTGAGCTGTCCATCTGCACCTGAAAGATATCATTCACCATTCATTTGAGGACAGTCATGTCCATCTACCAGACACCTTCAATGCAGCACTGTCCTCCATCTCCAGAAACCACAAGAACCATTCCCACCTGGGTGCACCTCACCATAGCAACTCACACGAGGGTGGGCGGGACAACGACTCTTAAGAATGATAACGACTCTTCATAAGAAGAATGTCGTGGTCGTTTCGGTTGTTTGTTCTCTGCTCAAACAAAAGCATAAGTATCTAGATTCTCTACCAGCCAATAGGGAAATGAAAAAAGCCTCTTTGATGAGAGGATAATGTCTTCAGCCAACCTTAAGCAAGTCCACCTGATTTTTTGTGCTCTTTTTGATGTCAGTTGGAAGTCGTACACAAGCAGCAAGGGTGAAAACTTTCACAAGTTCTTATAGCATTCTGTTTAAAAAGTCAATAAAACAATCCCAAAAGGTTTACCCACACATTTACTTTATGAAAAAGAACAGTAAGCAGATGGGGTAGATTTGCTCCACTCCACTCTCAGCCATTCTGAGTACCAGTGTGGTGTTAACAGTGATGGATTTGGGTTGAGATGACTGTTGCCAAAGGTGAGTCCCACCAATACTCAAGGTCTAGGCAGACTTTACTCAGCTGAAAAAGCATTAGCTTTCTAGCTAACTAACCTAACACAAGCTCTGATTGCAGGTAATCCTCAACATACGAACATTCAACTTGTGAACATTTGTAGATATAAACCCCACACCCCCATATCCCACTACTGCAGTTCCTCTTTTTGACGCAACCCCCCGCCAAGAAGCACCATTCCATAAGTGCATCTCCAACACTCATCTCGCCCACCTTGTTCTTATATGCGTCTCTGTGGGCATCTCAGCAAATCAGGCTTCAATCTTGGATACTTCACTGCAGTAGTCCCGAGCCTTTTTGGCTCCACAGACCAATTTAATGTCAGACAATATTTTCACGGACCGGCCTTTAATGTGTGGTAGATACATACAATAAAATGAAAATGGAACAATGAACAGAAAAATTGGTATTTTCCAGCTGTATATTTCTTCGAAGTCGTAGGTTCTCCTTCTGTCTCCTCACTTTGCTAGCTTGGGAGTATCAATTTAGCAGTAATGTATTCTGTGTTACTGGCCGGAACGGTTCCTTTAAGAAGGTAGCCATCTGTCTGAGGCAAGTATCTTGCGTCAAGAGTAACTCATAAACAGATGTGGCAAAGGGAATTTTTCAAAGCGAGATATTGCCCAGAATAATAAACAAAAATAATATAATTTATGAAATCTTTCTGTGCAGTACTAATTCACCCACAGACCGGTACCAGTCCACGGCCTGGGGTTTGGCATCTAAAGTTACAATATAGTACTACAGTATTTTATTTTATTTACATGTTGTTTCTGGTAAGTCTTAGAGAATAGAACTTTTGTATTTAGAATAGTAATGGCATTGAAATGGCAAAATGGCAATTATAGATTGAATTTAATAAATAACGACTTATGAACAACCTCTGGGAACCAATTGTGTTTGTAGGTTGAGGACTACCTGTACACCCAAAGACAGACACAGCAAAGAGAATAACAAGCAGCAGTTGAAGATTACATGAGTAACACGGTTCCCCTACGATTTTCTGAACTACCTTGGAATTCTGTCCATATTTTACAAGTTGTGCCTTTAAACATTTCTTTTTTGCTAATGCTTGCAGCAAATGAATAAGCCACTGTTGTAGGCTTTTTAAAAGTACACCTGAGAGCTGCCCCCACTGGGCTTAAAGGATGAGAGCTTAAGGTTAAAAAGCCTATTTAAAATTACAGAGTCAACAGCACACTTTCAACGAGCGGTCCCTGCAGCTTTGCTCTGTGATGTTAAAGTGTTTTCAAGCTTTTACACATATTAAAAAAGCAACAGTGAGCAGGCAGCACTAGCAGCAGGGGTGGTCACCTGTAATGAGGCCACAGACTGAGAAACATGACTCTGGGTGTCAACCTCCAATACGGGTTCAAATATAGTCACCGAATGCAGCTTGTCGTGTATCCTATTTCAAGTCTGTACAGGGCTGTGTTAGATATTTTAGGCTGTAATGTGCTAAGTATCAGTGCAAGCATCATAATCCTGTGCTGAAGATAACAAGAGCCTCCCGCCTTTTGTGGAGGAAAAAGGTGCTGCACTGCAGTTGTGTATTTTGGTGTGGGTTGCATAGCAGAGGAGCTTTAGGCATATGAGCATGTGCTTTTGTGTATCTCCCCTCCACTATAGTGCTCCTCTCTCTGTGGGGAGTAGTGCTGTAGGTGGTTGGAGAAGTGGGTGGGGTCAGGGTGCAGTCATGTAGCCAGGTGTGTGTTGGAGCTTGAGGCAGGATGGGTGGTTATAGTACCTTGTTAGTCACAGTGTTGATTGCCAGCGTTGGAGAGGCACTTCCAGAGATCATAGACTCCATCCCCAAAGACTCCGACTCCAGGCTGTAGGGCGTAGAAGCCTGTGGGTGTTGGGGGTGGGGTGTTGAGGAAGAATAATGATGATAACAATAATAATAATTATAATAATAATGATGACGATAGTAAAGATTAAACATCGAATACATGAAGGTACAAGTTGCAAGGCCTATGTTAGATTTATCAAAAATCTAGTCAGACTAGCTACATATCCATCTACACACCTTTCGCTATACAACAGATACACATTTATTTAGGTCACATTTGAATTGTGCTTTCAGAGAAGATGGGACAGCTCCCATCTCCAATCTCACCTCACACCCAAATACACAAAAAGAGCACACATACACTCAACCTCATCTTGGGGTACAGATGCTTTGTTGTGAGAGATAACTCTGCCCAGCCTGTCTCTCAGAACTGCTTATGAGGATTGGTTGCCTACAATACCAATATTCATGATAAACATAAATGAGATTTCACAAACCCTCGCTTTCAATTTCTTAACAGAAAGCCTTATAAGCAGACAGTGTCGGAGGGCACAAAGTGAACTGTCTGTTCATTTGAGTCACACTGTAACAAAGAGAAATGCATATGGAAAGCTTTGGTTCAATAATCATCGCAAGGTATTTTCTACCTTCACAGTTTTTGGAATGTAAATTTTCACACCAGGAAAAGACACAGGTTGTGAGAGGAATCTGACAATATTTAGACATCAGGACAGCTACATTGCCAGAATGTACTAGGAGTTTTATGTTGTCTATGTGCTTGTGTATCAGAAGGCAATGACATTTCTAAGTGCCTGCTGATTTGCTAGTCTATCAGGATCCACCTCTCCTAGTAACTTTTGGTCACCCACAATGTGGTGAAGGAGAAAATAAGAGACCAGTGCATTGGGATAGCCCAGGACCAGGTCAATCTGAACAGCTCACTAAAACCTCTACAGCTGTATATAATGCTGGGTAAAACTCATCCATAATTAAAGACAAAAGCTCTTGCTCAGAATAGCTGGCGCACACAGCACTGCATTAATTGATGTTTGTTAAAAAAAAGTGAATGTACAATGTAATTTATGTAATGGCTGCCTGGGGCATAGTTTATTAATAAGGACCACACTTCTTGACAGGCTAGTGAAGCAGCATAGAGAGGCAGTTACATAAAGTCTGAATATGAACTCCTGCTTAGTCCGTGTGTGTGCTCGTATATGAGTGCTATGGAAAGAGTGGGAGAGAAAGGAGGGTAAAAGGAAAAGAAAACTGAGGCAAAAGTAGAGCCACAGAAGCACAGATGAATCGTGACGCAAGTGAAGAGGGGCGAGACGTTCGGGAAGAGGAACACATGTAGACAAATGTGTTTCTCTCATCACATCATCACACTTACCCGCTCTCCAGACCGTGGCCTCTTCTTTGGCCGTGTAGGCAAGGCATCCTCCTTTGGGTTGGTGTCAATGGCCCAGTAAGAGCCCTGCACAGAGGAGAACCTGATGTTTAGCTGACAACACAACAAATAACTTTGCCACGTGACATCCCTATAGTGTTTGCACCAGATTGAGGTGTTTCCCCTCTGACACAACAGGACCTAAACATCAGATCTTTTCTTCTGTGCTGGAACTTTCCTGATTATGACCAGTGTGCCTCATCTGCTATTTGAAAATATGTCCCATCATGTATATTTTTGAGTTGATAGCACTTAACTTGTGTGGTGTAGAGGGTTTTATTCATTAGAAATGGCTTGGCTTTTCCTCTTGTGACTGCTAATAAATTAGAGGTTAGTGGGGCAGCTGGTGGTGCTGAAACTAAGCCTCTCCTGAAGCCATACTCCTTCAGCCTCAGGTAACGTGTCAGAGAACTGTTGCCAATATCACAGGTTCCACAGTCTCAGTGCAGAAATCAAGGAAGCATTGGGCATTGATTGAGGAAAATCAAGGCAAAAATACTGGACTGGCACTTGGGCATCAGCGTGCAATTCAACAACTAGGTGCATTATTTAGCAAATAAAGCTGCACTTTATTTATTTTTCTACGTGTTTTTGTCCAAACAACAAGATAGGAGCTTACAGTACATATTTTTACCTTAAGGGTCTGCCAAGTTCTAAATTTATTATTAATATTTTATAACTCTCCCTGATAAAATCTCTCAATTGTCAAGAGAAAGTGAGATCAGGACCTTTAAAATTACTCCCTCAGCAGAGAATTGTTATTTCCATTAGAGATTAACTGAACAACAGCAGAGGTCACACAACAATCTGTACCTCAACTTCTATACAATAACCACTGCATGCACAATGGACTGTACTTCCTAGAGTTAAAAAATCTTCTATGTTCCACAGCCCACTTATAATACTGGTGCAACTGTTGTAATGAAAATCCAAAATTGGCCTATATTCATCAAGAATATATGTGCAATTATGTGTAATATGTGCAAGGCTTTGTGGTCAATTAATAATTTCCTCAGAGGGAAGAATAATCCACAGTACAATCAACCAGCATGAGGAAACCTTTCATATAAGATATGGAAATGTGTTGAAAAGATTCATTACAGACACCATGTTTTCTACAAGAAGGTGAAAAAAGTAAATCTATGTCATGTCTATCTACATGCTACAATGCAGGGGTTAATTGCAGGGATACAGATGCAGATGTTTTCAAATTATGTGTAACAAAGACAAAAAGACATGGTGCACATTAAGTTAACCCTAATGAAGGAGAGTTTCTGCATTTCACTATACAATCCTCTAGAGATTTTGCAGAAAAAACCCTCATGCAAAAGTCATTAAATTATTCAAAAATATACTGCAACATACTGTAGCAATGCCAAGTAGAGTGTGTCCGTGGAGTCTTGAGGAAACATTGTAACATAGCCACAAAAATTTCTGCAGTCATAAAACAAAGGGTGTTGGGGGTGTTTTTTTGATTACAGATGTGCTCTCTTTGCACAAATGACCTACTTCATTTTCATACATCAACATAAATTATATCATTTACCTCCCTTTCTTTGTGTAAATACAGGAAGGACAAACACAGCAAACTCAGCCATCATCATAAAAAAATTAACCGGTAAAATTGTAGATTATTAGTGGCTACATTTCTATGAAGTAGACAGGATGTAGGTATGTACAATACCAAGTGTCATCTCGAGACACCATCTCTGAGAGGAAAACAGTCTGAGAGTGACATGACTCCTATCTCATCCAACCAGCAGTTCTCATATTCCTGCCACATTACAATATTGATGCACATATCAAGAGCGGCTAGAGCCTCTTTGAAGTTGTCTTCGGGGGGGAGGGAGTGAGGAAAATTCCAAATTAAACATTAAGGATGCGAGCATGTTGGCCATGCATTTGGAATGGGATCCATACACCAATAGATTATTTTGTATTTAGTGGAGCAGCTCCCAGGAGTGTGAATATCAGAGGATTACAGAAAAACATGAAATTAGCATTCAGTCCCCATCCCCTACACAGCTAGGCATAGCTCTTCATGATGTGTCTGAGTGTGCATGTGAGTGTGCAACTATTTGTGTGGTTCCCAAAGTGTATGTAGCATATAGTCTGATGCTACCAGGATAAAATCTGGGTTAGGCTATACGTTATATACACGCCATCATAGTAAATATCATACTAAATATAGGAGCATAGGCTCCTTTTTCATGAGCTGCTCTGTGGACCAGGAGCCAGTATTTATTAGATCACCATAGACTGCCATGTATATTGGGTAGAAAAAGCAAATCTAGGTGGTCCTATTGAGATTCAAATGTTAAATTATCATGTTGGGTTTCTACTCTGTTTTACACATAAATAAAACAGGATACAGAGAGCAAATGCCTTTGGGATGTGAGGTTCTAGCAATGACCTGGCTTGCTCTCTTTTCTTACCACTCTGATTTTTCCCCTTTCACCCACATCTACTGTCTCTGCTGTCCAAAAGACTACTCTCTCCCCAGAATTGAAATGCAGTTCTGTGGGGGTGAGAGGTTCATAACAGACAGATTAAGAGCATGCCATGCATTTTCAGACTGTCAGAATCTTGGCAACCATTCAGAGGTAACATATTTCCAGCACAGCTAGCATGATACATACATAAAAACGTGACAGTGAATTCTGCCGACTATGAAGCTAAACATTGTTCTACTGGTTTTCAGGATTACACACATTTGTCTTTATACCCAAATCCATGATTAAAGTCTTACCTTTCCTGGGTCATCTTTGGAGCGAGGCACTTTGAGAAAACACTTGTTCAATGACAGATTGTGCCTTATTGAATTCTGTAGAGGGAGTGAAAGAAAGAAAGAAAGAAAAAGGGGGTCAGGTGCGTCCACACATCAAGAATCAGATCACGCTAACCTGTCTGTTGTACTTGAATGTGGAGAACATTGCTGACAACAGACAACTTGTTGCTATGTTTCATTTATGCTTCGTCATATCTCCTGCCATTGATATAAGCTTGTCTCAGGTATTAGACCTGCCCTATTGCTGTGTCCAGATTTCACTCTAAAACCACATACACTAATGTAATCTGAGTACCACAAAACCCGAAGTAATGACTCTCATCAATATACAATAAACTGCATTCTGGTTGCACAAATATATTGAATTCCACAGTGCCAAAAATAGGAGCCAGAAGGAATCCCACACTGGGATGGTTGCTGATACCAGGCCCTGATATTAATTAATGCTTCAGCGAGCTCCTGTGGGGCAGGAAATAAATTATGTAGATCATTCTGAAAGTTAACTCATTACAGTGTTACAAGCTACTCCATGGCAGTGAAGTGGGAGGCTCATCCAGCTGCCTGATTGGGGAGGGGTGGATTGAAGTAGCCACAAGGGCTGGAGAGCGACGCTTCAGTCCTGGGTTAACCAGCTATAGCAAAGCCCTCAGACTAGCAGGAGGCAGGCCAGCGGAGGCTCAGGAGAGCCAATGGATGGACACGTTTCTCCACTCTACTGTATGAAGTGGTATTGACAGATGGCCACACTGAAAAGCTGTAGGATTCTCTGATGAATCCAACGGATGCATGGGATGAGTAGAGAGACAAAGATTGAAAGACAGAGTGAGAGAAAGACAGTGAGCAAGAAAGACAGAGAGACAGAGAAACAAAACAAGAATGAGAGAGCAAGCAAGACAGAGAGAAGAGAGACAGTGAGTGAGATGGGGGGGGGGGGGGCAGACCTCCAAGCGCTTGAGATGGGAGCTGCTTGTTCAACAGTAAAGGCAATTATACCACAGGAGGGATGATAATGACAGCCTCATTGTAATGCTGTCAATCTTCTTGCTTAAATCACTCTGAAATGCCAAAGCAATCCAGACAAAGTCTAACAATGTTCTGCAACAGAAAATATAGAGAGGTGCCACAGACAAAATAATTCCGTTTGTTGTGCTAGAAGCGAATATTTTTAGGAAACTGAACCCGCAATTTCTTGGCTATTTGGGTAATTGTCCTCAGGTTTAAAATAAGGGTGTGAAATTCTGGTGTTTGCTCCCTTCACAAAGAACCTATGTTACAACTGACCCCGAAACAGTTGTTCTCTACACTGGCTTCATGTTTAAGACTAGCCTACAGGGCAGGAAAGAGAAACACTCCATCTGACCTCTAAACCTCAGCCAAACCACACACTTTGGCACAACCACAGCACAAAAAAGCATAATACCCTGTGGTCACTTGCCTTAGCCAAACCTCTAGTCTTTTCTGGCCCTTCAATGGTGGAATGAGCTACACACTGAAGTCAGGACAGCACAGCCACAGCCCTTCTACTACAAGTTGAACATCCAACTGTTTAGACTACTCCTTGACACACAATGCTAGCACTTAGCAGTGAAAGATCTGATGGAGTCTCAACTGATTGTATGGTTGGAGTCACTTTGTGTCTGTACATAAATGTCCGCAAAATTAATGCCGGTCAAATATGACACGATTTCAACCCAAAGTGAGAAAACAGAGTCCCCAAGATAGGCTTAACAACAATCTCTTAAGGAATCAAAACTGTTCCATTCAAATCATGACTCGAAGTCAACAAAAAAACAGGCAAAAAAAGAACAAAACTGTGCTCTTATGCACATCTAAATTTTTAGATATGCAAATTTATTCACATATTTTTCATCAATCTAATTAACTGATTGGTTTTTTTAACCATGCTCTAGACACAAAATCACCAGGGCTTGACACCTCCATCCAATGGAAATGTAACAAGACAGGCTGAGTGGCAGTGACATGGGGAAGCTAGGAGCATGGTACAATAAGGGTACTGAGTTTGGTGGCGTGTATTTAACTCAAGATCATGCCTTCACTCATTCATACATGTTTTTCCTTGTACTAAAGCCCAGACTGATTATTTTTACACAGGCAGCTGTGACAATTACAGGCCCTGTCCTATTAGCCACTCTGTCCCTTGTCTCAGTTCAGATGAATAAAACAATGTGATCATGCATAGTGGATGGTGACAAACAGATATGAAGCTCTTCATTTAGCCAGCCTTTGCTACTTTAAATGCCTGAAACATGTTAAACTTGGGAGTGTGACAGCAGCACTGTACGTAATGCAAACAGCACAATACCATGAACACTTTCATTGAACAGCCTCTGTAGTACATGTGAGTATGTTTTACACTTGATGCCAGGCGGACAGAAGCAGCTGAACAGAGAGGTGGCTCTGTCCATTAGGGACCTTCTGCCTGGCCCTAAATCATTGATAAAGCTGAGTAGCTGAGATCCACCTTACATTAGAAATTTACTTTTTAATGAACTCTGCTTGCTTGGTCTCTTCTATTCCAGACAGGCCCTGCGTCCTTGACATACCATATTTGCTAGTACTTCAGACTTCAGTGCTGTGAAATAGTCTAGGCTTTTGATCATTTACTGAGAAGCAAGAACATAAACATAAGCTGACTTTACAATATTACAACAGCAGCATGGGAAGGAAAAAGTCCAACAATGACAGCGACAGTGGCAGAATTTGAATGATTGTATTGCATTTGCTGAGTAGGAAATAAAGGTGAGGTGAAGACAATAAGACAGATGAAAAATTAAGGCCAATTATATCTGTCCACGTCAGCATGTTAGCAGCAGGTCCCATGATTTATTGAAGTCACTGTGAGTATATGCTTTAAGACAAAAGTCTATGTTGGCACCATGCTATAAGTTGATCTACAGCACAGATGAGTTGGAGTACTTAGAAGAGGCCAAAGGGTGTGAACAGTGGTGCACAAAGTGGTGCACGTCTCACTACAGGAGTCCTACCCAGTCTCTGCCTACTACCTGCATCTCCCACAGAGCACTTCATGATCAAACTGAGCACAAGTCTGTGTGTGCATGCACACCTCATACACCTTAACACACACACACACACACACACACACACACACACACACACACACACACACACACACACACACACACACACACACACACACACACACACACATAATGGAACCTGCCTGCTACCAAATGGTGTTGATTTAACACACTAGGACAGAAACGAAGGCATACGCAGCTCCGCCTTCGCTGCCCTCACCCATCCACCCCCACCCACCCCACCGAGAAACACTGCAGCACAGCAGAGGGCCCAACAGGGGAAAGTAGGTCACGCTGACCTCTGCGCGCCGCATGTCAAACATTCAGAGTGAGCTAAAAGGACAAGTCATGTCAGAACCCCAGTCCTCACAGATGGGGAGGAGGGGGCAGCCTGTGCACGTAGTCAGGGAGCCTGGGGAGGGAGGGGATGCTGGGACAGACACATGTATGAACACATACTTGTTAAGATGTACAGATGAACATCTGCTAAAGAGGAAGACATAATGTGGTCCAACATGAGCAAGTCAATACCTGTCTGGGCTCCTGGACATTCACACAATATTTCGGCAAATGTGTGCTTGAATGTTTTATTTTTAAAAAAAGAGCCTATCCAACCATACAGATCCACTAAACTAGGAGTCAAACTAATTTTGGTTTGGGGCCGCACATGACTTAATCTGATCTCAAGGGATACAAATCAATAAACTCATAGCTAGATAATACAGAAGCAACAATAAACCCACTTTTTTATAATTAGTGTAAAGAAGGAGTAGATTATAAAAATCTGGGGCTGGACGCCCTGGTTCTCAGTGTATATTTGAAAACACACTAAACAGGTGGTAGATGGTGGTGTCCATCCATCCATTTTCTTGCAGAGAATTGCTTTGCGAATCACAAGTGTGGAGCCTATCCCAGCTGAAAACAGGCGATAGATGGGGTACACTCCAGACGTGTTGCCCTTGCATCACAGAGCCACTTGACAGACAAACAACCACTGATGCACACTCACACCTACGGGCAATTTACAACTGATCAATTCACCTAAATTCCATGTTTTTGGAGATAGTAGGATAGTAGGAACATGGAGGGAACGCAGACACGGCAAGGACATACGAACTACACAGAAAAGACTCAAACCCAGAACATTCTTGCTGTGAAGCAACAGCGCAACCCACTGTGCCACCATGCTGTTCAAAATCATCACAACATTGGGGTTGCACTAGCCATTCGCCTCTTTGCCATAGGTGAAGTAAATTTCATATGGCTAAAAGGTTTTTAGCTTGTGTAGCCACAGTGGTGTTCTTATTTTTAGGAAAAAAAGTCTAAAACTTACAACTGTTTTGGACTCACGAAAATCCCCGAGCGATAACATAAGAAAACAATAGCATGCTGCTATTTCGGCATGCCGACTGATGTAGCCGAAGTGACCCGAATGCTCCCGATCATTAAATATGCACTCGGGTCATGACCGCCTCTTGCCCAATAAAAAAAACTAGGGCTGTCACTAATGCGTTAATAAGATTAATTAATTACGCTGCAAATTAACGCGCTATAAAAATTAACGCAATTAATCGTGAGTGGCAAGTCAATGCCCAAGCATTTTAAATTTGGCCCATTGGGACCTGTAGGATGCAGTGGCACGTCACTTCCTACCTGCGCCACTAGTCAAAAGCAGGGTGACTGACAACAGAGATGGAAGCGACACAGGAGAGCGAAGCAAGCACACTCGGACCATTGGACGGAAAGTTTATTTCTAAACAGAACAAGACGGGACTATCAACAAAAACGCAGTGATTCTGCGCTGCCAATCTGCGCTGTAGACGCCTGCGTCAGTCTGCCATCACCGAATATGAATGAGGAGTGAATGAATAATGGATCCGATATAAAGCGTCTTTGAGTGTCCAGAAAAGCGCTATATAAATGTAATCCATTATTATTATTATTGTTGTTGTTATATTATTATTATTAGTACCTTTTGTAAAAGAGAATTCTCTTAATCACCAAAGCAGCTCCAGCTTAACGTATCATTTAAATGCAAAACATGTCAAGGACACAGAGTTGAACGTTAGCTTACTCTTTTAAAGGAAAAGCCTTTTGGCATCTTGCTATTGGTAGTAGTTGTCATTGGTTGTTCATTTTGATTGAGAGTCTGCTTATGTGCCTATTTGAGACTCAGCCTTATTTTATTTCTTTATTTTATTTAACTGTATTCGTATTTCATTTTTGAGTAATGCACCTGGCCTAATTGGTTTGCTGATGTGGTTGGCCTTTTTTCTTTTGAATTTCATTTATAAAGCACACTTAACCAATAAAAATGTGGATTTCAAATCTTCTCTTCTTGGTGCATTCTATTGATTAGTCATGAACTACAATTTTGTAATGTCCGAGAATTCAAATTCTTTATTTGGGGGCCTTTAGCAGGTATGAGATTAAAATGTGATTAATTAGATTAATTATTTACAAATCCTGTAATTAATTAGATAAATTTTTTAATAAAAAAAAGGGGTTCTTTTTTGCAAGCTAAACCCACGAATTGGTGTACGACAAGGCGAGGACGATCGATTGAAAGAAAATGACAATAGTGTTTTATAGTAGATTTTGCATTAAAATTCTAATTGAACAACAAATGGCGAATGCTGAGGGGGTGGGAGTGGTGACAGACCGCTCATATGGTAAATGAAAGATACAGTATTATCAATACTTTTTTGTAGTCTTAGACTTTTCATCTCTATGACCGGCAGGAATAACCAGCAATGCATGTAAATGTGTATTCACCTCGCTTGCTATTTTTCATACCTTTTTAAATTGAAATGAAAAATCATATTATCGAATTTAAAAAACCCCAAAACTAAACTATGGCATACCAATGGTGTTGTCTAAGTCAAAGTTAAAATGTATTCTAGGATAAGTAAAACTTACAAGTAAACATTGAGTAATATTTTGTATGACTGTATCTTTACATAGTGAATGCAATTTTTCAATAGCTGAATCTCACATTTATACCCATAAAGTAGAATAGAAATAAAGATAGTTAAGCTTGAACTATTTACTTCAGTGTATTTTTGTTGGTAAACTGAACAGAAAATTTTGCCCTCAGAATGCAGGAAAACAACCCCATTTTCTAAAAAATTTCCCATGGGGGGAAACAACGCCATTTTTCTAAAAAATGTCCCCACACCCCTACGACGAGTATGGTTTTACACCCCCCAACAATTGAAAACTTGCATTCACTATGTGAATATACAGTCATTCAAAATATTACTCAATGTTTACTTGTAAGTTTTACTTGGACTACAAGACATTTTAACTTTGACTTAGACACTAATTTTAATAAATTTGATTCTTGGTATTAGTCAATGTTTACTTGTAAGTTTTACTTGTTATTATAGCAAGCCGCTGTCTTGGACACAGAATGTGGCTTTTTGTAGCTTACTCAATTCTTTTACTCTGACCCACAGTGGCTTAGTCATACTACCTCCTAGTGCAAGCCCAGCAACAAAATCTGATCACAGAAGATGTGCAGCAAATCTACATTTGATCAAAAGCATCTAATGTAAAAGCAAACCCAGACAGTCCATGTTCTAGATGGAGTCCGTTTTCAAAGACTGGTGTTTTCAGGTTCTCTATATGCTGTTGCCATGTAAACAAGTGCAAAAACCACAACAACAACAACAAAAAACCATCAGCTTTGTACGAAGCTTCAAAAGACAACAGGGCGCATATGTCCAGGTGTGAGCTGACTAAATATTCCCAAAACATAATAAACAGTAGGGATGGACAATAATTTTAGTTTTTAATGAAAAAATGTTTAGCATTAAAAATTGCCATTTGTCAATAAAAATGTTTTTGTTTTGTTTTTTTTACCTGTGTCTGTTAGTAATTTTGTACAACCACCAGCATTTTACTCTACAGGGATTGCTCCTTTTCAACTGTATTTTGCGGAGTACAGAAATCCACTGAGTGTGTACTTACAGGTTTATTTCATTTAGATGTGGTGGAAATGACATCTTACATAGCAAAAGAATCCAACTCAGTTTTTAGTTGTGGTATCTACAATGTTTCCAGCAAAACTAGATATTGGGCCCGTTTCACAAAGCTGGTTTAGTGGAAAACCTGGGTAAGTTAACCCTGAAAACCAGGGCTTTTGGTTTCACAAAGGGAGGTAAATTAATCCAGAGTCAGAGGAGTAAACCTAGCCTGTGTCACTAGGCGAGGTAAAGTAAACCTCTAGGTTTGTTACCATAGTAACAGACTCTGAAGCTAGCCTCACGAAGCAGGTTCAGTAGAAACTCTGGGTAAATTAACCCTGAAATCAGGGAAAACCAGGGTTTTCGGTTTCACAAAGGGAGATAACTGTAAGGGCTGTAATCCTGGCCTGTTTCACGTAGCGAGGTAAACTGAACCTCTGGGTTTGTTACCGCAGTAACACACTCTCTGAACCTAACCTTGAAGCAGGAGCAGGTTTTATTCCACAAACCCAGGGTTTCTTTTGACTCCGCCCCCTTTCACCGCTGCTCGCACTGCTTCATTTCCTGGTTCTGTCGGACGGAGAGTTTTACCGATGTAAGGTTTACCGATGTAAGGTTTACCGACGTAAGGTTTAATAAATAATTTCAGGGGTATTTTAGAGGCGAACATAGCATGTTTGTTTGACATGGAGCCCCTTGATGGAGTTTCCGCATTAATTCAGAGAATATTTTTGTATCGCGTTCAGATGTCCAGTCATATCCAGACAGTTCTCTTTATGATCGGTACTGATTCACGTCCCAGCGCACACACACACACACACACACACACACACTTGATCCATCCTCACATCTGCAGCAGCGCTGCGTGTAGCACTCTGTTCAGTTTTTCATTTTTTATTTGCAAATGGTAATTATCCTATATAATGTGGGAGATGCTCAGTGCGCCTCACCTTCAAACTTTTACCCTAGTTTTTCTATTTCCCTGGAGAGGAAACCGTCAGAATCATCAAGGAGTAGTTCCACAGGACTGCAGGTGAATGATGTAGAAATCTGATAAATTAATTTGAAAGTATGTTCTCTTAATGATATTGTGCTGCAATGTTAGTAACATTAATGTCTTTCCGGATGTCCCAATGTAATTTGCTGCCATAGATGGTACCCATATTCCCATCACATAATGAAGGTGATGATTTGAAGAGGATGACAATTCACAGAAAATATATGCAGGTACAAGTAGATTGACTACTGTTTCAACATGTTAAAGACTGCATCATAGATAAACTAACATCTGTCCAGATCACATGTGATGCAGCAAACTACATTTTCCGCCCTTATTTGTATAGCTCCTAATCACATCAGCAGACATTTCAAAGAGCTCTAACAGACAGACACCCAACAGAAACCTCCAGAGCAAGCATAACCAGCAGCTGCGGGGAGGAACTCCCCTCAGTACTGATGTGGAGACGGAGTGGTCCTGATCGGTTCCTGACTCACAGGTGTATGATCAGTCTCACCTGAGCAACAGACTAATGCAGTAACTAAAGATTAGCACAATAATTCATTTGTCTACATTGTTTAATCCACTCTAATGAATCTACTTTCCATCACAGGAGAGTCTGGTGGTTGTTTTCTGGGGGACAGGGGTTACCCATGCCAACCGAGGCTGCTGACCCCTTGCTAACCTAGGTCCCCAATAGAATTATAAATGGGTTCACTGCAGGACGAGAACCCAGGTGGAGAGGACCATAGGCAGCTGAAAGGCCGTTTCCAGTGTCTATGACACCTCAAAATGATTCCTGAGAGGACCTGTGATGCAGTTCTGTTCTTCATAGTAGTATTGCCACTATTAGATGAGAACAACACCCTACCCCACAAACTGAACACCCCGATAATGACCCCGTCCACCTGCCAGCTATCCAGGGTGATAGAGCAGTGACTCCATCTGCCAGAATCATTTCAGAGTCTGTGTAACTCACCATCACCACAGCGGGCAATAAAAACATACAGTATACATTTCATTTGGTCATCTTTATCACTTACAAATTACAAAGTCATAACTAACAAACTTACATACAAAGTCATGACTTACAAAGTCATTTCTTAGTTGGTTTAGTGGTGAACATTCAAACATTCCACATGATTCACTTGTGAACAACACCCACCTCTAACTTGTGCTCCACAATTTGTATGTTCAAATCTGCCCTCCTAATCTGGAGGTCCAAAGAAACCTTTTTTTTATCTGATGTCTGTATTTCATAGAAAGGGAATTCGATAAACTTTAACAAATAGATGGAAATACATGAGGAGGACATCAAAACATACAGTTGCATATTGGACTGTCCAGCTTCTTCTTCTTCTTCTTTTCCTTTCGGCTTTTCCCTTCAGGGGTCGCCACAGCGAATCAATTTCCTCCATCTAGCCCTGTCCTTTGAATCCTCTTCTCTCACACCAACTACCTTCATGTCTTCCCTCATTACATCCATAAACCTCCTCTTTGGTCTTCCTCTAGGCCTCCTGCCTGGCAGTTCAAAACTCAGCATCCTTCTACCAATATATTCACTATCTCTCCTCTGGACATGTCCAAACCATCTCAGTCTGGCCTCTCTGACTTTATCTCCAAAACCTCTAACATGTGCTGTCCCTCTGATATACTCATTCCTGATCCTATCCTTCCTGGTCACTCCCAGAGAGAACCTCAGCATCTTCATCTCTGCTACCTCCAGCTCTGTCTCCTGTCTTTTCCTCAGTGACACTGTCTCTAGACCAAACAACATCGCTGGTCTCACCACAGTTTTGTACACCTTTCCCTTCATTTTAGCTGAAACTCTTCTATCACACATCACACCTGACACTTTCCTCCACCCGTTCCATCCTGCCTGGACACGCTTCTTCACCTCTTTTCCACACTCTCCATTGCTCTGGACTGTTGAGCCTAAGTACTTAAAATCCTCCACCTTCTTGATCTCTTCTCCCTCTAACCTCACTCTTGCACTTGGGTCCCTCTCATTCACACACATGTACTCTGTCTTACTGTGGCTAACCTTCATTCCTCTCCTTTCCAGGACAAACCTCCACTTCTCTAGCTTCTCCTCCACCTGTTCCCTGCTCTCACTACAGATCACAATGTCATCGGACTGTCCAGCTTGCTCTGTTAAAAAAGGATGAGAAAGTGTTGATCCTTCAGTGGAGGCTAAATGTCACTCTGTATTGCACCAGAATGTCAAGCAATAGGACCAATCAGTAACAGAAAATATTTGACCATCTTTCTTTTCTTCAATTTCCTGTTACTTTCTTTTTCTTTTTATCAATTATGTATAATTTGACTAAAAGACAGAGAATTAATCATAGAATGCCTAAAGATGAGAGCACATTTATGTGTGTCAAAAGAGCAATCTGTTGGCGATGAATGAACTGAAAAGCCAAACGTCCACTTATTATTTACTGTACAATGTTATTATGTTATAATGAGGAAGAGGAGGATCCCTAACGAGATGATGCAGAAGTGCGACCTGTGTGAACGATGTTTTTAAACTTCGTTCTCAGCTGTTGACATGTACGCTTCTCCCCCGCTGGATTGCATCTAATAAAATAATTTAATAAACTACTATTCAAGCCGTTTACCTCCGTAATTCTACCGTGAGTGCAACGGACTACGTTTAGACGTACGCATCGACTTGAGCAGCAGTTTCAAGTCATCTCTCTCTTCTTTACAGCTGCAACGCTGTTTGTCTTTTCGCAATATGTCCTCAAAGTCTTCTTACACGTAGATTACAATCTGTACTTCAACTGCGTAAAGTAACGCGGAGCGCGTCTCATCTGTCGTCATGGTGACTCGTCGAATCTGGGCTCCATTGATGATGGCTTTTTAAAGTGGTGTCGCGCCTGTTAAACTGCGGGTCAACTTACCCTGGGTTCCAAAAACTAACCCTGAGAAGCGTTTGTGAAACCGAAAACCCTGGGTTTCCAAGTTCAGGGTAAAGGAAACCAGAACCACAGGTTTTATTCGGGGTTTGTTAGCCCTGCTTCGCGAAGTAGGGCCGCTCACAAAGCAGGTTTAGTGGAAAACCAGGGGGAGTTCATGTGAAATCAGGGAAAACCAGGACTTTCATTTTCACAAAGGGAGGTAAGTTAACCCAGGGTTACAGCTGTAACCCTGACCTGTTTCATGACGCAAGGTAAACTGAACCTCTGGGTTTGTTACCGCAGTAACACACTCTCTGAACATAACCTGGTCGGGAGCAGATTTTATTCCACAAACCCAGGGTTTCCTCTGACTCCGCCCCCTTTCACCGCTGCTCGGGCGGCTTAATTTCCTGGTTCTATCGGACCGAGTTAGACCGAAGTAAGGTTTCTATACATAACTCCGTATTCAAAGAGATTTTTTTAAAAATTTGTATCGCGTTCAGATGTCCAGTCATAGCCCGGCCAGTTGTCTTTATAATCGGTACCGATTGACTCACGTCCATCCATCACACAATCCACGACCTGATCCATCCTCACATCTGAAGCAGTGCTGTGTGTAGGTAGTGGTCCGGTCAGTTTTTTATTTTATATTTGCAAACAGTATTTTTTCTATAAAATGTGAGAGATGCTCAGTGCGCCTCGCCTTGAAACTTTTACCACAATTTTTCTATTTCCCTGGAGATAAACCCTACAGAATTTAGGCGTTTCCCAGGATTGTAGGTGAATAATGTAGAAATCTGATAAATTAATTGCAAATTATATTGTCTTAATGACATTGTGCTCCAACTTCAAAATCGGATTATTAACTTCTAATTTCTTTTAGGATTTCCCAATGTAATTGGCTGCACAGATGGTACCACATCCCCATCAAGGTACTTGTAGACTGAACATTGTTTCAACATGTTCAAGACTGCATTATAGATAAACATCTGTCCAGATCATGTGATGCTGCAGACTACATTTCTGATGTGGAGCTCTTTGATATATGGTCTTACCTAAGCAGCAGACTGTATTGTGGTCAGTAACCTAAAGATTTGCACAATAATTCACTCGTCTTCATTGTGTAATCCAGTCTAATGAATCCACTATACATTACAGGAGAGAGCCTGCGACACCTCAGGATGATTCCTGCTATCCAGGACGGCAGAGCAGTGACTCCATCTGCCAGAATCATTTCAGAGTCACCATCACCACCATCACAGCGGGCAATAAAAACATACAATACACATTTCCTGTGGGCATATTTATTTCTGAAGAATACAGAGTAATTTTTGTATTGTTACAATACTTAACATTCTAATATTCTAATAGTTAACATGATTCACCTGTGACCATCACCCACCTCTAACTTGTGCTCCAGTATTTCTATGTCCAGATCTGTCCTCCTAATCTGGAAGTCGTAGTAAACCATTTCTATTTTCTGTACTTTTAGAAAGTAAATTCTATAAACTTCTTCAGCAGATTGATGGGAATACATGAGTAGGACATTAAAACATACTGTAGTTGCATATGCATTCCACAGAATGAACCGCTGATGGTCACTGAGTGTCTATTTCACTGTGATAGTCTGCATTTGGGACCCTTCTGCTACTGTCCATTCATGATCTGTTAAAAAAGGATGAGAATTTTTTAACACTTCAGTAGAGGATAAATGTCACACTCTGTATTCCACCAGAATGTGAAGCAATGGGAAGAGAACAATCAGTAACATAAAATATTAGACCACCTATGTTTTCTTCTATTTCTTGTTAATTTTTTGTTTTTATTGATTATTAAATCCTGTGTGTATCAATTGACTAAAACAGACATAAAATAAAACTTGGAATACCTTAAAGCGGTTCTAAGCAGCACAATGCCACAGCCACTGATGTAAGAACTAAAGCAGTTTTGGCTATGAATGTATCAAACGAGCTACATGTCAGCTCTTGATTTCAGTTCTTAGACAATATAGGTGTACGCAATGGTGTGAATATCCTTATCAACTGTTTTTGTAATATGAATATGTCGATTTACTGTTTTATTTACACAACAATAAAGTGTTTAAATATATTTCCTTATTGAACAGAACCTGATATACAGTAGATGAGAGCGCATTTATGTGCGTGAAATGAGCGTTATGTTGGCGATAAAACAATTGAATAGTCATATGTCCACTTAATACTTACTGTACAATATCAAACGTAATGAGGATGAGGAGGATCCCTAACGAGATGATGCAGAAGTCTGACCTGTGTGAACAATGTTTTAGTAGGGGCGGCAGTGGCTCAGCGGTAGAGCAGATGTCTTGAAGACGGATCGCCCGGCCATCGGTGAATCGATTCCCGCTCCCACCATGACATCCCTTGGAGTGTGAGCTGACAGTGGGAGTTGTCAGCTCACCTCCCAGCCACTGCCGAGGCGCCCTTGAGCAAGGCGCCGTCCCCACCACAAGCTGCTCATTGGGGCGCGACCTCCAAGCGCGACCAGTCACTCTTCCTCCCCTGGACTAACTGCATGATTACAGGCCCCTAGTGTGCTGTGTTTCAGGGGCCTTGTTCACAACACTGTGTGTGATGTGCTGAAAACTAACAGAAATGCATGTACTGAGAGTGTAAAGAGAATTTCCCCTCTGGGAATCAATAAAAGTTTGAATTATTATTATTATTAAACTTCATTCTAAGCTGCTGACGTGCGCTTCTCCCCCCACTGGATCGCACCTAAATAAAATAAATTAATAAACTATTATTGAAGCCGTTTACTTCTGTATTTTTACCGTGAGTGAAACGGACTATGTTTAAACTTACGCATCGGACTTGAGCAGCAATTCACTCCCACGACATGTCGCTGTACTTTGCAGCTGCAACACTGTTCTCTTTCTTCTGAAAATGTCCTCAAAGTCTTCATACTCATAAATTAAAATCTGTACTCCGACTGCTGTAAAGCGCTGCGGCTCGTCCGTCGTCACGGTGAATCGTCGACTCGGGGCTCAATTGATGGCTTTTTTTCGAGTTGTCTTTTTTTCGAGTGTCTGTTAAACTGCGGGTCAATTTACTCTGGGTTAGAAAAACTAACCCTGAAACCCGTTTGTGAAACCGAAATCCCTGGTTTTTCCGAGTTCAGGGTAAAGCAACCCAGAACCACAGATTTACCTCAGGGTAGGTTAACCCTGCCTTCGTGAAACGGGCCCACTATTTGAGAAACAAACCACCACAGGTTAACTTATAACCACTGAAATTGAGAAAATAAAAACAAAAATCCCTAAAAATGAAAAAGGTGCAATGTCAGTATTTGGTTGTGGTGTTTAGAAAGTTTGGTAAAAAACAACTCAGCAGTTTGAGGAAAGTACCAAAAATGAAAACAGCAAAAGTATTTACATTATAACTATCACACTGGTCAGGTCATTACAGACGTTATGTATTAAATCAGAACAATTGTACAATTTAAGTTTAGCATATTTTGAGGGAAATCTTGTTTTTGTTCAAATGAAAAATGAAAATAAAAAGTAAATGTACCACAGGGATTTTAAAGTGTAAAACAGTTATGTACAAAAAATATACAGGGCTGCATTGCCAAATCTAATATTTTGTATAACTTTAGAAAAAAGTGGATTTTAAAAAATGAGATGAAATAGACAATTTCACAACTGTAATTTCACCAGTGACTGCTGGATGTAACTTCAACATTTAAATGACCTGTTAGTAAACAACAATGAGGATAGGTTATAAAAAATTTGAGCTACCACATAAACAGATACTTCAGATCTAAAAACAAACAAACCTGCAAACCCTTCAAATTTGTTAAAGGAAGTACTGATTACCAAGAGGACCAGTAAGTAAGCCAAAGAATAAGTGAGTGAAATAACCCTCAAAAATAAAGTGAAAGGAAGACGTTACAGCAAGTATAATGACCATGAATAGTCATCTAGTTTGAAGTACTAAAGATAACACTAAAAAGAGATTGCATATAAGAAGAACCTTAAAAACATTTCCCCCTGAATGCTCCATCCTTTAAGGAATACTCATCTAATGTTCCAGCTATTTACTGAACATCCTAACAAGCAAAATATGAGAGTCTAAATCTGATGACAAATGAGATAAAAGACTTGCTTTCACATGTTTGCCTCTGCAAACTAGAGTTTAGTGGAGGTCATGTGATCATTCATGTGCGTCACTTTGTATGAAGGTAGCTCTAAAAGACAGAGATTTTAATGCAGAACTGAAAACAAATCCATAATTTCTTTGTGTTTCTTTTTCCATTGTTTGAGGTCAAACTCAGAGGTATCAAAACGCAAAGGACTAATAAAATGAGGACAAAATTAATACAGAAGTAATCATTTGGCTGTTGGCACTAAAATAGTTGATTTACCAAAATTTGACAAATTTAAAAGCTAGTTTACTCTTTTGTTTTTCTGATCCATTTGGTTTGTACTTTGTGACATTGCAACTTAACAAGTATCCTATGGAATTTTTCTTAAAGATATTCAATACACACAATATTCTTACATTAAAGGCAAAATTAAAATCAGAAAGAATGAATGACAGTAGGAAAGACTAGAAAAAGAAAATGGATAAAAGAATGGAGGGCAGCGAGTAAGCTCACAACAAAGGCAACAGGAAGTGATTCAGTCTAGCTACAGTAACACACACACACACACACACACACACACACACACACACACACACACACACACACAAGTTATTGTATTTGTTAGATGGACTCTGTGACATACCCGCCAACACAGAACATACTCCTCAGCCTCGGGGATCTGTACCAAGGCCACAGAATGTAGCACCTTCGCTGTCTATTTGTAGTGGGTGTGGGAAGACATGTAGGATGCCACAACATTTGTTCAGAAAGGTAGAAAAAAAATGTTTTTTTAGAAAAAAAAAAAAATTGACACGCACGTACACAAGCACAGGTAGAAAAGGGTACGTTTGTTCAGGTATAACCACCAAATGCTTTAATCCTGTTAGTGATGAGAAGCGCTAACACCTTAAGTCCATCAGAACAAGGACCTCATGACTAACTGAATGTAAACCCACTGTGTAACGACAAAGTGCCAGGATGCTGCATGCATCAACATTCTGAGAATTTAAAACCATTAATATTTTATTTCAAGAGTGTACATGAAAATCAAGATCCCAACTTGCCTCAAAGATGACAGGAACTGTAACACACTTACTTTGCTTCAACAGCAAAAAAGACACGTATATATTCAATGAGCCCTCGCTCCTTGCAGTTAATGCGTTCCAGGAACCACACGTGATTAACAAATTCCACGATAGAGCAACAAACTATTTATCTCATCATTTACGGTAATTTAAACGTTTATGACCCTCCCCATACTGATATTAAACCACCTTCTATCTATTACCTTTCCCCACACTCTTATTGACTGTGTAAAGCACTTTTGTGTCTTCATCTCCAACCACTTATCCGGGGCTGGGCTGCGGGGGCTCAGGAGGAATGCCCATACTTCCCTCTCTCCAAACACCTCCTCTAGCTCCTCTACGGGGATTCCGAGGTGCTCTCAGGCCAGACATAATCCCTCCAGCGTGTCCTAAGTATAGCCCAAGGTCTCCTTCCGGTAGGACATGCCCAGAACACCTGCCCAGGGAGGTGTTCAGGAGTCATCCAGAACAAATACCAGAGCCACCTAAGCTGGCTCCCCCTGAGGCAGTGGAGCAGCGGCTCTACTCCGAGCTCCTCCCTGGTGACTGGGGTCCTAAACCAATCTCTAAAGGTACGCCTAGCCACTCTTCGAAGGAAACTCAATTCAGCCGCTTGTATTCGGGATCTTGTCCTTTCGTAGTAGTAGATTGACCGGTAAATCGAGAGCTTCGTCTTGCGACTAAGCTCCTTCACCACGGCAGACCTATACAACGACCACATCAAGACACTTAAACTCCTCCACTTGGGGCAAAGACTCTCCACCGACCTGAAGAGGGCACACAACCCTTTTCCGGTCGAGAACCATGGCCTCAGAACTAGAGGTGCTGATCCTTATCCAACTCGCGTCACACTCAGCTGCAAACCGTCCCAGTGCACGCTGAAGGCCCAGGTTTGATGAGGCCAACAGGACAACATTGTGCGCAAAAAACAGAGATGAAATCCTTTGGTCCCCAAACTGGACTCCCTCCGGATCCTGGCTGCACCTAGAAATTCTGTCCATAAAGATTATGAACAGAACTGGTGATAGAGGGCAGTTCTGCCAAGGTCCAACGTGCACCTTAAAACAGGTCTGACTTACTGCCGGCAATGCAAACTAATCTCTGGCTTCGGTCATACAGGGACTGGACAGCCCTCAGCCAAGGGCCGTGAATCCCATACTCCCGAAGCACTCATCACGAGATACCACAAGGGACATGGTCGAATGCCTTCGCTAGATCAACAAAACACATGTGGACTGATTGGGCAAATTCCGATGAACCCTCGAGCACTCAATGGAGAGTGTATAGCTGGTCCAGTGTTCCGCGACCAGGACGGAAACCGCATTATTCTTTGCATTATTCGCATCAGTATTCCTCCTGAATCCCCGGTTCAACTACTGGTCTAATCCTCCTCTCCAGTACCCTGGAATAGACTTTACCCAGGAGACTGAGGAGTGTGATCCCCTATAGTTGGAACACACCTTCCGGTCCCCCTTTTTGAAAAGGGGGACCACCGCGCCGGTCTGCCAATCCAAAAGTACTGTCCCCAACTGCCATGCGACGTTACAGAGACGTGTCAACCATGACAGTCCCTGCACATCCAGAGACTTGAGGTACTCAGGGCGAATCTCATCCACCCCTGGTGCTTTGCCACCAAGGAGTTTGGCAACCACCTTGGTGACTTCCGCTTGGGTGATGAACGAGTGCTTCTTCTGTGTAAGACATGGTAGCGGGATTGAGGAGATCCTCAAAGTTTTCTTTCCGCCGCCCGACAATATCCTCAGTCGAGCTCAGCAGATCTCCGCCTCTACTGTAAACGGTGTTGGCTGTGCCCACTATCCTCTCCTGAGGTGCTGAATGGTTTGCCAAAATTTCTTCGAGGCTGACCAATAGTCCTCTTCTATGGCCTCCCCGAACTCCTCCCAAACCCAAGTTTTTGCCTCCACAGCACTTGAGCTGTAGAAGACCTGGCCTGCCTGTAACTGTCAGCTGCCCTCGGAGTCCCTCAATTAAACAAGATTTGATAGGACTCCCTCAGCTTGACAGCATTCCTTACTTCCGGTGTCCACCACCAGGTTCGGGGGTTACCGACACGACAGGCACCAGAGACTTTGTGACCACAGCTCCAAGCAGCTGCTTCAAAAATTGAGGAAACTGCTGTTTTGGCCAAAACACTTGCTTCGACTAGGTATTCCACACTGTTGTTCCGGCCTATTTCAGTTTTCTTTAATAAATTTGCGAAAATTTCTACATTTCTGTTTTTCTCTGTCAAGATGATGTGCAGAGTGTAAATTAATGAGAAATAAATTGAACTTTTTTGATTTTAGCAAATGGCTGCAATGAAACAAAGAGCGAGAAATTTAAAGGGGTCTGAATACTTTCCATACCCACTGTATGTTGTCTGCTTGATATCTGTTTGCTTTGCATGAAAATATTTGTTGACTTTTTTCTCTTATTGAATGGGTTACTTTCAATAAACTTTAGAAAACAAAAATAAAAAGGTGAAGGTTGAGGTATTAAAAGACAGTCTATTTGGCGAGAAAGTTTTGTGAAAGATGTCAGATCCAATACTGAATCGGCAAATTATGGGCATTTGGTATTTGGCTAACAGTATTAGCTCACATAAATTATTTAGTTAACTGTTAAGGTCCGATGTTTTCCATCCTGGTGGGAAACAGCGGGTAAAAGCCCACAGGTGGCCTTTGTTTGATCGTTAAAGAACAAACAAAGCTTCGGAAGCCACGATAAAATTAGAGACTTGCTTGCCGTGATCGGACGGAATTTCTGATTGGGTGCCATACAGTTTTCTAACTTAAGGGTTGTTGAACTGAGTGGAACTGCACCTATGAGGTCTTAACTTCTTCTCAAGCTTATGATTGTTGAAGAGTTTTGACGCCTTTCAGGCAGGTGTTCCATAGGTGACGGGGTGATAAAACACATGGAGTGCGCCAATGATCGATTCATCTCCGGTTATTCGTAGAGCCGTTAGGCTGGTTTCCCATATGAAGTACGACCGGTCCACCTGAGATCTCTGTAAATTGTTATCCAGACTGGGGTGGGATAATTTTTATGCTCTTGTTCAACTCTTTCTTTTACCATACAACTGTTTAAGTGTTTGTGGAGATTGTGGTGATCTTCCTATACATATCTATTTCTCTAAACATCCACTATATTCTCTATTCATCTCTCTCTCACCCCCTCCCCCTGAACTCTCACTCTCTACCTCTCTGTTTATCTGGTCAGGAATTTGGCTGGGTGTGAAAAACGAAACCCCACCACAAAGTATTGGACGAAACACAAGGGATGGTAAACATCTCTATACACTCTTTAATCCCGTTGGGGAAGTGACATGTACATAGTCCCTGAGTTGATGGGGGGAGAGAGAGATAGGTAGTCAGGTGCTGGGGGGAGGGCAGGGCAGTGTGAGGGTAGAGTTCAAGGCTATGGCAGGGAGCAGAGCAGGGAGGGAGTTGAACCTCCTGACTGCCTGGTGAAAAACTGTCCTTGAGCCTGTTGGTCTCCTACCTGATGGCAGCAGGCTGAAAAGGCTGTGAGAGGGGTGGGTGGGATCACCTGCAATGCTGATGGCTTTGCGGGTGAGGTGGGTGTTGTAAATGTCTGTGAGGGAAGGGAGAGAGGCACCAGTGATCTTTTCAGGGTTGAATGTAGGGCAGTGGAGATGGCATCATCGGTCGAGCGGTTAGACCGGTAAGCAAACTGAAAAGGGTCCAGGGTTGAAGGGAGGGCAGATTTGATGTTGTGCATGACTAGCCGCTTGATGCACTACATGAGGATGGGAGTGAGTGCAACCGGGCGGTATTCGTTCAAGCCCGATGGGGGGACTTCTTCAGGACTGGGATAATGGTGGTGGCTTTGAGGGAGTTGGGGACAACAGCCTGGCTCAGGGAGATGTTGGAGATGTCTGTGAAGACATCTGTGAGCTCATCAGCACAGTCTCTCAGGACACGACCAGGAATGTTGTCAGGACCTGGGTCTTTTCGGGCGTTGGTCCTTCTGAGGACTTGCCTCATGCTGTCCGGAGAAAGCGTCAACGCCTGGTCACCAGGAGGGGGTGGACTCTTATGTGCTGTTGTCTGCCTCAAAGCGCGCAAAGAAGTCAGTCAGCTGATTCAGCAGAGTGGTGGAGCTGTCGCAGGACTGTGACGATCCTCCTGGAGTACTGTCTCTTGGCCACTTGGATGCCTCGTGACAGGTTGGCCCTCGCTGTCTTTAGGCCCAGAGTGGTGGAGCTGTCGCAGGACTGTGGCGATCCTCCTGGAGTACTGTCTCTTGGCCACTCGGATGCCTCGTGACAGGTTGGCCCTCGCTGTCTTTAGGCCCACCTCGTCCCCAGCTCTGAAGGCCGCGTTCCGTGCCCTCAGGAGCCTGTGGACTTCCCTTGTCAGCCATGGCTTCTGGTTGGCTTGGAGATGGTTCTGGTGACCGTTACATCATCCATACATTTCCTCATGTATGCCGTGACGGTCTCCGTGTACTCCTGGAGGTCTGTGGTGTTGTTGTGGGTGGCTGCGTCTTTGAATACGCTCCAGTCTGTGGTTGAGAAGCAGTCCCGGAGTGCCTCAGATGACCCATCAGGCCACACCCTTATCTGCCTTTTCACAGGTTTGACGACTCTAACGTGCGGTCTGTATGCCGGCGTTAGCATAACAGCGGTGTGGTCTGACGCCTCAAGGTGGGGGAGGGCACGGGCCTTGTATGTATCTATGTGTTGTGTAGACATTGTCCAGGATGTTAGCTCCTCTGGTGGCAAAGTTGATATGTCTATGTAATTAGGAAACACACTCTTGGGGTTTGCATGGTTAAAGTCCCCCGCCAGAATGAGGAAGGCACCTGGGTGGGCTGTCTGCTGCTTGCTGATGAGATGGTGGAATTCATTCAGTGCCTCACTCCTGTTGTTGCTGAAGGTGGGAGGGATGTAAACTGCCACCAGCAATATGGCAGAAAACTCCCTGGTAGATAGGTAGAATGGCCGGCATCTGATGATCATGAGCTCCACCAGAGGAGAGCAGTGTGTGAAAACCACAGCAGCATCGCGGCGCCAAGCGCTCTGTCAGCCCGGTAGCGCGTTAGCCGGTCCAGCTGAATGGCACAGTCCGGGACGCCGCCAGTGAGCCATGTTTCCAGACACAAGAAAAGACACAACACTCATACACAGACTTAGTTGACGATCGGAGCAGGCGGATGTAGTCCAATTTATTGCCAAGCTAGCGTACATTGGTGAGTGTGATGGTCGGGATAGCCGGCTGGTGAGAGCTAGCCGCTAGCCTAGCCCGGATGCCTCCGCACTTGCCCTGGTTCTGCATGTTCCGCCTGTGGCGCTTCCACTGCGGGCTGGGAGCAGGAGTGGGGGTTGGTGGTTGAGCAGGCCTCCGGAGCAGGCCGCACTCGTGCAGCACTTCCACATCTGCTGGGTCTAAGTCCAAAAAAGTTGTTCCGCGCATGTCGAGCAGAAACTCATGGAGTATGAGCGCCTTGGGGCAGGTAGACATGATGAAGATGGCCGTTACAAAGATGGATAAACACAAGATGAGACAAGACACAGAAAACATTGAAAAAACCGCTGTATAGGGAGAGGAGCCGCTGCATGTGCCGCCATCCTCAGCAAAAAAAACAACACTTTAGGCATCACCAGAAAAGTGGAGAGTCCAGCCCCTCTCAAGGGTTTGGGTTCCTGAGCGCAAGCTGTGGGTGGAGGTGAGCCAGACTATACTATATCTAGTTGGTACCTCTCTACTTCCCTCACAAGCTCTGGCTCCTTTCCCTCCAGCGAGGTGACATTCCATGTCCCTAGAGCTAGACTCTTTGTCTGGTTATTGAGTCGTCGAGCCCCATGCTGACGACTGCCACCCAATCCACACGGTACTCATCCTCTACGGTTTCCTCAGTGGGTAGTGAGTCCACCGGAGTTTGGGCCCATGTCGTCCTTTCGGGTTGAGCCCGGTCGGGCCCCATGGGCAGAGGCCCAGCCACCAGGCGCTCGCATACAAGCCCCAACCTGGCTACAGGGTGGGTCCATGGTTACACCATGCCGGGCGACATCACGGTCCCTGTTGTTTTATTTACCATAGGGGTTTTGTTACTTCTCCTAGTCTTGCCCGTCTCCCTTTGCGAAGGGATACCCTAGCAGGAGCATGAAGCCCCTGACAACATAGCTCCTGGGATCATTCGGGCACTCAAACTCCCCCACCACGATAAGGTGGCAGCTCTCGGGGGAGAAGCACTTTTGGGTCTCACAGAACATAGCGCACTTCTGGATGCTGTCAGCCAATAGAACGCGTGCATGGTATCACGTGACTGCCTACCATAAATCCGCGATGAGGTGAAGTTGAGAGCGTTCATGCGCGAATGCACACCGTATATACACACACACACACACACACACACACACACACACACATACAGTGTGCCCTCGCGCATCAACGCTTGCAACTTCATCTCATCGCGGATTTATGGTAGACAGTCACGTGATACCATGCACACATTCTATTGGCTGACAGCATTCAGAAGTGCGCTCTGTTCCGTGAGTCTCGGACATACGTGAGGCAGAAAAATGCTTTAAACAGTCGATAAGAGTGTGGGCTAAGGCAATACAGATAGAAGGTGGTTTAATATCAGTATGGGGAGGGTTCATAAACACTTAGATTACCGTAAATATTAAAATAAATCCCTTACTCTGCAATAAATCCTTGATAGAGCAAGGTCCCTTGCTCTATCAAGGAATTTGTTAATCGCGTGTGGTTCCTGGAACGCATTAACTGTAAGGAACGAGGGCGGACTGTGTTCATATATATTATACTGTAAATACAGTACATACTGTATATAGCTTCTTTGAAGCTGTTTGCATCAACTTGCAATTTTCTGGCAAGTTGGATTTTACACCCCTTAGTTTCTGATCTTTACTGGCTTGTACCTAGTTTGCTTATGTGTGACACAAAATACAAGAGTAAAAATCTGTCAGATAATAAGACCCTGTTAGGTAAAGGAGAGCCCTATATCTACATTCGTGACGAAAAGACACGCAACTCTAAACAATCAAAGTTTTAATATATATAGGCTCAGGTCACCTGGTGTAGCACAATGAGGTATTATAGTAATTAAAAATCACAAGCTACTTCTGCAGAGGGAGATGACACTATAGGGAAATTGTAACTCCCCCTCCCCTCCCTTCAACTCCACCCCACTTAAAACAGTAAGCATTTGGCTAAATTAAACCCATTTTTCACTGGCAGGCAAATATAATGAGGGCAATATAGGCAAGTAAGAAATTTGCTTGATAAGAGATTGCATCATGTGTGTGGACTCAAAACTACTATGTTAACATGAGAAACAAGATTCATGATGGTAAAAGCATCAGAACATCTGAAACTCTCAGTTGCTCGGACTCAAATTTTAAGAAGAGAAATAACAGAAGAGGAAGACCCTCTGCCCTGAGATAACTGGTTTTTATCCACTCGGTAACACAAATAACACGCATTTAACCTGCTGGACAAGTAGAGAAAGAAAGAGGAGAAGAGCATAAAGAGAAAAAGAAAGCTCAATGGACAAAATGTGGAAGTAAACCATCTTCAGCAGCTGTCTAAGGAAAGACTGGAATTAATCAAATAGGTGGTACTCTGGAGAGGGGTATAGATGTGTAACATATATGCAGATTACTAGATTTTTGATAATGTGGAGGCGGCACGGTGGCGCAGTGGGTATCACTGTTGCCGCACAACAAGGCAGGTCCGGGTTAGAGTCCCGCTCTGTGCGGAGTTTGCATGTTCTCCCCATGTCTGCATCAATTCTCTCTGGGTTCTCCGTCCTCCTAGCACTTCCAAAAATATGCACTTCAGGTTAATTGGCTGATCCCAAATTGCCAGTAGAAGTGAGTGTGTTTGTGTAGCTCAGCAGTGCACTGGCATTGCGCCCGGAGTTTGCCCTGCCTCATGCCCTATGCCGTGACCCGCGCAAGCAGATGCAGCGGGTTAGAAAATGAATGAATTATAATGTGGAAGCCTTGAGAAAAACCATGTAATTCATCTTTATGTACAGAATCATTTCTAAGTGGTTAATGAAGGGAAATTGCATCATTATGCGCTCTGACAAAAGGCTGACCCGAAACAAAAAAACACCTCGTTCTCAGGTGGCATATCAGAAGTTTAAGAGTGCTGCAGTGGGGCTGCAGACCAAATGCTGTAAATTCTCTGAACTCAATTTTACTCAGGCATTCAGCTACATTCCCCTCACTACCTGCTTTGCTGCTTTAAGGTCAACCTTGGAACAGACCTGCAGAAAAATAAAAAAAAAGTCTGCATTATTTCTTTAGTGCACTCAAGGTTACAGTGCTGGCTTGGAATGCCGTTAGAAATTTGAGTGTTCCCTAAATTGGGAGACGGCCACTGCAGATTTTAAAAGCTGTGGAGGGAAAGATTCATTTAAGCAACAGCAAAAGGCAGGTCACACTACAACAAAAGCCCTGAGCCACTCACGTGAGTCCTATTTGATCACCATCCTTCAGAGAGCTATCCATCTTTGTCTTCTTTCTCTTTTTCTGATATTTTTGCTTCTCTAATTCTATCTCACTCTGTCGCTCAAATCAAAACTGCATACCGTTAAAGTGATTTATACAACCGCTGTTTTGCTACTTAACTTCAGCAGACAGACGCGTAGTCTGTTCACAGGATTGTTTAAGAAATAAGCTAACATTAGGGTTGTCATTGGCAAAGAACCAAACAGAACTGACTGACAAAAATCTTTTGATAACACATGTAACACAGTCAAATGGGTCGACATGTACACAGAGTAAGATAAGGTTCAGAAAATAAAATGAAAAATGTTCACCAGAAATGATTTTTCATTTCTGGTGAGAAGATTGAGAATTCCATGCATGTAGAAAATGAGAAACCCTTCCTGTAATTCACATTTTGCAAAAACAGCTGCGTTATTGCAAATCCTAAAATGACTCTTCCTGACAATTATATTCATGCAAAAGCAGAGTTACATTTAACAACAACTGTGTTGTGATAATCTTTTTCTCATAATTAACAATAAGTTTACAATGACATAAATTGGTATGATTTAAATCATAAGCCTCTACTTAAATGTTAACTTATAATAAACAACAAAACTTTCTAGTTGAGCATACTGATGCCAGATTACACTTATATCACTAATTGACAACTTGCTGTTACAGTTTGACAGAAGCACACAAGAAACATTGATGCAGCTTACAAATTCTAAGAATGGGAAACCTACAAACAGAAGTGACTCTGACCTTGAGTTTATAGGGGAGGACTGGATGCAAGGAGCTTGTGGACTTAGACAAACAGTGTCCCATGGCCCATCCTCCACACTCATATGTACTTAGAGCTATTCAGTTCTCACAAGTTTTATTAGCCTTGAGGACACAAGAATAGTTGTCAATTTGTTAAAAAGGAAAAAAGACAGCAAATCCTCAGTGCCTGGTAAATCAAGAAAGAAGAGGTAGAGTGCAGACCATCAACACAAGCAAAGAGATCCACCTTGAAGAGTAAACGGAGTCTTGTTGCCAACACAGACCCATATCTCCTGTCATACACAGCCTTGTTTTTTCCTCCCTTCCTCCTCCACTGCAGATACAGTACAAGGCCATGAAAGATTGGAGGCAAAGTGACGTCCTCTAGTTTATCCTCCCTGAAAGCCTTCACATGCTCTCAGTTCCACTTGAGGGATCTGATGAAAGCCGTTTGTCAGTACGCCACTTAATTATCAGCCAGAAGAAGAGCCTCTGATGCTATCCTCTGACAATGGCTCACAGCAGCCTGCTGACTACAGTACCCACTAACAATGAAGAACTGACTGCAGCTACTAATGGTGAAGGGGCAGTGCCAGCTGTCCACTTAAGAGTTAGACAAATTAAGTAACTGCACAGAAGGCCTTTGTCTGCTGCTTCAATTTACTGGCATATTCTTTCTTTGCATACTCCAAAAGGAGCAAATTTTACAGCTAAATACCAAAATTATAAAAAGTATTTGAAGATAAAATGCAAAACAGAGCACCTAAACACATTCTATATCAAGTTGAGGAGGATGATGCAGTTTCATGTTCACATTACCATCACACCACAAACAAAATAATCACACACATTCTTACCTTTCTTTACACACTTTAATTTTATACAGTACTGTAATTTTTTTTCTGTGCAGATGGATGAAACATGAATCCATTACCCGTGATTCAATTAAAGGAACTTGAATCAGAATCTAGTGTGTCTAGAAATGACCAGTTCAACATTCACACAATGAGCACCACTCTGGCTTCTGTAACCTCCTTTTGCCTGATATAGCAGAATCTGCCTCCAATACGGTAACAGATGAGTCCCTCTAAACACTGTTCTGAGATCTGATAGATAAAGGCCATTATTTTGTTGCTCGGCTGTGTTCTTGTCTTGAATCTACTCTTACAGTCCTCCCCGGGCTCCTAATACCTGTGGCCTGAAGCCTACCACACAGAAGTGAAACTATTAGTTAGCTTTTCATTCGCAAAGTACAGTACTGATCATGTATATGAAAGACACAAGGATGACTCAGCGTAATGCTGGATTCCTCTGGGTAATCTATCAGCAGTGAGCAAATTTACAGTACACGGTAAGAGACAGAAGCAAACCCTCATTTTAAATTATTGTTCTGCTCTCATTAACAAAGTCTGAAAAACAACCGATGAGAAAAAAATTTTTGTGATATGTATTGGATTTGAGTTCCTTCTGAAAGGGAATCACAGACCCACCCTACAGTCCATTAGCCAAGTTAATGCAGAGAGCAAAGCTTGCTGACCCATTAATAATACATTGCAGTGGTCAAAAGAGGTCAGACACCTCGGCGCACCCCTTCATCCCTCTACACGGACACATTAATGGAGTAATTCAGATGCAATTAACTGGTGAGAAGAGGATGTGGCCTTGCGGCTGGTGGAGCACAGGCTGAAGGGTTTGCAGCCACGGTTTGGATTATAATCACCGTAAGCACACACGTGAACACACACACCCACACAAACCAATTTACACTTGTGAAAGGCATAAACATATCTGTAATAACACCAACTGATACTAGAAGTAAAACCAATAAAACCAGTATGCAGACTACTCTTCCTAAACCAAATTTTATTTCATCCAGATGAACAGTATGGCAACAAATCCACACTGTTTATCTCATATAATTTGCTGATGAACCACCCAAGTGAGTGTGAATGACTTAACAAATACGTTCCAAGAGCAAAAACCAAAACAATGAGCTGAAAAAAACCATGAAGTGAAGCATCACAGAGCATAGCCTGTACAGAAATTCCAATTACAATCGCTTTGAATGCCAACAATGCGCTTTCCTCTGAGAACCTTTATTATGCTTTGTTAGGTGTGATGGGTGTGAAATGTTATACTGCTGTTTCAATTTAATTTCATTGGTTTCTTAAATGTTTGTCTATTAAAGCAAGTTTCATTCAATAATGTGGAAACATGCTCTTTTTGAGAATGTGACATTGACAAATGAGCAATTACAGCAGCGATATTCACATGTCGCATCTGTGGTCAACATGACCTGCAATTAGCCCTACTGATGCCGAGTGTGAGACACGAGAGGGAAGCCTGTCAGCACGGGTGCCGGTGAAGGCAGCATGGCCCATTCTGGTATGTCATCCATCACTGTTTCCACTCAGCTGCTACAGCTGTGTCACTGTCCCCTCCCACAGACCACTGACCCCACTGAAGATGCACAAACTGGATGATCAAATACCTCTGTAGGATAAGAGACAACCATCCTGTTTCACTGACAAGAGCACAAAAAAACTCCTTCCTACATATCCACACTGACATCTTAATCAATAAATGGCATTTGATGCCAAGCAGCAGGAGAAACGTTTGAAGACAGATAGCTGCTTGGATTGTGGTAAGCAGAGTGAAAGTATTCACTATAGGAGAAAACCACAGAAGGTGAAGAAGGTTAAAAAATGCCACAAAATGACAAAATGGGTCAACATTGTTCACATGTATTCAATCAGGACCAGCCTTTTATAGTTTTTATCAGATATTAAAGACCTACAGTCTGGATGCAAAGCAGGGTGGCGGCGCTCCAGCTATTTAGTAAAATACCCAGCGATGGGGGGTCAACTCAGTCAAGTGACAGCCCTTTCACTCTTTCAGCAGCCCAGGTTGCTAAAGTCTCTCTGAAAGATCTTGCAGCTTTTTACATACCGCTTCAAAGCGGTGATGTATTGTAATTGTCAGTGTTTGTATGTTCGTACGTCTGTCCATTAGTCCACCAAATATCTTTGCAATGGTTGCAGATATAAAGATGAAACAAAAAGCGCATTACTCGAGCAGTAAGGAGGATGTAAATGAGATGGTAACCTTGAGAAAACTAGGTCAAGGTCAAATTTAAACTTTTGTACACTCAGGAACCGGATAAGAAAGACGAGGGAGAAGGCCAGTGTAAGACTGTAGATCAAAGCTAGTGCTTTAATCTACCTATGCACTAGCTTTGATCTATGGTCAAAGCTAATGCATAGCTTTGACCTACCCTAACGTACCCTGAAAGTAGGTCAGGGTAGGTCGCGGGATGTTGCAGTCTCTGACTGCCTTGTTTTCTACATTCATTAATAAAATGAAAACATACCAAGTGAGGCTCAGTGATGGCAGATGAATTAGATGAGAATTTCACGTATGCAATGGCTCCATATGTACAAAAGTTCATTGAAAATATGAAATTGACCGTGAGAGAAATGTAAACATTAATTAATCATGACATTTGTTAAAAGTATACCAAACATGTATTTACTATCAACAGAGTCCACGCCAGTGCCAGCACCAGTCAGTTAAGCCCATTCTGAATTTAGTGAGGCAGATGTTAAATTGTGATTCAGCTGTCTCTTATCTAATTTATAGCATCCAACATCAACATTCTCTCATTTCTCTACCATCATGTCAGGGCAGCAAACACTCAGGTAGGCTGATATTCAGACTGAATGGTCGTTATGGTAATTGCTGTTACGGCAGTGTGTTAACACTTTCCTGAAAGGAGGGATGGGTTTTGTCTAAACCAATGAATGAAGTTACGCATCTGGATCTTTTGTATTTGTCAGCATGCATTGAGCAAAGAGAAAGCAAATCTACAATGCTACATGCTAAAGATTGCAACACAGCATGGGTATTGCCTACGAGAAGTGATAATCTGTTATCAAATAAATGCACAGCTATGAAAAAACATATTACAGCTCCTGACCCCTTCCTTCGTTAACTAAGGGGTCCCATTAATGCTAGTCAGCAAAATATTGTACTTCAGAAAAATATTTCTCAAAGTCCTACTTAACATCAGACAAACAGAAGGGGACATAAGTAACTACACAGCAGACCTGACTGAGTTGACAATCCTAGAACCTCGTCTTCCTCCATAATCACCAACTGAAGAGCAAGCATTAATACAGACTGATTAACAGTTTTTCCAAAAGCCTGAGGCTGCGACTAATGATGTGTGCAGGGATCAACAGCCCATCAGTCTCCACTGTTAAATGCATTTTAAATATTTCTTGATCTAATTGGTGATGAAAAAACAATAGCGGAATAAGTGGCGTGTCCAAGCCGGTGAGTTAGGCTTGAACTTGAACAGATCTCATAGTCTCAGATGAGGAAGTTCATTGAATCAATTGATGGCTGTGGTCAACAGCTTTTACAGTAAAATGTTGATCATTGAGCAGCTGATGGGACGGGGCTAGTAAGGGAAATGACTGTATAAAAAAAAAGCTAAACCAAACAAAAAAAAAGCCCATATAAACATATACATACAGTATATATACACATATATACTGTATACACATAGACATAAACTGATATTGAAAAGTGACAAAATTACTGTCAACAGCAGTAGTTTCAAGTAAAAGTGAAGCCAACGGTTCTGTGCAGGCCTGCAGGCCACAAGAGGAAGCGGTAGAAGCCTGAGGCCTTTTATGTTCTGCACTGCAGTCAGTGCCTCACATGGTGGAGTGTGGGGACAGCAACTCCTGCCAACACGCTTCCGTGCCAAGGCCTGCCAGCTCTCTCCCCGCCCACTCTAAGGGCCAAGCGTGAGCGGTGGGGCGCCAGTAGGCGGGTGCAAGGTGAGGCTGGTGGGCGGGTGGCCAGGCTGGAGCTTCCTGACACAGGAACCCGCCTCACAGCAGGATCAAACTGGATACTGAGTGAATCACTACCCCTCCCACCACCTGACAAAGTCAACAGTGGGCCGAAATGCAGCCACTTTTGCTGCCTCTAAAATTAATAAATTCTGGATGACACAAATGAACCAAAGAATCAACCTATCACTGACAAAAACTATACTAAGAAAAAAGAAACAACTTAAAGGACATAATCGTAATGACTTGGAGTTTGTGCATGAGCTACATGAGAAAGATGTAAGTGCTGCAGAAAATTCCGGTATCACCGAAGTGCTTGAAATGTACAGTATATGCCTGCATTACAGTGTACTGATGACACAGACTGAGGAGCTCGATGGAGGTATCAAAGTCGAACACCAACATAATTTTACACTTAAAAATTCCAGGCCCCGTAAACCTGAGCTTGAGAAGGGAGATAGGGCAGTGGGCACAAATTCTCATACCTGACCAATCTAATTCAAATAAGCATCAGGAGCAGGGATTTTCAAAGCTGTGGCTAGTCAGTCACTAGTCAGAGGCAGGAACATTATCTCCAAAGTAAATAATGTCCTGGAGGACCAGTAGCTACCCAAATCGCTTCTTAAAAAATAGAAAACGCTCCTGGCTGTTATTATTAAACCTCAATTCCAATGGGAAGATGAACCTTTGATCTGTTTAGGGTATTCTGTATTTGCATTTTATAATGAGATCAAAGCCTGGTCCCGGGCCCCAGTAGAAGGCAGCTCTGTGCCCAATCCCTAAACAGTGGACGATTTACAGACCAAAGAAATACTGTACTGTTAACAAGAGCCAGCAAGAGCTATGTACCTTCGTGGAAATATAGAGGGAGACTCAATGTTTCTTAAGCAATCAACATTAGTTTACATTCTTCATCAGTTAATTTTCTCTTTCATGTACAGGTGTGGCAAAAATGAAGATGAAAAAATGTCATGCCAATAGCAGCAATTTCCCAAGTTACAGTTCAAAAGCAACTATTTCAAACATTTCTAAACTGGTTGAGATTTGCTCCAAATTTGTTTTGGCTTTCTTCACCTGGAAGAAATGCAGAGGGGAATTTACACTTTGCCTGAAGTGAGCCTACAAGGAGCCACAAGGAGATGTGAGATGAGCGTGGAGGTCATCATTTTGAGAGCACATGTGGAGTCTCTATTCAATACTGTTCCTGAACAGCTTGTTATAACAGAAAATATACCAGAAAGGATATAGAGACTCACTAAGTATTTGGCTGTGGCGAGGTGAGCAGAGCCATAGATTTTCTGATCAGGCTGATCAGAACCAGAGAAGGGAGGACCGCATTTGGTTTTGACGCCCATGCTTATCAATTAGGAGGACTCTTTGCTTACGTTAGACCTTATGATGGTATGGTATTAATGTATACGAACTAAAATGAAACTATTGATTTAAATTCAGTGGATCTGTTTGCAAATATCATTGAAACATTCAAAAGCATGAGAATTGTAAATCTTTGATAAAACATTTCTACTATACAAGTTTCAATCACTTGCTCATTATATATATATTAGACATGTCACTATATCCCATCCTAAGGATTTGTTTTTTCCTTATTAAATTTTAAAATACATCAATTTTGATTTTATTAGATCGAATGTGACATCTCATCGTTCCCCTGAAAGGAAAAAATATGTAGTTTAATGTCTCAAACAACAAAGACGTAGATTATCTGTAGCACCATGGTAGGACAGGGGGTAGACTCACAGGAAAAAGGTTCCGGGTTCGATTCCTTTCTGTGGGGAGTTTGTATGCCCCCCCGTGTCTCCGTGGGTCCCCCCCCAAAAAAACAAACATACAGTTCATACAGTTTAGGTGAACTGATCACTCGAAATAGTTTGTAGGAGTGATTGTGAGTGTGCATGGTTGTTTGTCTTTTTGTGGCCCACGATGAGCTGGACAGGTTATCTGACAACTGAAATGTCATTACAAAACATATTAAACAAAGTTTAAAGCCCTATACCTAATGGGTTGCTCAAATTTCTCTGCTAGTGGTCTACCCTGCCTCTGCCTCTCTTGACTCATGGAGGTAGACATGATCATGGGCAATAATCATTCCAGTGCAGCTACATTTTTGAAATGATAGGAATCGGAAAATTGTTTTTGCAACAACTGCAATTACAATGCCAATTGTTAGGCAAACTAAGGCTTCTCATACAATGTACACATGATAGGACAAAAAACATGTTTTCCTGACCCTGAAGTGGTCAGACTGTTTTTTTTTTTTTGACATACTGCTCTCAGAGTAATCATCTTGACTAGTTTACAGAGCCTGATGGCTTTAAAAAAATAGTTCATGTAGTCCTCAACATATGAACACAATTGGTTCCATAAGTCGTTCGTAAGTCGTTATTTATCAAATCTCAATCCATAATCGCCTACTACAACTACTCTAAATGTGAATGTATCATTCCCTAACACTTACCAGAAACATTAATAGTACATAAAAACCCATAATAAAAAACAGCTACAGGTCATTTAGAGTTAAGTCGCTGGGCTTGCACTAGGAGGTAGTATGACTAAGCCACTGTGGCTCAGTGTAAAAGAATTGAGTAAGCCACAAAAAGCCACATTCTGTGTCCAAGACAGCGGTGCAGCGCACTGCAACGACAAGCGTTGGAAAGATCGAGAGAAAAGGTTTGTTTTCTTACGTTATCGCTCGGTATTTTTGCAAGTCCAAAAAAGTTGTAAGTTTTAACCTTTTCTTCCTAAAAATAAGAACGCCACTGTGGCTACATAGGCTAAAAACCTTGTAGCCACTCTGGAATTTACTTTGCCTATGGCGTAGTGGCGATCGGCTAGCGCAAGCCCAGAGTCATTCACGATCATACATCGGTTTTTAAAAGAATACGCAGAAAAATAATGATGTACAGTGGTACCTCTACTTACGTAATTAATTGGTTCTGGAAAAAAATTTCGTATGTAGAGACGCGTTTTCCATACAAATGCCCTAATCCGTTCCAAGCCCCCAAAAATTCCAACAAATGTTTTATAAAGCATAAAAATGCTCAAAACATGTAACAAATGCATGTTACGATTAGATTATTACACAATAAATGAGAGTTGTGCATAACGTAAAAAACATAATGGAGTAAAAAATAAAAATAATGGTCATTTACCTTTTAACTGCTGTCCTCATTGTTTTTTGCCCTCTTTGGTTCATTCGCTCCTGCCTCACCATGCCTAACAATAGAGTGAATTCCAGTCCTCCTTTTGAACTTCTCCAAGCACCCACACAATGCCTTAAATTCCTTGAACTTCCTTTTGTTTTAATAAAGTGGCGATTGTAGATGCATTACGGCCATATTCTTTGGCGAGATCAACCTAACACATCCCTTTTTCATGCTTTTCTATTATCTCTTGCTTTGTATGGACAAAAAACTTTTCTCCGTCTTTTCTTTTCCTCTTTTCTCCATCACTTTCTTGGGGTCCATAGCGAATACTCAAAAAGTTAATACAGTATATTTGCGCAAAACTATCAGAGCACCTCACGGGTCGAGAGCGGAATGACGAGGACTCTGCATAAACACCGATCTAGCTCCACATAAAGGTACGTCTTAGCCAATGGGATGCCAGGAAGATACTAGGTAATAGCCAATGGCAGAGCAGCTACGAGAAAGTTGCGTTCAGGAAACTGTGGGAGCTGCAGCCCATACTGTATTTTTACCTTTCGTAAGTCGAAATTTCTACGTAATGAGGGGCAATATTTTCCTGCTGAGAAGTTTCGTAAGTAGAAAATTTCGTAAGTAGAGCCATTCGTGAGTAGAGGTACCACTGTACTTTAGGCCATTTCACTCAATTTCACAGTCTGTCTACAACAAATACTGGACGGCTAAAATCACTGCAAAACTGTTAAAAGCACATAATATGTTAAAATAAAAATAATTCGTAATTTACATGTTTATCATCCATGATAAACAGTCAAGTATCCAAGGTACGACGCCTGATGCGCTAAGATGCTCAGAGACAACATACAAAAACAAGAGGGGGAGTTGAGTGTTGGAGTTCCATGAATGTAACAAGGTTGTGGCAGAAAAGGGAACTGCAGTACAACAGTCAGATATGGTGGCGTGCATTGTTCCTATCTCCGAATGTTCGTACCTCCATATGGCATTAAACAAAGTGCTGCAAGCAAAAGACTTCACTCTTTCTGTAAACGTGTGTTAGAAAATCTATTCAACATGCCTGACATAAAGTGCAGAAGGACAAGGAAATTTCTGAATACTCACAGAATCCTACAGAAGACTGCTGAGACAAATGTGTAAGGTATGAATACCTCAGAACTGGAGAGAATGCTAAGAGAAGTAGCACCCAATGGCTTTCTCATAGATGCCAAGCACATATTTTGTACTTTGAGGCAGCTGACCTTGAAGAATTATCTGTTTTCATTGACAGCACTTACTGAAATGTCTTAGGAGTGCAGACCAATATATATTTCTAGAGAGATGACTAAATGACTAGCTGGTAACTACATTAACCTGTTCTCATTTAAGCAACACAGCATGCATAATCATTCACAACAAACGCATGCATGGACTCCCAAAGTCCTGCAAATGACATTTCCAGGAGAACAGAAGAGCAATGGCTCCAAACAAAAAACATTCATCCCGCCCAGACCTCAGTCACATTTTGGGAAGATTTATGTTAATAATCACACTGCAGAGAAAAAATATTACTGTGTGTGTGGAAGACCGGTCATTGTATAATCATAGACTCATACACTTTTAAATAAGTGTACACATCTAAGGCTGTAAAGGTAGAAGTTCTTAAAACTGTACAAACTGATGAAGTTAACAGTTTGGACAGAAAAACTTTTAGCTGGTTATGAATGATATATATCATATATAAAAATTTTATATGATATACATACAGTATATAAAGAGAGGGAGTGGGGGGGAAGAGGGAGACAGAGAGAGAGAGAGAGAGAGAGAGAGACAGAGAGAGAGAGAGACAGAGATTTTTTTTAAATCACATTTATTCATAAAAGTCAAATTACAAGATAATCATGTTGACACAATATCCAAACGAGATTCAAGAGAGGGAGAGAAAGAGAAGCGAAACCCCCCGATTGACAAGAACTGAGAAAAGGTTTATGACGCAGGCTTTAAACTATGAGTAATTCGTCAAAAGGCTTTTTCAGCATTTCCTGTGCAAAATAGCACCATAGTTAAAGTGAGGAGATTTAACACTTAAAATGTGAGGAGTTTTTCCAAGTTGCAGCCCACATCGAGGACAAAATCTGTTGACCTAATCATATCTTTGTTCAAATAGAAAGAACTTCAAGATAACAACGATGATGATTTCTCTAACTTGTTTTTATAGCACATAAATGTGATATAATTACAGTTAGGTCAAATCTACATTACATCAGACATTGAAAGGTACAATAGGTATAGTTTATAGTCTCAAATTGTACATTTTAGTTGAATCTCTGTGGATACACCAAAAAATTAAATCATCAATTGAAATAAAATTTGATATAATCAAAAAAATCAATGATAAGCACTGTACACAATATGTACCAAGAACTCAATGTATATTAATTGATACTGAATAGGTGATACGAGTTCCTGTGAAATACCAATCAGTGAATTCAGAAGATATAATCCTTTGCAGTAACTCATAATAAGAGTTTTGTTAACTTCAAATTAGAAGGTTGTAAATTTCAAGTGAACATCTTCCATTCTTTGACACTTCTTTCTTGAGAATGTGCATGTTAACGCCTAAATAATCTGTAAACAGAAACTTTAAGAAAAAAAATTAAAGCAGAGCAGCTGCCTTGTAGTTAGTCAAAACAGTCCATTGATTGGAAATTTTAATTTGTTTCAAAAATGTTTTTAAAGGTTTTTAGAAATATTAGATACTCATTACCATATTTAGACATTCAAAAAATGTCTTAGTTATATGAACAAGACTATTTGAGTAGTGATTCTGAAATTCCTTGATTAAATTAACTCACATTTAAAAAAAACTAAAATCAAACTCAATCACCTATTAACCAAAGCTGTATCAACGCGGAGTAATGCGGTCCTTTCTCTTGTATCTCGAGTGTAACAGTAACAGTCCTTAGAGAAGCTCCAACCTTGGCAGTAGTAGAAATTTGATTAACCACTGAGGCCACCCACTCTAAAAGTTATATAGAATTTGCAAGTTAAAGCATCAAAATAATGCTGTGTCCTGTATACAGTTATTTTATATATTTCATATAGACTGAGAAATAAGAGCTGCTTGTTCTGCAGCCAGATTTGTTAACAACCTTAAGACAGCAACAAAAGATACTGAAAGATACTGTAAAATACTGCTGCAACCTTATGCCCGTGTCTGGAGAGACAGACCGTAAGTGTGCGAAGAATAGCTAAATTCAATGCCAAAGAAGGTAGGCGGTATACGAAAGACAGGCGTGCCCTCGATTTGCAGTGAAAATGGCTGAAATTTAAGACAGAAAGACATGCAGACTGACAGCAGGCGTGCTGCAATGTTGTTGATGACTAAACCAGGGTGATGAAAGTAAACAGGAAATAAAGGATGCAAAATTAAATACTTAATTTTCTTACAACAGGCTTTGCCACAATATCTCGAATGAATCCATTTAAAGGACACGTACTTTCTCTTCTCCTACACACAAACGCACACACCTCCATGCAGCCTGTGTGGATGACAGATCTTGTCGCCCTAGGAAATGGGCTTCATACATCTTGTCTGACTGCAATAAAGCAGTGCCTAAGATTCTATTTCCAATAAACATTAACTGATTGGAAAACTCATTCCAATATCATTTTCCATCTGGGTCCTTTAAATAGCAATCACCAAAGCTTCATCTCTGGATATCATGGACTCCTTGAGATGATGACACAGCACTGGCTCTCCTTCTGCATAATAGCAGCCTCCCATCAAGGCATCTGCAATAAATACTACCACTCTACCACCCATGAATGGGCCATTTAGTCTGTGTTCAAACAAATAGGGGCCACCATTCTGAATATTAATCTGGGGTTTTACACTTCAAATGACTCTTTCAGGGCTGAAAGACACTTACTGTGATTTGGCCAAAATCCTAGTTTCTATGCTTTCTCAGAAGTGACACTGAATCAAAGCAATGGCATCTCTCTTAAAATGACTGGTGAAAAAAAATGTAAAAAAAGATTTATGTTTGAGAAAATTTATTTCAACTCTTCAACAGTCATTTACTCCAAAATTCTAAGGTCAAAGAAATTGCTGAATAGATTGTAAGTTACTATATGCATTGCAAAACCATCTTTGAGCAACTTTAAAAATGCTGTAGTACCTTGAGATATAAGAGACTCAGGTTTTTTTGAGATACAAACTGCTGCTCTCTCCATATTTTTATTCAGCATTCAAGTGAAAATCCGAGATAAGAGCCGTGCTTCGGGACACCAACGCTAGTTGGTGGAGGGATACATTATCAATTGCTCTCGTTCACAGAGTAAAGGCATAGCTTGTGAGTGATCGTGATTTTTGCATTTCTTTTTCTCCTTTATCATTGTTTATATAATTTATAAATAATCAATTACGCATGGACAAAGTATAAATCTATTGGTTGATAAAAATACTTTGCTAATAATTTAGGGGGTTTGGGACATTTTTTTTACAAGACTATGATTTTAGTTCATTTAAAAAGATTTTAGTTCATATAAATGGGAAAACTGAGTCATAAGTTGTTTGACTTACAAGCTCAGTCACATAAATTAAGCTCGTATGTCAAGGTACTACTGTGTGTCATATTAGATGTTAAAAGGTGTGTATTGATGACGGAGGGCTCCTTGCTATATTGGTTTAAAACAAAGACATGCGAGTCTCTGTCCTCACCTTCCAGCCACTGCCTGCCTCCCTGTAGTAGGGAAAGTTATCACAGATCCACTGATAGATTTCGCTTAGTGTCATCTTCTTCTTTGGCGAGCTGTTTATGGCAAACGTGATGAGGCTGGCGTAGCTGTAGGGCGGTTTGCCATCCTTGTGCTGCTGCACCTCTTCCTGGTCCAGTGTGGTATGAGGATCCAGTAGGGTACTCTTCTTCCCCATGCCAGGCCCATGGGCATTTTGGGCATCTGCTTTGCGAATGGCCGCCTGCATGGTCAGCTGCGGAAGCCAATCCATGGAGGTCAGGCTGCTCTCCAGCTCCGACGTCATGGTGACGGCAGGCTGGGTAGGAAGGGGGAGTGGGGGAGAGGTGGAGTTGGTGGAGGATGCTGCTGGTGCACAGTGGCTGATGGAGAGTGTACCAGGTGTAGAATAACAAATGGAGACTTGTGATGGGTCGAGGATGACGTCCCTCTCAGCTTAAGACAACAGCATGTCTTCTGCAGATCAACTCTAAAGAAACAAACGAAAGACATAATTGCATTAATCAACTCGTACCAATAAGCAATGAAACAGTAGAGATAAGACATATGGATATCAGCAATACAGCAAAGAACAAAAAAAAGTGATCATACAGTCACTGTCTCCACCACTTGCTGCTCCAAGTGCTGACTTAGACAAAGAGAGCATAAGAGCGAGAGCGAGAGAGCATAAGAGCAAGAGAGAGAGAGAGAGCGAGAGAGAGCGAGAGAGAGAGCGAAATTGCCAGGCAATTGTTTTCACAACTGCCAGCCAAATGGGGAAATGGCTCAGGAGGAATTCTGACACTCTTGAGGGTGGTAAACCCCTCTCCCTTCTCCTATGCTAGCCAGCTTGTCTGCCTCCTCCCTTTCCAACCCAAATGGAACCTCTGCCGTAAACAAGTCAGCCAGTGTTGTCTTGCAAACTTCTCGGTCCAGTGTGTGTCAACCGTGCTGTGCAGAGTGCAGCGGCCCATCTCTCAGTCCCTCTTGGCACACTGCCCTCCCCATCTTAAAATAGAGGGACAGGCTAGAAAGGCCTAGAGTTACAAAGGTGAACACGGGCATCTGAGGGGGGAAAACCTGAGGGGATAACACTGCGATCTAGTTGAAGGCACAGTGAAAAAAGAGAAAACAGACAGGAGAATGAGAAATTCTCACAAAGTTGCAAGATTTTTCTCTTTACTAAACTTTCTCTCACAAGTGTGTTCTGTGTTTGTGAGAATGAACAAATTGAGTGTGCACTACAGCTGTCAGGCTAACATTAAATGCAGCTTTGACAGTGCTCTGTTGGTCATATATCTTATTTTTTTAAACAAATTACTTGTCTAGCAGCCCTACTAGCTTAAATACATTGTGTTCTCGTCATGTACCAAATTTTGTCTTTCTTAAAGCATGTTATATTTTTCCCCAAAAAATTCAGCAAGAAAATGTAATCTGGCAGAGAGCATAGAAGATTTAAAATCTACTATCTGATTTTTATCCAGCGCATGTTTGAGGGATGAAAAAACAAAAACCTCTGCTGCCAGCATGAGATGTAGCAGAATAGTAGGAAATTCCTAAATTGGGCAAACTGCTTTGGCAGCAGTTGACCACAAGCGGTTTGTGGTTGTCCTTTTCAATTGATCTCTTAACAGCAGGGGTTAGCTAGCACCCAGCAGACAATTCAGTATCTGCTATGAGCATAGACTGGCACAGCAAGATGAAGGCATTTTTCATATATCCAAACAGAATTCTGAGCTCTGAAAAAAATAAATCGAGTTGGGGGCCATCATTAATGGGGTGAGCCATTGGTCTTAAATCTTCCCTTATAATCAGTGCCTCACAATGTACTGTAAAGTTTCCAAGTTTTTCAAAATAAATGCCTTCTCATTTTTTATTCATCTGATTTCCATCTTTAATTTTGCAAGTGAAACTGTGGAAATGTGTAATTTATCAATGGAGTGTCAATAACTTTCCATTTTGGGGAAGAAAGGTGGTTGTAATAGAAACCAGCATCCATTCCAGTATTAATAATTAGTGTTGATGAAAAAAAAATTGGAATGAAATAAAACCCCTGCAGCTCAATCCACTCCTGAACAATCTTCAGTGTGTTTCAAACTGTCATATTTGTACCGAATTAAAGGTGGATGATCTGGACAAAATTAAGCATCACCTAAGATCCACAAGCTATTTAATTCCAATCAACATCTACACTGTAATCTTTATTTTTCAATTTTGAAATGCCCTGAAGACCATAGCCACGCCTGAAATAGCCAATGACTATTTCTATCTGCAACATTAAAAGACAATATTGGACTAAAGAGATTTCTTTTTTTTCCTTCATCAGCAATTACAAAAAAACCACAGGTACGTTTATATATCAAGTTGTTCACGTTGCATGGTTTTAATAGTCAATAAATTTATCTCAAGAGGAAGAACCTAAATAAGAGAACATTAAATACAGCTGTAATTCATGATAAAATTAGATCGTGAAAGTGATCCCATAGCCCACACCTACACAAAATTACAGTTAAATATGCTTCAGGCAGGCTTAGAAAGGGTCAATATCACAACACTTAGCCACATTTTGGCAAAATGACAGACAAGAAAGATGTTGAGTATCCTGCAAAAATGGGTTTTGAAGATGCTTTGTTACACTTTCCATGAAGAGAATATTGTGCCTATGAACTCTGCTTTACCCTCTATAAAAAAATAATTTCTTACTTTGGAAAATGAGCTATTTATTTTTCAACGCCCTTCTTCAAAATTCTTCCTCAATTAATCACCATACATTTTAAGGTAACTCAGCCTTGACAAAAATGACAAATCAGCAGACTGACTACCAACAGGTGAGTCAGCCCAATTCCAGAGAGCAGTTCCACTTCAACACAAAGACAAACAAATGATAGACATTGAATCCCCACCCTGCAACTGACACAAAGGTGACTCATAAGCTCCTACTGACAACAACCTTTTCTAAGTTGAATGGAAGTCTACTGTCATACAAAACAGATCCGATTTAGTAGCTTTAAGAAGCCTATATAAGACTGATTATTGAATACCAGCAGTGACACTGACAGCTTAAATAAACTATTAGTTTACAAATTCAGTTTCAGTGAAGCTGTGTCTAAATCACACATTCCCAGCTAAAACTACACGTGCCACACCGTAAATTAATCTTTTTGCAAGCGTTTGTCTTTTTGGTTTGCAAGTCCACAAAGTATTTAACTTGGCACACCCTGTCTGTCACTCATATCCTGTCCTCCCTAACATGTAAATTTGATATGTCAAAGTGTCATTGGGTAAGATACGCCACCCAAAATTTACTCTTGATGGCTCCTCTGTTGGTGGGAGTGTTTGTGTAAATGTTTCTGATGAGCAAAGGACACCCTGAACGGTAACTTATGTCGGTATGAAAGGGTTGATGGTGCCTAATGTTGTCGTCTAGTTCGAGTGGTAGGTAAGACTACAAAAAAGCCATCAAAGAGTTTAGAGTTGTTTTTGTTTTTTACCAGATCTTATCAAACTTTGCTTGGTACATCTTAATAATCTAATAATGTGCCAGCTCACTAAGAAGTCCTGTATAAGTGATGTGCTGATGTATGTTTCCACTGATACAAACTGAGCATGGGGGCTCAGCAATGGATGAATGGGGGGTATGAAGAGGTAGAAGCTTCCTGGTGGCCACCAGAGGTGAGCTGGCAGGAACAGGGCTTGATGAAAGGCACTCTGCTACATGGACGGAAGCCATTTGACCCTCTACATTAATGATCCAGCTGCTATATAATCTGTGAGGCCAACTTCATGAACTCATTAGTGAATCCTGTGTTCTGGCAGAAATGATGAAGCGCAACGCAGGCAGGCAGTAAAGCGGTTCTGCTGCTGCTCTTCGTATCTCCCCAGGCTGTGCGACAGCCAGAGCAGACAGAAGCTCCAGCCTGCATGTCAGTCAGTGATGACTGAGTAAATTCACCAATGGGTCCGAGGATGGAAGGAGAAGCACGGAGATTACAAGGTAAAAAGAAGGCAGAGATTAAAGAGCAGGAGCGGGTGTGAAGGACATGACAAAGAATAGAACCGAGGTCTGACAGTACAAATACAATTGTGATTCTAAAGAAGCAAATTGAAATCCCACACACACAGAGCCATTTCAACCCAGTCCTAGAAAAAGGGGTTCAGTTAGTTAAAGATATGGTAAAAAGAAACTTTTCTCAGTTTCAGTTTTGATTTGTTTTAAACACTCTTTTTTCACTCAGCTTTTTGCAAAGCTGAGTGAAAGTGTCACATTCTTTAATTTCTTTATCCTCAAGTGATTAATAGCTGATTTAGTCCTGGATGAAAATTTGAAGTGTTTTTGAAACATCTAGATTTACCAATTTATTTAAGTTCTTGACAGGACTTATCAACAGTCTTGACGTCAATAAAAATGACAGCAATTTAGTGCCTGCGCTTTGAGTTTGAAAAACAAAGTCTAAAGTGGTTCAATTGATTATCAGTATGGTTATTAAGCATGAGCTAAGCTGTATGGCAAAAAGACATACAACAACAATTAGACCACATCAAAATGTCATTAGTCCATCTTACGCTGAAACGCAAACCAGCAACTGAATCAGAAATTCATTCCTCGTTCCTGTCCCTTTTATAACTAAACTGATGTCATAACTAAACAAGCACCTAAAAATTTCAGTAGTGTCCCAACAATACATGGTCCGGGATTGAATTATTACTTCAAGTGTGATTTGCAACAACAATACCTCTAGTTAAATAAAATAAATTAAATTAAATCAAAACCCACTTTATATTCTTATTTCGATCACACATGGATGTTTTAGGAATGAGTCTATGTCTGTTAATACACATCACCAGTGGAGGTGGCAACCAATGAGAGAGGTTATCATATAGTTGTGTATCTCAAGCAGTAACATCCTTATCCAATGGCCATGATTACTCCACGACATTACTGTACAATGCCAAAGTCAGATTTATAGACACTCCAAGGTACAGTGACTGAGGTCTCCTCTCTTGGTTGCACAAGCAATATTAAAAGCTCACTTTTATCTGAAAATGCCAATTAATGTTAAATATATCATAGAATGTAGCCTCCTACAAGAAATTTTGTATTTAATATATGATAGAATGTGGCATCCTACAACAAATTTTCAACACACTACAAGGCAGTTGGTTTATTCAGTTTTTAGTTGGTTTATTCAGTTTTTCTAAGTTGGCATCAACATATAATTTGAATGTGCAGTAATTGTTCTGTCCACATCTGCAGAAATGTAAAGTTTCATTGTATAGCACCAGATGTCATCTCCTTCTCGGGGTGCTTTTATAGTTTCAAATAGAAAAAAGCAATCTAATGGAGACTATATGATTCCACATTTGAACTATTATTTCATCACATTTTCTCTGTTACTGTGAACAGTCTATTGCACAATAGTAAATGAACAGTCAACAGTATGGCTAAATATAGCACACAGGTGCGTCACACAATATGTACTGACTAAATTAGTTTGTATCAATGAAACTGTAGGAAAGAGCAGCTAGCAACTTTTTCACTCTTCTAGGGTCAGTCTGATGTATCTGTTCCATTGAGGCACCTGAGGATCTAACTCGTTGTGATACAGTTTACAGACACAGATGATTAATGACCAATATATTCTCTGACTGCCATCAAGTTTCATTGATAAATTTAAAATTGAATTCATGTGGATTTTATCATCCAACATAACAAAAAAAGATTATCTTTGTTTCTTGGTGTTGCAATGTTCACTAGATTCTTTAATAGTGAGGACACTCAAGAGTACTACAGCACTAGCAGTGGGAAGCACACACAAATGAGCCACTCACTACGCTGCAGATCTGCCAATAAAGAGTAAAACTGAAATTGAACATCATTGATCAACGTCACAAATGCACAGCAGGATTTATTTCTTAAACTAGTTTGTAATGCTTTCCTTAAGGATGCCAAAGTCAGATGCAATATTGCACTTTATAAAACTACTGAGCTCTGTCTGAAGAATAGAGATGGTTGTTCTAAATGGTCAAAAGGATTCAATAACAAAATCACCGTGCAATGTATTACCTCCATAATATATCTTAGTAAAGTAGATCAGTTTCACCTTTTTAAATTATGATATAATACATATCCAAGTCAATGAGTTATGTATAGCCCCCCAGTGCAAACTTTGTCAATAGCAGCAATAGTAATACTGTAATTAGGAATAAGATTCAGGAGAAAACAAGTTTAGCTCATTCACTTTTATTGATTTAAATCTCCGTCATGGACATCCTCTTGGAGAACTGCAGCTGATGCCATGAACAATAAAACACAGTAAAACAGGCTGTGTGTAGACCGGTAGTCCACCAGTGTTTTATACGAAAATGTACAGCCATAGTGATAAGGGTAGCCATATATGCTTCCTTTGGCAGGGGCATACAAAGAGGTGTTGCAGCTTGAAAAGAAACATAAGATTTAAAAAAAAGTTGTGGTAAAGTGTAAATTAATGGGATTAAAACAAATGTTTTCCTCTTGATCCTTAATTATTAGCAACATATTTAAATGAAACATTTCATTGTGATTATTATTTCAGCTATATTCTGATGTATATAAAGCACTGTAAATCACTGTTCCTCTCCCATGTTTTGTTGTAATGCCTTTAACACAGTTATTACTTCATACGTCAAACAGATAAAATCATTGGAAATATTAAAAACTGTCACATCATACAGTGCTCCCCTCTCGTATTAAATATTTGGATATAATTCTTGCAGCCTGAATGATTTCTACTCAAACAAATGATGAATAGCATGATGATTACTGACAAGCAGCAATTTTGGTTTCTCAATCTAAGATAAACTGCCCATAAAATATAAAACAGACTTAAATAAGATGATTCCCGTCAAAGACAAAAATCAATCTAATGAAGGGAGCTACTCCCATTCTGTTTGCATACAGACATAACTGAAGCAAACAAGGAGGACATACACTCAAGAAAAAAATCACAAAATGAATAGCATGCTGTAGTCCCGCCCCAGCAGGGAGCAGTATTTCAAGACACGACAAGGCAGCAAATGTTGGACAAAAACAAGAAACCTACCCCAAAGAGACAAGCTGATATTTTCATTTACCATTTGTGTTAAATAATGTAAGGTTGATAAAACTGAGCAAACTAATTTGTACTAACAGAATAGTATCTGTTCACATACATAACCTTGTCCAATTGCTTGCAGTTCTAGTTTTTTTACAGCAACCATTGAGGTAATTTCTCCTCATGAGATCTGTGTATACGTGCACATTTGAACCAGCATGCACTCCCAATTGAACAGAGTAGAACATGCTCATACATGATCAAAAACGAATTAAATAACTTTCTCTGTGTACAACCATGGACATAAAAATTGCCCAAATTCAAGTCCAACTTTTAGGAAAATATGGATGTTTGTTTCTTTAAGAGAGTCTGATAGAGCAGAAGGTAATTACAAGAGCTAAGCATGAAAATCTGAGGTAAAAATATATATTTTTAGTATATTACAATATATGCTTATAAACCAATCCACATTCCACTGACATAATGACGTATACGGTAATACCTCCTTACTCGCAAGTAAAGCGTTCCAGGACCAGCTGTGAAAAATGAAATTCGATATAGCGACAAACTATTATTTACAGTAATTTAAACATTTATGAACCCTCCCCATACTGATATTAAACCTCTTTATATTTGTATTACCTTTTACAACACTCTTATAGACTGTTAAAAACAATTTTGTGTTTCACAAAGTGAGCTGCGTTCCAAGAGTCTTGGAACGCAGCGCACACATGGATGCTGTCAACCAATAGCATGCGCGTATGGTATCACGTGACTACCTACTAAAAATATGCAATATAGTGAAGCCATGCATCTTGAAGCGGGATAAAGCGAGGGATTACTGTACCTTATTTGTCTGGCTCCTACACAAACAAACAGCCTGATTGATAAGTTATCAGCTCTAAAGTCAGCATGTGTTGTTCAATTTATGCTAGCATGATTTTTCCTGAAGGAACAATGCAGAAAAAGATGGTATAACAGTATTTCTCCCAACCATTATATAGGGCTTGGGGCTGCCAGGCCCCTAACCCTAACCCTAACCTGTGGCAGGTCAACAAAGGGCCATAATATTTTTGTCAACACTAAATACTGTCACATTTTCTTTAAGTCAAAGAGTCATTGCACTTAGGAGCCTCTGTGCTACACTGCTCTGAAAAGCAAGACCACCTCCTTTAGTACCCTGTCTGTCTCCATCACCAATTAGTTAACCAAATCTGCAATGGAATGTAATAGTGGACTACACTGCAGAAATGCTGTCTTTTAATTTCATTTTATTTATCCATGATTTGAGTACAAGTTTGAAATATAATATTTTATCCTAACATTATGGTGTGTTCATTATCAGTAGTATGATTGCAATGATTGAAATGTCATTAAGTAATCAGCTAATGTTATCTAGCCAATCAATGTTTAAATTTTTGAATGAGTAGACAGCAAACACTCACAATCAGACTTCACATACAGCCTGCCAGATGAGAACTTATGAGTTAAGAACAAATGCAGCATTCAAGCCTGCAGAGTTCATGATGCGTTATGTGTACTGACCACAACTGAGAAGCTTTGACAGATTTGTGACTGTATTATGATAATTTATAATTTCATGTGAACTTTGTTTTGTTTTTTTCATACATTTTTGAAATACTACTACTACTAGCAAAAAAAATTTTTTTACACATGCAAAAATCCTCTTGAACTCTTAGCTCTGAGCCTAAAAGGATTTTTTAGGGAAAACACTGTAGGGCAATATTATTATTGTTAAATGTATGGTGGAGCGTGAGTGTTGCAATGATAAATAATTGCAAGATATGTCACTATTTTAATAACCAATAATATTTACTGAAGTAATCCATCAAAAATGTGAGACTTGATGGTTTCTGCTTTTTTAAAAATATGTTAAGTAGAGGAATAGTCTTCAAGCTTTGAACGCAGCTGGGCACAAATGTGTAAATGCCACTTTAGGCTTTGAGAAATGAATTATGTGTTTTTGAGGTTTCAAGACATGTGTTAAAATGCAATAATTTGCTTGATCAGAACAATAAACAAAACTCCTTTTAGCACATCCTTTCACCAGTTTGTTTAATTTCTAAACAAATATTCTTTAAAAGATCAATATGTGTTATTTTCCAGTAGATTATAAATGCAATGTTATTGATATCATATCTTCTCTTGCTTTCCATTTTAGCTAGGCTGACAATTTATCTTGTAATACATTGAGGGCATAGTGGCACTGTGTACTTGTCAGATGTACAAAACACGTCATGTAATTATTTTTGACTTTACACTAATGAATGTGAGGTAGGACTTGCCATTTTGCATTTGCACTTTTATCTTGAGCATCTAAAATGGTGCATAGTTATATAAAAAACAATGAAAAAAATAGTATACTCTTATATAACAGTCCACCACAGGTAGTCCACTTAAAACGTTGTCTAACTAGAACACCTTGCTGCCTACCTAGAATAACTTCCCCTCAAATGCCTGTGTGTTACTGTCATCATTTCCTCTCTGACAAAACAGTAGGCAATTCAGCTCACATTCTCAGTACCACTTACACACACAAAACACTTGATAAGTACCAGACCAGTACTCTCTTGCATTTATCTCCAATTTCCATGATTAAGCCTCTTTTACAGCAGTCATGCATCCATCATTTCCAAACTCAAAAAGCATGTTCATGCTCAGATACACAGATAACCATGAATACCTGTGATGGCTATGCTGCTAACATATATGCAGTATCAAAACTGCCAACACGATAAATGCTGCATTAAAAATGCTACATGGATTCAAACAGACCTTAATAAATACTTAAACACCACTGACTGCTAAACTCTGCCAAGATGTGGTGAGAGAGAGATGAAAAGAGAGCGAGAGAGCAAGAGAGAGAGAGAAAGAGATGGAGACAGGGTGAGAAAGAGTCAGAGAGAGAGATCGACAGAGAGAGAGAACACTTATGACAAGAATCTTCCTGTAGTGTGATGGTAACTTGGCAAAAGGCAGGGGAATCACTAAGCGTTATCCCTCTGTTATGCCTGAAGATTTGGCACATTCACTCACAACAACAACAGTGATGTAACCTGGTAACAAGGCTTTGGCATTTTCACTGTCGACCGAAACTCGGGTCATACCTTCCATATCAACAGCTTCATATCCAGCGTGGGAGAAGCCCCTGTTTTCCTAGTGATTTCAAGGGGGAGAAACAGGGAGGGGTGGGAACGCAGCTTACCTGCCATTCAGTCAGACAGAGGTTTCTCCCTTTTTCCAGCCCTGGAGGCAAATGAGTGGTTAAGAGTTATTTTTGAGATCTCTCAAACTAAAATAGCAATGGAGCTGGATATTGGGATTACACATGAGTTTTGTGATCAAGTAGCGAACTATGATAAGACTCATCTTCATTAAAAAATAGAGAGGAGGTAATGGCAATGCCAAGGCAATAGCATTTAATGTCAGTCTTCCTTCTCAATTAAAGGCTTAATGGTTCATCTGAAATCCCCCCCAGGAAGAAAGCATTAATAATCCAGTCGTTACTTGCATTTTTAGAATGTGTCAATTATCGCTTCACTGCTCACCCGGCTGAGCACATTGTTCAGTTTATTGCTGCCTGCAGTTGTGCCGGGCACCAACCAGGGCTTTCTCGATGCTAACAGAGTTTGCAAGGGTGTACGACGCAAATTATGTCTCAGTTATCAGCATACTATGGTGTGTTAAAGTTATTTTTTGAGATACAGGCAAGCAGACCTCTACTCAGCTCTGACACATTATACAGTGTGCCCTCGCGCATTAGTGCATCAATGCTTGCGAATTCACCTCATCACGGATTTTTGGTAGGCAGTCATGTGATACCGTATGCAGATTCTGTTGGCTGACGGCATCCGGAAGTGCGCTACGTTCCGTGAGTTTCAGATTTACGTGAGACACAAAAGTACTTTAAAGAGTCGATAAGAGTGTGGGAAAAGGTAATTCAGATAGAAGGTGGTTTAATATCAGTATGGGGAGGGTTCATAAACGTTTAAATTACCGTAAATAATAAGATAAATCGTTTGTCGCTATATGCCAGAATTCGTTAATTGCGTGTGATTCCTAGAACCATTTACTGCGAGGAGTGGGGGCGCACTGCATATGTGCTTGTTCTGATCCCCAACTCCCTCATTCCCACATCGCCTGTGGTTGAACAAATCAAGTCCATAATTATTATGCCAATCAATCGGGAGTGCCACTGTGACTGTGGGGCAGTTAAGTGCTAAGGAGAGAGAGTTGTCAACAAAGCAAAAGCTTAACACTGACTTCCTTCACACCTACTAACCCTGATAAAGACACTGTCCAATTAGACAGTGTCAAACAAAAGGAAGTCTAAATGAGTGGTAAAGAAAAAGCACCACAGTTGCTGCATAGAAAAAGACAAGAAGGCAGAGCAGGCAGAGGAGCAAACAAGCAGAATAGCAGAAGATCTAAGTGTTAGCTGTGGATCAACAGAGCTGCTTCAGGCTGCCTGTCATGACCACAACATGATCAAGAGTGTTTGTAACCTCTGAATGCAAACACAGCCAAACCAGAAGAGAGAAGTGAATACTGCAGCATAAGATATTAATTCCATCAGCAGTCTGCTCCTTTACATATACAGAAAGGCAGATTCAGTGGTATGGACACATAGTTAACTTGGAAAAGAAGCCTATATAGATGATGGCAAATGACACCAGGCCATCACTTCATAGCTTAATCCAGTACTTCTCAATTATTTTCTGTTATGCCCCCCCACCAAGAAAAAAGCAATTTGCACCCCCCCCACTCTCTGCCGCAACTGTACATATCAATTTTCTATATAACTGTTATCAGTACATCTCTGCATAACATTGTAACCTTATTAACATTAAAGAAAACAAAAAAGTAAAAAGAAACATAGTTCAATTTATAATAAAGTATAATTTTCTTAACATTATTTTTAGTCTAACAGAAACATTTTAAGTGCATCAAATTGCCTGAAATAAAACCCTTGTTTAAACTGTAAACATTTTTGACCAACTTCTTGTACCATTTGATACTGAAATAAAATTAAATAAAATCAATCAAATTCAATTCGGTAACAGTAACTGAGGAGCACAATATATAAAACACCTTAACCTACAAAACAAAAATGAACAAAACAATTTGTATTGATTTTTTTTCTTACTTTTTTTTTAATCAAAATGAGGTAGTCAGGATTAATGGCTACATTAGCTTTTTTTAATGAGCAATTTCGTACGCCACCATATATATGCTAACAGAGCTTGCTGAAGTTGCATTCACAAAGCGGTATGGCTGTTGGCAATATTCGGCACGTTTTCGCTGAAAAAAACTCCAGTGTCTTATCAGTGTGATTGGGGTGTAATGTCTTTAAATGGCCCCTTAATTTATTTGGCTTCATGCTGTCCGCTGCCAGAATTTTTAGACATAGTAAACACACCAGTCTCTCCTCATCTCCCACTGTCTTCAGAGTGAAGCCCAGTGCTACAGACATTTCTTCATAGTTCCTCGAGCTAATACTTCCTGCGTACGCCTGACAATGAGAGCACCACTGCCAACTACTGTAGTGGATGTCCAATTACTTTTTATTGTAGTATTGCAAAAAAAAAGCATGTTCCCCAGGGTCACACGCGCCCTCCCTGGCATCGCACTGTGCCCCCCTAGGGGGGCGTGCCCCACTATTTGAGAAACACTGGCTTAATCCAAGGCAATGGAAACAAAAAATAAATCATGTGAATATTAGAATGGAAATAAACTCTCCAGTAAAAAACAAAATTTGGGGGGGTTGTCCCCAACAGCCTAAAAGCAAGCTAGCTTTCATTATGGATGGTGAAGGTGCCATGACACCGACACCAGTTACATTGGGGCAAAATTAAACATTTCAAATTTTCTCAACTCCAGGTTTTGATTTCTAAACGGTGTTAATGTCATTACTCGGAGAAAAAAAGTTATCTGAGCCTCATTTTCAAGACCAACAAAAAAATTGATGAACAAAAAAGTATTTCAACTTTTGTACAGTCAGGAACCGGATTAGAAATACGAGGGGGAAGGCCGGTGTAAGACCATAGATAAAAGCTAGTGCTTTGCTCTACCTATGCACTAGCTTTGATGTATGGTCAAAGCTAGTGCATAGCTTTGACCTACCCTGAAAGGTCAAAGCTATGTACTTGTCAGGGTACCCTGATGTACCCTTCGCTGGATGCTGCAGTCTATGACTGCCTTGATTCTTGTTAGTATTGAGATTGCTGCACAGAGCAGAAATCAGGTCATTAATTTCAAATTTATGCAGATCGGTTCGAATGTTGGAGCCAAGAGAAGAAGCTACAGCTCTGGTTTCAGTGAGACACGTCACACAAACCTAAAAAAAAACAAAGCAAAAATATAGAGGTGAAAAAGCTTCAGGATTGGTCGATTTGTACTAGGTCCTCTGATAAATCATAAAGCCTTCTTCATTACGATAGCAGTAGAGCTTGAGTTATAATTAAAACCATTTTGCTTTTTAATCAATATTCAATCTCTCAGAAATAATTAACAGCATATTAAAGAGTTTACTGCCTGACAGGGCTGGGAGTCTCTACATCATTAAGCTGTTGAAGTGCTGCTCTTTGACTCCTCATGTCCCATTTCACTGGTTTACTGCGCCTCCATACAGGCTCTTTAAAACGCTACTGGAGTCATATTGTACCTGCAGCTAATAATACTGCCCACAGGTAACGTAGTATGTAAGCTCTCGACTCCAACTGAGACATGATTTTTATATGTAAACACCTGAGGCTCCATGAGCATACACACAACACATAAGAAAAATTAAAGGCTCAATGGATTCTACCAAAAACTTTACACAGAAGTAGCACAAAAATATCACGTTTTCCAAGGAGGATTGCTAGGAGGCATTTGTCCGTCATAAATCTCTACACCTTTCTCCTGAGTGATAATACAATTCAGTGGAAGTTGCATAACAACAAGGCACGGCACATATTGGGATTAGAAGTCACAGGTCAATAGTTTGGTATTTTCTTGGTGCTCCATTTTCTGCATTACTCCTTTTAAGATTAAATCCCTGTCAAACAAACATCACAATACAATAGTACCTCTACTTCCAAACGTCTCTTAATACGAAATTTTCAAGTTACGAAAAGCCTCAACAGGAAAATATTGCCTCTAGTTACGAAAGAAAGTTCGAGTTACGAAAGGTAAAAATACAGTATGGGCTGCTACTCGCAGAACGCACAGGTTCCTGAATGCAAAACTCTTACAGCTGCTCTGCCATTGGCTATTACCTAGCATCTTCCTGGCATCCCATTGGCTAAGAGGGGCTGGGACTCTATCTGTAGCTAGATAGGTGTCTATGCAGCGACCTCGTCATTCGGCCATCGACCCATGCTGTGTTGTGATAGTTTTACATAAATATATTAACTTTTAGAGTATTCACTATGGACCCCAAGAAAGTGATGGAAAAAAGAGGAAAAGAAGAAGAAAAGAGTTTTTTTGTCCATACAAACAAAGCAAGAGATAATAGAAAAGCATGAAAACGGGATGCTTTTGATTGATCTCGCCAAAGAATTTGGCCGTAATGCATATACAATCGCCACATTATTAAAACAAAAGGAAGCCATAAACCACCAGAAGTTTAAGGCATCATGTCGGTGGTTTGAGAAGCTCAAAAGGAGGACTGGAATTCACTCTGTTGTTAGGCATAGTGAGGCAAGTAGCGCATGAACCAAAGAGGGTAAAAAACAATGAGGACAACTGTTAAAAGGTAAATGACCATCATTTTTATTCTTTATTATTTGTTTTTTATATTATGCACAACTCTCATTTGTAATAATTTAATTGTGACATGTATTTGTTACATGTTTTGATGCATTTTTATGCTTTATAAAACATTTATGTCTGAATTTGGGGGGGCTTGGAACGTATTAGGGCATTTGCATGGTAAACGCGTGTCTACTTACAAAACTTTCTAGTTATGACATTTCTTCCAGAACCAATGAATTTCATAAGTAGAGGTACCACTGTATACAGGTTACACACAGAGACAGAAAACATCAACAGCCCAACTATATATGTACACACACTCATACAAATTTAATTTGGCTTCAATCAAAATACATCACATACCTGCACTCAACCTTTACTACAGCAACAGTCTGAGCAGGGTTGCAGAGTACAGTATGAAAGCATTCCAACCAGCTGTTGAATTTAGCCAGCACTGTCTTGCGTCACTAGGAATTGTAAGTGTTTATACAAGCTAATACATTCCTTGGGCATCATCCAAATGACTTCCATGGTAATTGGGGGCAGCTCGGTTTTCGTTTACTGTTGATTAAGGAAAGAGCAGTAGAGGAAAACACTGAACTGAGGTTGTCTACACCACTGCCTAACAGATGAAGGATTTGCTCTCACAAAATAGAGCTTTCAGTGTCTACACCTTTTCTCTTTACTATGCCGTCTTCCAGATAATTTCAATCAATTTGGTTTCCTGGAGACTATGTTGCTGTTTACCAGAGTGTGAATGGAGGGGAACATACCAGCAGTCATTGCTGGTTTAAGCTTTGCAGTCAAAATACCTTTTGATGGAAAAAGAAAATGAATCAATGTGTGGTTTTACAATCATCACAAACCTAAGGATCTGTTATATTAAACAGTATAAATGTGGTTAAGACACAGACTCGTCTTTTCACCTGTATAATTTGAGTGACAGATGAAATCTAAAAATAAGAGTGATTTTTTTCTCAATTAGAATGTTTGCAAAAAAGTCAGAAAATATAAATTATAACACATAACACTCAACTGTAGGGTAAGTGCATGGTTTCCCTTTCATTTCATAGATGGGAACCAGACCAATTGAACTCCCATCGGGACAACAGTTCAAACAATTGCTTCTGAAAAAGTAGTTTCAGCCAGGTTTCATAAATCTAGTACTCTTATGTACAAACTTACAAACAGGTTACACTTAAAAAAAAAAAAAAGATGATCATGATGGGACTTCAAGTCAGAATACGTAACAAACACAATTTTCTACAGCATATACATTCAGAGTTTTTGAAAGAAAACAAACAATTTCTAAGATCTGATGCCTTACCGGTTCATAACGTAAAAATAGTAGCGTATTCAATTTCAAGCATATGAGCATTCTGTGAAAGTGCTCTCTTGCTGGATTAGCTTACACTGTACACTACAATAGCACCCAGAATCCTGATGGCCCTTATAACATCACCATAGCAACACAACAGCAGCACAAAATGGATTGATTGAATATTTAAAAAAACGAAATGCAAATTCCAACCCGTGGGATTGTGTATTATTTATAACAATTATATGAATAATATGTTAATACATGTTCATTATACTTAATTATAACCTCATTTTGAAGTGCTGCCTAACAAAATTAGAAAAAAACGTCAGCATGATGTTTAATGTTCATCAAACCTGCTGTACTGTAACCATGTACAAGCAAAGCCTACATAAAACGTACCATCAGAATCAGAGAATCAGAGTCTTTGTCATGCTGACACACGTTTACATATGACAGTACGAAATATATGTCTCTGAAGGTCCCAGTAAGCCCGGTCGATAAATAAGATAAATAGGATAAGTTAAGTAAAGATAGGTTAAAAATGTAAGATAAATAAGAGAACAGAGAAAAGTTAAGAATGCTAGATATATAAAGTGTAAAGTGTAAATTGAGAAGTGTCTGAACAGCAAAATCTATTTACAGTGTAGCAGCTTAAGTATGTGGGTGCTCCATCTATTGCACCTGATGAAGCACCATATTGCAGCAAATCCCCGTGTGTCTGTGGTGACACTCGGGGCGTCGTGAGGGTGACTACAGAGCACCACAGGAGTTCAGCTGTCTAACAGCCTCTGGGAAGAAGCTGTTCCTCAGCCTGGTGGTCCTGCTCTGAATGCTCCGTAGTCTCCTGCCTGAGGGGAGAGGTTGGAACAGACAGTGTGCTGGGTGGGTGGGGTCTCTCATGATGTGGGTGGCCCTCCTTCTACACCTACTTGTGTAGATTTCTGTGGTGGTAGGTAGGCCAATCCCTACAGTCCTCTGTGCAGCCTTCACCACCCTCTGCAGAGCTTTCCTCTCTGCTGCAGAGCAGCTGCCGTGCCACACAGTGATGCTGGTGGTGAGGATGCTCTCCACCGCTCCCCTGTAGAAGGCCTTCAGGACAGGGCTCCAGCACGCCTCAGCTTCCTGAGGAAATAGAGCCGCTGGTGGGCCTTCCTGAGCAGGTAGGAGGTGTTACAGCTCCAGGTGAGGTCCTCAGTGAGTTGAACCCCCAAGTACCTGTAGCTGGAGACCACCTCCACAGCTGCTCCTCCGATGTACAGGGGGGGAGGGGAGTGACTTTTCCTCCTGAAGTCCACCGCCATCTCCTTGGTCTTCCCCACGTTGATGCAGAGGTTGTTGCGTCTGCACCAGTGCACCAGGTGCTCCACCTCCTCTCTGTATTTGGACTCATCATTGTTGTGGATGCGTCCCACCACTAGTGTGTCGTCTGCGAACTTTACGATATGACAGCTCGGGTGTTTTGCTGAACAGTCATACGTCAGTAGGGTGAACAGGAGGGGGCTGAGCACGCAACCCTGTGGGGAGCCGGTGCTGAGGGTGATGGGGGAGGAGACCGTGTTGTTGATCCTGACAGTCTGATCTGTCTGCCAGGAAGTCCAGGACCCAGTTCCATGTGGTGGCAGACAGTCCCAGCTCTGACAGTTTCTGTACCAGGGTCTGGGGGATGATAGTGTTGAACGTGGAGGTAAAATCCAGGAAGAGCAGGCGGATGTAGGAGTCCTTGCTCTCCAGGTGGGTGAGGGATGTGTGGACCACAGAGGAGATGGCGTCGTCGGTGGAGCGGTTCCTCCTGTAGGCATATTGGTGGGGGTCCACCGTAATGTCTATGGAGTCCTTTATGTGTGCCATGACCAGCTTCTCAAAGCACTTCATGACTATCGGGGTGAGGGCCACCGGCCGATAGTCATTCAGCTCCTTCACCGAGTGGCCTTTGGGGACCGGTCTGCAGTGAGCTGATAGTGTCGTGCAGCTCACGTAATGCTTCGTTACCGCTAACATTAGCATTACCACCCGGCGGGATGTAAACAATGGTGACGAACACTGCCGTGAACTCATGAGGCAGATAGTGCGGCCGGCATTTAACAGTCACGTGTTCTATCGCCTCGGAGCAGTAGCTCTTGACCAGTTCACTATTTGTGCACCAACCCCTGTTCACATATGCACACAGTCCTCCCCTATGTGTTTTCCCGGATCGATCGTCCCGGTCCGCTTGAAACAGTTGTAATCCATCGATCTGGAAAGTAGAGTCTGGCATGCTGTTGCTGAGCCAGGTCTCTGTCAGGCCGACCACATAGCAGCTCCTCATCTCCTCCCAGACCCGCAGCCGGAGGCGTAGCATGTCCATTTTATTGTCCAAACAACGGACATTGGCCAAAAAGAGTGAGGGGATTGGTGGTCTGCTGGATTTTAGCTGGGTTAGCCAGCCAGCCCTCTTTCCTCTTTTCTGCCTCCGGGCACATCACTTCCTCTTGCCGGTCCGTCCTCGGGTCCCCCCCCCCCGCACCGCTCCTCCTGCGTTCTGAGTATCCCCAGTCTGCCGAGAGTAGCTTTCACCGTTGGTGAAATTGATCCCGTTTGGTTATTTCTGATGAAGTACAGTTCGGCTGGGCTGTACTTCACATTTGTTGTTAAGATAATTTCTTTAAACGCTAGAAATGGGCATTACAGCAGGAGCTCCAGAAGCCGCTGCAACCCTGTGCATCATGGAACTTTACCATGACGGCACGGCTAGAAATTCGGCAGAGATTTTCTTGACAAAACAACAACAAAAAACAGTCAAGGAGCAAAGTTCCAAGGATAGATCCTGTCTCAATGCATTTCAACTAAATGGCATCGGATACTCACTTGAAAATAATAAAACCCTATTTACTACAGTGTTTGGAGAGTTTTGTTTGCCTCCCTTTCTATGTCCACCCCTGACAGAGCTATCTCTATTTGGCTATCCTCGTTATCACCTACTAAACAAATAGGACTAGAGATATCCTAACTTTCTTCTTCATTGATGCCTAGAATTTGGGAAGATTTAGAAAATTTGTGATATTTCATTTTTTCTTTGTGTAAATGCAATGCAGCTGTATTCAGAAGATTTTTTCCAGTGTCAATACATTCCAACAATGTTAAAAACAGCTCATGATTAGTGGTATGGACATAACGGTTGAATTGTGAACTGAACATAATGCTGTCCAAGCAATTAGCATTAACTATTCCATTAAAGGTGACTTTTGAGCAACTTTGCAGTCGGTATGCCTCAGTGTAACATGTTAATGAGGCTTAAATCAATTATGTTAACTAATATGAGCATAGAGCCACTACACAAGCCAAAAATTGGGGGTGGACAAATTTTTTTTAACATTTTTCCTGAAAACCTCTGCAGTCACACCAAGGAAAAAGTGCGAGGAACATGTGCAGTGAGAGAAGACAAGGAGGGGAATGGGAGCATGCTCACCATTCTTATGAGCAGTGTGAACTGTGAATGACATTTCTCCACCACAAACAGGATTATACAAAAAAGTTATTGCTTTAAGCATCATAACTTTACCATTAAATTTAATACATAAACCAAGGCAATTCTTTACTTTTTTTGAGTGAAAAGTTACCTTATGAACATAAGTGACTCCATGGGTATTTCAATAAATTGGCCTCCTGTGAGAAAATCTCTATATCATGATGCCATGGTGAAATGTTTCTTCAAGTTGAAATGAAGTACAGTAATCCCTCGTTACTTGCAGTTAATGCGTTCCGGGACCACCCATGAAAGACTAAATTCCGCGATATAATGATGAACTATTCATTTTATTACAGTATTTACGTTAAATCAAACTTTAATGAACCCTTCCCATGCTGACATTAAACCACCTTACATCTGTAGAACCTTTTCCCACACTCGTATAGACTGTCTAAAGCACTTTTGTATTAAAGAAAAGTGTTTCTTTAATACACGGAAGTGCACTGCATTCCTTGAGTCTCTGAACGCAGTGCACACATGGATGCTGTCAGCCAATAGCATGCGTATACGGTATCAAGTGGCTACCTACTAAAAATCCACGATGTAGTGAAGCCATGCATCTTGAGCGCGAATAAGCGAGGGATTACTGTACAGCAGTAAGTTATGAAGTGCTGCATATACTTTGCCCAACGAGTGCCAGTAGTTTTAACAGTTGTGTGACTGTATTACGAACTGTACATCGAGCAATCTCATACATAGCCAACAAAGATCACTGATTTGGCTGTAACAAAAAATAAGCTATTGCAGCTTCTCTACTGCAACTGAGCCAACTCAATGACAAAGCATCTTTCCTGAAGGAGCTTAGTTTTTTTAACCATCTTATACAAGTGAACAGTATGGAAGAAGACATCACATTTAAGCAAATCTGTGCTCTACTCTTGTTCGTCTGGTGGTTAAGAAGTTGTTCATGTCATCTCCCTATTGTTTCACTTATGGTAATGATGCAGTTTGATAATAAAATGCAATTGTATTTCATCTATGATCAAACATGGATATTAATAAATTCTGAGTTTGTCAACTTTTCCCACCAGCACCGACCAAATGCTTGACATCATCAGATCAAGACTACCCAAGTGCATTGGATAGCATATTTCTAAACACGATGAAAATCCATGAGCATCAAGCCTTTCTTGTGCAATAAGAATTTTTAATCCACAAAATATCCAAGAAATGTTAACAAAGTGTCACAACAAATTCCCAGAATGAAAAGTGTCAAACAAATCAGCAAATATGTCTAAGTGAGGATGAACAAAGGTTTGAAATCTTAATAAAAACCGTAGTTAGTAAACTGCTTTCTTTTGATTGACTAAGCGATTATTTGTAGAATGATGGCAGCTCTGATACCTTCATCAAGACAAAGTAGACAAGCAGTAATGTGAGAATACGTGCAGTAGATACTACAGAGATATTACACTACTGTAGAATGGTCTGATGCCTTTCCAACAGGGAACCCTAATTTCAGAGGAGGAAGGTTAAGTCACTGTGTGGGCAGCTGGCATTTTATTCTGCACTCCACATAATATTGGCCATGATGGGTGAACAGCTCACTCCCTGCTTGTGAAATAGCTTGCTTTTAACATGTATTAAGAGAGCTACACACAAACACAGGCAAATAAAAAGTTAATGAAAACACTGAGCAGTGATCAGTTTATTGTGTTATCTGTATTGTATCTCTATCTGTCTATGTGTTGCTGCTGACAATGTCTGTCGGGGATTCAATAAATCATTTCTTTCAATAAAGCATGAGGAGTAAAACCACTTAATTTTTTAATGTCTTAAAATGCCTTTTTTGTCCAGAAAATAGTCCAAAACACAATATAAAGTACCCTAAAAATTTCAAGAAACAGGTAAAAAAAAACCCACTATCATAAAATATTGAAAAACAAAGACACTTAATAGTTGTCTAAGACAAATTGATTTAAACAATTAACCCTCTGATTTGCAAATTGTTATAGTTCTGGTGGCAAGCACACTGAAGTTACTCTTAGTTACTTTACGAATCTTAGACCGCGCATTACAGGTGGGTATCATATCTTTGACACCGGTATAATTATCAATAAGGTATAAACATTTTGTATCTCATATGCTGACTTGAAAACATAAGGACGTCATTCATTTCACATACAATTACGCAGTGCACCGCATATGATTCAGATTACGAGATTAAAAACATATGCATTATATAATAATATGCCAATGGTGCAAAAAACTGTATAAACAATATACATCGAATTTATTTCATCACCTCAGACAGACACACCCAATCCAGTACATGGCATGTGTAGAAGTTCTCAGTTCTAAGTGGCCAGCACAAAAAGCATATAGAAACATATTTGAAAACATATTTCATCCAAGAGACTTCTTCAGAACTGAAGAAGTCTCTTAGACGAGAGATGAAACATTTTCAAGAACTTCCTCACGACCAGTGGATCGACTCAAACACCTTTTGGATAACCATGACCTGGATGACTTAGAACCTACACAGACATTAATGCTGATTAATAAAGTTCTAATGTTTATCGTGTACAATTGCACTTTCGAAAACTGACATATGAAAATATACTGTATATCGTTGTTGCCAAAATCCTCTGAAATATCGTGATATTACTTTAGGGACATATTGCCAGCCCATACTGTACAGCATAGAGTTTCCATACTATTGTGTTCCCAATGAAAAGTCAAACACTGATAATATCCTGCAGCTCTCAGCTGAAGTGAGGTAGCCGTTAACTTTCTATTGATCTACAGAGCTCATCAAAAGTTTTGGATACTTTACATCATTGGACAGATAGAGATGCCTAACCATCCCAAAATTAACTGATGACTCAATGCTTTACCCGTGAATAAATCATATTCACACAGTTACTGGACAGTCTGGCATATAGGTTAATGTGTATGGCAGATTGAAATATTCTCACGATTCACTCAAATCGATAAGTCATATGATCTAGCCTTAAATTAATGGAAGGATTAAGAGTCTACTTGAGGAAGACACAATTTTTTTTGTGTTTTCTTTGTTAAGTTCTGCCGCTTTAACACCGACATGTCCACGTCTTTCTCCGAACAGATGGTGTTGGTGATGTATGTGATGATTTCGATGTCTATAGGATTAAATCTTGCAATTGCATCTTGAAACTATTGGTTTGTTAAAAATTATATTTTCAGTAAACTGGTCTGATATTTTGAAGAAATGTTAAAAGATATGCTGTATTTATTTACCTGTAAAGAAAAAAAACAATAACTACAACTAGTAATTTTGGGAAAATTCATACAAAGCTTCCTTATATTTGCTAAAAATGATAACGATAGTGATGGACTGCATTTTTTCCTACAATGGATTACTGGTGTAAAAGATGACATTAAAGTGCCGTCATCGGCATCATGAGCACAACGTTTCAACTATGAAGGGAAGATGCTAAAGCAATCTAATGAATATTTGATTTAAAGAAAGACTTTCTCTAACACTAGATGCTCCTGACATAACCTTATCCTAAACCTGTGCTTTCCTATCTTACACAACTGTCAGCATCTCACCTTTTCCTCCACCCTTTCTCTCTTCACTTAAAATTCCTCAGTTCACCCCCACCGCCGCCACACAGACTGCACTCATTACAGCGGATTTGCATGTCTGCTCCACGGCAGTAGAGAGGAGATGAAACAGAAAGCAGAACTCCCAGTGGTTGCCTCTGCAAAGCTTCACTCATCTGGCAAAAAAAGAGCTCCACGTTGGGCCACAGACAGAGCCAAAGAAGAACATGTTTTACACATACCATTCACACACACACATATCACACGACTAAAAACTACTTTATATTTGATATTTATAATAATTCTTAATGTGCTAATACACTTACAATTTAAGAAACATTGTTTAAATCAATTTTGTGATTCCTAATATTTACTGACATGGCAAAATGTATCATGCCTGTCATCACCCCACAACTAAAAAAAAAAAAAAGATGTGCAGAGAGAATGACAAAGCTCATCATTACTGTCCGTGACCTTGACAGAGGATCTGTCATGTGGCATCACAGACAGGCAAAATCCAAAATTATTTACAGTGCGCCCTTGGGCATCAATGCTCGCAACTTCACCTCATCCCGATTTTTGGTAGGTAGTCTCGTGATACCGTACATGCTCTCTATTGGCTGACAGCATTCGGAATTGCGCTATGTTCCGTGAGTCTGATGTGAGATACAAAAGTGCTTTAAACAGTCGATAAGAGTATGGGAAAGGGTAATACAAATAGAAGGTGGTTTAATATCAGTATGGGGAGGGTCATAAACCCTTAAATTACCGTAAATAATAAGATAGTTTGTCGCTCTATCATGGAATTCGTTAATTGTGTGTGGTTCTCAGAACACATTAACTGTGCAGAATGAGGGCGCAGTGTATTTTCAAAAAGGTTTTACATATTTTAAATGATCACCTTTCTGTAAACCAGGTAACAGTGCCAAGCCCTCTATAAGCTTTTTTATGCTCTCTGTGAAAGGTGGAGGAAAAGGGACAAACTTTCTATAAATCTTCTGGGTTCATTCTGTACACATGTTTAAAGGTAGTGGATCTGAATAAGATGGACCAAACAAAGCAATGTCGTAATGCTTGAGGGCAATGCAGCTATAATACAAGGAAGGCATACGAAGAGGACAGTCAATCAGATGAAATCTGACTTTTTCTGGATTTAGGTAAACATGCATGATCACACACAGTGCAAGTAAGAAGCAACAACTTGACACTTTCATATAGAATACGATGAAGACTTTTTTATTCATTGACATCCCTTCCTCTCAATACCGAAGAAGGGAAGCATTGAGCCATATTTTCGGACTGTTCATAGAAACTACCACACTGATGTTCTGCTGAAAAAAATTGACAAAGAGAAAGGTGAAAACATTAAAACGCCAGTCCTCCGGAAAGCATTTCTTTTTCTCACAGGCAAACTCAAAAGCGAAAGTGTCACCGAAGCATCATTCAAGGGTAAGACATGGTTAAGATCAAGAAATCCTTACAAGATGGTAAAAGAAGCATTCATTGAAGCAGTTGGCTAAACTAATTGATAAATGATTAATGCTTTCACACAAAAGATGCAACATCTCTTTCAAAGCTGCGGCGCCATGACTTGGCAAAATTCCAGAACTTGGCAGCAGCGCTGGAGACATACAAGGGAAGTCTATGCTAAACAGAGCAGAGTGACAATTGGTTGTCAAACTCTGACAGACACTTTCAATGGCTGATTTAATGCAGTGCAACTCATCAGAATAAACTCAGGAAATTACAAAAATGTACATAGTTAATTGTGTCGTAGTATGCAATCTGGGGTTTATAAGTTAACTGAAAAAGTGTGTGCAATCCTGTTCTAAGGCATTACCTTATTTGTTGTTGACTGCCCTCCTGTGATTTTATCAATGTAAATGTAAAAGATGCACGGAAGTACAGAGACATTGACAGGTAGACCATATATGAGTGGACTGATACATTAACATATATAGAGGGAGCATAAATGGACCTATACTCAAGAGCAACAAAAATCGATTTTGGCTGAAATTTTCAGCTTGCTTTTTTATACAGTTTCCCGTTAAAAAAAAGTCAGTAAAAATATGACTGTTTATTATGAAGGGTACATACAAGGGTACATCAAAACAAAACAGATTGTGAAACAACCTTAAACAGCTGTGATTTCTCCTAGCTCCAGTGAGATCTTCGTTTACCTGTCAGATATGCTTTACTTCTTCATAGGATTACATTTTATGATTTAGTTAAATATATCCAAGAGTTTCCATTAGCGTCAATAAAAACGTTGTGATGTACTTGTTCTCATCCTTGCAGCGATGTTCACATTGTGTGCCCAAGCAAACCTGGGCTTGCACTAGGAGCTAGTGTTACTAAGCCACTGTGGCTCACTCAAAGAATTGAGCAAGCCATAAAAAGCCACACTCTGTGTCCAAGACAGTGGCGTAGCATGTGGATGACCAACGCTCGTCGCAGAGGGGCATGGGGGGGGTACCAAACACAGGGGGTGCCTGGGGGCCCTCCCCCAGAAAATAGAAAATGGGGCTGTTTTCCTGCATTCTGGTGCATTCTGAGGGCACCTTCTGTTCAGTTTACCTACAAAATACACTAAAGTAAATAGTTCAAGCTTAACTATCTTTATTTCTATCCTACTTTATGCAGGTATAAATGTGAGATTCAACAATTGAAAACTTGCAATCACTATGTGAAGATACAGTCATACAAAATATTACTCAATGTTAACTTGTAAGTTTCACTTAGAATAGAAGACATTTTAACTTTGACTTAGACACTCTATGATTTTAATAACTGATTCGTGGTATTACTCAGTGTTTACTTGTAAGTTTTACTTGGACTAGAAGAGATTTTAACTTTGACCACTATGGCATACCACATTGGTATGCCATAGTTTAGTTTGGTTTTTTTAAATTCGATAAAATTATTTTTCATTTAAATTTAAAAAGGCATGAAAAATAGCAAGCGAGGTAAATAGACATTTACATGCATCGCTGGTTATTCCTGCCGATCATAGGGATCAAAAGTGTAAGACTACAAAAAAGTATTGATAATATCTATCATTTACCTTCTGATCGGTCTGTCACCACTCCTACCCCTTCTCAGCATTCACCATTTGTTGTTCAATTAGAATTTTAACACAAACTCTACTATATAACACTGGATTCTTAATTTCTTTCAATCGATCTTCCTCGCCTTGTCGTACACCAATTGCGGGTTTAGCTTGTAAAAATATAATCTTTTTGTTTTTCATTGGACGAGAGGAGATCATGACCCGAGTGCATATTTAATGATCGAGAGAGTTCGGGTCACTTCGGCTATTTCCATCGGCTATTTCCGTTGGCCGCTAGTTCCGTCAGCACGCTTCGGCTATTTCCGTCGGCATGCGCCGACAGAAATAGCGGCGCTAGCGAGAGAAAAAGTTTGTTATCGCTCGGGGACTTTCGCGAGTCCAAAAATGTTTTATGTTTTAGCCTTTTTTCCTAAAAATAAGAACGCCACCATGGCTACACAGGCTAAAAACCTTGTAGCCAATCTGGAATTTACTTTGCAACGTGGCGAATGGCTAGCGAAAGCCCAGCAATCCCTACCTCTCGAGCAGAATCGTGCTTTACACGACCACATTTTTTAAAGATGTTCTTTTATTCCTCCTAATTAATTTCTAAATAGGATAAGTACAGCTTGTGTCATTTCATTGAAATAGAATGAGAAACACTTTTTTCAAAAACTAGTTTCATTTCACTGAAATATGTTTACCCAACTAAAATGCTTTAATTCCTTTATGGGTCATTGTAATTGACTATAATACCAAAGTATTTTCTGAGACGTTTATCATACCATGAAAATCTCATACTGTTGCACCCTTTGTCACAAAGCAGATAAACATAGTGCTGCAAACAAAATCCGGACCATAGAATCTTCCATTTTCACCTCAGATTTTGAAAGTTCTGCATAGATTCCTCGTCACTAACTTATTGTCATTTTTAGTGCAAGTTGGAAGGGTACAAAAAATTTTGGCAATGCAGCATTCCGTGTCGCAACAACAAAATTAACCGTAAGCATAAACAACTTGTAAGCTTCTTTGTCAGCAATGAGTCAATGTCATGTACTTGACTATAAAAAGAGCATGATCGCAAAAGAGGGAAATGTGAATTTTTCGTTTAGCTTCCCTCAAATTGGGTGCTGTTCTTCAGGAAGACTCCTTTGGTGAAAGTGGTGCATCGTTAACTATGAGTCACTTTGAAAGAAACAGGAACAGACAGACCTTTACCATAAAAGCTCCTGACCTCACTTTGATAAAACAGTACTAAGCCTTGATGAAATGGCAAACTCCACATAGCAGAGACCATTCATGAGACAGCATTGAAAAATTTAACATTTCATGTTATTTATTGCCTGAACATACAGTATAATGCAACTGAGTAACACACATTCTACTGCTATTTACACTCTAATTTTGCAGTCTGAAAATTTAATTATTGAATCATATCTACAAGGAAAAATCTTCTCAGTCCAGTCTGACTCACAAGCAAATGAGAGCTTACTAGAAGAACAAGAAGAGGAAGAAATGTACTTTATTAATCCCACTTGGGAAAATTATTTTTATTTTTCCACTGGGCAAACACACAAGGAAAAATTTGAGATGGAAAATTGGAGATTTTTTTTTCCCCCCATTTGTTTCAAGGCTTACAAATACAAAGTCTCATCTGCATTATGGTATGCAACTAGACTGACGATAATTCACCGCTAGCATAAATTTTTTTAACACATGCCAAAAAAGAAATTTGTCATGGTCACAAAACAAAGAAACGGGTTGTCAACCTCCCTGTGAATTGGACTATTTATATGATATGATTCTGAGAACAATCCTGACAAAATCAACAAGGGTCATGTCCCGTTATGAAAACAAAACTACATCTTCTAAAACCAATTACAAGTTGAATCGCCACCCATAAAACAATTAGAAAAAAAACCCAAAACGAGATCATATTAACCTTCATGAAAATATGATTTATTGCCAGTACTATCTGTGTTTTTAGACTGCACTGGTTTGAGTGTATTGAATTTACATATTTGCCATGTGTGAGATGTTTGCCTCCTGGTTCTGTAATGAAGCACTGGATAAACCAGACACTATGTTGCACACTCACCAATAGTGTATGTGCAAAAAACAACTGACATCATGGTGCCCTCACCAAATAGGTTCCAAATCCAGAAATAAAACTCTACCAATTGTTGTCCATTCATGACATGATTTCAAGTATTACTGTATTAAATTTTATCAACAGTACATTATCTCTCCACCTACATATTTGAATAAGCTCATTTGAAAACCTCACTGTCACGTTTTAAGTCCACCCACTACCTGTTAAACAAGGGGAGAACCTATCACGGCGCATCTGCCTGAAGGAATCACTTGAACAATATGGCTTAAGGCATCGGGGAGCGAGGCTTTTTGTTGCGGTTACGCCTTTCATCCACATGACAACGCAGATATCCGGGATGAAAATGCTGGCCAAAGGGAAGTTTTTTGAAAATTACGGATATGCATTGTCGTGTGGACACTGTAACCGAAACTTTTTCTATGCAGGGGGACGTCTCCCTGCGTTCAAATTGTAACGTTAGTATGTGTGACATGTGTCTACATGTACACACAGAATGGACAGAGTTAAAACCAGCTATTTTCTGACGTATAACAGCTCCACATCCAAGACGCGTTGATAAACATGCTTGACAGTTGGATATTTGTTTGCATGTTTCATTTTTTATGAGTCATAAAGTTTATATAATTATTTATTCATTCATTCACTTTCCTCGCCGATACCAGTTTTGGGTCAGCAGGGGAAAGCAGGGGAAATATTGTCAAAAAAAAGAAATCACCTGCCACAGTGGACAAAAATGTTGTTTTTAAATAAAAACCAATGACCCAAGCATAATCACTGGCTATACCTCAATGTTACAAAAGCACAATCATTGTCCATACCCTAACCACCCTCCCCTCACTGTACATGTTAACTGTATTTTCATTTTCGTCATGTCCAAATGATCATTTTCCATACTGTGTGTGTGTGTGTGTGTGTGTGTGTGTGTGTGTGTGTGTGTGTGTGTGTGTGTGTGTGTGTGTGTGTGTGTGTGTGTGTGTGTGTGTGTGTGTGTGTGTACTGTATATGTGTGCAAACATTTGGAGTTAAGAAGATTTAGATAGATTTATTTGATTTTTGATTTTTCTCACACACACACACACACACACACACACACACACACACGACACATAACACATATGACAGTACGAAATACGTCTCTGAAGGTCCGAGTAAGCCCAGTCGATGAATAAGATAAATAAGTTAAGAAAAACAAGAAAAAAAAGGGTTAAAAATGTAAGATAAGTAAGAAAGAGAACAGAGGAAAAGTTAAGAATGCTAGATATATAAAGTGTAAATTGCAAAGTGTCTGAACAGCAAAAATGCATTTACGATGCAGCAGCTTAAGTGTGTATGTGCTCCCTCTAGTGTACAAAAGTTGAAGTTTGACCTTGACCTAGTTTTCTCAAAGTCAAGGTCATCATCTCATTTTCATCCCCTTTGCTGCCCGAGTAATGTGCGTTTTGTTTCATCTTTCTATTTGCAACGGTTGTGAAGATATTTGGTGGTCAAACGAAAGGATGAACAAACAAACGGACAAACACACGAACACTGACAATTACAATACATCACGGCTTTGAAGCGGGATGTAATCATGCAGCTTCTACAACAAACTTTCTATTTCCACCGCAATCCAAATAATAATTAAGGCCAACTGTTCAAACTTTACTTTGACAATGCAGCCAAAACTCCATCATTACCAAAACAATTAACATAAGAGCCAATGTGGCCTTAGAGTTTACTCCTAATGAGATCTCAACGCTAAACTGTTTATTATGTATCTTTGTTGCTTGAGATAATAAAGAGAACCCTTGGAGAACATTGCCATGCTGACACAGCCTTTGGGTCCTTAAATCCAGAAATGGGCACATTAAGTGTATTTTAATTTACTCATATTTACCCACTGTATTGTCTTGCAAATAAAAAAAAATCTTTTGGCACTCCTAGAAGACCTACAAAGTAGGTCATTCAGTCTCCTGTGAGTCATAGATTTTGGCAGGGGACCAAGCAGAGTAGGTATGGGAGGGTGAGCTAAAGCTGACAGGGCGCTAAAAGAACTCATACAATTTCATCAGCGTTATTAAGATATTCACATTTACTTTTAACTTTTTTTCTGTATGGTGTAACATTAAGCGAAATTGGATGCAGAAGTTTAGGGAATTAAAACCAGAAAAAGGAGTGTTAGACACTTAACTGTATCATAAATTTTCACACTATTGTAGTCAGGCCCCCTGAGGCAAATTTCAGCCTCATAACTGCATGCAAACTATTGTACACCTTCATTCCACCATATAAATTTTGTACAGCAAGGCAGAGAAAGATTTCTCGAATTGCAGGTGCAATCCCGTTCCTCTCCAGAGGAACTACAACTACAACACCTTGGCACAGTGACTGTTCGTGGATTCAAAGCTGGGTCTGAGCTTTTGAGACAGTTGAAGCTGTTGACTCAGCCTTGTCAAAGCCATCAGTCACGCAACTCTCTAGGGAGAACCATATTTTGAACTGGTGCAGATAATGACATCTCCTGGCCCTTTGACCAACATGCCAATGCGTTCTGAATTCCACTAAGCTGCTGGCACAGACCATGTTAGCCATTGAGCCCCTCCTCCAGCTAACCTCACCGCCCTCTCATTCATCCACCCTGAGGGAGAGGCATGCAGGCCAGAGGAAGTATGACTCATCTGGGTAACAAGATGCATTCTTCTGTATTCTCTACAGACGTGCTGTTTGCTAAGTGAAGAGCACAGGAGAGTATGGCGCAGCAAGGGATCAAGAAAAATAAGTGAAGAACCAAGATGAAGCAATAATTAAGAGAACACTATGTGTTAAAGTAAGGAAGACCGAGACTGAGTGGGAATAATAGGGCAGTCATCAATTGAGTGGGCTCCCTGGTCCACACAGATCCACATTTCCTATAACCCAACAAAGAGAATCTTTGGCTTCTGTTAGGGGTTTTCTGAATCACAGATGAAGACTCCAGGAACTACATCTAATGCTAATATATCAGGTTTCACACAGAAAAAATACTTTCGAGGAGAGAGAGAGGTTGTGCCATGTCAGTCTGGTGAGCGTGCAGATGAATATGTGGCATAAGAAAAAGGTGTTAAACCCTCTGATCCAACAGATCAATCACAATTTGTTCAGAACTAAGACAGCAACTGCATGCATTGGCAAGACCCCAAAGAGATCATCAGCCTCAACCAACACATCACGCACACATCTCCAACTTCTATGGAAGCTATTTTTGGTTGGTCAACATTAACATCATCTGAAATGTAAAAACAAATGAAGGAAGCCCCACAGTCTTCAGGTCTGATCAACTGACACAAATCTGGTGCCATGGGGCCTTGTCTTGTGATTTTGTAATAAATGATCTTCTGCCAGTCAGATAACAGTGAATCTGACTGATGTTCATATCCTCAAGACCCCCACTTTCCTCTGTTAATCCACAAAATGAACTTTAACTCTGTGGGCACTCAATAAAACCTTCATGATCATGGCCCATATTTCACATGTTAATAATGATAATGAACAAATAAAAGTGTAGCTAATTGTTTTCTTCATTTAAATTACAGCACAATCAAAAAGTAATCACAACAGCCTCAACTGTTTAAAATTAAAATGACCAATTATGGATATTTAATTTCAAATAATTATTATCCTGCTATTATAAAAGCACTATTTGATTTAAAATACCGTAGTTTTGAAACCAAATATAAGCATCTGTTTTCTATTTATGTGTTTCTTCATTTAATTGCATTAATCCTTGGAGACACACACACAGAGAGACAGAGAGACAGAGAGACGGAGAGAGAGAGACAGAGAGACAGAGACAGAGAGACAGAGACAGAGAGACAGAGAGACAGAGAGACAGAGAGACAGAGAGAGAGAGAGAGAGAGAGAGAGAGAGAGAGAATCAGTCAGCTGTCACACAGAAAAGAGAAAAGGAGTGTGTTGAGTTGGAGGGGCGCAGAGGTAATATTGAAAACCTTATAAGACATGTTATCAGATGTTACATCACTGTGTACTAACTACTCTGCAGACTAAGTGCAACAGTTGACTCAAAAGAATATCTGGGAACCTTCCCACTCCCTCTTCATCCACTGTCACGGCCTGCCATGGTAGAATAAGGCCAGTGGAAACAGTGGATCTATGATTAGGGACGGGGGGCAGGTGGGCTGGTTGTCTGTGCTGAGGACATTGGGTTTGGGCCTTCCCCCGCAGGCAGGACCTCTGTTTTAAGGTTGTCACATTTCGCAACTTCTCTCATTCACATGCAAGGCATATTGGGAGGATTAGGCTTCAGCACGCAGTCTTACAAAAATACACTTGCATAAAATGTACTGAATAAAAAAAATCCACATGCACTAACAAATTATCTACAAAAAATACTTAAAAATATTCTAAGAAAGCGATGCCTGCTAATCCATTTTACTTATTAAAAGTACTTTTACAGACCTGCACACAGGTGTAAACAAGGAAAAGACGCACTAAACAGATTTTTAGCTGCTTCTGCAAATGAAACCCTGGAGCCCTGACAACTCCAAAAGTTCTTTAATGCTACATTTCACAGTGAAACACACTGTCAACTCAACCATAAACCACTAAAAGCTGACAATACTGCCGTTTCAATGCACTATTCCTTTACAAACTTTAATTCTTCTGCAGCACACATTTTTAAAAAAAGGAGCGAGAGTGCTTGGCAATATTTGTTATTAAATTTTGCTAGTATAGTAATTTGTCTCTGTCTCTGAAGACAAAAGACAAACTTGCAGTGGGTAGTTAAACCAGCAGCACAAAGAGGCCAGCAACAGCCGAGGGCCATGGTAATAAACATTTTAGAACTGCATTCAATGACGTTTCACTTTCAAAAAAGTGCATTTAAAGTGACTGAACAAGGCCACTTAAATACAGCAACTAGTTTACTGTATCCTGCTTAATGAAGAAAATAGTTGTAAGAGAAGAGACATTAACCAGGATACTTGAAAGAGCTAGTCTTATAATCATTACTGTTGCTTAACCCAACACAATACAGTATATCTAAAGTTCAGATGAGCTGATGATCCAACATTCACTTCATATGCATATGTGTACCAACCTCCACCTCACACAAAAGCAGCGGTAACATATCCAATCAGTTATGGTTTTGTCAGGCTGCCTTCATTACCATGGCATCATCTCTAAATCACAATCCACAGAGTGCAGCTGAATATGAAAATGGAGAATATAATATCATGAAGTGAACATTAACTGTTGCCCCTCCTGATCTGCTCTGGCTGGTAATCTCTAGACAAAGCTATGTCTCTCACCCTGGTACCATTTTCCCTGTTCAAAACTTACAGGAGGCCCCATCTTTTAAATATTAAATTTCAAATGAATTCCAAGGTATTAACAGGCAGTGATTTTGTACTAGCCACAGGAGCCACTGTAATGATTAAAACAGATAGGAAAATACCATGATTAAAGTCCATTCTTATTTCTTAGCTGTGTCAGTTGAGCAAGCACCTCTTCTGCACACAGCTCCAATAGCTCCTAAGAGTGTGAATCATAAGCATATCAATTAATGCTACTGAGTAAAGAACAAAAAAAAAAAGTTCAGAGAAACACACTGATACTGAGGGCTTATCAAAACTCAAGGACAAAGCTCACAATATGAAGAATCATTAAATGCGTCGAGCCACTGAAAAATCAAGACAGTCTTATTTATTAGGCTTTCATTAATCGTTGAAAAAACTCATAATGCACAGCCACGTACAAACATGTACTTTAAAAATGTTTTATTAACATTTAGGATAACAAGCTTCCCACTGATGCAGAGATTTTGTCTGCACATTTAGTGCGCAATAAATACCCTACAATTTTGTTCATAATCCTCATCCAGGTGATAAGCTTAAACTTCATATCGTGATCACACTGAACACTCAAGACAAAATTTGGTGGACTTCTGCTCCTGAAAATTTCGAATGACTCACAGAAACCATCATGTACTCCACGAGCTGCCAACCCCCCCACAATCCCCCACCCCAACCATTCTAAACATCCCCAGCAAGCTGCAGTGTGGGTAGTTACAATACTTCCTCTGCAGAGACAAGAGCCCTGTTTAGTCAGAATGGATAAATACTGGCTAAACTCCTTCATGTTAAACATTTTTTCAGAGCAAATTGGCCAATGTGTCAATGATATTAGACAATGAAACAATCAAATACATCAGTCACCAACTCAAATCCACATCCACTCTACACCCAAGACATGAACCGGATTATATAGAACTGGATCTCTGACAAATTAAATTTAGTATACCTGTAAGAAGTTGGACAAAGATGTATACACTGCATTATTGGATGAATAAAAAAGTGAAAGCGTAGTGCTTCAGTAAATTCACTCTCATCCCATGAGGAGGGTGGGTGGTGAAGGGGTGGGGTGATACTGGAGCAGAGGCTTGTTTGAAAACTGAACCATTGCTGCATTCCTACTTCAAGCCAAATGCAGTGAAGGACTCTTTAAAAATTCATTTACGGCAAAAATGGATTAACGCAAGCAGCTGAACAAAATTCAGATTTTGGCTCCTGAATAACATTAATGATAAAACATCTTCCTGAAGCTCAGGGGGATTTCCCTGAAGAAGGAGTACTGGCTTTTTCACCTTAACACATCTCGAGAATAATTCTTTTTCATCCAGCCATCCATCCATTTTCTTAGCCACTTATCCGCCTTGCAGGTCACGGGTCTGCTGAGGCTTATCCCAGCTGGCTATGGGCGAAAGGTGAGGTGCACCAAGGACAAGATGCCAGCTCATCAAATTCTTTCCCAATGACACGTTAATTTAAAAAAATATATATTTACAATTTCACCTTTAATTTTGCTTTTGTTCAAATGAAAAAGCTGAACAAAAACCTGTAAAAAATTAATTTATAAGAATCCATGCCAGGATCTGCCATCCCCATAGTGATGTGCCAATGCCATTCTATTCACTACTTAATATCTCAGGCAGAGACTTAATGATAGCTGCTCTAGGCGCACAAAAATGCCTGAAAATGCAGTTACAATAAATGCTTTGACCAGCAATATATGATGTTCACTTAAATACAATTATCCTCTTCTGATATCTCACATAAAAAAAACTCCTTTACAACAAAGTAGAAGACTCAATGTGATTGCAAACAAGATTCAGATTGGAATCAGGGAGGCATTTCCAGCAGATTAATAGCTTCATAGCTAATCTGCATTCCAGTGATGCACGCCATTGCTAATGAAGACTGAGCCGATATCTTCTCATCAACAGGGCTTCTGTGACAGCCAAACTTTGCTGTGGATGTAAACACAGGATGAGGAGACATGTCAAAGAATAGTTTAGTCTTTTGAGCTCACAATAGCATAGAGCTAAATATCTACACAGAATAAACTATTTCTGAGTAGAAAAAGAAGATTCCTTGCCATATCTATAGTGAAGGAGGCACTCAAGGATGTAGATGTAAGTAGAAAACAACTCTGAAATAACTAAAATAACTTAAAATTTCCCAATTGAGAAGTGGAACGAATTGAAACAAGCCCACCTTGGATCCAGGCCAAAAATAAGTCCTCATAAAAAATACTAAACAGGAGCCTTTGACCAACAGCATCACCACAACACCATGCCAGCAACAGCCGCCTCATAAATTGACTGCAACCCGCCAATTGAAAAATACAAAAGGTTTTCAGCCTGAGGGATAAGATGTGGCAGTTTAATAGGGGTTGCTATAGAGGCTACCTGTTGGGTGCTGTCCAACTAAACAGGGTGGAAAGGAGGGGGGCTTTGATGGGCATTCCTCTTGCCACGGGCTCAACTACCACCAGGAGTCTGATAACTGCATCTCACGGATGGCCATTTGAATAATCACTTCAACAAGGGGAGAAATTAAAAAGCCTCTCAGTGAGGCAGGGCTAGGAACAAGACCACATCCTGAATTCCAAATGAGATGCATGTATTCACAACCAGAAGAAAGCTGTTCCTCAGTCACTCAACTCTAAAGGCTTACTGACCAATTATATCTATCCAAATTAACCCCATATGGTGTCATTAGTTCACTTAATGCATTTAAAATGATAAAGAATCACCCCCAAGGTGAGCAATATCTGTGTCAACAACAATGAAATATTTATATTTATTGAACATTCATTCATTCATTCATCTTCCAACCCGCTTAATCCGCTAACGCAGGTCACGGGGTAGCCAGTGCCTATCCTGGCAGTCTCAGGGCGTGAGGCGGGGGACACTCCGGGCACGACGCCAGTGTACCGCGGAGCCACATACAAACAAACAATCATTCACACACTCACTCCTATGGTCAATTTGGGACCGGCCAATCAACCTGAAGCGCATGCTTTTGGAGGTGGGAGGAAGCCGGAGAACCCGGAGAGAACCCACGCAGACACGGGGAGAGCATGCGAACTCCGCACAGAGCGGGACTCGAACCCAGGTCCGCCGTGTTGTGAGGCAGCAGCGCTAACCACTGCGCCACCGTGCCGCCCTTTATTGAACATATTGATTTTTATTTTTGTTGTCTTTTAAAGATGTTTTAAAAAAAAAAACAATTTTTTTTCTTCAGACGTGAAGGGTTTTTTTTAGAAAAATTGAGAATGACGATGTGACATGGAGCTTTTGAAAAGCAGAGGTGAAAGTGTAGCAGCTTCAGGAAACATTTGGGGAAAATTATCGTTTCTTATATTCTTGATCACTTTACCTACTATCCTGATCTCTCTTACAGTGTCATCTTTATCAGCTTTGTGATAGAAGAAAAATGTTAATCTATTCTACCAAGGACAGGCTTTAGCTTTCATCTGCTTTGTGCTGTGGGAGAAAAGTCACAAGAATGCAAGAGTCTCATCTTAAGTCAGCTGATCCTGAATATATATTGTCTCACAAGAACGTGGCATATAAATAAGATACTGCCATAAAATAACAAACAGTGGAACTAAGTAAAATCTATATTATTTAAGACTGTCTGATGAACTAGAAATTGTCATTTTTAATTCTGCAAATTTAACATTTAAATTTCTGATGAACAGACATAACTTTGCTGGCATTATTTTGATGTACTTACAGAAAAGATATTTAAAGGAACGCTATATGTGGTGGAAAAGCAGATATTTGGTATACAAGGTGAAGGTGACAGATAAATGTGCTACTTTCACTCTACAAACAGAATAGTGGAAAACCTTGGTGATGAAGGCATCTTGTTTTTAAACTATAAGACAAAATACTTCTCAAAGACACAAACAAGCTGAAATCACTATTACAGAATAATCAGTCTCACATCTTCCCTTTCACACTTTTAAATGGCTGTTAACATTCAGATGTGTAATCTTCTCTACACGTTCTTCACAACTATTAAGTCCGTAAAACACTGAAGGTGTTTAGAAAAGGCATCTAAACACTGTCACTGATGTGGGGAACAGCAAATAACAAAATATATCATTCTATTACTAACTGCACATATAAATCAACCAAAACAGGAGCCTTTACATCTGAACCTGCAGGACCAAGTCAGCCATGGATTAAACTGAATAACCACATCGCTTAAAAACACAAAGACAACGTGATGGAAGTAACAATGACACGCTTAAGATGAAGTTTATAAGTGTGTCATGCATTCATTTTTCTGCTACGCACACATTCTGTGAAGTATGCATCACTTGCAACTTACCGTAGTTAATCCTTTTGCATAAAAAGGGCATAGATATTAAAGATGACAATTATTATAACACTGCTGTGTTTAAGAACCTTGTTTCAATTCACTTAAATATCCATACACCAAAATTTATTGTGAAAACTTAAAGTAAATAAATACATCAGAAATCAATATATTTCTCGTGTCAGAGAGCACTTTCAATGTTTGGCCATTCTGAGGACATTAAATAACATGGGCATTAGCATGAATTGAACACAAAGCATAATTGATAGTTTATTTTATAACTCATGAATAATGTAATACAGCGTATTGAAAAGGTGAAATATTACTAATTTCTAGACACAATGACAAAATAAACTACGAGTATTTTAGATCTGCCTACCTGGATATAATTACTTCAAAATTTAAACACCATGTGTCCTCTAAACCTGCCTTGATCCAGACAACTCGCTGTAGGCCTACTATTTAAAGGATGGGTGATTAAGAAGCAAACCAGGTCTGACCTTTGTCTGTGGGTGCTGACTAATACTATGGGCATTTTGTGAGCTGAAGCAGAAGGTCTAGAAAGGTTGGGATGTTCGGGGGGAATTCATCATGTTCTGTTTTAGTCATAAATTAGACCTATTAAAATCGGCTTTATGTCGGAATCAACTTCATCTTAAATGAATGGGGATTACCAGATAACGGTTTTCACCTCGATCCTCCTCAGTCGGTTATGTAACAAGGGTACATCATTGACAAAACTTGCCCAAGTTGAAAACAGGGCAAATTAAGAGTCCAGTCATCCATGCACTAATAAAGGCCGTCAGGAAAATGCAGGGGAACTATTCTGCATACAGCTGCACGCAAATGCTACCGCTGTTTGATTGAAGGTCGTCGCATGAACTAATCAGTGTCCTGTGCGATCACACCCCACTGGTGGAACCCCAAAACGGAGCGATTCGTGCCCCGAGAAACGTCCTGAACACCCGAGCAAATGTATGACTGCAACGCTGTATCATCTCAGTGCAATCCGCAAGGGGATGCCTGCAGGCAGCAGACAGTCTCCAGATCAAATCTAGCCGCAGAAAACACACCTCAGACATGCTTTGCACTTGTTGATTGTAAGAGAAACTGCGCTTTTACATAAAATTTGAGGAATTTAGTAGCCGCCTGAGAAACAGACGACTGACAGACGAGAAAACACACTGCAACAGCTGTGAGTCAAATACCAACAGAGCAGGCAGGGAAGCCAAACGACACTGGGTTCACACACACACACACACACACACACACACACACACACACACACACACACACACACACACACACACGTCTCACATATCACGCAGATAGCTAACGATTGCTGTAGGGGGGCTGGGAGAGTTAATTGCGCCTACCCAACGCGAGAAAAACAAGCACCCACCTCGTCCTAGCCCAGGAGAACGCGCCGATAACAGTCAGCTGAAGTTAGCGGGCAACCACAACTGGCTAGCTAGCTGTCAAAGTTGCCCTGTCAGTTGTCACCGGTTGCTCGGGGGTGCTAGCAGGCTAAAGCGAGAGCTGTCAACTTGGAGAGTTACAACAACACGCCCGGGGTGCACCAACACTGACCACAGACCGACACAGACTGGCTCCACGAGAAAAAATAGGTGTCCTCACACGCCCCGCCACGGCGAGTGGAAAGCTATGTGCTAGGGCCTGTTCGCCGGGCTCAATCCCCAGAACTTCAGTGCCGTTCACTTCCCCGTTAAAGTCGTCCATTTCGTGGGCCTTAGTTCAACTTCCATGCCCGTGTAGCTCACTTACTCTGAGTGAAGCTGCTGTGACGCTGGTAGTCTGTAATCCTGGCGGTAGTTTGAGACTAACTGCCTACTCCTCTTGCTTCCACCTTCTTTTCATCAGCTAGCGAGGTTTCCCAAGGAGTGTCCTCCGCTCTTCACGTTGTCGTCCTGTGCAGTGTGCTGCTGTACGCGTAGCTTCACCGGTGTACTAGCGGTGCCGTGGCGTCCCTCCTCAGACACTCTCCGCCTTCTCCCGTTCGTCTTTCTCTCGGTGGCTGAGCCAACATCCGGGGCTCTTCCCCGTTTGGGTTAAATGTCCGGAACTACTTTCACATACTACGACTCATGCGAAGGCGTTTGTCTCGCTCATCGTCCCTGCCGCCACAGAAACTAGCGCGCGGTCAAACGCACAACCCGCAGTGGAAACAGCAACGGACGCGCCTACAAACGGACACAGCTGTCAGTGTCGTTTAATTTAACAACAGATCAGCTTCATTGAAAAGTATTGCAAATGATTATAAATAAACCAACCTTCTAATATGGATGGAGCTGAAAAGACAAGTCCTGAGACTCAAGGCAAGTTCGCAATGGAGGATAAAAAGTTTACAGAGCATAGTTGCATGGTCAGCAGTTTCTGATAAAATCATCTTTTAGAAAGGATTACTTTTTATTTTCACAGATCTGTGAAGATCCAGTTGTATAAAAAAAATTTCTCATTGTGAGATTTTTTTCTAAATTTAGTAATACGGTATTGTTGTTTCATATCAAAAAAGAATATGAAAATATGTGTGGGGTTCACATTAATTATTATGTCGTCAGCTATCCATGTAAATTCATTACTAATACATGTTTTTTGTTTTGCTGCTGTTTTTATAGGGTGTTTGATGAATTACAAAGCTCAAAAGCACATGGCTCTGCTTGTATACAGTAAAAAGGGCTTTCTTTCTTTTTTTACTGCCTACACGATTTATTTTATTATTGCATGATAACATATCCTACATAAGATAATGATCTAACAATTAAGCCAACAACAAACCAATACAAGTGTTAAAACATCATGGAAAGATTGCAAACCATGTTTAAAATCTTGGTCTTTTGAGAGTAGATGCTTTACAGAACTAAAATGGGTGATGACACCTTCTGACCTGTAGGTGTGCAACACTGGTTGCATAATAATTAAAAGAATTCTATAGGTCTATATTTTAATTTTATATTGTGTTGTCATCAGCAGGCATAAGAAGTGTCCTTACTTTTGAAACCACTGGAGAAAGAATACATACACACATGGTTACTGCACTGTCAGGTACAAGCCTCTGTTTGTAAAAATGAAATGCTCATCTTTCAATTCAATATTTATTATTTATTAATTTATTTCTTGTATTTTTATAATTCATCTTTTAATTCCAGCAATGAGCAGTAACATAATTTCTAGAATTCTCAGTGCCATATAAATGTTACCTCAAAATTCTAGTTCTAAATTTTTGAGGAAAATTTTTAATTCTTGCCGTAAAGATATCCCTATTAAGTACAATGAGTTCTACAAAATAATCGTCTCTAAAATGCTGCTATTCTACATTGTTCAGCGTGAATGGTAATAAAAAAATTACCGCTACTTACTAAACTTACTAAAGTTAAAATGTCCTAAGTGCTGGTTAGCAATCTGGTGTGTTCAAATTGACTTATCTCATAAATTCTGTCTTACACACTGAAGGAAAATATAATCAAATATATTCACACACACATAGACACACTTCTAAATGTTTATGTAGTGTGACTGAGTGAACGCAATATTTTTATAATAGTTCAAGAAGCAAAGGTTCCTGAGGGGCAGTAACCTATAACCTATTGCACTTTTGAGATCTTAAGAGTAAATAATGAATTTACTCACAGGTAAAACAGGAGCCTTTACATCTGAACCTACAGGCCCCTCATAGGAATCAGGATTCCATGTATAGTCATCTAACAAAGGCAACAACAAAAAAACCTTTTAGTATTGCTGGCAGGTAATACAAACGTCTTAAATAAAATGTTGACATCTCATTGCTGTTTTTACAATAAAAGTTAATTATGAACCAAACTTGCTGTTCACCCTTTTCAATATACCTCTGATTAACATCTTGTGTGTTTAATTTTCAATAATCTGATAGCATATTTTCTTGCATTTCATTGACCTCAGGACATCATGAGATTTAAATCATTTTTCTATTTCTTATTACAAACGTTGTGTGCGTATCTTGAACAGACACAGGCTTGTGGATTGAACCCTAAACATACTCATTATTTATCTGTCTCTGCACAAGATGACCACGTCGTTTCCATAGACGTAAACAATCATAACAGAAGGTGAAACTAATCAGGTTGATCAACACAATCAGACGTGAGGGCTGTCAGACAGCGCCCTCATGAGCCACTGTGACCAGCGGGGCAACAGCGCCGCTTATGGGCGTATTGTGGGTACTGCAGTTGTCATTCTATCCTTCAGGCTTGTCCCATTAGGTGTCTCCACAGCGTGTCATTTTTTCCCCATGTCTGGCTGTCTTCTCCATCCTCCTCTCTAACACCAACTGCCCTCATGTCTTCCTCACTACATCCATCCACCTTCTCTTTGGTCTTCCTCTCACCATACACACCGTCTCTCCTCTGGGCGTGTCCAAACCATTAAAATCTTTTCTCTAACTTTGTCTCCAAAACATCTCACCTTGGCTGTTCCTCTGATGAACTCATTTCTGATCCTATCCAACCTGGTCACTCCTAGAGAGAACCTAAACATCTTCATTTTCTCCACCTCCAGCTCGGCCTCCTGTCTTCTTTTCAGTGGTACTGTCTCTAATCCGTCCATCATGGCTGTTCTCATCAATTTTTTATGAACTTTCATTCTAGCAGAGACTTTCTGGCATACAGGACACTTGACACTCTCCTCCACTCATTCAAGCCTGCTTTGATCCGTTTGTTCACCTCCTTACCACATTCACATTTGCTCTGGGCTGTTAGCCCCATTTATTTAAACTTCTCCACCTTCAGTATTTCCTTTCCCTGTAGCATCACTCTTCCTTCTCCACTCCCTTCATTTATGCACCAATATTCTGTTTCACTTTGGCTGATTTTCATTCCTCTCCTCTTTAATGCATTCCGGCAGATTTCTAAATGTTCCTCTACCTACTCCTTGTTTAAACTGCGTATCACAATGTCACAATGTCATCTGCAAACATCATGGTTCATGAGGATTCCAGTCTAAATTAATCTGTGAGCCTATCCATCACCACTGCAAACAGGAAGGGGCTCAGAGCTGATACCTGCTCAGTCCCAACTCTACCTAGAACTCCTCTATAACAAATGCAGCACAACTCACCACTGCTCGAAACATGACCTGTACTATTATAAAGTACTTCTCTGCCACTCTAGACTTCCTCTTGTAGTACCACAATTTCTCCCTGGGCACCCAGTCATGGGCTTTGTCTAGATCTACAAATACACAATGTAATTCCTTCTAACCTTTTCTGTATTTCTCCATCAACATCTTCGAGGCAAATAATAATGTTATGCATATATGGTACATTTGACAATAAAGTTGACTATGACCATGACTCTTCCTAGGAATTAAATCATATTGTTGCTCGCAAATAGTCACTTCTGTCCTGAGTCTAGCCATTATACTACTTGTTCCCACAACTTCATTGTGTTACTTGTCAACTTTATCCCTCTTTAGTTCCCACAACTCTGCACACCATTCTTGTTTAAAAATGTCCAAGATGGGTAGGGTCTGTAAGACTTAAAAGTCTAAATGTGCCTGAATGGGTTACCCAGAAAAGTGATGATGAATTAGTGGAACCTTTTTGCTTCATACTGTCATGTGCAGTGGGTCTAGAACAGTTCGTGGAACAGTCACACAGCCAAACCATGCCAGTCATTACCTTTGGTTTGTAATTTAGACCTAATTTGATCATTTTAAACAAACGTTTTTCTCAAAAGGTTAAGTTTATATTCACCGGATATGCAGAAATGATTCACTTAGAAAATTATTTCTGTTGTTTTGGGTGGAATTGAGAATTTGACAACTTTGATTCTTGGTTTGATCAATTTTTATGATCCAACAAATTTCTATTAGCTATTTCTTTAGTTTTTCCCCATTAAACACTGAATCTCGAATCTATTCATAACAGATAAACACTTCAGTCTGTCAATTTTTTAAAAAATGTTTGATTTAGATATTAACTCGTTGGCTGCCATTTTCAGAACAGTTCCCCGGACTCTGAAACTTTATTGCATAATAAACTGCCGCAACTTTTCCGCCTTCCTCTGATTCTCCCATCTCTGTTCCGTGACTGGATCGGTGCTGTTGTCCTGTTTACGGTAGGGACAAATCCTCAGTATGGAAAGTGCTTTGATTGCCAATTTAAATTCCTAGTTACCTATTTATATTTACAAGGAAAGTTATTAATCGGTTCGGGAACTATATTTTTTTTTTGTTCTAACCAGTTCAGGGACGTTAATTATTGGGTGTAACGTAAAACCAGAAAAGTTATAGTTCTGTTTCTGTTCGAAACGAACCAATCAGTTCGCTGTTTGATCAGATAAAGGTTTACGACTGATTGCGACAGAACATCCGCCGTCCAGCCATCCGAAGACTACAGAAGTTTCGGAGGTGAAGTATCCCAGAGAAGCCGATGGCGAAGCGTGTTTGTTTGTTTGTTTGTTTTTGGGTGGGTGGGTGCTCGTTCCCAAGTTCAGTGTAGATACGGTCAAGGGAGAGCAGGGGACATCACACCCACGATGAACGCTGAGAAATAAAAAGCCGTAAGGGGGCACGTGGCTCCTGACGTCACGTCTACTTCCACATGGGTATTTCACAGCAAATGAAGATGCAAAGCGGAAGATAGTAATGAAATAGATGTGATAATTTGTGTGTTTTTTTCTAGTTTTATGTCGAAAGCTTGAAAACTACCAAGAAGTCCTTCCTCCGCGTTAACATGACAGTTTAGTGTCTCATCTCGGTGGATCTTCGTTCTCTTTGGACAACCAAGCGAACGTAACACGCAGCCCGGAAGTCAGGGGAGGGCATTATCTTCAACGACTGGTTCATCTTTGGCTGGTCTGTGCTCCAGCGCTTTGCGTACAGGAAGTGAAGAAGTTGTGGAGAACCTGCTCCCGAGAACAACTTCAGTGTTTGTGGCCGGTCATCTTTCAGGTCTGTGGTTGAATCGCATCATGAAATAAGGGTTGTTTGTGTCACTATCAGGCTATTTTGATCGTGATTTTCTTTCTTCAAATTACAGATAACGTTAAGTTGTTTGTCGTCAGTGCCATCTGCCTAGTTCTTCTGTTCAGTGATGATGGGACATCTTCAGGTGTTTTAGTAATATCCACCTTATGTTGTCCTCAATAAATGATATTAAAGAGTGAGTTTCCAGTGATATAGTAGCAGAGAGACTTAGTATAAATATTGATGTCGTTGATTACCTGTTAGGTTCGCTCATGTGTAGTTTATTCGTTTTATGTGCTGTAAGATCAGGACCAAACATCTGTTTTAGAGCCGTGTTGATTCAACGGGTTGATGTGTGCTGCCTCACTGAGTGGCTCCTTCATTACTAAATTTATAGTCACTAATGTCAATTAGTAAAAAACACTGACAAATTATAAGAACTGCTAACATAAGGCAAACAAGTTGTACATCTTTTCTGCTTTGTGCTGCTACGACTGTAGGTTTCTCTTGGGATTAATTTTTATCTAATCAGTCTTATCCTTTGTATCTTCAGTTAATCACAAAAATGAGTTTTAAAAATGTCCATAACGATGAAACAACCACAGGACAAATGAAATATTTGCTCTGATTGTTGTATTTGTTTTAATATGGTGTAGAAGGTGTATTAATACAAGGTTAGATTTTACGACATCTGTTAGGGACTGATGCTTTAGAGGACAGTATTGATTTTATTTACACTTATACATAACAGTAAGCGGCACCTTTTTAATTCATAAGATAAATTTGTCAGTACTTTGTTGGACAACCTGTGGAACCGAGTCAACCTCTAATATGTGCGTCTACTTCTTTTTGTCCTACAATTTCCTTTCACCTAATGGTCAACATGTTACAGCTTACATCGACCAGGAAGACTTCGTCATAGCAGGGCAGTGATGTACTTTTGCTCTTCTGTCAAGTTGGTTGCCGTGTTAGAAGAATCCTTGTCTCTCTTCAGGTAATGGCTGAACCCAGAATATCTTCCATTGATGGGAAGTTAGCTGAAGAATTTGCTGTTCCCTCCCATGTCGATGAAGTTAAAGAGAAGATGGCTGCTTTTGCTGAACATCACGTGGCAGCCGGTCGCATGGTCGTCCTCATCACATCTGGAGGCACCAAAGTTCCGTTAGAATCCCGCACCGTTCGCTTCCTCGATAACTTCAGCAGTGGCAGACGAGGAGCCTCTTCTGCAGAGTATTTCATAGATTCAGGCTACGCTGTCATCTTCCTGCACAGACACCGCTCCCTCTACCCGTACACTCGCATGTTTTCAACCATGAATATGCTGGATGCCTTGAAGTTCAGGAATGAAGGGACGTCCGGTAGCGACAGTGAAGTGGTGGTCAACCAGCAGGTGCTCCCGAACATTGCCAAAGTTCTAAAGCGATACCAGGAGGTTAAAGAAGGCAGACTTCTTCTTCCTATCGAGTTCAGCACCCTGTCCGAGTATCTACATCTGCTCAAAGCAGCAGCACAAGCACTCAGCACGATAGGTAGGAAGGTTTTCATGGTTAAGTCTTCCTGTTACATCCCATAATATTCACAAGTTGTTCATAAAGTTTTTCTTCTGAATTTAGGATCCAAAGCCATGTTTTATTTGGCTGCAGCAGTCTCAGATTTCTATATCCCAGCATCTGAGATGCCTGAACACAAAATCCAGTCTTCCAATGGTCCACTTCAAGTGAGTAGAGCGCGTTCCAACATCAGTGTTCATTTAAAATGTTACGGTTAGTCCATTTCCATTTTCCAAATCCGCTTAATCCGCTAACGCAGGTCGCGGGGTAGCCAGTGCCTATCCTGGCAGTCTCAGGGCGTGAGGCGGGGGACACTCCGGGCACGACGCCAGTGCACCGCGGAGCCACATAGAAACAAACAAATCATTCACTCACACACTCACTCTTATGGTCAATTTGGGACCGGCCAATCACCCTGAAGCGCATGCTTTTGGAGGTGGGAGGAAGCCGGAGAACCCGGAGAGAACCCACGCAGACATGGGGAGAGCATGCGAACTCCGCACAGAGCGGGACTCGAACCCGGGTCCGCCGTGTTGTGAGGCAGCAGCGCTAACCACTGCGCCACCATGCCGCCCGGTTAGTCATGTTGACATAAACTAAGATGAATCTTTGATTACCTAACTTTTCATTCATTTGCTATTTTCAATATTTAACCTTTAACTAGTAATATAAATTTTTATTTCTCATACTTTTACTTGCAAATGACATTTGTAATGTTTGTACGCTAAACTGACAGCCAAGGTAACCAACAGCTAAGCATCAGCATGATGGCGTACAGACAGTTTTCTGTTGGAGGTTTAACGTGACTGAGAATGTAACCCCCGCCCCCCTTTAGCTGAGCATGAACATGGTGCCGAAGATTCTCGCCCCTCTGGTGAAGGACTGGGCCCCTCGGGCGTTCGTCATATCTTTTAAGCTGGAGACGGATGCGACCATCCTTCTGGAAAAAGCCCGGCGGGCTCTGGACACCTACAGGCACCAGGCAGTGGTGGCCAACGTTCTGGACTCCAGACGGGGTTATGTGGTGGTCGTGACGCCTGAGACTCAAGTGGAGCTGGTCCTCACTGAGGAGGACGAGAAGAACGAGGTGGAGATCGAGGACAGAATAGTCAACAAGCTGACATCAGCCCACAACCAGTTCAGAAGTCAACAGAGCTGTTAAAGGTCATCAACACTTCATCACCGGCTCGGTGTCCAACCACCAGGTCCTGTCTACTTTCCTGATGTTGACCTGTGTCACACTTAACCCGTTACTGTACCAGAATCAGTTTGTGTCATGGCTACATAGAATTAGACCGATTAACTGATTGTATAGTGCGTTCTGTCTTATGTCCCTGGAAGTTGTTTACAAAATGTTTATTCATTGTTCAATGAGCTTAGAAAAAACAAGGCTTTTCTGCGATAACTGACAGGTGAATAATTCAGTGATTTTCCTTCCTTAAGGGTCACTAATAAACATTTCAAAGTCCAGTCCTTTTGTGGTTTCTTGTCCTGTGATGACAACAGCGAACGCCGTCTGATTTCTCTCCCCGCTACTTGAGTTTGACGCTCTTCTTGACACCTGCACGAATACCAGACATCTCTCCGCTGTATCGTTTATCCTCCCGGCGAACCTCTCGGACCTGGTAAACATGAAAAAGTCTCAGCGTTTACCTTGAAAATGTTACTCAGGCAGACAGTCTTGATTCATACGAGATGAGTACAGCCTGGAGACTTCCAGTGCACTATCTAGAATACAAACCTGGCCCTTTCTGCGGACTTTGGCCCGTCTGAACTTCTCTCTGTGCTTGACTCGGGGATTGCGGTCAATTTTCTTCCTCTTTGGTGTGAGTCCTTTGTTTTTGGCCATCTGTGGGATGGGTAGAGGTAAAGGATAATGCTCAGTGACAAGACGCTAACATGGGCCAAATTAAGTCAATCCTTCATTTGTATAGCACTTAATCACATCACTAGACATTTCGAAGCACTTTACAAACAAAGAAACCCAACAGAACCCTTGATTGAAAGGATGATCTGGGAATCTGAATGCATATGAAACGTTTTGAAAGAGAAATATTGTTTTACCCTCAGTGTCAGCTTGTCCCGGCATTTAATGACAAGATCATGCAACCTAAGAGTGCTTTAGAGCTACAACACTTAAACACAGTCCTGGGGTTAGCAGGCCTGTAGCACTGTTGAGTCTGAGATGGGTTGGATCCTAATCTGAACTCAGTGCAACCACTTTATTAAGTACCATAAAATGTCTGGACTTCATCATTTCAGTGTAAACGGGTGGTAAAGACGCAGGCGGCCTCATTCAAGCAGAATTTAGTTTATCGTTCTTGTTAAACCTTCCGTGCAGCTCATGGCTTTGCAAGATCTTTAAAAAGCCTTTGCCGAGTATTTTTAAACGAGTCAAGTGTTGTACCACTGGCTGACAATGCGTTCATGAGGACGGGTTAGCACAAGAGTGTTGTTGTTGTTGTTCTGGTTCCCCTTTGCTTCACAAATCCCTGGATTCTCCTGAAGCAGTGGGTGAAAAACAAAAGCAGCTGTTCCATCACAGACCTCAATGCGGTCGGTCTCGTAGACATCGATGGTAACTAAGTAGTCCTCTGACTAAAGCAAAGTGGTTTCCAGTGACTACAGTGATTCATGACTGCCTATACACACATTTACTCTCTGTCTCCTGATGTCACTGAGATCTCGTGCATGATGTCAACCATCTCAGGAATGGTTTGGCTGGATGGAAAATGTTTCCTGATACTCTTTGTAAACTGAAGTTGACTTCCCCATAGGTGAACTTACCCAAAGCTCACAAACTAGGCAATGTGACAGAATACTGGCTCACAGAAGTTCATGGAGCCGGTAGTTCCTTCAGAAGAGATCTTCCGATAGCGTTGCAGTGAAGCCCCTTCCCCACAGGAACACAACCAATGGCAGCATGACTCTGCTCCGGTGCGTGATTTTAAAGAACCTATTTGTGTTTGACGTGTATTGATGCCAAGCGTGACCCTTAAGTTGTTCTTCAGGCCGCACTTCATCAATAACAAAATAACATGACTAAGCAATTCTTTGCACAAGATGATTGTCTGTTCAGAAAGCAGGGAGCTCCTGGATCTCTCAGTTTCTGTGCTGCGTTTCTTCATGAGCTGACTGCTAACTGCTACCAGCGGCGTTCTGACTCTTCCAGTCGTGAGCTACACATGTTAAACTTTAACAAAAATAGCACACCTCCATCCTGTCCTGACACCTCACTGGCTCACGCCATCAACGGTCTCTTTTCTGTGCTTTCAGATGTAGAAAGATGATCTTTCTACATCTTAGTAGATTTAATATGAAAGGGCTGCTATTGTTAGTTTTAAATCTTTCTGTAAACGGAGTGCTGCTCAAACGTCATTATGTAATTTTCTTACAACCAGTTTAACTTGTCGCAAAAACACCTGAGTCACCCATTATCATGTAAATTATGTACAATCAGCCTCAGTGCCATGGCACCATTCACTAGCCAGTGTGACTAGACAGATCAACTTAAGGGACACTTGATTTCATGTCTTCATACGTTGCTTTTATTTCACAATTCTGTGGAATTATAATTCCATCATTTGTCATGGTGGTGTTCCTCTGTGGCAAATTTCTGCCAAATTTCCTATCTGCGTACGTGTAGCACCAAAGAAAGGGCAACTAAGGCCCCTACAACCCCCGAGGTCCTCTCACTAAATGTTTACCTAACCTACTGTCAAAGACGGTTTTGATTCTTGTTACCTTATCTTCATGGCAAAGTGCTAATAGCTGTACTAATGAGGAGAACTTCATCAGTCAAGTCTTATTTCTCCTATCACCACCTCAGTCTCTCAATATTGGAACCTTCTTTGAAGTGCACTATTTTTTTAATCTAGTTTTCTCTTTTGAAACAAGACTAGCGCTGCAAACCCGGATGGTCTGATCTAGCATCACTAAACCATTGGAATACAGTAATCCCTTGTGTATTTGCGCTTAAAGATGCCTGGCCTCACCTCATCGCGGATTTTTAGTAGGTAGTAACGTTGTTAACGCATGCGCATTCAATTGGCTGACGACATCCGGAAGTGTGCTGCGTCTGAGACTTAAGGAACGCAGCACACTTCCCTGTATTAAAAAAACACTCAAAAGTGTTTGAAACAATCTATAAGAGTTTGGGAAAATGTAATACAGATATAAGGTGGTTTAATATCAGTATGGGGAGGGTTCATAAACGTTTCAATTACCGTAAATAATAAGATAGTTTGTAATTATATCGCGGAATTTCATTTTTCACGGGTGGTCCTGGAACGCATTAACCATGAGTAACGAGGGATTATTGTATCTACTGTAGCTCTGTTGAGGCTCTAGATCAACTCCCATACCTGATAAGTGATCCCTCTCTTTGCATCTGGATCAGGTTCTTCCTCCTCCTCCTCCTCCTCCTCATTCTCTTCCAACCTGAAACAGATTTTCCACTTTTCAGATCCCCCGGCAGATTTGACCCAAGCTGCCATTTGAAGATTCAAACCCTCCTTACTCATCAGCTTCAGGGCCTTTTCTCTTCAATTTCGATCGCTCCTCCACCTCTCTGTAGTAACGCAGAGCTTCTTCCTCATTTAGGTCAGAGTCCGAGTCTTCCTCAACCCTACGTACAGTTTCTACAGATTTCTGATGACAAATATGAACTTGTTACCATAAACATCAAGAGACTAAAACAGGATGAACATCTTATGGTAAAATCTGGACAACAAACACACACACACACACACACACACACTAAAAACTCACCTTTTCTTGTTTACCAGAGACTCTGATCTTCTTTTTGTCTGCTGACCTGCTGACAGCTTCGTTTCTCTCCTCACCAGACAGCAGCTGGCGAAACTGCGGTGCAAGCCGAGCGTCTACTGGGCCCAGATCATTGATGAGCTGCAGGCAGATCGAAGAGGCAGTGAAGATATATCCTAACCCCTTTGTCCTAATACATCCAGTGTGATGGCGTGGCCAAACATTAAGTGCCACTGTTGTCAAAGCATTAAAAGGTTGGGTGTTTATGATCTAGGGGCATTAAGCTTATTTGAGGAAGTGTTGTGTTAGACGAGGTCTTTGTATCTATGGAGAACCACCTGACCTGCATTCATGATTCTATATCAGTCCCAAAATGGAAAAACCAAACACTGGCTTTATGGAAAGGGTTTTTGGACTTTGGTAGTCATCACTTTTAGACAATGATGTATTCAAGATCATTAGCCCTCAACTCTTAGTATAGAGGTACACTTCTCCGTACTACCAGTGCATCAAATTCTAGAGTAAACATGCAGACTTACATTTCTGTAGGTGAGCAGTCTTTCAATCACAGGATGGTTGTGAGCTGGGATTCGTTTTGCCTTAATCACCATGTAGAAACTGATGTTTGTGCAATAGCTGAGGCAGCAAAAAAAAAAAAAAAATCACTGGTCATTCAGCGAAGGGCTGTGACAGATTTTTTCATGATTGGAATTAAATGATTACCTACTTCAGGTAGAGTTGTTGTTTAGTCCTGAGGTAGTCGGCACCCTTTGAAAAACAGGGAGAAAAAATAAGCTGAGATTCACTTGCTTGATTTTCTCTATATGACATTTAGATTTGTGAATGACTCACAATGAGCATACAACGCAACAACATGGCATATTTTTGAAATACACAGCAGAAACTATCGATTATTCAAAAATAGGAGAAATCCTGTGAAATTTTACATTTGAAAATGTATTAAATTTTGATATATTTATTTAAAAAATCTCTCATAAACCAGATAACTGGAGAGTAAACAGATGTTTAAGGAGTTGTACTGTTTGGATTATGTCTCCATCTCTCAGCTCTTTCTCCCTCCTCCTGCCTCTTGCAATTTAAACGTGAACGCTTCTCACCTTTACTCTTCAGACAACAAAAGTTATCACAATTTCACTGAATGTAAAAACATTTATCTACACCATCATTCCTGCTATTACTTACAGCATTTATTAACAGATAAACTTGTGTTAATGCAACTAAATTAATGTGTGTCTGAGGACGGACGTCTCCGCTAGTGGGAAAAGACACCCTGAATGTGAGCAAACTGACACAAAGTTTAATTGTGAAAGACAGCAGCTTTGAGACACACGTCTCTCGGGACGCTACGAAGGATGTGAACTAGACTATTTCCTGGTACATATCGACATATAGAAAAATTCACAAGCTACTACACTCTCTTTGTTGAGGACATTAACAAAACAAAAAAAACAGAAAAATGTTTCTGGCCACCTGATCAATTTAAGTTCAGTGTCCACTCTCCTCTACTTTCATTTTTAGTGTCCAGACATTTCTGGCTGTTAGAACAGATGCTGAACTCAAACAGGAGACTTACATAACATCACATAACATAACATAACATAACATTATTGTCAACACTGTATTTCATTTGAAATGCGTTTAAATTAAAGAAATGAAAAGTGATTTAAAAATCACAGCTGAAAATTAAGCTAAACTCACTCACTTTTCCCGGGGGGATCTTTCCATCCTCAACCATCTGTAAGAGGGGCTGCAGCTCATCCTTCAGCTCTGTGAGCTGTGCACATCAAGCAGTAACAACAACAACAACAAAATAAACACATCAGGTAACTGTGACAATGCAAAGATCTTCTGACTTGTAAAATCCCGCTCTACCTTTGCCTTGAAGTCTTGAATAAGTTCAAGCAGTTCCGGAGAGTCCTTCTTCAAAAGTTTCATCTTTTCTTTCTGTGACATCTGGTTCAGATCTTTCACAATCCTCTCCTCCTTTTCTCCAGTCTTGTTTTCATCCTCCTCTTCCACAGCAAACTCCTTCACGACGACAGTCACAAACAAAGTAAAACTCTTGTTATCATCAGACATAGCATTTACCACAAGTGTGACGGAGAAATTTCATGTAAAAATACCTGGAAAAAGTTTAAATTATAATCTTCCTCGCTCAGATTTGCAGCTAAACGATTCTGGATACTTTTAGCTTCTTCTTCTTCCTCTTGTTCCTCAGCTTCCAACTGTTCTTGTGGTTTCCCTTCTGCAATAACACAATGGAAATGTGCATCAGTGACATAAACAACAAAATTGCTCATGAAATATCTCAACTAATTATCATCATGACTGGATGAAAGCAGCTTACTGGTGGTCACATAGTCAGTATCATAAAACATCTTTTTCTTGGTGCCCCAAGCCATTTCATCAGGAAGATCTGGGGAAAAAAGTATTTTAAAAGTTAAATGGTTGAATATAAAAAATTTACAAAAACCTGGAAATGAACAGATGATAATCACCTTCTTCTTTTTTCTCCTCCAGATCACTCTCCATGTCTGTCCCTTCAATCTCCTCTTCCTCATCATCATCATCCTCGGACTCGGAATCATCCAGAGCCATTACTTCTTCCTGTGAAATTCAGATAAGTTTCAGATCAAGTTAGAGCTTAACTAATTCTCTGAAATCGGATCAAATACACACAACTGTCATCACCTCATCGTCGAGGTTTTCTGGGTCGCTCTCAAACTGAACGCCACTGGCGAGAAGTTTCTGTGGAAGGAAAAGGAACTTATTTTAAGAAAGAACACATCACCGTGAACGGAACACAAGAACCACTGAGGTGCTGAACTTACTTCAATCTTCTCATCGTGAAACTCATCAATTTTGTCCTTTGTGTACTGGGATGATCTCTGAGGGGCAGAGAAGTAATAATAATTACTGAAACAGCACCAAACAGTTGGTGTGATTACATAGAAATAATCAATCATTAAACCTGACATCAGATTCTGGTAAAAAGTGGCACAAATGATTAGTAATAGAAGAAAAACTAAACACTAAACAAACAAGGTGTGGATGACGCAGACGCTGTCTTACATTAGCCAAACATTGTGCAGCAGATACACACGGGTCTGGTTTTCAGTTTTGCAGAAGTTATAAAAACTTTCTTGTCGACACAAACTCCTGAATGCAACAAAAATGTTCATCTCATGATTAAATCACATCCATAACTTTTTTACGTGGATTTTTTTCTGTAACCATTAACACAAAAAATATCAGTTGGATATTGATTTATTTTTTTAAATCTCAGTATGCTGAACCTTTCTTTCCATCTGTTTACCTTTGCTATACTGTACTGCGGTAATTAAGACTGGTGTGGGACAAAATCACATCACAAATGTGATGAAATCCAGTGGCCGGATGGGATGAGATGGGATGGATGGATGGATGGATGAGATGGGATGGATGGATGCTGCGTTTAATCATTTTCTTTGTGTCATTTCATAATCATTACGTACAAAATATTCCTCTCAAACTTTACTTCTACAATTCAATTCGCTTAATGCAACTTTCCGGATTCATCTTTAAGTACAGTATTTGTGAGGCCAAACTGTCAGATGACAAATGATCTGATCACAACTAGTTTGTTTATTAATGATTTAAGATGACATTAACTAAGGACTGTCTGATATATCTAAGCACTTTTTATTAGTCCAGGCACCAGGTCGTTAGACATCTGATTTAATGTTTATTGGTAATATATCGTTATGACTTGATCAGAAAACCCTTGTTTGCAAAGTGACCATACCCAGTTAGCTCTAACTAAAGTTTGCAATTACGAACACTTGACTAGTTAACGAAGTTATCGATTGAATCGATCTATTTAGAGAGATTTAACAGGAATCACTTCAGTCTGTGGTTGTCTCACCTTGTCGGGGACCTCCATGCCTCCGAACGCCTCTGGGTCGTCCTCATCCACTGGTTCCGTCCTTCTGGGCCTCTGAGCGGGCTTCGACCTGAGCAGACATCAGGAGAAAGAGAATCAACTTAAAGGCATGTTCATTTCTTATTCTTATGCCTCAGAGGACGTTGATATTGTATTTACTGTACGGTCACACACACATTCATTATAACACAGGTTTAGCAGGTTAGCAGGTTTTAACTTTAGCCAAACTTACTTTTTTGCTCGAACCATAATGGGAATCGAGTCGATTGCGTCCCCACAACAAGTAAGACTTGTGTATGCGGAGATTAGAACAAAAAAGAAAACCCTAAACACCAACTGGAAGGATTTTCACACTGGTGACCATGTGCTTCCTGGATTTCTTCCTCTACGTTCTTATTACAGTCTGCAGAGAACCGTGACCAGTGAATACCGCCACCTAGTGTCCGACAAAATGTAACAGTTACATTTTTTAAATAATAGCGAATGCATTTTGTTTCTAAGATCCAAATATACGAATACCAATGAAAAACAGTGCTCACAGAAAAGGGGAAAATTTCAAAGCATACATGCAGCCAAATATATGGATCTGAAATCAAAATTAGTCAATCAAAAATAAAATTTAAATCATTAGCACTGTAAGATGATTGAAAATGTTTGTGGCACTTCAGCATTACAAAAATACTTTATAGTGCTATCCCAGCAACAAACGGTGGATAACTCCTGACATGAAGGCTCTTTTTGGAGAAACTTTATGTCTTTATTCAGGAAAAGAAAAAGACCTTTAGGTCAGGAAAGAAGGACAAGTTGAAGGCTGTCCAGAGGGAGCTGTGGAGGAAGATGGAGGACCAGCTGCAGCAGAACAACGTCAGCGGAGTGTGGAGAGGCCTGAAGACCATCTCGGGCCATTAAGAACCCAGCCTCCAGGTTGCTGGGGACCAAATGTGGGCAAATGGCCTGAAATAATTCTTTAATAGATTTGATCAGGCATCGCCCCTCCCCCAGCCCAGTCCTCCATGATGTACAGTATATGTGTATGCATGTTTGATTGTACCCCTCTTCTACAACTCTATCCTATCCTCTATCCTATTCTTCCATTCTGTCTGGATACTGCTGCTGCAATCATGTAAATTTCTCTACTGTTGGATTATCTTAACATTCCAGTCATATATAAAGTACTGTATATATCTATAAATGTAAATTGTCCACAATCCTAGACAAATACTCTGGAAATGATCTCCATGTCTTGAATGCATACAGCAAATTATTTATCTCATTAATAATTCATCATTGACTTAGAAATCATTTTGGTACAGTTTCTTTTTCTAGTATTTCTGTAGATGTTTTAATGTACAAACATGTAACAGTGATCCAGTGGTTCTAACAGCTTCTTTGTCACAGTGAGCAGCACTGGTAAGATATTTTTATTCATTAAATAAATTATGATGTAAAACATTGCATCACAGAGTGAATATATAACAAAAAGACAAACATCAAGCCAAAAAACAAGTGCAAGTCATCACATCTATAGATAAGTTTGCTTATCCTTTATTGATCCCTATAGGGATAGTTGTTCTCCACATTTAACCCATCCAACCAAATACCAAGTGCAGTGGGCATCCAAAAGTGCTAAATACATCCTGTGAACTGTGATTAATGCAGCAGAGACCACGACTCTCCACTGCTGCCTATCCTCAGTCCCAGTAGAGGATATGACACGATGCAAATTCATTTTTATTTCTTCATTTCTCTTTCCTGATTGTTATCCCTCGTAAACACAGACTTCTCCCAGTCCAGGGTATACTTTGAGCTTTGAGGCTTCTCACCAGGAAAAGGGTTTTTTGATGTACTGAACAACTGATGCTTCAAATTGTCATTTCTCTTCTTCATCAGGGCAACAGCAGGCGTCAGATTACTCAGGTTGAAGGCCTGCCAACGAGGGAGTTGGAGCGTTAACATCAGAACGTGCTCGTCATTACTTTAACTCTTCGTAAGTGTGAGAACACCAAGAATTTCATGGTTCAGTTCAGTGGTTTTTGAGCACCATCAAGATGGAGACTGGACAGACCAACTCACATAGACTGACCTTAAATCTGGGCACTTGGACATCATTGGCGTTTGGACTGTGTGAACTCAGGTCCATCACGGACTGGCTCAGCTCTGACGCTACCATGTCGACTCGCTTGTTGAGCAGCTCAGGAGAGCTGGGCTGAGGCCGACAACTCTTCATGATGTCACTGAGAGAGCTGGATGTCTCAGACTTCGGCACCTTCAGGATTAAAGGTTTCTGCAAAGAGAAAAACAGAACTCAGTCTTTGTGTCGAGGTGGACTCGACACAAAGACTGTTTTGACAGAAGTTGCTCACTCTAGAAGATGGTGTGTTCTCCATTTTGGACATTTTGTCACTGATATCTTGTTCCTCTTCCTCCGCCTCCCCCCTGGGGTGCTCTCGTCTCTTCATAAAGGGACATGTGGCCTCATCCTGAGTCGTCTTTGATGGTTCATCATCAAGTCCTTTTCCTTCATGTAACTCTGTGCTCTGCCCTTTGGAAAGTTGCCTGGTATCCGTTTTCTTTATAATACATTTCACCCTTCAGGAAATAAAAACATTTCATTTTGGTTATTTTTATTATTCTAATTCTTCTCTTTATTATTTGTGTTTTACCTTTTATCTGGGGTCAGGTCTGTGTGTCTATATAAATAATAAAGATAAAGGGGACAGATTAACACATTATTTAGAAACAGTCCAGTACGCATAATGTTAAAATTGACTGTGATGGCACTGACTTAAAATGAGATGAGTAAACCAGTGTATCATCGGCCACTGGAGACGTGTTTTCTTTTGACCTGCCAAATGCCAAAATATAAATATAATATAAATATAATATAATATAGATATTAAAACTATACCAACTATACCAAAGGGGAAATTACTTAAAGAAATGCAAGTGTTGAGATAGTTACATTAAAGATCTATAATTGAGCATGAGAATGTCCATAAACACCATTCTCATTGTGTGTAGGCTGGATCACCACCTACACACAATGAGAATGGGTTAAGATTGTCCATTTACCTTTTCTCCTCCACAAACGGATGTCCGTTGTGAGTAAAACTGTCCATAATGTGTGTGTTTTCATCCAACAGAATGTTGTTCTGCGGTTGCAGGTCCATGCTTATAGCCTGCTCCTGCTCATCTAGAGGACTGTCAGGATTCCAGTTCATCTGGAAGACCCCCATGGCCTCCCAGTCCAGAAAGGAACCAGCTGGTGGGGATGGAGGGTCTGTGATCTCATGCTCCAAGAAGACGTGTTTCGAGTTCAAATTTGAGAGGTGTGTCAGTAGATTATTCATGTATGAATGAGTGTCTGTAAGATCCTGTGTGTCTGTTACAGGCAACGACTCAGCAAATAGGGTCCTGAACTCCCTGTCAAATGAGTCGACAGCTGGGCCGCTGAGAACAGTTATCAGCTGGCGGTGCAGGTGGGCGTCTGTCCACGTCAGGCTGCAGAGAATAAAGACATCTTAACATTCTATCTCTTGTGTGTGCAATAAAAGGACCGAGACGGCCGTTCCACTCACCTGTAGCTGCCAAGAATCACAGTCTCTAAATCCACCAGGAGGAACTTATTTTTCATTTCCCCAATGACCATTCTTCCCATCCTCGAGCAGAAAGTTTTCCCTCCCAGTACACGGACCACCATATTCTGCAAGATCACAAGCTTAAGTTAAGTGAATGACACCGTTCATTCAGTGGCATTCAGTTGCACGGGTACACACACACTTGTGAACCCAGTGTGTCATACACACAGTCAAGAGGAATGTCACTGTTTACGTGCAAATGTCAGCATGCAAACCCTGACGATGCTAACGTTGTCAGCTATTATAGCTCTTTTCAGTTTTTTGTGTTAGCATTAGCTGATTAGCTCTTCACAATAGTATCTACAACTAATACTGATTGGCATGTTAAAAGTTTTTAACGTATTCAACAGGAAAAGAGAGAGTTTGGGCAAATTGTGATGATGCAAAATGAAAAGTGAAGGGATCATAAGTAAATGCATTTAAGAGTCATTCTCAATAAAGCCGTCCCCCTGGTGCATCTATTTCTATCAAATTACCAACAAAACAACATCCACGCGTAGATATAAGAAAAAGTCCTCTGGTCATGTTGAATCAATTCTTCACCTAATCGATGGATGATTTTAAATCAGCTCCATCATGAGTCTTTGTCCATTTCTTTCATGTATTATAGTGTATTATTAATATAAAACAGGACTTCCATGTGTCGAATGACAACCCATAGGAGCCAGAATGTTGTGCAACTGGTTCTGCTCTGCTGCTGACTACACGTCACATTCCTGATACAAACACAACAAAGACATTTTTGTAGTCAGTGAGGTACTAAAACGGAATGATGGGCGGAGTGCATTAAACCCATGACATGAACCATGAACCAACTATTTTGTTCTACTGCATAGAGAGCTGTCGAGCTGCCACTAGGTTAGGTGAGAGGGTGGTTTTTGCTTATTAAAAAGTCATCTTATTGACGACGCACACAGAAGCAGAGGACCGGTGACTGGCAGGAGGTGACTCACCGGATGCCTGAGCCTGTTGAGAACGAAGCTCTTTTGAACAGACCTTTGGTTCAGGATGATGTAAACAGGGACGCCCCTGGAGGCAGCGTTGTGTAAATCACCGATTACTGCACCATCTGTCAATCTGTCTGTCACTATGGCTATGACCTGCATAGGTAAAAGAAATGTCTCTCAGCCTTCACTCAGATTGTGATTTCCCTCTTAACTTTCAGTCTGATTAGATCATAATAAATGTCTAATAACTACTGTAATAATAACTGCATAATTCACCTTGTTGCTTTCTTTGTATTTGTTTTACTTTCTTTAACTGTGTTACTTGCTTTCAATCTGTCAAGCAAGTCCTTGCAGGAAAAGCGCTGTACAAGTAAAGTTGATCGATTGGTTGATTAATAGATTAATTGATAGGGGAAACATAATATCTAAAAAACAACAACAGGTTTGTGTAGTTTACACATATGTACTCTAATCTTTGATTTCATCCATAAAAGTTTGATCCACACAATCTTGACTTACTTTGCTGGCTTTCTGCAGGTTCCGTCTGACGATCTCCCTGACAGGAGGTTCTCCCTCTGCAGGAGGGTTGGTGTAGACTGTGGATCTGTCCTTCCTCACTCTGGGCTTATTTGCAGGCCAGCCCAGCTTCAGGTCTGGGGTTGGTATGTCTGACTTGGAGGGGAAGTAGGAAGAAGAGGAGTCCTCCGTCTCTGGGGTGTCTAAGTCTCCATGAGCCCGTCGTCGTACCTGCAGCTGGCTGGGGGTGCAGTTCTGAGCCCAGCTGGTTATCTGACTGACCTCTTCAGAGGACAGGAAGCAGGAAGAGAACTCTGTGTCGATGGAGCTGTAGAACGCCTCTGGTCCTTCACTGAGGAGTCTCTCCACAGCTCGCCGTTCCTTCTCACAATGGTGGAACTCCGGAGAGGCCTCAGTCACCGGCAGGAACACGGCATCTTCATCCAGGCTATGCACCTGGGAGTTTGACATGCCGGTAGGCTGGTGGTCTCTGGGATTACGTGCGACCTGTTCCCACTGCTAACTCCGGTTGTGTTATGACAGCGGTATCCTGGGGCAGCTTGTCAGCTTTCAATCTAGCTGAAACGACCATTCCTCCGAGGAAATGTCACAATGCTTCCATCTGTCAGAAACACCTGTAACGTCTGGAAGTGGCCTATAATCTTGGTGATGAGAGGAAAGGCTGATCAGGTTTCACACAAGCGATCCCATCCACATTTGTTCTCCTGGAGCAGCATTGTCCTTCGTCTTGTGTTCACATAGGAAAGCAAGTACACTATTAAAGTAAGTGCAGGAATAAAACATGTGAATACATAAAAATCAACACAAAAACTCACCTCCTGTGCTTCATGTCTCACCTGTTCAGCTCAGAGTGATTCCTAAACTGTCAGGCTTTTCCGCTCTGCATATGTTCTCCCTCCCCTGTATGTTAATTCAGTCCTCTTCACTCCTCCACTCCCTGATTCTAGACGTTCTGAGTGTTTGACGGATCAATCAACGGTCGGACGCTCCTGTTGCTCCTCTCTCCTCTTCACAGATTGCTGTATTTACTTTAAGTCTAGTTTCATTTCATTTAGACCGTTCTGAATGTTCATTTGGGTGATGATGAATGATACTGAAATTCATTTTTTTATAGCGACTGACACTGAATCCTTGCAGACTGGTCTATCCTGATAGGTTGGTTTTCGGAGCACCACATTGCAGCACTATCACTGTCATGTGGAGTCACAACCATTAATTTACTTTTTTTCCCTCTGAAATATTCCTTCCTGATAAACGGATAAAGCTGATCCTCAGTTAGTTATCAGTTGTTTGTCATGTCTCTTTTCTACTCCGTGGAAAGCAGAGTTTAGCAAAATAAACAATAAATGGCAGCGATGGCACACCCTTTCACACCCACATTGTGACACACACATTGTGATTGTAGCGACACTGTGATACACATGGAGACAATAACGCAATTACAAAACAGGCTTTACAAAGATTAAACTTTAAAAACACGGATCTGTAACAATCAGTATCGTCCTTCTTTAATAAGTAAAAACAAAAACAGGTGAAATATGAAAACAGTCATTTGAATAACACATTTGTATGTAAAAAGAAATCACTAGTAAACAATAATCAGAGCAGGTTACACGTTCTTAATCCCTAATCATTCACGTGCTTATGACACATTCATGAGTTTTATATATTACAGCATGACTGAATGACTTCAATGAGTTTCATAACTCTTCACTTGACTGACAACGACATGTCAGAGATGCCATCATAAAATAAAGCTGACTGGAGCGCACCACCTGCTTAAGAACAGGTTGTTCATCCTGTGTCTTTTGTTACTGTCTCTTGCGTAAGTGGACGTACAACACGGCACTGATAAGGAGAAGAGGGACGCACAACCACGCAACAATGAAACAGTAGCCAAAGCGTCCTCTGCTGTCATCTTTGGAATCATTCAAGATCTCCTTCCTGTGGAAGGTGAAGATGAGGCAAGCAGCAAAAGTTGTCAAACCTGCAAAAGAAAATAGATTCATTTATTAGAACAGTCTGATATTGTCCTTTTATGCTGGACTTCCACCCTAAACATTTACTTAATTATGTACTGAAAGAATAGAACTGACATTGCTTTTTATTTACCTTGTTATCAGCCAATGCCACTAAAAAGACCAAAGCAAATCAACTTTCTTGAAACTGGACCATTGGTTCAACAATAAAATCTTTACAAATTAATCACCAACAGTTGTAATTTTGAGTAATTCAGTGAAATTTGATTAAAAAATAATGCTGTAATTAATGTTTTATGGGGACAGTTTCCTTCTGCAGATTAATGGACATGAGTCCTGTCGAGATGTAGTTAGGTTTTTGTATTGTTGTATATAAATAGATTCAGGCTTTGTCATCACTTTACATGGCTAAGAATTATTCCGCCGATACCTGCAAAGGCCTGGCAGATGCCCGTGAAGTAGAAGATTCCTCCTTTGGACAAGGTGAGCAGTTGGCCCAGAAAAAATAGGAAGGAGATGGAGGAGAAAACCACGGAGAGGATCATCAGAGCCTGAACAGACTGCAGCCAGTCTGGAGGAGAAGGTGAGATGATGAGGGAGGACAGACACGAGCAAGGCTAAAAGAGTCAGTTAGAAAAATACAAACATACAAAATATGACAAGTAAATAAACAAACCAGCATTCACATGTAAACAAGCAAGCAAGTAAATAAACATTGTTACCGTTTTCATTGGTAGTGGCACACAACCAGGTGTCGGTAGCGTTATCATGGAAACAGTTATACCAGAGGTCTGTGATCTCAGATTCTGTCCAAATCCACCAGGACTGCAGGAGAGAAAGAAGGAAGAAGGAAGGAAGACAGGAAGGAAGGAGGGAAGAGAGGAGGGAAGGAAGGAAGGAAGGAAGGAAGGAAGGAAGGAAGGAAGGAAGGAAGGAAGAAAGAAAGGAAGGAAGGAATGAAGAAAGGAAGGAAGGAAGGAAGGAAGGAAGGAAGGAAGGAAGGAAGGAAGGAAGGAAGGAAGGAAGGAAGGAGGGAAGGAATGAAGAAAGGAAGGAAGACAGGAAGGAAGGAAGGAAAGAAAGAAATAAGGAAGGAAGGAAGGAAGGACGGAAGGAAGGAAGACAGGAAGGAAGGAGGGAATGAAGGATGGAAGGAATGAAGAAAGGAAGGAAGGAAGAAAGGAAGGAAGGAAGGAAGGAAGAAAGAAAGGAAGGAAGGAATGAAGAAAGGAAGGAAGGAAGGAAGGAAGGAAGGAAGGAAGGAAGGAAGGAAGGAAGGAAAGAAAGAAATAAGGAAGGAAGGAAGGAAGGATGGAAGGAAGGAAGACAGGAAGGAAGGAGGGAATGAAGGATGGAAGGAATGAAGAAAGGAAGGAAGGAAGGAAGGCAGGAAGGAAAGAAGGAAGGAAGGACGGAAGGAAGGAAGGAAGGAAGGAAGGAAGGAAGGAAGGAAGGAAGGAAGGATGGAGGGAGGGAGGGAGGGAGGGAGGGAAGAAAGAAGGAAGGAAGAAAAGAAGGAAGGAAGAAAAGAAGGAAGGAACAAACAAACAAACAAAAAGGGAATTCACAGTGATAAATCACTCCAGCGTCCACATGGATGACAACTGCAGGTCAGGACACCAGCTGACAGTTTGTCCCACCTTCTCCAGGGTGGCGATGAGGAGCATCACCAAGGTAACCAGATGCAGCACTGTTAGGGAGACGAGCAGGAGGACCATGTCTGCTTGGTTGTGATGGAGGAGTCTTCTGTCCTGTAGGTATGTTATAGGATCACGTCAGGTCAGGGGAGGCAAATAGGTCAAATCATTTTGTGTGAAGCGGCGCTTCCATGTGAAACCAATCAGCTCTGTCGTCATGGAGACCGTCCAGCCCTGCTTGTGGATGACAAAGTGTGATGGAAGTGCCGGAAACAATGAATTCTCTGTCTGCCTCTCGAGGAAACTCTTGGCCCTTTCATCAGACAGCCCAATATCTGCATTGACAATCTCTGTCCATTCGTCAAACCAGAAACAAGCCAGATGGAGGGGAGTTCCCTCCAGAACCTTCCAGCCTCTGAGGAGTCCGTCAGACCACCAGCTCACTGTAAACAACTGTTAGTCTGAAACCTCGTCTGTCTACAGCGATAAACGGTTACACGAATCAGGGCACAGACTTCATACCAACAGTACAAACGAGGACATCCCATCATCATTCTTAGGAATAAATCACAATGTAAAGTGTTTCGAGCACAGACCCCAGCGGTTCACATCAACGTTGTTGAGAAAGAGCCTCTCTGTCAAAAAAAAAAAGTGACGAATGACTCATTTGATTTTATTTTAGGCAGTGGAGTCAATTTCTCAATCATAGAAATATAGGCAAGAATGCAAGTAGAAGAGGGAAGTCAGTTTATTCAGTAATTTGGTTTCAGTTCCCTCAGATACAGTTGCTAAAATACAGAAATACATCATTTGCAATGTTGCCTAACACATATTCTCCTAAAGCACGGCTTTTGTAGTAGTAAAACTAGACAGAACACAAGTGACATGTAGTTTGTGTCTCTCATCTAGTTTAAAAATATCAAAATGATTCGTGTGATGCATCTGTTTCTGAGCTCAGACAGGAACCGCTGCCTGGCTGGACAAACTCTGCACCCTTTTTCACACCGTTAGATGCTAAATGGTTGCTGTTAGGAGGTGCACATGTTTGTCTCTCCCACCCAGCTCTGCCCATAGAGGGAAATCACCGCTGCCATTAGATTGTGGACCATTCAGGGAGGCATGTGCTTGATTACATAGCAGCACATCTGGTTTACTTTACTGTGTGGGTTACCTGGCACACGCAGAAGTAAAACGATCACGGCAGACATCACAAGCATATCATTGTGGACGGACATCTCCAAATGTACAAACAAACTATATGAGTGTGAAAATAGAGAATGAGGCGTATTTGTGATGAATCCAACATAAACAAAACAGATTAAAGAAGGTCCTTACCCTTCAGCTTCACGTCTGTATCCTTCAGTGATTGTCTTTTCCCTCCCTCTGTGCTCCGGCTGTCCTTGCGGGCGTTGTAGTTCCAAAAGCTTGGAGGCAAGGATACAAAAAAGGAATGTGACTTAGATATAGGAGGAGTTCACAACACCCATTTCCTCAAAACTTTCCCTGCCCTCCTGCTCAAAACTGTGGTATGGACCACAAATTGCATTCCTCTGCACCGACAAAAACCCACTTTTTCCTCAGAACTTCACGGCAGACATCCAGTGATCATAAATTTTGGAACAAAATGTGACGGGGTTGAGCGTGCTTTGTCCCATCATTCAGGCTCTAATGTACAAAGTCCCTCCGTCACATCATTCTTGTCATAACTAACAATGCAGTGCAAGCTGGGTTGGATCATTGAAGCCACAGTTTTGTGTCTGCTCTGCACATGTACTCATGATGTACTTCAAACTGTGCAGCTTGGCTAGAAGACCACAGCAACACCAGCACCAGAACTTCCAGACTGCGGTGATTGATATGCAGGAAATAAGGACTGATAACTGACCACATCTCACTGTAAATGTGCAGGAAGTGTCAGACCACCCAAGATCAAGGACACACTGTTTAATGCAAAAAGGGGGGAAAAAATCAACAGGGTTACATTTCAGCTACACCAAAATTACATTAAAAGTAAAATATAAAAGGATCGTTCCATTCAGAGAGGAACAATACAAAAGCAATGCATGTTGTAAAGTAAAAAACATCAACATGACACAGATATGTTGTCATTTGTTTACTCTAGGCTGCATGACATACAAACAACTACCCAGCAACTGAAGGAACAATGTTGGCCCACCTCTATATGTGACTAATACAGTACCTCTTTCATTTACCAATAAACATCTGTGGAGAAAATATTTAAAATTTACTCAACATTAAGCTGAACAGTTACATTTGCATTGAATAGTAGGAGTCACCCAAGGGGGAGCTAATGGAAACGACTTTATTTATAGTCATATAAAGACATTATCTTAAGACATTATTATTATTATTATTATTATTATTATTATTATTATTATTATTATTATTATTATTATTATTATTATTATTATTATTATTTCTTAATACATTTCACATGCAAAATATTAACTTTTAGGTGTCAGTAGAAGAAAAGTGCAAAGTTGTGGACAATAGAATAGAGTAGAATCAGAAGAAGACTGGTTTTTACACAGAGTTCCAGTTTGTCCAGAAGTTTGTTCTACGTACTCTGATCTCCTCCAAGGTGACGCTCAAGACGCCTTCACTGACCCACGGACATTCCAGCAGCTCTCGCTAAAGCCGCAGACCGTTATTTTCTGCTGCACATTCCTGCACTCAGACTCCGTGGAGACTTCAACTCTATCGCCGAGTGTGTCCGCTTGTGTCTTAGAGCAAACTTTAAGTTTGAGTTGTGTGTATGTGTATTGTGTGTTGTGTGTGTTTGACCAGTGCCCTCACTCTACAGATTAACCCTCAGAGCTGTTTGCTTTGTGAGAATGATCGCTGCTATATAATGGGATTGTTGAGAGCTTCACGCCACGGCACAAATGGATCCTCCAGAGGTACCGAACACCTTCTAACTCTTCAGTTTAGTTCTTTTACAGCCGCCAAAGATATAAAATCGAGTTAGTGAAGGTTAAATATTCAAACATAGTCACTTTATTGCTGCAAAACATGCCGACAGGATTAGTTTAACCTATACTACTGGTCACGTTTATTCATCTTAAAGTAACGAACAGGTTTTATCTGAACATCTTCTGACTGTTGTTACATTCAGTGGCTCCTGTGTGTTGTCAACGCAGCATTCTATCAAAGAGAAACACTTGAAGTGTTCTGATCTCCGACGCCCCATGAAGTACACATTCCGCTGCAGTTCGTCTGAGTGAACGAATCGGATGTCAGAGTTTAAACACAGTTGTGTGGATCGGAACTGTGGCCGCTCAAACTGTGACGTCATCGCAGAGGGTGAACGTGGGATGAAGCAGTTTAGTGGGAACAGCTGTTCCCCAAAATCTGTCCAAAACAAAACAAAACAAAACAAAACAAAACAAAACAAAACAAAACAAAACAAAAGCAAACAAATAAAAACCCCACATACTGTAGTACTGTACATGAAGTCTTCTCATTGTCGTCCAGGGTTAGGGTGCATTCAATGATAAAGCTTAGTTCCACAATTTGTAGTCGTATTATGAAGTTGACATTACGAGGAAATGTCATTAAATAAATAATACTAAAACCATTTTAAATCTTAATTTTGCAAGAAACAAAATCTTCAATCACAAGACTAATACAAAAGCATAATATGACAAAGAGTAGCGTTGTGATTTTACAAGAAAAAATTATAAGAATATATTTGTAAATATACAAGATAAGACATTCTTTGTTATTCAAAGAACAAATTCACAATTTTACTGCAGAAAAAAACAACATGACAAGGATACATAATTTCAAAAGAAAAGGCATATTTTTTTATGAGGATAAATATAATATTGCTGGAATAAATTCATAACAGACAAGTGAAGATTCATAATAAAGCATAAACTTATAATACTATTAGAGTGATTGACTTTCGGAATATTCTTGTGAAATTATTTTTTCCCCATAGAATTGCAAATTTATAATATGAATAATATGGAGACTTTTTTCTAAATATAAAAATAATGTTGAAATTTTACTTTATTCTCAAGATTACAATATTTTTCACCATTTGGCTGTATTATCTTTTGTATTATCCTGTTGTTATGTCATTTCCATGAAGGCTAAATTATGTTGTGCTAATTTAAAGATTGGAAAGCTTTAACATGTGACTTTAACTTTCTGAGGGCCATGTCCACATCTGTCTCTAGAAGGAGTTGGAGCAGATTGCCATGTGGTTTAAAGAGGAGGGTCTCGCTCCAGGGTCCCCTCAGGAGGCTCGGTTGTCTTTACTATGGCGCGCCCTCCAGTGCACAAGAAGCCGTCTGAGCAGTGTGACATGGGACCTGGACACCCAGCGATCACAACACTTCTCAGAGATGACAGAGGTGAGGTATCAACATCCAGTGAAATGATGTAGTGAAGAGCAACACAAAGTGAGTCTGAGTCTCGTAGTCAGTAGGACTTTAGTTTATTGTCTGTCTGAAAGGTACGGAAGTCCTTGGAGCAGATTCGACTCTTTACGGAGCACAAAGATGTTTTGGCTCGGGAGATTCAGGATGAGAACGATCAGCTGAAGGATCAGCTGCAGCGGCTAATATCCCTTCAAGGTCAGTCATTCTTACCTGTGTATCAAACACACATGAACAGTTTTTGAGAAAGTCTCACAGGATCTATTTGCTCCTGGACTTCGATGATCCATAGTGAATGTCAGTATGTGAATGTGTTGCTCTGCTGGATTGCCAAATTGTCCACTTTCTCCTTGTCTTTCCAATCCTTCCTCATGTATTAAAAATGCTTGGATGTGTACATTTAACTTGAGCTATCTGAACTGTTGAACACTCATTCATTTATTCATTCATTCATCTACCGCTTCATCCACCGTGGTGGCTTATCCAAGCTGACTGAGGGCGTGAGGCGGGGGAAATACCGAGCATAATGCCAGTGCACCGCAGAGACACACAGAAACACAGACAAACACACACACACACTTACTCCTACAGGCAATTTGGAACGGTCAGTTAACCTGAAGTGCATGTTTTTGGAGGTGGGAGGAAGCCGGAGAACCCAGAGAGAACACTGCCCAAGTTACATCCTAATATGCTGTAATTTCCTGTTTGATAGACTCTCAGATAAGTGAGGTGGCGAAGATGCTGTACCAGCAGGGTCTGACAGAGCTGATCCACAGCAGCCCCAGCGAGCAGGTTGCCTACCTTCTAGTGGAGAGAGCTGCCTTACTGGAAACCACTGTTGTTACTGACCAGCTGGCGGTGGACGGACATGCAGCCAGCCGGCTGGCGATGGAAGACCAAATACTGAACACCAATGAGCATCAGGTTAAAGTAAACATCCTAAACTAAGATTCTTTTCGTTTACTTTCTGGAATTATCACCATTAAATGGTGATTAATGCATCAGAGACATGTGGAATTAGGTTGTCCTGTCTTGATGTGGGACACGAGGAGGGCTCTGGACAACTCACCAGTTTATCACCAGGTTACACCAAAGACATCAACCAGTCACACACATTAATGCCTGTGGGCATTAACTCAGGACTTAATGCTTTCTTCCCCTTTATTCATATTTACCATCAGCCCGTCTCACATGGACATTCTAAAATGTCTCTGATTTCTTTAGTGGGTATAAGGATATCTCTCTTGTGTGTTTGTTTTTTCTGTGTGAAGACAATTTGTTATTGCCTCTGTGTTCTGATATTTTTCCAGTTTCCCCACAAGGGGTCGCCACGTTACGGCCAGAGCCCCTGGAAGAGACTCTTTGGACTCCACAAAGCTTCACAGAGCAAACATGCATGTATTCCTGTATGTTATTTTATCGCCATTAATAGTTTTACATTCTTCCTAACAAATATTAATGTCATACTATGTCTGTTTTAGTATATGACACAATCAGTTACAACTGACTGCACAATTTATTATTTAAAATCCAGTATTTTTAAGCTTTTATATCGGAAACATGTAGAGAACTTTGCAGGGCTGATGAAATTCAAGATCCTCCACCAGTAATATGTTTTCCTCCAGTCCGCCTCTTTAAGGTTTCTTGTCTCTTCTTGCATGTGTTCATCCAGTTGTTGTCTTTACAATGTAGGACTTGTTTTGCTATTGTTCATTTAGTAAGCTGCTCTTTCCTTCTCTCTGTAGTCTGACGCCAGGCATTTAGCTGGACAAGCGAGCAAAATGGAGAGGGAGTGTTCTCGTCTGGAGAGGGACCTGGAGGAGGGATCCCGCCGGCTGGCCATGGCCCACAACGAGATCCGGCGTTTGACAGACGAGCTGGAGTCGGCTCATCTGACCCAAAGAGCTTATGGTGAGGGAAGGAGATTTCTCATGGTAATGGCCTGTCATCGTCACAATTACAGCGCCTCCTTTTGTCATTTATAATTTAATCGAGGTGGTCACTACTGTGAGAAACTTTGCTTTACAAGGAAAATACATTACAAATAATACGTTACTAATGTTCCTATAATACATATGCAGACTTCAAACATCTGTTTTTGTAGAACCTGAGCTACAGGCTGCACAGGAGGAAGTAGAGCATCTCAGACAGGAAGTAGAAAAACTGAAGAAATATGGTGAGATGCAGGCTTTTAAATATGTTTTCTTGTGTCCTGTGTCTTTATTTGTGTATTTTCAGTGTCAAAAAAACAATCAAACAAACAAGTGCATCAGTATCGCATGTCTCGCACTATTGCTGCTTAGTTTGATCTTGGAGCCAAAGAACAGACTCAGAGACCTGACAAGTAAAAAATGAACTTACTGAAATCAGGTGGAGCGGACCGGTGAGTGGGGGTGGGTTCTGGTGTACGACAGAGAGGATGATGTGCTGCGTTAGTGTGTTGGCAGTGTTTGCATTTTCTTATTGCTGTGTTTTAGAATACTCCATAGGGAACATTCCAATGGTCACTGTGAAAGCCTTTAAACATGTAATATTATCAGTCTGATGAGTGCATTATGCGACTTCCTTGAAAAAGAAATGGTGGAACTGCGAAAGGCCAAAGAGATGAACGATCGCCTGGACCTTGAGATAAGAGCCTTGAGGAAGAGGGTTTGCACCCTGGACGCTGAAAAACGGTCCCTGCAGCAGACGGTGAGAGATCTGCTGATGTAATTTTATTTGTCAGTAAAATATTCTAATACAACCAAAGTCGGCTGGGATTGGTTCCAGCATTACCCATGACCTGCGTTTCAGACTAGCGGCTAAAGATAAGACGGTCGTGTCAATCAAGGAGATGAATGAATGAATAATTCCATGTAGATTTTTTTTTTTCATAAAATTTCAAACATCAATAAAATTACCACTGATTATTTATGTTGCTGAGACATACCAGTGCAATGACCCTCAGTTGATGTGTTTCCATCTGCCTCATCATAGCATTAGAAAACAAAACAGTGATAGTTGTAACTGGATATAGAAGTGTGGCAAATTGTGACATCTTCACTCTGAAACAGGAAGTTGTTATATCTTCACTGTACTAATGATGCACAATCCATCCCATAAATGTCAAAATTCATTTTTGTCTCAGCTTTCTGCAATGACAGTTTTAATTTTAGTGCACCGCTATTAGTGTGTTGTCATATTTATCTGACACTTCATCAGGTCAGCCATGAAGCTCAATGTGTTTTCAATCTGTAATTCATTTTACATAGTGCTAGTGCTCTTCCTCTCTTTCATGGTATTATTACTACTCCCACTACAACTATTTGTACCCTAACCCTAACTTTAACCCTACCGATTTGTTTCCTACAGTAAACTATGTTTGGGTTTTGTTTTGACCAAACAACTCATACATTAATCAAAATAATATATCAGCAAATTATTCAGTGATGAAAATTATTTGCGGCCTGTGATATTATGTGTGTGTTTCCCTCAGGTGGAGTGTCTGCAGGAAAGCGTGGAGCAGAGGGAGTCGCCCCCAGGGGAGCATCAGGCTGAGCGGGAGCGCCTCACGCAGCAGATTCAGGCCGACCAAGCTCACAAGTCATCTGAAGTAAGTCCCACTCTGCCGATCCCTGAGCAGTTTGTTCTCCCATTTAGCTGATGTCACATTCCCAGAATTCCAACTTCTGGGCCACCATTATTGAGGTCAACAGCTCATAAATGACAGCAAGTACTTCTACTGAAATACTGGACAAAAATAAGTGAAATGACAAATATTTAGTTTCAAATTGTTGGTTAAGATATCAAAAATAAATCAATAAAATATACAGTAATCAATAAGCAGCTTCAGAGTTTTATTATTACTTGTATATTTTAGTGCACCCCAGGTCTTTTCTCCTGCTTTCTTTATTGTTGGCCTTCAGAATGATGCACCAAAGTTAGATTTTTTTTTTTACTGTCCAATGTCAGAGCTGACATTGAACCACCAGTCCAACATAAAATTAAAAAAAAGAACAGCCTGGAAGTCTGTTGATAAAAGAAAATTCAGATGAAATGCTGTAATATTTGTAGACTTAGAGTGACGTTGTTTATAATCTTTTGTTGGAATACTGGCTGTCTGTAAAAATAATTCTGAGAGGAAACAACAAAAATAAAAGTGGAGATATTTCAATAAATGAAATAAATCAAGCATTATGTACAAAAATGTGATGCAATGCATGGTATTTATTCTCTATTGAAAATCTGAGTAAACTTTTTCAAATATATGGATTATTTTCAGATTACAAATCAAATTAAGTACCTGAAGTTTTAGTGTCTGTGTCATTATGAAATGTTAAATAAACATTTAGATAGATAAAATAAGATTGTATTCCAGCAGAGGGAGGAGGACAGGTTGGGGTCGGCGCTTCAGCAACAGTCAGACGAGCAGCAGCGGCAGACCTCGCCACTTCAGGCCGACTGTGGAACTGACTCAGCAGAAGTAAGTGACACTGTACAAACTACTGAACCTTACATCAGAGGACCTCCTGCTTTTGACCCAAACAGAACGAGATCAGAAAGCAAAGGTTCAACAACACAATTGAGTAAAACGTACACAGATAAAATGGTGAATGATCCTGTTGTGTTTCCACTCCCAGTCATGTGACCTGACGCAGATCAACGACGTCTGCAGAGATTTGAGAGCGAAACTCAGCAGTCAGTCGAGATGTCTTTGGAAGAAGGAGTCAGAGGTGTGTGAGTCAGTGTCATCAGGGTGTTGTCTGTCTGTCTCTCCGTCTGTCTGGGTTTCTGTCTGCCTACTGTCTGTCTGTCTGTTGGTCTGTTCTGATAATACCTGAAAACTTTTCTTTCAATCTCTACTTCACATTTTGTCAGTAAATTATTGGAGACCAAAGGGGGGTGCAGTATGGAATTTGGTGTAAATTGGGTTTAATAAAGTCAATATTGACATACCTGAAGAATCAGCTGCTGCGTTCAATATCTATTACACACGTGTCGTAACTGGACAACAGGGTAGAGCTCAACTCATCTCCAGTTAGAGCCACACAGATAAGAAGGAGAAGCCAACAGAAATATGTGAATCACCAAATAATCCTCTCATGTGAGAGAGGATTATTTGGTGATATCACAGCAGCTGGAGACATGATCTGAGCCAGTAGTTCAAACTTGCATTCGACAGATCACTGGATTTAGGGAGTGGCATTTTCCACCACAGGCAAAGAGAAGTCACACATTTTCTGATGCGTCATCTGACAAAATGGGTCTATTACTGATGAGATCATAACATAACACTGTTGTGAAAATTTAGTCATTATATTTTTTTAAGTAAAATACTTAATATACTATAATTGGTTTACTATAATAATAATTCTAATTCTAATTTAATTGTGACTAAGCCTGTTAAAGTAATAATGACATCAATTGTGTAAGAAAATAGGAATCTTTAGTGTAATCAATAAATGAGATTAGACGCCTTTTCTAAAACCGATCATGTGATAAACTTGAGGTCATTAGGGGGTCAACTGTCCTCTCAGTGATGCAGGTTCAGAGTTTAGTGTATTTGTCTTGAACAGGCACTGCCCTAGTGACATTAAAACATTTGCAGATACACAACGCCCAACAACAACCATTCTTTTCCTCAACCTATCAGATACGCTCCCTAAAGCAGCAGCTGGATAACTCCCATAAAGATCTGGAGAAACTTATCAGAACCATCTGCAGCAAAGAGAACCAACCTCAGGATGAAAGGTAAAGTATTATCCATTAACTACTGTCTGTGTGTGTGCGTGTGCGTGTGTGTGTGTGTGTGTGTGTGTGTGTGTGTGTGTGTGTGTGTGTGTGTGTGTTCTTGTGTCAGGTCATGCTGCAATACATAAGTCAAGGTTTCTGTGTTTCTCTGTTTGTTTGAAGGCAGTGGAACAAGAAAGAGGCAAATTCACAGCGTTGTGAAAACATCGAGTGTCACGTGAAAGACGAACAGCGGACACGAACGCAGCTTCTGCTGAACGAGGACAACACATCACACGAGGTCGTTTTTTTATAGGGTCACTATTCGAACGAAGGGGTTGGTCTTTCAATGACAGTAAGAGATAATGTTAGAGGTAATAGACAGACAGACCGATTGATCGATCGACCACAGATCCCCCTTCACCTTTACGAAAATATTTGATTCACAAGTTGGCTAAAGTTTATCCCAAATAAATATCTTCCAAGTAAATTCCAAATAAATAAATATCTTTTAAGATGAAGCCTTATATTCACATAGCTTTGAGAGTGTTTCTTCTTTTGTTGTACAAAAGCTTCCTAATCAGACATCTATTTTGTTTGAAGGTGTTTGCTATGAAGGCTCTTTGAGAAGGGAATTTATAATGATATAATTCTATTTTTACACAGTTATAATGATGTCTTAAGCTTACATTCCAAAACAGTATCTGAATTAAATCAGCTTAATCTTATCTAATGTGTTTTTATATCTTAAAATAATAAATATCAGACAAGAAATGGGGCAGTAAAAAAAAATACAGGATAAGTAAAAGTAAGTGTTGTCCACCTGGTTGTCAAACCTGAACCTGCATGTAGAGATAGAGCCCCAAACCTTAATATTACAGTTAACTGGGCTTCTATTAAGACACACTCTTGAAAACATATCCAGTCTTTTTCATGACTTTTTTCATAATACTTTTTTTTTTGTTTTGCCAGAAGGACAACTTACATTTCTCCACACACACACATTAACACCTAACTGCAAATTAATCACCACTTCACCAGTGACTCTTTAGACTGTGGGAGGAAGCCTGTGGTGGAACCCAGAGGGAACTCATAATGATTTGAGGAGAATATGAAAAGTCCAGGGCCCTTAGAGGGATCTGATCCCAGATCCATCTTGCACAGCTATGCTGCTGAGCCTCCCTGTAGGGTCCATAACTTCCAATGAGTTTTCTATACAAGGTTCAAATAATTACAGCCATGATGTCCCTGAACAGTCTAAAAACTGTGTGTCTCTTCCCCTTTGAACAACACCGGTGATTAATGGCTGTGACCGTAAATCTCCTGTGGCTGTCCTGGTCTTTACCACACATCCTCTAGTCTCCAACGAGTATTATTCCAACATTAATCACATTCAGTGTGGCTACTGGCTGCTACAATTAATAACACACAATAATCCTCATATGAAACTCTTGCTGAGCAGAGAACAAAAAATACAGCTTAATGTAAAGGGACTCCTACCCTTCTCTCAGCCACTGCATTCATTATCTGAGATTTCTGCTTGCAAAACAACGTGTCCTGAATTGCCCGATCTCTGCTAAGGCATTTTCTAGAGACAACATATTTACTTCAGTAGATTCTTTTGTCAATGCCAGCCACACGTTCTACCTTTCCATAAAACATAAATGATTAAGTTTCTCCTCTTGGTTTAAGCATTAAACTATCATTCTATAACAGATTGAGGTAACTAGTTTCCAGTTAGAGAAACATGTCATTTACTCTCATGACTGCTCCAAACTATTGTCTTTGACTATAGGTGCTGCGCTGAATTTATTTATTCCTGTAACTGCTGATGTTTGTTTGCAGGTGTCTCCTCACTATCAAGAAGCAGTAAACACAGTGTTGTCCAATCACGACAAGTGTAAAACACTCAAAAAAGAGATCTGTGAAACCCTTATATGCCTCGATAACGAGCGAAGGTAACAGGCCAAAAACTTTTCAAACTGAACCCCTGTATATACTATACATATTATGTATGCGTGTCTATATACAGTATACATACATACCATTGTGCTATGTTTTGCCAAAGTTAAAAACATTCTTAATTGCCTTTATTTAAATATCAAATTTTTCATATCTTTTCTGTCAATAGTAAAAACCACGAGATGAAGGAAAAGCACAAGGTAAAGCTTTGTCGAGCCAAACAGAAGTTTGATGATGAAATCACATGGCGTGATGAGAAGATTAAAGCTCTTGAGCGAGAACTCTCCTTGTGCTCTCATTCACTAGCAAAGGTAAATCCACGTTGTACCACTTTATGAATAGCAAAAACAGAAAGGACCCACGCCCGCTTACAAGACGAAGGATTCAAAGAAAATGTCAAAGAACTTCTTTGTGTTTTGAAAACCTGTGTTCAGTGTTCATTGCTTCTGAAATGATCCCTGTATTCACAGATCTGGCACAACAAAAACACCTCTAGCAAAGTGGTGCTGCAGCTTAAAAATTTATATAACAGAAAAGGATCACAGTGGTTGTTAAAGAATTCCAGTCCGAAAAGTACTGATAAACTGATGAGTGTCTGAGTTTACACCAGACAGTTCTTCATAGTGTTCTTGTTGTCCGACAGGAACCATGACGCATGACGCATAACGCTGGGGCTGTCATCATTTTTATCCAGATTTGGATTTTCCTCATTTACACAACAACTGGGACAATGGTGTTTTTGAAAAATGTCATTCTTTACATCTGGAACATTAAAAAGTGTTGAGTTTTCCCCCCAGAAATCCCTGTTCTAAAGTAAATGAATGGCTAAAACACAGTGAAAGTTTTCCTTTTAGATGATGGAGGGGTTGTTACGTCAACGGGCCTCCAGATAGCATTCTCTCTTCAGCTAGAACCATTCTCACTGAAACCTGAACAACTGGAAAGTTATCAACTCTATGTCATGTGAAACTATGTCAATACATTATACTGTCAGTGTGCCAAGCCCTTATTGACATAAGACTTACTCTGTGACTTCATTCATTTGTCTTTTGCAGGAGAAAGAGGTTACTATAAGTATAACAGTGGAAAATGACAAACTACTTGTTGAGAGGAGGAAGCTGCTCCACCAGCTTAATGAGGAGGAGCAGAACAAGAAAGACAGCAAGCTAACTGCTACTTTATCCAAAAGCAGGTACTGAACTTACATTATCAACCTTAACTGCTGATGAGTCCCTACTTTATCAACACATGAATACTGTAACCAAAATAATTCCCAGGGATAATCACCCATTTATTGCACATTTAGACTTATTGATAAAAAAAAGAGACATTTGTGTTCATAGGATGGATTTTCTGGAGATGGAAAACAAGAAACTCCGAAAAATACTCCACATGTCCAATCAGCAATCTGTCCTGGGATACAACCTGCAAAACATGAACTCACTTCAATGTGCTGAGATGCCAGGCACAGTTAAGTCTTCATCTTTATACATGTGATTTGGGGTTGTTATCTGTTGTAATAATACTGTGGAGCGCCTATTTGTCCAGCAAGGGAGTCAAGTAACAGTATGTAGATGTACAGTAACCATATGTGAGTGTACGTCTCATTCTTGGATGGATCATCAAGAACGTAGACTTGTCAATTGTTGACTAAAAATCTTGCTGAAGTTTTGCAAGTGCCATCTCGTTTGTTTGTAGAAAAGTGGTAAAATTCAGTAAAGAGGGTAGATTTAAGTTATCAGGTCATTATAGAATTGATAATGAGGCACTGAATCAAATGAGGATCAATCTGTTGGTGTCATTAGAAGGAAAGTTAAATAAAATACATTTAAATTGATCAGATGAATGCACACAGGGTTGGGTTGTGGGGCGGTAAAGGCTCAGTGGTAGAGCGGTCGTCCAATGTTCCAAAGATTGATGGTTCGAATCCCTCTCCCGCCCAGCCGCCTGTAGTGTGAGCTGACAGTGGGAGGTGTCAGCTCACCTCTGGAGCACTGCCAAGGTGCCCTTGAGCAAGGCGTCGTCCCCCTTTACAAAGTTGCTCATTTGGGGCGCACCATGTAGGAGCTGCCTGCCACTCTACCTCCCCCCGCATGCGTACAGGCCCCCTTGTGTGTGGTTGTGTGCGTTGTGGGCCTGTACATACTAACATACAGTGTATATATGCATGTGTTTGTTCAAACTAGAGTGTGCTCTTAATTTCCATTCGCGGATTACTAAAGTATACTAAAATAAAACATTTAAAAAAAAAAAATATCATTCAGCATTAACTGTGACTTCACAAACATGAAGGTCCCATTTTTAATGCAGTGATGTCCACTACAGAATCCACTGTCTGAGTATCACAACCATGCAGTTTTGGTTTTTCGATTTGTCACTTGTGTACACAGATTGTTTTTTAAAATTGTAACTTGAAATTTTGTACTAAAGATGATGAAATCCTTGACTTCTTTGCCATTTGTTTTTGTTTTTGTTGAGAAAAGTTCCACTTTTTGCCAGGGACTGGAGGGTTCTGGCGGAGGTGTAAGGGGTGGGAGGTCCTTGAGGCGGTCAGGGGCCTTGTCATGGTAAGTGACGACAGTAATCTCGCAATGTAAGGAAAGTCAGTGCAGGTTGTGGAGCATCAGTGTAATGTGCCGCTTCCTTTTTAAAAATTCTCTTTAGGAATATTGTTTTGGAGGAATTGAAGCTTTGGGGATACTTTCTGGGGATCCCAACAAACAGAGTATTGCAGTAGTCGACCATGGAGGAGACAAAAGAAAGGTCAAAGTTCTCTACATCTGTCAGGATGAGGGTTGGACAGGAGGAAGTTATGACTCGTCTACATCACTATCTTCCCCAGGGAGGCGGTGAGGGTGGTGGGTAATGGTGGAAATGATGACGATGATTATGATGAAGCTTTTCATCATCATAGCTGTGAAAGGAGATGCTGTGCCGGGTGATGAAATGGTATAGTACAGTAATGAAGATATAGTGAGCCAAGGCTGGATGCTTGTGGGACACCACAGATCGCTCTGGCTGTTTGGGACTTGGTGTTTCTCAGGCTGACACACCCAGCCCTGCCAGGCAAATAAGAGGCAATCCAGCCTAGAGTGGTGTGACACAACATCAGTATGCAGGTGGTTGAGGAAGATACGGTGGTCAATGTGTGGAATTCTGCAGTCAGGACCAGGAGGATGAGCAGGGAGGAGAAACCAGTATTGGCAGGAATAAGGAACATTTAGTGACCCTAAGAAGTTCTCTCTCTCTGCGATGTGGGCAGATATAAAACCAGACTGGGATTTGTCATACAGAGATTGAAATTTTTTTTTTATTTTTATTTTTTTTTATTTTATATACTGGTTTGATCCCCGAAGGGAAATTAAGAAAGCACACTGTAGCTACTGATTACAAACGCATGCATATATGTGAGTACAGGCCCCTGTATCACACACACACACACAAGGGGGCCTGTAGGCATGCAGGGGAGGTAGAGTGGCAGGCAGCTCCTTCTTGGTGCGCCTCAAATGAGCAATTTGTAAAGGGGACGGCACCTTGCTCAAGGGTGCCTCGGCAGTGCTCCGGAGATGAGCTGACACCTCCCACTGTTAGCTCACCTCCGGGTATTTTTGGGGGGGCGGGAGCGGGAATCGAACCGCCGATCTTAAATCATAGGACGACCCGCTCTACCGCCCGCTTTACCACTTTACCAATTGAAGGTGATATGGTCGCCGTTGGAACCAGTATTTTCAAGCATCTTGGAGATGAATGTTAATGTGAGATAGACTGGAAATTGGAAATGATTTCTGGGTCCAGGGTGGATTTTTTTCAGAAAAGGTTTGCTAACACAGTTTAAGTGACACTGGAACCTGGCCAGATTATAACAAATGATAAACCATTTGTGATAAATTTATTTATGATTAATGGGTTTATGGCAACCAGGTTTGATCTGATGAACGTGGTAGGGAAGGGGTCCAAGGTATAGCTGGATGGCTTCATTCAACAATTTTGTGACGTGTCACCAGCCAGTAGTGCCTGATATCCTGAATACTACTAATCCATCTGAAACTCATGAATAAAACAAACACAAACACATGAAAAAAGATAAGCAGACTCTTTCTTTTTTACTAGTCTCCTTACATCTAAAAAAAAATCCAAGTTTCTCGTTTTTACATTTTAATCCACAATTGGGTAACACAGCGGTGATGGTTTACACTATCCCTTCACATCAAGAAGTTGCGAAGTGTGAATCTACCTGAAGACCTGGGATGTTTGCTCTCAGAGCTTGTTTGTTTTCCCTCTGTCTGTGTGCATTCCCTCCGCGTTCTACAGTTTCTTCCCACCACCACAAACATGGACCGTAGCAAGGAATGACAGTGATTGGATGTTTGTCGTTCTATGTGGTATTAAACTGGTAACTTGTGAAGGAATGACTGACTGCCTGACTGAACGAATGAACGAACAAACGAACGAACGAATTTATGCTGCTTCAGGATTAATAAAACTACTTAAAATAAAAAGAAATGGGGAAAGAGAGGAATTTGATATGCATTCAGGCACACGTGCCAGCATGACAATGAAACAACAACATTTGGAAAAATAGAATGATCTGACAGTTATGTTAGGCTACTTAGCTTAGGAGCCATCTATTAAATATTGTAAAGGTGTATTTTAACTCCATAACACTTTAACCTGTGCGCAGCGTGTCATAATGTTTTGGTGCCCACAGCAGTCGCGTGACTCGTAAGGCTTCAGGGGAGCCAATACTGCTGTCCCAGCAGTACTCTGGAGAGAGCACCCTACTTGGTTTATGAAGCCAAAAGTACTTGTTAAGATGGCTCTCGTCGTGCCACAAGGCCTCCACTTCATTCGTCTTATCCTCCATGATGTTTTGATAGCAGGCATCAGTCAATGCTTTTACATTCTTCCACGTGCCTCCAAAGATAGCAGCATGGTAGTAGAAATCCCCACTTTCCATGTAAGCCTTTGACTTTGGGTTGCGGTCATATGTGAATTGATCCTTTGGAAGGTTGTAGTAGTGGGCATGAAGTAGAGCCACAGAGTCTCCCAGAGCCTCAGAGCCAAATCTCTCAGTAAACATCTGGTCCACATCAAAACAGAAGACATGTGTGCAGCAGTGGCGAATCTCAGATTCAATGACCTCTGATATTGTCTTCATTCGCATCATGGAGATGTCCTGCCACCGGGGGTATCGCTCCACTTTGATGACTTTCATCTGCCGCTGAGGAGCCAGTTTGATGTCTGGCACCTTCTCTGGTGTGTCTGTAAATATGTAATATATGACAGGCAATCCCAACATGAAGTGCTGCTCTGATGAGCTCATGAAGGTGTTGAGGTAAGCATCCAGGTACCTTTGATGAAAGAGGCAACAAGACCGACATCATGACTTGTTCCTGCATCTTAGAAACATGGTCGTCACAGGCGTTAGCATTTTGGTGACTGTGTCATATTCACTTCAGCATAAGATTTTTGGGCTCTACAGTTTGGATTACAGTTAGGAAATATATCTCCTGCCTAAGTCCATGTAAAATTTTAGATTGAAATAAAGAAATAAAATCCCTAATGTTCACCATTGACACAGCTGCCTTTGGGTTCTCACAATATTACAGAAAAGGAATACAGATACAGTTTATGAGTAATAGATTTAACATGTTTCTCCATGTCCCACCCTCCCACCAATATTTATTCAGTTCTTCAATTCAGTGAAAGCATGACCTCCTTGTCAGAGGTGGTAAATGCTGTGCATTTGGCAGACAAGAATACATTTGTATGTTAAATAAAAATCCTTAAATAAAGCAGTGTGAAAACAAACCTGCCAACAGCAAACACAGTTAAAGCCACAGATGATCCTTGTTGCTTGTGCATCTGGTCAAACAAATCAGGGACAAACATCCCCTCCCAGATGATGGGGGCTTTCCAAGATGTGAGTGTTTGCACATCAGACCTTGACCTGTGACAAGAAGAAAAATAGAAGACTGCTAAAGTCTAAAACATAGGGACCTGGATTATTATAAAATAATGTGCTATGTCAGCCTAAGTGTTATTCTATCCTTTGCAAACCCTTCTTAATAAAAAGAACACATGTTGTTGTTTTATACTTAGGCTAAGGGGGGGGGGGGGGGGGCAGAGGCTTAATCTTGTCTGTACATAATGATGTATGGTTAATTCACATCTCAAGAACTGCTGGATTGAAAGTATGTTTGTCACACACTGTGTATCGTTCATTGTAAGGTTTTTTCAATTTATACACACATGTGCACACACACGCACACACACATACACACACACACACATACACACACACACACACACACAACAAAATGGCCCTCGAGAGCTGTTGAGAATGTCTGAGGCAGAAGAAACTCAATAAAAGTGCAGAGAAGGAGGAGCAGGCAACCTGGAGTGACAAGTCCCCACATGGCATGTACCACCATCACCAAGTTAAAGAGGCAGATAACAAGAAATCATAAGGCACCAAACATGGCAGCACAAGAACGAGTACAAGAGAGGATCTACCAGAAAAGATCAGACCCAAGAGAGATGCAGAGATGTCCCTGAGATGGTCCAGCACATACTAACAGTGTAAATGCTAGCTGGATCAGCATACATGGAGAGACACAACCAAGTGGCTGGGATTGTGTGCAGGGACATTTGTACCCAGTATGGAACAGAAGTACTAAAATCCCAGAGGGCCACACCAGCGATGGCTGACAACAACAGGGTCAAGGTGCTGTGGAACTTCAGCTTTCAGACTGACATACAGCTGAAGGCTAACCCACTGGACACAGTGATAGTGAGGAAAGTGGAGAAAGATAGTTGTAGTGATTGATGTGGTGACACCAGCTGAGCCAACATCAGAAAGAAGGAAACCAAATAGGCTCAAAGTATCAAGGGTTGAAAGAGCAGCTGGAACAGGTGTGGAAGGTAAAGGCCAGCCTCTCAGGGCAGTGACTCCTGAACCAGGAGAGTGGCTCCAACAGATACAAAGAACAATATCTGAGGCCTTAGTCCAGTGGAACACAATCCTAGGAACAGTTAAGATCCTGTACAGAACCCTCAGACTCCCAGGCCTCTGGTGGAGGACCTGAACTTAATGATGACATGGTGACGCCCTATGATATGCATGGTTGTCTATAAGTATACTAAATACTTCATAGTTGTTGTTACATACAAGGTTTTCAAATGTTTGTTTTGCTGAAGCCATTTTGATGTCTTAATGTTTTGAAGGAGGGGGCTGTGTTTCTATTTATTATAGTTCTATCAACTTCACAAACCTACAGTTTAGCAAAGCCTTTAATCCCTATTTTTAAAAAAAAAAGGTTTTCAAAAGTTAGTTGTTGTTGATGATTTTTTTTTTTAAAAATCTTTTTTCTTCTCCTTTCGGCTTTTCCTTTCAGGGGTCGTCACAGCAAATCAGTTCCCTCCATCTAACCCTGTCCTCTTCTCACACACCAACTACCTTCATGTCCACTCCCAAAGAGAACCTCAGCATTTCCATCTCTGCTACCTCCAGCTCTGTCTCCTGTCTTTTCTTCAGTGACACTGTCTCTAGACCAAACAACATCGCTGGTCTCACCACGGCTTTGTACACCTTTCCTTTCACTTTAGCTGAAACTCTTCTATCACACATCACACCTGACACTTTTCTCCACCCGTTCTATCCTGGCTGTATATGCCTCTTCACCTCTTTTTCACACTCTCCATTGCTCTGGGCTGTTCACACACATGTACTCTGTCTTACATGTCCTGCACTGCTCTAACATACTTCTCTGCCACTCCAGACTTCCTCATACAATACCACAGTTCCTCTGTGGGCACCCTGTCATAAGCTTTCACCAGATCTACAAAAACACAATGGATCTCCGTTTGGTCGTAGCTGCACTGCTCTATCAACATCCTCAAAACAAATACTGCATTTGTAGTACTCTTTTTTGGCATGAAACCATACTGCTACTCACAAATGCTCACTTTTGCCCTTAGTCTAGCTTCAACTACTCTTTCCCATAACTTTAGTGTATGGCTTATCAGAAACACTGCCACCTCTCCTAGACACTTCCAAACCTCTACAGGTATATCATCAGGACCAACTGCCTTTCCACTCTTCATCCACTTCAGTGCCCTCCTCACTTTATCTTGACTAATCTTTGCTACATCCTGGTCCACAACAGTCACCTCTTCTAGTCTTTGTTCTCTCTCATTTTCCACGTTCATCAACTCTTCAAAGTACTCTTTCCATTTTACCATCACACTACTGGCACCTGTCAATACACTTCCATCCCTATCCTTAATCACCCTAACCTGCTGCATGTCCTTCCCATCTCTGTCTCTCTGTCTTGCCAACCTGTAAAGATCAGTCTCTCCCTCCTTACTGTCCAACCTAGCATACAAGTCATCATAAGCCCCTTGTTTGGCCTTTGCCACCTCTACTTTCACCTTACGCTGCATCTCCCTGTCCTCCTGTCTACTCTGCTTAGTCCTCTTAGGCCCCGTCCACACGGTACCGGAACTCTTTGAAATTGCAACTTTTTTCACCCCACATAGAAAACGATTTGCGTCCACACGACAGCGTTTTCAAAAAGATCACCGTCCACACATATCCGCATCAGTGCATTGATCAACACGTGTATAAGTAGAACAACTCAGAAAACGACAGGAGAGAGGATCGGGACATGTGGAAATTCACGCTGTTCCTTCTGGAGGACGACCTTCATCACAGAGTTTTCCCACCAGCAGGTCTGACCCAGAACTGGCGTCGGCGTCTTATACGAGGAACGTGAATGAATGAATGAATAAATATATACATATATAAACTTTATGGCACATAAACGAAGAAACAGACGAACAAATGTTTAAGTGCAAAGCGTATTTATGAACGCATCTTCGACGTGGAGCTGTTATACGTCAGAAAATAGCCGGTTTTACCTCCGTTTGTACATGTAGACACGGGTCACATGCATGACGTCACAACGGTTTTGGTCCCAGGGACACGCCCCCCTGATAGAAAAAGTTGTGGATACAGCGTCCACACAACACAGACCCAGCGTTTTCAAAAAATTCCACCTTGGCCAGCATTTTCAAAAAGTTGCGTTTTCATTTCGGATATCTGCGTTGTTACGTGGACGGAGGGTGTAAACACGACAAAAAAGTTGCGTTTTCAAAAAGTTCTGGCATCGTGTGTACGGGGCCTTTGTGTTCCACTTCTTAGCTAACCTCTTTCTCTGTATACACTCCTGTACCACTTCATTCCACCACCAAGTCTCCTTATCTACTTTCCTTCTAGAAGACACACCAAGTACTCTCCTACCTGTCTCCCTGATTACATTAGCTGTAGTTGTCCAGTCATCTGGAAGCACCTCCTGACCACCCAGAGCCTGTCTTAACTCCTTCCTAAAAGTCATGCAACACTCTTCCTTTTTCAGCTTCCACCATTTCGTCCTCTGCTCTGCCTTTGCCCTCTTGATCTTCCTCACCACCAGAGTCATCCTACACACCACCATCCTATGCTGTTTGGCTACATCCCCGCCTACCACTACTTTGCAGTCACTGATCTCCTTCAGATTACATCATCTACACATGATGTAGTCTACCTGTGTGCTCCTACCACCACTCTTATAGGTCACCCTATGTGTCTGCCTCTTCTGGAAGAAAGTATTCACTATGGCCATTTCCATCCTTTTTGCAAAGTCAACCACCATCTGTCCTTCTGCATTCCTCTCCTGGATACCAAACCTGCCCATCACTTCCTCATCACCTCTGTTCCCTGCACCAAAATGTCCATTGAAGTCTGCACCAAAGACAACTCTCTCACTTCTAGGTATTCTCTGGATCACCTCATCAAAGTCCAAACAGAATTTCTCCTTCTCCTCCAGCTCACATCCTACCTGTGGAGCATACCCGCTAACAACATTGAACATCACACCTTCGATTTCTAGCTTCAGACTCATCACTCTATCTGACACTCTTTTTACCTCCAGGACATTCCTAACAAACTCCTCCTACAAGATAACTCCTACTCCATTTCTCCTCCTATCTACACCATGATAGAACAACTTGAACCCTGCTCCTAAACTTCTAGCCTTGCTACCTTTCCACCTGGTCTCCTGGACACGCAGTATGTCTACCTTCCTCCTCTGCATCATGTCAACCAACTCTCTACCTTTTCCTGTCATAGTTCTAACATTCAACGTCCCTACTCTTAGTCCTATACTCTTGGTGTTCCTCTTCTCTCTCTTCCTGCGAACGCACTTTCCTCCTCTCCTTCTTTGACCAACAGTAATCCAATTTCCACTGGCACCTTGTAGGTGAACAGCATCGATGGCAGTAGTTGTTAACCTGGGCTTTGACCGATCCGGTATGGGAGTCTTAGGTTTGATTCGCATGTTTGATTTGGTAAAAGTTTTACGTCGGATGCCCATCCTGACACAACCCTTTGTATTTATCCAGGCTTGGGACTGGCACAATAACACACTGGCTTGTGCCCTTTTGTGGCTACATTTTTTAAAGAAATAAATAGACTGCCTAAAATTTATTGGAACATCATGATTGAAAACACACAAAAGACCTACAGCATTATAAGAGGTTTTTATTTGTTTGCTAGTGTCTCAGTATTGTGTGGAGTTGGGTCATTCAGTGTTTTAAATGCTAGTGATGATTTATTCAACAGCAAATGTAAAAATCCAATTTAGACTCTGTTTATATGTGAAAACAGATATGACCGTATCAATAGAGGAGGTTTTTAGAAAACGCAAAGCAGTTAAAGCAGAGATTAATTTGTAAATATTTTTCAGACATTTACTAAAACAATAAAAAAAAGTCAGTTCATTGAACTTCTTTCTTCTTCGTTCATACATGTTTGTTGCGAATTGCTTTACTTGTTGATACACTGACGAAAACAATTTTGTTTTGTTTGAGCAGTTTGTTGTTCAAGAAAATGAACCAAAGCTGGGAGGCTACATCTCTGTGCCAATAACTACAGTACTCACAAAGTACATGGGTACTGACAGACTGACTGACTGACCCATAGACAGACAGACAGACAGACAGACAGTCAGACAGACAGACAGACAGACAGACAGACAGACAGACAGACAGACAGACAGACAGACAGACATTCAGACAGACAGACAGACAGACACAGACACACAGACAGACATTCCCGGGATTGTAGAAAAGAGAGCTTGTGCTCATTAAATCTTACCCAAAATCGAGGCTGATATTGACTCCATTGCCCTCAGTCAACACTCTTTCCTTGTCCAAAGGGCTGTTCTCCATGACTGAGGCTATTAAACATCTAACATCAAAACATAACATAATTCAAACCACCTAATAAAAACTTAATGTTTGTTGTTGCGGTCATTAATAAGCTTTAGTTTCAAGTGGAAAATGTATTAGATACACCTGACTAAAGAGGAGGTAGCCTAACATTCATGAAGGTGAGGGTCACTGATTTTTAAATTAATTTAGCAGATATAAGTGATGTTCTTTGGTCTGAGACCAGTGATGTTGTTTGGTCTAGAGACAGTGTCACTGAGGAAAAGACAGGAGACAGAACTGGAGGTAGCAGAGAAGAAGATGCTGAGGTTCTCTTTGGAAGTGACCAGGAAGGATAGGATCAGGAATGAGTACATCAGAGGGACAGCACATGTTAGAGGTTTTGGAGATAAAGTCAGAGAGGCCAGACTGAGATGGTTTGGACATGTCCAGAGGAGAGATAGTGAATATATTGGTAGAAGGATGCTGAGTTTTGAACTGCCAGGCAGGAGGCCTAGAGGAAGACCAAAGAGGAGGTTTATGGATGCTGTGAAAGAGGACGTGAAGGTAGTTGGTGTGAGAGAAGAGGATGCAGAAGATGGAGGCAACTGATTTGCTGTGGCGACCCCTGAAGGGAAAAGCTGAAAGGAGAAGAGGAAGATTTAGCAGATAACCTAATTTTACAAAATTGGGTTGGAAAATAGTAAGCTTGTCAGTAAAAAGCAATTGCAGGTCAACAGCACCAGAAACTCTTGCCTCCACAATTATCTAATTGTTAATAGTAGAATCAACACCTCTCTAGAAATTTAAACTTTAAAATGTTATCTTTCACCTTCATGAAGGTAGAATTCATTGCAGGGCTGTTTTATTAAGCAGCATTGATTTTAGTAAGGTGTACTATATAATGCTCATTCTGGTATTCACCTTAAATGTGGAACTGTGAAGAACACAACACAGAACACAGCAACAATCCAAAGAATACGTGACCTCTGAATGCATCTGCAGCAAAAAGACAGGTGGAATTATTAACAAAAATGGCAAAAAGAGTAAATTTTTAAGGACATGGGATCTGAGATACCTCATGTTGAAAAACGCTGTCCAAGTTCTGGCAGTCAAGAATTCTTGTGTCCAAGAAAAAGAGGGATCCTGTAGGTTCATGGATACAATTCCAAGTTTAACAAGAGGAAAAGAGATATTACATCATTTGAGAAATGAGTCTGTATCTAACAGTGTAAGTATATAAGACAAAGTTCTAATGAGTTAAAGTTCATTACAAAATATAACCCAAAGTAAAACAAATTAAATTATACACAAAATATACAAATACAAAAGTATTTTACTTTTGCTATTTCTAAAAAGTCAACTTCATAAAACAAGTTAAATAAACTGTAAGGAGCAGCCAATTAGAAGATAAACACCTATCCTCCCTCGTCAATTTAAGTATCTGTTCATCATTGTGATTAATGATATGTTAAGTTTTGAATGCTATGTTAGTGCATTGTGTGTGTGTGTGTGTGTTGTTTCCTGTGCAATTAATGTCATTGCTAAATAATGTGATGAAGATGAAGGTGTTTCATTGATTTAATTCAACAACCATCCCTTTAAATACAACTAACTGCTAATGATGTATTTTTCCAGAGACTTTGTCCTCCAGTTTCGCCACTGGACAGAACTGAATACTCGAAGACAAGCTGCTATAAGTGATGTAGTACGGTATATGTACGTAACAATTCACTTATGTGTCTTTTTCAAAGCGAAATGTAGAAATTTTATGAGTTCAAGAAGCTTTTATAGCCTTAGTGAGTAAAATTTATAGAATTCAGATTAAAATCTCTTTATAAATGTAAAAAGCAAAGCAGAATGAAGGAGACAGTCATTCTAATGACAGGCATCTACCGGCATCAACTGAACCTTAACCTTCAACTCTGTTAGGACGACGGGTCTCTCTGAGGAAATGCATGGAGCCCCGTTATTTAAACCTGCCCTCATCCAATAGCCCCAGGGAGCGGCCATTGGATGAGGACCCCTGTAGCACACCGCTGAAGCTCGCACTGATCTCCCGTGTTAGCTTCGGCAAACAGTTTTCTACACTACCGGCCCACTGCTGCTGTATGGTTGGACACCTGTCCGTATGTTCACAGATAGACTCAAACCTTTCCTCCCATTACTCCATTTCCCCTTCAATTTGATTACCTAACTGTTTAAAGAAAAGTCCTGCGATCCAGTTTTAAATGGCACCAAGGTAAAAAAAAAAAAAAAAAAAGTAGAAAACAAAGAGAATGACTTCCAACACATTTATCTGTGGTCATAAACAAAGGAAAATGTTTTTGAACGCTTACGTTAGCTTTGTGTTCCCCTCTCAGCCCACATCTCCATCCTTACAAAGCTGCTCCAAGAAAGATTTGTGAAGCCACAGTGGGAAAGACGTTTTGACCTGAATCTTTGGTTGATAGCTACGCCTCCATTCCCCACTAGTCAGCCGATGAAAACCAACAAATGGCTAAAAGCCGCAATTGTCTAGGGGTCTATTTTTAGGAGAGTGTCAGTACCTCCACTGATTCATAGATGTTAAAACAAAAATGAAATAGAAATGAGTTTGTCAGTTTGACATGGACAAAAGGACACATTGACATATTATCAAGAATGGTGAAGGTTTGTTTAAAGGTGGTATGCAGCACATTTATCATGATGCACGATAATTGTATTACAAGGGTTGGGCAGAGGGATGTCCCTCTGGTTAAAATAAATTCTAATTTAACGTCAGTGAGAAGTTAAAATTCTTTCTTGGATCCTTATATTTTTAAAGCGATGTAATTTGTCAGGATTTCTTTATAGTTTGCAACACCCATACCTCACCCAAGTTTTCGCTCTCATGACATAAAGACCCAACCCTGAAAGCTGATGACAGAAGCTGCACTAAATGATAAATAATGTCCTCTCCACCTGGTTCTCTGACGTCCAGCCTTTGATTGAGTTTGTGTTTGTTTGTGTCAGCTCCTGTTCTTTCTGCTGTGACACAAAGCTTTTATGTGTTAACAATAGTCCAACACTGGATGGTCAACAGGTGTGTCACAGCAAGACATATAGGTGCTGACAGGTCAACTGGGGAGGACATACCTCCACCGACGCCAGTGACACCAAAACTCTGACAAATCAGATCATTGTTCTCAAGCCATGTGGAAGCTGAACCTGTTAGCTGTGGTTGTTCTGTGTGGCGGCAGCAGAAGAAGCAGGGAAGGGTTTGAGTTTACATAACATGTTCAGTGTCATGAGGAGGTCATCAATTGTGAGTCCTGGACATTCTGATGTTGTGTTAGGGTTTTCTCTAAGTCAATGAATCACAAATCTAGATGTTGTCTTAAAGTTGGCATCGGACAGCGTAACAATGACATTCTTGTATGTGGTAATAAAGGGTCTGTGTAGGTTCTCAGTCATCCAGGTCATGGTTATCCAAAAGCTGTTTAAATCTGGACGTTAAGAAAGTTTTTGAAGACATTTCGTCTCTCATCCAAGAGACTTCTTGGTGGCTGATCTTGTCCCAGCTCATACACCCTGTGGGGTTTATAAGTGCTATTATCATTCCAACGACCGTCGTTGACACCCGTCTGGCTCCTCAATGATTGTTGGTGGGATTGCCAAAGGGGGTCGCTGAGATGTGAGTTTCACCTTTGTATGCTAATGAGGGTCATTAGCATGAGACACATCACCTGGTTCACCTGGGTAATAAAGTAAATTCTTACTACACATTTTCTTTGCGTAGCACACATTTCATGAGTTTAGTTACAATCTGTGTTTGAAATGTGCAACAAATGGCTGACCTTCCAGTGAAGACATTTGGTGATTCAGCTATACTAGGTTATTTAAATAAAATTAAATAAAATAGAAGCACCATTATCCAAACCTGAGCAGCACGGAAAAGACCATCTATTATCATTTCATTAATAGTTGTATTAAGACTCTGTGACTGATGTGAGGCCTCTCACCGACCGCACCCTGGAAGACATTTTCAACTAAACACAATTTCAGCTTCAACTCTCTAGTGTCAGAACAGCTGATCATGTATCAGCAGCTTTAAACCTCCACTCCCTCGTCTCACAAACTCCTTCACTGTTTCCTCAAAGTAAGCTCAGCAGAAAAAAAAGAAGCACAATCTCATTTGGATCTTTAGTTAGCTAAACTTTTTAAAAATTATCTACATTTGCATTGACTATCTTTAATTTTGCAGCTGAGGGATGATTCCTGTTACCTGACAGAAGCTCAGAGCTCTTTATCCTTCATCATCTTCATCTTTACCAACATACAGTAAGGTCAAAGGTCAAATTTCTCACAATCAATGAAAGACTGGGTCTCACTGTTTTGTCTCTCACATCTAAAATGTACAAATCAACATCCTTTGTTTGGAGTACACTTTTTGGTCCTTTGCAGTTCCTCAGATAATCGCTGCCAAACGCTCTGTTGTGTTCACAAGGTGTGTTTCTACCTGGACAGCAACAACATGAACGTCAATACGAAATCTGAAGGGAGCTGCAGGTTTGGATATTAACTTTACAATCATTTTCACCTTCAAATTATTATATAAACATTTCAGCATTAATGTCTAAATCAAACATTTTTTCAGATTGACTACAGTGGTTACCTGCATCAACATACCGTAATCGAGATTGGGAGACTACCTTTTCCTTGACTGCTGGTGATAGGTCTCAACTTAACGCATTGAATGAATGACAGGAAGTGAAACATGAGGTCAGATATTATTTTTCGTTCCTGACAAAATACCAAAAGTTTTCTGGTTTTTGTGTTCGTTCAATGAAGCGGCTCAAAGCCCTGCTTTGAATACATTTATTATAAAACAGGTTGACAGTTCATTTTGTTCAGACTTAATATCATGCTGTGACAAAAAAGGCAAATGTAAAGTGATATAAGAGCGTGGACCCTAGAATTGTAACAAATTTAAGGCATAAATACATGGATATGTAAAGTGACCAATCATGTATAGATGAAAAAATTAGTGTTCAAAACTGTTGTTACTTCATTTACATATCATAGCTTAAAGCCCAGAAGCTTATAATGTTTTTGAGTTAAGTCACAGGTCTGTACGTCTGACAGCAAAACGGTGGCGTAACATCTCAGACCTGCCACTGCATTTACGTATTTTAATGTCAATTAATAAAACAAAATCAAATGCATTATTGAGACAAATATCAACACAATGAACAGAAATATTCGGCGTTTGATATTTGATGAGATAAGTTAACTATAACACATTCTATTTTTAAACTTTTGAGTGGTTTGGAGAATTTCTATTTATGCAGGATTTGGAATCTGATTTAAAAAAATTATTTAAAAAAAAAAAAAAGTTTAAAAAAAAAAGCGTTGCTCCAACCGTGTAACTATGAGTTGTACATCCTGGTCAGGATGATCTTAGCAGTAAGGTGAAAATGTTGAAACATCATTTATATGTTTGGTGAAACATTACAAATATTGAGATTAAAAAGTGGCACAATATACATGAATACACTTTATAACAGCATCCACCTGTCTGGTCACTTGGTAACCCAGCTAATGGAAGCACTTTTCCTTTGCAAATAGATAAGTGAACATGAAAAAGATGATGTAATCTATTGCAACACAAAAAGTTTTGCCTGTAGCTGCCCAGAGCATTTTCTACTATGAAGTCACATAGAAAAACATTTTTTTAAGCCCATCACATTGAGGCCTGAAAGTGCTGAGAAATCATCTTTGGATGTCCCCGATAAAAACTATCTGGTCAGCAAATAAAGAAGGGACGATCTTTTCCAAAGGAGCGCCCCTTCACGAACGTGAACAATCTGGCACATATTTTATATCCACTAATGGGTTTAGAGTCCGTCAGAGGGGCACAGGCAAGAAACAGTCTCTGATGGGGGGAGGAGAGCGAGCTCAGATGAGGGAGATCCGTATAGGGATGGCGGGAGAGTCTGTTCTGTGCTGAGGGGAATGATGGGACACCACATGTTCCACCATTGTGTGTTTAGGCATGTGCTTCATAAGGTATGTCTCCTGGAAGAAAGAGAAAGAGATCACTTGAGCACATCTCAGCTGCAGTTAGCACAGATATTGAGATGTTCCTCTGAACTCACCGAGGTGTACGCCCTGCCGCAGATGCTACAGCAGTAGGCCTTGGCGTTTTTGATGGCGTGTGCAGACAAGTGGATCTGCAACGAGGCAGAGTCCGAATAGGCACGGAAACAGTTGGAACATTTAAAGGGCTTGTCTTTGTTGTGCTGCCTTTGGTGAGACTTAAGATAAATAAAAGTCACATTTATGCAGCATTAGTTAACACACCACAGTTACAACCCTGTAACAGATCCAAGGAACGTGTGGGTGAGTGTTTACCTGCAGGTTAGACAGCTGAGTAAAAGCTTTTTCACATCCCGGGTAGGCGCATTTATACGGCCGATCGCCGGTGTGGATTCTGAAACACGACACGTAAATTAGCAACTGAAGTTACTTTGTTACCTGCAAACACAAAACAACAAAATGTTTACGCTCGGCGCCTGCTAATCTTTGCAGAATATATTCCCGCTCATGGATGAGAATAAAAATGAGAAAGATAATGAACACGCTGTTACGCAGAGTTCAGACCTGGTGTGCTGCTGCAGGTGGGAAAGCTGGCGAAAACTTTTCTCGCAGTACGAGCAGCGGTAAGGCTTCACGCCCAGGTGTATGCGCAGGTGCTGGGCCAGGTAGGACGCGTTCGCAAAGGACTTGGTGCAGTGAGGACACCTGTGCGCCTTTGCCTCTGTGTGGGTTTTGGAGTGAATCTGCATGTCTGACTTGGAGAAGAAGGTCAGCGGACAAACTTTACACCTGTAATAAGAACACACACACACACACACACACACACACACACACACACACACACACACACACACACACACACACACACACACACACACACACACACACACACACACAGAACCTTAGCATTTAGTTAACCTAAAAGTTAGTTGTAAATACGTACATTCAAACCAGTGCTACACTTTAGCACATCATTTGTAACATTTCCAGATTAACGATTAAAGAAATACTCTAACTTCTTTATATTTTATTGAGTATTTAATTATATTCCCAAAAATGTCCAGTTTTTTAAAGTCAGAGGACATTTACACTTTTAAGTTGGTGGTGTGTCACTGTAGCCTCCTGGAGACAGAGTGAGGAATGATGCCCTCCAACATGAACAAACATCATGTGAACACAGTTTTAACATCACCGTCTCTTAAAAGATCAGGATGACAGATGAATAGAATGATTTATGTGTACAGTCTGACACTTAAACTCTTGTGTTCACATCTTTCTGCTGAAGGAAAAAGTTTGAATAAAGTTAAAATCTTGTGTACAGCAGTTAAAAGTGATTACATTTTCAATTATCCATTCCCAGGGGAACGGGTGCAACACACGATTTTAATGTTATAATTACATTTTTTCTGCAAAAAAACATGTTTAGTCTTCATTGTGAACACTTCTAACTGAGGTAAAGCAGACAGATCTATGAAGCCTTCCCTCAAAACGTTGACTTGATTTCACTTTAAACCTGAACAACTGTTTTTTGGCTACTTTATTGTTTACATATCTACTAGTAAGCCTACAGATGAAAGTACTGCACAGAAAACACATTAATGGTTCAAGAAATAAATATTACAACACAGTACATGCATAGTGAGTGTATTTTCTATATATTGTATGTCCAAAGTTAAATCAGTCCTAGCATGAAGGTGTTAGAAGCTGCAGTAGAGGTTGGTTATGAGGAGAGGTGGAGATCAGTGAGCAGCAGTTTGTTTCCTCCCAGGAAGCAGCTCTACAGATGTGATGTTAGTGCTGAAGGAGCCGCAGAGAGAAGGACAGAGGGAATTCTATTCTATCTTAGTAGATTTGAAGGAAACATGTTCCACTATGATGTGCTGGCAACACGTCCGGATCGTCTCCCTGCCTAAAGCCATTAAGTCCGCTGGGATAGGCTCCAGCAACACCTGCAGCCCGCGAGAGTGGGGTAAGCGGTGCCAGGAATTAATGATTGAATGAATGTAATAGAATGCTGAGAGAGGAAGTGTGGTGCTGCATGAGGAAGTCAGAGTGTTACGGGACATGTATGAGGGAAGTCTAGGGCAGTAAGGTGTGCTACAGCTGTGACACAGGTTTAAAGTGGAGGTAGGAGTCCAACAGGGATCAACTCTGATCCCATTCTTGTTCGAAGTGGAGCTAGACAGTGGTGATGTACAGTGGTGATAGACAGTGGTGATGTACAGTGAAGCTAGACAGTGGTGATGTACAGTGAAGCTAGACAGTGGTGATGTACAGTGGAGCTAGACGGTGGTGATCTGTAGTGAGATTAGGGAGCAGGTTGAGGAGTAAACCAGAGTACGTTTGTGAATGGGAAGGAGGACAGTAGAGACAGGAATTCTTGGAGTCACATGTCCAAAGCATCGATGGTGTAAAACAGAAAAGAAGAAGAGAGTAGAGGCATGTTGGACTGGATGGAGGGATTTTCTGAACTTCATTTTTTATAACAGATTCATAAACAATAAGATTGCAGTTTGGGAAACATTCTTCACAGGTTTGACTTTAACAAGGGGAAATTAAATAACCTTTTCTCTGCTGTATGCCACCCTATCTTACCCTTAGGTATACGTAAGATGGTATATAAACTTTAAATTAGCATATTTTTTTATTTGTATGATTATTCGGAGCAGGTTATCAGTTTTTATGCATCTGTGCCCAAACACTGGCAGCTGAGACCATCGAGTCAGCGGTCTGACAGAAGGTCTGCTGTTACCTGTAGGTCTTTCCAGTTTTGGGGCCGATGGCGCAGGCTGGGTCGTTGCCCGAGGCGAGGATCGGGTAGGGCACTACCAAAAGAGAGGAGCCGTTCTCAGCTTTGATCTTCTTACGCCCTCGTTCAAACTTCGGAGGAGGGCCGAGGAGACCCACGAGACCGCCAACGTTTTTCCCAGGCTCCATCCCGTGAGCGCAGGCCAGTCCTGAGATGAGTGGAGGAGTAGGGGACCCACCCAGCCGGCTGTGGCCGCTAGAGGTGGGTATGGTGGGGCTGATGGTCTCTGAGGTGAGGTTGCCTGTCCTGGATGCCAGAGCCACACCTGATTGGTGCACAAGTGAAGACAGGGAGGCGGTTCCAAGGGGGGTTAATATTGAGTAGTCAGCGTTTAAATTCACTGACAGAATGTGAAAAAACAGAGATGTAAACATTTGGGTTTTCATTTGAGTGACTTCATCTGGTTTCACTTCATTGATTTGTTCTTTTTGACCTGATGTTGACACATCAGAGACGGAGGCGACTGCAGACCGGAGGAGGAACCACGTTGAGATGCGTCTGTTCAAACTGTAATTACCTGAGACGTGGTTCGTCCTGGATGGATGGTCGATCAGCTGACGCAGATGCCAGTCTTCCCACAGTCCTCTGGCTTTTACAGCTGCCTTATCGTCCAGATTCAAATTTACATCCCCCAGAATGCGACCTGGTAAAACGATCAAAATACAAATATTTTTCATCATCTTCATTATACTTCAGTATCTAAACAGCAATATTAAAAAAAGCCTCAACAAACATTATAGTCTAGGTCTCCAAGTAGACCTTATTTCTGATTATTTCTGTTTTAAAGACATCAGCTTTACTTTACTCTTCTGTAAAAAGTGAAGTAGTTCATGGAAATGTATGTAAAAAAATATATCAAAACACAGAACAGGCCAATTTAATTATTTTCCAAAGAAGGAAAATATATAAAAATATTTTAAACACCATAAATCACTGCTCTGGTGTATGTTTGATGCCTTAGCCCAGTTTCATGATAAAAATACAGAAGATTTCTGAATAAAATTAAGTGAGGGGTTTCAAGTTGTTACAGTATGAATCCATACAGTCTGATTTCTGAGATGTTTGGTTCAGCCTGAGGTTGAGGAGTTACCCGTGACGGAGGTGGGGCGGGCGTGCAGAGCCACGTCGGGCTGAGGGGGGCTGTGAAGACCTGCCATCTGCTGGGCTTTGGACATCCCATGCTGGACGCCGTCTGCCTGAACGGGTGGAGCCGCTAAGGACTGCTGGGAAGGGGTCGAGGCAGAGGGCAGGGGCTGCGGTCGGATCTTCTCTGCCATCAGCTGCTCCTTGATTTTATTGATCAAGACTAGGTTATCCAGCTGACCGCCAGAAAACAACATTTGTGACAAGAAAACAGCCATCAGTTCAGTCGGACGCTGCATGAGGCGATGGTTCCCTCTAATGGCTGACACACGACACTGAACTCTAAGTCAAAACCACCTCTGAACATCAAGACCGGTGGATTAAAGCTGTGCTTCCACCCCTTAAAATGAACCAACGTCACAGGCTAATAATCACTTGAAGGGTTATTAGAGGTCACAATATGCTGCATCAAATATTTCAAAAGACATAAAAGTTAAAGTAAAACAAAAACTTCCAAGATGGATCTGTATAATTAAAATAGTAAGCACTCAGATTTGTCTTGGACCTTCATTGGATGGTGAGAGTTGGGCTGTCTGGTACCACAGGTTGGGAATAATTTAAAATAAAAAACAAGAGAACAGATTGTTTTGTGGTAATTGCACTCATTTTAAATCTGTGGACATTTAAATCGATTGATTTAATGATTGTAGGCTAACTACGGAGCTCCGAAGACTGGAAAAAGTTGAGACAAAAGGTAAAGATAATCCTGGCACCACATTTAGCAATTATTAAATAAACGATTTATTTGTTGTTTGAAGTGAAATTGAATTACGATAAAAAGTCTGTTTTTTTCCACACATCAATTTGTGTTATAAAATAATAATAAATAATGAATAAAAAGCTCATATCATTTCCCAACACTTGAAAGTGCTCCTTTAAAAATTTTTATTATTTAAATGATCTTGAATAATCACACATTTTTACACAGAACATTGAGAATGCAGTGAGTTTGTTGTGCATGTGATGTGTGTGAATACCAGAGTCACCTACCTGGCCAGGCATGGAAGGAGGTGGAGGCCAGAAATAGGGATTGTTAAAGCGCTGTTCAGCCATCCTGAAATAAACACAAACATCATAAACAAGGTGGGTGCAGCTTCTCCATCTGTCCAGCAGCATGTGTAAAAAAAACATATCTGTAACTTAAAACTGTTAATTTGGGACCTTCTTCAACTCTGACATCAGTGGTTAAAAAGGTGAGACTTTTTTTCCATGTACTCATTTTCAGAAACAGATTTTTAGAAGCAAAAAGGTAAAAGTCGGAGGAGACGCCGAGTGGAAAAAGAATTATTTTACGATGCAGAATATATTCCTTCCCTGCTAATCATATAGCAGACACACAGATTTATTTTTCTCATCCCAGTTTAAAAACCTGCATTTGTTCTATTGTTTGTGTTAAACCGTAGTTACAGGCTTGCGTCAACAGCTCCCACCCCAGCGGCAGCTGACTGTTTGAGGTGACAATTTGAGAGAACTTGTCCGGTCTTGTGATGGTGTATTCTCAAAGACACCTTGTGTTCGTTATCACCATCTCTTACAATGGCTTGATCCAAGCAGAAGTTCATAAAACAAAACAAAGGGCAACTTTCAATTACTGAAAGTTCCCCTTTGCCCTGTGGTGAATCAAGTCAACAGTAAGTGTTTTAAGCCCAGCAGCTTTTTCTTAGAGTTTCTGACCACAGGAGTTTGTGGCGTACACTCTGTCTGAGAGATCGGCTCTCTGCTCATCACCACAGCTGGTTTGGGAATGCTCCTGCAGCTCTCAGACAAGAGACGTGTTAAAAGTGAAGAGTCCTCAACCCTCATCTGTGCTTGTCGACACATGGAGCCCCATCTGGCCAAGAGGATGACAGAATAAAGTTTTAGTGCCTTGCCTTGGAGTAGAAGCTACAGCAGGACCAGAGTTGAAGCGATGAGGAGAGGACAAGAAGAATATGGATCGACAAAAATGAAGATGTTACAAGCTGACCTGTAAGTTCCCCTCACCTCTTTTTTTTTTTTTTTTTTTTTTACATCTGTGACTCTGATGACCATCAGCAAGACATAATCTCTCTTAAGGCAGAATGCTAGATTTGTCAGACTGTTATGAAGTATATCAGCTGATCCGTCTCATGCTAGATGTTAAGTCACTATCTGAAGCTCTTTCTTTCTGCCGCTTCTCCTGTTTTTTTTCCAGAACATTTTTGAATTGCATGCTTTGGCCTACTTCACCATTCCTAAGTCTGTTTGGTTTAGCAGAGGCATACCACAGCCCAGGTCTGTGGGCCAAAAGAAACAAAAGCGATACAAACCGGGGGTATGACTGTGCAGTAAACCACACAAAATATTTCTCTAATGATGGCGGTGAGGATCGGTTTCACTTCCCGGAGGCTTTCTCCCACCAGGGAGTGGGCTCAGGATTCCAAATGCTGCTGGACGTCTTTGTGTCACGTTCTGTAACAACATCCTGACGTCCTGACTGTAACGTGTAGCTCCTGTCTATTCCTGAACACCCCTGTGTGTCCTGTACGTTTCTGCAGCATCAGGATGACATTTTCCCCACTTTTGCCAGAATAGAGTTTTGTTTGTGGCACAAATGATTTTTGCAGATTTTTACATTAATTATTATAATAATGATGCAGGTGTTTTGTTGTTGGTGCCACTGCATTAGAGTGAAGCATCTCAGAACAAAAGAACCTTCCAGACTGATCTTTAGTGCTACAAATGTTTGGGTTTTTTTTGTCTCTCATCTATTAATTTGTTAACTGCTATTAAATATTAGAATTATTGGAAATCATCCTTTGCCGGTGACCTTAGTGCTGCGTTCAGTTTCACCTAATCAGTGGTTTATAACCCAGAAATGCTGAGTCCACTATAATAAATGAAAGAACGGTTTTAAAGAAGAAATTATTTTGGGACTTTGTTGTCATTTATCTGCTCTGTCACTCATTAAATTTATTTCATCTTTTTATATGTTTTAAATATTTTCAATGTAATCACTGCAAAGTACACTCAATTATTTGCTGTCCTGGGAATAAAAAATAAATAAATAAATAAAAAAAATAAAGCACGTTCTGATCAGAAGATGAATCTTACTGTAACATCACCTGTAGGAAGAAATGCGTCTAAAAACAAAAGTTGGAGTGAACTTTCTCTCCTTTTTGCGGATGCTGCCCTGAATTCTCTCCTCAGACAGAAGCGCCGGAGCGTTTGGATCTGGACCCGAGCATCCCGCCCGGAACCGATCCTCCTATCTGTCTGCCGAATCCCCCACATTCTCAGACAGTTTATTAAAAAAAAAAAATTCAGACAAAAGGAAAACAAAAATGGCAGCCCTGTCTTATTTTTATAAGCAACGGACGCCATATTCTGCAGATCCGCGTATAAAAAGGAGATGTTTCCCCGGGTGTGATGAAAACGCGTCGGGGACGCGCCGGGAGGAGGCATATTTGCATTAAGTGTACGAACGATTGTTTACTTTGATTTGCAGGTTTGAATAGCCCGGCTTGAAGCGGAAGAGGAAAAAAAACACGCCTGACACTTCCCACAACAATCATCACGCATTTGCTGAACGCTCTGCAGCGGCTGAGCCGTAAATCCATCACATTCGTCCCGCCGCGTAATTAAAAATCTGACATTGCACGACTGAATAGAAGAAATCACACAAAACCATCTATGCCCTGCAAATATTCGTTCCTTTTTTTTTGGTTGTTGTTGTTGTTGTTTCAAATCCAACTTTTGCACACAAAAAAAAAACACGAAAGGATGACACGGAAGAGCTGCGTGACAGAAAGGATCCACGGAACACGCGGATGATTTGCGTAACGCGCCGACATACCTGAACCCGCGACAGACGGAATATTTTCTACAGGACTGGATTCCTCTTTCTGCTCGCTCCCAGCCGGACTTCAGACCTTCCGGGTCGCCTGCTGTTCACTTCTGGGTGCTGCAGTCGGATGAACGCTGGGCTGATTTTTTAACCCATTTTCTATTTTACTGGAGCGCCTCGGAGAATCTCCTGCAGATGTGCGCTTCGGATTCACCTGAAATTTTCATTTGTGTGGGGAAAGTTTTCACGTTTAACTGCGTGTTCCTGCACAGTGGCAGCTCTGGCGTTCATGTCGGATGTGAGGCTGACATTCTCTTTACTTCCATCATCATCCATCAGCAATAGTGTGAAATAAACCTCCAAGCCTGCTATTAGAATTAAGATCCAACTGGGTGTGGACACATAGTGGGGAGGATTGGTGGAATGCAGTTGTCATCTTTTAAAACACCGTTGTAATTGGTGTGTGTGTGTGTGTGTGTGTGTGTGTGTGTGTGTGTGTGTGTGTGTGTGTGTGTGTGTGTGTGTGTGTGTGTGTGTGTGTGTGTGTGTGTCCCAGGTGGTGATGGTGGTCATGTGAGGAGTCCAGTGTAATCCTCTCAGGAGCAGCATGTCTGCTAATATGCCCTGTGCTGACCTCAGCAGGAGATGGCACTGCTGCCCCAGATGCAGAGGTTCAGCCGCCTCATGGCTGAAGCTACGATGAGATAGAATTGAACTGCACACACTGATAACAGCAAAAACTATTTTACTATCTATGTTTGATCAGCAGTGAGAGCGGCACAAAAAAATGTATGCAAAATACATCCATCAGGTGATGCAAATGGACTGTGCAACATTTTACATAGTAAAGAGCTGGTGTGTCCACCTTCAGCTCTGGTTACAGCAGTAATCCTCCTCCTGATGGACTGACACGCCCTAAAGAAGTCATCCTGTGGGATGATCACGCTCGCTCAGCCGACCCTACATGTCTTGGGGTTTTAATTTGCGGTCCTTCCAGAACTTTGAGGTCATACTCCTCCATAGCGTCATGTCGGCGTTGACCCGGTCAGGTTTGCAGTCCAACACGCCTCAGATGATTTTTTTTTCAGCATGTGCTGGACTGTGATGGATGCAGGCAGATTGCCGCTCCTGGATCTGTGTTGTTACAGATGGATGATGAGGCGGAGCTCATTGCTGTGTACTTCTGCTGCTGAACACTACTGTCCTGTAGATCAGTGGTCCCCAACCTTTTTTGCGCCACGGACCGGTTTCATCTAAGACAATACTTTCACAGACCGGCCTTCATTTACTCGATAATTGTTAATTACGCCAGGACAGCTGTAGTCTACTAATAAATCATCCACACTGGTTTTATGTAAAATGCAGACATCAACAGACGAACAATCTTTTTTTCATAAATTGATAATCAACATCTCGGTAAACGAAATAATTGCAAGAAATAATTATATTAAAAACTTGATTCAAGTGACTGCACTGATGAAGTTTATTTTGAAATGCAGTGACTTATAATCAGTGAATTCAACGCAGGAGAAAAACTGATCATGTCCAATAAAAAGGGTGAACAAGTCAACAAATAATAATAACTACAATAATGAGAATTAGTGGTTGGGGACCGCTGATCTATGGGTAACGAGAGACAATGACACCTAAAGTGTGTTCCGGACGTCCGGTCTACTCCGCAGTTTGGTTTTCTTTACGGTCACTGCAGAAAATCCTGCTTCACAAAGACAGGAGGTTGGAAATAGAAGCGGGGTTTTTGATACTTTTTGGGTGATCTCGGGATAATCTGACGTAACTTTAATCCAGAACACTGGCGCAGTTGTGGGCGCTTAATTTTGTGGGTTGATAACGTATCACGTGACCGAGACCTGTCAAGTTTACAGACACATGTATTCGTCTGTGCGTCATTCCGCACTGACATCACTTTTCAAAATAAAACATCTTTCAGACTCTGAAATACATAAAACAGACGTTATGTAAATGATTTTTTCTTTCTTTGCGGCCTGGTACCAAATGACCCACGGACTGGTACCGGTCCGTGGCTCTGGGGTTGGGGACCACTGCTGTAGATCACGGCTAAACTCAAACACGGCTGCCTGTATCATTCTGCATCATCGCAGTCAGCTTGATTGGCTGAAACATCACATGAACCCACCAAGAAGTATTGATACTGGCTCTGTATATTGATCATGTTGGTGAGGTAACTCATCCTCAGATGTGTCATGAAACTCAATTTATTATTCATTTGGGACTTTTGATGGTGCTGATTGTACCTCATACATCTGGAAATGCTGCTGGGGCTCTTCCTATAAAAACGGTGCTTTCACACTCGGCAAACAAACATCTGTCATGTGACCAAACTGCACGTTGAGAACATTCCAAAATCTTATCCTACAAACGAAAGTAAATCCAATGTTTCGAGAGAAAATATTTCCTCAAACTTGGCCAGAAATGAGTCATTTTTATAGCCTTGTTCTCACTGGTTATATTTGGAGACAGCACTAATGGGAACCCATGGAAATTCCATGACAAAACAGTAATTTCAGACTTCATACCAAACATGAAAACAAATGTATTGGTATTATAAACCAAGCGCACCCCAGTGGTGGGCGATCAGGGCCCACCACAGGGCCCACTAACCTGAACAACAAGGCCTTCTCTGCTGGTCTGACATAACCAAAAATCATGATAATATTTATGATTAAAGTTAGTTATATTTTAATGCATTTTCCTTAAATAAACATATTCAAATATATGTATAAATATATAATTATACATTGGGGTATGATATAATATGGGCCAACACTGGGTCAGTGTTCTATTTTTAGGTTAGAGAGGTTTTATCCAATCAGAATTCAGCTAGCATGTGTTGCCAGGTTGAATGAAATCTACACAGGACCTTGAAGGCAGGTCTCTCTGCATTGTGAACGGGAACATATAGTTAATAGACAGATGCGATAGCCAATCAGATCACGTGTTGGCCTTCTAGGACCTGCCAGCTAGCCCATGTTGTCCTGACATGTACGTGTCCTGTGATTGGATATTCACTCTGAGAAGGCGGCGCTATGCAGACGCCACACAGACATTTGAAGAGGAACTCCAGTGAGAAGAGGGTCAGAGCCCTGAACGAGCTAACCTGTTCCAGCTAACCTGAACTAGCTCACCTGAACTAGCTAACCTGTGCTAGCTAACCTGTTCTAGCTAACGTGTTTCTAGCAAACCTGTACTAGCTCACCTGTGCTAGCTAACCTGTTCTAGCTAACGTGTTTCTAGCTAACCTGAACTAGCTCACCTGAACTAGCTAACCTGCTCTAGCTAACGTGTTTCTAGCTAACCTGAACTAGCTCACCTGTGCTAGCTACCCTGTTCTAGCTAATGTGTTTCTAGCTAACCTGAACTAGTTAACAGAGTGTTCTTGAGTAAAGAAAAAAGAATGGATTTTGTGTTTAAATAAGCCGTTTGAACAGCTGGTTCGGTGAGTACAAGCATTTTATTCATTTAAGTTTTCATATTTAATGTTCTTGACAAATGACAAATATACTAAAAATGAAAAAAAATTCTTGGTCTTCTGGAGTGTGTGAAAATAATGTGGTGCACTTGCGTAGCTCGGTGATTGTAGTGGAAATAAACAAAGAGACTTGTATCCCTGCTGGAAAATAGCCTGTTTTATACATGACAAAGGTGATGCAGCATCTAGTAGTGTATTAGTGTTTGTCTGTATTTCATTTCTCACGCTGTGGTGTCATGAATGATGATTATTTCAGTCAGTTTTGTTCTGTGACGTAGTTGTGTGACGTCTCTAAATGGTGTGTCTGTGGGGTTCTTCTGTGCCAGTGACAATAAAAGGAGTTGGGCTGACGTTGGTTTTTGTCTGATTTGAAAGAAGTTATAAACAACACAGTTCTGAACGCTACAGAGGTGGCAGTGGTGGGAGCCGCTTACAGCATTATGGGATGTATTTATTCACGTTTGATTAAGGAGAAAGTTACTGTAGGGCTAGGTGTGAAATGCACGGCTGGCCACTGGCGCATCCAATGTAGGCAAAAATCAACCCGTGATGTAACAACTTTGTGTTGGCAAATCATGGATTGCTCTGGACGGGCATTGCGAAGCCATAGATGAATGTTAGCAGGATAACTGGAGAAAGAAATCTAACTAATCGTGAGATTGAGAAAGGAGCTAACGTTAAAGGAAAAGTCACCTGTCAAAAGAGCAAGTGGAAAAGAAATTTTAGAGAAGTGATAGTTCTGTTAGCTGACTACATGAACAGAACTCTATGTAGTTACTTAAATATCGTTTTTGTCAGATGCCCGAGGAGCATTTTGGATACTACATAGATTGCCCCATTCCAAACGGAAACCATAGCTGACAGACTATTCAAGCTAACCAGCTAGCTTCACTCAGAATTCGTTACCGTTTTCTGTGTCATTCCTGCTGTTTGGACTTTCTGCTCAAAAACATGAAAATTGTTGGAACAGTTATGACCCTCTAAAATTATGTTAACTGGGAAGTCCATGTATAGTTAGTGATGGGCAGATGAAGCCCCATGAAGCATTGAAGCTTCATCCCAATTGGTTCACTGCGGTCTTCATGAGGCTTCATTTGCTCTACTATGACATCTACTGGATGCTAATAAAATATCAGTTGGCATGAGTTTGTGTGTATAAATTACTAGGGAAATTACTTAAAACTCCAATTGCTTCCACACGTATACAGTACACGCACGCACGCACACACACACACACACACACACACACACACACACACACACACAGACTGGCAGTATGGAAAATGATCATTTGGATGTGACGAAAATGAAAATACAGAAAACATTTACAGTGAGGGTAGGGTGGTTGGGATTGTGGTATGGACAATGATTGTGCTTTTGAAACATTGAGGTATAGTCAGTGATTTGATTGGGTCATATCATTGGTTTTTATTTAAAAACAACTTTTTTTTCCACTGTATAAACTTTATGACTCATAAAGAAAGAAACATGTAAACAAGTATCCAACTGTCAAGCATGTTAATCAACACGTCTTGGATGTGGAGCTGTTATACATCAGAAAATAGCCGGTTTTAACTCCGTTAACTCTGTTTGTACATGTAGACATGGGTCACACACACTAACGTCACAGCGGTTTTCGTCGCAGGGAGACGCCCCCCCGATAGAAAAAGTTTTGGTTACAGCGTCCACACGACAACAACAGACCCGGCGTTTTCAAAAAGCTTCACTTTGGCCAGCATTTTCGTCCCAGATATCTGCGTTGTCATGTGGACGAAAGGTGTAACCGCAACAAAAAGCCTTGCTGCCCGATTCCTTACGCCATATTCTTTAAGTGATTCCTTCAGGCAGATGCGCTGTGATTGGTTGGGCGGTAGTGGGTGGAGTTAAAGCGTGACAGTGTGAGGTTTTCAAGTGTGCTTATTCAAATATATACAGTAGGTGGGAAGATTTTGTGATGCTTTCATTATTAATAGTATTTTCTCTGCCAGGTCAATAAATACTGATGTGTTATCACCTTCCTGTGTAACGTTCATGCTTAAACCTGCAGTAGGTGTGTTTCCTGAGGAACTAACGCTGCTCATATGTTTGAAGTTTTTCCACTGGTTTACTGCCTAACACTCAGCCCTTTACATCCAGCTCCCCTCCTGCCTGCACCACCATGTGCACAATATAAAAACACATTCAAATTCCTGCTGGAACCCAAATGCAAACCTCTGCAGGACTTCATCTCATTGGAGTCTTTACCACGAGTCAGACTGGAGCACGATAGGCTTCCTTCCACATAGCCGTCAAGAGAGCAGTCTTCTCTGCTAATATATATCAGGCCACCTTTAAAGTCAAGCAGTTCCTACTCACACTGTGAAACATATCTAGTTTATTATATTTGCATTCATAAAGTCAAATGGAAACAGTCAAGGTCATGAGCAGCTCAGATATTCAGCAGTAAAAATTTGTTTCTTCTTGATGTACCACCAACTGGATGACTGAGAACCTACAGCCTGTCCCCTTAAGCTCCATTCAGAGGCCATTCACGAGTTCTTGACTGAACACATCACTTATATCAGTGCTAACGCCTCCATCAGCCGATCGGCTTGGACCTTACTGGACCTCAGCAGATATTTGAAGAAACTGCCGCGGCATCACAAACACACTCAGAGGATTACACGTTTGTCAGAAGGCAGGGATTAAATAATGGCCTCCAGGGTTTCTGCACACATTTGGACATCCTGTAGCATGTAGAGACGGTGGCAGACGACCGGCGTGACAACACGTTGTCATGGTATCTCCATGCATTACAGTGTGGTAACTGATACCACGACCCGTTTGGATGCAGGTGGCCTGTAAACGTGAGGCCGATCGGACTTCCTGACGAATCCTCCGATTCAGGGCTGTAGCTCCTGAATGGATGATATTTGTGTCACCAGCACGTCAAACACACAGTCCTTCAAAACCTGTCTATATAATTGTGTTGTGTGAAAAAATTACACATTACTTGTACCTTTTGCTGTGACCAGCCCAAGGTACACATGTTAAAGAGCTGTGCTGTTTAATCTGGATCTTAATGTGCCCCACCTGTAAGGTGACTCAGTAAAGTGGATTTTAAAGCTTATTGTCATGATTTTTTTTTTTTGTATGGATTTCAACAAAATATAAGAGAAATGGATCATTTTTATGTTAAATGATGGAATGATGGGAAATCATTGACAACCACCCAGACTATGGGGGGTATAACCCAGTTTGTGTTAAAATCAGACATCACTCTGGTAAATTTTACTTCTGACAGCAGCTTAATTTTTCTCGGTTAGTTGCAGGACAGGTTTTCTTGTCTGTACAAACAAGGCCACACCCTCCCAGACGCACATGTTCTCTCACCTCCTCCCAGGCCAGGTGCAGCGAACACTGGGGGGGAGGAGCGAGAAGGTCATTATCCCCCAGAGGGTGGAGCAAAGGGGGAGGTGAACACAACGGAGGAAACATTTGAAGCTCATACTGACATGCTGCTCTGAAGGCTCCTGAGTCCAGGTAAGAGTTTATGACGCTAACAACAGTTTCCCACCTGGTTTTTTTTCTTATCTGTAATTTTTTCCCGTTTTCATATTGTTAATGTGATACAGGTAATGTGTCACTTGGTTTGATTCTATACTATCAAGGGAGGGAAATATTGACAAAGGAGGACTGGATTGCAAAATGCATCAAGACATTTGTTTCCTTGTTGCTACTGTACAACAATTAAAGAAAATAAATTTAAATATAAGGCGTGTTCAGAGCAGAGGACGACTGTTGAGTTTCACATTTTTGATCACCTGTAAACAGCCGACTGGTCCAGGGTTCACAAGCAAAGTAAATAATAAAAAATATTGATCTGCAACTCTAGAGAAGAAACTTTCACTGACAACAAAAGCTTCATGCAGAAACACGAATGTTGACGCGTAAACGTTGACAGAAAAATGTTGCATTTGTTGGGGGTTTAGTGTCAGCAGAGTGGCATTCCTGAGCACCTCCACCCTCACGCAGGAGGAACAGTTGGTTTGTGATGTGTTGATATGTGTTCATGTGTGTGTCTTTACTGCAGCTATGGACGGCGTGCTGGAAGTATCGGTGGGACTGTGTGTGTGTAAGCTGGTCATCAGTCTGCTCTTCCTGCCCTCACTGGCTGCCTCCCACAGCGCCATCAGCTTCTGCTGCTGCTGCCTCCTCATCTTCACTGACTTCCTCATCACAAGTGAGCACCAGGATATGATCAGATTAATTGTCCCAAGTTTTTGTTTCCTTGAGTAACCCAAACTACTTTAACTGTAGGGTTCCGCATGCCTTCTTTTTGGATGCTTTTATTACTCTCACCTTTATAAGAAGGGGAATACTTTGAGCACATTAGGGCAGAATTCATTATGTGTGATGTAATGTAAAGGCACCCCTCATAAATAGCTTTTACTAAGATATAAAAATAAGTACTGGACAAATAATGTAAAGTTTTTGCCTCCAAAGACGTTAATGTCACCAAAAAATAAATACTCGTGTAGATTTTATTTACATAATCCTTTGTTTACTTAATTTACCAAGCAAACATTACCAAAAAAAAAACTTTTTTGGGTATATTATATCTTTTTTTCAAGTAAATAATACAAAAAAAACTATAGTTTCTTTATATAGAAAACATAAAGCAACGACTGCTGGTTTAATGACTTTCTTCTGTTGACGGAGTGACTAAAGGTTGGGCAACTCATTAGAATTCATGCCTGAACCGAAAGTCTCGTCCAGTCCTGTCAACTGCTGTCTTTTTGTACTTACTTTAGTGTTAAAGTACACGATTAAATGTTTTATAATCTGGGTAGTATCAAGTTACATTCTTGGATCTCATCTAGAGGAAGTGGTTTATTTTAAGATTCAAATGTGAAAATATGCACATATATAAAAAACCCCAAAATGCAGACATTTATTGCGAAGTCAACGTTGCTGATAAATGACCACTGATAGTCTAACTGGACTTAAATGTCTATTTGTGTCTACAAATGTGTTCTAATTATGTAATTTCATCAAATAAACAATACATTGTCTAATCAGCTACAGTTATCTGAAAAAACTGAAGATAAAAATAATAATTCAAAAGCAATTGAGTAACATTTGATAGAAAAAATTCTGACGAGAACAGTTTTGTTGGAAAAGAAATCAGAAACAAATCAATATTGCCAGTTTTCTCGGGAATTGCTGCTGTGATCTGACATGGATTGTGTGACTCAGAACCCCCTGTCCGTCTCCTCCCCCCAGCGTTCCTGAGTTTCCTTTGCATCTTTGAACACTGGCTAACTGACCTGACCACCATCAGTGATGTCATCGCTTTGCGATTCCTGCTGCTTCTCAGCCACATATATGGCCTGGTGCTGCTGCTGACGACTCCTCTGATAGCTGTGGAGGCTCTGACCCGACTGCTGTGGCCTCGCTGGGCTGCTGCTCACAGGACGAGTCACATGGTGTCAGACGGTGATGGACGTTCTGTTGGGGAGGTGACAGCAGGAGATGAGGAGGAGGAGGAGGATGACAGCAACAACGGAGACGCAGACAGGAGGCTGTCTGTTGGTGTCAGCTACCTCTGCTGCCTGTCAGTGTGGGTTGTTGTCGCCCTCAGTGTCACCTGGAGGCAGCAGGAAGTGTGGACCGCTGATTGTTTGCACAGAAGCAACTCCCTCATCAGATGTTTGCCCAACCATTCGAGCCCCGTGTCCAGCACCTTGACTCCCTGCTGGATCATGGCCTTCCTCTCCCTCCTCTCCCTCATCCTGACCATAAGTTCAGGTCTGGAGTGGAATCCCGTACATACGGAACGAACGCACAGAGAAAAATGCGGACTTAAAATGAATGAGGACGATGACAGTCGGTGGCAGGGCCTCGTTCCAGCGCCACCTGTGAACACTGACATGTCGGTGTCAGTGGCAGTGCACTGTGTTGACCCAGAGACAACAGACAGCAGCTGCACCGTTCACACAGCGGCTTCCTGGAACAGCACACAGGTGTCTACGCTTCACCATGGAGACTTAGGCATTGTCTTCCCCGAGTGTTTGTCTGCAGGACGCCAGCAGGACGGGACAAAGACAGTTGCACTCGTGAGGTTTAGCACCGAGGACCCCGTGGAATCACGACACAGGAGCCAGCGTGGGTGTCGACGGCGGGGCTTCCCCAGCCTGGGGGTGAATGTAATGATAGTGTTGGTGGGTGTGCTCGCCATCTTTTTCCTGCCGATAAACCTCAGTGTAAACATTATTTTGATCAGAACCATAGATGTTCTGGTAGAACAGTGTGTCAGAGCTTTAGTTTCATTTCTACCAAACAGTCAACATGTCCAATGCTCACAATAAAACTCCTGCTTAAAATCAGGCTGGTGTGAAATGTGGACCCTGAATGGATGCCTCTTGCAACAGGATCACCAGAAACACACTGCGTTAGTGCTGACAGCAGGTCTACCTGTCATCAGTGGTTTGAATAGAGTGAAAAGAACCCGTCCTGAGCACCGATTCACGTGCAAGCAATATGTGGAAACTGCTGAAAGGTCCCGAGGAGGCAGGTTGAGGCGTGCAGGACAGAAAGACACCAAGCCTGAGCGAAACAAAGCTGGAGGCCGGGGTGTATTGTTCAGAGACTTCAGATCTGCAGCAATTTGTTACAGAACGAGCTTTCTGTAGGTTACATAAGACAAAATCAGGGGCAAACAGTATTTTTGAAAGAAATGTGCTGATGCTGCATCACATAAGCCCTGCATAAAGAAACACACATATAAATAACAGGTGATCTTGAGGATGAAAGGTTTGTTCATCCAGTTGTGTTGATGTAGGATGACACATGACCGGACAGTCCCCCGAAAATTAAAGGTAATAATTTAGTTTTGGGCTCAGGTTCTCTTCTTTGATTGTTCACTTTTTATAGCACGTTATTATTCTACATTATGTTTAATATTTGACGTTAAAAAAAAGCCATGAAAATAAAATACAAAACAATGCTGATTATGTGGGTAAATAGTTGAATATCATTCTGGGGGTTGGTTCCCTGTGTGTACAATATATGAAAATAACACTAACGCCCCTCTACTTGAATAATGATTACATCTGGATTGTCAAACCATGTGGGTTTTTTTTTTACTGTCCCATTGACAGATAATTTAATAGTAAATAGATTGGGCATCTTCTCCATAGCATTCAACTAAAGTTTCATTTTTACAAGTTTTACATCTCACTCTCAAATTTCTGTCTTGCCTGAAGTTAAACATTGGAGTGTGTGTGTGTGTGTGTGTGTGTGTGTGTGTGTGTGTGTGTGTGTGTGTGTGTGTGTGTGGGAGTGGGGGCAGGTCTCGTGAAAGAAGAGCAGCCAATCATACTCGCATTCACGCCTGTGGCAGTTTACAACATCCACCCGAACGGTCCCTGGGGGAGAAGAGAACTGAGGATAGTGAGGGTGGTAAAGCTTCTTCTCACATGTCGGGACAGTTTTGCTCCCCCCCCCCCCCAGCCTGAGGTAACAGGTGCTGGAGCCACTCCAGAGCAGCGACACGGACGGACACCAGAGGGCGCTCCAGTGTAACAACTCAGACTGACATCCAAACATCCAAATTGTTTGATAGAAAGTTTAAGAAGAGGATTCAAGATTCTATTTTCTCTACTTTAAAACCTCCTCCTTCAAACAGAAGGAATATGTGGCGATGCATATTTAAATGTACTTGTGTAGGGTTGGAGAAGTCATCAATGCCTTTGCAGGATGGGGACCGCAGCCCTGATGCATCAAGAGGTAATTGTTGCTTCATATCTGTAAGACATGTTCCGCTGACAAGTGTGTGAGAAAAGAAAAAGGGATAATGGGTTCAGCGGTTTTTTCTGTTTTATGTGGAGAATGATGACATTCTGACGAAATATGGAAGACTCCTCCATTGTGAGGTTGTTGGATCCAGTGGAGCCGGACCGGAGCTTCATGGTGATGTCATGTTTACCAGGAAAAATAATTCCCTTCCCACTGCTGATGGTGAACACAAAACACAATTTTTTACCGTTACCAAAAATATAAATAATTTAAGATTTATCTTTAGAGCACTTTTTTTTTTCTTTCAAGTTTCAAGAGACAAGTCTGTATCTGGTCAAATAAAAAAGCACAGCTTGTGAAAGACTGCCGCAAGACCTCAAGGTATTCACATTTTTTAGTTTGGAACCAAAGATTCTAAAACTGTGAAATGTGAATAAAACAAAATGTGATAACTTGCTAATCCTTTTAGACAAATGTTGAATTGCAATGGCTTAATATCAACACTGTCTAATTGAATTCTAGTAATAAGACAGTAAGATTTTTTTTGAATTTGATGCCTGCAACATATTTCAAACAAGTTAGGACAGAAGCAAGTGGGAAAGACTGGGAACATTTTGGAATGCTTCAGACATCTGATCAGAGAATTCCAAGGGTAAAGTGGTGACGAGCAGTAGTATCATGACTGAGAGGGAAAGGGGCAACACACAATGACAGAGTGGATGTAGTGAGTTTGACCTAAATGTGAAAATATACATGGATATCAGCTTAACAGCATTTCTTTACAGAGTAAAATAATTCAGAAAATCTTGCAGGAAAGGGTCACAACCGGTACCAGCAGGCAGTGATGCATAAAAAATAATTCCATAAAGATTTTACCAAGTTAAGAGTTAAGTTAAGACTCTTATCACATAAAATAAATGTCTTATATCAGCTTCCCTGGGCTTCAGCTCTATCAGATGGATTGATAAAAAATGTTTCAAACATGTTTTAGTAACTGTGATCACCGTGTTCTTTAATGTAAAGAGGTGAAGGTGCAGCAGACTGTAACCAGTGTAAAATTCAAAGGCCAGCATCTGTGATGTATGTCGGAGCATACATCACAGATGTTAACAAAAGTAATTCTTGGGGTTTTTAAAAAAAATTTTTTTTAGTTCCAAATCAAAATCTGTCATTATTTTAAAAATAAAATTATTATTCCCAAGTAGCATCTAACCTGACAGGCCAACATAATCCTTCAATCTGTTCACGTTCCAGTATTATAGCTGTCGCCCATGTAGGTGGGAGGACTGAGCCTTCATTTCTGCTGTTCCCATCATTTAATAGATGAAAATCCTCCCAATCCTGCCCGAGGTGAGGCACATCAGAGGGGACCTCGGTGACTTTATTACAAACACCTTACCCTGGAAATGAAAACGTCTCATAACGAAATTCAGAGAAGGAAAGCACTCAGACTCAAAGCTGGGGAGATATGGAGATAACTGTTTTGTGGGTCTGCTGTGAAAAACTGCTTCAAACCACACAGTCTGACATGAAGGAGCTGCGGGTGCAATCATGATGCAATGAAGACCCCTACTTTAGATTGTGAAAGAAAAAACAGCAGGATATAAAGCTAAAAAGCAACGAAACACAACTGGTTATATATGCTCACATTCTCCAGCATAACAATCAGAAATTCCAGACGACAAGTAAATAGAACCCATTGAAAGCTGCCGCTCCCTCAAAGGAGGAACACTGTGCCCATACACAGTGCTTCTTTATTATGTCACAGGCCTGGGTTTCATCCCCTACCAGAATAAAGAGCAGGAATGAAGCGAGCGCTCAACCTCCCACCTCTCTGCAGCGTGGATTAGCGGGGCTGAGAGCTTGGCACATGTCAGAGAAAATGTTGTGTCCTGACATTTTACCGAGCTGAAGCAGGTACCGACAAGCAGAGGCAGCGCCGGCCTGCAGACGTGCTTCTGCTTCAAGGCAAGTGTTTCAGCTTCAGCTACAGACTGATTAAAACATGGCTGATAAAAAACAGTGGTATTACAATAAATATATCCTTTACATTGAAGGTTATGAGCCTGAATTGAGGCGAGTCAAATTGGGATTCATTGTTTTTTTAAGATTGCTCACAGTAAAAGTTAACCGAACCCTGTCAGATGTTGTTTTTTTTAGTGAAACAAAAGTCATTCAACCACCAGGGCTTTGGTCCTTTTGAAACCGCATCTCAATAATTTGAATATATCTACAGACATTTATGATCTCCTGAGGATGAATCCTGCTGCAGTCGGTTTTGGGATCCTCCGAAACCTTTAATTTTCCCATTATCTTTGTTTATGATTAAATACCTGACAATCAGATAATCTAAAAAAAAATCATGTGATAAAACTTCAGTCGCAGATATACTTTGCTTGTTGTTAATTTGTAAATGTTAGCATAATTGCATGCTAAAATATGACGGTCAACACGTCAGCCTGTTTGAGTTCTATAGGCCCGATGGAGGTTAACCCTGTAGCGATCTAAAAGATGCAAAAACGCAAATAATAACACGTCTTATGACTTTGTGACTCATGTTACCAACCTGAACACAGAAAGGTGTAGTAGAGAGTACACCGGTGGAAGAGGAAGCTGCGTGGATGCTCCACAACCACCGTTAACACACATCCAAACCAACATGAAGGGAGAGAGGCGGGCTGATTTCAGCGTTTATTGTACATTACAACAGTTCCCACAAACCAGCAGCAACAGCACTACACACTAGTGTATTCACACAACGACAGGTGCACATCTGCCTGCATCAAAACACAGTCATCATTATCATGCTGAGAGGTCATGATAAAATGACCTCTCAGCATTTAAGCCACGTGACATCAATCTCCTGTACGCGACGCCTGCAGCACAGCAAACTGGGGTCAAATGGAAGTGTTAGCTTTAGCATTTAGCTTCAAGCACCCGCTGATTGGTATTTTCCTCTCAAAGGCAATTTAAAGCAGTCAGTCAGAGAAAAGTGAGACATAATTCTGCTCTGATTGTTGCAAATTGTGATCTTCACATAATTTATCCTGCATCATAAAGCAGGCCTGGCGGTGAGGTTAAATTTATGGTCAATCTCAGAAAATAGACCAACATAAAAACATGTATTGAAGCGTTATTCAGGCCCCCGTTCATCTGTGTTATGTTCAAAGAGCAGATCATTTGACCCTCAGTTCTTTCATACTGCAAAGACTGGAGTTACACTTTAGAAAACAGGGGCACTGCCCCGGTTTTATTTAAACGGACGATACAGACGACACACACACACACACACACACACACAACACATGCGCAGATGTAAAGAGGCAAATAAAAACAGGCGCTTATTTTGGTTTACTGTGGTAAATTTACTAAAGAAAAATCTGCTCTGAAATAATCACTTTTGGTCACTGCAGGGATTTTTTTTTTAACAGCCAGATGGGATTTCTCAAACCAAAGCTGGATTTAAAATTATAGCTGAACCAGGCTATAAACACCCAGGCACATGTCCACCCACCCACATGCGCGAGCAGGCGCACACACACACACGCACACACACACACACCCCTCAGTATGCTGGACTTGGCTGCGCCACTGGAGCCTCTTAGAGACGCCTCTACAGATCTTGTGTTGCTGATAAAAAAAAAAGAGCACTTGAGAAACGTGGGGAAGGAAATAAACTCAGTGAGCCTCAGAAGAACCATCAGTGATATTCAGATGATGCAACACAGCAGCAGTCGCCCACCTCTAAACACATCCACCCTCCATTTGTGTTTGACAATTCCCAGATAATACAGCTCGATTTCACTTACATCAAAAACACGATTTAAAAAAAGAACAACTTGTCTCTAAAGCATTTTAATCAATAATTATTTTTTAAACTTTCATTATTTCATCTGAGCGGTTACATGTGTAGACAACGCCATCCTTTAACTGTTTCTTTTTAAATTGATTTTTAAAAGAACTGAAACCAAAAACAGAAAAATGGAAACTTAAACATGAGCCAGCATGATCAAACACTTACGCCTTTTAATCTTTGATATTCTCTTTACATACATGCAGTTTTTACTACAACAATAGCAGCATAGTTCCAAACAACCTCCAAATGCAGACTTTTCTTCCACGTGGTACAATGGACAGCAGACAAGGATAACTGACTACTTTTTGATTCATTCAGTTTGTTCTCAGTGGCATAAATACTCGCTGGTACACACATATTTCCTTCCAATAATGAGAAATTAAATGGCCTGCAGTGGGAACTGATATCATGATCTCAGACAGAAGAAAATATTTGAAAAGCTCAGGGTGGATTGCTGGCCAAAAACCAGAAAAAGGAGGTGAGTTCTGTCGATCAGGTTCCACACACGAAGCTAAGCCGACTGTACAGCACAGAGAAGACGAGTCCTCGGCGGCCGCTGGCCTGGACAGACGCGGGACGTCCAGTCCGACTAGCCTGGAGCCGTGGAGGACAGCGGCGTCCCCTGGGACTGTGCAAAGCTGGCCTGAGACCATCACTGTTTTACATCACTGCCACAGACCTCAGAGGAGCCCAAGGGTGCTCCTGTGTCTGGTGTCATCTTTACATGTGAAGATGCAGAATGAGGCTGGACGGGCAGGCCGGTATCAGACGGTTGTTTCAAGTCACAAAAAGACGGTGCAGGTTTCATAGCAACATTGAGCACAATTCTTACCCAAACAGAAGGAAATAAACATTTCAAACATCTTATTAAACATATTTTTAACCCATTTCTTGAACATCTTTTGATATCTCCACTAGTCCTTTGACGGCTGCAGGACAATCATGATCGCAGATGTTTGCCGCTCCTACAGGCGCACGGTGTTGATTCGCAGCGGCTGCACATTCTTGCCGTTGGCGTGGCTTTGGCCCGGGCTGAAGTAAGGGAAGAGCTTTGCGGGAAACTTCTCCCGGTAGGTGTACAGCCAGGACATGTCGTCTGCGTTGTAGAAGATGAGCAGCCCTTTATGGTAGTCCAGGTAGACCCCCACCTTCTCCAACTTGCTCTTCACGTTGAGGCGGGTCCAGGGCTCCGTGCAGGCGCTGTACTGGTTCCCGTCGTGCATGACGATGCAGTAGAAACCCCGGCTGGGCTGGATCTGGATGCTGCCCTTGCGGCTGACCGTCTCGTTGGCCACGCCGATCATCCACTGGGTCTTTTCTGACACCATCACCTCCCAGTAGTGGACGCCCGACACGAAGCCCTCCGCCCCCAGGACAGACACCTCCACATCAAAACGGCGCGGCGAGTCCTGCAGGGGCTGCGGGTGCAGATTGCCATAAGCCACTATGGTACAGTCGTCTGAGAGGATCAGTCTTTGGTGGGCGGTGATGGGATCGAGGGTCAGAGCTGCCGGCACTGAGGAACACAAACATAGGGACAGGAGATGAAGAAACAGTCAGCATAGACTTCATGTTTGATTTAAGACTGTGGAGAGGAAAGAGTCAGCCTCCAGGAGCGGCCAGGCACAAACAAAGAGCTCTGCAGCAGCGTTATTAGTTTAAGAGCAGCAGGGCGACGGTGTCATTCCAGCAGCTGAGCGCCTTCATTTATCAAGTAGTCTTAGTTAATTCTGTTCTGCTGCTCAATGTAAAGGAAAACAGCTTTGATGTAATAAAGTATTTTATCCATGTCGTGTCATAGCTGGCCCCAATTATCTGGAGGTGGCTTCAGTGGAGTGAAGCTTCCTTTAACTTCATTAAATAGAAGCTTAGAGCGAGTAACTCACCCAAAGCTGAAAACAAACATCCATGTGTCACCATAAGTACAGAAAGACAGGACCTCCGTGTCATTTTTAGTGACTCAAGTTTTTCTTTGTCGTCACAGATGTTGAGTCAACAGTTTCACGCTGATGCTGTGAGTGAATACACCCAGGCTGCTCAGGGAGAGGTGGAGTGAAGGTTAGGAACTGATCCTGGTGAGAGGATCTCATGCAGGCAGTGGATTAAAAACAAGAAACCCGTCTGGTTGGAAGATCTATAATGAAAGTTTTTGTCTTCTGTCACTGGAAATAAAGGTCCAGTTTGAGTTTTTTAATTCAATACACGACTCGACTTGATCCAGAACTGCAAGCACTAAAAAACAGAACAAACAAACAGACCAACTAAACTGAACTTATGAACTGTATCAACAGACAGCGACTAGACTTTGAAATAAAACAAATGAATGAGAAGAGACTGCCGTCCACCAGCCGTCTGATCGGTTAAACGTCTGATGGACCGAAGCGATCGCTGACAGGCCTCAAATCTGCCTTTTAAAGTGGAATCCCAGCACACGGTGACTGTGACTCTCTGCTGTTTGAAACGCTGAATTTAAATTATTTTTTCCAATTTCTTTGTATCTGTTAGTTGTCATTAGATCCAGAAACCAAAGTTGGGGAGAGATCTACAATGACAGCCCAGTCAGAACCGAAGTGACAGGACAGGATGGGATGTCATGACCGGACACAGCACACCTTTCACTGTGAATTATCCAGTAAAGACAGGCTGAATTACATCAATTATTCATTTTCATAGAAGACAGATAGAAGAGTTTTAACTGAGTCTAAAATCTGGACAAATAAACCAGCGTGTGTGTGACTACAGCCGGCTTTAGAGGATGTGATCAAAGTCCTGCTCCGAGGTAAACCATGACTGACGTTATTTACACGGCGCACCCAACTGCTGCTTGACTCGAGTGTCAGGAAAACGAAACACTGACTTGTGCAACGAGTGTGTACGAGAGAACAGCACGATACATTTTTTTTAAATATATCTAGATACCGTCATACATAAAATAGTGTCCAGTCTCTGAAGGGTTAAAATGTTGCAGCAACATCAGACCATGCAGAGAGCAAATCTAAGCAGTAATTACAGCGATTCTCTGTGGTTTAGGAGGGAGAAGCTGCACATCAGGAAACCATATTATTCTGAACAGGTAAGGTTTGTTCTCTTTGCTCTCTTTTTAGCAGAAAACAGTGGAATAAAGGCTCTGTCCGGATCCTTCAGGCAAAAAGAGGTAAGACGTCTGGATCCCAGGCAGCAGAAAGGACAAGGGCTCACCAGTCAATGACATCTACAGGGTTTGTTACAATCAAGTCATTAAAATTTCATAACCCAAGTGCGTCATTGTGTCACAGAGAAACCAACGGGCGTACACATGAGGAGAGGATCTGCAGAGGAAGAAGAACGCAGCATCTGCTCGATATTCCTGTTAACTGCCCAGAGACAACGAGGGATGAGGAATGATGGGAGGAATGTCTTTATTTCATGTCCACCAGCTGCTGGTGATGGATCGTAATCAATTGTTCCATTTGGCAGCCAGTCAACGGATGCCAAAAAAAAAAAAAAACCCCACGAAGCCTGGCCTCCCCTCAGCAGGCAGTGAGCTCAACTGGAAGAACTGATGGAGGGAGTGAAAAATTTCTCCCATTATTTCTAATATTCTCCTGTGAGTGAGTGATGGCTGTAGGACAGAGGGGGCGGGGCTCCTCTGAACACCGTCACTCACTGAGGGACTCCAGCTCCTACCATCAGCTGCTCATGTGAGGAGAGAACAAAAGCTCAACACGTCCCAGGAACCCCGACGCCCGCGTGCTTCAGCAACACGCTGGTAAAGGAGAGGTTAAACACTTCTAGTAATCTGATTACTTCCTCTGTTGGTGTGAGTGATGAGAGGATTCCTACCACTGTCAGGCCTGGTTTTCACCTGACAACAGTGATTACTCTGTCTGGCTTGGGGGAGGGGGGTGCAGGGTGTGGGGCCAAGTTAAAATCACTGTTGTCTAGAGCAGTGGTCCCCAACCCCCGGGGCCGCGGACCGGTACCGGTCCGTGGGTCATTTGTTACCGGGCCGCACAGAAAGAAAAAATAATTTACATAACTTCCGTTTTATGTATTTCAGAGTCTGAAAGATGTTTTACTTTGAAAAGTGATGTCAGTGCGGAATGACGCACAGACGAATACATGTGTCTGTAAACATGACAGGTCTCGGTCACGTGACGGGTTATCAACCCACACAATTAGGCGTCCACAATCGCGCCAGCGTTCTGGATTAAAGTCAAGGCAGATTATCCTGAGATCTCCCAAAAAGTATCGAAAACCCTGCTTCAATCTCCAGCCTCCCGTCTTTGTGAAGCGGGATTTTCTGCAGTGACCGTAAAGAAAACCAAACTGCGGAGTAGACCGGACGTCCGGAACACACTTCAGGTGTCATTGTCTCCCGTTACTCCAAGATTAGATTTGAATCGAGTTTATAACATAATTATTTCTTACAATTATTTCGTTTACAGAGATGTTGATTATCAATTTATGAAAAAAGGTTGTTTTTTGTCTGTTGATGTTTGCATTTTACAGTAAACCACTGCGGATGATTTATTATTAGACTACAGCTGTCCTGGCGTCATTAACTATTATTGAACAAATGAAGACCGGTCTATGAAAATAGTGTTGGATGAAACCGGTCTGTGGAGAAAAAGAAGTTGGAGACCACTGATTTAGAGTAAAACCTAAATAAAAACGTAAACAGTGAGAATGAGGGCGTTATCCCTGCCAGTTTAATTACATGAGCTCTTAGAATGAAGTGTTTTTGCAGAAAGGTCAAACTGGACAGCGACTGGCCATGAGAGGAGACCAGCATTGTTTTACACACACTGTGTTCTTGATATTAATGAGACTTGATATACAGCTCACCGGTAACAGACACCCTGGAGTCCGTAGCACGGGGCAGAAGATAATGCCCCATGTCAAGGTTTGTCCTCAGCGGAGTTAAAAAGGGCATTTACTGATTGGTTACATGTGGTGTTATGTATTGGAAAATGAAGCAGCAACACAAATCATTAGATGTGTTGTAGAGGCTGTACACTACTGTTAGCAAGAGAAGGGGCAAATTGTGTGTTTCTTTTGATGGGGGGGGGAAAGTGAAGACATGGACCAACCCAAAATAACTCCAGTGAAAGCCAAGAGAACAAGAGATGGAATAGAAACGTTTCTGTCTCACTCACATACCTGGTGAGATATCCTGGAAGAGCAGCTTCCATATCGTGTACTGCAGGGGCCCCATGTACTTGGAGGTGGGGAAGTCTTCGTACGTCAGGTTGGTCTCGTGTATCTTCCCTTTAATCCTGACACAAACATGGATCAATAACAGTCTGAATACAATTGGTTTTCTAAATGATGTTTGCGCCACATCATCAGCGGTTCCACTTATTCCATTTGTTTGTCTTTAAAATGTGTCTTTATTGACGTTTTACAGCTGATTTACTGCTGCAGGAGTCTCCGGTCACAGACGTGAACGGAGGCGGTCCGGCTCTGCCTCCGTTACAACATGACTCAGTGTCAACCTCCACACGTTCACGCAGCGCCTTCACAGAAAGCATTAAGACGGTAATTATATCAGCACTCAAAAAAAAATGTAGAATCAAGAAAGTCTTGGACCGTTACGTTACGGTGTGTGATGAGGTGATCGCAGCTGTTGGTTCTTCGCAGACAGGATTTGATTAAGTTTATGTTAAATCGAACCATATTGTGTGAAAAAGAATGACATAACATGTGATTCTCTCATTAAGGCTAGCTCTACACTCAACCTCATTAATCTAAGATATTAAACTGTTCAATTAAACCGTCCTCAAGTCCTCCTCCCAGATTAAACACTACAGCTGGTCTATTTCAGGACGAACACACCATCTGTTCCGGGATTACCTCATACTTCAATCTGCACTTTCTCCTAAATTTAAGCAACCTCACATTTAGTTTCAACAACAAGTATTTAACGGCAGAAGTTCATAGAAACGTGAGGAATCTACGACCACAGTTCTTTTCTGATTGGACTGGTGAAACTGGAAGGGCTGAACGACTCTCTGGGCGTGTGACGCACCTTTCCGATGTGACGGCTACCCCTTCCAGGAAGTCGTGCCGTCCCGTCTCGTTGAGGCGCTCCTGCAGGATCTGGATGCCCTCCTTGACGTCACGCAGCTGCTGGCTGTAGCGCTGGATTTTGTGTTCGATGTCAGACAGCTTGCGGGCCGTGTCCATCTCCAGCTCTTCCAGCATGCTTTTCTGGCGCTCGCGCAGGAAGCGGTGAAGACGCTCAAAGGCATCGCCGATGGTCGCGCGCAAACTCTTGGCGGAGGACTGAAAAGAAAATGCAGACAAAAAAAAAGTGTCTTCATGAGGCTATGAAATAGATTTGTAGTGAGTTAGATGTAGGTCAGTAATTCAAAAGATTTTTAAAAAGAATTGTGTCAATATTACATTAACATTCAGTAATTTAGCTTGTAAAGGTGGATCTCTGAGAACAGTGTGTGTACAATCACACCCTGAGAAAATTAAGCAGATTTACACAACTTTACTAAGAAGAAACAAAAAAGAGGCTCTGCAACAGAAATAACCCCATAAAATAGAGGAGGGCGGATCAAATGACATCCTGTGAGGACGGCTGATCACACAGACGCTGAACATTAAAGCGCTTGATTTGAAGCTGAGGAGGACAAGTGGGAAAAAGGAAATATGAGAGAATGGATCATCTGAGTGTTTTGTTTGGTTGGTGTAAAAAGAAGAGAAGAACGAGTTCTGTGGTTTGAAGCTTCTGAGAAATCCATAAACCTTCATTAAGCCGTGCTTGAACCTTTGTGGGTCCTGATCAATCGTCAGAACAATCACATCTCGTGTATAAAAAAAGATTTAAAATGTATCCATGAGGAGTAACAACATTTTTGTCTGCAGGCTCACGATTATTTTATTACTTATTTTCTCTTTTGGGAACCCCGGGGATCTTTTCAGGAGGAGCTGGATTCAAGAGATGCAGTCGGAGATTTAACTGAACAGGAGGCTTATTTCTCTTGTCCGTCCAGAGATTCAGGGTAAAAGAATTCTGTGGGAACTTTTTCAGATGACTGATTCAAGCAGAAAGGAGAGCTGTGACATGAAGATGGGTTGTATCGCAGCCCTCCTACATAGACAGGAATTGAAAACTGATGGTGTGGAGGCGGATAGGGAGGACAGCAGCAGTCTGTCACTGACATGTCTGCTCATTGGGCCCAGCAGGCTGTGATGGCGCTGAGAGGATGTCTGCAACCCTTGGAGACAAGAGGCTGACTACCTTCCAGGGCAGCATGTGATTATCAAGCGAAGCCATGGCGGTCATGTGACCAGGACACAATGCCAAGGCTTCAAACAGACACACACACACAGGGGCCAAAGAATAAAATCGGAGTGTGAGGCAGAATCATTCAATTTGAGTGAGAGCCGAGCTGCTCAAGGGAAACCTCCTCCGTCTGAGTGTGAGAACAGAGATATCTGAGGGTGGAGAGGAAATAAACAGAAGCAGCTTCATTGGTCAGCATTTGATTAGACACTGAAATTGTCCATCAGTGGTGGTACCAGGGTGCAAAGATAAGATGGCAAAGTATCCTTTAAACGACAGTAAGGAAGTAAGAGCTTTAAACATAACCAGATAAAGAAATGCTGAGTGACATTTCATTGTCAGCTCCCTAAACGCATCAGAGATCAATGAAGTCACAGCGAGGCTCTCTTCCAGGCAGACCACTCAGTGCAAATGGATGCCAGCCTAATGAGATCAGCCATTTCCAATGAGGGGTGGGGGGATAGCTGAGAGGCCAAAGTGAGCCTATGGAGGGACAGAAATGGTGCAGCTCGCTCTGGCAGCTGACGGCTCCGCAGTGCAGAACTCAGGGAGAAGGACGCTGCTGTGACACGACAGGATCACAGACAGGAGGAAGAGGACAGCGCTCCCTGAATGACAAATAATGCTGACTGCGGTAACATTTGGTCTAAAAGATCATTTCCTGGTCAATAGCTTCAATGTCAGCACAGGACAGAGAAAGAAGTGTGGGGGTGGCTGGACGGGCGAGTGTTTGGCACGTAGAGCTGATGCTCACGGTTCGCGGTTTAGGTGTTCACTTCAATCGCTGCTCAATAAACCGATTCAGCTGTTTGAGTTTAGGCGTCAGTTCAGAGGAGACGACACACGTTTATGTCCTGATGTGTGTTAAAAGAACCGGATTCACAAACTGATTACTACTGTAGGGCTCTGTGAGCATTCATGTGGCGCGGTACGAGCTTACAATGATAGATGCTATTGTATACTTAATTCAATAAAAATGGTGAGAAAATACCAAAAATGAGAGATTTTGTAAATATCTGATGATGAAAAAAACGTGTATCTTTGATTTTCACGATGTTCATCTGCTAAAAAAAATTACATTCTCATCCACAATTTTTGACTCTATGTAGAATAATATAGAATAAAATCAAATACGCAAGAAAAAAACTGTCAAATTAGTCCAGAATGATAATTAACACTGCAGTGTTCTCTGAACTACAAGGCACACTGGATTATAAGGCGCACCTTAAATGAATGACACATTCAAAAAAAAATTAAATAAAATTCACATGTAAGGCCCACTGGATTGAGGTTGAGAGTTGAGAACTCATCTGAGAACTCAATGAATGGTCTATTTTAAAACCGTTTTCATATATAAGGTGCACTGGATTATAAAGTGCGCTGTCGGTTTTCGAGTAAATTAAAGGCTTTTAGGTGCGCCTTATACTGGAAATGAAAACCAACCAAAGTGAGCGATCAGTTGTAAATATTTTGTTAAAAAAAATGTTGATCGTGAATTGAAATAACTGTAGATAAATTCTACTGATCAACTTTATTTTAATGGGTAAACTAGGTCAGATCTTGACATGAGTCACTCAACCTGTATCTGATCTTTCATAAACCCAATGGCTGCATGTCTCTGTCTCACTGCTGCTGGACTATTGTGATGAAGAATGACTCCACCTCCTGCTTTGGGACACCAACTCAAACGTCACAAGAGGTGAACTGTCAGAGCACCTTGGTCTCGGTGAGTTGTCTCTGAAGCAGGTGGAGGGCCTCGGTGTGTCCCTTCTCACTGTCCTGCAGGGTGGCCAGCTGCTCCTTCATCTCCCTCTGCAACACAACAAAAGGTAACACACAACAGGTCTGTGATCAGAATCAGGAGCACACCAACAGAACAATACAGTACTGTTTGGAGGGTTTTGTTGCATACAGCACACCAAATCTCAGAAGCACCTTTTGTACTTTGTAAAAATCATGTTAATTCCTGATTATTTGGAAAAATTTCCCAGATTCTTATACAAAATAGCTTTTATATAGCAGAAAATATTCTCAGCTTAGTCTCAGCTGCAAAATAAGCAATGCAAATAGAGAAGTACGGCAGAGAAGAAGTTCAGTCCCTAGAGATATTTGCCTATGTCACAGAAAACTGGGTCCCGTCTCCAGTACGGAAACTACTGGCAGAATGTGCATCGCTCAGCAATCTTCAAGTCCCCCAATGCAGGAAGGAGGCCCTGTGGAAGCTGGATGGGACGCTGCTGTCACAAAAACCACACAGGGGTTTTATGATGGTCCCACGAGCGACAAAAACAGCACAGTAAGACTGAAGGTTTTGAAAAAAAAAAAGCAGTCACCCCCTCTGAAGTAAGACTCAAACACAGACGTGCAAAGAACTGTGGGTACGAGACTCCATGTGCAGCTCTGTGTCTTATTAGTCAGGACTCAGATGATGATAAAAAATTACGTAACAGAGCTCTGCACTCCTGTACTTTACTTACAACTTCAAATCTGTCAACATGTCAAAACCTTGAGTTTCACAACATGGCAGCACGGCGGCGCAGTGGGTAGAGCTGTCGCCTCACGGCAAGAAGGTTCTCGGTTCCAGTCCTTTCTGTCTGTATGTTCCCACCTCCACAAACACCAAACTGTCAGTAGGTGTGAGTGGTTGTTTGTCTTTCATGTGGCCCTGAGATTGAGCTGGTGCTTCAGCCGGAGTGTACCCCACCTTTTGCCCATAGCATGCTGGGATAGGCTCCAACAGACCTGTGACCCCCAAGGCAGAAAAGTGACTACAGGATGGATGGATGGATGGATGGATGGATGGATGGATGGAGCTGTGGTAGATTATGCTAACCATTTTTTGCTCTAAGAACTGTAATGTCACATGCTAGCATCTTAGACTAGATGGATATATACTTTAATAATCCCTAAGGAAATTCAGAGTAACATGTGTTCATAAAAAAATACAAATACATATAGCAGTGACTGACACATATTTGTATTTTTTTTGTGAGCAGATGTTACTCTGAATTTCCTTAGGGATTATTAAAGTATATATCCATCTATTTAGTCTTTCAGTGTGTTAATAAAGTTGGTAATTAGTACAAAACTAAGGCTATTGACAATATCATCAATTCTATAAAAATTAGCTCATAAATAATGATACTGCACAGATTAGGTATAATAAAGATTAATCTAATTTTTATGACCATATATAAACAGAAAATGGATGAATGCAAATTAAATGGAAAACCCATCATCTGTAAATTGTTTGCTTCTGAACTTTGCTCAACACAGGAAGAAATGTGAAGTAAATTAATGTCTTTGTTGGAGAAAAGAGTAACCATCTCCACCGAGATACAGGAGAATAGCTTCTATTACGATCGATGGAGTAGAAACACAAACCCTTTTGCAGTAAATAAAAGTGTAGAGAATTTATTCCTATTCATTAATTACTAAAGAGCTGGGATTTGACAAAATTATTATCATAAAATAAAACCCAATTTGTGTCCTTACATTCAAGTTTAAATAAACGAGTCTGCAGCAGCAGTCACACACAGCATGGATGTAAACGGCTTACATTTGCATACATACATACAGTATGTATTTATCTGTTTAAAACATTAGGAATCTTGATTTTCTCAGCCTCACACTGGTGGTAATGTCACGTCTCTGATTCTCTCTGTTAACCTACCGAGACCCAACACATAACATCTGCCTCCAAATGTACATTTTGAATTTACAAATCCAGTTTCAGATTTATCAGGATCTAAGTGTGATCTAAATCCACGAGTATTGCGAAACACAAAAAAAAAGCCCTTTCTTGCTAGTTAAACCCAGAGCCCCTCCAAATGTAACGGCATTTTCTTTTGTATATTCTGGTCGACTCAAACACCAACTTTCCTCACAGTGATGACAAATTTTCAAGATATCTTGCAGACAAATAAATAACCCTAACCCACATGCATAAAATAACAACATAAATGTGACAATAAAAATTGTATTTAACCTATTCATTTAAAAAAAAAAAAAGAGGCAACCTGGTCGTATCATCAGTGGTTTCAAACCTGCTGCTGGGCGCTTTGCTCAGGGAACCTGAGCATCGCCCTCCCACAGACTAACTGCAGCACAAAATCCACCAAATGAAACTGTCAGCTTAGCTGAGGGGGGAGACATCACTCAGCGACAGGTCGACACTAATGTAAAATTAGATCTCCACAGACAGGAAAAACACCCAGTAATCTAACCATCTATTCTGCAAATGAAACAGCGGAGGAAAAAAAGAAACCGGTCATCGTTCTGTGGTGAGTCAGAACATCGGTGGCTTTGAAGGTGTGCTGCTCTGAAGGAGGAAACTCAGGCTTATGAAGTTGAAGCGAGTTTCCTCTAAATGACAGGCAGCGGAGAACAATGTTTGGTGCAGCGGTGGAGCGTGACTCTCATTGATAATGACAAGAGTGCGGCAGGCTCAGCAGGTTCTCCGCCTCATCGCTCCACTCCTGTCTGCAGCGGGTCAAAGGCCTCTCCCACACACAGAGACAGACGCACACTGACGGGGGGGGGGGGCAGGTTCCTCCGCTGGGCGGTTGCACGTTGGCCGACCGACTGGTCAAAGGAGGGGCCGCCATCACATCAACTAATGGATGCAACGGGATCCATAACCAGCTCTAAAAAACAGTCTTTATATACTCACATCATTTTGGAGTTACTGCATTAAACTGGAGGTGTCCACTCTGTTCCAGCTGCTAAATAGACTTCATGCTAAAACTGAACGCAGGAGAATATAACCCTGGAACCTCCTCCATAACATAAAATTACATAATCCTCTTTAATCTTCCTGGAAGCAAAAATGATCCTTTAAATATCATACAGATGAAGATTTACTGTGATGACATCTCTGGCAGGAACAGGGCAAAAACAACTCTGGTGTTCGTGTATAGAGGAGTGTGTGCATCACAGCGAGCAAACCAGACTCTTGATAGGAAAGTTCAAGTGTGTATACAATGTATGCACCGGTGTGGAGGCTTCTCTCTCCTGTCCGTCACATCAGGCCAACACCAGTCTGACATGACATTTCCCTGGGACTTCAAGATGAAGGAAATGGAGGTCACGGCTGAAGGATTATAAATCTCAAACTCATTTCATTCTGCTGTCATTCCCTTCATCCTCTTCCTCCTGTCAGGTTAGCAGCTTTGGTGTTACATGCACCAGGAAATAGATGGGAAAAAAAAAAAAACAGTGAATGTGGGCTGAAAATTCCTCAAACTTTCCTTACAGCTGAGTCTGATTACATTCAGCAGCTTGTTCAGGATTCAAAGAGCGTTTTAGGCTTTAGGCTGCCAGCCCCGTTGAAGAGGCGAACAAAACAACACACAGTGTCACAGCATGAATAATAAAAAGCCTACAGGGTGGAGAACTTCCTCTCCCTCTCACACACACATACACACACACACTAAGGACTAGCTTCCAGTGAATTCACCCACATGCACCTATGACAGGAAGTAAAAATAGACGGGGCGGACTCATCTCCCGGCTGGAGGACAAGTAGAACGTGGACTCAATGTGCTACTTAGATCATAGCAGCTGTGATCGGGTTCTCATTAGAGGGAGGATGCAGCCCCCCAGCAGAGCAGACGATATCTCAATGTACCGCACATGATTTTTACAAGGACAGTTTGGAACAACCTTCATGGAGCTGATGGCGTAATTCTGTCAGGCAGCAGACAGGGTGGGTAAATAGGACCCCAACCACTGGCAGAGAAGCAAACACATCACAGCAGTAACAGTCGAGGTAAAGCTTTATGAGCTTCTTGTGATTTATCATGAAATGGGCTTGAAATGCGCCCGTCCACACCCAGGAACAACATCATGCTTTGAGCTCAAGGTTATTAGCCGGGATGTTGTAAGACAGGAGCACGCGCTGACCACCACAACAGATACAAGCATCGGTAGGGAAAATATCAGATCTATCACCTCAGTGAATTCAATTTAAGCTGGTGCATTTAGCTGATTGGTTTGTTTTAGGCTGGCATGAATCTCAGCTTAACTCTTGTGGTCTTAAAAACAAACCACTGATTTGGGGTCAGTTCAAAATGAGCTTCAGTGCAGAACAAACCAACAGAACAGACATACAGTATATGATTCTAGCATGAAACTGAAGCTCAAGTCCTCAATAATCATCCATTTTACAAGATTACATTGACTTCGTGCTTACGAATGTTGTTTTATGTTTCATTTGGAGAAAGAAAAACTGCATCGATGTGACTTAAATACCAACAATAAGTTAACAAAACTGCAAGAGTAAAGATGAAACATCAGAATATGAGTCATTATTTCATGACTCGACTCAGCTAAAAGTCAACAAACAGCTTGCAGAGCAGCCAAGAGAAATAATGTGCTGCTGCGCCAAAGTGAAGCTAAAGTGTTGATTTTTCCAACAGGGGTTCTGGACAAGAGCGTAAAAATACATAAATAACAGCAACACTCATCAAGAAGGTCGTGTCATCGGCTGTGAAACACGATGACAGATGTCAAAGCTCTCTCAGACTAGAGACACCAACACCGGAAGCAGAGTAAGACCTAACAGAGGTCTTCATCAGCAGGCACAGAGGTACTACCTGGAATAAAATAAAGTTCAGTATTTTAAAACACATTTTCTCATCTTAGAATCTTAGTTTTCAAAAGGGCGGTCATTCAGCGAAACAGACATGCGAAACAGAATGCTGAGTAATGACCTCTGGGAATGCAACTGTGTTAGCTCAGTCTTTCGAATTTTGTTTCTGGATGTCTTATACAATCATAATTTTAGACGGGCCAACAGAGGATAGATTCCAGCTTTGTGCTAAAGCGTAAGCCAAATGAAACAAAGTTTGAAAAGAAAAGACAGAAAAACAAAAGTGCTGTCTCAGAATGTGAACTCTGGAGTGTTAAACTGAGCTCATGATGCTCCTTTATCCTCCTTTTTTCCAAGCACTTTCTTCTTTCCCCGAGCATCAGCAGAGCCTGCAGCCTCCGGGGAACGAGTGTGTCCCAGCAGCCACTGCAGCAGGAAGAGGCCAGCTGAGCCAATGGCAGAGGGATGGCTTAGAAAGCTGCAGGATGGGGACGCGACATCCGCTCCGACATCTGTCCCAGGCGGACAGGAACAGTGTGTACAGTGCAGGGATCCATGTGAATGTGATTCATGAAAAAAGAAGGGCTTCGACTGTTGGCCTCTCACATCCAGACCTCCTGCCCTCCTCAGTGACGACGGTCGTTTACATCAGGCATCAACCTAAATTGTTGTTATGAGTCTACATTTGATGGATCAGTTTAAGATTGTGAAGACAAAATAATCAACTGTTGTTAAAAAGGATGTGTGATCGTCAATTTAAAACTAAGGTTTCATTTCAAGCAAGAAAGTCAACTTTGTTTTCTCCTTCTAAACTGTAACAAACAAATTATTAGATTTATTATTTATAATTTTTCTAAAAATATAATGTTATATTTTCGACTACTGGCAGTAGGATTAAAAAAAAGAAGAAGATGCTTATTCGGGCTCATAACAGTGATGACATGTGTGAAGGATTTATGGACTTTTTAAAGACAAATTATTTACATGGTAATTTGACAAAATAATGAAAAAAATCCTTGAATGAAAATAAGAGTTTTATCATTTTGCCCATGAAATATAAAAATGTTAAAGAAATGACATTTTTTCAGATATCTTTTTTAATCTTACATTCAAAGGGTCCAAAACATTACCAAGAACAAACAATAAAAAAAAGAAAACCATTTTATTGGATTAGCAGAAACCAGAAAATAATTTGCATTTGAAAGTCATCAACTGATAGTTTAGGAAAACTGTCCAGTATGTGACAAAAGACATTTTGACCATCCTGTGTTCAGGTCTGTTGTGACTGATCTTGTCCACCCCTACCCCCCCACCCCACGTCTACAACTTTCATTTTACAGAACACATTTGGTAGGAACAGTGGGGATGGTGTGCAAACGCTGATGCTGGCAGCCCCCTCCAGTCCTCTGAATATAGGACACGCCACCTAAATGATGAATGCACAGAGGCTACTGCTCCACTTCTGGAGCAAAGGAGGGCACAAAATATGCAAATGCACAAAAACAACTAAGCAAAAAAGAAAAGAAAAGCTATTTAAAAAAACCCAACAAAAAACCCTGCGGCTTTAATACCTCCATCCATAAGATGACTCATGAACTGCTAAAAAAAGGTTCTCACACAAAGCGGAGAGCATAGGGGGTACAGTTTGTGGTGTTAGGAAAGAACCAGATTGGCTAAATGTCAACTGAAGGAGACAGACAGGTTTTGAGGAGACAGGCCACGTCAGTATGAACCTCACAACCGTCACAGACGACGGTCCACATTCATCCGACTCTATCAGTTAGCCTTGTTAGGAAGAATATGATAGTCTAGCAGAGAGTTCCAGATTATCAAAGCCAATGTAAACAAACAAACAAACAAAATGGAAGCTTCAAGTTGAATGCAAACATTTTCCAAAACTCAAACAATGAGCAAAATAGATAGAGATAGAGAACAAACAGACAGACAGATGGACAAACAGACAGGAAGACAAATAGACTCACAAACAAAATGTTATGTCAGCCACACAAAGTTAAAAGTCCTGACCAATGGTGGATTTTTTTTCCTGGTGGTCTGGTTTCTTCCCACAGCCCACTGACACACACTATAGCTTAATGACTGACTTTTCTCTTTTCTCATTTTGCAAAGTCAGACTGGTCTGACCAGCCACGAGTCTAGAACACACACAGAACAAACTCTAAATCTCCACTCTGTGGTTCCACCAGGAAAACACACCCTGAAAATGACCCTTGGGCAAGTTTCACAGTCAGATTATTTTCAACTCAACCAAATACAGGCTTGTGTCATCTTTTCAAAAAGCTTCTTAGGATTAGTAAAACTAATTAGTAGAATACTAATATGAAATCATGCAGCGTCAGGTGCATTAAAAACCCCTGGCTACAGCGGGTTGAGCGCAAAGGGCACGGAGGACGGATTTGGTCTCAAGGCTTGATGGGTGAAGCTAGAAGCTTCTCTGATGTGACTGTTGTGTCTTCACTTCATAGAACTGATGGCTGCATCTCACCAGCAGCTCTGTGTGACCAAATAAAGTGTGTCTCTGCTTCTCTTTGACTCAGTCCAAACTTCTGGGATGTATGTTTATCTTTTCACGTCACCCAGTAAAATAACAGACTGTTCCTAGAGATACTGACAACACAGTGCCATGAATTTAAAGTAGAGCTTTTGGTATCATTTTATTTCCAACCATCTACATATCGTAGCTTCAATGATGTAATGAATACATGTTTTATTAGAACAAAACTACAGCCAAACCACAGAGGCCTTCATTAGAATTTTAAAACTATACACTCATGCTCGATTTTATCCATGAGGCATAAGTCAAGACCATGAAACTAAAGCCCTGTGTGAAAAGAATATAGAAAACAGAATATACTGTAAAGAATTTATTCACGCACTTACCGAAATACCACAGAATATAAAAAGTCCAAATCATTCTCTTTTTAAACTCTATTACTTAATAAATTCAGACAATGGAATTGTGGATTGCTTTCAGCAAGACTTAAAAAAGCTGCAGCAGATGCCAATGAAACACTAAGGAAGTGGAAGCTGGTGGAACAGACGCTGACCGGAAAGTGAAGGAAGACTTCACTTCCTGAAATTCTAAAAATTCCAATTTTAAGGAGTGAAATCAACAAACATTTACAGTCACATCTTTAGGACATCATAGTATCTCTGGTCACACACATACGATACACCCTTCCTTGAGAAGCGGTCCTTAGAGGGTTTGGGCAGATTGGGGCTCAGTATCTCACTTGACGAGACTTGGACATTTTGTTGGGGCTGAAACCACCAACCTGCTGATTAGTGGATGACTGATCTGGAGTTCAAAGCCCCTAAACATGTGAATTATGAAGACTGGGCATCGAACCGATGGCCTTTGGTGGGTAGTACCTCTACCCTTGACCCATAAGCAACTGTGACGGTGCCTGAACTGCTGACCTTGAGTTTGGGGCGGTCATGTTGACCATGGCGGTAGGCCATAGTCAACACAACTGAAGTCTGGGAAAGGTTTGTGGAAGAAAAGAAATGCTGTTCGACTCTTTCACCTTAGATAAGAGAGATGCAAGCCCCTCTGCCTCCGTCTCAGTGACAGGAAAGCTCATTTCATCAGGTCTGGCCGGGTGGAACTGGACAGCGATTGGAGACTCCGACCAGCAGCATGTCTAATTAAATCATCAACGGCATATCACAGAGACAGGGCATTACAAGAGATTAGCCTGGTCCAACTATGCCCTGACCAGAGAGAACAATGGCCAATAATCTGCCTTAATTCCCAGCTCATCAGGCAGCTAAGAACCCACAATCTCCAGGTTGCAGCGCTACAGCAGTTCACATCTTCCCAAATACCCAACTGACAGATAAAAGTAAGAGGCAGAAGCTTGAATTCTAACGGCGTCTGATCACTTGCCTCTCACCAACTTTTAACATTTACTAAGATCTGAAATTGTCTCCACCCAACACTTCAAGGTTTTGCTACCGCGGACGTTTCCTTCATGTAACGACAACTTTAAAGCAGAGTCACTAGTGAGCAGAAAGATCTCTCTGATCTCCCTCACATTATGAAGGCCTGGTCCCTGAAATAAGATTCACTTTCTATGAGGGCCTCGAGGCTTATTGGACAGATCCTAATACTGATGTCATACAGCAGGTATGAAGCATTCATCTGAAGTGTCATGTGTGGGAGAATGAGAGCTGCTATGATAATTATACATCTGCACAACACTCCCCAATAGAAGTGGCTATTTCTGTCCTGAAGCTTTCAATTATGGCTCAGTTACATCAATTCTGTTCCCAGTTTACTCGGAAAATCCAATCAGAAATGACAGACTTGTAATAAACCTTAAGCCTACCTTCATGAGTGGTGATACAAAACCTGTCTGAGAGAAATGTTCATTTAACATTTTATATATTCCACTGATAGAAAATGCAGTGACAGAATTTCAAGCAAGATTATGCATTAAACTGCATAACCTAGGTTTACCTGTTAAACTGGGAACTGAGAATGAATATTTTAAATTTCCAGTGTATTAAACCTGCGCTGTAAAACAGTTGAGACACGATGGACACTGAAAATATCTGGAAAGGGGAATTGCAGCAAAAATAAATATTTGAAGATAGGAATAGGATTTCAGTGACGGGAAGAATTAGACGAAAGCACCGAATCAAACATTCAATTAAAGTTTCTGTCTGTTAGGGTTATTTATGTATTCGTTGAGTTAAAATTGAGATCATGGAGTTCCCCTAAATGCAATAACCTTCACATACTGGGCTTGCGCTAGCCAAAGTAAATTCCAGATTGGCTACCAGGTTTTTAGACTGGGTAGCCACAGTGGCATTCTTATTTTTACGGAAAAAATGCTAAAACTTATTACTTTTTCGCTCGCTAGCGGCGCTCGCTACTTCCGCTAGCGAGCGACGCTAGTGAAAATAGAGCTGCTATTTCCGCATGCCGACGGAATTCAGCCGAAGCATGCCGACGGAAATAGCCAAAGTGACCGAACGCTCCCGGTCATTAAAAATGCACTTGGGTCATGACCTCCTCTCGTCCAATGAAAAACAAAAATATTGTTTTTTCACAAGCTGAACCCGCGAATTGGTGTACGACAAGGTGAGGACGATCGATCAAAAGAATCCAGTGTTTTATAGTAGAGTTTGTGTTGAAGTCCTCATTAATAAACAAATGGTGAATGCTGAGAGGGGGTAGGAGTGGTGACAGACCGATCAGAAGGTAAATGAAAGATATTATCAATACTTGTTTGTAGTCTTAGACTTTTGATCCCTATGACCTGCAGGAATAACCAGCGATGCATGTAAATGTGTACTCACCTCGCTTGCTATTTTTCATGCCTTTTTAAATTGAAATGAAAAATCATGTTATTGAATTAAAAAAAATAAAAAATAAACTAAACTATGGCATACCAATGGTGTTGGTGGTGGTCAAAGTTAAAATGTCTTCTAGTCTAAGTAAAATTTACAAGTAAACATTGAGTAATATTTTGTATGACTGTATCTTCACATTGTGAATGCAAGTTTTCAATTGTTGAATCTCACATTCATACCTGCATAAAGTAGGACAGAAATAAAGATAGTTCAGCTTGAACTGTTGACTTTAGTGTATTTTTGTAGGTAAACTGAACAGAAGATTTTTCCCTCAGAATGCAGGAAAACCCCATTTTCTAAAACATTTCCCTCCCCTGGACCCCCCCACGTCCCCCCGCGACGAGCGTTGGTTGTCCGCGCGCTGTGCCACTGTCTTGGACACAGAGTGTGGCTTTTTGTGGCTTATTCAATTCTTTTACACTGAGCCACAGTGGCTTAGTCATACTACCACCTAGTGCAAGCCCAGACATATCTTGAAATTTGGCATTTCTTAAAGCTTAGAATCAACTATTTATTGTGCAGAAGGGCTCCAAAAAATGTAGCCAACATTTGTGTCATCATCTGACTCACTTAACTCTACGTAGCGTAGCTCTTTATCTGTTGATCTGACAGCAGCGTGCAGCCTGGATTGCATTGAGCATCATCACCGGTATCTGTGAGGAGCTCGTACGAGCTAGCTCTTCCATCTGGATCAGGACATCTTGCCAGCACTCCTAAAATGGAAAGACTGTTCCGTCTACCCCATGGCTTTGTTCTTACAGGACAGCTGCAACTCTGTCACCCACAGCCAAACTGGACAAACTGCAGCTCGTGTTCAGACGTTGTTTGGGTGAATTTTGGGAAGTTAGCAGCATGTGGGGGTGGGGAACTAGCTTGTGCAAAAGAAGTGGTCACCAAACAAGATCCGTGGCATTTAGTAAAGGCACATGGCTGGAAACCAGAGACGGTGCAGTGAGACAGACAGAAAGAGAGTGAGACTAAGAGAGAGGAAGATGGGAGCTGCAACAGGAAGGCTGACTGAAATGAGCCACAGGGGAGAAGGCAGTCGTGGGTGCCCTTGAAATTGCCTGACTCATTACTGCAGTAGCACAGGCATGTGTGGTGATGGCAGGGTGAGTGAAAGAGAGAAGAGAGAGAAAAAAGAGAGAGAGGAATGAAATACAATCTTGTCTTTAAGCTACCACACAGCCGACAGGCGATTGTACTCATTCTGCCCTTTCACAACAAGCTGATACACTTCTACAACTTCTACAGATAGCTGGGTGACAAGTCTGTAGAGATGACTCAGAACTCACTCTTCATCATGTCTGGCCTTAGTCAGAGCAGCATTCAGGTAAATCTCCTGGGTCCTTTGGGCAAGATCTCAGCCAAATGATTTCAACCATCATCAGGAGTGGCCCAATCACTTTCCCCAGATGTAATGGTTGTTAGTGTGCAGTGGTTTTCTTTAATTTGTTGTGTTTTACAGCTTTCCCAACTTCTATTGAATTATGTGAAACTGAAATGGTTTTTTTGAAAGTCACATAATTTACTCTTGAGGGTGGATAACATCCCAGTAAAATAACACCAGCAAAAAAATAAATACAATAAAATGAGGGAAAACACTGCATACAGTGTTTATCATCTCCAGAACAAAGTTAAGTTTCTAAAAGTGCATGAACAACCAGGAGCTGCAGTCTTTTTTTCCCTTCTGATGAGGTCTTGCACTGTCAAGTAGAGCGGAAACATGTCCCCAGGGCAAGTAGACAGCAGGAAGAGTCTGTATCACCCTGCACTGCTATAGTCACACACAGCCTACTGACATTCTCCATCGTCACAGTTTAGCACAGTACCTACCTTTACCTGCAAGTCTGCAGGAGTCCACAGCCAACTTTAAGTGACAGTGGTGATCAGTTCAAGGGTAGTTTGGTTCAGCTCCATGTCAGGGTTGCTGCGATGCAGCCACTAATGAACATGGCATCAGCGATCCAAAACATAAAAGTATAATTTAATAGAACATAAAGTAGGTACTTTAATGAGAGGAGGATATGGCTCTGCAGATAACACTGTACATCCCTCTGGTTATCACTGAGTTCAAAATGAGACCCACAGGCAAAATAAACGCAGCAAAATAACAGATAATTAAAATGACAAGAATCTAAAGATTTCTAGAGGGGATTACAGCTCATTTTATGTTTTAGCTCAATATATTTGTGATAATTTTGCTTTCTGCTCTGTTGCGTCACATCTAAAATTGTATTTAAAGCCATCTATTGTGATTAATGTTATAAAACCTCCCCTAATCAGAATGCATTAGTTCCCTGTAAAATCACTGCTAGATGAAGCAAATGGCAGAGCTGCACATAAATCCGCTCCGATCCCAACTTAATGTCCTTTACGCTGAGAAGCGAGTCCAAGCAAGCAATTATGCGTCGGGTGAATGTTTGCCAGATGTGTGTGTGCCATGGTCAGGTTCTGGGTGTGTTAGTGCATTACAGTTTTAACTGGGGGAAGTTTTGTGTAGTGAAAGGACGTAAACCAGCAGGGAATAAACATCACCAAGACTCAGAGACCGAGGTCAGTGGAGTGACACGCCAGGCTAAGGAGATTACAGCCAACCGAGGACTGCCCTCATCGCTGGCCGGCCAAACACACACTGTCAGCAGAACTGAACCCTTGAGAATCAGCTCAAAGGCTCCGAATGCTGGAATGGGTTAAAAGTGACTTAAACCCCTGGAGAGCTTCACACTGGGAAGTTTTGCAATGACTTCCCGTTACATTTTATTTAGCAAATCTGATCAAGAAAATAATTCACATGGTGGCTCACTCTAGGTATGCTAAAAATATCTGACAACTGTAGATGGTGAAGGTAAATTCATCATCTTAGAAATTCTGTTTCATGATTGAGGAAAGCTGTGTTAACTACAGCAGAGGTGTGTCAGTCAAAGGTCTGGTTAGGGTTAGGGAAACAAAACGATTGATGGGCTTCATAACCTGCTAGCAGGGACTAGACCAATATGCAAAAGAATATTAGCAATTAACAACACAAAACTACTCATTTTTGAGAAGTTTTCCATCAGATGGAGTTCATAACTCAGCAGATGTCTTCATATAAACCTGCGGTGCAGAGCATTGAGGGCAACAAGGCCAGTTTCAGAAACACACTTCCAGGGGATTGGAAGATGTCAGTGTAATAAATAGTCAATGGCTGAGGCTCACTGATAAGGTCTCTGCAGCAAAGACTAGAGTTACAATCCTGCAAGAGACTCAGTGGACACAAGAAAAGTTTAATATAACATTCAACTCAATGAGAATCTATGAACTCTGAAACTGAAAAGATGAAATCAGTTTGACACTCACTTAGACCTGTGTGTTGTAAAGCCTTCAAAAGTGAATATTAACCATCAGCTGTTTCCCGTCAGAGCTCACCTTGATGTCTGCAAAGACACCTGATCTGAAAATCCATCATTAGGAAGTGAGAGGGGCTGCGTAAAATTAAACGGGAGTCTGTTTCTTTGCACAGTGGAGCAAAGAAACAAATGGGATTAGGAGCTTTTTTTTTTTTCCAGTTATTGGATTTTGGCTCAGTGGGAATTATCCAAAGAGAGGAAAGCAAACACTGACCCTTTTTCCTTATTGTGGAAAATATGAGTCAGTGTCAACATGTGACTCAATAAATGAAAATTAACAAGTTCATATCTTCACAGTCAGTGTCATGGAAATATATTGTTGATATAAAGTTGGTTCCCCTTTAAAGCAAGCACTTTCCATCTATTGGAGAACTTACACCTCCTTTCTAGCAGTCAAAATTCATTCTCGTTCAAATGCAGAGGAATTCAGAATGGAAAAAATTAAACCCAAACAAACCCACAGATGAGAATGAAGTAATGAGGGCATCGGCGAGGGGGCAGTAAATACAGTCCGTAGCATTAGCAGTACAAAAAGTACTCATGAACAACGCACTAAATCCTAAAAGCACATGAGTAAAGCGTCTCTGAGGAAGCAGAGGACTGAGCCTGAACCCACTGGGCAGCTCCAAAGGAGTGAATGAGTACATCCTCTAGAATGTGGCTCAGAGCGCTGATGGGCTTTAAGAAAATGTCAACTTCACCCTGTCTATTAAGCTGTGTGTGTGTGCGTGTGTGTCCTATCACTGACCTGTATTTCTTCATAAGCCTCGTCTATAGTGGTTACTTGGTGTTGCTCGTGGAGCGCCGGCTCGTCACAGAAGAAACACACCAGACTCTTGTCAGTGAGGCAGAAGAGCTTAACTTTCTCGTGGTCCTTGCAGGGATAAGAGCTCCTCTGAGCGTTTAGTATGGCGTCCAGAGGGAAGGCCGAGTAGCGCTCCACAATGTTGGACAACTTGAGACTAGGTGAGAGGAGAGGATCGGTGAAGGTCCTTCGGCACTCAGGACAGTCCCGCGTTCCGTGAGGTTCCTGCCTGCTCCAGTGTTCGGTGATGCACTTCCTGCAGAAATAGTGCTCACAGCCAAAGCTAACAGGGTCCTGGTAGATACTGAGGCAGATGGAACAGAGGAGCTCGTCCTTCAGACAACAAGCCATTTGAGAATACAGACACTGAGCAGCATTTAAGATGGCAATTCTCTGGAGTGGAGTGTTGTTGGTTTATTCTTGGAGTGAGCGCTTCAGTTCCATGTAGCAGGTTACTGACAAGATCTTCAGGAAACCTATAATTACACCTTAATAGTCTCTGTTGAAATATGGAAAATAACAACATTATCATATTGAAAATCATTAATAATGAACACAATGCACAGTCCAATATGTGTACAGCAAAGAAATCATTAACAGGAGCTGATTCTGGTGGTTACTCATTAACAAGGCCATCCACGAGCAGAATGTCTGATGAGGCCCAGCGCCTAAGGGGGGCCCAAAGATGCAAGCAATAGTCTTGTTCATCCCAATACAACAATGATTTGAACATAAATACAATTTCTTATTACAACAACAGAAAGAATAATTCTATTATTATTGCTTTGGTGCACCCTGTTTAATTACGTAAAAAACTCTGGAGTCTGAAAATGGTATTCAGTTGTTGTCTTTTTCACCAGCAATGTGCACCATGGGCAGCCGGCCACATGGGCTGAGACTGATAGTCTACTGATGTAAAGTAACCACTGAGAAATGGAGAAAATGTGTTTACTGTCTTTGCAGCCAATTTAGTGAAATACTCTGATCCAGGCTGAGGAGGCTAATAATCAACATCCAGCAGCTAACTAGTGTAGGAGGCATCGCTACCTGAGAAGAAGTGACGCTGTTAGTGTCTATGGAGGGAAAGCAAACACATGTTAATGTGGGTTGGACAGATCTGGTGAGGACCCCTTCTACTCCACAGGAAGCTAATTGTGTTGGTAGGCCTGCTTAAAAATACAGACTTCTGTTACTGCAAAATTACCTTCAATTATCGGTTTAACATAAGTTTAAATGTATTTTCATGGGCTGTAACTGTTATCAATGGTTAAAATTGCATTACAATATTAAGTTTTAATGACTATTTGTTATCTTTGAAAACAAATCCTCAGCAATTTTGTAATGACCAGATTTCCAAAATTTAAAAATATATTTTCTTTCACTTTATGAAATCCACTTTAGAATTTGGATTTTTAAAAAAAAAACCTCTTAAAAATCCGGACAACCTAATAATACTGACATGGTTCACTCTCTTTTTTAACCTTTATTTACTCAACAGCTCTACACTCAGTGTCCATTCATTTGTCTTTCAGAAAATAGTGACACAATCCATCATCACTGAGTTAACATTAGCCTCAGCTGAGACAACAGCTTGTTGTGTGTTTCATTATTTACCCACTCAGAGTGAATGATTTCTGCCCACCACCCTGCCGGGGATCACCTGCAGCGGTAGGATCCCTGCTGCTGTGTCCTACTGTCCAACCCCAGTGTCAGCAGGCTTCCCTTTAATTTCCCTTCTGAAGGGGATTCAACAGCTGATGAGAGCCTCTTATTTCTTGCGAATGAACCTCAATCTGTGATCGAACACTGATGCTACAACTAGAATACTATACATGCTCAGTTATAGCACAACTGCGGTGGTATTCATGCTACTTCATCTGTTTGTTCCTCCTCGCTTGTGAACCGGGTTTTGTAAACACAACCAGGACCACGGCACCGCAGCAGGACGCTGAGTGGAGCAGAGACACAAACACGGGCGAAACAGTCGCTGACTGCCGTGGATTCGGAATAAACATGTAGGGTGTAACGCTATCTGAACATGACAATTCATAAACGAGGGACTCAATGAACACATTCTGTACACAAACACGTCCACTCACCAGCCTCTCCACGGCGACTCCAGCGGCTCCAACGCGAGTGGCTTCCAGGAAGCAGAGCAGCACACAGCGGCAACAGATGCTACCAAGTGTACGGAACAATGGGGGACATTGGTTTTAGTATTTAGTATTTAGGAGACAATTACAGTTTTTACATTAATATGTAATGAAATGAATTTAATTTTATTTATTCTTGATTAAAAGTTTTGAATAAGATGATACATTAGTACGTACATTAATAAATTCTTTATGTAAAGTTGCACCTGTCAAATAATGGAATGGTCCAGACTTCCTCTCCCGTCAGTCTCCCGGTTAACGTCACTGCTTACCGACAGCTGCATTAATTAGAACGGAGGAACACAGCAAATACACCATTAATATTTGGGTCCACGTCAGAAACTATTTCACCGTAATTACAAGAGGAATATTCGTCTACAGCCACTGCCCGTCAGTCTGCCTCCCAATGTGTGTAGTTTGGGGTGTATGCCTGCTTATAGGTCCCCTTGTGTGTTGTGTTCAGGGGGCCTGTATACTGTTAAAAATACTAACCTGAGTGACTATGTAATTTCCCCTTGCGGGATCAATAAAGTATACTTCTTCTCTATGAACGGAGAGAGGCGCTCCACTGGCTGCAGTGTCAAATGTTAACCACCAGAGGTCAGCATCATCCACTGAATAGACGACCAGCAGGGGCAGCGAGTAAAATCAGTACATACCAGTACAACTTTATATCCATTAAGCTAAAATAGTGTGAAAAATAAATGTGTTTAATGAAATCAAACCTTAAAGTGACTGAGGCGCTGGAATCAAATGCACTTGTTCTAAAATCTCAAACAATAGCTTTTTGCTTTTTTGTGACATCTTGAAGATGTGTCACCTCTATGAAAGTACATTACTCCTGACAAATGATAGCCTACATGTTTGTGTATACTGTATTTAACGTGTATTCCATGCACATAACACCAGCTTAGAATCACACATGTTAAATTTTCATTTACAATCAGTGATGAACTTTTATACATCACCTTAATTCAGTGGTTCTTAACCTTGTTGGAGGTACCGAACCCTGCCGGTTTCATATGCTCACTCACCGAACCCTTTTAGTAAAAAAAAAAAAAAAAAAGTTGTTGTTTTTTCCCCCCAAATTTAAGACATGAGTATACTTGCATGTTTTAGTGGTGTATTTAATGAATTGTGCATTAATGTCACCTTTTTCAAAGAACAAAATCAAGACAAGTGCATGAACTCACATGAAATGACCTACGTACAAATCAGTGTGACTTCTACTGTTGTTATTGAGAGACTAGTTCAGATATGACTGGCTTCACCTTGGCAAGTGCTACTGTTATGACATTTTCTCAGCAAAGTCTGTTTCTGTTGTTTTCCATGCAGCTTAAGGAAGTGTTATTTATGTTTGCCAGTGCGAGACTAGAGTTGCTCAACTTGACATTGCAAATCGTGCAGAACGCTGACTCCCATCACGTTCCGTTATACAGTACATGTAAATTCACGTTGCACATATTCGTCCGACCACTTTCTTTTTTTGCTCAACATAGTTACTATGAATTAAAATATTAAGAAAGCAATCAGATGACGTGCCATTATGACAGGCATAAATCGACTACTGAGCGCGCAAATTCCCCTGTAGCACAGGTAGGCTAATCGATGTAGCGTCACGTGATCACCTGCAGCCAGTGACGGCTAAGGGGGGCGTGTCACCACGAATTGACACAGCGTGTCAAACGTGCACAGTGATTCGTGTATGTTCGGCTGAGGTAAGACAAAACACTCCACACATCATGTGGGGTGTTTTGTCTTGACCCCCGTCTCCGCCGAACCCCTGAGGCCGACTCACTGAACCCCTAGGGTTCGATCGAACCCAGGTTAAGAACCACTGCCTTAATTATTTACCTATCGCAGGATGAGAACCGGTGAAAACCTCGACAGTCTATACATTGTTCACAGGGATGCCACAACTATTCACACATCACATACACAACTTCATTGTAATGCAAATTTTTGGACTTTGAGAAGAGGTTGGAGCACCTGAAGAGAACTTAAGGGAACTTACACACAAAGTACTGTACACTACATGCAAACTCAACAGACGGCCCTTTTGTCCAACCCAGAACCTGTGTTCACTCTGTCCCAACATTAATTCAACAGCATCAGTATAATTTGAAAAGTAATTTTACTCGCTCTCCATTACTTATGGAATTATAACATGTACATCTTTATTAACAGCATACCATATATACATATAATAACACAAAGTGACAACTGTGATGTTGAAGCATCTCACAGTCACATTGTTTTCAATATCGTTTGCAATATACAAAAAAAAATCTCAGTCTCTCATGCTGCTGATTGTTCATGTACAGCAACCTGTACTCTCCTGCACTGACAGCAGGGACTGTTTGCCAGCTTCTTGTTGTGGAATACTGAAGGCTTCTTCTTCCTCTCCAAGGGGGAGTAAAGGGTCCATCTGCAGAATGTCTGTAGGTATGACAGATGGTGTCGGTGTCGTGCTGGAGCCATTTCCTATGTGGAATGTGATATTGACATTGACATGGGGACTGGTGGAAGTGGGGCTAATGATTTGAGGACTGGTGGGCTGAGAGGAGGACTGTGTGGGGATGCTACTTTGGAGAGGAAGCTGTTCGTTGTTGGAAAGTAAAGTTGTAGGTTCAGACAGTACTGATTGTGGACTGACATGAGCACTGATGGGTTGCAAAGGGCCGATGGACTCGTTGCTGCTGCCACCATCGGTTTTCGTTAAAGCTTCATTGTTGTTGCTGCACTGACTCTGGTCACTGCAGTTTTCCCCTTTCTCCAGCAGACACTGTTGTTCTGGTGAGGTGACTGTGATAGACATCAACTGGGTGTCCCCCAAATAATCCTGATTAATCTACAGTAGAAAACCATTCAGATAGTTAGTTATTCTGGAGAACCGCAACTATATTCAAAGGCTTTTGAGTGGAAAAAATGTAAGCAAGACTCACTTTATCACTAGTCTCACAATTTCCATTTGCATCAACTTTGTGATCAAGTCTTGCAGCACCTGGGTAAAAATCAGAACATACAGTGAGTAAGGTAGAGATAAAGACCATTATTTGTCATCATCATATATCATTCTGTGTTTCAAGCAAGAGTTAAGCACACAAAAATCCACATAGGTGCTTTACAGGACAAGACATGGATTAATGCACTTTTAATCACCTTTTCTCCAGAATGTTTTTCGAAGATACAGCAGAATGATGGTGATGACAACAAGTATTACTCCACTGACACTGGCAATGACAGCAACTAAAAGACAGGAGAACGACAATACAATGTAGACTCAGACAGAAAGATACTGAGACGCTGAATATATCTCAGTTTTCTCATGATGACTGGTTCTAAATGCTTAGTCAGTTGCAGTACCAAGTACTCTACCAGATGCTGTGGTTGGTGGTGGGATTTTTGTCGAGTGGTTAGACACAGACTCTGCAGCAACAAGGCTGATAGACAGCGTGGAGTCTTCAGGTTTGTGTGCAGCTTTAGAGTCTGAGATTGAGATCAGCGTCGTGCTCAGAGCTGTCAACCCAAACTTGGTGTAGATCTCCTTTGTTGCAGGTTGTGCGTTGGATGTAAAGCCTCCAGGTTCACACACGGTGTCAGAGGTAGTGTTGCCTTTTCTAATAACAGTCCTCCCTTGACAGCTGGAGGCGCAAAATGAAAAGTCAAAGATTTGATCCCCAAAAACATCTGTATTCAGGTGTGACTGCCCTTCACATACCTTGTATGAGGTCGACAGCGGTCTGTGTAGGAGGCTGTGTCGGAGAATGACCCTTCAGGGCACGGCTCACACTTCACATTAGAGTCAGCCGTACCTGGTGACACCCAAACATTCACTGTCAGTCTTTACATTTCAAGTATGTGTCATGTTACTACATTTGAAACACAGAAACTTTCATGTTGAGTATGATGCCATTAGTGTGACACCATAATTATCAAGTTAACACTACTTACTTACCACTTACTGGGAAACATGTGAATTGACTTTTTGCAACATTTGTAATGGAATCTACAGTTTTTAAACTATCATTGCGTTCTGCTCATGCATTTTGCTTTAATTATAAGGCAATCGTTACAAAAATGATGCAGCTAAAATTTCAACATCTTCAAAATCACCTATGTAAGAACTGGTATGGTAATCCTCTAACTATTGACTAATGAAAATAAGTGTTGTACCTGACGCAGATACTCCATAACCAGCTTGACAGAGCGTGTACTTGCTACATTCTGCACAGTATGGATTCTCAAATCCCATGATGCAGTACATCCCAGGACGACACCCACACAAGGAGTTTGTGGTGGTGGAGCAGTTCTGCACATACAACAGACCTTTGGCTGGGTGTAGAAAAAAGAATTTACTCACTGGGATCATCTTCTGTAAAAATATACTGAAGCAATCGATAATCATCCAACATCAGCATCACGTCTCTTTAAACTGGAGCTGCTTACATGATTTGCATTTCTTGCAGGAGAAGCAGTTTGGAGAGTAGTTTTTGCCCTCTGTGTACTGGCCCGTCGGACATGGCTCACAGACGGTCTCGGTAGTTGTGGAACATTCGATTTTCAGTCGCTGCCCTTTAAAAGAAGTACTTGATTTTTAATCCACATTAATCAAAAAGTTGGGGAAACTTTTAACGAACATGTACATTTTTTTCTCCGAAAATCCCACAAGGAGATAAAAACACTATAGAAGAATTCACGTGATATTATTCCTTACACATTTTACTGTATGAGCACGTCAACATACAGTAACAGTTGACGCCTTCAACAGGTAAACGTTCTGCTAGAGGTTGAAATCAAATGAGTGTATATCATGTAACATATTTTTATATAGTAAGAGTTTGATAATTATTCAAGAAAAGAACTATATTCGACTGATGAAGATTTTCTTCAGGATCTAGCTCATTGGTTTGACACCTGACAACTGAATCACCACAGATTCAGCTACAAACTGATCTGTAGTTGTGCTTCATCCCTGTATAATTTCTTATTTTACAACATTGAATTTAACATAAATGAACATAAATATAAATATTATGGGTCACCAGATGTGATACCATTACATAAATTTGGTGTTTTGCCACACTATCATTGGTCCTATCGGTACAAACATCGGCTGGTAGGTGAATGTGCATAAAGGGTGTCGAGTCTCTTGCCATGCTGAAGAAAGTGAAAAAGTGGTCTTTAATCTGCAATTGTAGTGAGATCTGCTACTCATCAACTCAATTCAAAAAATTCCTTCATAACTTCTAGAATAATACTGGAAACAAGAACAAAAACTGAATCTTGCTGGTGGGGGTGTAAACTCACGCTTAACTCGTTCAGGTAGGTGTGAAAATACAGTAAGTGTTTATCCAGCATGGCTGTAGCTTCAGTTCAGATTTCTTGTCTACATATATTTACACACACTGAAATAATACAGTATGATCTGATATGTAGAATGACTCTACATTAAACAATTGATTTCTTGGTCTATTATGGTGACACAACAAAACTAAAGATCTCTATCTAAGTGTTGATTAACTCCAAAGCTCAAAGACAAAAGCAAATAGCTTCAATCTGTTAAATAGAACCAAGGCAGTCAGAGACCGCAACATCCCGTGACTTACCCTGATCTACTTTCAGGGTAAGTCAGGGTACCCTGAAAGAAGTACCTGACTACTTTATATATATTGGCTAATATATCAAAGCTAGTGCTTTGATATACCAAAGCACTAGCTTTGATCTATGGTCTTACTCACACTGGCCTTGTCCCTCGTCTTTCTATCTTATGTGGTTCCTGGGTGTACAAAAGTTGAAATTTGACCTAGACATAGTTTTCTCAAGGTCAAGTTCATCACCTCATTTTCATCCCTTTTGCCACCGGAGTAATGTGTTTTTTGTTTCATCTTTCTATCTGCAACGGTTACGAAGATATTTGGTGGACTAACTAACGGACGAACGAACAGAAGAACACACGAACGCTGACAATCACAATACATCACCGCGTTGAAGTGGGATGTCATTAATGTATGCCAAGACAGCACTGTCTGTTTCTTTGTTTCTTGGATTTCTTTTGAGTTCATGTATTATTTAAAAAACGTGCAGCTCTTGCTGTGTTGGCAGCGTGACTCTCACCACGGTGACATTTCTTGCAGCACAGATTAGAATCATCTACCAGGTACTCCGTGGCATTGAGGCACTTTCCACTTGAGTCAGCCTGATAAGGCAGAGAGCCGACCTATGGGAAAGGGAAAGTGAACATTAGAGGAACGTGTCTTTGAATTTACTTGAATTGTGAACAACAATGAGAGTGTGGGATGGCTCATTTTCCCAACTGTTGGTGACCAATGACTGGTTTTTCATCCAGTTAAATATCCGCGTTAAGTAGAACTGCACTAGGCTCACCTCACCCACCTTTCACTTCTGGTGCTACTGCTGGCATGAGTGCAGACATGGTCAAACAAACAGCCATTGTTCCAAAAACGGAATTTAATGTCTGCAGTATCTTGTCTGTGGCGCCCTTCAGAATTCCTCATGCTTTGATCACTGCACACATGTATTAATGAACTACAGCCTCTCTCTCTCTCTCTCTCTCTCTCTCTCTCTCTCTCTCTCTCTCACACACACACACACACACACACACACACACATGAATGCTACTAATACAGCTGCTGGAATCACAGCATTGGTGCTTTGAACATCATTTTTGATGCACCTGTCCTGTGCATGCGATTTACCGCAATGCTCTTCAGTCTCCAGCAAAAGTTGCCATATGCTGACAGCAGCAGTGTATTTCTCGTCTTACAGGAAGCAGAGGCGGTGTCTTCAGAAGTACAGACCTCTTTTGTGGTCTCCCCTCTGGTAACACGAGATGTGGCAATAAAGGTAAAGCTTTGTGAAGCTCTGTGAAAGTTTGTGGAAGAGAAGATTTAGTTTTTTTCCTTCCTTTCCTTATTTCCCTCTGGCTGCCTTTTTAAACCAACTCAAAGTCTTTATGAGAAACACACAATGATACTGGAAGACAATCAGGGTGGTTTACAGTGGGAAACTCCGTCTGAAACTGCTTCTGATGCCAAGCAACTGAAACCAAACATTCGTAACATCACGACCTGTGTGAGTCTTTTGCTGTAATGTAAAGCTGACACAGAACAAGCCTATCAGCTGAGGACCCGTGTCATACAATTGGAGGAAAACAAAAGATTTGGGAAACTGTCCCACTATTGTCTCTATGAGCAGAAAAATGTTGAAGAGATGTCATTCATTCACACCTCAGAGTTATGGCATGGAAAATACTTTTACACTTTTAAAGTGTTGATTTTGAACAACTCCCTTGAATTAGTATCAGTAAGAAGACAAAACAAACTGTGTTTCAGTAATCTGCTGATATCCAACCTCCATGTAGTCCTCGATAAACACCGCAAACATGGATCACAGAGTTACACACACAGAAAACCTACCAGGAAAGCTGTGGCGCTCAGGAGAACAAGCAGAACACCTATGTCCTTCATTGCGTCTCAAAAGCGAATTGGAGTGTGGAGGATGCAGCTCGCGGCGAATGAAGTGCACTGATCATTTTACAAAGGCGGACCTGCTGTCTGTGCAAACAGGAGCGATTTCCTTGAACCTCACTGAGAGTTTGGAGGAAGGAAGTGAGCAGAGAGGCAGAGGTGGCAAAACTTCACCGATTCATTGTCCAAACAGAGCTGCAGTTACTTCTAATTATAACGTTCTAATAATGGTAGTAAAAATAAAACTGAACATGTACAGGCTATGAAATTATGAAAGAGATCGGCCATTTGATATATTTTTGCAACCCTAACTGAACACTCAAACACACACATATACATATGTGTATGTGTATATATTATTGATATTTTATATACATGTATACATACATATATTGGCCGTTCTACCGAATCATGCAAAGTTAAGAGTTGGAGACACATTTTTAAAAGTTGTTATTGTCCATACATAATTTGTGCCGTGTTTCTACAGTACAAATCTAGAAAAGGCGCAGTCAAATTTCATATATTAATGCCTTGCCTGTTCTTGAAATGTTTTCCTGTACCTGAAATGTAAAACTACCGTAACACAGCAACACACTGCAATAAAATCTATTATATTAATTTGTTAAAATTGTGTGTCCATACAACACATCCCCTTGTTCAGTATACTGTATAACATTAATCTGAATGGATGGGAATGCTAAGCAACAGCAACCTTCTGGCAAAGTAACGGAGTTCATACCAAAACAGAAAGTAGATTCAATTTGTGTGTGTGTGTTTGTGTGTGTGTGTGTGTGTGTGTGTGTGTGTGTGCGTGTACATTCCCTGAAAGCCCAGCTTTGTGCATAGCATGAGTCATTTTAGTCATCACAGAATAAAGGAAATTCTGATGTGTTTTTCAGAACTGATCGGCGATGCTGTTTCGGTGCCATTCATTTGCTGCAGCTGACAGTTGTTGGGTTGTTAACCTTTGTATTAAAATGAAGTTATTGTATTTCAGAGTGCATATGGCTAAAATCTCACATTGGGACTCTGGAGAATGAAATCAGAGCTCAAGACAAGGATGCTATCTTCTATAATCCAACTGGAACAAATCTGCAATCATGAAGTAAGGAAAGGTTTGACATTCCAGAACCTCCCACCCCTCTTTATATATTACGTAAATAATAAATAATTCCCCTTGTTCTGCTTTAAGTACATCATGCCATTTTAATTTATCGACAGTACTGTAAATGATGTGCCCACGTTACTCTGCATGTTGACACATGATTTTAAAGTTTCCCCTCCCACATTCTCATCATTTGTCTGCCCTTGTCCGTGATGGTCTTACCTGTCTTCAGTTATGATTACTTTTACTATGCAAGTGATTTTAATGAAATACTTTTGAAACAAGATTTAGTAGAAGTGAAACCTGGACTTGAGGATGACAGGCGCTTTGTGTTTGGCCTACTTCCCATGAGCACCAATGCTGTAGAAGTTACTGTACCTTCCTGCTGGGTAATATCCACACTTACAGAATGACTAACTCACTGCAAGCATACGTGAAACGTAGCTCGAGCATGGGATGTTTTTCTCTGTACTTCAATACAAACTATTACAAATGAAAAGTTTATATACAGTAAGAACAAGCTGCAAATTTGATATTCAATAGAAGAGGCTCAAACAAGCTGAAGTTTGTGTCCAACAAAGAATCTGGATAAAGGAGTGTCCGTTAGAGGAGATGCATTATTGACTACAACCCTAAAACATTTACCTGGAAATTCTGTCTTTGTTTCACCATATTATTTCAATGTTTTTGTTCATGTGATTTGTTGATAAAATATTCATGACTTAGACATCTGATCACTCCTGAGTGCTGAATGAGCGACACAGTGAAAATAAATAAAACACAAAAAAACCCGCAAACTCTCTGAAGGCGCGAAGATAACAACAGACTGAGCTTCACACGCAGCATTCTGCTTAAAGACTGGATGTGGTGAAAAGTTAAATGTAAACACTTAAAACCTCATCTTACACAATATCACACACGTACACCCTCGTGTCATGATGTCTGGTATCTGACACAAAGATTATCTCTGCTACATAACGCCACACTTTCGCTACGAACTGGTCATTGAGAAATATTACTTGTGCCAGATTTAACATATAAGAAACTTGAATCACAATAAAGACTTCATTCAACACACCGACGTGTTTTGTTTAATACCAACTTCTTGTGTTAATCTGTTAATCTTGTGTTAACCTGTTGTGAATTACAGTCCTCATACATACTTTATTACCTCAGTCTGTGTTTTAAGCCCTGCAGTGAAGAATATTAAAGGTAGATAAAAACAGAACACCTGAACCTGGGAGCCCAAGAAAAACTGCTGGAAAGAGAAACACGAACTGATGCTTGAGCAACGGAGATGATGGAAATCTGACTTCCTTAAATCTGTGAAATTAACGCAGCTGACTCACTTGGAGCTAAAATGATCTGCTCGTGTCTTCCCTTTCCACTGTGGCGTAACACTGACCTCCTGCTGATGGTCACATGCCGTCCAAATCTGTTGAAGCTTCAGTTCAGCTGAGGCAAACAAAATGTCATTACTACCAACAGAAACATGCTCTGTTGTCATTTAAATGAAATACTTGACATTATTAGAATGTTTTGTATATAAAAATATGCATTTATTAATAAAAGGTCATACTCTTACTCTACATACAGTAATATAAAACATTTGTTCTATGTTTCCAGTTCATAAAATAAATGTTGTTCTCTCTATCAGAATCATTGTTTGTTGATATTAAAGTGTATTATAGCACACCTACATAGACATAAGACATGAAAAAAAAACCAAAAGCATGAAACAAAGGAAATCTTTTCGGGTGGTGCCGGATGTCTCTCAGGAATTGTTCGAATCACTTAAAAATAGAATTTTAATGATGAGTCAGTGCAAAGGGCAAAAAGAGCTTCCTCATTTTCTTTTGGCAGAGAAGTGCTGGAAGTTGTGGCGAGCCAAGCGAGACACTGAAATCTTGTCCGGGATCTGGTTACCAGATACGGAGAGACGCTGAAAAAAAAGTACAATGTTTGTTATCACAACATTAAACCCTATCTTTTTCTGTTTCTTTGTTTTAACAATATGCAGTCATATTTGACACAGAAATCATTTTTTGTTGTGATTGCTAGACTAGTTTCCACTGCAGATATTTGACACGTCGAACTAGGAGGTAATGTTGATAACAGCAAAGCTATAAAAATTCCTGGATCCACCCTCCCACCTGGATATGCGGCAACGTTTCATTGGTATTTGTGTGAACCCCACCCCTGCACCAATCAGATTCCCTTTCATATCCAATTTTTAGGGCTGACTGTCCACACTATTTTTAGCAAGTGTCCAAATGGGATTGTGCTCAGTTCAGACTGGGACACATTACTGGCCGATCTGACAGGTCGCCGTAGCAACGACGTGGGAGTTGTAACGCTTCCTAATGCATGATGCTCTTTCTTTCTTGAAACTACTGTACCTCCTGAAAATGGTTTTAATCCGTCTCGCAAAAATTGGATGTATTATATGCCTGTTTACGCCACAAAAGAGCCAACTGTTTTCAATCAGGATGGACTAAAAATTGGATTTTGGCTGCCAGTCTGAACGCAGCCATAATAATGGAAAAGTTCAATTACAGCACAGACCGTCTTGAAAGAGTCTAATACTGACAGTGTAATACTGACATGCAGAAAATCGATTATCAACGCAAGAGTTCTTCTACCTTGAGAACATAAATGTGTACCAATTTTTATTTTTCTTGGCACCATTAATAATAAATAAATTAAGAACCAGTGCTTATTTTGTTCAATCCAAAATAAATGATGCTCTTCATGTAAGCCCAGATGTCTGATATAAATATGACTCCTTGAGATCAGCATATCTGAAGAGTAAAAAAATGAACGTGGAACTTTGCAGTCATCTCTCTGAGGTCAATCATACTACGTCCTGCATTAGCAAGTTATCTGAAAATAATTTTAAAACATGCTCATTTCAAATCTGTGCAGTCGTTTTTGTGCGATTCTTGTAACAAACAAACAAAGAAACATGAGTGGAAAAAATTGGTAAACATAGTAATAGAATTATTTCTACTTTTAGTTCGATCCATTTTCTGCTATGAAAAAAAGTCTGATTTAGTTTAGGAAGGCCTGGAAGTCTCACCTCCAGCTCCTCGTCCCATGACCCGCTGCAGGTCTTTATTTTCAGGTTGCTCCGCAGATCAAGGCTGCTGAGTGGAGGCGGCGCGCTGGGACCTGTGTTTGACCAGCCGGAAAGACAGTGCTGAAAAAAAAAAACCAGAGAGTAAAGATGATGAAGATGAAACCAACTAATGTTGTCATGCTAGTGTGTACATACTTATGTTAACACCATACTGTATTTAAAGTCATACAGGGAAAAATCCACAGTTTGGTAGTTGGAAAGTGTCTCACCGATGGTAACCCAAAACTATCAGAGGGGTCAAAACTGCATCGCCGATGAGGCTTGTACTTGAAGGGTGGAAGGAGGGCGCAGCGAGGGATGCTGACCCTGAAATATAACAGGACATTCATGAGACCATAGAGAAGCTGCCACCATGGTGAACTGTATACAGTAAGTGTAATACTGACATGAAGAAAAACAACTATCACAGAAAGAGTTCTTCCATCTTGAGAACATAAAATGTAAATGTAGTAAAAAAACTTCTAATAAATCTCTAGTTTCTTTCAGAGGGAATTAAAACGTTCATGGAAACAGATGACGATTACAGAACCCACTGTTGGGTCCACAGATGTTTTATTCTTAGTAATCCATTAAAAAGTAACAAGATAGAGTAAATTAAAAATGTCTGTTAGCTGCTTTCAGTCAAGTATGCTGTTGTTAATAAAAGGCTGCCAGATTTCACACATTATCACCTGACGTGAGCTGGATCAGTGACAGTGTGGGGGTGAGAGGATTTCTGTTTTTTGCACACAGGGCAGCACTCCTGAGAGTGAAGTGGAACTGGGAACAGTCTGCTGTTAATCCTGTAGGAGAACGTACCTGAACAGAAGGAGAACAAGCAGAATGAGAATAACCTCAGCCATAAGGACATGAACATAAAAGACTCCTCTTACATTTATGAGGATCCACATTAGCCTCTGGGTCATCCTTGTGCGTTAGCGGTGGCAGACCTGAGTGGATCGTCTCAGGAACTCTAATAGGAAAACAAAATCATAATGAATACATCCATCGTATGGGGAACCATGACATAAATCATTAGATGTAAAGTTCAAAGCACTCACTCTACTTGTGGGCTGTGGTGGCACTCGTCTCTATGAAGAGATCGAAAAGCACACAGGTCGGTGAAGAACTCGTCAGGGCGCTCTATCGTGGAGTCTTCAGCTTCCAGAATGCCTTTGAAAGGACAACAATCCACCAGATGAGCATGTGGCTGAGATAGAAACAAGCTCAGAGAGAGACCGATCAGACTAACCTGCTATCCAGTCGTACCCGAGCAGAGGCTGCAAATGATGGCTGTCAGACGTCGATAACTCATCACAGTGATCAGGCTTCACTGCATTCTGCAACTCCCCCTGCAGAATTAAACAAGGGGTGCAATTTTAATGGCCAGAAGGTTCTGCCCCAATTATTTTAGCAAATCTGCTAGAGGAAGAATTATTCATACTTCTGTAGTAAGTTCTTACAAGACTGGGTTTGTGTCATAGGTTTAAACACATGATTCAAAGGCTTCAAAGACAAGACTTATTTTGAACATTTTGAACTCAGAGGGCTGATGGAAAAAGTTTTCCAAGTGTAAAAGACAAAGACTGAACTGTTCTACTTGATGCCGAGTTGAAACTTTGATATGAACTTTACCAGTGTCCCCAGTTCTATTTCATACCTGGTCCTTGCTGTGATTCAATAGACACGACTTTGTGCAGGCTGGTTTCCTCTCCTGCACACATGTGTGGTGGTGAAGATGTCGCTTGTCTTGGACAATGTCTGAAGTACGTTCACCCCAGTCGTCTCTAGGGTTGGACGTCAAAGCTGGAGCTGGAGTCGTGTGGATCATGGATGCTTCATCTCCGCATGTGTCTGATGGAGACATGAACACACATCGTTTTACACATAGAAATAAGGAACATCTCCACAAAAAACTACACGAGTGATGAGAAAAACAGTGACAGGTCAGGGCACAGGAAGTATCTCAAAAGACAGAAAATCCCACATCATATTCTGACCTATAAATGACTGGATTATAATAAATAACAACAAAATAATCTATTAAAACTAAGCATATCCTGAAATCCAGAAAGGTCTGTCATTTGGAGGAACTTATGCAAACTAAAGAGAAGAATAAACAGATTTTACAACCATGGCGCTGCTTGCTAGCTAACTTGCTATCCGTGTCTCTGGCCTCGAATAAATTCTACAATTACCTGCAAATCTCACGTTTGGTTTGGCGAGGGCTGCCCGGGCAGCAGCGACGTCTCCATCCGTCCGGATGAGGGCGTCTTCTGGGTCAGTCCTCCCTTCACCGCCCTCCTGCCGCCCCGGCCCGGAGCTCTGGCCGCAGCCGCTGACCCGCTCCAGGTTGTGTCTCTGCTGCTTCAGTCGGCTCAATAAATCTTTGTTACGCTCTCGTAAAACGTTCAGCCGGTCCGTTGACGACATTCCTTAAAATCAAACCACAGTAAAACGTTTTTAGTATTATTATATTGTCTCATTGAGAATGAATAAACGTCGTGAACGCAGATTTCGCTTTGTGATTTTAAACAAGGATTTCCCACATCACCATAACAACCCGTTAAAGCAGTGATTTGATTGGCTCTGAGACCCTCTACCCGTCATCCTTTGCGATCATCGGGGAGTTAAAGCGACACATATTTGATTTAAGACGCGACATGATATGCAAACAGCAGAGGGCGCTGTTTAATCATTTACTAACACCGACCACCTGCACGCAACCTTGGCGGATGTTACCTGCTGTTGGTCTTATTAGTTAACGATACCAAATAGAGCTCAGCTAGAATTTCAACTTAACTCTGCAATCAAAAACAAGTCAGGTACATGTGAAGAAATGTAACAATTAATCCACCTGCATCTTGGTGGCAGGAAATGAGACTTTTTTTGATAACTCAAAAAGATGTTAATGAGTGTTGATGAATATCTTTTGTGTGTAGCTAAGGAAGAGGTTCTTAAATTTTGAGGTAGATTTTATAAAAAAAATATTTTACAAACAAGCATAAAAATCTATGGTAAATAACACAGGCATACAAAACTTAAAACATTCCACTACCATGAAATTGTGATCCAGATGTGAAAAATTCAGATCTCGATAAATATGGAGATATGTTTGCTAAATATTTATCAATTATAACACAGAACTCTAAATACTAGGAATACATTTGCTGTGTTAAGGATTTAGAGGGTATTAATTATGTGGGAGGCTGATCCAAGTAAAGTGAAGTCACCGAGGCACCTTCATGCTATAATCTAAGTGTGATATAAATAAATTTATGATCTCTTCACAGTGGTATAAAATAGAATTAAAGAACTTTTCACACTTATTTCTTCACTGATGGAAATTATCAAAAGATCTCGGTTGTGAGAAAACGATTTTTAAGTGACATTGGTCTGAAATTTCCCCACCTGTATATTTGAATAAGCTCACTTGAAAGTTTCACGCTGTCACGCTGTCACCAACTCCACCCACTACCTGTCAATCAAGCGCCCAACCAATCACGGTGCAATATGGTGCATCTACTATGTTAGGAGAACAAATAACTATACATGGACTTTCCAGTTAACATATTTTAAGTGTCATAACTGTTCCCACAGTTTTCATGATTTTGAGCAGAGAGTCCAAACAGCAGGACCGACACAGAAAATGTCAACGAATTCTGAGTGAAACTCCGACTGAAAGAGGGGAAAGGATTGCGTCCCAAAAAGAGAAGTACTACTTAGCCGGAGCCAATGAATGTGGGGTATACAAAAAGTATGACAGTTTACACAATGACTGCTTTGGCCAAAAAGGAGACTCTTATATTTGTGACGTCAATCTGTTTGCGAACAGCAGGGGGTGAAAACTTTTCTAAATGCTGACTCAACGGAAGTCAGGATGGCGTGGGCACCGTAATGGACGTCCTGCTGGTTTAGGTTCCTGGTGTCCAACCTCGAAACAGGATGTATCCAACTCGAGAAAGTTTCGTCATCATCATAAACTTTTATTGCTCTAATAAAATGTAGAAATCCTTGTTCAGGTAGTAAAGTAATCTAGACGGAATATGCGCTTACATACATGACATTACCGTGTCTCACGTTGTGTTGCAGCAAAAGCTCGGCTAGCGTCAGTTTACTATTGTTTAGCTGGAGCTCTCCACGTTAGCAGTGTAGCGTTATCTCCATAGAACAAGGTAGTTATTCATTTCGTATGTTTGGTAGGATGTCTGAATATTATTGTTTTATCATGGATTTTCCACGGGTTCCCACTAGTCTTTAGTTTCTCTGTAGTTTGTGTTACTATCAGCTAAGCGTAGGTCAGTTTTAGGTCAGTGCACGGAAAGATCAAGAGAAATGCTGTGGGAGGTGCCAGAAATGACTAATCCACACAGGAGTGTCTAGTCAATATTACAAGCAACCTTAATGGCATTTATTTAACAAGGATGAAATTGTGTGTAAAATAAAGAAAACCTAAATCTTATGCTTTATTTGCTTGAAGAATTCAAGCACATTGATAAAGGTTGTATTACTTTAAAAAACACTTCAGGGTCTGACATTCACAAGAAAACTAATCACTAAGCCCAGGTCCACAAAACCTTAGATGACACCAGATTCTTCACACGAAAGGAAAACTTCTACCAGATGACAAAACATACAGAATATGCTGTGCAATGTTCATTGGCTCCAGACAGCCTCTCTGTGATCCTGGGATATGAACCCAGATGTGGACATTCTTTCCATCTTCACTGTCCCCACTAAGACAAAGGTACTAACACACACCACATCTGAGGTTGGTAGATATCTCAAAAAGGCATACACATGAATGATTTGATATAAAGATGAAGGTGAAGAATAATTTAATAATCCCGAGGGGAAATTATTTACCTCTGCTCAATTCAATACAATCATACAACATACACTACACAAGTACACAGGTATCACAGATAGAAAACACAGCAATCACAATAAATAAATATACATGGGGTTTAAGGACATGAGACATATAAGCATGACGGTATTGACAAACACACACAAAACAGCAGAAAGAGGACTGCAGAAATTGCACAATAGGTCCCAGAAATACTAAATTAACTGTCCATGCAGAAAGAGAATTATATTTATCTGTGAAGTTTAAAGCAATTCTGTCCAGTCAAAAATAACGGGACTAAGATTAAAAATCAAAAACCTAATCCCTATAACAGGGGTGTCTAACTCATTTTCACCGAGGTCCACATCAGCGTAATGGCTGCCCTCAAAAGGCCAGATGTAACTAATAAATATCACTAAATGTAACCAAGTGTAATGTAACATTAACGTAAAATAAATGTAACTACTCCTTAATGTTAAATAACGCTGAATTTATTTAATATTCAAGTTACAAACATTACAGTTGCACAGAAAAAATATGTTTGTTTGTTATAACTTAAATTCTTTTAATTTGTCAGGTTATGAAACCCACAGAACTCCATCAATCAAGGATCAAACTATCCAAGTGAACAAAGAAAAATAAAGAAAAACAAAGAAAAAACACAAGTTTGGACATTAACTTTGTTAAAAATGTTTTTGTCAGTGTTAAAATGGGCTGAATTACTGCATTGTGAGAAATATAGTTTTGGTCAAAGGACACTTTTGACCTATTTATTTTAGACACTCTTACCTTTTATGCTCTCACGGGCCACATTAAATGATATGTCGGGCCAAATTTGGCCCCCGGGCCTTGAGTTTGACAAATGTGCCCTATAACAACCTAACCTTAAAGTGGGATGATTAATCTCATGTTTACAGATTTGGCTGAGATATTTTGGGAATACAAAAAAACAACATATTTTGAAATCGTTTGACTCCTTAAACTTGGCTCACGCTGCACGTGTATGGAGATCTTAAGTTGATCAGAGGAAATCAGTGTTAACGTTTTGCTTCAAAGTACAAGTAATCTGACTTCATCCTACTTTACCACAGTATGGAAGTGAAGAGATATTGAATCAATCTGTATTTGTGGTTGATCTGTTCTCTAAATGTATGTTTTTAAACGTTTGTGTTGCCATTAGACTTTTAATTTCAGTGGCCACTTTATTAGGGACACCTGCAGGATGTAACGCCATCCAGCGGAACAGGGATAGAGTTTTGTTTCAGACTGAGGATGTGATTTACAGGGATGAGATATATATATAAATAACGAAGTTCAGCAGAAAAACAGACTTGTTATCAAAACACTGTTTGATTAATGGCCTAATCTTTTAAAGGTTTAAAATGTGCTGCTGTCCGGGACAACATTTGATTTAATAAGCAGAATGTCAGGTGATGTTCAACAGATCTCCATATCCTGCAGGCACACTGGGGTATCATGATACCTCGGAGGTTTTAGAGGAACTCACCAAACTCAACTCTAACAAGTCAGCTGGATCTGATGGGCTCGACCCCTTATTTTTAAAAACTGCTGCTCCTGTCATTGCCACCCCCATCTCGTATCTATTCAACTTATCTCTGGAGCTGTCCGTTTTTCCTTCAGATTGGAAATCTGCCTTGGTCGTTCCCCTTTTTAAAGGTGGCTCTAGCTCTGATCCCAACTGTTACAGACCTATATCCATCCTGCCATGCTTGGCCAAGATCCTAGAAAAATTGGTTCATAGACAGCTCAGCCACTTCATTGCTTCAAACGATATTCTGTCCAACCTACAGTCTGGGTTCCGGCCTGGCCTGCCTTGTCTGACCCTCTTCCCATCGTGAAAGGGGTGCCTCAAGGTTCCATCCTGGGCCCAACGTTGTTCTCCATCTACATCAACAATGTAGCTAAGTTTGCCGGTAATTCCAAGATTCATCTATATGCTGATGATACCATCTTATACTCAGAGGGCCCTTCTCTCCACTCTGCAGCATCCACACTCCAACTCAGTCTCACTTCTGTCGAGCAGTACTTTCATGGCCTTCATCTCTCACTCAATTCCAAAAAACCCAAATGCATTATTTTTGACCGGAAACATGATTCCACCACTGCCCCTAAAATCCTCTGTGCCGATGACTCTGAACTGGAGTTTGTGACCAGCTATAAATACCTTGGTCTCTGGTTGGACTCATCCCTCTCCTTCTCCACCTACATCAAGCACCTGCAATCAAAAGTCAAAGCTTGCCTTAGCTTCCTCTACCGGAATAAGGCCTCCTTCACCCGTTCAGCCAAACACACACTTGTGAAAATGACCATCCTGCTCATATTCGATTATGGTGACACCATCTATAGGATGGCTTCCCAATCTACTCTTAGCAAACTCGACACTCTCCACCACTCTGCCATCCGTTTTGCCACAGGAGCTCCATTCAGAACTCACCGCTGTGACCTGTACAACCTGGTAGACTGGACATCCCTCCACACCAGACTGCTCCACAACTGGCTTCACCTCATTTACAAATCCATACTTGGAAAAACACCTCCCTACCTCTCCTCCCTTCTACACCACTTCCGTCCTGCCCGCAATCTTAGGTCCAGTAAGCTCATCAATCTCTCCATCCCTAAAGCCCGTACTGTCTTTGGTCGCAGTGCCTTTCGATTCGCTGCAGTTAATGATTGGAACAATTTTCAAAACTGCCTCAAACTCACTGTCCCCATATCACTCACTGCTTTTAAACAAAACCTACATGAAATTGTAGCTGACAGCTGCACTTGTTGAGTGTCTCGCTCTCTTTCTCTCTCTCTCTTTCTCGGTCTCGTTCTCTTGTCTTGTATTTATTTTTCTTATATTTTCTGTATAGTGTATGTCTTTGTGTTTATTTTAGACTTCCTCCCCACCCCCACACCTCCAAGAGCCACTGCTCTTAGCTCAGGCAGCATTTATAAATAAGAACCTGTTCTTAATTGCTTGTCTGGTTAAATAAAGGTTAAATAAATAAATAAATAAAATACTTTCAAAGTCTTCTTTTATGCATCAGTAATCAATCATATTTCAATATCTTCCACTAACTAATAAAAATATCAAGCTTTTCTTAATCTCATATCAATTGTTAAACTTTTCTGTCTCTCTTTAGGTGCCAGGCTGATTTTACAGCTGTTGTTTTTTTTATGATCTCAACCATTACCTGCTGTGCACAGAGACAAGGTTGATGAGAAAGATGTGATCTTGAACCAAAAAAGTAAAGTTGATAGATGCAATAACAAAAAGTCAAAACTAACACACTCTGTGGTCAGTAATATCTCAATAGTTTTATCACCATAAGCAACAGCAACATTAAACTAACCTATTTCCCATGTTTGTACTTGGTCATTTTTTCCCCCTATTTTTTTGTAGTTTTTGAATCACCAAAAAAAATGTTGGTTTAATTATGTTGATGCAACAGATATTAAAATTTATTTTATCATTACTTTGTATACTAAATAGACAAACAACCTGCGACTACCTGATATATTCATTTTCATCGGATTTGAACGCAAATCATAGACATGTATGTATATAATTATTTTATTTTTTATTGGTAGAATTTTTAAACCTTTAAGTTGGTTTTAGTGTTTGTGATGAATATTGGCAGATCAGCACTTTATTTACATTATACCACTATAAATTGAACATTTTTGATCAGAACAACAAATGGAGACATGAAGGTATATCCAAAAAGTAAATAAAATAAACAATTTCTTCCAGATTTTGTCGTTGTTTTCCTGATTTCTGAACTGATGATGGATCAGGTTGGTTTTCTTGCAATCTTAACGGACAACCTGTGCTTATAAAAGTGGTGAAAGGAGACTGTATTTTTCTTCGGTCTTGTGCCCTAATGACATTAGGCTATTTACACTAAACCTGTCCATCCCTGGTGATGCTAATGCTGGAGTTGCAGGTGTTGCAGGGTCACAGCCATAATCGTATGCCTGATTCCCTGTGGAGCCAATGGTGTGGAACCGCATTGGCAAAGTGCTGCTCAGTATTCCAGTCACGGCTGGCTTGCATTAAGAGCTGCTCAGGCCAGCCCGGTGTGATTAGTTGACCACAGTAAGGTAGAGTTGCACCCTATTATCATGACAGTGCCAGTCATGCAGTCATATACTCTTCCCTGTCTCTCCAATTACACCCCCGCTGTTGGGCTCCAAGCAATTACTGCCTGACACCAGAAGACTTCATCGTTCATTAAACACAGATTAGGGACAGGCATCAACAACAAAAACAAAAGAATAAGTGGAATCACTCATTTTTCTTCTATACACTAACATATCACCTTAATTATTTATAGTATTATATCTATATTACAATTATTAGTATACAGTATTTTGTGTAATGGTGAACTATAACTCTGTAGCATATATAAGGGACTGTGTGGCTGCTGTCATTGGGGCACATTTTGGTGTAGATTCTAATTCATCCAGCTCATGGTAATCCTTTACAGCTGGGTCTGAAGCAACTGGGCTCCTGTTTCAGGCCTTGAAGATCGTTCACCTCTGATCCATCATCTTCTCCAGTTCAAACCGATAGTTATTACACACAACATTAAAGTCACATGTTAACAGCTGAGTCACAAAACACAAGTGGGTGGTTTGGCTCAATTGAGTCCTGAGCATAATTATCGATTTCACTTTAATCAAGGTTTGAATGGTGGTGAAACTTTCTGAGGAAAGATGGTAAGTCTGTACCGTATGTGGGTGAGAGGTGGTGGTTTAACTGTCCTGGATTTCTTCACTTAGACTGTGTGTAGCTCCATCTGAGGTAAGCTTGACTTCAACAAATCCACAAATAGTTAATATTTAATAAAGATTCATTCAGATTGGTGCAGGACCCCCTTACCAATGGTAAACACTTCTACTTATAAACTAATCTTTTATCTATATTTGGATTAGTGGCGTGGATTTTATTCTGACCTTGGTAAAATGGGCATAAGTGTGAAAAATTTAGAATTTCCATGTTTCATGTGTTTACATTTAGGATATTGTTCTCAGTGTTTTTCTCCAGTCAGAATCTAAATGCGTGATTCATTGTTGTTTCTAAATGCTCTTAGTTGTAGCAATTAATGGTAATCGATAAGAAACCTCCCCCCACCCCCACACCACACCCCCACGCTCTCAAGACACAAGCTTTAACCGCAAGAGACACCAAGGAGAAGATGCCACTCATTCCTCACCATTTTCCTCTCTCCCACCAGCTGTGGATTACCTCCCTGGGATTGGGAAAACCCAAACCTCACCCATATCACCGTCGGTGATATGGCGACAGCTTACGTTTGCTCTGGAGGAAGAAACTCCAGACTCTGGAGGGCGGTCATCCGCCTTGACCGGTTGGGAGGGAAAGGAAATATACTGGGGATAGAGACAGGGAAAGGAAAAGACACAGACAGACACAGAGAGTGGCAGATAAGCCAGATAGAATTCCAGTCCAAATTGTGCTGTAGTTGCTGAAGTGGAAGCGAGATTTCCAGGCCTTTGGATGTCCTGTCTTCCATACTTGTTCCCTACCTGTCGAGCAGAAGCACAAAGACAGCGGCAGTATAAAGCACAAATTTAATTTTTTAAACTGAAACTTGGTTAGGCCAGGATAACATTGCAGCTGCTCTTATTGAGGCGACTCCTCCCAGCTTTAGTTTGATGAGTATGACTGCAGAAGTAGGGAGGAGTTTCCACTTTGTTGAAGGAACGTCTCCAACGGAAAGTTTGATTCTTTTGGATTTGTTGCCCTTCAGCTCAATTCCTTGCACCGGACAACAACTGTAAATATTTAGACCACCAAAATACAAGTTTTTTGATGAGTTTACAATCTACTGTCTATTGTCTATTGTGTGTATTGATTTTGACTGTGTTGTTTAAGTGTGTGATTTCAAGATTGAAATGCTAAAGAACTCATTCTGGATAACTTTGGGCTCTCTCAGTATGTAACAGATCCAAGACATAACAAATGATATATACTTGATATAACTATTTCCAAGTGTTTAAATGTTTCTGAGGTTGTTGCTCTTTTTAATCATTACTGTTTTGTGTTCAAAATGACCACTATACTATTGCCAATCCTAACAAAAAAGAAGCAGAGGTAATCATAAAGGGCTGTCTTAATGAGACCTGTGCATTATTCAACTTTCACACCATCACCAGCCTTTTCCTCAGCCTCCTTTCACAACCTTGTAAATGGTTTTGGGAAACTTGGTTAGATCCAAAGTCTTGTGGGAGAAATCCCACACTAGGTAAAGCTAAAAAAAAAAGATTGCAGCCAGGCTGAACGTAGATAGCGGAGAAGCAAAGTCTAGGTTCAATATGATATCAAAGAGAGTCTCCATGTTTATAACTAGGAACTGACAAATGTAAGACAACCATTTTTTTTCAGGGATTGTCAATATAATTCCAATTCTCCGTTCTCTGTAGTTGACAAGATGACAAATTCAGCAGCTTCGGTCCCACCTGACATGATTTCCAAAAAAGTCATGTGATGACATCTTAGATTTGTTTTGAATAGCAATGGTAAGACAAACGGTATGTGACTCCAGCTCAGGCCAAAGTTATCTGTTTGTTCTGGTTCTGTGGTTAATCGAGCACTGCTCTGGTATAAACTGGATACACGCTGCCTTGACACACCTAAAAAAAAAAAAAAAATTTTTTTTATTGCATCGTATCAGATGTATTGCAGATACAAAATCATTCTTTTCAGTCGGGGTAGTTTCCTTTCCTGAAAATGGAAGTGATCAAACTTCCTTTTAAAAGTCCCATCTGGATGCTTCAGTAATTACAGACACATTCTAAATCTTCCATTTCTGGGAAAGATCATTAAAAGAGTTCTCTTTCAACAGATTCATACAATTTTGGCTCTAAACAATCTCTTTAATGAGTTTCAGTGTGGTTTTAAACCACACCACATGTCACGGTTCGGCGTGGCGGCGCTGGTGTGTGGCGGGGGGATGGGCCAGGCTTGTGTGTGGAGCCACGGCTCCACACCTGATACTCATCCACACACCAGTAACTGAGTTTCACACCTGCACATCATTGGTGTAGTCATCATGAGGCTTTTTAAGGCAGGTTGGAAGAGAACTCGGTTTGTTTTGTCCTGATGTTCTGATTCCTGCCTTTCTGGAGAATTTTTGAGTTTTGGATTAAATCATGGATAAAACCTCTGCCTATGGTGTTCTGCATTGGGGTCCACACCCTGACCCTCTTGACAGAACGAACCAACCAAAACTGGACCCAGCAGACACCGACCCTCTTGCTGCCCTGACCAGCAGCAAATCCTGGGATCCGGAGCAGGCTGCCAAGTGGAGACAGCGGGGAAGAGACACTTGGGCATGGCTGACAGCTTATGCTGGAATCCCAGCTCCACCTGCTTTGCTTGTCCCTGAGCCTTTTCCAGTGTGACCTCCTGTCCCCGCACCCTGACCTCGGCCTGTTCCGGTCCCCACGCCAGGACCCCAGCTTGCTCCGGTCCCCACGCCCGGTTCTATTCCTCTTCCAGCACCCCAGTCCGAGTCTGGTCCCGTACTTGCACCCCAGTCTGGTCCCGTACTTGCACCCCAGTCTGGTCCCGTACGTGCACCCCAGTCTGGTCCCGTACGTGCACCCCAGTCTGGTCCCGTACGTGCACCCCAGTCTGGTCCCGTACGTGCACCCCAGTCTGGTCCCCTTCGTGCACCCCAGTCTGGTCCCCTTCGTGCACCCCAGTCTGGTCCCCTTCGTGCACCCCAGTCTGCTACGGAACTTGTTCCTGACCCACCCTGAGACCGTTTTGGGGACACCTGATACTCATCCACACACCAGTAACTGAGTTTCACACCTGAACGTCATTGGTGTAGTCATCATGAGGCTGTTTAAGGCAGGTTGGAAGAGAACTCGGTGTTGGTTTGTTTTTCAAGTTTGTTTTGTCCTGATGTTCTGATTCTTGCCTTTCTGGAGAATTTATGAGTTTTGGATTAAATCATGGATAAAACCTCTGCCTATGGTGTTCTGTATTTGGGTCCACACCCTGACCTTCTTGACACCAACACTGAGCTGAGACTGCACTCATGAAAATCTTAAATGACATCCATCTGACTGTCGATGCGTCTAAAACCACCGTCCTGGTGTTGCTGGAACTCTGGATCTCTGCTGATCACATCCTTCTGCTTGACTCACTGGAAACAGAAGGACTTTCAGGCACTGTGCTCAAATGGTTCCAATCTTACAAGATCAGGACAAATTCTCTCAATCGGTAACTAAGTCCAAGCAAACAAATGTCACATGTGGGGTTCCTCAGAGAGCCATTTTTGGGCATCATCTAATTCAGTATCTACTTGAACATAAATCAGATAATCGGATACTCGCATAATAATATAATCACAACATTTTTGAACAAGCTTATACAGATGTTACACGACTACAGTCCTTGACTTACTGTCAGTAGGTGTATCCATTACTTCAATGAGTGAAAGGGTCAAAATTTCACCCAACTCAATCCAGACAAGGCTGAAGTGATTTTGATTTGCCCCCCCCCAAAAAGGTCGAGATCAGGAATTTAAAACTTTACTCAGGCCTGATAACAAAATTGTTTATTGCATGTTATTCTTCGATGCACAAGCTCTTTCCTTGATCTGATATAGGATTTTTGTTGTTTCAACTGTGTTTTATTTCTACTATCTTAATACTTGATTTTATTGTCTACCTTTAAATTGTCTTTATACTTTTAAAGTTCTGTGCTGAATGTATTTCTTTGCCATTGTGCAGCACTTTGAATTTGGCTTGTGTAGTAATTGTGCCTTGCCTTACCATCATGTTTATAACCACCTCAAGTTATTTTCCAGATCAAGATTCTTTTTTTTGAATTCCTAAAAGGGTGTTGGCATCTTGGTGGTGTGTGTAGCATTGTTACCTCACAGCGAGACTCTGGCTCACATCCTGACCCGGGAGCTTTTCATTCCTGAATGGTTTCCCTCCACAGCTACAAAACTTTCATCGTTGGGGATCTGATGTCTGTAATTGCACAGAGGTGTGGATGTGAATGGTTGTTTTCCCTTTGTGTACCAGCCCTCTGATTAACTGCTGACCTGTTGAATGTCAATGTCAGTTGTATACATCGAATGAAAAGAAGTGGTTTCATCTCAGTAGTTTTAGAAGACAGACTGAGAATAAAATGAGAAAGCAGTGAAAGCAGTTAAATTGATATTCAAGCTGAGCTATTGGTTTTATTTACCTCCATTTAAGTATCTGCCAGAAATAAGAAATGAGTCAGCATCCATCTGAGTAAATATTGTTTCAAAGTAAAGCCCATTGGGTTCCTTTATGTAAATGGCCCAAAAATAAAGTTTTTTGTCAAGTTTGAGTATGCATTTCACATCATCTCAATGTTTTATCTGTAGATGACCAGTTGGCTGGTGAATGCAGAGTTTTGGGTATACAAACTACACTGTTGAGGGCTTTGAAAACAAAACTCTGTTTCAGCATAAGATCAATTACTTGCAGCTTTGCTGCTGCTGATCTGATTTGAAAAGTCGATCTTGAGTCCTTTCTGTGGTGGGGTGTTCATTCCAAGGGAGATAGGAGAACAAGGAAAACAAGCCCTTGTCCAGTGAGCACACCTGACCTATGGGTAGTGTTGGTTTGAGCAGGTTTTTGACTTACGTCATAAAACAGGGGTCATTTGATTTTCACAAGCATCTCTCAGAAAATTATTTTAAAATGATCTGTAACCATTTCCGAGTAAGATAGGTGAGATTGTCTCTGAGCATGATGCAGTCAAATTGAAATGGGTGGTGGTCTGCTAGATAGGGGGACCGGCAGCATTGGTGTGGGGTGGCTGTTACTGATAGTGTATGGAAAGAGTCGATGGTTCCCACAACTCCAGTGATAGCAGTAGATGCCATTAAGATAAGGAGGATTGGACCTGTCACATCACTGTCCTCACTGTTCCAACTCAAGGGACAGGTAGAGAAAAAGACCCTATGGAGGGAGGGAGGGGGGGGTTTGTCACGTTGCCTGTCAGTAACCAATGCGACGGCTTCATGAGCAGGTGATGTGCTGATTTGAATCTTATTTCAATTAAAATCAATCTACAGAACATTTGATTTGTATTTATGCCCAGACAGTCAAAAAGGAAGAATAGCTTTTTTTTATTCAGCAAATAAATAAATAAAAAGTATGTAATATATCAGTAATATATCAGTACCATTCCTGACTTCTAATCAGCCACCAGCAACTCGCCAATCTTTTTCTGCCTCAAATGTCTCTGCACTGTTTAGGCAGCGAGTAATGACATCTCTGAGTTTTACTTAGATTAATTTTTTTTAATCTGAATCAGTTTACAATAATTTGCATGAGTTGTGTATCAATTGTTTCAGCTTGGAAACAAGGCTGGTGCTCCACGTAGCAATGCTACAGATAGCACAGCATTGTAACGGTTCCCTCTCTCAGTTGCCTCGGTCCCAACTCTTCATGCAGGAAGTGACTTAGATGGTGATGTGCCAGCTGTCCTAGGGATTCATTTGGATCTATATTATGAATACTCACTCCAAGCTATTACCTGCACAACTGTGGCTAGAGACCTCTACTGTGGAATACATGTTTTTGATTCCTGTGTTGAAAATATGTCCTGATTAATGGAACAGAGACAAACTTTTCACCATAGAAATGCACCACCGTGCCGCCAGAAATGTCTATTGTATGATTTAAAAATACAGTTAACGTCCATATGCATTCCAGAAGCACCCAAGCAAGACCTCACCAACCGTATGACTGATTCAAACAGTCTTCAAACTGTCTATACTCTGTACATGACCAACCACTGCCCAACAGAGACTACAGGTGAACACATAGAACACAGTGGCCCCAAATATAATGTCTCAAGGCATGCTGGGAAACGCCACACTTTTTATTTGCTGACAGATATGTTTTAGTTTGATTTAAAAAAGAAACTCATCCAGTGAAAATAAATTATAAGGAATATGATAAGATGTAAATAAATGACTTAATTCAAATCAGCCGGCTTTTCACCTTAGATTTTAATAAAACAATTTTTGTATTTTGTACATATTGACTATGTACAAAAGTTCTCTAACCTCAGGGATACATATAATCTAAGTTGTCCATCTATTATTTCCAGCAATCCATCTTAATTTAGGTAACTAATTGCAACCTGGACAAAACAAACATAATCAGAAAGAGTAGGAATAAAACCTACTTAATTTTTCAGGATAGTGATCCTTGCAGCTTGATTACATTCACTTTGACGGCTTCCTTTCTTTTTTCAGTGAGTGGTTGTCTATACCTTCACTCTGTTAGAGAATAAAAACGTTATCAAAATCCTCCAACCTGACACCAGTAATGCTGCTGTCTTCATCATATTTCTGCATCTTGCACATGGAAATGGTGAAGTTAATGCTGATTCATGAGACAAGGGCTGAGAAAATGAGATCCGCTCCACGTTGGGTTCCTCTGAGTTAGTCAGCTGTGGGACATCATTTTGGGGATTTTATGTCACTGCTGACTTAATGACCTGTGCGCTTATTTGAGGTCTATTAAACACAAGCAATAACTCAGCAGAGCATGAGCATACTAATTAATCACAGCCTTTGTTTCAGGCGGAGAGATGACAATGAATCCAAGTGAATGCTGTCAAGCGGACAGAAAGTGTGTAAGGACAAGCGACAGTGTCACATCAGACAGACAGACTGCCTCAGCAGTCAGGTACTGTCAACCAGCAATGAATTCTGCTATTTCATCTGGTCTGTCCTGATTTCAGCAAATTATGACTATGCAGCCCAAACTATGGGACTCGTATTTATAAAAGGAAACAGCAATAGTTTCATCTTGTTAAAATGACACACTAAGTTTTCTGCTCAAATATGGTTTAAAGAACTGCAATTAAAAACAACATTTTTTTTGCTCTAGTTTTTAGCTGGTTGACACATGGAAATACCAGACTTAAGAAATGATTAACAGTTTTCTTAGGATAATCTGATTAATGAATGTGGGGGTAGTAAGGCGGCGCAGTGGGTGGTGGTGTTGTCCCACAGCAAGAAGATTCTGTGTTTACTACTTTTGTGTCTGCCTCCAGCCACCTCCACAAACATGTGAGTTCTGTGAAATGGACACACCCAATTGTCTGTGAGTGGTTGTTTTTCATGGTGCCCTGCGATGATCTGGCATCTTATCTGGGGTGTACCCCAACTGTCAGCCATAGCCAGCTGGAATAAGCTCCAGCAGAACAATTGCAATTGTCTCACCTACAAGAAAATGAATGGATGGATGGATGGATGGATGGATGGATGGATGGATAGAAAATGAATGTGGCTGCAAAAAATGACCTTTTGGTATCTAACTTGTGTTGGTTCCAAAGCCTGAATTACCACTTGCTTCCATACTATTCAGCCATTCATTCAATATTATTTTTAGCTTTGTGATGTTTTCAACCAAAATATAAAAAAATCTAATTTCCAGACAACCAGTAACCCTCTCTTCTCTTTTTATTCATTTCATTTTCTGTCACAGGCTTTTAACAGCGTTGAGCAGCCTCCTCCATCAGATACTTACAGTAACATTCATCAACAAAAGCCTAATTAAAAAGCTTTCAGCCTTATTTGTCAGCTCTACTAATCACAGAGTCTTTTTATGGTCTGTCACAGAACAAACATACACTTAGTGTAGGGGAGTTTGTCATTTCCACTTGTCATTGGTTGTTAGGTTGTTAGAGCTCTCCCTATGGGACCCTGGTGGTGGTGAGTTGAATACCCGGAGGCCCCTCCTCAGGCGGTAATGGCCGCAACTGAGAGAGGAACATGTCTGGAACGGTTGGGTCAGAATCTTTCTTACTAAGACTAGACAAATATTGGTGGTAGTCGTTATGTCTTGGCTATCGTTGTTTCACTACGACTGTCTAAGTTGTCTTTTCCTTCAATAGGACGTTTATGCGAAAGCACATTGATCAAAGCACTAGCTTTGATCTATGGTCTTACTCACTGGCCTTCTCCATCGTCTTTCTATCTCATCCAGTTCCTGAGTGTACAAAAGTTAAAATTTGACCTTGACTGAGTTTTCTTTAGGTCAAGATCATCATCTTGTTTTAATCCCTTTTGCTGAACGAGTAATGTCCTCTTTGTTTCATCTTTCTATCATCAACGGTTGCGAAGATATTTGGTGGACAAATGGACGGAGGAAAGGATGGACGAACAGATGAACTCACAAACGCTGACAATTACAATACATCGACCACTTTGAAGCGGGATGTAAAAAGAAACACAACGAAAAGTACGAGCCGCTTACAGCAAATTTTTTTCCAATAATTGAATTTGAGGTTCCCAACTTAAATACAATTAGACTTACTCTGGTACTCATTTAATACCCAGATCTGAAACTGCATTAAAGCAGTTTCAGATCTCCTGTTTGCAAACAGCTTTTATGAAATTAGGTGATGATCAAGACAAAATAAGACCATAGCTATCAATAAGCAAAAGGCTGTGACTCCACGAAAAGTGAGAAATATTTTACCAGCACCGGATCACTCAGAAAGACAATGCTGATCTAAAAGTAGCTAAGCCTTTAAAAACACTGTTGTTAATTTGTTTTAAAGCCCAAGTTAGCAGAAATACACCAGTCAGAGCAGATGGCCTTTTACATGCACAAGCTAAGATGGAGCAGCCTTCTTTACAGGTTATTCAAAATAATTCATGTTAAGTTAATTTGATGGTTCTTTGCAACAACCACATGGGTGGATGTACAGTATGAGTCTGCTGTTTGTGCACCCGCTGCCAACACTTTAATGTCTGATTACATGTTCTGTCTTCTCTGGTTCCCCTGAGTAGTCTTTGAACTTACCTACAAGAAAAACAAGTGGATCTGAACTCATCACTGTAGACAGAGATCACAGCCAACCTGCAGTGACTTGATAATCAAAGTGTAAAGTGTATCAAAGTGAGAAATATGACATATGATATATGACATGGTGAGAAATATGATTTCAATAGAAACAATGCATATGTATGTACTGTATATACTGCATATACTGTGTAGAAACACACATATATACTTTACATATATATTGTACATTGTGTGTATGCATGTGTATATATACTTTACAGTGCACCCTCGTTACTCGTGGTTAATGCGTTCCGGGAACCTCACGCAAATAATGAATTCCATGATATAGCAACGAACCATTTATCTTATTATTTATGGTAGTTAAACATTTATGACCCTCCCCATACTGATATTAAACCACCTTCTATCTGCGTTACCTTTTCCTACACTCTGATGGACTGTTTAAGGGATTTTGATGTCTCACAGAAGTGCGCGGCGTTCCGAGACTCACAGAACGTCGCGCACTTCCAGATGCTGTCAGCCAATAGAATGTACATACGGTATCACATGACTACCAACTAAAAAGCTGTGATGGGCTGAAGTTGAGCATGTTGTAGCGCGAATGGGCGATGGATTACTGTATATATACTGTATATATGTATATATATACTGTATATAAAATACATATATACAGTGCGCCCTCGCACATTCGCGCATCAACTCTTGCGACTTCACCCCATCGTGGATATTTGGTAGGCAGTCACGTGACACCATACGTGCTTTCTATTGGCTGACGGCATCCGGAAATGCGCAACGTTCCGTGAGTCTCGGACTTACGTCAAACCCAAAAGTGTTTTAAACAGTCAATCAGAGTGTGGGAAAACGTAATACAGACAGAAGGTGGTTTAATATCAGTATGGGGAGGGTTAATATACGTTTAAATTACCATAAATAATAAGATAGTTTGTCGCTATATCAGGGAATTCATTATTTGCGTATGGTTCCTGGGACACATCAACTGCGAGGAGCGAGTATATATATATATATATATATATATATATATATATATATATATATATATATATATATATATATATATATATATATCTTAGATATGTATAATTAAGAAAATTATTAAGTTCTCAAATTATTTTGTTTCCCCCACGCTCAGTGGAGTATTTATTTGTCAACCTCAGAAGTGTATTGATGCTGTCAATGTCTACACTCTTGAACATCATATCCAAGACTCAGGTCATCAGGATAATAAGGATATTGCCTTTAATGCAAAGCATGCAACCCAATGACTACTAAAGTTTAATCTGCCTCCCTACTAAATAAAAGCCATGAATAAATTATTAACTCAGTTGAGAAACCTCAACTCCCCACTGTGTTTTACTCCATCCTTTGTTGTTAACTGAATACAAGCGTCTGCACTTCTCCTCTTTGGTTAGTTTCAACAATATCATACGGCAGAAAACATAAAGCCCTTGATTAGTCCCTCTGATATTCAGCGTTCATTTTACCTCAAGAAAGTAGTGCATCCCTGGGATGCGCTTCAACAAACATTTGTGCATCCTAGCATGACGTTTATGCATCCCAAAAGTAACAACAGAATATATGGTAGCAGCGTACGCAAGGATTGAGTTTTGCCAATTGTACAAGATAAAAACTAAACAAACTGTTAATTTTAACAATTTTATTAATAACGATGTCATAACTGTTTGAGTAAAAAGAAAAAAAACTTACATATTTTTATCAAAATGTTAAAGCCTGATAGTCATCCTTAAAACAAAATCAGTTTAAGAAATAATAAATGTAATACAGCTTTTTTTCCCTTTTGCTTTTCACTCAATAGTTGTCTTTGCCTTTAATTCATCTGTTCTCCTGTGGACATTGCACCAAGCATTTTTGTAAGCTCCATTTTGTCTTGGGTGCCTACATTTAGCCATTTCTCACCCATGGAAACAATTGCGTCCATTACGGTACAAATGTTCGGATTTTTGCTGGTTTTCGTTCAACTTTTTCTGCATTTTCTTACGTACTGTCCACAGTAATATCTGTCTCTTTCTTTTCATGAACTTTTGGTTGTTTTTCATTCAGGAAAACACTCATTGTCACTTCGGTTTTCTCCAACTTTTCCATCTTTTTCGGAGGCATGGTGATAGTGTGAGACCAACTCGTCGCTCTCTCACTGCAGCGTGTAAAATGAGCAAAGGTAAGTTGTCGTTTGGTTGATTTTATTCATTCATTGTCACAAACATCCGCTGCTGCGGGGAGCTGCAGCCTATTCCAGGTGATAGAGGCCGTGAGGCGGGGGAAACTCCACGCACAACGCCAGTGTACCGCGGAGCCACACAGAAACACAGACAAATACACACACACTCACTCCTACGGTCAATTTGGAACTGCCCATTAGCCTGAAACGCATGTTTTTCGAGGAGGGATGAAGCTGGAGAACCTGGACAGAACCCACGCAGACACGGGGAGAACATGCAAACTCCGCACAGAGTTGCTGCGCAGCGACAGCGCTACCCATTGCGCCAACGTGCTGCCCCTGGTCGGTCTTAATCAGACTGAATCACGCAGATGAGTCTCGTGACGAGAAACTCACGCGAGATCAAAACACAATAGCGATTTCCGGGTTCGAATTATAAGTGAAGACATGGATCAGTTGTGAACATTTTTGTTGAATGGAAGCACATTTGAAGCCTGCGTCCCAGGGACACGTGTTGTCTGATGATCGTGCGTCCCTCTCAAAACATGTGCGTCAAAGACACAAGGACGCACGCAAACGAGAACACTGGATATCTGTGTTTTATTGTGGGATTGATCCTCCAAATTCATTCAATCTCATCTTGTTTTCCTGGCACCTGATCGACGGGGTGTATGCCAAACAGCCCAACACACTATGCCCCCCTTTTCTTTGTACCATCATCTAATTACTGTGGTTAATTAGGCAGATAATGAGTCTAGATTCCCTGCCATTTAAATGTGACACCAGGCCGGGGTTCAGATCCCCATCAAGTACCCCGCGAGGATCTGTAGTCTTCCTGAGGACGAGTCTTTCCAGGACACGAGGGGGAGAGAAGATGAAGGGCAACGGAACTGAGTGGTGTTTGTTTTGATCATATTAGATATCCACAGAGCTAAAATTGCTAGAGGGGCTTTAGAAACTTTGTATTGTGAGATTATCCGTCTTCAGAGTGCTCTAAGAATGTGTTTGTTTTATCTTTCTGCGAGCTTTCCTGCCTCCTCCTGCTTTGCAGCTGGGGACACTTGGGAGGAAGGAATTAATGCTTCTTGTGAACATGCTGTTGACCCCTCACAAAAACACAGACACACACACATCATGATCTACCTCACACCCCATAATGCATACACCCCTGACATTTTGTTCTCATCACAGTCCTGTAATCGAAAACAATCCAGAACTACCACCTCCCATTTGCCATTTCTCCCTCCCTCTCTCCCTCCATCTCAGGCTCTCACTCTCTCTGTTGCCTGGTTCATTTCTTGAGCAGCACACAGAACGGGATAACGTCTTCTTCAACTCGCAGCACAGACTTATTTCTCTACACACCAGCTCTGAGTGGAAGCTCAGCAGGGGTGTTTGAGATATTAGCCCGCTGCGGGGAAAGGCTCAGGGACTTCTGCCATCCACCCACAAAGGTAAGCCTCGGGATTCTTTAGATCAGGTTCACGTTTGCTGTTCAGTCAAGGTTAAACTACCTGAAACTGCAGCTTTAGGTAACACTTCTGTCAGACTGTCAGCAGCCCCGAGACAGCTTTGTAAAAGTGTGAGATGTAACAACATCTTAGGGTTTCTCTCACAAACCATTCCATAGACAGAAGCAGTTGTGGCTGTTACAGATTTGAAGATATACGGTCAGTAAGTGAACATTAAACTATAGAAAGTGTGCAGATTACTTGGCAGCTTGAGCTGGGAATTAATCCTTGTTTTGTTTGTAACACTAAGTTTGGAGAACAGTACCAGTCAGTGTGCTCACTAGTACGTAATCATAATGTGCTTAAAACAAGGAGAACACCAAACATTTAGTGCAGATCAGTTTCAAATCGGTTTCAGGAAAAATATTTCTTTTAAAACAGATTGACGCACAACACTGGTGTGTTAAGTCTTTGTTTCATGCATTGTATGTTTATTCACACACAGTCTATATCACAAGTCAAAATTTCTGGGAATTATTTATAACGACACCCAATTAGAGCCAAGTATTTCTTTTGACAGTTGTGTTAGTTTGCTCATCGTATTTCTGCTATTGTATAAGCGCTACATGCTTTCAAGCTGGGTGCATGGATCTACGTCACACTGTGGTGCAACAGCATAACCTGAAGAATGTTGTGTCGTCCTGTAGCCACGGGAAGAAAAGAAACTTTTCTTTGCAGTGCGGTTTTTTTTTTTCTGTCTGTGTCATTTGAGACACAAATATACTTATGGGAGAAAGAGCTTGCATTCATAACAAGAAGGAGGATTGAAATGTATTTGTCCCTGAATGCTGACTTTCAGGCTCTCCTCTCTCAGAAGAACCATGCAGTAGGTGGTCGTCTGTATTTTACTTTAGAAAACTTCATACATATACATAAAAATATGGAATTTGTTGAAACTGACTAGCAATGCACGTAACAGAATTCCAATGGGTCGTCAGACAGCATCATGTTTTACAAAGTCAGAAAATAGCCTTATGAATTAGCACAGAGCCATGTCACTTTATATACCGAAGATGAATCCAAAATAGCTCCTCACATTACTTCTCAGATTTTGTTGGTCTACATAAATAAATTAACTGCTCAGCACATCTCATTACTACCATTCAGCATCCCCAAAAATAAAAGATATAGCCTCATTTACTGAAACAGCATCAGCGCATGGAAGGCAGTCAGGAAATGTTTTCCACATTTATATAGTTCTTCAGATTCTGGATAAAAAGTGTCAGCTGTAATATACAATTACAATAAAATGACCAAACTTCAGATATGGTGCCGATCAACAACAACAACAAACAGTAACAACAACAACAGTAATAATGATAATGAAAATTATAGTAAAAATTAATTTAACCAGTTTTTGATTAGTCCTCCTTAAACATTCAGTGTGTAGAATTTTCTGACCTATTATAAACCATCCATTTGTGTGACATGTTGGAACAAACTGATGTTTTCAAGGAGTAAAATTACTTTAAATTAAATATTTGTGGTATTGTTAGCTCAGAATGAGACTTTTTTTAAAATAGTACTTAGAATATGTCAAAAACTAGAAATGCTTTACATTCTTCACGCTGTTGGCTGATATGCCTGAATGGGAGCATAGAAGGCTGTGTTACATCTAACCTAGTGGGAGTGATCGATATCATTAAGTCATATGACTTAATGATATCTAACCTAGTGGAACTGGTCAGCATCATTAAGTCATATGACTTAACTTCAACCATCTGTTTTCTTCAAGTCCAGTTGACTGACACTTGACAGAGATGTGTCTTGGATGTATTCATTTCTATTGAAAGGAGAGAAGAGCAAATGTGACAATAATTGTTAATTACAAAAGACGAGTGATAGTGAAGGTAGACTGTGTTTATCACAGACTGTAAAGAGATTGAAAACAAAGGGTTTTTAACTTCCCCCACGGCTCAACTGGTGGTGGCGGCTGATGGTTCTGTGAGGCTCATGAAATGATGAATTTGGTCAATCTGTTGGGAGCAGGCAGCGATGAACAGCTGTATGAATGGGCTACCGGCAGAAGCACATTTCTAAAGTCAACAGTAAGATGATTGGCTGCTTATGAGAGCATGTCGTTGGATAGAGATGAACAGATAATGAGAACAGCTGATGTCTGAAATGTCAGCCTCAGACAGTAACAGCAGGAAACAGACGGCCCGTGTGAGTGGTGTGAACGACAAAACAGGATGAGAAATGAAGTAACATAAAGAAAAAAGGCTTAATGGCTTCAACTTTTGCTAAAGCATAAATTACTATTACTACATTTTAACTTTATTGACCAATTTTGTTATTCCCTATAATAAAATTGAAGTCACGTATTTCAACTGGTGGTTATTGTAAATGCAATAAGAAACATACAGTCTGCTTATAAATACTCTAAACTACTCATGACTGCCTGTGTCCTGACAGCAAGGACACAGCAAACAAATACAGCAACGCTATCAGAGGACACAAAAATGTAAAACCCCCTTCCTATCGGACAACTACTTCTGTATTGACACGCAACATTGCTCATTATTACACAGTTTTCCATAAAGTGACAACAGGATTTTGCCCGAGGCACAATTTCTGTACGGTCTGATACAGAGGATGTCAGTGCAGCTCTAACAAGCTCCTGCCTGCTCTTCATCACAGTAGTGCCAGATATGTGCCCATGAGTATTCATCAGGAAGGGCTAATGGGGCACAGCAGTGTGAACCTCTGATTTACAGCCCGTCCCCTGTCAGCCCTAATGATAGGGCAATGGGGCTGTTTATGGAGAAACAGGTGCTGCAGACTGAATAGATGTGAAGCGATGGGACTAGAAGCCACAGATGATTGTCGTTTTGTCCCCCACACAAATGCTCATTTACAATATTGTGTTCACACATACATAATTATTGTGTATAGAAATGTGGTCGTCGGAGTTAAGCTTATGGCTAGAGGTGTGTGTGTGTATGTGTGTGTGTATGTGCATGAGTGGAAGGGTAAGGTGGTAAAGAGGCAGACAGTGTAAACTGTGCTCTGATTATTAATTTATTGTTCTCAAGATTGTTTCCAGCTGAAATGTTTTACATTCAAAATAGAAAATGAGTTTCTATAAAAGGCTCCGGTAGTCATAGATTGAACTCAGTTAGACCAGAGAAACAGATGGATGGATGAACGGATCGACATACAGACAGACAGACAAACAGACAGACAGAAAAATAGATAGATTTGGAGGACAAATCAACACCTCAACCCTTTTCCTGAGCTATTTTTACAGTGTGGAAGGGAATCTTATCCCGCCGCAAGGGGCCACAGCCATTAGAGAATATTGCTTCCATGAAGGGATGTGCTTAGTATGAAAGGTGGTACGTGTCAAAATAACATAGCAGGAGCCAAGGTTTAACAGCACAATGTTCGAAGCATTAAACTGCCTCCTCCAGCTTGTTTTCCTCTCATGATGCATCCAGTTTCCTCCTCCTCAGGTAAGTAATGCACACACACCCATTGGTTTACATGATAGGAAAGAAAACGTGATTCATCAGTACAGGTCACCTTCTATGGTGGCTCCAGAGTCCAGTTCTGATGCCCACACGCCCTCAGAGGACAGGGCTCAGCGTGGACACTCTGCAATTATGTAGCTCTATATGAAAGTTCCAAAGTGCTGTGTTGTTAAACCTCTCTATCGTAACCAATGTTATTTTCTTTTAAAAAAAAAAGAAAGCTATTCTTCAGAATCAACCTGGGGCAATAAAAACAAGATGGATGGATAGACCAGACTGAGAAAATGAAAAACCACGACGGATTTGCTTTTGTATTGAGAAGCGAAAAAGTTGCAGTTGCAGCTAAAATGATGTGTTTGAGGTATTTTGCCTTGCTTGACGATGTGTTTGCTTGAATGTGGCCACTGGTATTGTCAATGCTGAGAACGTAGAACATGGAACCCGGCTAGACTGTATTGGATATGGTTAAGGTGGGCTGAGCCCTGAAGAACAATCATTATTTTTTCAGTAATTATTTTAAAAACCTGAGGCATCATGTGGCATTAGAAATGGGCAACACGGAGAAAACTAAATATTATTAGCCTTATTATTAGTGTACTATAACTGAGAAAGCAATTTTCTGAAAGTGCTGTTATATAACACACATAATTCAGAATGTAAAATGTTCAGCAGTGTTAAATTACTGCTTGACAATCCTTTAATCCATTTTCTCATAGAAAAATAATAATTGATAATTTAGAGTAAACATGTATAACCAGATACCAATTTATCTTTACAAAATGGAAACTAAATTAATAATCAGTGTTTTGATAATTACTCTTCAGAAAAACAAAATGTTTGCTCAACACAACAAGCCAACCCAGGCATTTGATCATGTTGACTTGTCGTCCATTGGAACACAACAATATCTATGTGTGATGTCTTGTGACACACTTCGGCCATACTGTGGACATAATGCTTTCACATTCATTTAGTCAGAAGGAAAACAAATCCCTTAGGTCTATTTTCTTGAGAGGCAGAATGTAAGAGACCAGAATATGAAGTGTGGCAGTGGTACATAAGGTGTGCAGTAGCATCAACAAATGGGGTTTGTCTTCAAGTAGCTGGAACAGCCTTCCAAATAATCGTGACCTGAACAATTTTCTGGACGATCAACTTTGGCCAAAGCCAAAACGTACCCACTACTAAAAATTTTATTTAAGTCTTCCTCACAATTTTTTTGAAGACATCTTAACTGTCATTCCAGTTCTGGTTTCAGTTTCATTCTGTGTTCTCCTGCTTTGTGATTTTTAATCTGTTTTTTTTAATTTTTTTTATATCGCCTTACTGATTTTAGGTTTGATTTGAAAGTTGGTGATGTTGCCTACTGAGCAAATACTGTTTTTGGATCTCCTATAATAGAAATAGAAAAAAAGTAACTCACTTTTTACTGCTGCTACTTCAAGAAAATACTGATATGTCTTTTAATTTGCATTCTTAAATAAACACTACAATTAGTGTGGAGTCCTTTAACTAAAACCTCTGTATGTTACACCTTTGTCCCTTCCTTCTGTCCTCTTTCTCATTTTTCTCCAGCTTCCATTTGTGTGCCCCATTTTCCTTCTATCTTAAAATATGTCCCCTTGAAAATGAGTGAAATGTCAGTGCTTTGATCTAGCTGTCATTTCTCTTGTACAATGTAGTGGTTTGTGTTGGGAGTTTTTTGGTGAAGTCTGGTCCAATGTTGTGGAGATGTACATATAGTAAAAACAGAGAGATCTCTAATTATTACTTAAATAAATGTAAGTTAGTCAGTTATGATATAAATACTATCCAACCTGCTTTCAGTACCAATGAAGGTGTTCTATCGATTAAAACCAAAAACAAAACCTGTTCTCATAGCAGCAGGACAGGATTAATTAATAGAGTGAGAGTCACTTTGATTATTGACAACTGACTGTATTGTGTCCAGTATCCTGCTGCAGGAAGAAGGACATGACTCTTAGAATGACAGTCCAGGTCACACACCTCATCTTAAGTTCCTCCTTCAGGTTATGTCACACAAGCAAAGGGGACCAACCATACATTGCCATCCATTACATTTCTTCTTACGATCAGAATTACTGAAAAATGGATGAATCAGTAAATCAGCTCCTCCAAAACTTCCTTTTTATCGGCTGTCATGAGAGCCTTCAGCTCAATTACAGCCAATGGGAAGTTTGACCCTCTTAAACAGGTTGCACTTCAGTGAAGGTAATACTGGTAAACAGTTACCAGAACTCCAGTCCAATTTCATTTGAAGTACACCCTTGTCAGATTTTGACTTTACCTGCATGTAACAGATCGATTACAGTTATATTTCAGAATAACTGCACTGTATTATATTATAAAGAGATTTTACTCTCATTGTCAGCTCTGGTTTCATTTCAGGCTGTGATCTTATAAGCAGCTTCAGTTCCACCATTATGAATGTCACTGCTACTATAAGCCCCAAGAAAATCAATGTTGCGTGTGTGATGCAGATGGCAAAATCCCAGGTCAGCATGACATCTAGAAAGAAAAATTTCTCAAGGACAATTTGGTCATAAGTAGGAAGAGTTTAATGCTTTTACTGTAACCCGACAGACTGACATACCTCCTTGTTTAATCACAAAATATTACAACATCTCCAAGAATGCTTACGCAGATGACACACAGCTCTACATCACAGTTTCATGTCATACATAAATTTATTTATTAGGCAATACATGTTTTTTTTGTGAACATTGCAAAGCCTATTAATTTTGATCAGGGTAAAAGACATTTTTATTTATTGTAGGTTACTTCTTTTTAATCCATAACTATTTACGTGTTTGCTTCTGTTTTATTGTGTTATTTTTTTAAGTTTAAATATTTCTTTATTTATTCTTCTTTTATTGCTCATTTAATGCCATCTTAATGCTACTTCTAAATGTGCCTTATACAGCCCATTGCATTTCCCTGCATTTAAATGGTGTTACCCATAAATATTAAACCTGGACTTTACATCACCACACAGTAAATAATAATAACAACATGCCAGACTATTTTAACACCATTGGACCACTCCTACACCTACAACCCCTGTCAGTGGTGCTGTTGTAGGTGGGCAGTAGTTGAAGCTCACTCACTGTAGGTCAGCAAGCACAGAGATTTATCACTGCACAGCCCACACACACACACACACACACACACACACACACACACACACACACACACACACACACACACACACACACACACACACACACACACACACACACACACACACACACACACACACACACACACACACACACACACACACACACACACTGGTGTCTCTCTTCATGAGCCAAACCACACTCCAGCGGTGTCTTTCTTCCAGAGCTGGCAGTCAGGAGGAATATGGGCAAATCCGAAAGCCAAATGGATATTATGGAGAAATCAAGTAAACCTGGAAAGCGTCGATGGACAGTTACAGAAATTGGTCTGTCTGTACTCTTGCTGTTGGCCAGCTGTGCTTTGGCCGGGCTGGTAGTCCTCTACACTTCTGTTGTTAAAGGTAATGACTCTGAAAATTATTCAGGTATTACAGATGGTCTCAGTAACAATAAGTGTCTCCCTGACATTAAGCTGACATTGACCAAGGGAATGATCCTGGCTCTAGCAGACACTCTCAACTTGACCATGACATGCTTTATTGTAATACTGAAACTCATCTGCTATTAGTGAAACTTTCTAGTGTTTTTTTTTTAAGGTTAACATAACTCCAAAGTTTTTAAGACTGTAAGCATTAGTTATTACCTGCAACACGAAAACAACTCTGTAAAAGACCTGATTGCATTTAACCATTCATACACTTGATGTTTCAGGGTTCTGAGACTTATACATCATCACTTTGATATTTTTTCACTCCTAAAAAATGTCATGTATACAGTCAGACATGCATTTCAATTTTGCACACACACAAATTCCAGATGTAGTAAAAATGATATAAATTAAAGCTCAATAAACATTTTATGTAAAATCATGTCAGGTTTTACAGGGTATTACCAGTTCATAACAATTTGCAGTTATTATAATGTACAGAAAAGTCTTGACTCTGTCTAATGTCTAAAATCTGTTTCATCCAACCAATTCAGAACAATCCAATAGGTCAAGTGTGTCAAGGAGCACAGCAGGTGAGTGTTTCTGTCATCAGTCTTGTAACCTGAACAAGGAATAGAATGCCAGCTAAGTGAGCATGTGTCATATGGAAGTGTGCACCTCTGATAGTCACTGTAACACTGTAATTCCCTGTACTGCCAGATCAGCAGTGCCACACAAAAGTGAAAGAACAGAATGCTGACACAGACATTGACTGTCGCGCCAAAACACGTGCATGCACATAGATCTATTTATAGAGCTCTGTTAGTTGTAATTAGAGAAAGATTTCACATCTTCTTGTTCTTTGTCAAATACTGCAAATGCTTTCTTCTAACTGTCCACACTGATTTTTCCAGGCCAGCTGTTTCATTCCACCCTCAACAGTGTGTGTACAACTGCAGACTGTGTCACAGCAGGTGAGAGGAAGAGCTTTATATTCAATGCCCTCCTGCAGTGACATGTCATCAACAAGTCCAGCTCCTGCAAACGCTGTATTCCAACTACTAGAACTCTTCACAATGCTGTCCTTCTGCCTCTCTCCTTTTGTCTCTATGATGCCTTAAAGCTGCTCGACTCTTGCAGAATATGGATAAATCTGTGAAGCCTTGTGATAATTTCTACCAGTATGCCTGCGGGGGTTGGCTGGAGCGACATGTCATACCGGAGACGAGCTCCCGCCACAGTGTCTTTGACATTCTTAGGGACAAGCTGGAGATTGTCCTGAAAGGTCAGCTTCATTGTTAGTTCCCTGTGAGCTGCAGCATTTGGAGCTATGCGTGGGTTCCATTCAGAGAGGATATTTCTGCATGTTATGTTGTTGCAGGTGTTCTTGAGATGGAAAATGAACAGGACAGAGATGCCATCAAGAAGGCCAAGATCCTTTACAACTCCTGCATGAATGAGAGTAAGGCTCCTTACACGGGTCTAATTCAGAAATTCACTCGTAATGAAAGAAAAGGAATCAAAGCATTCAATTCAATTCAAAAAAACTTTGTCCCCAAGGGGCAATTGAAGTATACTAGAAATTTTTTTTCAGAGCTCTTGACTGTCTCTGATGATCTCCCATAGCCTGGATTCTTGTAGGATTCAAGAGGAATTTATGATCTTTTTAAATATCCTAGATCACAACTTTAATAAAAATGTATTTGGTGGAAAAGCAGTCAAGGTGATGAAACCTTGAGTTATGTATTACCATCAAAGTACTTACCTGTGCAGTATGTTACAATAAATACAGTATTTTTTACACTATAAGGCGCACCTAAAAGCCTTTAATTTTCTCAATTTCTTATAATCTAATATGCCTTATATATGAAAAAAGTTTTAATATAGACCATTGACGATGAGTTCTCAGATGCGTTTTATAATCTTATGTATGATTTTTTTTTTTTAATAGGTCATTCATTGAAGGTGCGCCTTATAATCCAGTGCGCCGTATTGTGAGGAAAATACTTACATCACGTAGTTAATGCATAAAAGAACAGAATGCTGAAAAAAAAAATCCATTTTGAATATGTAAAAGAAAGTTGAAAAAAATGAATGAGTACCATTTATCTATATGTGCTGAAAAATGTGATTTGTTTTTTCTTGGAACAAAATGAAAACAATTCTTAAATCTGCCCATTTTATCTTGATCCAACAAAAAACTTGAAGGGTTGTTTGTTGCCAAATCCTCTCATCATCTTTCATGAAAATCCTTTCAGTGTTTTTTGTCTAATCCTGCTGGACAGACAACAAACAGATGCCAGTGAAACCGTTGTCTTCTTGGCAGAGAATCATTTGATAAAAATTCCAGGGCCTTTTTGCGGGAACCTTGTCCATTAAACTGAATTGCAGCTATTGGTGTGTGAGGACAGAAGTGGGACCCGCTTTGTGTGTATGCATGGTTTTGAGCTTTGTGGCTTTGGTCAGTCACATGTTGTTGTAGACCCAGGCAAATAAATGTTAAGCCTTTATGTTAGATTGAAGAACACACAAACCTCAGAATTACAAAATAAAGCGCAAAAAGAGCTGAATAATCCTTTTACTTGTCAATTAAAGACATCCCAGCCTAAAGAACTGAAGGCCTACACTTCAAGTAAAACTGGTTTTCAGGGGGAAAATGCAAACAGAACTTTCTTCATGAGAGAAAGGGGCATGTGGCCTGACAGTCATTTACTTGTACACGAGGTGTGCACACCTTATGGTGGTCACCTTGTGGTGGTCACCTTGTGGTGGTCACCTTGTGGTGGTCACCTTGTGGTGGTCACCTTGTGGTGGTCACCTGGTGGTGGTCTCTGTAATGTTGGTGAAAGAGACCACAGGACTTGATCAGCATCTTTTATTGCTGCATGTATGTCCTCTCCTCTTGTGTGTGTTTCATAGTGGTGTTACACTCAGCAAAGAGCTCCTTATCTGTGTGAAGGAACCTGACACACACACAAAGACTACAACTCATCAGTGGCCACAGATATGCATGGTGCTCTCTGAATGGCTGCATGAAGCTGTTAATATTTCTGATTTTCTGGTTGCTGTTGAAGCCGACGTTGGGAGTTTTTCCACACATCTCATCTTTCTGTTTTCCCCCAAAACAAAATGTCAACAACGGCTTTTAAGCAATTCTTCACAACTGTCCCATTTCTAAAATATATTTATGTTGCCCTAAACCCCACCATGCCTTTAGTGAACATTTGTTTGCATTTTTCTCCTTCATTTTGCCTTCAGCTCGGACTCCAGGGGATAATTCTGTGCAAAAGATCTGTGCTTTGTTTCATAGTGGCGCTTCATGTTACCACTTTTAATTCATGCTACGTGTTCAGACCATATGAGGTAAAATGGTTTTGAACTGCCTGATGGAGGAATAAACATACATTTCGTCCACTCATTGTTAACCAGCGGTTTTCCTCGTTAACCTCCCTACGTTTGGAGCTATGCTGTCTCCCTTCTTCTGTGCTCCGCCGTAGCGGTAAACTCACAGCGGTAGCGGCAGCGAGCTGGCACCGACCTGAACTGACAGCGCAGGGTAGACAAACGATCTGATTGGCTGAATTGAGTGGCGCTATTACCGTATTAACTGGAGGAGCAGTGCCCGCCGTCTGGAGCCGCGAACTGCAAGTAAAAATGCGACAAAAAAATCTACTGTCGTGAATTTATCATGGAGTGGTCACGGGTCCGGACAGAACCATCACGCGGTCTGGATCCGGATCGCGGTCCGCCATTTGGTGACCCCTGCTCTATGGAGAGAGAGAAAGAGCGAGAGAGAAGAGGGGAAAAAAGGTGCACCAGAATTTTTTCCCTAGTCGCACTGGTGCTCCCAAATATATTTAATAGTTGCACTGATAAAAATTTGGGCGCATATGCGACCAAAATGGTCGCAATTTTGAGCCCTACTTTAGAGGCAACTGAGCTCAGGCAAACAGTAGTTCTGGAGCTTATTCTGGTACCGCTCCCCATCAGCATGATACCTTCTGTATCTGATACTACACCTCCTCCTGGTGTTACAAAGATTCTTTGATTGTAGTGTAAAACCACAACACCCTCCAGGAAGAGCCATTCAGCTGCTCGGCAGAACAGCCAGAGAAAATAAGAGGGTGATAGAGAAACATAGAGAAACATTTTCACAATGAAATATACTGCAGGGTTCATCCTGGACAGGCTGACACATAGGGGCAAATCAAAGCACACATTTATACCTATGGGCAAATCAAAGACTATATTTCACCAAATCTGCATGTAATCCAGAACAGAGGAGCCAGAGACATCCACAGACACAGGGAGTAATTACAGAATCCACACAGGACAGCAAAAAACTCTCATTTAAGGCTGCTGAGCTTTGATCCTTCTAAGAGCACAGTCCGTAACACTTAGACGTAGGAGTGGCTGGACCTGGACGCCTCCACAAGTGGGTCAAAGTGGGTCAAACATGAAGCACTTATTGTCTGTATTATATTTCATTCCACACAGCAATGATTTCATGCATGATTTTTTTTCATTTTTCTAAGATTGTTAACATTCTCAAAACACACACACACACACACACACACACACACACACACACACACACACACACACACACACACACACACACACAAACAATATGTTCCCGACAGTCACACTGGTTCCCATGAAGTTCTATAGGAAAGGAACGCAGGTCACTTTCAATCGTCCATCCATCCATTTTCTTGTAGACAAGACGACCACAATAGTCTCATCCAGACCCACTTATCCACCTTGCGGGTTACGGGTCTGCTGGAGCCTATCCCAACTGTGAGTGAAAGGCAGGGTACACCCCGGATAAGACGCCAGCTCATCGCAGGGTGAAAATTTCAACTGACCCATGTAAATGTGAGGTAGAAATACAAATACTGTACTACAATTTCATAAAATTTATAAAAATATAAAATTGTTAATAATGTAAATGGAATGATATCAATAACATTTTGGAGTATTACCTGGAATATGAAATGGTAGCTTTTCATTACAAAGATATTACCGTAAATAGAAATAGCCCAGCGGGTCACTGTTGACGCTGTTATGCGTATACTGGTCAAAAAAACAGCGCGACTATTTGATGTATACTACTACATGGGCTTGGAAACACTATTGCTGGATATACAAATCCAAATACCATATATCCAGTGTTCTGAAATTCCACTTACACCTGACTGAAGGTGGGAAGATGTGCTTTGGTCTCATAAGTCTACAAAACAATCTAACACAAAAGGATGAACACCCAAATACAGACATGAGGGGCAAGACTAGCTAGACGTTGGTCAGTTTTTTAATGAAGCAAAAACTAAACACATGCAGGAAAACTGAGTGCCGAAGGTCATAAATTAGCTAAATTCTAAAACAAGCAAACCAGAGCTGAACAAGCGTAAGGCAAGAACACGTAAAAACACAAAGCCAAGGGGAAACAGAATGATAGCTGACATTTAAAACTAAAGCATCAACATGTTGAAAGGGACCATTATAATAAAACAGGAAACAGCGACTATGGACAGTGTGTCTCTGGCATACAGAACAAAAAACAAAAGAAAACTAGACAGTTTCACACTAGACCGACATGAAATGGGTAGGTCACATATCTGTGAGGGCGCCGTTAATGTCAAAATGTACAGACGATTTAGTGCAACATGCTGAGAGCAGGAAAACTGAGAACTTGTCCAGAAACATCCAGCAAGAACATGCCAAGCCACGTTGTGAATGTGTTACAACACTGCAGCGACTTTGAGAAAGAGGTAGTGGAGTTTGTGCCCGGAGACCAGACCAATCTCCTACTAAGAATGTGTGATGAAATGTGAAGCTGAACACAACACTGGAGACTGTGTTGTGGTATTGGGCAACTGAAAACATAAATCCAGCAAAAATAGGAAATAATTTGGCTTTCAAAGCCTCCATGAATAATGTCCTCATTTCTCAAACACTCGAGGAATATTGTTACATTCAAATATTTATTAGTTTGAAAATGACATGTTTTTGTTTTGGCCCTGCATTTAATATAGGAAAAGATTGGAATATCATCGCATTTTAACTATATTTGTCCACATTAACCCTTTCATGCACAGACATCACTACAGTGGAGAGCTATTGAAAAGCTGTTTTCTTATTAAAAATGTTGATGTCAGACACCAGAGTGGACACTTACATTAACCCTGACCTCATGTACTGAAACCAAGATGGCCAACAGACAGCTGGAACCGTGAAGTTGTTTGTGCAATTGGCGTCTTATCTGGGGTGTATCTTGCTCATAGTCGACTGGGAAAAGCTCTACCAGACTGGTGACCCAAGAGGCAGGTAAGCATCTGTAGAGAAGACACTTACAATTGTCTCACCTACAAGAAAATGGATGGACTTCATTGTACATTATACATCACTGGCTACGGGTCAGCCATGGGTCACGATTAGTCTATCATTACTGAAAATGGAAAAAATTGCTCATCTGTATGGACGTTTTTTTGGCCTGGAAATCTAATTGTTGATGGTTTTAAAATCTAAATCAAAATGTTTTGTATATTTCTATAATAATCTGTATAAAATATGATTTACATTTTTCTTTTCAAAACATGCTTTTTTAATCCTAAAGGTGAGTAAAACAGTGATGTGCGACGAGATTCATGGCTGGTGAGGCCCTGACTTAATCATCATTCATAATCAGATTTACACATATGGTGAATAAACTACAATAAGCTACAGTGTAGCTTGTTCACCATTTAATAGGAAACATGTGCAGATTATTTTTGAAGTATCATAGTATAATTATTTACATATACAAACTGTAACACACAAATAAGTATATTTGATTAAAAAACGTATGTTGTTACCTACACATTTTTTTTTATATATTATGTTTACTCATAAATGAAGTCCATGCGCAGCTCCTTCTGAAATAAAGCATTGAAAAAATTTCGAGTTGAGATGTGTAATCCTCTATTTTTATAGTAAGGCAAGGAAAGCGAAAAACAAATGAATGACTGCACTTGACTTGCTGACTATAGTTTACTGCCACTTCTGCTGCGGCCGAGGAAGAATCCTTAGCCGAATCCAATGATATCACCAGCGCCCCCTACCATGAGGCACGAGAACTGCGTGTCTCACTTTGTGTCTTTTCCCAGCTGTTTCAGCACTGCTCAACTCAAGAAAGATGTTACACACATGTAGTTGTTGACAAAAAAAACACTGTACATTATATACATGAGATAAATTCTGGAAATTTAGTTCATAGACCAAATGTGTTTGAACATTTTAATAGCGACATATAGAGAGATGGCATTATGGTCTCACTGTATAGCTACCAACACAGCTAGTCGAGCCAATGGACAATCCACGGTGAGGCTCGGCTGAATGGTGCCTCACCGCAGGTCTCTGTTCACTATTTCAGCGGCAAATGTATTTCAGCGGTCAGGGGAGTAGAAGCACTTCCCGACTGAGGGTATCATAATTCATGCATTGTTTTACTAACAGGCCTCATAGAGCAGCGTGACTCCCAGCCCCTCCTGAAGCTCATTGACGGAATCGGGGACTGGCCTGTGGCTTCAGAAGACTGGAACATCACTACAGGTACAAAAAAATCTGAAACTACAGAAATACTTTTTTTGGATAATGTTTACAAGTTACTTATGCACAAGCACTGATCCCACACAACAGTGATGCTCCTACTCAGAGATTCCTGTGGAGCCTGCTAAGTTATATTTACATTCAGGGATTTGCTGAGTGCAGACTTTGTTGTTAGGATCAAGAGGTTGGCTGAGGATCTTCGACTCAGCAGTTAGGTGTGGATTTTGGGAGCATGATGAGTCGGCATAGGAGCAGTCCCAAACTCAAGACTGTGACGGTGGCTTGAAGACCATTTTTTCCAAAGCTTCTGACTCTTGCCATTTTTTAATTGTATCTCAACACTGATTTAAACAATGCAGCGGATACAGAGAAGAAGCCTGGGAGGAGCCAGCTGCATTGAATATTACTTATCAATCAGAAAACTGTATTTAAATGATGTGTTTGTTTTTTTCTTGTCATTGCAGAGGAAATGTGGAGCCTGGAGGACACCCTGGCGATGCTCACTGCTCACTACCACAAGAAGGTTCTGCTGGACATGTACGTGTGGACAGACGACCGTGACTCTCGGCGCCACATTGTTTATGTAAGATCGCACAAATACCAGGTTACAAGCATGATGTCATCAAACATTTATTAGAGATGATGCTGATTTTAATGGGCATTTTTAATATTGTCAACAAATCACGTGAAAAAAAAAAAATCAAGCAATGAAAACAACTTTCCTGACAGGGTTACTTTAGGCATTGTTTCTTTTTACCTACTTCTATGTTTGTCATTTAAAATGAGTTAGAAATATAAAGTCTAACTTTCATAAAAGTCGTATGTAGTGGTAAATTTTGTTGATTACGTATTCTAATGAGAGCGATGTTTGTTGATTCTAGGGGACAGGAATTTCACAAGCCTGTTGGCTTCTACCCGTCAGGCCTTTTTTTCGGATGTTGTTGTTGATGTTGTAAATGTGATGAAGGTGTGAAGTCTGCTATATTAACATGTCCGGAAAAAATAAAAACTAAACAAACAAATAAAAACTTTAACAGAAAAGGTTTGCAGTGTATTGGGAGACCTATTTCAGCATACATTTTTGGGTGTTACTCTATAAAAGGTTTGTTTCAGCTGCATAAACATCAGTATTCTTGTTCCTGCTAATGAGGGATCCACCCAGTCCCACAGCGTCACTCACTGAAAGGCTTTTAATAAGGTCTGGACGACACTGGAGGGAGAAGTTGTATCAGGACCAACTCATTGTTTGGTTTGCTTGTTCTTTCTGGGGATTGGTTGACAAAAAGTGAAATGTAGACAACCAGCCACATTGCTTAATTGTATATATTTAATTAGCACCCATTATAATGTGATATTAATTGTCATTATGTTCCGGTTAGATTGACCAGCCTGGACTTGGAATGCCATCAAGAGATTATTACTTCAATGATGGAAACTACAAAAAGGTTCAGTTCACACAACTCATTCTAGTTTCCTGTGCATGACAGTAGAGCAGAGGTGAATGTGGTGTTGGCAGCATCACAAAACACTCATTAATGAAAAACACTGAAGTAAAAAACACTGAAGTAAAATCAGTCACAGTTCCAGTTGTATCGGATCTCATGTGTGATGAAATCATTTCATCCGGTTTGTTTTTCTATCCTTTCTTTCACCTCTATTGTTGTGTAAAACATGATTTTGTGAACAAGCCTGTGATTGCGCCATAGGTCCGTGAAGCCTACGTGCAATTCATGATTTCTATCGCTAAAATGATGAGAGAGGACAGGAACTTGACTCAGGATGATGATCATGTCTGGGAGGAAATGATGCAAGTGCTGGAACTGGAGACAGACATCGCTAATGTGAGTGCCAGCCTCAGAGATGAATTAAATTGTGGGAAGGTGACTGAGAACAACTGCATTCTCTAACTGGGCAACAAACGCATAAATCATTTTATAAATATTTGCTTGTAACAGTTCTAAAAGCATGGTGAGGAATTTGGTGATGGATGCATGATTTCATTCTTGAGAGTTCACTCTATGAATAAATAGTTCATTATGTTTCATTGAGGTATATTTCTTTTGTATTTCTTGCATTTAAACATAAGTGATTGACTGCTACCTTAGCTAAGTCTCTCTTGTCAAAGACATTTACTCTAACAAAAATTATTTTTTAAATGAAGATAAAATAAATAGGAAAAAAAAAAAAGGGAAATGATTGATGACAGGAAGACAGAGCTTCTGCTCTGAGTGAACCAGGATATATTGTAGACATCAGATGCTTTAACTTTTTTTGATTTGTTGTTTATCATGAAATGAAGAAGAGGTGAGCAGAATGTGAATACAGTACATAATTTAATATCATAGAAATATTTTCCTTTGTGCTGAACAGGCCACTTCACCAGCTGAGGAGCGGCAGGACGTTACTGTTCTGTACAATAAGATGACACTGGGGGAGATGCAGAGCACATTCAGCTTCAACGTAAGTGTGGGTTCACTTCTTTTATTTTTCAGTCTGGTCACTGGCTCCAACATAATGACTTTATTCATTAGTAGAATACAGAAACTGAACACTAATTCAACATGATTTTAATTTTTTTTAAAATCTTGATGTCAAGAATTTTTAATTCAACAATAGGTATTTGGTGTATAGCTAAAATATTGAGAACTTTCCTCTCACATAAGGGATTATGCCACATAAATTGGTTGAAGGTTGACGTGTTCTTCACCTCAGCATTGTCCATCAACCCTAAAAATGTTATGTTACTGTTGTTTAGTTCTCACACAGTAACTGAAGTCTTGTTGTTCTGTATTTGAAAGCTAAATGAGTTGCTTTAGTTTTGTAGACAGGAGAGTCTGGCTCCTTGTTAAAATACAGTCTGTTCAATAGCAGGCATGCTGCACACATGATACAGAGTATATTCTAATTCTTATTTTTATTATTTGTACGTTTAATCCATTGAGAATTCATTTTGTTACTAAATGTGATATATGAACTTATTCCATATCACAAACATGAAAAAAAACATTTTTTTAAACAAATTGTTGTCTTCCAGGGTTTTAATTGGACGCGATTTATCCAGGGGGTGCTGTCCAGTGTGTCCATTGAGGTGCAGTTAGAGGAAGAGGTGGTGGTGTATGGCTCCCCTTACCTTGAGAAGATGAATGATATTCTCTCCAAACACAGTATCAGGTCAGGTGTAAAACAGAAGTACTAGTAAGTGATACCTTTGCTATGGTCCATCACAACAGCTGAACTCAAACCACTATGTTTGCAGGACTATGCAGAACTACCTTGTCTGGCAGCTCATCTTTGAAAGAGTCAACAGCTTGAGCCGTCGTTTCAAAGAAGCCAGAGCCCGCTACAGGAAGGTGTGAGGCGCCTGATGGACCAAACCAGGGTACACTCACATGGGCTTGTTGAAAATCAAAACGACAGGCTGTTTTTCTGTTGGTCAGACGCTGTATGGGACCACAGTGGAAGATGCCTGGTGGCGAGAATGTGTTCGTTACGTCCAGAGCAGCATGGAGAACGCAGTCGGAGCTCTGTATGTTCGTGAGACCTTTGCTGGAGAAAGCAAACAAATGGTAGGTTGGTTAAGCTTATTATCTCCCCAGAATTATCATAGATGATCATTATAGCTTAAGTCAAAGAATGACGCAAGCCGTTACCATCACATGCTACGTTACTGATAGAAATGCATGGAAATAAATGCATTTACTGCATGTGGAAAATACATTAAGCGGCCACATGTGAAACATCATGTGGCACCAAATCAATTAAAGAATGTTCTTCCTTTCCATAATAATTAAATAACCCTTTTGTGACCACATGAAAAGAATATTTGCAATAAGACATTTGCCTTTATCTGACATTAAAAAAAATCACAAAGCATTCATGACAGAGAGAATAAGCAAAACATCATCATTTCACTTTCTCATAGTGAAAATACAAAATGTATTTTGTCCCAAGAAACACTTCTATTAAAGCATGTGTCACCTGGGACCCATCCTAATGAACGCTTGCCTCTGTGTGGGTTGTGATTACGCTGTTCCCAGGTTAGTGATCTAATCACTAAGATCCAGACAGCATATGTAGAAACCCTGGAGGAGTTAAGCTGGATGGACGCTCCCTCGAAGGAGAAGGCAAGAGAAAAGGTGAAGCACCAAGCTGAGCAAATACAGGCTTACATGTGTTGCACAGTTACGACCTTACAGGAACTGTTTTGCATCTCATGTAGGCCATGGCGATCAAAGAGCACATTGGTTACCCTGATCATATTCTGCAGGAAAGCAACCAAAAGCTTGACCAGGAGTACGCTCATGTAAGTAAAGAATAAATGTAAACCTCAAGGAAAACTGATAGCTCCACTAATCTACAATTTATCTTGATTGTCTTTGCAGCTGAATTATAGCAAAGAAAACTACTTTGAGAACGTCCTTGAGAACCTCAAATCTGAAGCTCACAAGAGTCTGAAGAAACTCAGAGAACCAGTTGACCCAGACTTGTAAGCTGGTGATTTACCTGATTTTTATCATGACAGGCAGTATATAAAATAAAGTGTTCTTAAGACCAACAAAAATTCATCATTTTGATGGATTAAAGACATTTTATATTATAGAAAATGTCACTAAGACCACATATTTTTGCTTCTGCTAACTATTTCCAAGACAAATTAATGAATAAATACTTTAATAGTCCAAAAGGGAAATTACTGTATTTAAATTATTCAATTACCAGTTCATGGGCGGGACGGTGGCGCAGTGGGTAGCGCTGTCGCCGCACAGCAAGGCAGTTACGGGTTCATGTCCCACTCTGTGTGGAGTTTGCATGTTCTCCCCGTGTCTGTGTGGGTTCTCTCCGGGTTCTCCAGCTTCCTCCCACCTAAAAAAACCCCCATTCGCTTCAGGTTAATTGGCCATTCCAAATTGCCTGTAGGTGTGAGTGTGTGTGTGTGTGTGTGAGTGTGTGTGTGTGTGTGTGTGTGTGTGTGTGTGTGTGTGTGTGTGTGTGTGTGTGTGTGTGTGTGTGTGTGTGTGTGTGTGTGTGTGCGTCTCTGTGTGGCTCCGCGGTGCACTGGCGTTGCGCCCGGAGTTTCCCCTGCCTCACGCCCTCAGTCAGCTGTGATACACTCCAGACGATGAATGAATGAATAATCAGTTCATTACAAAGAACTGGTAATTGACATTATATAAAAATATTCACTTCATCCTCAAAACTGAATCTTTGAAAAGCAGCAGAAATCAAACCAAGTGTTTTGTGGGATCTGTGCATGTATTTCATAATACCTCTTCAAGTGAAAATAAAGCTTAGAACGCTTTCACCTATTGTAACTCAAATTTCTCCTCAGGTGGATTATTGGTGCAGCTGTGGTGAATGCATTCTACTCACCCAACAGAAATCAGATCGGTAAAGGCTCTGTGATTCTCTAATAAAAAAAATATGTGTCATATTCTACTGAAGTGTGGTCCACTCCCTGTAATTCTCTGTCTTCACTGTGGTCTTTCCACTGGTGTTGTTTTTGTGGGTCCAGTGTTTCCAGCAGGAATCCTGCAGCCACCATTCTTCAGCAAACAGCAGCACCAGGCCCTTAACTTTGGTGGAATAGGAATGGTCATTGGACATGAGATCACACATGGCTTTGATGACAATGGTGAGACAAGTCTGATTGACTGTGGATATATTTTGGGAAGCTCAAAGTGAAAAATACAAACCATTGTAATTTACTAAAATCCATTCATTCTGAAACAGCTGTTGTCGAAAATAGGCCACATACAATCTGTTTAGTAAACAGCATTTAATGCTTTGTGCTTCCATGCAGGGCGTAATTTTGACAAGGATGGTAATATGCTAAATTGGTGGAGTAATTTCTCTGCTGAGCGTTTTAAAGACCAGTCGCAGTGTATGGTGCAGCAATACGGCAATTTCAACTGGAAGCTAGCAGGTGGTCAAAATGTAAGCACCCATTTTCATGTCAATGACAGGCTTTCCTACAAGCCATATATAAACCACTTATTCAGATGCCACAAGGGAATGAGTGTTTTCATGTTAATGTGTGCTTATGGTTCTGTCTGTGTGGATGCAGGTCAGTGGAATCAGTACTCTGGGGGAGAACATTGCTGACAACGGAGGCGTTCGTCAAGCATATAAGGTTAGATATTAAAAATACTGAACCCTACCTTACTGTTTCAGCAAGAGTAAAAAATGCCACAACTGTGCCAATAAGCATTCTGCATATTCAAAATCTGTGTGTCATCTGTGTATGTGTGCATTTACAGGCTTATCTAAAGTGGGTGGAGGGGGAAGGGGAAGAATCTCGTCTACCCGGTCTTGACATGGACCACAAGCAAGTTTTCTTTCTCAACTTTGCCCAAGTGAGTTGGATTTGAGGTGAAATACCAACTTTGTCAGTGTAACGTTTTATTTATAATGTCAACAGTTTGCATTCATTTAATACCTAATGTTTTCTTTCACAACTGAGTTACTATCTACTCCTTTCTCCATTTTTTCAGGTGTGGTGTGGTGCTTATCGACCGGAGTACGCCAGTCAGTCCATCAAAACGGACTCACACAGTCCCTTAGAATACAGGTAGAGTTTAAATGCGCTCACATGTTTACCTAAGAACCAATAAGAGTATGTTATGGGCACTGTTAACACTCATTAAAACTACCAGTCTGAGTACAGGGTGGTCTGGACCTACTGAGGTGAATTACTTTTCCATCCACATGATCAGTGAAAATTCTTAAAATATTCCATCGAATAGAAAAAAATAAGCAAAGTAAGTTAAAATTAAGTTAAAATTCAAGTGCATTCAGCAGGATTCAAACCCAGGTCCGTTGATTCCTCTGAAATAAATAAGATCTGTGGCCACCTAATAATTTATTGTGTTCTCTCTTCATACATGGCCAACCTTTCTTCCTGGTTTCATCAAAATCTCACAGGTCATTTATGCCTACTCAGCAGAAATTGTAAAAAAAAAGAAAAAGAAAAAAAAGTCTATCACGGTTTTTGAAGATCGTGAAAAAAAACTGTTCTGCCTTTTCTAAGGCTAAATCCAGATAAACCCATGTTTTCAATATACAGTAGTAATTAGTAATTTATGACTGTTATAACTAACAATGAATAACATCACTACTACTGAGCCAAAACACAACTAGTACCACTTTTGTAAATAGTTCAGCGGAATTTGACAACTTGGAGGCCAGTACAGCTTTTATCACACTGATGTTGTGTTTCTTTTGCCTTCAGAGTCCTTGGATCGCTACAGAATTTTGAAGCATTCTCAGAAGCCTTTCAGTGTCAGAAAGGCAGTCCGATGAACCCAGAGCTCAAGTGTCGCGTCTGGTAGAAAGTTATGTTCTAAAGTTTATGCAGCTCAAATGAAAAGAACAAGCTGTACAACTGAATGGATGGAGACATCCTCCTTATTCTAATTTAATTGGGGTCAAACAGATGACGCACGTATTTTCATATACTCTTATTGTATTTAAATAAATAAGAGTAAATGGATGACGGCCTGGAGTTCACCCTAGTTTCATATCAGCTTGCATACGAGAAAAAAAAAATCCTGTTGAGTGTGTTCTCAAGTGTTGTCTCTGGACAAGTAGGTTAGTTTTTCTTGTTTTGCTGCATCCCACAGTAGACACTGAGTGGGAACATAATTATACAAACTACTTAAACACTAAAAGCTTCTATGGCTAGCCAGCTTTTCTTAAACTAATCCTGAAAAGAAACCTCCTGTGAAGATCGTTGTGGTTTTTTCCATTATCATTTGGCACTGAGCTGTCGTAGTTTCTTTCCTCTGGTGGATTGTTTTTAAGACATTGTGCCAATTCAGAAGAAACTGTAGCGAGCAAATCAAAGTTTGACTGAAGACAATGAAATAAATGAAAGCTCTTAATTTTGCTGAAGTAGAGCTACAGCAGAATTAGTCACACTCTAAGAGTTTGGTCATTCACTGTTAAATGGAACAAATTAAGACTTTAAGACTGTTAAATCTTTGCAGCTGTAACCTTAAATTAACATTTTAAGAGAGCTGCTGCTTTCAATGTTTTGCACTTTGAGAGTGGATAAATATATAAAATTTACACAGCTACTTAATATTTTTAAAGGACTTTTAAAAAAAAAAGTTTCTTTATCACATTCTGAAAATTGTTGTAGCTCTAGACTTACTGCAAAAGTGTAGGTGTTCTGTATGCCATGACAATTTGCTGTAAAAAAAACATGTTTGTTTCCTTATATTGGTGTCCTATTGATTTTTATCAATTCAAAAAACAACATTAGGAGTGATGTAATAATGATGAAGTTATGTGACTGTCATTTTATTACATTATTGGTTCCCGCCAAGTTTAAATACAGCTACTACTCACAGCTGTGTTTTTTTGATGACACGTTCCACCTTCAATGGTTTTCAGAGCTTTCATATTGGGCTGATATGTGAATTCATTTGTTAGATGGTAAGTATTTATATTTATATAAAATTACAATGTTTGCTTGCATGATATCTTAGTTTGCATTTAACACGATGTGCTGATGGATTTGTAAAAGAAAAGTTTTTGCCTTCACGCAATCTTCTGAGAAGAGAAGCCAACTCAAAGTAACCTCAGACCCACTCACTCATGGGCGAGCAGCAAATGAAGTGGTTTGCCCTCCGAATTTGCGTTGATCAGTGTGTAAGATGAAAGGACGAAGAGCAGAGTGTTGAAGTGCGGTGACAGCTGTATCTGAGCCACAGGCCTGCAGGCAGACACGCTGAACAATGGGGCTGATCATGGAGAGATGGCTGAGGCCAGGACTGTTATTTTCTACCAGTAATTGCAAAAGAATCAAAGCAGAACCATAACTTAGAGGAGAGAATGACGGTAGCGGCAGGGAGCTACCACTTTCTTTGTGCTGAATGGAGCAGAAAAAAACACATTCCTGCTTCTGAGTGGTTGTTTATGGTCACATACGGGATGCCTTTGTAATTTAAACATGATTTTTTTTTTATTTTTTAGACTGAGCACACGGCATATCAAAGTTTACTCTGCCTGTCTCTCGGTGCTCGCTTGGTGGCAAACACTGTTGTGTTTAACAGGAGCAATTTGTGGTGTTGATGTCTTTACATCTTAAAGCAAAAGTCTGACATTTTGTGCTGTTGTTGAGTTTGTGGTAGTTAAATGAAAATATGTATACCATTGTCAAATCTGTCCTTATGGTATAGGTTACAGCCAGCAGTCTGTTATCTTATCTTAGAATTAGGATCTCATTTTTAAGCAGTAACAAAACCGGCCTCGCTAACCTTTGAAACACCCTAATTCACAATCTTACCTCAGTTGTTTAATCCACAAAAAGAATAACCGGTTGAACCAACGATCTGCTCTGATCCAGAGGCTCTGACGCAGAAATAATGGTTTAACTACTACATAGTTTTAATGCTCTTCTTTTATGCTGATTAATTAATTCCATTACCTTTGTATAGAATCAAGTAATCTGTTTCTCCTGCTTCTCGTCGTTCAATCAACTAAGTCAATCAGATATATCTTTATTCAGCATACTGACATCAGATAATAACAACTAAAAAAAAAAGGAAATAAATAAGCATTTTTACTAAATGTAAAACTACTCTTTTGAACAAAATGACATATCTATAATGGCAGGTTAAAAGAAATGTTGAAGGAAATGTTGAAGGAAATGTTGTTTTTGTTGTCTGGTTTAGTTCAAAATGAATAAAATGATTCAACTTTGAACACATCTGTACATAATCTATGTTACAATGTGTTATTGTAGATATTCGGTGTTCTACTGTCTTCTGCAGAATTTACATATAAAGGATTCAAATTATGTAATAGAATATATTTCTTAGCATATATATGCTTCTTGTTGATATATATGGTAAAACTGAACCATTTTGAAATGACCAGACAAATACAAATACATCTTTGTTATATATGAATGTGTTTCATCAGAATGCCGATCAGAGTTTATTTATCTATATGAATATTTAAGAAATAATATTGTCGCTTTGCAAAAATTCATATGTTTAAGATGTTTCATGAATGTTATTGCTGCTATGTAATTATCTAGACTGCCATTAAAGTGACTGTATCAACTGATAAGATCTTCTGTGTTGTTTTTTCAAGTGTCATTTTAATTTAATGTATTTAAAAACCCCACAAAATCAAGGAAGATTTGTACAAAGGAAAAACCATTGAGTGAATCTTAAACAACAAATGGTTTTGTGATACAAAAAGTACCCAGAGGTTTAATGTTCATGTTGGAGTTCTGTCTTTTTAAACTTGTGTCAAGTTATTCAGGATAATCAGGATGGAACAGTGGTTCTAATGCAGCAAACTGATAGATAGATAGATAGATAGATAGATAGATAGATAGATAGATAGATAGATAGATAGATAGATAGATAGATAGATAGATAGATAGATAGATAGATAGATAGATAGATAGATAGATAGATAGATAGATAGATAGATAGATAGATAGATAGATAGATAGATAGATAGATAGATAGATAGATAGATAGATAGATAGATAGAGATAGGGCAGCTCCTTCTTGGTGCGCCACAATGAACAACTTATAAAGGGGACGGCGCCTTGCTCAAGGGCGCCTCAGCAGTGCTTGGAAGGTGAACTGACACCTCCCACTGTCAGCTCACACTCCAAATTCTTTTTTTGCCCAACACAGGTGTTGAACCACTGACCCTCCGGTCCCCAGCCCAAGACTTTTTGGACTGAGTTTCTGCCCCCCAAAAAAACTCTGCTCCAGGTGAGGCTCGAACTCACAACCTCGGCATTGCTCTGCTGAATACTATTTATAAGTACCGCGCGCTAACCGATTGCGCCACTGGAGCTTCGATAAACCCCACGGATGGATGGATGGATGGATGGATGGATGGATGGATGGATGGATGGATGGATGGATGGATGGATGGATGGATGGATGGATGGATGGATGGATGGATGGATGGATGGATGGATGGATGGATGGATGGATGGATAGACTGTTATATACGGTTCCATCTCAAGGGGGTTTATAATAATTCTAATGATTCTGATTTTTCTTTTTTATTTGTCCCGTTATTTATTTAATGACTCAACAAGGTTGAATTAAACATGAAACACAACCACTGAACCACTGAGAATGTAGTTGACAATGACACAAGTAGAGAAAACAAATTTAACATTAAAAAGTTCAGCCAGGTACAGACCACGATACAATTCATAGGATTTTATTAATAATATACAGTGAAGACAATAAGGCGTAAACTGTATGCGTTTTGTAATGTTTCTTCAGATTCTTCTACTCTTGTGCAGGAATTGTGTTTTTTGTCTCCACTGCTTTTGAAATATTGTGATTTGATGAATCATGAAAAGCAAAACATAATCAGCTTATTTGTCTTATTACAATAATGCATAATGTTAGTCTTGTCCAGAACTGGTAGAATATTATTTTAATTTTTAAATAAAATTCCAATCTTTCAGATAATCTCCAGTAAATTTGTCTTTCTTCTGTACGTGCGCACACGCACACGCACACGCGCACACACACACGCGCACGCACACACACACACACACACACACACACGCACACACACACACACAAAATAGAACATAATGTATTTTATTTTGTACCTTGCTTTCCACATTATGTATTCTATTCCTCTCTAAGCCTGAACATAATGTAAAAAGGAAATTTAAGAGCTTTTGGCAGTGCTTGAATGTTCACTTTAGAATTCTGGGGTCCTTCTTCCTTAGTCCATTCCTATGTTGAAGATCTTCATCAGCATGGTATGGATATGGATGAATCTGTCATCACCGTGTACACACGTCATCATTGCACTGCAAGGGAAAGTAAAACATCAAGTAATGAGCTACTAATCAGGTGTTGGACAAATACAATGTGTTAATAAGATACAATGTAATGTTATCAGCATGTAAATACATAGAGCATCTGATGGGACAGAGCCACTCCCTCTTTAACCCTACCACAGGAAGGTTAAACAAATCTCTAGAAAATTATCTTCAGTGGAAAATGAACCATTACTGTCAACACCTCAAAGTACTGCTTATAATCTTTCCGTCTACGGGGGAATAAAGTTGAATACAAATTAAATGATCAGCAAAAACAAAAATTTCCAGATGGAACACAAATTATTTTAGTATCCAAATCACAGTACTGGATGTCTGTCGAGGGGTGACAGGATGCTTCAGTAGTTATAGTATAATTTAATCACAGATTCCACCTAAATTAGTTGCAACGGTTTTGTTCATAGTGAATAAAGACAAGAAAATACATTTATTTCGGTTTTAAAACTGGCTGTAATGTAAGAATGAAAGTTTTATCACCAAGTTCAGGAACAAATTACCAACTGATAATCTTCCATTTAACATTGACAAAACCTGCAGTTCCACATGTTAACCTGCAGAAATTGGTCCAATCACTTCAAACATTGTTATTTATACTTATCCCTTCCACTGCTGTAGCGTTTCTTCGGACAGATATCTTGTAGTCAGAGAATATTAAGAAGGATATGGACTCCAGAAAATCCTCCGGAAATCTAAATAAGGGGAGGATGATCTGCAGGAACGATGCGCTCTAGCTGCTCAGTGACACGCTAAGAACTGACTGGATGTCAAGCCCAGTGATGATGACTTAAATTTGAGTTGCAAAGTGAGGTGAGGTTCAAGTCCTAAATGCTAGAATGAATTTGTAGACAATGGTGGACGACTTGTACATTTAGGTTAATAGTATTTATCTAGTCTTTTCTGACAGGGGACTTCTTTTCAGGAGGATCTAGTTTGGGGGTTTCCACCTCTTGACAAACACCAGTAAACACTATCAGCTGTTTGAAGGGAACGGTTGGAACATGAAGACATTACTTGGTTTGATCCAGATCAGCCAATGTCCTCACTTTGTTAAGCTTTTCAGGCCCTTGTGACTAATACTTGGTTCTGTGACATTTTGACCCCTGTGAGAAAACAATGTCTATTCTGTTCTTGGGCTTCAATGATGTCATCTAGTGGTTTTCAGACAGGTCATGGGGAAGCCTGCTGTAAACCATGGAAACTGACATGTGATTTGTGGAAAGCAAACAACACAGCCTGGGCTACAAGGGCCATGTGCTGGATGCCATGGGCACACTTTCTTTCATGTGATGGACAATATGTGATCGCTGATGTTTGTTTTTATGTTCATCTGCAAACGATTATAAGGTTGTCAATAGCATTTGATCACATTCTTCGTAGGGTTGGACTCCCGGTCAAGGATGTGTTTTGTTTTGTTTTTATTTGGAGGCAGATTGTGAATCACTTTCAGTGGAACTTTTTTTTTGTTAAAACAATATTATGAATTCAAAATAAAAACATAGATACATGAAGGATTCATGATGAATTATGCATGTAATATAGCTGCAATTTAGTGAGGTTCAAAAGATGTTGGTCAGCCTAAACATGACACATGTGCTGCAAAGTCAGCAATTTACTAAAAAGGCCATAATATAAAACCAACCATTTGTTTCACTGGACGTTATGTGCTGGATGACTTCTTGGATGGGAGCAGAGCGTGTTCCTTGCCAAGAAATAGTCAGGCCCCAGTGTAAATCCACGTTCAACTTGTCATGTTTACACTGTGGTTTTGTGAGGATTACTTAAATGAGGTGTGTTAATCAGTGACTTTTAAAGCCGACCTGTGGACACAGCCAGGATGATGTCTCTGTTTTGATTCTCCAGAGAACTGTTGAAGCTAACTCCATCATCATGAGACACAAAAGACTGTTTTTCATTGATACTGGGTTAGGCTACCAACACTGTATTTTATTCTTACACCACTTGTACTTGAGTCATGAATTCTCTGTTTGCATTTGTAGAGTATTTTAAGTAAACTAGATACAAACTGAGATGCTCATGTTTGAAAGGTTTGGTGGGAGAATGATATGAACACAGACAAACCATAAAGATGAAGTAATGAGTGTGGAATTGTCTTTGGAGCAGCTTATCTGATGATCAAGTTTTTACTGCTGTAAAACTGAGTGTCCTGGGGAAAAATTAGTGTTGCACTAGTTTAGTGTCCTTAGTTAAGCACAATGATCACATTTGCTTCTATTTCACCCTTCACTATGCAGCTGATGTTTGCTTGCTATTGACTATTTGCTCTTGACTCATGTGTGTCAATAGCAAATTAATTAATTCATTTTCTTGAAGACAGGAAAATCAGGATTAATCTCATCTTTAGCCACTTAAGCTGCATGTTTTCTGCAGACATGGGGAGAACATACAAACTCTGCACATAAACCCCCAGGAACTGAACCCAGAACATTCTTGTTGTGAGGCAATGGTGCTACCCACTACACCACTAAGCCACCCCAATAGAAAATTAAGGAAGAAAAAAGGAAGCAAAGAAGTTGGTAGAAAGACCCAATACTTTTTAAAACCTTTTTCATGGGATGTTGTGTTTTGTGTCATGTCTTACCACTGGCTTCTGTCCGGGTTTTGCTGCAGTTGAGATTCCCAAAGACTTGGAAATTTCCTCCAGAGTTGGGTAGTCTCCTGGGGAATCCTGGATAAAGTGCATTAGGACATGTTCTCCACCTGTGCAGAGCACAATGAATTGAAGAGGAATCAAAGCGATAGCAGCATGTTGCCTTTACTATTATAATCTCAGACTGTTATGAAAAACCATATAAAAAAATCATGAATACCAGACATTGATTTTACGTCTACATTTTCACTGAGTTACTTTGACTAAATTTTTAAAACATTCGGATTTATAACTGGTGCCTTGTCATTTGGAAGGTAAGCTATGAGGACCACTACTGGCTCAGAACAAGCAGCAAAATTTTCCCCTGAAGCCACCAAGAATAATCAGTAGTAGCAGCACACAAATGGAGGAAGTAAATTGCCCTAAGTTTTGTATCTTGAAAATTATTTGTGGACAGACAAAATGCATTAAGCTCTCTGAAATTTTGAATAGTTTTGTTTGAATAATTTCAGTCTTACACTTGTGGACAAAACAAATACAGAAGTGAAGAAACACAACAACCATGACGAGCACTACAACTCAGTGTGGTTTGAGTCCACTAAAATGAACACAGTGCCATCTAGAGGAGAGATAGCACAAATGCATCATTTCGATGAATACAGTATCAGTAACATGCTCCTCGGTCCTTGTACATGCTAACATCCCTCTATACTTGTTCATTACAGATTCTGAACTACATTCACTTGTTCACTTCCTCAAGACAGATCTGTACTAATATCACTCTCTGGTGGGTATGGTCCATACCTTTGTCCACAATTAGCATTCCTCCACTCTGCAGCAAATCTCCTGAGAAATTTCCCTGGATACCATCAGCTTTGGCCTGAAAACAGCCGAGAAAACAGGAGGTCAAAGGTCAGAGTAACTTCACCCGTTTTAGCTATTAACTATGAATACACGGACCTTTGCAGCTACATCTCGTACTTTCTTTCCAATCGCAGCAGGCAAAACACTTATGGCTGTGTATCTGAGAGATTGGAGAGGAAATTAATAAATTAACAAACATAATGAACCGTGAGAAATAACTCCTATTATTTCCCACAGCCAAAGGAGATGGATTACGATCCCCTGTTTTGTCTGAACAGTATTCCACTATTGTTTTTGTTTTTTTTAATTTGATGGATCGATCACTTTATTATGAAAGTAAATTATTTTCTGATAACTAACAAATCAATAATCAGCTCTATGTATGAGACAGATTTTAACAAATAACATTTGATGTATGAAAACAGAAATATCAGGTAAAGCAAAATTGTTACTGCTTTAAACAAACAGCTTCGCTAGACTTGCAAGAGAGTTGGATTTACTGTTCTCACCTTTTGAAGCCCAAATCCTTGTAGCTTTTCTTTTGTTCATCCACAAAAATACCTAAAAGAGATGATCGATTATAATCCCTATGCTCGAAAAGGACTGTTGAGGGTGATGGGCTTATATCTGATTCTTTGGGACAAAACCAGTACTTCTGCTCTGTATGTTTGGTGGTAAGAAGTTCACTATTGCCAAAAGAAGCAAGTCAAATCCTGCTAGCACACGTTTTTTTTTTTTGAGGTCATGTAAATTGGCGACACAAATCCGCTCATTTTAAAGTTAGCAGAGAAGGGAACGTGGTTCAAAATCTGATACACCTTTAAGTTGTGGCTGATACATGGGAGTTCATTGGATGACTCTCATAGGATTTAGTTGACACAAACACCAGATGGATGGTCTTCCATTTAAATAATACCAAGAGTGGTCAAATGTCATAAAAAATTTATTTTCGTTTGAAACAGGGGGCTAACCTTTTACTGGTGTTTTGATAAAATATAATAAAATCTATTTGCATGATTTCAACCTTTTTTTTATTAGAAAATGTTTGGTCACATTAAAATTAAGTGACCAAATTAGGGTTGTGGTGTAAAGACAGTTTCACTGGAGCCGAATGAAGACAGAGGAGTCTCTGGTTTGTGAGAGATAAGTACAAGTCCTACTTACTTCCTTTGAGGAACCCTCCTTCTTTGAACTCCTTCAGGCCCAGCTCCTCGGGCCCGATCCCCACCAGGGCGACCCCGCTGGCCCTCAGGTCGGGCTCCAGTTTGCTGACCTCTGATGCTGTCCAGCGACACACCTGACAACCGAACCGACGAAGGAAGAACAAGACCACCGGCTGGTCCTGCCACAAAGACTGGAGCTCCACATTCTAACAGACAGACAGCAAGAAGCCATTAAGCTACAAAAGGGGCGACCATGTAACAACAGACGGGACAGAGTGTGTGTGAACTGTTTTCCTCATGGGTCAGCGCTTCATTCATTGTTATCTGCAAAATTTAACAATTTGATTCAAGCAGTGCAATATGATGACTCACGGCCACATTCATTCCCTTCAGATCATCATTATGTCACCCAGGAGTCATATTACAGCAATTACACATGCTGAGTGGTAATAGGAGGTTCAGAGCAAAACCTCTGAGGGGGCAGCAGGCGAACAGCACGGAGTATAATTAAAACAGTTACCATAAAGAGAACCCCCCCCCCCTCATTTTTAAAAGCATGTTTATTCACACAAATTACATAAATAATCATATTCACGTGAAATTTACATTCATAAACAATTAATAGTCGGAAAATATAACTGTAATCATACAATGTGGTTCGTTCATTTTTTGTGAAGTTTGAATCGATCTAAAATTGGTTTGCTGAACGCAGGGAAGATCAAAACGTGAATGACCGTTTCATAATAGCTTACCTCTCCACTTTCGTTCTTTAACAAGTTTTTGCCGACTTGGCTGAGGTCAAAATTGGCCATTTTCTACCTGAACAGTCCAGAGGAAACACACTGACCAGAGTTATACAAAATACAGTCCTTTTATGAACCAGTTTGAACTGCTGTATGTTGTGAAACCTTACGAAACGTCTACTTCCTGATACGCCCACTAACGGCTGACATCCAATCATATTCAGCTGGTGCTGAAAATCAGCCAAACGCAACACACCGTATCTGCACAGGAGGCGGGACTTTAAAGTGGCAACATAAACGTAGGGATTGTAAAACATTTTTATATTGATGAGGATCTACGGCTTCACCCTTGTTCCTGTTTTCCTGGCTCTGCTAAAAGGACTTTGTGCCAGTGTGGTACATCATAAAGCACAAAAACACAATGAATGATTATTTGAAATTATAGATTGTTCCACAAATCATGTTGCAAAAGTTGTATAACAGCTAAGGTCAAGGGTGAGGAAGTTTATTGCATGACCACTGATTTCCCTGCTCCCTGGGTTTTTATTGTTGCTGCCCCTCTGACTTTGAACGATTAACCTCGGAGAATAGCAAAGCCATTTTCGTCAGCCTCAACATGCAGTTTTAAAGCTGTTAAAGCTCTACAGTGTTTTCTTTTGTATTTTATAATACGTTTTATATATGTTACTCTTATAAGTCTATCTATCTATCTGTCTGTCTCTCTGTCTGCCTGCCTGCCTATAATCAATCATTGTACTTATGTTTTCATGTATTGCACACTGTTTCCATTTGTACTTAACGCTATTTCCATCGATTAATTCTTTTCTTTTCACTCCCTATACTGTGGAGGGTTGTGTTGTAAACATTTAATAGGTGTGTTTATTTATGTCAGTGGTCCCCAAACTAAGGCCTGGGGGCCGGATGTGGCCCTCCTCCACATTTGGCACAGCCCCTTAATAGTACCAGAAAAGAGGGTTATTAATATTAGGGTCTGGAAGACGATAAAAGTTTACATTTAGGCACCCCTGCAATCATCAGTGAGGTGACGTCATGGCTGGTGAGGCACTGATTTCATCGTAATTAGATTTACAAACATATGAACCTACAGTGTAGCTTATTCACCATTTAATTAGCAACAGTGAGTGGGTTATTTTTAAAGTCTCAGAGCAGAATTATTTACACGTACAAACTGTAACACACAAATAAGCACATTTGATTTAAAAAAAAAGTTGTTGTGTTGTTACCTACATGTTTGTTCATATGTTACGTTTACTTATAAATGAAGTCCATGCACAGCTCCTTCTGAACAAAAGCATCGATAACATTTTGAGTTGAAATATATAATCCTCCATTTTCATGGTAAGGCGAGGCGAGCGGAAAACAAATGAATGGCTGCACTTGACTGACTGACTATAGCTTGTAGTTTGCTGTCACTACTTCTACGGCCGAAGAAGAGGAATCCTCAGCCGAATCCCTGGGATCACCAGCGCCCCCCACCATGAGGCATGACAACTGCGTGCCTCACTTCGTGCCTTTTACCAGCTGTTTCAGGACCGCTGGACTCAAGAAAGACGTTACACACATACAGCTGTTGACAAAAAACACTGTATATTATATACATTAGCTAAATTATGGAAATTTAGTTCATAGGGCAAACGTGTTTAAACATTTTTATCGCGACATACTGTATAGAGAGATAGCGTCACAGTCTCACTGTTTAGCTACCAACACATCTAACCCCATTGTGCATTCCATTGTGAGGCTCGGCTGACTGGTGCCTCACTGCAGGTCTCTTCTCAGTAGCAGTAAATGTGAAAGTGTAGCAATTTTGAGTATAAATAACCTAAAATCGGTGATGTTAAATGGAAAATAACTTTATAATACACATCACTGGATAAATATAAGCATTTAATTTATTTCTTCCAGTTTTCATTTTTTTCTTTCATGATGGTGAGATACGGCCTCACCTGCCTCCCCTGACCGCGCATCACTGGTGATCGTCACAGTTTTTCTGCTACAAACTGACCCCGGCCCCCCATTAGAGAACGGAAACATTATGTGGCCCTTACAGGAAAAAGTTTGGAGACCCCTGATTTATGTGCATATTTTTTCAGCTGTACCGTGTTTGTTATACATATTTGTCTATTTGTATCTAAATGTAAAATATCATTGGAACTCTGTATAGCATCAAATTCCCCCCAAAAATTATAAAATAAATATTTAATCGTCTTTGATATTTCATTAAATCCAGCATAACAAATTACAGCCTTTTGAAATGTGCAGTGAATGGTTTTAACATGAACATTGTGTGTTTGAATGAACCATCAAAATTCAGGGGGTTTGTTGACCTTTATTGTCAGAGCCCTCTAATATCACTTCTACTCTGTTTAACACAGCTGAGACATTTCTCTCAGTAAGCAAAGCATGTCTGCAGGTTTAGAAACTGAATAATTAACTAAGAGCACAAGTCCCAGTTTTGCTGTATTTCTGTAAATTCTCACATTTTGAATTTTGAAAACAGTTTTTATATTTGGCTGTGAATGAATCTAGAATATTCATATGACTCTGACACTTTACACAAAACTCTATGCATGCACACGTGACATAAAAACCTGCATGAGGTAGACAGTGAAGTGCAGCATGGAGCAAACCATTAATCTGCTCCAAAGATGCCAGAAAGGCATTATTATTATTATTATAGAATACCGGTATATTTGTAACACCCTAGAGTACTGTATTAACCTTGGGTGTTGTGTTATTTACAGCATATATGCAAAGGGGACGTTACTTTCACAATAAATGTAAGATGAAAATGTTCTTAATATATCTTTAAGTCTTTTTTTTTTTTCAAAACGATTTATGCTGTATCACTTTCAGCAGATGTATCTCACTGGCAGTGGTGGTTAATGTGATGTTGTGTAGGACATACAGTACATTCATAAAACACAACTACAGTACATGTTAGTCCAGGGGGCCCTGGGCCCCAGCAGCGATTTAGAACTAGAACCGGCCCTGGAGGACGTGTAACGGACGTGTAATCGAAAGCCTGTCACCTCAGAGAACTGATGTCTTATGTGTGATGGAGCCGAGTGTGGACAGACCTGCGTGGACACAGACGGGCTCTTTCAGAGGGGACGGTCCGCGCTGTTGAAGGGGGGGGGGGGGGGGGCGTGACGTCACGGGAGAGACCGGGAGGACGAAGCGAAGGGAGGAGAGGAACTGAGGGGGAAGGAAAAGGGACGGATGGGAGAGCGGGGGGATGACTGCCTGAAAAAGGGAAAGAAAACAACAACCATGAGTCCAGTAATTCATCCTAGGTTTTCTGTTCGAACTCATAACGTTTGGTCTGATTGCTTACTCAGTATGCCGCAATTCATGACGAGCCTCCCCGGTAAGGTAGGCCAATTATCATCTTTCAATGTTAAGGTCTGCTTCATCTTCTCTGAGGTCGATCGTGTGATCTCCACCTTAAAACAAACAAACAAACAAACAAAAAAAAAAAACAACAAGAAAAAAAACAATGTGAAACGGGGAAAATAATTGTACCCATAAATTAATCGATCGCCTACGTGAACGCATGTTGGATATATATTGGTCAGATGTTTAGTTAGATTTGGAGCGAGGAGAATGACGGCTTTATTCTCACGCTGCCTTAAAATCTTCAATAACCTCCTGCGGCTCCGTGTCCGATTTGAGCTTCCTCCATGAAATATTAAAATGGAAACAGGCTTCTTCAGAGCCTGTGCCGCATACTACTCTGCTTTAGTCAGCCGCGCCGAACACATGGGTTTTGCGCACAACACTAACATGCGCACTGGTTGCAGTGCGTCGTGCCCATCAATGCGGTGCCATTGTTGCTGATGACTGCAGTATCCTCTTGCTAGCTCTAGGTTACCACCAGAATCACTTAGTTCTTCTAATGTCTTCCATGTCTACATTGTGTTGATCTTGAATGATCTCTGATATGAAAACAAGTTTTAACCATGTTTATAACCCTGTCATCTACTGCAGTGTAAACTGGCGTGAGAGATGTCATCCCCAGGCATGGGTACCCCCAGTGACCCCCTTTTGGCCAGTCCAGGAGGGAGGTTACCCACAGCTCAGGCAGGTATTTGGAGGAGCTCACTCCCCAAGACTGCCAGCTTCCCAACGTCCACCACTCGGCACCTGAGTCACAGAGCCAACAACTTCCAAAGACAGCCAAAGCATCGGAAGTTGATTAGACCCTCGCCACCACCGCCGCCCAACACACCCTGTCCTCTGGACCAGCTGGACCTCAGCGAACTTCCCCCAAGACGCACTTTCCAAGAGCTACTCTTCAATGGCTGCATCTTGTTTGGTATTGAATTCAGCTATGCCATGGAAACAGCCTATGTGACCCCTGTGCTTCTGCAGATGGGCCTGCCTGATCAGTTCTACAGCTTGGTGTGGTTTATCAGTCCTATACTGGGTAAGTGGGGGATGTCAGCAGAGTGGGATGTCTACCTGGTTGGTATGACATGCTGTAGATCATGTTATTCTAAGTAGTGATTACTGTATCATGTGAAACTATTAGCGCTCTAACTCCTCCCTGTCTTTGGCTTTAAGGATTCCTCGTTCAGCCTCTCATCGGAGCATGGAGTGACCGTTGTACATCCCGGTTTGGGCGAAGGAGACCTTTTATTTTTGCCTTGGCTATAGGTAGGACATTTACCTCGGCGATTTTGTACCAAAAAACATTAAATATGTATAATCAAAAAAGGCAGATTTAAAAAATGATGGGCATAGGTGATGCCCATTATAGTGGAGGCGGCAGTGGCTCAGTGGTAGAGCAGGCGGTAGAGCGGGTCGTTCAGTGTTCTAAGATCAGCAGTTTGATTCCCGCTCCCTCCCAAAAAACACCCAGAATGTGAGCTGACAGTGGGATGTGTCAGTTCACCCCCATAGCATTGCCGAGGTACCCTTGAGCAATGCGCCGTCCCACTCACAAGTTGCTCATTTGGGGCGCACCAAGAAGGAGCTGTCTGCCACTCTACCTGCCGTTGCATGACTACAGGCCCCCTTGTGTGTGTTTGGTGTGTTACAGGGGTCTGTACACACTAACATATACAGTATATATATATGTATATGTATATATATGTGTGTGTGTATATATATATATATATATATATATATATATATATATATATATATATATATATATATATATATATATATATATATATATGCATATGTATACACACACACACACACACACACACACACACACATATATATATATATATGTATATGTATATGTATATGTATATATGCATGCGCTTCACTAACAAAGATACTAGAGTGTGCTGTCTTAATTTCCCTTCGGGGATCATAATAAGTATGTAATATAAAAAAAATATTTAAAAAATTAATCCAAAATACTTTATGGAGCAGTAACTAAGAGCCAAGATCTGTAACAAAACACCAATGGCAAGTAAAACAGCAAGGACCGTGACATTTCCCAGTATTATAAAACAGGGGCCCCACCCTGGAGCCTGGCCCGGAATTGGGGTTTGTATGCGAGCGCGTGGTGGCTGGGCCTCTGCCCAAGGGGCCCGGCCGAAAGGATAACGTGGCCCCAACCTCTGGTGGACTCATCACTCACCGAAGAAACCGTAGGGGAGGGTGAAGTGTAGATTGGTTGGCAGTCGTCAGCATGGGGCTCGATGACCCAATCCCCAGACAAAGAATCTAGCTCTAGGGACATGGAATGTCACCTCGCTGGGGGGAAAGGAGCCAGAGCTTGTGAGGGAGGTTGAAAGGTACCAACTAGATATAGTCGGGCTCACCTCCACCCGCAGCTTGGGCTCTGGAACTCAAACCCTTGTGAGGGGCTGGACTCCCCACTTTTCTTGTCTTGCCCAAGGTGAGAGGCGGTGGGCTGGTGTGGGCTTGCTTATAGCCCCACAGCTGAGCCGTCAAATGTTGCAGTTCATCCTTGTGAACGAAAGGGTCGCGTCCCTGCGTCTTCGACTTGGGGACAGGTGTCTCACTGTTGTTTAGGCCTATGGGCCAAACAGCAGTGTGGAATACCCAGCCTTCTTGGAGTCCCTGGGAGGGGTACTAAATAGTGCTCTGACTGGGGACTCCATTATTCTCCTTGGGGACTTCAGCACTCACGTGGGCAATGACAGTGAGACCTGGAAAGGGGTGATTGGGATGAACAGCCTCCCTAATCTGAACATGAGTGGTGTTTTATTATTGGACTTCTGTGCTAGTCACCCTGTGGTTGACCCTTGTTCAACCACAGGGTTGTCCATAAGTGCACATGGCACCAGGACACCCTAGGCCTGAGGTTAATGATCGACTTCGTTGTCGTATCATCAGACCTCCAACCGTGTGTGTTGGACACTCGGGTGAAGAGAGGGGCAGAGCCGGCAACCCATCACCACTTGGTGGTGAGCTGGATCCACTGGCAGAGCAGGGGGCTGGACAGACTTGGCAGGACCAAACGTGTTTTGAGAGTCTGTTGGGAATGTCTGGCAGAACCCTCTGTCAGTGAGGTTTTCAACTCACACCTCCAGGAGAGCTTCTCTCAGATACCGCAGGAGGCTGGGGACATTGAGTGAAAGTGAACCATGTTCTCCACCTCCACTGTCGAAGCAGATTGCTTGGAGCTGTTCTCGCAAGATCTCTGGTGCCTGTTGCGGCGGTAACCCCCAAACCCGGTGGTGGACACCAGAAGTAAGGGATGCCGTCAAGCTGAAGAAGGAGTCCTATCAAATCTTGTTGAATAGTGGGACTTCAGAGGCAGTTGACAGGTACAGGCAGGCCAGGCATACTGCAGCTCGAGTAGTCACTGAGGCAAAAACTCTGGTCTGGGAAAAGTTTGGGGAGTCCATGGAGGAGGACTATCAGTCAGCCTCGAAGAAATTCTGGCAAACCTTTCGGCGCCTTAGGAGGGAAAAGCGGTGCACAGCCAACACTGTTTACAGTAGAGGCGGAGAGCTACTGACCTCAACTGAGGATATTGTCAGGCGATAGCAAGAATACTTCGAGGATCTTCTCAATCCCACTACCATGTCTTACACAAAGAAATCAGAGGCTGAGGTCTCAAAGGTGGACTCGTTCATCACTCAAGCTAAAGTCACTGAGATGGTTGCAAAACTCCTTGGTGGCAAATCACCAGGGGTGGATGAGATTCGCTCTGAGTACCTCAAGTCTCTTGATGTGCAGGGACTGTCATGGTTGACACATCTCTGTAACATCTCATGGTAGTCAGGGACAGTACCCTTGGATTCGCATACTGGGGTGGTGGTCCGTCATTTCAAAAAGGGGGACTGGAAGGTGTGTTCCAACTATAGGGGGTTCATATTCCTCAGGCTCCTGGGGAAAGTCTATTCCAGGGTACTGGAGAGGAGGATTAGACAGACAGTCAAACCGCGGATTAAGGAGGAACAATGCGGATTTAGTCCCGGTTGCGTAACACTGGACCAGTTCTACACTCTCCATTGAGTGCTCGAGGGTTCATGGGAATTTGCCCAACCAGTCTGCATTTGTTTTTGGATCTGGAGAAGACATTCGGCCGTGTTCCTCATGGTATCTTGTGGGGAGTGCTTTGGGATTATGGGGTTCGCAGCACTTTGCTGAGGGCTGCCCGGTCCTGTATGACCGAAGCCAGTGCTTGGTTCGTGTTGCCGGCAGTAAGTCAGGGATGTCCTCTATCAACAGTTCTGTTCATAATCTTTATGGACAGAATTTCTAGGCGCAACCAGGATCTGGAGGGAGTCCAGTTTGGGGACCAAAGTATTTTATCTCTGCTTTGATGTTGTCCTGATGGCCTCATCAAACCTGGGCCTTCAGCATGCTCTGGGAGGGTTTGCAGCTGAGTGTGACTGGAGTGGGATGAAGATCAGTACCTCTAAATCTGAGCCCATGGTTCTCGACCGGAAAGGGTGGTGTGCCCTCTTCAGGTCGGTGGAGAGTCTTTGCCCCAAGTGGAGTTTAATTATCTTGGGGTCTTGTTCACATGTGAGGGAAGGATGGAAAGGTGCAGCTTCCACAGTGATGCGGTCGCTGTGTAGGTCTGTCATGGTGAAGAAGGAGCTGAGTCGCAAGACAAAGCTCTCGATTTACTGGTCAATCTATGTTCCTACTCTCACCTACTGTCATGAGTTTTGGGTCATTACCAAAAGGACAAGATCCCGGATACAAGCGGGATATTGTTTCCACCGTAGAGTGGCAGGGCGCACCCTTAGAGATAGGGTGAGGAGTCAGTCACCAGGGAGGAGCTTTGAGCCGCTGCTCTTCCACCTCGTGCAGAGCCAGCTAAGATGGTTCGGGCATTTGTTCCGGATGCCTCCTGGACCGGGCATGTCCTACTGGGAGGAGACCTCGGGGAAGACCTAGGACATGATGGAGGGACTATGTCTCTCGGCTGGCCTGGGAACGCCTCGCAATCCCCCTGGAGGAGCTGGAAGAGGTGTCTGGGAAGAAGTATGGGCATCCCTCCTGAGACTGTTGCCCCCGCGACCCGGCCCCGGATAAGCGGTTGAAGATAGATGGATGGATGGATGGATGGATGGATGGATGGATGGATGGATGAATGGACTGTCTGAAGCAAAATCCCTGGTATCCTCATATCACATAATCCAAATCAATCTTTGGTTCAAAATTTTCCTTTCAGTTAAATGCTGTTGATGTTTCTCAAACTCAAACACTGGTTTGTCTCCAAGTCCACAATGATTTTAATATCTGATGCATGGAGGTAAATGTTTGATCTTTGATTTGAATCATCCCTGAGGAACAGTGTGCAGTACATATGGCAACAACATGTCGACAGGGAAGCACCTTAAACTTTGGTGGTTCATATACTCTTACCTCCTAAGTCACCGTCTTCCCATATATAGACTATAACTAATGTTGTCGTGGGGGGGGGGGGTTGGGACCCATATGCAGAACACCAGTGGAGAAGCTTTCAGTCATAGCTTAATCATCAGAAAAAATCCAGAAAACACAAGAAAACTCAAGAAATCCAAAAAACTAGAGACATGGAAAAAGCAAGACAATGCAAAGGTGCAAAACAATCTGACCCAGAACAAAAGGATAAGCCGTTTTAAAAAGCCGCAGGCTAATCAGCCTGATCAGGTACAGGTATAGAGAAAAGGCTCTGCCCAAAAGTTCGGCCCCTCCTCCTGCCACACCCCAGCACAGCAGAGCAACATGACACGCCTATTTGACCGTGACAAATAAAGTTTGTATGACTAGCAACTTTTCAATAGCAGTGTCTCACTTTCAGCAAGGTTTTTAAATGCCTTTATTGGCATGCGGAAATTAATTTTGCTTTTCATCCCAACAGGCGCTTTGGTTGGTCTGTCTTTGGTGCTGAACGGGCGGGACATTGGTGGTTTGCTGGCAGACACGGCATCAAATCACAAGTGGGGAATCGTCCTGACTGTGTGTGGTGTGGTTCTGATGGACTTCAGTGCTGATTCAGCTGACAACCCAAGTCATGCGTACATGATGGATGTGTGCAGTCCAGAGGACCAGGATCGGGGGTTGAACATCCATGCACTACTGGCAGGCAAGAAAACTCTTTGCTTAGTCACAAACTCATGGGAGAAGACGGCTTTAATTTTTAGTCTTTCAAAATAATTTTCATTAAAACAAACATTTAAGTCATTACCAATAATTTAGATGTTTCTTGATGTGCTCCCTAGGACTTGGAGGTGGATTTGGCTACATTGTCGGCGGCATCAACTGGGACCAGACACAGTTTGGGCGGTCAATGGGAGGCCAACTACGTGTCATATACATGTTCACAAGTGTCACATTGGTGATCGCCACAGCCATGACTCTTATGAGTATTCCTGAACGGCCTCTACCAAAGAGCCAGCCAAACAAAAACCTCAGCAAAAACCATCTGAAAAGCCCCAGCCTCCCTCTGCCTCCTTCACCCCCTGTTCCCCCAGGTTCAACTTTGGGACTGGATGAGGAAGATGAGGATGGTCTTTACAACTACAGTTTCTTTACAAAGTCTCAGACATCCAACCCGGACACCCTTGCTCATTCTTGCAGTGCCAATGCGCGCCTGTGTGCTGGTCTGACTAGCCCCATATCACCCCTGAGCCCACTCACACCAAAATATGGCAGCTTTATTAGTAGAGACAACTCACTTACTGGTATCAACGAGTTTGCTTCTTCATTAGGAACCTCCTATATAGACAGTGTGCTCATAAACTGCTACACAGGTCAGACGCCACAGGCCGTGACCTCTGACTCTGCCAGTGTTCCCCTGCCTCCAGGAGACTGCCCTCATCCAAACGATTCCCCACACGAGGCAGGAAGCCATCCTGTGGGTCAAACCCAGGATGATATTGAGTGTCATCCCGCTGGGGAAGCTCAGGAAGCTGAGACATTACACTCTGAGACAGATACACAATCTCATGCAGCATCTCAGGTCACAGCTGGAGCTCAGCTTGGTATCGGGGCACATCGAGGCTCTTCTGCTGGTATCCTGAAGCGACCCCAAAGTCTTGCACTGATGGAGGAACCTATGGCAACACAGATTGTTGGGCTAGAGAATGGACGCAGGAGGACTGTGACTTTCAGCCAGCAGGTCAGACACATTCTAAGAATGACAAAAGCTGTGTAGTCAGTAGTAACAGCTGCATTTTTAAACACTGTTTGCCTTTTTTTGCTTCGGTGCAGGTTGCAAACATTTTGCTGAACGGGGTGCGCTATGAGAGTGATCTGAGTGAGAATGTGGAGACAGGAGAATCCCAAATGTCAATGAAGCTGCTGTGCATAGCCATCTACAGAATGCCGCCATCCCTTCGAAGTTTATGCACTAATCATTTTCTAGGTGAGAATAATAATTATTTTATTTGGTTTCACCATACCTTTTGTTTGGATTCATTTGCAACTGTTGCATTTTGTTTCTCTGCAGGCTGGCTGTCCTTTGAGGGCATGCTGCTCTTCTACACTGACTTCATGGGGGAGGTGGTGTTCGAAGGAGACCCAAAGGCACCCCATGACTCTGAGGCCTACCAACGCTATAATGCTGGTGTTAGCATGGGCTGCTGGGGCATGTGCATCTATGCATTCAGTGCTGCTTTCTACTCAGGTAAACTGCACTCGTAACACATTGCATCTGAGATGTTAGCATATCTCAGTATTTTTTTCTATGCTAACTTTTGCATGTGTTGTTTTTGTTTTTTTCTGGATTTCCTCATCATCTGTCAGCCATATTGGAGAAACTGGAGGAGCGTTTCTCTCTTCGCACTCTATATTTTTTTGCCTACCTGGCATTTGGTTTGGGCACAGGTCTTGCTACACTATCCACAAACCTCTATGTGGTACTTTCTCTCTGTGTTACGTATGGGGTGCTCTTCTCCTCTCTATGCACGCTGCCTTACTCTCTGCTATGTGAATACTACCAGAGCCCTCAGGTCAGTATACTGTATTAATGTTGTGTAGTTTTTTATTGCTTGATGGCATTTTTTTTCAGGATCAACCTAAATCACTATTATATAGTTCTTCATTTTGGAAAATACAATTTTTAAGGGATATGCTTATTAAAACCTATAAAGTTCAATAATTAGCATTTTATTGCTCCTGTTTGGGGTTATATGTAGGAGTTATGAGTCAGTCCTGAGCTTTAGAGATGCTAGTAGCTAGAAATCTTTTACTTTTCTTCCTGTTTCCCTTCCAAATGGTAATGCAAAGCTCAGACCAGTGGATGCTGGTTGTAGCTTCATATGTAGATGATGTACAGACATGAAAGTGCAAGCAATTCTCAAAATGTGGAACTTTTTAACTGTTTTTTATGGTGCCAAAAATTTACTTGTATCATGTTACACGTTCCTCAGTTTTGTGGCTCGTCAGAGGAAGGGACCAGACGAGGGATGGGGGTGGACATCTCTCTTCTCAGTTGCCAGTATTTCCTGGCTCAGATCCTGGTCTCTGTGGCGATGGGACCTCTGACCTCACTGGTGGGTGGGGCCCAGGGAGTGATGTACTTTTCAAGCCTGATGTCATTCGTGGGCTGCCTGTACTCCTCTCTCTGCGTGGTGTACCAGCTGCCCCCCCCTGAGGGTGAGCCACCCGAAAGCGAGACCCAGCCACTATTGGTGCATATGTAGAACAAAAAGCCTCTTAATTTACAGTACTTTACCTCACACAGTCAATGACACACACATTCACAAACTGTCACCTGGTTTCTGAGCGTGTCGGCATTCACAGCAGTGATAGGACAACACTACAGTACACCCTGACACACACAAACACACTGTACAGCACAGTTCCATAGATTGTTTCACACTAATCGACACTGATGTTCTAAGAGCTAGACAGATCAGAGAGGCAGACACTGGCCACTACTATAATAAGTGCGTACATGACCTGTGTGTGCCCATTGCATCATTTCCTAACCTTAGCAAACAGACTGTGTGACCTTTCTGAATGCAGTGAGGGACAGATGTGTGTTTGACAGCAAACTCCTTCTAACCTAGAAAACCCTATAAGCTTGTCTTGTGTCTGATTATTTTCTGTAATAATCCTGTATCATATTTTCTTGCTTGTCAGTGTTCAGACTAGAAAGGTTCATCACTACTTCCCAGGCTAACCATTGCTTTACCTCTTTTCCTCCTTTTATCAGTTGCTAAACATCTGCATGAGCACTAATTTAACCTCTCAAAGTCTAGTTGAAGTTTTGTTTTTGGTCATATGGCCAAGAGAATGTCTACCTGCCTGTTTCTCTGAGTTAGCATATTAGCATCACACCTTAGGCAGGATTTCCTGACAAAATGAATGTGTTGGCAGTGGGCACTCACTGTTAATGATTCATTAAATCTGAGATATGCACTACTATAGTTTAGTCAAATTTATTATTCATTTACAATCACAGTTTAAATTTTTAGGGATTTGAATTTGATTCCAAATTTAAACACTTTCCATACTATTCATCCACTATGAGAATCACTAGTCTGCTAACTCCAAATTTCACAGTTGCTGGGTGATTTTTTTTTTTTTTAACTCAAATTCCATCAATGAGTGCAATGCCCATTAACAGTTCTCAATTAATCAGCATACACTGCTGTTTAATAGGACACACACTTTTATTTAAACTTTCAAAGCCAGAGGTGTACTGGTGGCAGATTTTGACTGGGCCCTCTCTGAGCCGTGGAAAGACGTGAGCTGTCATCCTACTCCTGGCCATTCCATTGTAATGACTGATTCTTGTCATTATCAGGAAGAGAAGTTGAAACTGGGGTGTGAATCAGCATTCAGTTGGAAACCGAACAAAAAAGAAGAACAGCAAACAGGGAGAAGACTCATGTGAACAGTGGGTAACCCCTGAAGGTGGACAACCATTAAAGACTGTGGGGGTTTTCACATGACAGCAAGTGCTTTTTGTCATCTTTAGGGAGCATGATTGAGCGACTATACTTTCTCCACTTCTCTGAAGCCATCAGCTCAGTATTGCGATGACATCACGTTTGTTTCAGCCAGGTATATTTGAAAGTACAAAAATTTGATCCCCTTCTTCATGAAAAGTCTTTTTTACATCTTTTGTGCCATGGCAAACATGTTTTATTTGCACAAGGCAGGCATAGTTTGACTTCAGGGCTTTAACAAAACGTTAACTTCAGAATATGCTGATTCCAATTTCCAACTGTGATGAATTCACTTAAACACAGCAAACCCCACTTTTGTGCCAGTCCTAGTTGCTGCCTAAAAATATCAATATCTGACTGGATTCACAACATGCTAATGTTTGAGGAACAGTAAGTACATGGATCATGCTACTGTAGCTTGCTTAAAAAGTGTGATTTACCACCTATTGCTGAACATTAGCAATGCTTCTGTAACGAGTTTTTATCCAGGGTTCAGTTTAAACTAAAACAGCCATTTTACCACGTTCGATTCCTGTGTCAATTATTTTCAGTCATTAGTATTGCACCCATTTATCAGTTGCATAAGCAATAATGGGCTGTAATCTGCTGTTACACCACATGGGGGAGCCCGGGGGCAACTTTACCATTTCTTTGCGCGGACCCTTTTCCATTACCAAATGAGATGACTCCTGTTCCTTTCTGCAAATAAGACAGCCATTTTCCATGTTTAGAAAAATTGGGTCAAGTGACATCACCTACTTATAAAGCAATGGTTATTACGATGCAGTAATGATCTATAAACTGGCATCAGAGGCAAAATATATTTAAGTAAAAAGACAATTTATTTGTTAATCAGAATATACAAAGCAGTGGCTGAAGTAACCGAATGTTATTCTGGTTCTGAAAAAGGCAGTCTTGGACGCAAAACTGGGCTACCCAGCCATAACACAAAACTCATTTAACGTAAGAAAAACAAGTATAAATGGTACAAACTTGCGTGGAATGCATACAGAACAAATGACCAAAGCTTTAAGATTTAAGAGGGGTTAATTAACAATGCAAATCCTGCCTGCATGAAACAAGATCAAGTAATCTTATCATGGAGGTGCAAGACAGAGCCCCTTTATTCATTTGCACCATCTGTGACGTTAACAGGGCAGCCAAGCCAAGGATTAAGTAGCAGCTCAACACAAAATATTATGCCTCAACTAATAATGTCAACAACTGTCCATTAGCCCCTGCTTAAAACTTATCTTTGGTCCTTTTAAGTGAATCTGAGAGGTCAACATGAGCCTTGAAGGGCATGAGCAGCTGCCTATATGAATGAATTGTCTGGTCAGCACTGGCATAATAGAGATTGTGCTTCCAACATACCAATATAAAACCTCATGAAATGAACAAAACTGATCTCATGGTGTGGCCCCATTTATACAAGTAAAAAAAAAAAAGAAGCTCATTTTAAAGACCAATAAATAACATTTCATAAAAAAGGATGCAAGGGCCACCATCTCTCAGGACTCCAGTGCAATGTGATAACATGGGAGCAAACAAAAAGAAATGTTTCTCAAAAGGAACAGACAGCACAAGCTCTACACACAATGTTGACCAGGCTGGTAAGACAGTGCTGACACAAGCAGGACAGCGACCTAAGCCTCCGCTTCTGCCTCTTTAGTATCTCCATTCTCCTCCGTCTTCTGCTTTTTTGTGTCCACTTTTTCCTAATGAGAAGAAATAAATGCATTAGAAAGATCAAGGTTCCCCCGATACGTCATCACAATAAAAATCGATCTAAATGTCAAATCGGAGCCTGAGGAAAAACCCACCTCCTCCTCTTCAGCTGCACGCTTGGCAGGTGGTGCATCAGTTTCCTCTACAGGGGGCGCCTCCTCTGCATTTCCTGTGAGGACAGTTTGTCAACTTCATAAATTATGCCCATTTCAGTCTAATTAGGACAAATTTTTGGAATATTAATCTTTCAAAATTTAACTGTCAACTCAAGGTCAACCAATGCAGGAAGCCTTCAGAGGCCAGTAACCACTAATAAAGTATTGAGGAGCATTTGTCTTTATTTAAACAGTTCAACTCCTCTCTATGAACATACCATCTCCATTCTCATGTTCCTCCTCTTCAGGTTCTTCCACTTTATCACTGTGATCAGCACCATTCTGCATGAAAAGAAGGAAACGTCAGACCAGAGATACACGACATGATCTTCTGCATTCATTTATGATCCAATATATATATATATATATATTGAAGGGCCAGTCAAAAATCTGAATCACTAATAATTTTCCCATGATCAGACACTGCAAGGAGTTCGTTTTCCTCTCCAGATTAAAGCTTTGAAGCTTGGCTTGAGACACCAGCAGGAAGGTCCACAGACTTCCTAACATCTGTGCCATTTCACAACCCAAACAAAGCGGTGTGTGGAGCAGCTGAGCAGGCGGGGGAGGCTGCTGCAGCGACACCTGCATGATGAGGCCCGCCAAGACAAAAGGCCATGAGGCCGGCTGCCGCCGCACTCACTGTTCCGTTTGCAGGTGCGTCCCCGTTGTCGGTCTTCTCCTCTCCCTCCGCTTCTTTCTTCTCCTTCAGCTCCTACAAAATAAAAGCACATCATCCACTCAACAACGTGCGATAGGAAAGACTTTTCACGCGAAGCGGGCAGGTTGTACACGTTTGAATTTCGTTGAATGAAAAAGATTTATTTTGGTCTTATGTGCAAAAAAAAAGTCCATATCAAGGATAAAACGTGTAAATATTGCCGGCTTTGCTTGGTGTTTTCATCCAGATCTTCAACGGAACGGTGCCACTACTTTGTCTTCCCGCCCACAGCGGCAGCTCCTCACCAGCTGCACCGATTCTACCGCTTTGTCTGCGCGGCGAGACGTCGGTGAGTCCCTCCGCTCACACGGCTCTCCGCACACGGCTTTCAGCCATCCACGGGTGAAACACAAAAACAGCCCCACGTAACACGTCGCGCTGTCGACATTTGACTATCCTAATTAATTAGCTTTTTTTTTTACCAATTACGAATTTAACTAACCTAAGAGTACTGAAAACGCTAGCGTACCGGGTTAGCTAGCCAGAGTTAGTAAAACCATTATTAACACAAACGTTAACTTATCACAAAGTTGAGAAAATCTCTCAACGAGCCACCGTTTAAAAGATTTCGAAAATGAAACTCACCTTTACTGTAACCTCTGGAGTTGCGGTCGTGTCTACAGCTGTGTCGGCCATGGTTGGTTTGATTAATTGATGTAGATAATTCTACTCCTGTTCAAAAAATATTTTTATGTCTAGGCTCTTCGCTTTCGTGCGGACAGTCCTAGACGCTGAGATAGAAATGGTGCCTCACCGTCTCTCCGCTTGTCTCTCCAGCTAGTTGAAAAGCCACTCTTGTTGGGAACGGCGAGCAAATCTCGCAAATGATTGGACGGAGCCAAACACTCATCCATCCGATTGGAGAAACGTTCTATCAATCATGATGAGAGGACCCGCCTACGGGCTATCGCATTATTGATTGGTCACTTGTTTTAAAGCGCTGCACTATGACGCCAGAGTTATCGTTCCTACTTCAGTCCACCGTTTGTTTATTTATTTAGTTTTTAAAATCTAAATTTAAACAATGTACTTAAACGATCAGTTATTGAGGTAATAGGATTCGTTTTGTGATGACAGACTTCTGCCTTACGGAGATGAATTGTCAACGTTTAGGGAACATGAGCACATGAGCTACATCTTTTGTCTTCGTGATCTTACTCTGCATCGATGGGTGTCAAATTACATTAAGAAAAACAAAAAAAAAAGAAAAGAAAAACTGCGGCCACTCCTCTTTTCTATATTTAACACTTGAAAAGAAATGGCAAGGCTCATTTGGATTTATTATTATTATTATTATTATTATTATTATTATTATTATTATTATTATTATTATTATTATTAATTTCACAAAACAAAAAGTGTACCAAACAAACAGAAGACAATCAATTAATTTAAGACAGAATCCTGTCATTTTTTTATCTGAGTAGAAACACATATAATTCAAAGTTGTATCATACGATTGTCAATTGGAGGTGATGCATTTATAAATTCTAAATACAATGAAGCAAAATCTTTGGGTAATTATGTGTGATAATTATATATAATAATTATATAATAATTATATATACTGTATATATACACTATATATAAGAATTCATATAATATGTAATTATATACACATTGAGAGAAACTTATCTGGTTTAGTCAATATTTGATGCAGTAAACAAAAAGCAATGTGGTAAACATTAGCTTGTGTAAAGCATAAACATCAGACTTTGTGATCTGTGAACCTATCAGGGACAGTAATGGAGTGTGAGGGGTTGTGTGTCTGCATACGATACTTTGTAGAAAAAACATTTATAGGATGCGTTCAGGTATATTACTGAGTAGCCTGGAAATATTGATACATACACGCACAAACAATTAAAAGTGTTGGCATGCACCATATTAATATGAAGGTAATGCCGTGGGGGCATTTAATGGAAAAACTGAAGTGATTTGACAGCACAAGGCCTGATCCGGTGCGCTGTTGTCTTAATTAAAACTGTAGCTGCAGTTCATAAATCACTGGCCTACTTCATTGTTTCCATTTTCTGCTTCTTAAGAAAACTTTGCTCTTGTTGTTGACTAATTAATTCTGACCCCCCCCCCCCTTCTTTTTCAGAGGTTATATTAGAGGCTAATTTTCTTTTCCACCGCTTGTCTCTGTCATCCAGCTGTTAAACCAAAGGAAGTGTGGAAACCCACAAATGGTTTGTACCTCACTGTGAGTTACAGAGAGCGTAGAAAACAGGCAGCATGGGTCAACCCTGCATGTTTTGAGTCATACCAATCTTCCAGCGGCTGAATTCCTCAAGTATATCAGCTTCATGTGCCACACCTGTCATTGTTTGTGTCCACAAACAGCTGTCATTATTTTCAGTTTACCTGTAGTTATCAGATAGTCGTCAGAGCAACAGTGTAACTCTATTGTATGAGGCCTGAATGACACAAATTTGAGATCCATTTAAAATATTCCTTGACAGTTTTACTAAGATCCTGAACCCAGCACACCCAAACAGGATATCTTGACACAAGTGTTCCCTTCAGCTTCTAATTTTAGGTGCTCCAAGGACCTAATCCCACACTGTCTCAGTTATCTTCTCCACTCTATGCCAGCTTTCAAACTACTGATTTTTAGAAAACCTTAAGCCCCCTTTAGTCATACAACTCTTATTGAGCTGAAATATAATTATGAAGGCTGTAATTACATGCACAGATCAAAGGGATGTGTGGAAGTGTACTCAGCTGGGTACTTGGTTTATTGCCGTTCTCATAAAAGCACATTTATCTAACATAAATGGACTTTGTTGCTATAAAATTATTTGATAACTATATTGACAATATGTTAAAAAATTTCAACACAAAAATGTCTCAGATGTAACAGGAAAAATGCCTTACATCAAGCTTAAGTACACACATGGTACACACATGTGTATGTGTGTGTGTATATGTATATACTGTATATATATATATGCTGTATATATATATACAGACGCTCCTCAACTTCCGTTTAAATTACGTTCCGAACGGCCGAATGTAATGTGTAAATGAACGCAAGTTGTTACTGTACGTTCCAGTAATGTGTGACTGTTTATACTGTATGTACATCAATATAACCGTAATTTATAAAACACTGCTTCTTTTGACTACCACTATCACTTGTGGACTTACGCTTTTGACCATCCATATTTGCTTAGGGTTACAAGTACGCAAAACAATGTGTATGTAAACACAGAGATCACAGATACGACATCTTAACACAAGGGTAACACGCGATAAACTGAGAAGAGGCAGGCGTAAAATGTTTTGAACGTCTCATACTATGTAGTGCGCACGAAACTCAAAAATTCATTCATTCATTCATTCATTTTCTGCCGCTGTATCCACTGTAGCAGGTCACGGGGAGCTGGAGCCTATCCCAGCTGGCATAGGGCGTGAGGTGGGGGACACTCCGGGCACGATGCCAGTGCACCGTGGAGTCACACACGAAGACATACAACCACACACACACACTGTCACTCCTACTGGCAATTTGGGACCGGCAAATGAACCTGAAGCGCATGCTTTTGGAGGTGGGAGGAAGCCAGAGAACCACGGAGAGAACCCACGCAGACACGGGGAGAACACGCAAACTCCGCACAGAGCAGGACTTGAACCCGGACCCGTCGTGTTGTGAGGCGGCAGCGCTAACCACTGCACCACTGTGACGCCCCTCAAAAAGTCACTCACAAAAATTTTTTTAATAAAATTATTTTAAAGTCAGTTCAAAAGTAAAATCTAAAAAAAGTAAAAGGAATGAACTTAAGTAGAGAAGTGTCTGTATATACATATATATATATATATATATATATAAAATTATACAGTATATTACAGTATATACACATATATATATATATATATATATATATATATATATAAAATTATACAGTATATTACAGTATATACATATATATATATATATACATATATATATATGTATATAATATACAGTATACCAACAAGAACCCGTGGAAATTCCACGATAAAACAATAATATCAGACTTCGTTTGTTTTCTCTTTTTTTTTCTTCGCCATCACAAGAAAACAAACTGCTGTGTCCGACGAAGCCATAAAGGTTCCGTGTGTGTAGGACGGACGAACGCGAAGACGAAGGCCGCTTCGGCGTTACGGTCCGGCCAATCGGGTAGACGCCAGCTTCGTGCGTTTAGTCCTGGTGAATAAAGCATTCAGTTTCCCCACACGACAATGTCAGGTCCATCATAATCAAAGAATATAAACCACTATGTTTGACTAAGCCAAGATGGCTCCGTAAGTGAGAGACATGGACAAATGTGAAGACCGGAGCTAACTCGGCTAGTGGCCCGAACTTCCGGGTAGACGCTGGAAGCGTGAGAGCGTGAGGTTTTCAAGTGAGCTTATTCATAAATAAATAAATAAATAAATTTTATATAATATATATATATATATATACTGTATATATATATAGTGCTTGAAAACAAAGCATTAGTGAAAAGCCTGATGTCACCTCACTTGAAGATAAGGGCTCCTAGTATAATGCTTGAATCATTTTATTTGGGAAATGTAGGCTTTGTGGAGACAGAGGAGCAAAAATCTTCAAAGTGATGGCCTCAGTGCACAAATTCACAACACATATATGAGGACCAAGAACAAGAATTAAAAGGAGCTATTACTCTCTTTTTTTCCTTTGCTGGAAAATGGGAGCAGTGAGAGGGACGGCGTTCGTGAGCTCATTTCCTGTAGATTTCCATGTGCCACCAATCTGTTACAAAGAAAAACTATCTATGGGCGGCTTGTTCATTCCCAGGTAAAGAAGAGAAGCAAACTGTTGCAGCAAGTTGAGCAGTGAAGGAAAAGGAAAAGTTGAAGAAGAGATACAATACAGTGCTTTTTCTAAACCTCTTATTGGCCAAGGAACGTGACTGTTTACCACACGTTCCACAAGTATGAAGCGGAAAACTTTTTAAGCTATTAAAATGCATGTAACCACAAAATGCATTGCTGTGTAAAAGAAACGTCTCTTTGTGTTCACAATGACACTCTCTGAAAGTAAATATGTTTTGCACCATTTCCCAAAGCCTATGGAAACGTTGCTTTGAACGCCAAAGTGTTCCTGCTGTCCTAACAGAGGATTAAAGGTAGAGAATGGGAAGCACTGCACCTTAATTTTATCTTAATTTCTTGAAGACAAAGGCTTGACCTGACTTGAGGAATGTTAGTGGTTGGGGGTAAAGCAAAGTGGGGCCCATCAAAGAGCAGAGGTCAGGACTGGGTTTTGGGGGGATAATTGGAAGAACTGGTGGGGGCAAACTGAACTCTTTTGTTTTCAACAGCAAAGCCCAGCATGGTCCAGTTAGCTATCCCTGGTTTTCACATAACAACATAAATATGACTTCTCACTGGGACTATTTAGTTCAATGCACAGCAAGGGAGGAATCTTTTAGTTTTTGATCCATAACTAACACAATTAAGTACAGTTATTATTGACAGTAATGAAGTCATGTACATTACTTCTGCTACAAGACCCCCAGAGGCTCAAGATGCATTTAAAAAAATGTTTACTGAAATAACTACTTAATACAATAACACAAAAAATATTAACTATAGACAAAACAATCTACTGGAGAAACAACAATAAATCAATCAGTTTATGTTTGAGCAATATATAATAAATAAATAAATAAATTAAAAAAAAATTTTTTTTTAAAAAATCTCCCATGTAGATGATGTGACAACAACAGTGCATTTACGTCAAATTATAACAAAAAGTTCAAACCAAACAATAAAAGCAAAAAGCAACAATAATGATATATAACAAATTAGTATTATATCAACCAACGTTACATGGGTAAATTAATAAAATTATTGCAAATAACCAGTTAACATTTCACTGGTAATTTATGTTTTTACTTGAAGATAAATACAATGCCTGCTGTAATGTGAATAGTTTGTAATTAAGACTTAATTCATTTGATTTGGGGTGAAGTGCAGAAGCATTTATAATAGCAGCCTGTCAAAAAAAATGGAAACAGGCATAAAAATAATCAGTAAAAACACACATATGTTATTGTACAATTATGTAAAACAATATTCAAGAATAAATTAAACGCCGGCCTCAAGAAGAGAGGACATGATAATGTGAGCGTGAAACAGTAATACGAATAACTGAATGGAAGTTAACAGAAACACACAATGAGGTTCGGTATCCAATGATGCTGGAATCCTGTGGCTCTGGATGTTGTTGAGGAGGAGTTGGTTGACATGACTCCTCGGTATTTCATTTTGTATTTAATATGCATATTAAGGAATCTAAGAAAAAATAGCAGTGATTGAGGGTGAGTAAACTTTCCAAATTAATTAAAATGCATTTTAAAATTCATAAACCTGGCTTGATATGTCTTAAGTGGGCAGTAAAAGTTGTCCCGCTGCACCCTCATGTTCAATTTCAGCCGCACTTGGTTATTTAGTTCACCTCTTAGCTCCACCTCTGTAACTGCCTTGCCAGAGAAAAGTGGAAATTTCCAGTAATTCCTACTGCTTGGCAAGAAACGCTCCTCCTCCCTCTGGTTTCCCGCCTTTCAGGCTACCTGCTCTTTCATGGCCCTCTGCTGCTGGAGCCTGTGGAGCCCTGCAGACTTCACTCAGAGAGAAGAAACATCATTTCTCACAACAAAGAACACCATTTTCTTTATGTAGCATTATTTATTTTTAGTTAAAAATCATTGTCTATTACAACAGAAATGTGAGCCATTTATAAATTATGTAAAATAATTATAGAATGTAATGACTAATTTAAGCTCAAGACAGCTAGTGTTGTAATACAAAATGCTTGCAAGAGAATAAATCCCTTTTTAAATCTGTAATATCATAGATTAATCCCAAAGAGTTCATCCAAATGTTTCATTGTTTGCTACCTCTAAAGACCACGGTATCTAGTTACCCTTTGGATGGCTGGTGAGGCCTAAGCTATACGTACCTCTGACATTAGCTCTTCAATGATGAACAAAGGTGGTTTGGGGATCACAGGACAGATGGTGGATTTGCATTTCTATTTCTGTTGCTGATCTGCTTTTCTGGTGTCAGTATTGTTCCAGATACGACAACAGCTCCAGTTTGCCGGAACTGAGACATTTGAAAAGCTTTGGAGATGAGAAACAAGCTGCGGCTCAGATAAGAACAACAAGATGATAACTGTTCACATGTTTACAGCTTGTGAGGTCCCTGCTACCTCGGTGCTGCCTCTGTGGTTTTATAACTTCCTCTTAGTTGAAGACCACACTATAACCATTTACACATGAGCATCCTGGATGCCTGATAAAATCATTTTAGATAAACTACAAAAATAGCCATGAGACAGCTGGACTGGAGAAGTTGCAGTGTTGATGGCATGAGGCACCCTGACCTTAGACCCATTGTGAAGCACCAACAAAGAACCATCTGCACAGCAACCAAAGCAGAGATGAGGGACTCGCACACAAGGGGACTGAGGGGGGAGGGACATGAGGACCTGGGGAGTGTAAATAAAACAATGAAACAGAAACAAAGGAACATTTAAATAGGACTTGATCAGGTGGATCATGTGTAAAACACTGCATATTTCAGTTTGGACACAAAAGAAAGTCAGAAGCTGCTCTAAGTATGAACCCGGAGAGTATCTGGATATTTCTACTGCTGGAAGAGTGGAAGACAAGAGTCACTGGTCTAAATACTCAAGAGCACATTTCCTGCCTCCCACATGGTGAGATGAAGTCAACTGTGGCCGTTCCAGGCTAATATTTAACCTGATCTGTTTCTCAAGCACAGTGGGCGTCTCAGTCCTTCCCGATGAAGGCACTGACATTGAAATATTTTGGTTTACTAATTCAATATTTTCAAGCGATTAAAGCGCAATCTGAATTTTGTTTTTCCTCTTCACATTATGGTGTATCTCAAGATAGTGAAAGCAAAGACAGAATGGTGTCAGGGACATCTGTAAAAATCACAAATATTTCACAGGTAAGGTATGAGAGTAAGATTGCTTAGCAACAGCAGTAAAAAAAAAAAAAATAATGAAAAAAAGAATTGCAGCCTGTGTGGTAAGAGAGAAATCGGTCCTGTTGCCAGCCAGTGGTGGATAGCCGGTACGAGCTGAGCATGAGCCAACGCTGAAGATGTTCACACCATCATTTTTCTAGAACCTGCACGTGCAGCGACATGCGGGAGCGGTAATTACCTGCCTGGCGTGTGACCACAACTAGACAGGAAAAAGGTGATATTCTTTTTCCTTGAACACTGTTCAAAAATATGTTCAGTCATTTGATTGGCTGGAAAATTCACCATGGCAGTCAGTTGCTTAGCAACACTCAGAAGAGGGTGGGCTCTGGGTGGGAGGGTGAGAGTATGGGGTGGTGGGGGGTGGGGGTGGCCGTTTGTCAAGGGTATGGAGTATTCTGGGTGAATGCAGACGTACTGACTGGGGAAATACCTGGCACAGCTCCCAAATAAACAAGCCACACACACACACACACACACACACACACACACACACACACACACACACACACACACACACACACACACACACACACACAATACACACACAAACGGAGTGAGGGTGGGAGGTATTCTCCAGTTAATATTCCTGTCTTAAGATAAAAGTAAACAAGTTATTTTTATTCATGCTAATCATTTGTTTTCCAAAACACACCAGAGACAGGAAGTAGACAGCATTTTACTGAAGAGTTTCCTCCAGTGGAATAAAAGTTGACCAACACCTTACAGCACCTAATAACAGACAATATCTGACCCAAAAATGATTGAAACACAGTATGAAAGACGTGACAGGCTGTGAGCCGTTGCAGCTATTTGAAGCATTTTCAACGAGGAAGAGAGGATCTGACCACAGACACGTACGTACTGTATGTATGTAGTTCCTCTGTAAGGTGGAGAAACGCTACCTGTGCTTGCATGCTTTTGTCTGCATAGTTGGGAGTGTAGGAGTTTGGGCTAGTAATTTTTAATTAGGCTGACGTGACCTGAGCATACCAGTCAACAAACTGCCGGTGGTTAATACATGAGCAAGAAAAAGATTAAAATGACAAGTGGTTATGAATGTGTTTCAAGAGAAAGGCGAAACTGTTGAGCTGAAGGAGGAGAATAGGTGGAAAATGTGCTTATATGGAGAAGAGGAGGGGTACTGCTGGTAGGTGCAGCCTTCAGAAGGAGGTGGGCCTTGGAAATGGCTGATGCAGGCGGTCTCTACAGGCAATGAGGACTCTTTGTCAGGAGTAGGAAATGAGGTTTCTGTTGCGATTAAAAGGAAGGTTTCTATGGCAATGCAGAGAGCCGTGTGCACAGAGAATTTGTTGGGAGCGGAGGGGGCTAAGTGAGAGTAGAATTTCAAAGAAAGCAGCCTCCTCCAACTCATCTCATACCACTGCCACCGCTCTGCTGCTCCACAGCACCCTTTTATCTCCGATAATCTGTTTTCATAGCCACACAGTTGTGAGTGGGATTATCAAACCTGTCATTGATCAATCATTCAGGTTTTAGAGTAGAAGATTTACTGCATGGAATAGATGATATTCGAATCTCAGTTGAAAATCACATTGAGCTGCAAGACTAATTAAATCCACACAAGTTCAATAATTAACAGAAGGACCTGATAGTGTCCTTTATTAGTTTATAGTCACACTTCTTTCAGTGGAGAACCCTTGGAATTAAAGTATGGTTGTACCAGTATGAGATTTAAAAGCTAAATATAGCAACATGCTTTGTTAATTCTGTCTTTGAGCTGTGAATGAAAATGTTTCCTAAAATAAGTTCCCTTAAATACACTCTGTTTGTAGAAAGGAAGTTGCCATCTGGGAGTTTGGATGACATTTACGATGCTAAAGATAAACGTTAAATTTTCATCAAGACTGACTATCAGGACATAGATGCAGTGGTACACGTGAGATCAATACTGTCATCTGCCTTGTGTTGTTGTGCAAAGGAGAGGTTACTAGCTGAGCTTTAAAACGGAGTGTTCGTGATGTGAATAAAGAAAGAACTCATTTAATGAAACTCAATAGATGACAATTTCCTTAAAAAATGGAATTAAATGAATATAATTCACTTCAACAAAATGTGTTCAAAATGTGCCTTTAATGAGGCCCGCAATGCATTTCACCTCAGTTTTGAAAGAGGCGTCCCAACATGCTAATTATGATTACTAAAGGTTCTGCTGCCCCCAACCTTTCCTTTGGAGCATAGCAGCACTTATCGTGTACCGATGCCAGAGACGGAGGCTGTGCTGAGACCAGATTGTATGGTGAAAGCCAGATGGCAAGTCATACATCAAAAGGACAGCTGGTTACCAGAGTCTGAAAAGATCTTTATAGCTTCAAACCTAATTAGTTACAACTAAACAAATCACACCAACGTGTAGTAAAGGCCATGGCAATGATTCATCAAAATAGGTGACACGCTCATAATTAAAGTTTTCATTTTTAGACACACAGGCTCAAAAAAGGCCAATTGAGCTGGTTCCACTAGCAATCACAACCTCCATCGGTCTACATTACAGTAAGAGAATGAAAGGAGTTCAACTTTTTTTTGTACAATGTGTAAAATGGGTTTCCAGATCCAGTCATGTGTCAGATCAGAGCGTCCTCCACCGAGTGCCTTCTGCTGTCCAGCTGCTGAAGGATCCTGGAGGATTTGTTGGCTGCTGAGCTCTCTTTCTGTAGAACCTGTAAATCATACCCAGAATAATTAAGTGAACAAATAAATTTGATGTAAAACACAAAAGATCTTTTCAGTGAAGCACTAACCACTTTAGTTATTCTTTTGCGAAGTTCCTCCTTTGAAAGAGGTCGTTCTTCCTCAATGGTAACAGGAAACTCTTCTGCACTACGATCCACACTACGAGTCCAGCAACACAGACGCTCTTTGTTAAAATGGTTTAAATGTATGGATTTATGAGAACGAAGAGTGAACGAACAGATGAAAACCCCACTTGTTAATTGTTGATTGGATGCTGATATTCTGCTGAAGTTGTTCTGGATTTTGACCCAAAAGAGATCTTGGAAGGTCTTTCAGATTGTAGTCCTTCTCTGGATCCTGTAAGTAAAGGACAAACATACAATATTGAAGGTACAACACAAATACAGAAGAAAAAGCACGGCAGATTTCTACACATTACTTTAGAACTGAGGAAAGCTTGAATGGTGAGCAGTTCATCAGTCTTCTGCTCCACTAGGCCCAGGTAGGACATGATGTTGTTCTCATTTATTCCTGTAGAGGACCCAAGTGCATCCTCCATTAGAGAGCGGTCACACTCCATCTTACAGAAGACGCTGTTCACTCCTGTGACATGGGAGAAACACGTCAGTATCCATAGATGTCCGTCTGTCCCTGATTATTACAAATATCTAGTCAAAGCTCATTTGAGTTGTGACGACTTGTACTTAAGCATGCAGATACATATTTATATTTTATAAAAATCACTGTTTTAGATATCTATAATTTCTGAATATTAGCAAAAATATGTTTTCTTTGAACATTAAATAAACACAAATAAATATTCAATGACCATTAAGTATTGAATTTTTTTTTCTCCATGCCTTTGGAAAACACCTTTTCCTCCTGGCGGTCTGTGCTCTATAGGTTGTTTGATGGAATTACATGATGTAACCCTTTTTCTCCTATAGTCACATAGTCCAAAGAAATTTTTAACACAGTATTAATAAATTAGAGACCCGTGACATAAATTGCTCCCAGACCTGTTTTAATCTCCTCCAGGATTCTGCTCATGATGCTGGATTGTTTATCATAATCCTCGAGTTGGTGTAAAATTTTCTTTTGTTGCTCATCAGTGTCTCTCAGTAGAGAGCAATGATCTTCTTCCTGCTGCAAACTTGTTTTGCGAAACTGTTCAATGTCTGCTTGTACCTGCAGATTTCAGCAAAAAAACAAACAAACAGAGATCTTACTGATATGAACCGGCAACGTACATGATTCCGACTCAACCTTTACTCCCCACATCTCCTAAACTTTATCAGATTTTCGAAGTAATTAACAAACCAGGACTTTGAAGTCACTATAGTTTTTGTGAGTTGCTGCAGTGAAGAAAGCATGAGCTAATTTTGTGTGTCAAGTGTGTCCGTGGTGCCCAAAGAGGAGATACTGACCTGGCTGATTTGGTCCCTCAGTTTGTCCACCTCATTGTTTTGCTCATTTACAAAGTTGAAGAGAGCAAAGTTCCGATCTTCAACTACAACGTTAAACAGTGAAACACCAGTGAGATGCATTTAAATCTTCTAAACTGAAAAAAAATTCTCATTATTATTATTGTTTTCATTGTATTATTGGACATTTTATTTATTTTTTTTAGAGTTACATGTGGGAAAGAAATAGCTGCAATGATGGTATAACCGTCTATAATTCAAATACCAATATGCCAATAAGACACAATTTGCCGTAAATATGGAAACATATTCCAACATATACGGTTTGTAAGGATAAAATACTGAAGTGATGTTGGTAAGACGTACTCTGTACGGACTTGGTGGCCAGCATGTCTATGTCGTCCTCCCCTGTCATACTCTGGATCATCTTAAACAGCTCCTCAGGAGAATCCAGCGATTCGTCAGCAAAGTCCATCCTCTTTTGCTCCATTAGCTCAGACGCTGGGAGAAACAAACGCTGTCACCATGATATCTGCATCAGAACTGTGTCGCAGTATCACTGCTATAAGTCGTGTCAAAAACGGCATTTTGTCACACATGTACATTATCATTATGATTGATAAAATTTGTCAAATTAAAATCAACTGTATGTTCTGAGTTGTCCTATACCGTAGTCACTTTTAGAGGTTTTGCTTTTATAACTTTTCAAGCTCTTTGGCAGGAATGTACTGGGACTGTCAGGAGGGTTAACAATGTATTATTAGCATTACTTATAGCATCACAAACATTTTTGCAACATTATGATTACAGTATTACTGACTCAGACATTGAAGTTACACACAGCGTAATGGCAGTGCCTTACTTTGCTTTGGTCCCATCTCGTGGCTGTCATCCTGCCCACTCCTCTCGTGGCACTTGGTGGTCATGAACTCTTTCAGGTTAAACTCATGTGCGATGACTCTGTCCAGTTCCTTCATCTCAGCATTGTACTGGGCAAGGTCCTTCACTGCCTTCTCCCTCATCATGGTCATCTTGGACTGAGCCTCTACCCTGAGTTAGAGAGGTGGATACATTAACTATATGCAGGACATATCACAGTGCTGATGTTGACTGTCTAGCATCTGACCTGGCATCGTAAGCTGCCGTGGAGAGATGAACTAATTCCCCAGTTTTCTTGTGGATATCCTGCAGTTCCTACAACACGCAGGAATCAGTGACGTCCTGTGTTTTGTGAGTGCATATAAGCATATTGTTTTGTAGTATAAGCGTATTAAAACCTTTTCTAGTCTGTTTTGCAGTTGCTGAAAACGGACTCGCTCAATATGAAGAGTCTGCAACTCTTGTCTCAGGCGGTTGTTCTTGGTCAGTTGTTCATTGAAGTGCGTCAAGGCCTGGACAAAACATAGAATATATGCAAATGTTAAAATAATATAATACAATAGCACGAGAAGAAGAGCAGTGAGAAGGGAAAATGTTTGGCTTTGTGTAATTAAAAGGCAACAATATACAATCTGCACAATATCATTCAGCCATCTGTTATCTCAGGGTTTTTAAATATTGAATTTCATGACTCACTCTGTCAAGTTTGTATTCTAAAGTGCGTATGGTCTTCTGAATGCGCTGTTCTTCAGACCTCTGTAGATCACTGGCGCCTACTTGTCCCTTTCTCAGCTCTGCCTGCTTCAACTGCATGTTTGCAATCTGGACACATTACAGACACTAAAGTTAAAGTGTAGGTTGTGACTAAAAAAATCAGTAAACTTGAAATGACAGTGGAATGAGTGTTAAAGAGTGTTCACCATTTTCTCTATCTCTTTCTGACACTGCTTCTCTTTCACCAGTGTGTCTTCTAGCACGTCTCTCTGTTCCAGAAGGACACGGAGACTCTGTGTGTCTTCGCTGTCCTGCTGTTGGCAGGGAAAGCTCCTGCACACGCTGAGGTTTCGATGCTGCTCCTCCTGCTCCTTCAGCAATTTTTCTATCTCCTGCCTTCTCCCACACAGATAGACCACTGATGAATAAAAGGCAAAAACACTGACAAAACTGTGATTCATTGTTTATTCACTGTTGTTTGCGGATCTGCTCCCGGGCTTGAAGGTTGTATGCTTGCCGGTCTCCCTCCATGATCCTGAACTGTCTCTGCAGTTTTGCCATTTCTGATCCTGGTTAAATCACATGCAGGTTGTGGATGATTCAGCCATGGAATTACTAAACAGCAGCAACACCTAATAAAATCTGATAATGTTACCTGTACCGTCAGCATCCATCTCACTGCTGTCTGAGTGAGCGCTTAGGGCAAATCTTCTACGAGGCATGGTTAAACAGGGCTTCATGGGATAAGAATAAAACGTCACCCACAAATACAAATTTTGCAACGGTGGAATAAAATAAAACTAAGACTAAGTTAAAGCAAGTTTTGATGATTTTCCAAATACGAGGTTTAATTTAAAGTTAAAGTTTTCCTTCATTCCTTTGAGACTCATAACTTTTCCAATAAACGGTGCAAGACATCATGTGTTATGCATGAGTATTATATTTACCATCTCTACAGTTCATATTTTTGTCAGTGTTTATTTACTCTGACTCAGACAGTCAAAATAAATAAATAAATAATTTGAATAAACACAAAAGACAGACACATAAGTACACAACAAACAAAAAGCAGAAAGGCAAACACATAAATAAACACAAAGGCAGGCAAAGTCATGTCTACTAACTACACTACATCCATATCTAGCAAAAACCAAGCATCCTTGCCAGCTGGTTTTAATAGGAAAGATGTTAGAAGTAAACATTAACTTTAAAATAATAAAGAAAGAACAGAAGCTTTAAACTCACCTTCTCAAAGTTTAATAGTAATTCAAACCCAGTGTCACCTCCCAACAACACACAGCGGCCTGTGTTGGTAGCAACCGTTGCTATGTGGGTAGTAGTAGTTCCCTGCCTGTCAGGCAGCAGTTAACCAGGTTAATGAGTCAAGACTTGATTGAGATCACGTCTTTATGTTCACATTAGTAGATAATAAGATTAAAATACAAACTAGTATATGATTTTCACAGCTGAAAATAAATTCTATTGATTAGAGTGCACCACATTAGTTTAATCATGGAAGTTAACAAAATTTCTGTCTCGCATACTATTTTGATGAAATATGTCGTCGGACAATTTTACTTTGTCCTGAGAGCCTTAAGTCTTTAAACAGGAATGCACTTCAAGAATGACTCTAATGCTAAATTTAACTTTTAGTTCTTCAAGGGATGTCAAGGTTAGCCCTACTAGCAGCTTAGCATACACAGGGCCTTGTGTGAAGTACATTTTAATGAAAAATTAGCACATAGAAAAAGAGTTCCTTTTAATAGACTCTTTTTTTCCCCCGTGATGTAGATGTTGGCCCTGTTACATGAAAAGAAAAATAATGCGGCCACAAATCAATAAATTAAAATGCTAGAACCAATCCATTATTCCCTTTTTTAATAATGTTTCAAATATAAAATGTAAAATCTAATTAATAACAATTAAATACATTTATGCTCTGAACATTAGCTTACATTTGGACTTTCACATTAAACTTATTATAGTTCATTATAATTCTAGGCCCGAGTTTCTTAATTACCCAATTAATTTACTCACATACTAGTACAAAGTATCCAAATATATATATTATTTTTTTACATTTTATATAATTCGTGGAGATTTGTTTTAGTTTCTAAATTTTGCAAATTTATTGCTCTGATTCTGTCTGTGTCTGTGGTTCCTCCTCAGTTGGAGTTGGTGGGACACCCTCTAGGAATGTACAGAAATGGGCTGCTGTATTGAGCTCAGGTTTTCTCAACAGAAAGTAGCATTTGGGGAAATAGTAGGCTGCCACAAGTCCAAAGATGCTTGCCAGGGTGAAAGTAACATGGACAACAGACTTGTATTTGTCATTCAGTGCTATGTAAATTGGAATAAAGGTCACCCAAGCCACACAGTAGATCAGGGAACAAAAGGTGATGTCTCTTGCAAGGTTGTACTGATGAGGATGCTTCACTGCCATGAAGGTGCACATGAATGATATAATTGCCATTGCACTGTTGAATCCTTGCATCACAGCAAATCCAGTCAAAGGTAAAACTGGGCATGACAGAAATGCAGTCACAAAGTCTATTTTCATATTTGCCAGATGTGCAGACAGTGAGGGCCCTTCTTGAACGAACCAGCAACAGATACCAATCTGCACAGCACAGCAGGCCAGAGCAAAGAGCCAGCTTCCAGGACCTCTGAGTACAGGACGGTGAGAAGCTGCCAGCTTTGGAAACTCTGACACACAGCATATCTGTTTTAAAGGTATGGTTTACATCCTGATTACAACATTATACAAGACAGAAACATGTTTTACCTGTCATTACTCACCTGAAGTGAGATAGATGTTATAATAGAGAGGGCCACTGTTTGAAAAACGGAGGTGAGTGGCAACTGAAGACGACACACAAAGTCCCCTGGTTGCCCCAGGAAGAGCAGCAGACTGAGGCAAGCTCCCATCAGGCTGAGCAGAGCCACAAAACACATGGCTCCCCCAGAGGCCTGTACCAAATGGGTCTCCCGGTACTTCAGGAACACACCACCCACTGACACCTGACATATCAGTATCACCAGCCCAGCCACCATCATTTCCAGAGCTTCAGGAGAGCCCCAGGATAACACTTCAAAGATGGGTTCAATACATTTGGTGCTCCGTTCCAGAGACCATTGACCCGTCAAGCACTTTTTGCACTGAACGTCCTCTGTGAATCAGATAGCACAATGAGAAATTGAAGCTTCATTAACAACCATGTAATCAAGAAATATTGTTTGCATCATTGTGAAGTTAATATTTTGACATTTTGGGAAATGTGCTTATTTGCAGCATTTGATGAGAAGATAAATACAAATAATAGAAGAAGAAAACAAAGAAGTCTATTTCTCGAAATTCTTAAAATACTCCTTGTATTTCAGATATGTACGGAAAACTGAATTACCCTCATTTTCCTGGTAAGTGCCTGGCAAACAGTCGATGCAATCATAACAGCAGGAATGGAAGCCTTTGACTCTGCGGACCTGGCCTGGCTTGCAAGCTCCTGAACAGGTGGACTGGGGAACCTGCAAAATTGTGATACACCTTGCTTCAGCAAAGAAGTGCAACTTCACAAGAATGTGTGCTTGATTACAGTTAGGAGCCGTTTAGTTGCTGAAGTAAAATTGCACTCATTTAAAAATTTATATCAATTTTTAAAATATTCATTAATTTTCTGCCGCTGCATCTGTCGTAGCGGGTCACAGGGAGCTGGAGCCTATCTCAGCTGGCACAGGGCGTGAGGCGGGAGACACTCTGGGCACGACGCCAGTGCACCGCGGAGCCACACACAAAGACAAACAACCATGCACACACACACACACACACACACGCACGCACACACACTCACTCCTACAGGCAATTTGGAACGGCCAATCAACCATGCATGCTTTTGGAGGTGGGAGGAAGCCGGAGAACCTGGAGAGAACCCACGCAGACACGGGGAGAGCATGCAAACTCCGCACAGAGTGGGACTTGAACCCGTGCTGTGAGGCGACAGCGTTTCCCACAGCACCACCGTTCCTCCCATTTTTAAAATAAATTTCTGAAAATTACCTGAGAGTCTGACGTGTGCCACTTGAAGAGGGAGAGGTTGATGTGCAGTTCTTTATCAAAGCTTCCAACCTCTTTGAAGTTTACATCTGAGCCATTCCAGATCCACTCGATCAAATTGTATCCTATGTTTGGGTTGCCATTACTGTCAAATACTAAAAATGTACCATTCATGTCTACAGATATGTTCCTTAAAGTTTTCAGCAGCTGCAAAAGATTTTATTCTTTATTTAATTTCAAAATGATCATTTAAAGGCTAAATCAATCAATCAATCAATCAATCAATCAATCAATCAATCAATCAATCAATCAATCAATCAATCAATCAATCAATCAATCAATCAATCAATCAATCAATCAATCAATCAGCCATCACCTTCCACGGGTAGATTTTGGTTCCAGGCCCCTGCAGACAGGCCCTTGAGTTGCAACCCAGCAGGCTGTGCAGTGCCTGCGCTACACTGTAGATGGCAGCATAGACACTGAAGGCAGTGCGCCGCAGGGCCGGCTCCTTCACCAGGCTGATGTTAGCAGGAGATAGGTTCCAGCACTGAGGGCAGGGGTAGGGAGGGTAGCTGGAGTTGAAGGGAGGGGGGCGTGCATGTTCACTCTGTGCACTGATTTTGATGAGAAGCTGCTGTGTGTACGCAGTGAGCAGATCCAGGGTCTGCAGCTTGTCAGTGAATCCGATGATTGTGCCGATGTTTTTAATGTTGGGGAGAGAGCTCACTCGAGTATGGATGGCCCAACTGGTGCTGGCAATCCACACGCCAGTTACATTCCTCTTGATGACCTGGAGTGGATTTGGACGACTGATGTTAATATAATTATTCATCAATAACATGTAACCCTTATCTCCAGTGCTGATAGTTCTCTGATTCACTAACCTCTTTGAAAAAGATTCCAGCTTGTTCTACGATGGAAAAGACAACTATCACTCCAACATTGGTTGCTATGATATTGTTGAGGATGGTCCCGATCACCGGCTCAGGGTCACTGTATACAGGAATCAGCCCCTGATAGGCAACACACACAGAATTGTTTGCTGCTATTTTAGAGAATTCCTGCACACCTCTTTGCCCGTACTCCTCTTCACTGCCCACAACCGCCACCCAGTTCCAGTTGAACTTCTTCAGTAGAAGCACCATGACTTCCACTTGCCATTTGTCACTGGGAACTGTTCGGAAGAACGATGGGTAGAGAAGCTTGTTGCTGAATTTGTCACTGGTGGCACCATAACTAATCTGAAGTGAAGATATTATTGTGGTTAGTCCTATTATGATACTCATACACCTCTGTTAAAAGTAGAAAAAACAAAGTAAATTATTATTGAAAATCACGAATGAAGAAAAAAATGTTTTTTTGTTTTTTTTTATGATACACTTTGCTTTCTAAGACAGGTCAATTGTCTCAGATATGAATTACATATTTAGCTTTACTCTCAGATTCTCATTCAAAATAATGAATATTATTTGAACAGATATCAAATTAATTTAAAATATGTGCACACGTAGCTGTTTATCTGTAATCAAACCTGTGGCATCAGAAAGAATCCCAAAAGTTTTCCTACGACTGACACCATTTCCGAACTATAAGGACCAATCACGGCAGTTACCCTGGTCTCATAATTGGTGTAATTACACTCCACAGATAGCACATTTTTTGATTTGGCAGTGAGGAAAGAAAGGGTTGGTTTCATAATGACAGCTGATTGTCTGCATGTGTCGTAAATTTCATAACCCAACTTGATTCCAGGAAGCAGAATTGGGTTTGCATTGATCTCATCCACTGCATATTTCATTACTAGCATGAGGCCCAGTCCATATTCATTTAAACTGTGGGACCACATGCACAAAATAATTAAAAACATGATCAGTCAGGTTAATCTTACACATTGACTCAGGTAATAGAATGATATCTTTTGTAAAGCATTACCTTTTGCAGCTGATGTCGTTCGGTTCTCTTCTCTGGTAGAGGTTGCTGGATATCTCATTAATGGGAAAGAGCCCTCCAAGCATAACATCCCCAGACAAACTGAATAGACTGGTTGAGATATTGTGGAACCATTCCGGTGTACTGCAGCTCAGGCTAAACGCCCAGCACAAAACCAGTGCAGTGAGAGGAGCAGCCATGATCCATGCAAGACGGCACTGGAAGTTACAGGAATGAAGATATATGAGCACATGTGTCAGTACAGAAGAAAATGTTATTGTGTGCCAAGTAACCACCAAGCCTAGAGTTAAATTAGTGTGATGGGACCTCCCCCTCTCCAAGGTATTACACAGGGTAACAGCAAATGATTTTAAGACAGTCCTTAAAGTGTTGGCCCATATTTACATTTTGGGTTCAAATAAACATGTAATGAACAATTAAATGACTGAACATAATTTTAGACTTATTATTCCAAAACAACAAGAACAACAACAACGGCAAACACCACAATAACTAGAGTTGTAGAGATGTAATTTTATTAGCACTATCACTGTGGTTTGGACACAACTGACAAAATCAAGTTCTGAGGAAATAGGAAATGTGGAATCTTTTTAATCAGCATTTGGTGATTGCCTTTGGACCTTGTGCTAGTTATTGTGTGTGTGTGTGTGTGTGTGTGTGTGTGTGTGTGTGTGTGTGTGTGTGTGTGTGTGTGTGTGTGTGTGTGTGTGTGTGCGTGCGTGCGTGTGTGTGTGTGTGTGTGTGTGTGTGTGTGTGCACGCACGCGTGCATTTTGTGCAAGTTGGTTTCTTCTTTCCGGAACATTTCCCTGACATTTGTTTGTGGTGTGTTGTCTGAGTCTTTATGGAGATTTTGCCGTAAACACACCAATCCTTCCATTTATCACTTTACACATGTTAATTTTTATGGGTGTTTTTACCAGCCCTGTTACTTCAACCAGAGAGTCAGCAATGAAAAAACTAGATCAGAGCAACCAAGATACCGTTGATGTGTGTGTATATTAAAATCATTTTCTTCTGGGTTGTTGTTGTGCATTGCATTCCCATCTTTTTGCATGCATGTCCATTTGCATGGGTGTTTTCAATCTATACAAGCAAATTGACACATTTCCTGCCATGGTATTTGCATCAGTTTACAGTAGAAGTAGTGTCTCCAAAGTGATATTTAAATATTGCATGATGCATGTTTTTTTTCAGCATTTTCATTGCTGCTGCATTTCAAAGATAACTGGTTCCAAGATTCATAGAATTGTTAGCTTCTTTAAAAATCATATTATTTATACTTGTGAAATACCATGATGTATGCAACTGAGAACGGAAAAAAGAGTACTACAGACACAGTATTTGCTTTGAGGATGTTGATAGAGAAGTACAGAGAAGGTCAAATGGAGCTGCATTGTGTTTTTGTAGATCTGGAGAAAGCTTATGACAGGGTGCCCAGAGAGGAACTGTGGTATTGTATGAGGAAGTCTGGAGTGGCAGAGAAGTATGTTAGAGTGGTGCAGGACATGTATGAGGACTGTAAGACAGTGGTGAGGTGTGCTGTTGGTGTGACAGAGGACTTCAAGGTGGAGGTGGGACTGCATCAGGGATCAGCTCTGAGCCCCTTCTTGTTTGCTATGGTGATGGACAGGCTGACAGACGAGGTTAGACAGGAATCTCCATGGACTATGATGTTTGCAGATGACATTGTGATCTGTAGTGAGAGCAGGGAACAGGTGGAGGAGAAGCTAGAGAGGTGGAGGTTTGCCCTGAAAAGGAGAGGAATGAAGGTTAGCCGCAGTAAGACGGAGTACATGTGTGTGAATGAGAAGGACCCAAGTGGAAGAGTGAGGTTACAGGGAGAAGAGATCAAGAAGGTGGAGGATTTTAAGTACTTAGGCTCAACAGTCCAGAGCAATGGAGAGTGTGGAAAAGAGGTGAAGAAGCGTGTGCAGGCAGGATGGAACGGGTGGAGGAAAGTGTCAGGTGTGATGTGTGATAGAAGAGTTTCAGCTAAAATGAAGGGAAAGGTGTACAAAACTGTGGTGAGACCAGTGATGTTGTTTGGTCTAGAGACAGTGTCACTGAGGAAAAGACAGGAGACAGAGCTGGAGGCAGCAGAGATGAAGATGCTGAGGTTCTCTCTGGGAGTGACCAGGAAGGATAGGATCAGGAATGAGTACATCAGAGGGACAGCACATGTTAGAGGTTTTGAAAATAAAGTTAGAGAGGCCAGACTGAGATGGTTTGGACATGTCCAGAGGAGAGATAGTGAATATATTGGTAGAAGGATGCTGAGTTTTGAACTGCCAGGCAGGAGGCCTAGAGGAATACCAAAGAGGAGGTTTATGGATGTAGTGAAAGAGGACATGAAGGTAGTTGATGTGAGAGAAGAGGATGCAGAAGACAGGGTTAGATGGAGGCAACTGATTCACTGTGGCGACCCCTGAAGGGAAAAGCCGAAAGGAAAAGAAGGAGATTAAAGATGACCCAGAAATGTCATAATAAAATAATAAATAAAGTGCGCTGAATGAACACTTCATAGCAATACGTAAAACTAACAAGACAGCAAATAAAAAGGCAATTTGTTCAAAGTGTTATAGTTTATGGAAGGCTAGGTTTTACTTGTGCAGTTCTGGATCGTTTTTCTTTAATTTCTTTTAATTATTCATGTACATATTCTTTTGCAGTCCAAAATGGGTAATGGAAAGATTGATTTCTTATTGTTCATGTAAAAATATTCCACATCATTGGTGATCATAAGATCTGTATTTGATCAGTTAGTCTCCACTCTGAGAAAATATTTATTGAAATGTCATAATTTGCTTACAGCAAAGAAAACCAATCATGAGTAAACCATCCTTTTTTTTTTCTGCTGCTGTATCTGCCACAGCGGGTCACAGGGAGCTGGAGCCTATCCAAGCTGGCATAAAGGGGAGGCAGGGGACACTCCGGGCACGACGCCAGTGCGCCGCAGAGCCACACACAAAGACAGACAAGCATGCACACACACACACACTCACTCCTACAGGCCATTTGGGACCGTCCAATCATGCTTTTTGGAGGTGGGAGGAAGCCGGAGAACCCGGAGAGAACCCACGCAGACACGGAGAGAGCATGTCTTTAGTAAAAGACAGGCGGACCTCCTGATACAGTTGTCTAAAAAAATATTTGTTCATTGATTGTCCAGTCTGGATTACATTTAACTTTTAACAATTTATAATAAGCATTTTTTATTAGTGCCGTATTGAACAAGATACAAGTGGAGCAAATCTTTGACAAATACTGCTGCAGGCTAATGGAATGAGACCTGATAAAACTTTTCTTTTCATATTCCTGCTTTCATGTGTCCTTCTCTTTTAGGTTGAACAGGCCTGAGCACACAGAAGGACAGCTTCAGGTCTGTTCATTGATATCATGGACGAATTCTTCTTGTTATGCTTGAGAGGAGATGGAACTGAATCACTGCTGCAGCAGTTGGTGATCATAAAAGTTACTTGACCCTGGATTCAATACTAAACGCTTGACAGTAAATTGTTCACAGCTGGTAGTATCATCACAATGTAAGCAAGAACTGCACAACCTAATCCATGAATAGATATTTACAATTCCATTATTCTGTATTTGAACAATGACTTATTAGCCTTGAAATCACAGTAATGTGTTTGTTGATATCATCTGGGTGCCTTCAGATCTTCACTTCCTGAAGGTAGTCCATCTATACGTAACTCAGCCACTAGATGTCAGATGTGTGCATTTTATCATTTTTACCCACTGAACCAATCCACTACACTGAACCAACATATGTTCCCTTTTCTACTTGGTTTGTTTGAAATCTGGAACTGTACCTAAACATACAGAACAGAAATATTACGGGAAGCTGAAGCCTTAGCTCAAAAATCGTAGAAAAAAAGTGTTGAAAGAGATGAAGTGTTGGAGGCACTTCCTGCACCTGTGTGGGTAGCAGGTCGGTACATTGTGCAGCAGAGGGCTGTTTGAACAACTGATAACAGAGGGGAGTCGACCTGCACATATGCTGAAATAGTTTTCTTGGTATTGATCTGTCAGTTGACTCAGAATCCAAGGAAACATGTTTTGTCCCTTAGAAAACATTTTCACTGTTTGTCTGTAGACTTACGTAGGTCAGCCTTTGAACCTGCTGGGAAGGGAACACTGTTGCACAACACCTTCTGTGAAAACACAGATAGGGCCCATTCCTGAATGGAGGGGACATCATGCATCCTGAGGTAATGGATACTTATGGTAGTTTGCTTTGTTCCTTTGTGCCACTGTTAATGTACTGCGACTGGCAAACATAATATGCCCCCGCTGCTCGTTCTTTCCATTCCAAATGGCCATGAGTATTGCAAAACACATTTTGGGTTATGTTCCCTCCCCGAGTGTCACCCAGGAATACCACCCTCTCCCCCCCTTTTCTCCACAACTCCTCCCTTCGCCTGAACAGAGGCCGTATCAGCTTTGCTCTGCCTCCATCACTGACCGGAGAAACACTGGGTCCGTTGTTGACATGCTGGCCTCATATCCCATAAGGGCCGACAAATTATTAGCCAGCCTCCCTGAGCAGAGTGATGACAGCCAGCCAACCAGCACAACACGAAACTGTGTGCTGGAACAGAGATTGTGTGTCCGGATCAGGTCTGTGGCAATGATGTTGGAGGAGATGTGGGAATGAAGGGATTTTGTTGATCATGTGGTGATGGTGTAACCGCACTCTGTTGACAAAATTATGTTTAAGACCCGTGTTTGTCATCTGCCTGGACACACATGTATCACACACAGAGCTGTTTTTAGCTCACCTTGAAGGGTTAAATAAAGGATTTATCCCCTCCTTCCAGCAGAAAAACTTGTTCTTCATCGTATCATCTGTGTGTGTGTGCATGCGTGCGTGCGTGCGTGCGTGTGTGTGTGTGTGTGTGTGTGAGTTTATCTTAAAATAAAAATTCTTGATCATATCATTCTACTCCGTAGAACTTTAAACATGTCTAAAATATTCTTCATCAGCAGTGACAAGTCGGTGACTATAAATTCAACAAAAGGTAGCAACATTTTGAGAGCAGAAGTCACAAAAAGTACAGTTTGGGTTTTTTTTAGTCCTCAAAATGCTGCATGATTTATTCAGCCTGCAAGGAGAGAACATTGGTAGTGGGAGGCGTCAGTGAAAGATTGACCAAGAACCTTCAAATCCAGTTCAGTTACTAATCCTGTTATTTTAAAGTTTGCACAAACGCATTGTTTAGAGATTCAGGTACAGCTGTGCTTGTGACATAGTGCATCAATGCACCTACACAAGATCCGAACAATAAAGCTGAACATATACACTTACCATATACTGTAGATGTTGAAACTGAACAGTCAAGGTTTTTCTAGATGAGCTCATCAGGTATCAAGTTAAGTATTGAACAGGTGATTTCAGACGTAGATTCTGTGGTAACTTCTCATGGCTGGTCCACTGGTTAAGATTAGTTAACCAGGTGAAGATATTGTATGATCATTTGTTGCACGTAACACACACAGCATGGGTTCAACTTATGAGTAACAGTATCATAAGTTTGTATTGATTTTAATTGATTTTGCATTTGTAACTCTATGGATTTCAAATGGCCATGAGTGATGTCACAAAAGCACTTAATATCTGACTTTCCTATCTGTCCTGCTTGGCTGTGTGTCAGTATTTTTATTTTTTTTCACTGTGTGTGCAGTGCTGACTGTGTGGTGTAGTGTTACATCTAAAACAAAAAAACTGATAGCTGTCTCATCTGTCATCCTTTAGTCTATGACTCACCAGACGTGTTATCTGGTGATCTCTGAGTAAGTCTACTCTACTGGTGCGGGTTTTACCTGCTAATTAGATAGCAATGTGAGAAATCCTCTGAAGATACACTGCAATCTGTTCAACAGATCAAACTAAATTACAATTGTGTTGCTGTTGTTTTAAGATGCACTGAAAATATTCTAAGAGAATAAAACAGGTTTAACTTTTTTCTAAAAATCTGGATTATGTATTGGTGACAGTTGTGATTTTTAATAATCTACAGAGACCAAAGCACACCTTGGATTAATCTCAGCTTTTCAGAGCTTTATTTTGAGCTTCCGCTCAGTGCTTTGTGTCTTTTCCATAACTTTATCGTATTGTTTGTTCTGTACACATCATTACCAGCACTAACCAGCACCCAGACAAAGTTTGGGAGGAACTGGAGAAGACAGTGGAGCATTCATCAGATAAAGAACTAAAAATTCTCTTCAGAAATTGGGAAGGTCCAAAATAGAGCTAAACGAAGTTAATATTAAACCTAGAGCCTGAGAAACACAACTTTATATTAGTAATAAACATAATAATAATTTAAAAACAATTAGGAAAGAAGTTAACCAAGTGAATGTAAACTGATGATTCATTATCGCCCTGTTCACAACAGTTCTCAACAGTGGCAAACATCTGTGGCACTAACACCTTTAAAGGGTAATGTACATATAAAATATACTATAAAATATACTACTCAGTTATTTTATATGATATAAAAATAAGTGCATAAATAGGTGCAGGTGATGATATTACCAAATAAAAATGCATCAATAGTATAATTCCAAAGTATTAAACAAAAATGTTGTTTATCTCCTTCAAATCTCCTTCAGATTTCTAACAATGATTAACAATGCTAGGGCGGCACGGTGGCGCAGTGGTTAGCGCTGTCGCTGCACAACACGACGCGTCCAGGTTCGAGTCCCGCTCTGTGCGGAGTTTGCATGTTCTCCCCGTGTCTACGTGGGTTCTCTCCGGGTTCTCCGGCTTCCTCCAAAAACATGCGCTTCAGGTTGATTATCCGGTCCCAAATTGCCCATAGGAGTGTGTGTGTGTGTGTGTTTGTCTGTCTTTGTGTGTGGCTCCGCGGTGCACTGGCGTGACACCCTATGCCAGCTAGGATAGGCGCCAGCTCCCTGTGACCCGCCGTGGCAGATAAAGCAGAAGACAATGGCAATGCGTGGATTAACAATGCTTTCAGATGCTGGACTCTTTTAATAAGCCTCTCATCCATTTATTTGAGGGGAGGTAGGTGTCAGTGTGCAGTTGGAAACACTGTAGGACCAACAAGTGGACAACAGCCAAAAATTGTGTTGCTAAAGGATGAAGCTCTTGGAAGGAGACGGTGGAGCAAGCAAGTGCTGTGGAATTTTACTGGATCAACCTTGTTCAAGACAGCGACAGAGGGTGAAAGCCATACAGTCAGTCTAGAAAGAGAGAGGAGAAAGGAGTGCAGCTTGAAAGACAGGTTGTTAGGACCAGAGGTTATGATGCCTGAGTGGTGGAATATACTGTTCATCAGAAATTATTAGAACGCGTGGGATGTGTGTTACCTGAAGCTCCGTCATGACTAATTCACTCTGAATCTCATCAGATGCTGTTTCCGCTTTGTCACTGTAGAACCGCTTCACTCTCCATTTCCTCCACACACGTGAGTCACAGCACAAAGTTGTCAGTCATCCCATAATTTGATGTGGGTTTATTAGAAGGAGGTGCGCCTTGTGCTCTGACTCAATAATTACTTCCCTCTGAAGTCAGACAGAGATCAGCATCTGCCACGAAGAACAGAAGCAAAGGCGGAGGAGGAGGAGAAGGGCGGGGGGGGGTTCCTGTTTATAGAAATAGAGCAGCTGTTCCAGTCAGACCCTCAGGGCGTCTGCCTTCCTCAGCACAGGTTAGGAGCTGCCCATGCTGCCACATGCCCAGTCATTTCAGGTAACCCCAATCTGTCTCCTAGAGTCCTCTTGATGTGTTACACAACAAACATAAAGCAAGACCTGATGTACTTCATCAGTGAATAACTGCATGCCGGGAGGGGCGGGGGGTGTGCAGTAGCTAAGTGGTAGAGCAGGCGTCCTATGATCAGAGATCGGCGGTTCGATTCCGGTCCCACCTCCCAGTCACTGCCGAGGTGCCCTTGCAAGGCGCCGTTCCCCCATACAAGCTGCTCAATTTGGGGGCACCCTGAAGTCGCTGCACATCCCTCTGCCTCCCCCTGTACTAACTTGCATGCTTACAGGCATGTGATGGGACATTAAAGTGGAGTTTCTTTCTTTCTCTCAGGATCTAGGGGCAAATCGATATGAACAAAAAAGAATCAAGGGGACTTCCTTTAGGCTGGTTGATGACATGTCGCCTCTCATCCAAGAGGCTTCTTCAGCTCTTACTGACTGGTAGAGAGTCCAGAATCAACAAACGACAAAAAAACACCCAGACGATGTCAGTCTGTTTGTGTTAAATTGGAGGTGGTTTCTTTACTCAAACAATATTCTGGATTTTGAGAGCAGAATCATCCTCAGTGCCCAAAGAAGTCTGAGAATAATTGCTTATCTACATTTTGCTGAATAAAAGTAAAAGATGATAATACAGATATATGTGTATATTACACAAATGTGTAAATATATATCATGTAGCACTTCACTTCCTATTGTCCTTTGGCAAAGACAATAGAAGTATATTTTGTTGTATGCGCATTGTCACGACATTTTATCAACTTTATTCCACATTTAACTTTCACTTACAGGGACATTTTGTTCTTTGATAATGTGATTCATCACTAATTTATACAGCTTATGGTTGAGCTACAAGCAGGTATGCGCTCAGTCCAGCCGTATTTGTATTTTGTCCACCACAACAGAGTATAAGATGACAGTATAACACATCGCTCACACCTTTAATTGTCAGACACACAGAGCCTGAGCTGAAGAAGACTTCTCCAACCAGCTGTAATGACAGTAAATTGAATACTACTTTAAATATGGAGAGTGCCTAAGCTTGACCTTCATTAACGTAGGTACAATCCAAACAGACTTTCAATACCTACTGCATCGTGTTTGTTTTTATTAAGCCCACAAGTGTTGCACAGTGACCTCAGAAGAGCTTATGGAAAAATTGCTAACGTGTTTGGGCTCAGAATTAAACATCATTATCATATGTTCAAAAGTGGCACCCGAAGAGGACAGCTTCAACTCAAGGTGAAAATGGTCTTCACAAAACACTAGCCATCAGGCAACTCTTGTTAACAACCATAACACATCCAAATTTAGGCCTCATGACCTCAAAGACACCCGTCTAGTTTTCTAAAAGACACAACACCAGTTTGAAAAAACCTTCCTATTCATTAACATTCAAAACTGCAGAACTCCAACATCCTTGAACTGGAGCAGCACTGACATCAATGCATCAGTTCCTCACTGGTCCATGTCTAACAGTCGTACCAAACAGCTTTACTTAAACAAAGCTTATTTAAATACACGCTGCACAAATAACTCTGATTGAAATGTACCAGCTGCAAAACTAACAAAACACATTCAGATCATGTTGTGCTTCAGTTTATTTGTGTATTTGCAGAATCACCAGACCAAGATATAATCTGGCAAGTGAGGTCAAGAGGTTAACATGGAACGACATAAACAGAAAAAAAAAAAGGTTTATCTTGAAATGTTAGGAGAAGTAGAGAGTAATTCCTGAATTCACCCTTCTATCCAGATTCCAGGCTCTTGATGGGCTCATCCCTGAGATCTGCTCAAGTCTTGCAGCAAATTTCATCATAAATATATTCATCAGTTTTTAATACCTTTGCCTCACCTGTTGAGATCAGTGGAAAAAAATCCTGGATCTGTTCCTTTAAACAGATCCACTTTGTGTTATCCTCTCAATCAAACAATCCAACAAATTACAGTTTAAATCTATAATATAGTATTATAAGTATTGTAAGTATTATAAGAACTGGTGCAGTACATGGAAGGTGTCATTAGGGGGCTGCAGTTGTTGTAGTTGTTCGTCTGAGAGTAGGATTTTGGAAAATCTAATGACTCAATGTTCATGAATCTTGTTGGAACGGTGGAGCAAGGGCCTTGGAAACACAGAAAGAAAAGTGGAGTAGATCTGAATAATATGACAAATGTTTTAATTGTCACTGTCCTTCAGTGGGATTGGCCACTCCATCATGTTTGGAGAGCAGGGGGCAAGAGAGCAGATCTAGCAGCAAAAAGGAGCTAATCAGCAAAATATAGAGACATTTTAACAGCAGCTAAATTCTAAAGTACAAATACGCACTTCCTTCTGAACATCCCTGCAGAAAGATGCCACACTGTTGAAGTTTGTGGTTCATGTACACATCTGCAGCTGTTTCCAAACTCCTTACATTAAAACAATGCACTAAAAGGACTGAAATCTTTCGAGATGGGCATGTGGTGAAATTAAACGTGTTGAACATTAGGGTGTGTTTTTGGACAGGATGAGGACTCACACAAATATCTGTTACTCATAGTCAGGACAGAAGTAATGCCATCTAAACTTTTATACCCCTTCACCATCTGTGTGTTTCAAACAAAAATTACAATATACTGGAAAAGTTCTTTTTTTTTCTTCCATGGATTGAATTCAAACAGTGAAACTTTAACATATCCCAGACTGATTACATATTAACTGAAATAGTTAAAAACCTTTTATGTTTTCATTTTAAAAGTTATGGTCTTCAGCTCACGAAAATCCAAAAATGTATTCTCTCCAAATATTAGAATATTGCATAAGATCCGTAAAAAAAAAAATTACAATACAGATAAGTCAAGCTTCTGAAAGTATGTTCATTTTTGCACTCAATACTTGGTCGGGCCTCCTTTGGAATGGAGGATCCACCTGTGGCTCTGGCGAGATGCTATGGAATCCCATATTGTAGCAGCATCCAGCTCATCTGTACTGTGGGGTCTGGCGTCTCTCATCTTCCTCTTGATTCTTTATAGGGTTCAGGGTGATGTTGGCTGACCCAATCAAGGACATGAACAGTGGCTCTGGATGTTCTGACCACAGCCTCAATCCCTGTAAAGCTTTCTTTCAGCTGTGATTGCCTGAAACTTCCACTCTTTGTGGAGGGTGTCATTGAGTGTCATCTGGCAAACTGTCAAGTCAGCGTTCTTTCCCATTATTAGAGTATTGTGTGCTGAAACTGCAAAAATAGTTATTTACTCAAACATTACACTAAATATTGTCTTTTGAGATTTTTTTCCTCATATTTTCCAGATAATTATCAAAGTAAATATTAAAGAATGCTTGAAACATTTCAGTTTTCATGTCAGAACCTACACCTGCATTTGAACTTTAAACATCAAGACCTCATTCAAACCTGGTCAGATTACTATAGTGCGGATATATTCAACCCTGATTTCACAAAGCTGACCTACAACTGGCCATTTTTACGAGTTCCAAGCCTGAATAAGAGGCTTGGTGTTTTTCATGCTTAGCATATGCCAGTGTTGGCATGACTTAATGTTGATCGTAAAGTAACAGACAAGTCCATGTACTGTGCAGCAGGTATATTGTATTTTATTTGGATAGATGACTCAGTTTTTTGCCCTTCAGACATGGGTTTTGCGTCACTCTTGTCATCTTACAGGAAAGTCCACATAGCATTACTGACGACAAGTGACAATAGCAGTCATCACTACCATCATACAGTACACTGGCAATAGCCCTCTTGATGACAAGCTAGCACCAAGATGCAGACCACGGACCTGGATTGGGCAAAAGATTCCAGATGCAAATGAAGAAGAATTTAATTTTAGGGTCCAAGAAAAGCTATGCATGCTGTGGTCATGTGTGTTATTTGAAAACCCTGATTGAACTGTTTCTTCCAAGTATTAACAGGACAAGTATATATTTAAGGTTATGTTTCTGCTCAGTTCCACTTCCATAAGTTAAGTGAGTTACATTCAAACCAGGTCTAAATCTGTCAACGCAGACAGACACCCCAGCTGTAGACCCTCTAATTGTCTCCATTGTTGTGAGTGACAGCCTGAGTACTACAGCTCTCTCTGATTGACAATAGGCTTGCGTGTGAAGTTGAAGGTAAACCTGAAAAAACTGGGGATGGAGTGGTGTTACAACCCTCTCTCAAATTGCAAAACACTTGAATCTGACTCAGAGTTAATCACACACCTTCACTGCACGGCAGGACACGACTGTTCTGCACAGAGGGAGGAGGAAAAGAACCTCTTTCATCCATCTGTCTGTCTGTCTGTCTGTCTGTCTGTCTGTCTGTCTGTCTGTCTGTCTGTCTGTCTGTCTGTCTGTCTGTCTGTCTGTCTGTCTGTCTGTCTGTCTGTCTGTCTGTCTGTCTGTCTGTCTGTCTGACTGACTGTCTGTCTGTCTGTCTGTCTGTCTGTCTGTCTGTCTGTCTGTCTGTCTGTCTGTCTGTCTATCAGTGAAGGCAGTGCTGACACAGCAGAAGCACAGAGTAGCAACACTAACCTCAGCTGAGCATTAAAGAGGCTGAGGTAAAAACACTGCCGGAGTCGTGCAGGTGAGATAGAATTGACCGTAGTCGCTTTGTGACAAGAACTCCATGAGACTTTTTACTGAGCCATTTATATTTCCTGTTAAAAAAAAAGATCAAAACTCAGCAAAAGAACAAATAAATTCCAAGTCTTTCAAATTGTGAAGTATTAGTGAACTTTAAGTGAACTGTCGAAAGTTGTTCAGTGGAAGACAAGAGTCCATTTTTCAAGAACACAGTTCACTAAAACACTTGGCAATGGATTGAGTGGTATCCTCTGTTAGTGAGGATGTGGTCTAGTCACTGACCACATCTTAACCCCATAGGGAACATACTGTATGGGTGTAAATCAAGGCCAAACTGCTCAGTATAAAACTTGGATGGACTGACCAGTTGTGGGATGAATAGAACAGCGTTTATGCCACACACCATCAGAGGATTTCAGAAAAAGGCAAGGGAGACACTACCCCACGCTAAAATGTACCCTGCCTTTCATACATACGTACATACATATAGGCCTACATATATGATATTGCATAGTATAATGTTTAACAATAACACTTATGTTATTTTGATTTATTAAAATTACGTATATTTTTGGTCCTTTTTCAATAAAAATACATTATCTACATTATTAAAATAAAGTACATTATAATATCAATTAAATTCAAACACCCGAATGTGCTGTTAAACAAAGGCTGCAAGAACAAAATGGTAGAAAAGTCAAACAATGGAGTGACGTCCGTCACACCTTTCAGATGCAGATAGAAATGGAGTACGCATCCCATTCTTCATGGAGATACTATATGAACTTCATTGCAGTAATATCACCTTGGGATTCCTGCAACAGGTTGTATTTGTTTTCAGTGCATCTTGCAGACTGAGCGAAAGATTTGATTTTTAAAATCACGTTTATTCATAAAAGCTAAATTACAAGATAATCAGTGTAAAGAAAAATCTAAAAGAGATTCACGCAAAAAGGAAATCACATCTCAAAAACAAACAATGGTAGGATTTTCAACAGTTCTGTGTTTCATGAACAAAGAAAAACATCTAACCTTTCAACATTTATCAAACTAAAAACAGAGGCTCTTGTCTCCATGTCCCCTTCACTATTCACATTCAAACTACTTAAAACTAAGGTTTAAAAAAAGCAGACAGAGTTCAAAAACCAACTATTCGTTCTCCACAATCTTGCTTTTTTACTTTTGTCATTAGTTTCTTCAATCTAAAACCCCCTTTGCCTGCAAAAACTGGTTTGTCAATTCCAGTGACATGGGGTCAGGGGAGGCATGTGAGGCACGGCCTCACCTGCCGTCATGACAGAAAAAATAAAAAATGGAAGAAATATTATATTATATTATATATTTATCAAGGGATGTGTATTGTATAGTTATTTTCCATTCATGGTCACCAATTTTAGGTTATTTTTTCTCAAAATCGTTGATTTTTCACATGGCTCGGCAAGCTGAGACCGTAATGCTATCTCTCTATATGTCGCTATTAAAATGTTCAAACATGTTTGCTCTATGAACTAAATTCCCATAATTTAGCTAACGTATATAATGTACAATGTTTTTTGTCAACAACTGGATTTGTGTAACGTCTTTCTTGAATTGAGCGGTCCTGAAACAGCTGAGAAAAGGAACGAAGTGAGCCACGCATTTCTCCGGCCTCATGGTAGGGGGCGCTGGTGATCGTGAGGATTCTTCTTCCTTGGCCGTAGAAGAAGTGACAGCAAACTACAGCCATTCATTTATTTTCTGCTCGCCTTGCCTTACTATGAAAATGGAGGATTACATATCTCAAATCAAAATTTTTTCGCTGCTTTTGCTCAGAAGGAGCGGCGCATGGACTTCATTTATAAGTAAACGTAACATATAAACAAACAAGTAGGTAACAACATAACAACCTTTTTTTTAAATCAGATTTGCTAATTGTGTCTTATAATTCTGCTATGGGACTTTAGAAATAACCCACTCACTGTTGCTCATTAAATGGTGAATAAGCTACACTTTAGGTTCATTTCTCTAAATCTAATTATGATGAAATCAGTGCCTCACCAGCCACGAACCTCACCGCACATCACTGGTCACTTCCTTCTGGATTTATTAATTAAAAACGGATGCTAAGGAAGGATTCTATTTGGGTTAAGTGGATAGTAACCTCTTGGCTCCAAGCTGGCATCTTTTCTGGGGTGTACCCTGCCTTTTACCCATAGCCAGCTGGGATAAGCTCCAGCAGACCCATCATCTGTAAGGCGGATAAGCTGCTGAAGACGCTTCTCTGGCCTGGAATAGAATGGATGGTCAGGAACCTGCATGGTTTTGCATGGTTAGTGAACAAGACAAAAAGGGGGTAAAGGGATGGTGTGTGTGTGTGTGTGTGTGTGTGTGTGTGTGTGTGTGTGTGTGTGTGTGTGTGTGTGTGTGTGTGTGTGTGTGTGTGTGTGTGTGTGTGTGTGTGTGTGTGTGTGTGTGTGTGTGTGACAGAGAGAGAGAGAGAGAGAGAGAGAGAGAGAGAGAGAGAGCGAGAGAGAGAGCGAATGTGTTTTGTGGAGAGGGGTGCATGTGCTGAGAGTAAAGTGGATGGTTGACTCCACTGGAATGTGGCGCTGACTCAGTCCGTCTGTCAGCCACAGCCATGTTTGCTCTGTGGACTTATTCACACTCCACGACCCTTTCAAGGGGGCGGCCGATTGCCTCATGTTGGATTTCCGGCAGGACTCTTGGAATTTCAGGGAACAGAACTCCCGGAAGCTCTGGGATGTGGCTTTGGTTTGGTTCAGACTTCACTGGTCCATGCTTTAATTTAGCATATATTTCTTCAACTGCTGATTTAGATTTGATCCACAGCATATTGATGACTCATCATTTACTCTTCAAAGATCAGAAGTTATTTTTTCACATCATGACAGGAGTGTGTAATCTGTATTATTGTTTTATCTTCCCTGACAGTGCCTCTCTCTTGTTTTAGCCGTCCGACCTAATATATGTTTGTCTGTCGTCTGGATTGAACTCTGGTGGTTGGTGCGACTTTGGACTGCTGTTCTGTTCGATTGGTTTTAATTTACACTTTTATGGCCTCTAAAGTTGCAACATATTTTAGTCATATCTTTTAAACGTTAAAAAAAAATGAACATTTTTCATCATCAACTTATCTCAGTCTGTCACAACATTTCATCAATATTCTTTCATGAAAGGATTTTAATTGAGACCATGTCTCTGTTTTCTCCTGATGAATTTGTGTGTCTTGATGAACTTCAAGTTAGTGATAACCTAACCACCTTGTTTTGTCTGGTTAAAATAATCGTAATACAGATGCTCATTCTCTGTAACACCTACTCAGTCCAAAAGCTTTGTAATGCAGCCCAGGAAATCTGTTTTCTGGCACACTGCTGCAGACTATGATGGGTTCATTCAAGGATCCAAGTGAATCAAAACATCATTGCAGCTTTTCCTTATTACACTTAAAGTGACACACATATTTCCCAGGAAGACGAGCCTATCGAAATATTCTTGAGGTTTTGGACAAGGAGGAAGTACTCTGACGCAGCAGGAGCATTGCAGCAACAATACCAGGTCTCAAAGGAAGCACCTGTGCTCGTCAAACAACTCCGTGCTACGATGGCATAGAGAAAACCACCCCTCCTTTTACCGTCCTACTTGTAATGAGTTATAAAAGCAGTCCAGCCTCACCCAATACAACCTGCTGGTACCATGCCTGTTACTAAGAAGTATGTTTACCAGGTACTTTCCCTCTTTTTAACCTAACTCAAGCAATCAGCTGCCTTGTAGTGCAGAGGACATCCCAGAAAGACCAATAATACCAATGCTGGGAGACACCCAAACCTCTGTCACCTGTTTCTAATGTTTCTATTATACTTAGGTTCTGGCAAGTCAATTGATGGGACCACGATTCAAAAAACAGGACTGTGTTTAGGTGTGAGTACCAGCATAGGTTTGGAGCATTTGAAAATGTTACAGCTTATTTCTTCAGTATTTGTCAATAGAATTTTCCTTGTTTAGAATGTGTCTGTACTCACTATGAATCTGTGTGTCTTAGTTGGTGAACTTTGACTTATTGATAAATAACGTTGCTCAATTGTCCATATTTCCTGACGTGTCATTCTCCCAGGTGGTGTTGTTGGTCCGCTATCATACTACCCTTCTCCACAGGACCATATTTACACAAAAGCTAGGTTTTGTTGAATTTTTTGAAACTGATAATGATACCAGTTGCCTCAACGTGAGACACATATCAGCTGAGGACTTCATATACTTTTTGTGCATCTACAGTAGGGTTGACAGAATGTACTATCATGGAATCCAAACTGTATGGGGTGACTTTGCTGCAGTTGTGGGGATTTCATGTTGCATTATTTAAAGCATTCACAGTCATCTTGTCTATAGCCACTTATCTGCTTTGCTGATCACAGGTCTGCTGGAGTCTATCCCAGCTTGCTATGGGTATCGAGCTGGGACGATGACCCTGGTGAAGATGCCAGGTCATCGCAAGGGCACACACCAAAAATAATTGCTAATAATTAAAGAATAAATAAGTAAACACAAAGTCTCACACTCACACCTACAGATAATTTGGTGTGACCAGTTCACCTAAGCTGCATGTTTTTGGAGATGGGAGAATTCTGAGGCACCCACCCGTAGAGAACTCACACAGACATGGGGAGAACATACAACCTCCACACAGAAAGCATTCACCCCAGAAACTTCGTTGCTGTGAGGCAACAGCATTCCTCATTGTACTGCCCCACTAACTGCCCCACTGACTGTACCTTGCATTGATAAGTAATTCCCTGACATTACTGTAGACATAAAATATGCTATTTGATAAATGGATACTCTCAATCCACCTGTGGGTCAAATACAGCATATTTAACAATTCAGGTCATGATAGGATACTGAGCGAACACCACAACAAAAATGTCTGTGTGTTTTTACTGAACACAGCATTGGTGGCTGGGTGTGTCCTTAAATGCCTTGCCTGTGTTTCACAAGCAAGAGGTCCAATGTGTGACACAGCAGTGGCACGTCTGATTAATACATGCTTAGGTTTTCAACAATGAAATGATGACACAATAGGATCACTTACATTTCCTGTTACATCGCAATTTACTTAATTTCCTTTTGATTATTTGCGGGGTTAAGTCCTTGAACCTGACTTCTAAACTAAGTTTTTATGTTTTGTCTTTGCTGAGTTGGCTGCTTTCTATTCATTTTTAAGGTGTGTGTGTGTGTGTGGGGGGGGGGGGTCGTGCTCACAATAATGAAATTATCAACCCCCCACCCCCACCCCCCGTCCTGTCCCACCACTTTATTGTCCTTTGAACAGATTCTGCTCCACCACCTGTCACAGAGGTGGAGCAAAGCTCGTAATGCCTTCACAGCATTTATGCAGATCAGTGGAGTGGAATAAAGACACTAAAGGCTTCTTGAACAGGCTGTGAAAAATAATGAGAATATGTCATTTTAATATTGTAATGTAATGACCATAAAAAACTTATTATGTGCTTTGGTATTTAATCTGTTGTTTGTTATTATGCTTACATGGTTACTGTTAACATGCTATACTGCTTACAAACATGTGGCTCTGTTAACATTAGGCTTACACTATTTCCTTAACTTGAAGTAAAGAAATATTAGAAAGGAATTTGTAAGTTTTTCTTAGTAGTTCTAGTAATTTCTTAGTAACTGTAAATCAAAGATATGCATATTACTGCAGTCATGTAAAGGTAGAAACACATGGTCACATTTCCTTGTTGAGCCATCACCTGTCATCCAACACTGTAATAGTGTGTGTTTGCATTCAGTTGGTCTGCAAGAATCGGAAACATTTCATCTTGTTGACTGACTGGTGGAGTCATGTTATCACATATTGATGAAAAAAGGTTTTGTCCTGGTCTCCCACGCGCCTTTTCCCACCATCACCAGGCAGACAGAGATCTGCTGTGTGTGTGTGTGTGTGTGTGTGTGTGTGTGTGTGTGTGTGTGTGTGTGTGTGTGTGTGTGTGTGTGTGTGTGTGTGTGTGTGTGTGTGTGTGTGTGTGTGTGTGAGTGTGTGTGTGTGTGTGTGTGTGTGTGTGTGTCTGTGTCTGTGTCTGTGTGTGTCCTCCTCTGTGGACTCATCACTCGGTTCCAGCCTTTCCAGATGCTGGCCAGGGTAGATAACCAGGACAGGTTGACTGTGGTCTTTAGTTTACTTGGGCCACCCCCTCCCTGTCAGTTCAGAGGACAGATACCCTCTGACACTGTGTGAATCAGTCTGTCTCAATCTGTTGCTTTTTTTCCAAGTAATTTGGCATGAGGGCCTTTTCAATGATGGCATAAACGTAGTTGTACAGTGATTTAAAGAACACCAACAAATGTTAATTTGTCATGATTATGTTGACATTCTTCTGCAAAGTAAAATATTTTACACCTAAACTTATGAAAAGCAGTGCTATAAATCAGTCTGTATTCTGTGCGCAGATGAATTACATCTCTACTAGTATAACGTGTTATTTTTGTAGTAGTACTGGTAGAGAAGGAAAGTAAATAAAAGTCTGACTTTGTTGGAAGGCATTCTGCTGCATGTTTAGTAATCATGCATTTGATTTCGTTGGTATTTTGTTTGTACATTCACTAATGCTGAACTGATTGTGGAATCTTGAGATAATTGTGGTTTCTGGAAGAAAAGCACAATCATTCAGTAATATTTTTAATGGTGAACTACACAGTAGTGCTACAATACTTAAAGTCATATTTGTATCTTGAGTGTCTTCATCTAATGGATTTTAAGAACTAGACTTTTAGCCAGCCAAACTGTGTTGAATTTCTCACACTGTTCTACTGTGCTGTGTACTGACTCTCTTCACTTCCGCCGGGGTGCTCAAGTGTCAAGTACACAGAGTCTAAATCAACTAGATAGACTTAAAATATGTCCGCAATTGATCCTCAAGGATCAGTGTCAACCCCCTGGCAAATAGCTGTTTCACGTAGAGCTCAGCTCCCAGCGCTCTGGGACTGTTGAAAGTATGTGCGGAGAACATTACAGCAGTCACAACCCTTTATAACATATCCTTTTATAGCTCTATATTTCAAATACAACCTCTGTGTGGGTATGTGTGCGCTCCTCTAGCTGTCGGCATGCCTGAATTCTCTTGCAATGCCCCTCCTCTAACAGAACGCAGTTTGTGGCATGAGAGACAAACAGCTCAGGCGCACACACCATGCACACACACACATGCACATGCACATGCACATGCTTCAACACTACTTGAACCCTGGGGCAGAATGCCAGGGAGCTGGAGGAATGTGACCTGGTGACCTTGGCTTGCAGACTTCCACATGGAGACCGGACACTAGATTGGTGTGCATCGGAAGAGGAGGCCAGAATAGCTCTGGTGTCCGGTAACGGTAGACAGACTGTTTGTAAACTGTGGCCATATGACACACCGAGAGCTTCCATTGCACATGTGCATGCACAGACCCACAAGTGATGGAAACATATGTACTCATGTCCAGAGGTTAGGAAGTGGGTGTTGAGGGGCGACATGAGAGATGGGTGCTTGCTCGGAGGTTGTTGCGTAGTCCTTCTCCTGTACAATGCTCGGTTAACCTTGCAGCCACGCATTTTTTCTGCTGTCATAAATCCTGACTTTCCTGTTTGACTTTTCAAGTCTTTTTCTTTAATGACGTATGTATTACAAAGAGGAGTTTGACTCATTCTGTAATTGGCTATCTCGTAAATACATCGACATTAAACATATTTTGAAAGTCCTCCAATCAGAGGAAATAATCTTGAAAGCAAATATTCTCAGTTGTGACGCCTATTTATGCACGTTCAGCTTTCGAATGCAATTTTTGCATATGCTTCGGCACACAATTACTTGCATGACCTGACACACAGCAAAATGCCAAATGGTTGCACAATATGCTGACCTGTTTTTTCCCCTTTCATTAAGTGCATGCTTGATCCAAGACACGCATCACAGATGATGAAGATGAAGTGTACCGCAGCTAACTGAAAGATACGACACTTTTTATAAACATTTTACTGGTAAATGTATTGTCAGAGCATCGTAGTTGAACGAAGCTGTCTTAGAAGTACTGTATGCTTAAATAAAGGACAGGAGGCCACATCGGGTTCTGCCGACTATAATTGTAACACAATCTGAACATTTAATTTTTAATTTCTTTACATAATTTGGACATTTAATTTTTAATTTCTTTACATTTTTCTGCACTCATTTACTAATAGAAAATGAGAAGACACTGTGTTTTTCAAAACAAACAAGAAAGTAGTTAAAGACAAGCAGTATAAGCCCTTTTCTTTTGCTTTTACTTTGCAGACAGGCCAGGGGTAAACCCCACCCTCTGTGCTCAGTGAGAGGACAGAGATACATGTGACAAATCAGGTCCAACCAGTCATAGATGACAAACCTTCAGCATTGCCCCACGATTATCTGGCAAACATTTGAGCCCTCTGTAAAGCCTTGCTGTAGAAATTTGATTTCTAGATTACGCAACCAAAACATTCACAGTGAAAAACATCCAGGCTTATTTTAATGTTCTGAATTTCTTTCTTGAAATTGGCTGAGTATAGATGATTCATCCTTAAATGCTTGGAACAAGGCTCTGTAATTTCATACTTTTCCTGAAAATTTATGTTCATATTGTCAGCAAGGAAGCTTCATGATCTCAGTTCCAAGGTGTGACAGTACTATAAAGGGTCATCTGATTCCTGCGCTGCAATTACGCATTAAGTGCCACACAGCTCTGACTCAGGTGACAGTCAGCTTGGAAAGATCAGGACGTTGTCTCAAAACTTAAAGAAGTTTTTTTTTTTGTGCTTTAACACTCGTACTGAGTACACAGGTGCAGATTCTACCTGAGGCAGACGGTCTGGTGCCAGTGGGTTGTAAAGCAATCAGTCTGCAGTTATATATCCCTCTGACTATCAAATAGCTAACAGAGCAGTAGAGGAACAGCTTGTTGATCCAGAAACAAACAGCATACGGCCTCCACCCCCTCCCCCTATGGTCCAGGATAATCTGTTTTGGTCTCTCTCCATCACTGTCACTCCAGAAACAGACTCCGGTGCCAGATACAGAATACTCTGGCCTTCCACCACAGCGGCTAGAGTTACAAATCATGCACTCAGCACTGAAAGTGACCATCTAATTTTGAATAGAACTGTTGGAGAGATCTTATTTAAGACAGCGTTCTACATCCTGACAAAGGATACACCCTATACTCATCGTGACCAAGTGCAAACAAGCCCAGTATAATGCATTTCCTGTGGGATTTTCATTATAGAAGGCTACAGTATGTCTGATGTGATTCTATTCTCATAAGTTAGTAGAAGCAAAACAAATTAAGCTGTCCCCGGCACAACCCCCACGCCATCTATTCAGGTCATATTGAAAGATGCCACTGTCACTAGGGCAACAAGTAAAACAAACAATGTGTGGGTTCTTTATGTGTATGAAACACTAGACACAAAATGCAGTTAGTGGTAACAGAAGGTCTTCACCCAGTTCAAACTGTTCTTTCAATCACGTCCTGCCACGGAGAGACAGTGTGGGTGGTTGGAATATAAAAGCTGTCAGACTCTTTTTAATCCACGTTTACCGCAACTCTGTAAACTCTGTAAACACTTGGGTTTGCCATGACATTATTCTAACCAACTGGCATGCTGGGACTCAGGGCACTCTGAGGTCTGTCCGGTGAGGGGCTGATTCGATTCCTCGATGAGCTGGCTATGAACTGCTCAACTTTTCCCACGCTTTTGGTTACAAAAAACAATGACAGGACATGAGGACTTTAATCCAAACCACACCAGTCCCTTAAACCTTTAACCTCTAAAACTCCAGTCCTCTATGACTCAAGTCCAGTTGTTTGTCTATCCCTTGTTTCTATAGAGCCAGTGCATTTATTCTGAATTCAGTCTCTTAGAACTATATTGTGGTGACAAAGACAACTTGGCTCTTGGGCAGTTGAGCAGTTTTACAAATACTACATATGTGCTGAACCCCGGTGAGATTGCACACTAACTGTTCTACCTGTCATAATCACCAGTTCTTATCTTAGTGTCTGTAGGCGGAGGGTTTTATTGGCTTGGGCTATGGAGGGTGAAGGGAAACAGAGTGTGACCAGGGACACAGCAGGTTTAAAACAGTGATGAGAGACCAAGCAATCAAAACAGAAACATGTAAACGTAACTATTTCAGGTCGATAGATAACTTTTACCAATTTCAAAAGAGTCTCCATTATCGTCATCTTGTAGTTCCATCAGATGTTTGTTTGGCCCATAAAGGTACCTTAGGAGCCCTGGTATCCTTGGTTTTTTGTTACATTGGCAAATAAACAACCTTGCTTCACAACATGAACACAGCTGATAAAGAGTTGTGGAAAAGAGAATAACAAGCACACAATGTGCCAATTGATTATCTTGTCAACAGCACATATAAAGCACAACAGTAAACATTCTCTGTAACTGAGTTAACATCTGAATACAGTAAGAAAGTGTAGCAAAGCTCAGTTATTCACAGTGAAGTATGCTACACACCCTGACTTTATTTGGACTGCCACTCATTACAATGTGCATGACCTGCAAGGTAAGCTCTCTGCAGGGTTACATGCATATGATTTAGATAACTGTGCTTCTACTCTAATGACCAGCCAGTCGCTGTGGCTCCAGCTATGAAAGCTGTTGTCAGTGACCTGGACAATGTGCTCTGCTCTGGTTTAGCTCAGGGTGCAGGCAGTTTGTCCTGCAGAAAAGAGTCAAGGCAACATCCCACAGCCATATGCCAACCAAGCCGCATGACTCAAGCCTTTGTGGTGAGTGTGGGGGCTTCTCTCTTGTGACTACTCCCTCACCCATTTCTCAAACACTCTTCCTCTTGACATCTTCCTTCCATGATGTGAATCATCAAAACAATTTCTCCATGAATTCCCCCTTTTCCCTCATGTTATAATTGACTGAAGATGTGAATATTACCAATACTACACTGGTGTTGGAACAACATGACAGCTCTGTTTGCCGCTCTATGACTGTGTCCCATGGACAGATGTCTATACAAACAAAAAGGCCCCATAACCCTGCAGGGAGTGGTGACTATGTATTTGTAGGTGTTTGGTACAAGTCCACCCGTCCGTCATTGTTAAGCCTTTCCCATTATAAGGTACTTTTTTTCTCTTCTATACATCTGCTATGGTGCTAACAGTAACAAGCAGTCAGGGACAAGGGAAACACATCAAGGGCCATGTCTGCTTCACATCACGTAGCGTGCCAAAAACACAAATGCTGACGTACTCCCATGAAGTGTTATATGGTCTGTTGTTCGTAAAGTGTTTATGATATCCATGCAATGACACAGATGCATATACTTGTGAGCAATCATAAAAACAAACCCAGTAGTGTCCTTCCTGGTAGCTCAGCCTCTCTGGGCAGGGAAAGCAAAAGGAGGCTAAGTTGTTGTTGTCTCTCCCAGCTGGGCACTTCCTGTCCTGACAGAGAGCCAAGAAGAGATATCCCTGAAAGGAGCTGTTGAAACAGGGGAGGAAAGTGCTAGCTGTTTTGGACTTCCCTCAATGGTGTACAATCTTATCTGGCTCGAGTTTGGTATGCATCAACGAGTTGGGCACAGGTTAAATGTGTTAGCGCCTCCTTGCTTCTCCACTCCTTCACAAATAGTAAACAATGTGCAGAGCTGCACATTGCACTGGTATACTTTAGTTAGTGGGCTCAAATCGGAACACTTTATAAACTCACCTACAGAGGTTGCAGTGATGCTGGGTAGCCGAAGGACTCCCTGTAAAGCAGCAGCATGTCTTATATAAACATCAGGAGTCTGCTAAACTCCTGTTTAAAACTCGAGGTTTAGTTTAATGTGAACTATCACTTTGATTGTATCGTCTGCGTGTTATTTCTGATGATGAAGTCGTGGCTAGTTAAGTTTGATTAGTTTTGCTATCAAGTAAAACTATTGAATGTGATAGATTTGGTCACCCTGCTCTTCAGGCAACTGCCACTTTTAAATACGCTGATTTTCAACTAAACTCTTATCTCAACAAAAAAAAATGCTAAAACAGTATTTCTTCAGATGTCGTCCTAGTTTTTACATTACTTTGTGTGTGTGCCCCCCCTCCCCACCACCACCCCCCTTTCTCTCTCTCTTATGACACAATGGTGGCCTGAAAGGTGCTGTCTGTGGTAAAGCTAAATCATATACTTGTGTTTGCGGTTTGGATAAATTACACATGGGGCTCTTCCTCAATTCTCCTCATCCTGTAAGCACATGAGTTACTGAAATTCATATTATTATTAACTACACACCAGCCACAGAGAGCCAGCTCTGCTCAGGCAGCTTATTCTCTCGATTATGTCACTGTGATAGCTTGACCCTCGTTACATGACGAACACGAGAGCCCACCACTGGATTGTGGAGTCACATTTGTATTATTAGTTCAATGGCCATTCAAAAAAAAATCCTTAAGATCTAATTTTGAATTTTGATCTTTAGCATAATTTCACCTATGTTTTGAAATTACTTGCAAGTTTGTATTTCCTGTCTCACACTAGTGAATTTTCCATGAGTCCTGTTAGACTAAGCATGTTGGATCAACAGATTCGGGTATTTTCCTTGGGTTTAGATCAGACTTGATGCGTTGTAGATCTCATGGGGGTGATATTGTGCAATTTTTGTCAAAGCATTGTCAATATTGTTGTCACAACCTGGGTTTCCAGCCATGACAAAAACTCAGAGATGCAGGTAGGAGACAAATAATAAGCCCTTTATTTAAAGAGCACCTCAGCAGCAGGATGGCGGCGGTGGCTGAAAGCACACAGAGTGCAGAGAGCAACTGAAGCTTGAAGGCGGGTTGTAAATTGTCACGGAGCAACTGGCCCAGGTGATCCAAAAAAGCTCCACCCACAGATGTACCTATTTTTCAGTCATGGAGGCACTGGAGGTGGAATTGACCTCAGCAATTGTGAGGATAGCAGTGGTTGTATTTATCAGTGATATATGATTGGGAAGTGGATTGTTGACTAATGTCATGAATAAATAAATGACACAGATACTGATTTGCAAGGAGTAATACACACACATGGTCATGGAAATAACCCATACTATAAAATGAACTTTGATCAGTATGGTATGTGTCGTATAGTAATAGAAGGAAAAACACTTTCTAAATTTAAAACTTAAATGAATGGAAATGTGTTTTTCTGTTTAGCTTGAATATTTTGCTTTACGTTGTCTGCATAAGCATCTTGCTTAGCGTTGTCAGTCTGGGCACAGTGTAAAAAGTGTTTTCTGAGTCAACACTCATGAATATGAACATCTGTGTATGCCACTGTCTGTTTTTTTACTTGACAAGGAAATTACAGCACGTTGTGCCCCGTGGACATGGTGTACACCTCCCACACACCTACAGCTCCGGAGGCCCTTGCAGTGTTTGGTCTGGGGCGGCTCCCCGGCTGATTTACTTCCTGCCAGAGACCACATCAGAGCACGGAGGACCGCATCTGCCGGAAGGCACACAGATGGACACATTGATAATTCTGTTTAATGTACTTGGCATAACAGCTGGTCGTTATACATTTCATCACCTCATGAAACAGAAGCATTCTCAGTGACCTTGTGTTTTAATTCCCAGCTTGCACATAGAACCTAGAGGACAAAACATGACTTTAATTTGACAAGCTCAATGAGAATTTCACTGATGTATTCAAGTAACTATATCTCAGCCTCCGTCTGGTTCAATTTGTATGACTTGAATTAGGATGGACACCAGTGATCCATTATTTGTTTTCAGAGTTGTGAATTATCCACTGATAATAACCAGATTTATCTCCTAAATGTTCTTCATTTTCTGTAAAATCCAGAAAAGAAAGCATGAAAATAACGGTGGGGTCGTACCATGTATTTATTTAGAATTTCTTGTGGAATCTTGGAGACACAGAATTATTACTGCAACATACAAAGTGCAGTCATAGAACATGACAGATATGGAAAATGAACAGATATGTTGACAACAGTTTCTGACCTCCAATTACACTTTAAATTCTAAATCTCTGGTCTCAATCAATGTTGTTAAGCCTGTCCTGCACATGGCCTCGTTCAGTTCCTTTTACCAACAAGACCTTGGCTGGAGGTAATGTCAGTAAGTCTATGGTTATAAAACATTACTGATAAACAGTATATATCGTTAAAAACAAAAGTATGAAAACTCTCCATCTTTAAGTTTTGATGCTGGTAACAGATTCACAGACAACTGGTGAATATATTGTTACCTCCTTTTGTACTGATTTGTATTTACTCATTACCACAACCTCCTTGAACTGTTACTGTATGTTTTTGTTGGCTGCCTGCAGTTTTACTGATATTGAGGCAAAGGATGTGCAGAGATAAATAGACTGTGATGGATAGCATGTTTACTGTTGAACTTTACAAATAAATAAAAAACAAAACAATATAGATTGTAACTGTTTCAACACTTTTATTTTACTCAAAATGATATGCATTCTTGCATTTCACACTAAAATGTGGAAATGAGAAGAAAGAAAACCTTAAAATAAAACCTTTAAAATACTCTGATTGTTATGTGTTTGTCTTGATTGGGTTGACTTCACACATCTTTGAATTTTATTAATTGTTAATTGTAAATTCATGAAAAGGAATGTTCCTTTGTAATGCCTATAAATAGTGTGCTGAGTGTCATTTTGCAGTAGTTGTTATGGAAAGTCACAGCTGATATTGTAGTGCAAAGTATATTCCAGTTTAGTTATTACTCTGGTTTAGCTTTCAACATGTAGCCTCTAGGCCATTATGTCCCTCAAATTCTTACTACTGAGGTAAGGACAGGTCTGAACTTTCCACCCACACATGGTTTTCTTGCTGGAGGGCCACATTTTCCCCCAAACATATGCATCTGCACACCTAACCTGCTCACAGGGGGAGGAAAATAAGAGTGGGACTTCATCAGAGTTGCTCTAAACCTGTACGATTCCTTGTTAATAGAGTTGTGTGAGCAGTGATCCAAATAATTTCTCCTGCAAGGAATAAATTTAGCTGCTGCTGTGCATTCATCAGGTAGTCATCAGTGGACGTAAAACTACCTTTTGTTTGAATCAAACAAACGGCAGACGGCCAAAAGCATGCTCTGCCTGAATGACTCGGTTGCTGTCATCGGTCCGTGCCACATGCACTCATGCACATTCAAGTATAAATGAGGACACAGGATTTATTCAGCTCACCGACTGTTGCTCATTGGGCCTCATCTTTCATTCCACATAGGTTTCCTGTCCTAACGGTGTACCTGGACATCAGTACTGTCATACCACTGTGGCTACTGATTTATGACTCACTCTATTAATTGTCCCCTTTGGATGGTGGGCCTGTTAATCTCTTTGGTGGACAGCATCTGAAATTTTGATCAGCAGTCAGGGGCTTTGGGTTGTTCTGTGTTTCTAATATCCCCCAAGAGTGAGACTGGACTAGGAAATCATGGGTAGAACAAACTCCCCCAGCAATCAGTCATTACTTAGGACTAATAGATTTCACCATTAAGTGAAGCCTCAAACTTCTTTTCTACAGGATAGTATCAGATTCACCGGAAACCTGGTTTACCTGGCCAAAGCCCAGGAACTCCTGTTTTGGCTGTTTGAAATACATGAAATACAACACAGGTGTTATATTTCAGGAAACTGGTGTTGTATTTCTCTACTAAACCCTGAAGGATCAAATAATGCTTCCTGAATATAGAGAATAAAAATGTAACCATAGCCAATGCTATGCACCTCAATTATTAGTTATGAAACTGGAAAGATAGCAGATTTGGAATCAGTTTGTGTGTGTGTCAGTCAGTCCTGTGGCGCTCTAGTGGTGCAACATGTGAGCAGCGTTGGCTCTGAACCAGTGGCTGAAGAGAGTCAAACCAGCGTGAAATCATCCATCACACTACAGCTGTCGTTTTCACAGCTTCTCCTCTGGTATCAGACACAAATGAGTGCTTGTGTGGATGTGTATCTTGGATAATGTGAGTATAATTTACAGCACTGAGTGTTCCCATTGCTTTTATTACTTCCTGAAACAGTGGTTACAAAACAGAAAGAATTAATACGCTATGAGAACCACAATACTGACCATTTATAATTACTAACGTTGATTTGATCTGGTCTCAGTCATAGGGTGAGTTTGCCAATAACTCCCCCGGTCTGCCTCTCAGGCGATCCTTTGGTCATGGAGACTAAACACACCCTGTCATCATGGAGGAGGCGTACCGGTTCACTCCACCCATTACTAACAGGAGATTGCGGCTGTACTGGAACAACTCAACATAACAATGTTGAGGAGTGATGCAATGATGAGTCGTGATTACTGCTTTTGATTATATTACACTCCAAAATAGAAAATACCTGTGTGTGATGTAATTTACCCTTCAAGTCCCCAAATTTCCCAGAAGTCTTTGTACCGGTGCAGGAAGTGATAAATAACTGAAGCAGCTGGATGACTGTCAGGATTTTGGGATGGTTAACAAGTAGAAGTGCTTGAATATGGTAATATTTACATTGCTGTGAGAGACGACAACCTGTTGCCTGGGGATTTGTTTTTATTTCCACTGGAGAAGCCAAGTGTGTGTGTCTGCCAGACAAAGCCACGATCCAGCATTAATGCTCTGTGATGTGTCGGCCTGAGCGCCGGATGTGGTCGTCACGGCTACACCGACTGGACAAGCAGCTCATCTGCGGTATGAACCCCGGGCCAGGACACAGTGGTGTTGAGATGTTTTGCAACTGTGAGCTACTGTTGCATGTCTCTATGGTTACAACGTGTTTGATTGACATCATTTGTAAAATAATCATGCCTCCCTGGAGCTAGCACAAACTCAAGTCACACATGTCAGGTTGAATCCTTTGGTCTTAATGAAGAAAACTCGGTGACTCCGGTCACAGTTCTTGTGCCTGAGGGTAGGAAGTTGTAGACTGCCGCTTTGTAATCAGCTTTCAGTTTTACATAGGGGCTGCAGCACAGCTGGTTCTGGATCAGAATAAAGGTACAAACCTCAAACACTGACTGACAAGAATCTCTGTTCAACAGGATTAACGTCACTTCAACACGCTGAACGTTTTGCTGCAGTGAACTTTGAACACAGATGGAATATTCATGCAATTTAATTACCTCAGTGGGCAGAGGCAATCAATGCTGACCTCCAGAGTGAATAAATCATTGACACTGATTTCACGTTGTTGGGTTTGTTTTTTTTCTCCTAGTTTCCATCTACACCCTTCCTGTGGGTGAGAGATTATTAGAAATAGAGTAGACTAGAGTGGCTGAAGAGAAAAACCAAATGGAACTGAAAGTAAAGCGAGCCAACGGTGTCATTATTTGGGAATGGGTGCTGCCTTTGGAGGACAACGCTCAGCCTGAGTCACCAGGCAGAACCAAAGAAAAGCCGGAGTAATTCATTCTGAGAGGATATCCTCTCTGACACGACTTCTTTTATCTGCCATCTCGTCACAGCTGCGTCTGCTTATCTCCCCACTGACTAACTTTTTTCCCCCTCCCTGTTTAACTTTATAAGGAACTTCCTGTGTGTGATGACGTCACAACAAGGCTGACAAGCAGGGAGGGGGATGGGGGTGCAGTGGGAGGAGAGAGAGTATGGACACAAAGCCTCTCCCACTGAATGTTCTTTTTTGGCGGAACATGGAAAGAGTTTTAGTGATCGATTAAGAAATGTAAAGCAGGAACACAGTGAAATACATGGTTTTTGTTTGAACTGGATTTTATTTTATTCCATTCTCTTGCGTTTGATAATTAACCTATGTGGTTCTATGTGTTATTTTTCTTACACCATGTGTTACATTCAATTTTTATAAGTGAGTTTTGAACTAAACTTTAATGTTCATACCATCCACATTAACCACCATATGCCACACAAAGCAAATGCTCGGGGGAATCCCAGAAATGTGTCTTAAATTATAAAACACAATTAACATAATTAACATAATCCTGGTAGGTGCCAAGTATGTAATGATAATCTTTTCATTTTGGTGCTTCACGCACAACAGACTGTAGAGGATTTGCAAAGTCAGACACAGGAACACTGTGTTCCCCTTTCATACACACCTCTGCTTTCTTCTACTATTGATTCAGCACCAGTTGTTTGTGGCTATTGTATCCGTCTGTTTGGTTAGTGTGCATGACAGTGCTGGGTTTGTTTAGCCTGGGTCAGTAAACTGACACCACTCCATGTCTATGTAGGCTAAGTAACTGTAAATGGAGAGTTAGAGGAACTTCACATATAAAATTATTCCATTATTACCCTGAAAAATGTATGCACATCCATCCTGCAGCATAAGGTTTTCTACTGACATGATGCTCAAGTGAACCTTATATCAAGTAAATGGAGAACAGGTATAGTTACAAGAAAATTCCCTGGATGATCTGATAAGTGGGGAACTGAACAGTCTGGGCTGCAGAAAGTTGGCAGCTGAATGCTGTGCAGATAAGAGAGTTCCTCTGCTGTTGTCTGTGTTATCTACCCTGGATCCATCCCCACTGCCTCTCCCCCACTGCAGATCTTTGCAGTTCGATTTTGACTGCAGCTTTTGCACGCTTGTTGTCCATGAACCTGCACAGGTGACACAACTGAAGTCCTTATAATATAGAGCATTGAATAGAACGTTTTCAAAAAGGAACACATCGGATTATATTTCGCTTCATAATTCCTTAATTCCATGATCTGCTGCCTCGATGGCAGCTCGTTCTTTCCCACCCAGACCCCGCGTGGAAGGTTTGCACGAAACCATCTCGAGTTAAAAAAAAAAAAAAAAAAAAAAAAAAAAAGGAACGCTGCGCCTTTAAGGGCAAGTGTGGGGGCGGAGCCTGCGTCTCCAGTGTGGTGTATATCTTATAAAACATTGCTACACTGTCACACTCACCTACAAGTGTCACATTTTAACTAGAACGTCACCAAATGCGCGCGTCCTGTTCCTGATGCGATAGAAATCAAGAGCTCGCTGTCTCACCGCCCCCCTCCCAAAAGGAACCGAGGAGCTATATTTGACCAAACAGGAGTGTAGGAGTCAGCGGGGGAGAACAGCGACGTTTTATAGGTGAGTTCAACCGATTAGAAAGAGCTGGTTTGGGCTGAGGAACCACGTCTGGTCTCTAAGCCCCTCTGGAGGGGGGGGGGGTGTCAGCACCATAACTCCCCCGATTGATGCAACTTGAGCTCAAATATTTTTTGTCTTGTATAGTTCAATTTTCTCTGACCTACTCAACGACTGATTCCTTGTTCTTAATCCAGGGGATTCCATCAGTCAGATTTAATTTAATCTATGTCAGTCCTTTAAAACCAGCAAATTCATTTGGTCTGTTTTTATGAACTGAATCTGGCCAAAGACAGTTTGATATTTAGTGTGCTATGATCTACTTGTATTTTTTCATACTGAACAAAAGAAATTATATACAGTATAATATAATATATATATATATATATATATATATATATATATATATATATTTTATTTTTTTTATTTTATTTTTTTTTAAATGAGCAAGTCAGATAGCTGATCTGAGTGTTGTGGTGTGAGTCACCTGCCTGCTAGAGGGCTTTTAACCATTATTATCTCAATCCAGTAAAGTGAGGGGGTGTGCACACTGTTTGCTTGCAGCACAGGTAGAGCGGGTATGGTTGCTCGGAAACCGCTGCAGGGGTGTCATGAGCGGGGTGTGAACTCCTGCTTTCAAGGGCTGTGTGTGACGACTGAATCCTGAATCAAAACGGCGAGCTGTCCGCTGATGTTTTACATCACTGCCAATTGCGTCAGACTCCCCTCATGCAGTCCAACAAATACCCACAGCCTCTGTTACCTCCACCCTCAAAGTCAGACTAAACATCAGATTTGATCATACAAAGACTTTATGATGCAGAACTATGAAAAAAATCAAAAGATCTAAAGAATTCCTCAAGCAGGTTGACACTCCACATGACTAAATGTAATGTATTCAATCCTGTTGCCTGTAAATGCCCTTATGGTTAACTGCCAGATGAGCTGTCTTTGCACCTGTTGCAAGAGGAAGCACAAACCCCAGGGGGTTCATTATCGAGGATCATATTGCTTCCCGTCCCCGCCGAACCGAATCGACAGATTGCATGCCATGTTGGGCAGTTTGGCTGAGGCTGATGCCCCAGGCTTCCTGTTGTTTTAGGGCTTTGTTTCTCACCAGCTGTCAGGGTAGCACATAAACATGGCTCGGAGGAGACCCTGAACAAGGGGGCCATGTTCTTCTCAGTCATCACTCCTACATTATGAGGAGAACAACACATCCCCGGGTGTGTGCACACACTTCATTTGCGGTCTGCAGAGGAGCTGACCATCGGGAGCAGAGGTGCACCTGTTTTCTTGCATCCTGAACTACAGGATTTGTGGAGAAGGCTTCTGATAGGGCACTGAGGTCATTCGGAGGCTTTCTGCAACAATGCATGCTGGTAGCAACGTGAATTCAAGACGATGCATGCAACAAAAATACCTATGGTTACGCATGCTACACCTGCCTGAAAATAAAAAGGCTACACATATTTAAAAGTAATATTTAGTCACATTTTAATCAATTTTAAGCATTTACTGAACAGATTTAGTGTGAATGTGGAAAAGCTTATATTTGCTTGCAGATGTGAAGAATACCGAAATGCTGTATTGTCTCTTCTTTTCTGAATACTGTATACATTGTTTACTCAACTCTGACACATACTTGACATGACATGAACGTTCAGGTCATTTGACTTGAGGAGCTCTTGCAACATCAGGTATATCTCTGGTAACAGGAGGAGCCCTTTCCTCTGCTCTTCAGGACAAGCGAGATTTCAGCATTGGTGCAGAGCACAGTCAAGTTTTAAAATAAACTTATTAGGAGTGGAGGCCCCGGCTGTACAAAGAGAAGCCTGAAAGTCAGTTAATTCAGTCAGACCTAAACTTCGGCTTTGACAACATGTGTTATAGGTGAAATGTATAGATTGTTCTGTAAGTATTGAAATCCTTTGTTGAGGAAAGTTTGCAGTGGTATTTGGTTATCAGTTTAAATATTGTATGTGCACTGCCAAAAAACTAACTTTTTCTAATTTCTAATTAGGTGAAAAAAAGATTTTTATTTAAAAGCTTGTCATATATCTGTGTCTCCACATTCCTGCTGCTTCAGGCCAGATATGGGGTAAAGTTTATTCTGGGATTAATTTAGTTTGTTTCAATTCCAAGCTTTTTTTTTTTTTTCTTCAAAATATAATATAAGGCCAAAACACATGAATAACACACTGCTCATTATGTGTCGTCATGTTGTGCTACGACACAAGGATCCTAAAATATTGTCATACTGAGCATTTGTCATTTCTCTTCTTCTCCTTTGAGAAAAAAACCCCTCACAAAGCCGTGACTGTTTGTTTTAGTGGGCATACTTGCTCCGTATTGTGATAAACAGATCGTCTGTCTTTCTCGGCTTCAGTGGAGAATGTTGGCTCTGCTTTCAGAGAGTATTTTTCAATATGCTGATGCATATTCTTTTTCGCCTCATCTGCTTTTGCCTTTAACCTCCTTACAACCGTCCTTCATGGCTGTCTTGGCTGTGTTACAGGGACACCAGAAACGGGGGCAGCCAGCCGGGTGATCTGAGTGTTTCCTGGCTTTGATGCGACCCGTGTGTACCTGGAGCATGTCCACAGTGGGCCTGACTGCTCAGGAGATCTCTTTTCCCATAGAAAACCCCTTCCTGAGGGGTAGCGACTGTCACACCATGGCTGGATCCAAACCCTCTTGGAACTATCGCCATGAGGTGGACAAGTAAGTGTTCTAGTGGAGGGACTGAATATTGGGGTAAAAACTTTAATGAAGGGATGTCTTTTCAAAATTTGCATGCTAAAATGTTATAGTTTTTGTAAGACTGCAGACATGCACTATAATACAGCTTATTTAAACTGGTAATAATCATTTTTAACAGCTTCTACTTCACTATGGACACTGCTCACACAGATCACAGCTCTCATGCCCAGCTAAAGGGGCCACCTACACCCTGTCAAAGTTATGAAAGTAAGTCAATCAGAAATGTAGAAGAGAACCTACTAGTCCACAGAGTCATTTACTATAAGATGTAGTTGAGCTGTACATTCAAAATTATAATTGTGTCATTAATATTCTTGTTATGTTCCATTTTACCCCTCTGACAGGACATAAACATAGTCCCAGCTCACAAAGATTGCCCCCAAAGAAGTCCAGGCCATCCCACCTTTCCCTGTCCAGCGGTACTGAGTCTTCCACCCCGAGCCCTGCTGATGACGACCAGGTCGTTCCCTCATTTCAGAGGCTGTCGGTGTACGAGTGCAGCAGTCCACCGCAGACACCAGGCAGATGCTCCAAGCCTTTGCCCCCCATCCCTACAAAAACAGACATCTGCCATGAACAAGCTATGGACAACGAGGTAGAATTTTTCACGAGTTCGGACGACAGCTGCCGTCTGGTGTCTGATCACTGTTCCAAATTGTCTCCTTTCCGATATGGAGTCCCTAGTCGGAGAAGCTTCAGGGACTGTGGACAGATAAACTATGCTTACTACGATGGTCCACTGGGACCGCAAACTCCAAAGCAACCCCAGTCCCAACAGCAGCAGCATGAGCCACATTGTGCACAGGATGTGCGTGAGCAGTGTGAGCAGCATCGGCCAGAGTTACCTGAGCAGGTGATTTGTCAGAGACAGCAGGAGAAAGCTCAGAGGAGGCTTCGGCGCTCACACTCTGGCCCCGCCGGATCTTTTAACAAGTCCTCGTTGCTGCGTCTTACGTATACCAAACGCCACACCAGCAGTATGGATAAGCCCGAGGTCCCACCCCCTATCCCTCCCCGAACAATGAAGACAGGAGACTATCGCCGCTGGTCAGCAGAGGTCTCGTCAGGGGCTTACAGCAATGAGGACAAACCACCCAAGGTGCCCCCACGGGAACCTTTGTCCAGATGCAGCTCCCGCACCCCAAGCCCCAAGGTCCTACCCACATACGTGAATGGAGTGATGCCCCCAACTCAAAGCTTTGCACCGGACCCAAAGTATGTAAGCTACAGAGGTTTACAGAGACAGAACAGTGAGGGTTCCCCCTGCATTCTCCCTATTATGGAGAACGGAAAAAAGGCCAGCACTACACATTACTATCTTCTGCCTGATCGACCAGCTTTCATGGACTCACCGTGTGTAGAGAAGTTTCTTCGCGCTATGGACAACACCTCGGTTCATGATACAGATGTATCAGAGTCAGACTGGGACTGTCACACCAGGAGGAAACCACAAGTGCATTTAGTTTGAAAAGGTTTATTGGAAGTAGCACATGACTCCACTGTATAAAAAAAACAACCCCAACTTGGAATAAAAGGCGAAACTGGATGCTAACCATTCTCAAACTGCTGCTTATGTTATTACTTTTAACCCCCTATGTATTCTGAACACACAGGGTATGTGCACACTGTATTCAGTTACTGGTAATGTTGGAACAACTACCACAAATGAGATACTTTATGTTAAAACTGTGTCTCATGTGGGCAAAATTCAACATTGTAGAGCTTATTTTTATAAGATTTTTATTTTGTGACATTCAATGTTGTGGTCTTTGTTTTTCTGACGATGTGGTTTAGGCTGAAGGTACAAGCGGGCCTTGGACCTTGTGCTCAGTGTTTGCTGTGTCTGGAAGGTTTAGGATGTTTTGTGAGACGACATGGATGCTGCTTTTGTATCTCACACGGATGGACTAAAGGTCATTAAAATAACCATGTATCACTTAAAATATGAAGTTTGAGTACAAGGCCAATTAACTCTTATCAAAAATGAAGGATTCTCGCACATAAGTCTCCATTCTGTTTGTTCTTATAAATACTGATATTGTTTCTCTGCCTCCATGAAGTTACAGTTCTGCTCAGGTCTCGGCATCTGTGCAAACGTGTGTTTCCCACATCACTCATTGACATTTTACGTTTTGTACTAAGAGGTGGGTACATCACTGGTAGCTATGCACGTTTCCTTTAGAATGTCTTGTGCAGCGTTTATGGTATACTTGTCTGTAGTGCATGACTGTATATGAATGTGTGTCAATGTTTGTGCAAAACTGCATTGGAACAGCAGCTGGAAAAGTGATAAAATGACATTTTTACAGCTCGTAGTAAAATCGTTAAAAATACTTGTTACTGTGCTCTGCTTATTTGCAGTGCCTGCCTTTGAGTACAACCCTCTAGAAGTGCACATATTTGATTGCTTTCCTTCATTGACCAGGTCTGTTTTGTCGCACAGAAATTGACCTGTTGAACATTATGTGAATGTATGCTATTCTTACTGAGATTCCACCAAACAGTTGGAGAAGCTTATTTTGATCAAGCTGTGAGTTATTGCTTGGATCTAATTTGCCTCAAGTACTACCTCCCTTTGATATTAATCCTATATTTCACACACTCTCCCATTAATAAAGACAAATTTTGGCAATTTAATCTTTGAAATTTGGTATCCATCTCCATATATAAGTTGACACAAATGTGTAGTTGAGTTAGGCATCGCTTAAGAGTAACACAGTCGGTTCTAACAGGAAATGCTTAAGAGTATTCGGATCATTTAGATTACAGAGATGTTAACATAATCTGTTAATGCAGACACATTACAAAGACAGTGCAGGGTTTACCTACCTGACAGACTTTCCTGTTCTGCTCATGCATTCCTGTCGTACATGATTGCAGTGGGTGTGGTCTGAGAGACTGGCCGCTGGCAGGCTAGAAAATATAAGACTTTTACTGTTGTAGATTATTCAAGAGTTGTCAGGATGTTATAATAAATGTAGCACATACATTGAAGTAATCCTAGAATCGAACACAGTGTCCAGTTTAAGAAACAGATAAAAATTAAGGTCAAACGGGCACTGAAATCTGCTTTTTGTCTCCTCTCTGTTCACACAAACTTGTCAACACAATGTTGCTTTTGACTTAAATGTCTGAAAAATGTTTACATCATATACTGATACTATGTAATCTTAAGGTATTCATATGTCTTATTTGAAATAATAAAACAGAATGAAGAGTAGTTTATCAAGAAACAACTCTGCTGTGGTGAAGACATGCACTGGGAGAGTACAGTATGCTGTGTACAGTATTTAACAATTCCATTTGTTGCTATGAATAGATAAGTATATAGTCTTTGAAAAAAAAGCAAAATAAAATGACTTATTTATGACCCTGTTTCATTCTGTTTCTTGAATCTGTCAAACCTCAAGTCTAAACTCAAGTCATTTGGCCTGTTTATCACCCACACACCCTCTTGCTCTACTTTATTGTGACTGGCCTCTATCCAGAGAGAGAAGAATGACTTACAATGGTCGCCTGACAGGTGTACAGTATATTGCCTTCCTCTTCCTGGTTATGACATGTTCTCCTTCTGCATGACTGCTTAGATGTTCTATGGCAGTCAGATTTGTGCCAGGGTTTTAAGGACTTCACAATGTTGCAAGATTTTTACTCTTGACCTGAGTGCATGTGGTTGGGCATTGAGCCCACAGTGACACTGAGCCATACAGCCCATTAGTGGTCAAATAATTATCCTGCCAGGAGTAAGCCTGATGGGGTCGTATAAGAGACACATCTAGATTTTAAAACCTTTTCTGTTCCTTTGTCTATATTCACTTTTTCTTTGTTGCAACTTTTCTTATCGTTTACTGGGAGGGTTGGACAGAGTTGCAAATATTTAACCTAGACCGATGTGCTGCTGCCTAACTTTTATTGAGGTCAGAGTAGTAGTAAAGAAAACGTCTTTATTTTGAGTTAGGAATGAAAGTAAATCTATTAGTGATATGTAGATGTTTTGGAACACTGGGATGTGCTGTAGATTTGGTAGAGCAGCATAAACATGAACATTAGTAGGTTATATTGGCCTGTTTGATAAAGCTGGTATTGCTCATCCTAATGGTCACTGCAATGATAACAATGGAAGTAAAGACAATCCCATCTCACGGTCCAAAGTAGAACATCATTAAAACTAGTGCGTCATCTAGTGGCAAAATATTGTACTGACTTTGGCCAAAGGTAATGTGTCCCATTCAACTTGGATACAACAGCAGACTGATTTGCACTTGTGGGCACTAATTCATAAAAAAAATTAGCTGCATAAAAACAAAAACGTTACATGACTATTGTGTTTGATTGCTCAAAACTAAATGACCAAATGTGAAGATCATTTTATTTTTGTCCATTCAGTGTGTTTGAATTCTTAAGATTCAAGGATGTATTTTTATTAGTTTATGATGCATCATTGAGTTGTCATTAACAAATCAGTATATAAAATTAAATATAAATAAAATAAAATAAAATAAATGAGATATTTAGTAAAAAAGTAATCAAAGTAAAAAGAAAAAAAATGTTCTGAGGTTGTATAAAGAACGATTACAACATGAGATGCCAAATAAAACAGTAAGGCAAAACAATACTTTTAATGTGCCGGCCCTTCAGCTTCATTGGTTTTCATGAATACATGAATATTCTGAATATGACGTTTCAGATCATTTGGGACAAGAGCAAGACAAAGCTATGCAAGTTGGAGCACGATGCAGGTTGTCTTTCTGTATTATGGGTTGATTGAATAGATTAACTGGTAACATGTCATAAAAACATAATTACATGTTACACATGTAACAGTATGTTAACACACATCATTTCATTTTTATTCATTTTTCAAGCAAGTGTGGACTAATGGTGTCACGAGAAATGCTATGTTGTTGCAGCCCATAAAATTGTGTTAACTGACACCAATAACTGTGTGACTTGCTCTAAACCTGAAGTTAACACTCTTAAACAAAAAGAAGAAGCTAGCAGCAATTTCCCGTTTGAGGAAGATAACAGTTGTGAAGTCAATATTATTAATATTTAACCTTTTTTGTTTGTATTAATTTTTTGTTTTCACTTTTGCATCTCAATACTGTAGGGCTGCATTTTTCATTGCAATCATGAATAAAATTTGTTAACTGACTAATATTCAAACTTGATTTAAATATTAGTATTTTTTTTTACCCCCCTCCCCAAAACAAACAAACAATCAAAAGAAACCAAAACTGAAGAACTGAAGAAACCTTAAATAGATACAATAATATGTGAATGAACTAACACTAATTTGAATTAAGATGTATAAAAATTACATAAGAGGCTACAACGACTTACAATTCTTCTTTTCCTTTCGGCTTTTACCTTCAGGGGTCGCCACAGCAAATCAATTTCCTCCATCTAACCCTGTCTTCTGCATCCTTTTCTCTCACACCAACTACCTTCATGTCCTCTTTCACTACATCCATAAACCTCCTCTTTGGTCTTCCTCTAGGCCTCCTGCCTGGTAGTTCAAAACTAAGCATTCTTCTACCAATATATTCACTATCTTCTCTAGATATCTCTCCTCTGACTTTATCTCCAAAACCTCTAACATGTGCTGTCCCTCTGATGTACTCATTCCTGATCCTATCCTTCCTGGTCACTCCCAGAGAGAACCTCAGCATCTTCATCTCTGCTACCTCCAGCTCTGTCTCCTGTCTTTTCCTCAGTGACACTGTCTCTAGGCTACAATGACTTACAATTATAAGCTATTAATAAAATTATAAATTTACAACCACAAAGTAATTACAATACATATACAGCTCATAGTTAGTCACATAGATTTCCCTTTTTTATTTTGGTAGCATGAAGAACAAGAACAATTTTTGCAGCCTGGTCTTCATCAACAGTTGATCTTCAAAACCTCTAGATGTTTTATTTTGACTTGGAAAAAACACCACAAGAAGAACAACATTAATGTCAAGGTTTTAATAACTTCATATTCATATGTTAGTATTGCTGTAGTTTTTGTACACCGTACGACAAACCATGGTATTATAAGTAATATCAAAATAGTAAAGAAAAATGCCTACAATTGGGTGTCAACATTTTGTTGATGTGTCCTGAGAATCTTTGATGAATATTTGCCTGGTAAACCAGGGGGAACAGAATGTGAATGAAAATGTTTAAACTTATAAACTTGCACACCTTGCACACAGTTTTTTTATTTATCTTTTTTTTTTTTTTTAAAGAAAAAACTGTAAGAAAAAAACTCATACCAGAAAAGTCAAAGAAATCTTCATCAAAAACTGACAGTCTTCTGTTATGAGAGTTTCTTCTTTTCCTAAAATAGTGTTTCACCAGTGTCACATTGGAACGTTTGGTTTTTTGATTACATGTGCAGGTTACAAGACACAGTTGTGGCCTTTTATATAATATTATATATGAAGTAGGGTTTTGGGAATCACAACTCACCAAACCCTTGTACGCCTCTTTTTAGCGATGACAGCACTGATAATGATAATGAAAAGCAGAAAAGCTCCTGTCAATGATCCAAATAATGCACCATAGAAACCTGGACCATAACGAAAGATGTCACAATGTGGGCCATAATATTGTTTCAGGCTTGACTCATAACACCTGGGTTGGAAGGACAAAATGTGAACCATTACGAAATAATATTTTGAAAAGTAACAAATTTTAAGTCTTTAAAATGAATTCGAAACAGATTTTTTTGCTTACCTACAGGTTGGCCCTTTGTAAATGTTGTTAAAACAGTCACCATGCACATTGCCACTGACCATTAGTAATCTCAGCAGTGTAATTAGCAAATTGAGAGCAGTTGACAAAAGGTTTCAAGTTTGTGATATCTAAGAGAAAAAAGAGGTATATTTGTCATTTTGTGGAAATACCAGAGAGAATTGTATCTATTGATTAAAAAAACACAACACAGTGCTGAGTAGAATACAAACACTAAGGACTGACAGAGTAAACTTACTGTTAATCTCAGGTAACGGGAAGGTGATCCCTTTAAATTGCACACTTGCATTGAAGGCCTGAGATATGTCATTGAGGTTACTTGTGTTCGTCAAGATATCCGTCAACACCCCTTGAAGCTGAGTGTTGACAAACTGGATTTGAATTTCATTGTTTGCATAGATGTATTCAGCCCGGCTCTCTGCAACAACACTTCCTGGTCTACAGCAGAAAAAAAAGAAACAACTACTGTAATAGAAAGCACCTTGCCTTGATAATAATTTCATTAGCTATTCTTCATGAAAACCTACGTTAACTTGATGATGGATACATTTTTAAAGCTTTGACGATCTGCTTCTTTGCATAGGGCTTCAAGCTATAACATAAAGAAGTAATTATAGCATAGGTGTGGAAGTAAATCCATATTTTTGGTTATCAAAAAAGAATTCAAAAGACAAATGATGAAGAACAGTTATTTCAATTATTGACATTGGATTATAGGTGATTAAATAAATACTACAGTCACTCACTGTGTGTTAATCAAGTAGCCATCTGACAATGAACAATACTACCTCATGCTCTAATGTCCTGATGAATTTCCTTGCTTGAGACGAGTTCAAATCTTCAAAAGCTGACTGAAAAGTGACATTAATTTCAAAAGTGAAATTTGTTTTTCGAGTTGGTATTCCTCCGGTAGCTGCAAAATAATAAAAATACTTTTGTTTCGACAGATATTTAAGACATTGCATCAATATGAAATGATCTCATATGAAAATAACATATCATATATAAGTATATAAAAAAATCCACATATTCCAAATGTATTTGATATATACAGTATGGATATATATATATATATATATATATATATATATATATATATATATATATATATATATATATATATATATATATATATATATATATATATATATATATATATATATATATATATATATATATATATATATATATATATATGAAATAACCAATATGAACAGACTCACCAATGTGAGGGAAAATGTCATCCATTCCAAAAGAGCAGCTATCTCCAAAGACAAACGGCTGACAGAGGCACTGACATCTTCCCACTCTTTGGTTGAATGCACAGCTACCAGTACACCCAGGGCAATCCTTATCACTACACTGAGGTGTTGTAAATGGAGTTGAAAAATCAGCAGGGGTATTTGAAAGGGGAGAAATTGTAGACATTGAATGACTGATTGTTGTAAGTGTATTTGTGCTGATCATCTCTGCTGATGTCAAAGTGTTTGAAGTTGGTCTACTTGGGGAAGCTGCTTGTGTGCTTCCACTTGTTTTCCCCCTTGATGTTGCCTCTCTTGTAGGTGCAGTTGTAGACACTGTCAATGCTGTACCTTTGGAGGAGACTGAAGACGGAGTATTTGAGATTGGATTCACGGTCAAAGGTGTAAAACTAGGCGTCACAACATATTCTGTGCTTGTGGTGGTAACAGTTGGTGTTACAGTCTGTGTTCTGTGATTTGAAGTCATGGTCAATGGGGTGGAGAATTTTGCTGCTGCATTTTTCCCTGTTGAAGTAGTAGTTGTATGTGTAATTGTTTGGGTGGATGTATATGGTGGCCGGTTAGTGGTCAAAATAATGGTAAGTGGAGAGTTTATCGAAGTTAGACTTGAAGTTTCTAGGCTACTTATTGGAAGCAAACTTGTCTTCTCAGTTGATGATGATGTTGGAACACTGACAGTAGTTGCTAATGTGTTGCTTCTTCTCGTTGGCAGTGTTGGCCCACTTGAAGTAAAAGCTACAACTGACATTACTGAAGCTTTCACGGTTGTTTTTGTAGTCATGTAATCGATTGTCATGGTGACATCATTGGGAGATATTGTGGTTGTTGTCACAGAATTCAATGCAATAGCGGAATGATCATTGTTAGTTGTCACTGTTGCTGTACCTGTGGTAAGTGGCGGATTTGAGGCCGTTAATTCAGTCATTTTGGTGGTATTCAGTTTGGATGGAGATGCAGACTGTGTCTCTCTTGATGAGGAAATTGCTCTGTGGCTTGTATTTGGTGTCTGTTTGGTGCTACTTGTTGTCAGTGTTGTTTTGGAATTGTGGTCTGGAGATATTGGTAAAAAAGTTAACGAACCGTGTGAAACCACTGTAATTGTGGAGGAAGTGAGACTTGTGGAATGTTGATGGATGGCTGTCCCTGTCACTTCACTTCTGGAAAAATGTGAGGTTGAGACTGCTGACTCAGCTGTGGGTGTCACTGTTGTGAAGGAGGCCGTCTGAAGCCCTGATGAAGAAGACAGCATTGTAGTAGATGTTTTATGGCTTGTTATTGAAGTATTACTGCTGGTAGCTCTTTTGGTTGTTTTTTCAGTTTTCTTAGGGGTCATTACAGAAAAATAACTTGTGAATGAAAAGGTCATAGGAGATGAGGTATGGGAACCAGGCATTTTTTTAGAAGAGCTGCTTGTGGATATATACTTTGTTGGTGCTGTTGCATTGGTTCGAAATAAAATATACGAGATTGATGACTCAGTTATTTCTGTGGGTGTCACTGTTGTCAAGGTGGTAACCGGTGGTCCTGATGATAGGGATAGCATTGTAGTGGATGTTCCATGACATGTAAGTGGAAGTTTACTGTTGGTAGGAATTTGGGGTGTTGTTTCAGTTTTCTTTCCAATGCTTGTTTCAGTAAAAGGAGTTGTAACTAAAAAGATTGTAGAAGACAAGCTGTGTGAAACCGCCTTTTCTGTGGAGGACTTCGCAATGGTCGTGGAATGGTAATGTCTTGTTGTCCTTGCTATGGCATTGGTGCTAAATGAAAAGGCTGGGACTGTCGATCCAGTAGTTCTTGAAGACATCACTGTTGGTGAGGAACGTGACTTTGACCCTGGCAATGAGGATACTATTGTTGATTTTTCAGAGCTGGTTGTCGGTAGTGCAGTGCTGCCAGCTGATGTTGGTGTTGTTTCACGAGTGTGACTGGGAGTTGTACTTGTGAAATGGCTGGATTGTGGAGAGAATGCTGTTGCGGAGGAGGGTGAAACCACTCTAATTGTTGAAGAAGTGACACTGGTCGAATGTTCAGGGTTTGTTGTGCCTGGTACAGCACTTGAAATGAAGTGTGATCCTGAGATTGTTGACTCAGTTGTTCCTGTGGACGTTGCTGTCGCTGAGGAGGGTGGTACCAACATATTTGTTGAAGAAGTGAGAGTTGTGGGATGTTGACGGTTTGTTGTGCCTGGTACAGCACTTGTAGTGAAGTGTGATGCTGAGATTGTTGACTCAGTTTTTCCTGTGGGCGTCACTTCTGTCAAGGCGGTAACTGGTGGCTCTGACAGGGGTAGCGTTGTAGTAGATTTTTGTAAGATAAGCTAAAACTTAGATGAAGTATATGTGTGTTTCTAAAATATCCTAATCTACATTTAGAAGTGCTGCACCCGAATGTACTAACAAACACATCCTGTTCCAGTTAATCACCTACTGCAGACAGCTACAACCTTGATGACGATTAGAATGTTCCAACATAGATAACCACAAGTTAACTCCCAACATGTAGAAAAACGTCTTATTGTTCTCGACCTTGTGTGTGATCTAAACTGTTACGACGCCTGCGCGCGTCTTTATCTAACCCTGCTCTATCCATTTTTTAATAAAAGAAAGCAGCCGGGTGGGACAGAGTCAGAGTCTACTTTGAATTGCACCAAGTCAGGTGCATCTCTTCTGTGTCTCTCCCTGCTGCAGCTGGTAAAACTTTAAAACCTCTCTGGGTGCCTTTGTCTGATGACCCTGGTCTAGCTTAGAACAGTTTTTGAGTGAATGTTCGAGATTTAGACCCAACATTTCTCCATTGGTTATCACTGGAGGGTCACTGTTAGTAGGAATTTTGGATGTTGTATCAGTTTTCTTTCCAAGGCTTGTTTCAGTAAAATGAGTTGTTATTGAAGAGATTGTAGAAGACGAGCTGTGTGAAACCACCTTTTCTGTGGAGGACTTCGCAATGGTTGTGGAATGGTAATGTCTAGTAGTCCTTGCTATGGCATTGGTGCTAAATGAAAAGGCTGGGACTGTCGATCCAGTAGTTCTTGAAGACGTCACTGTTGGTGAGGAACGTGACTTTGACTCTGGTAATGAGGATACTATTGTTGATTTTTCAGAGCTGGTTGTCGGTAGTGCAGTGCTGCCAGCTGATGTTGGTGTTGTTTCACGAGTGTGACTTGGAGTTGTACTTGTGAAATGGCTGGATTGTGGAGAGAATGCTGTTGCGGAGGAGGGTGAAACCACTCTAATTATTGAAGAAGTGATACTGGTTGAATGTTCAGGGTTTGTTGTGCCTGGTACAGCACTTGAAATGAAGTGTGATGCTGAGATTGTTGACTCAGTTGTTCCGGTGGACGTTGCTGTCGCTGAGGAGGGTGATACCAACATAATTGTTGAAGAAGTGAGAGTTGTGGGATGTTGACGGTTTGTTGTGCCTGGTACAGCACTTGTAGTGAAGTGTGATGCTGAGATTGTTGACTCAGTTGTTCCTGTGGGCGTCACTTTTGTCAAGGCGGTAACTGGTGGCTCTGACAGGGGTAGCATTGTAGTAGATTTTCCATTGGTTATCACTGGAGGGTTACTGTTAGTAGGAATTTTGGATGTTGTATCAGTTTTCTTTCCAAGGCTTGTTTCAGTAATATGAGTTGTTATTGAAGAGATTGTAGAAGACGAGCTGTGTGAAACCACCTTTTCTGTGGAGGACTTCGCAATGGTCGTGGAATGGTAATGTCTAGTAGTCCTTGCTATGGCATTGGTGCTAAATGAAAAGGCTGGGACTGTCGATCCAGTAGTTCTTGAAGACGTCACTGTTGGTGAGGAACGTGACTTTGACTCTGGTAATGAGGATACTATTGTTGATTTTTCAGAGCTGGTTGTCGGTAGTGCAGTGCTGCCAGCTGATGTTGGTGTTGTTTCACGAGTGTGACTTGGAGTTGTACTTGTGAAATGGCTGGATTGTGGAGAGAATGCTGTTGCGGAGGAGGTAGAAACCACTGTATTTGTGGAGTAAGTGACGGTTGTGGAATCTTGACGGTTTGTTGTGCCCGTTACTGCACTTGTGGTGAAATGTGAGGCTGAGACTGCCGACTCAGTTGTTCCTGTTTGCATCGCTGTTGTCAAGGAGGTAACCAGTGGCTCTGACGGGGGTAGCATTGTAGTAGATGTTCCATGTCTTGTCACTGGGGGTTCACTGTAGGTAGGAAATTTGGATGTTGTTTCCATTTTGTTTCCAGGACCTGTTTCTGTAAAAGGAGGTGTTACTGAATACATTGCAGGAGACGAGCTGTGTGAAGCCGGCTTTTCTGTGGAGGACATTGCAATGGTAATGGAATGAAAACTTCTTGTTGTCCTTGTTGTGGCATAATTGCTCAATGACAAGGCTGGGACTGTCGATTCAGTACTTCTTGAAGACATCACTGTTTGTGAGGAATGTGACTTTATCTCTGGTAAGGAGGATACTATTGTTGATTTTTCAGAGGTGGTTGTCGGTAGTACAGTGCTACCAGCTGATGTTGGTGTTGTTTCACGAGTGTGACTGGGAGATGTACTTGTGAAATGGCTGGATTGTGGAGAGAATGCTGTTGCGGAGGAGGGTGAAACCACTCTAATTATTGAAGAAGTGATACTGGTTGAATGTTCAGGGTTTGTTGTGCCTGGTACAGCACTTGAAATGAAGTGTGATGCTGAGATTGTTGACTCAGTTGTTCCGGTGGACGTTGCTGTCGCTGAGGAGGGTGATACCAACATAATTGTTGAAGAAGTGAGAGTTGTGGGATGTTGACGGTTTGTTGTGCCTGGTACAGCACTTGTAGTGAAGTGTGATGCTGAGATTGTTGACTCAGTTGTTCCTGTGGGCGTCACTTTTGTCAAGGCGGTAACTGGTGGCTCTGACAGGGGTAGCATTGTAGTAGATTTTCCATTGGTTATCACTGGAGGGTTACTGTTAGTAGGAATTTTGGATGTTGTATCAGTTTTCTTTCCAAGGCTTGTTTCAGTAAAATGAGTTGTTATTGAAGAGATTGTAGAAGACGAGCTGTGTGAAACCACCTTTTCTGTGGAGGACTTCGCAATGGTCGTGGAATGGTAATGTCTAGTAGTCCTTGCTATGGCATTGGTGCTAAATGAAAAGGCTGGGACTGTCGATCCAGTAGTTCTTGAAGACGTCACTGTTGGTGAGGAACGTGACTTTGACTCTGGTAATGAGGATACTATTGTTGATTTTTCAGAGCTGGTTGTCGGTAGTGCAGTGCTGCCAGCTGATGTTGGTGTTGTTTCACGAGTGTGACTTGGAGTTGTACTTGTGAAATGGCTGGATTGTGGAGAGAATGCTGTTGCGGAGGAGGGTGAAACCACTGTATTTGTGGAATAAGTGACGGTTGTGGAATCTTGACGGTTTGTTGTGCCCGTTACTGCACTTGTGGTGAAATGTGAGGCTGAGACTGCTGACTCAGTTGTTCCTGTTTGCATCGCTGATGTCAAGGAGGTAACCAGTGACTCTGAAGGGGGTAGCATAGTAGTAGATGTTCCATGTCTTCTCACTGGGGGTTCACTGTAGGTAGGAAATTTGGATGTTGTTTCCATTTTGTTTCCAGGACCTGTTTCTGTAAAAGGAGGTGTTACTGAATACATTGCAGGAGACGAGCTGTGTGAAGCCGGCTTTTCTGTGGAGGACATTGCAATTGTAGTGGAATGAAAACTTCTTGTTGTCCTTGTTGTGGCATTATTGCTCAATGACAAGGCTGGGACTGTCGATTCAGTACTTCTTGAAGACATCACTGTTTGTGAGGAATGTGACTTTATCTCTGGTAATGAGGATACTATTGTTGATTTTTCAGAGCTTGTTGTTGGCAGTGGAGTCCTGACAGTTCTGACAGGAGTGTGACTGGAAGTTGTACTTGTGAAATGGCTGGATTGTGGAGAGACTGCTGTTGCTGAAGTGGGTGACACCACTGGGATTGTTGACATTCCACCAGATGTGAGCCTGGTGGAATGTTGACGATTTACTTTACCTGTCAGTGCACTATTTGCAGAAGTCCTTGTAGAACTATCATCAACTATGTTTGCCCAAAATTCAAGCATTTGACTTGCATTTTGCTCTGACACTCCATTCTCTCTCATGTTGTTGTTTGATGGATTCTTTTCTTCATTGTTGTCTATTTTTTGTAGTTTCCCCCATCCGTCATCAAGTTGATCTTTGTTTTCATTATGATGTCCTGTTTAAACATGATAAACACATGTCAACATATGCAAAGCAACCTGACTTGCCTGAATTCAATATGGTTTGGGCTTGAGATAATTTGTCACTTTCCTTTGGCACTAACTCCAAAATCACAGCGAGTTCAATCTGCAATGTTAACATGACATAATTTTAATGCCAGGTGTATTTTTATTGTGGACAGACTGGCCCCTTATTTCACATAAAATGAAAACCCTTTCTTCAACAATAAAAATATGTTTTTCTCAACAAGCACCATTTGAAGTCAATTGGCATCCTAACTGTTCACTGCTACTGTTCACTGACATTATGGTCTGAATCACATCCCCTTCACTGCATCTTCTGGGCACCAGAGAGCTTCAGCGGAGTTTGCTGCATTTATTAAGGCTGTAACAGCAAAAAGATTATGATTTTGTCAAATGTAGAGGTTTATATATTTGCAATGAAATTACCTTACCATCAGAAGTGCTTTATCAGGTTTTGTTCGGTTTTTTTGGTTGTTGCTCAATGGAAGGAAAGCTCTGTCCATTTTTTAGGTGTCACTATATAAAAAGAACCCAAAAAAAACGTAAAAGTTGCTGCTTTCTCAGCTTTTCTTTGGTCAAACACTAGTGTGTTTGGTGAAACCAGTCTATGATCTACTGCTGACTACTGGAGAAAGGAGTAAGGTTTTAAAATTTTTCAAACCTTTTTTTCTTGATGAAAGAAGAGACACCACTCTTTCTTTTGAAAGTTTTGGTATTTTCAAAGAACACAATATTCTTGGGTCTTGAAAGACCGGTCAAAATGCTCTAGAACAACTGTTAGTGTAGGGATCTCTGATCTGAAAAGGCTGGCAGTGAATGAGCTAATAGTGTACTTGAAGTTCTTTTTAATATTACACATACACAAGCATATCTTTGTGAAAAGCTTAAAAGGCTGATTTAAATAAGAATTAATGTGAACAGTAATGTTCTAAAATCACTAACTCATGTATTGTGTACCAATAAAAGTTACACATTTTATTTCAATTCTTTTCATTAACTGTAAACAAAGTACTGTATTGTCAGGGGTGCAATTTATAATGGCCGACTTTAATTGTAATGTACACTACATGTTGTCTAACTGTAGTATTATTGAAAACGTAGACACAATATTTATTGATGACTAACCTGGTTATTCAAATAATAGCAGGAACAACAGACTTACCTTGTTTTTGTGTGAAGAAAAGGTAAAAGTCAATCAGTGCAATGACCACAGAGGTAAAAAATATAGAAATGATTAAAAGTGTCCTCCACTTACAGGTTTCCAAACAAATACACTTTTTCATTGTCATCCACATCTAGGGATCCATCAAAAGAAACAAAGTTAAAATTATTTAACTGTATTAATGTCTTTCGGTCCGTAGACTTGGATGCAATGCGGTGAATGAAAACTTTGTTTATCAAATTTCATTCAGTCTCACATTATACTATTGATGCTGTCTCTTAAAATTGACAGTAAATTAGAAGTTTAGTTGGATCCAAGCGTTACATGTGGGCCACATAAAAAATTTTGTATGAGGATCAGATCTGTTCTGTCATCAATGTTCAACTGCTAAACTGAGGTAAGTCCCTCCCTGGGCAAACCTTTTTTTGTATTGTGCATGGTACTGGAGCAGTTTGTGTAGGTCATTGAAACTCAAATCACACCCCGTACATGTTTTGTTTCTACAGTGGTCCCCAACCATAATATTTAAGTGGTTAAAGAATAAGTCACAAGTGGATGAGGTAGGGGTTTTTGTAGGTGTGATCCTGGAAAGTAACGATTTATCACCTATTAATAATGGTGACACCACATACTTGTTTGCAGTGACAAATCTGGCAATTCAGAATTTTACTTTAAATTTACAATTAGTTTCAATCCTGTATATGCATGCTGTGACATAACTGGACATGAGGGAGAGACCCATATCTATAGCTAAGGAAAATTACATTGAAGGACATACTGACTACTAATTTGAAAAAAAATCACAGATGGTCCATGATCCTATTATGTATAAGGAAACCTTTCAACAGCACCAGGGAAAAAGAAGTATTGACTGAGATATTCCTGAAGTATAGATAGTATTGTAGAGGTGCACCTTAAAAAAATTGAATGTCATAGAAAAGGAAAATATTTTATTATTACTTATAGCTGCAGCCACATAGTATTTCACAAATTTCCCCACTGTGGGACAATAAATGATTATTATCATTATTATTATTATAACCAAAATATGTCAAGTATTTTTAAATTTTTGATAAGTATAGCCTACAGCTTTAAAAAAAACAAACTATAAAAACCTTACCTGAAAATATAAAAAATTTGAGTGTAAATACCTTTTTACGGAATCTTGTCTGCTGTCATGCATAAAAGCTCAGTATTTGCTCCATAAACTGTACCATGATAGTTTGTAGAGTTCAAGAGGTAAAATCCAGTTGGTGTTTTAGTTTTGTCATGATTCTGTTCAATTGATATGTTCCCAGTCTGTTATTGTGTGAAGCTCATTATCCCTTGACAGGTCAAGCTGTGGCAGTTCCCACTCTGCTCATCAGCCTCATCTTAAAAGGCCTGGCTTTTCCCTTGGAGGGTGCCAGATTATTCCGTCCTCTTCTGTGATGCCAGTGTCGAGTGTGTCCCTCCGTTACTAGTTCTTTTCTATGTATTTTGGAGTTTAGTCGTTTTTGCTCTGCTGATTTTTGTTATTTAGCTAACTAGCGTTTTTGTTTAGCCTGAGCAATAAAGCTGATGAATTTTACTCGTGTGTCAGTCTCTGTTCCTTGGGGTCCAGACTTGAACTACCCTTAACAGAATAATCTGGCCACCATGGGCCCCGCAGAGACTGATGGTATCCAGCAGGCTTTGGCCTGTCAAGGGGCCCGTGTTGGAGTCCATGAGAGAGCATTTTCAGGAGATCATGGATTCGCTCAGCAAACTCAGCTCCAGCGTTACTCGGATCGACAGCCGCTTGGATCATCTTTCCACTCAGTTTCCTACGCCTGCCACTCCAGTCGACTTTGCAGCACCTGTTCTTCCTGCCACTGAACCCAGCCAGCACAGGGAACCTTTCATTCCCACTCCGGTCAGGTACTCAGGAGTGCTAGGGTTGTGCAGGGAGTTTTTTCACCAATGCTCACTTATTTTTGATCAGCAACCATCAAACTTATGATTCAGACAAGTCGAGAGTAGCACTTATGAGTTTATTGTCCGATAAAGGTGCTGCTTGGGCTGTAGCAATGGCCAGCAATAATGCGTCTGTTTGCAAATAGCAAATATTCATTGTTCACCGCTGAGATGCTTAAAGTGTTTGATCATCCTCTGCAAGGAAAGGAGGCCAGTAAACAGCTCCTTTCCCTGCGTCAGGGCTCAGACCCTGTATCCATTTATTCCATAGACTTCTGCATTCTTGCAGCCGAGAGCGGATGGAATGAGAATGCCTTGCAGGCGGTTTTTCTTCGCGGGTTAAGTGAAGAGTTAAAGGACGAATTAGCTGCTAGAGATGAGACTGCTTCTCTATACGAATTAATTTCTTTAGCTATTCGTCTAGATAACCGACTTCTTGAGAGACGCAGGGACAGGACAATCAGGGAGAGTGTTCCTATCCCCCTCTCACCCGTCCAGGCCATCTCGACAGCAGCAACCCCATCTCCAGCCACCTACCTCTGGATTTTCTTCACCACTGGATTCGGCTAATTCCAACGGTGAAGAACCCATGCAGTTGGGGAGGATGAGACTTATGCCTGAAGAGCGCCAACGTCACTTTGAACTGAGGCTCTGCATCTACTGTGGCCAGGCGGGTCACAGGAGAGCACAGTGCCCCGTTCTGCCAAAAGGAGCAGGCTCATCGGTGTCAGGAGGGGCACTGGTGAGCCATATGTCTGCTGAGTCGCTCTCCTCTAACCACATTGTCCTAAAAGGTACTGTATCCTGGCAACAAGTTTCTTTCCCTTTACAAGTTTTGGTAGATTGTGGTTCTGATGAGAGTTTTATTGATAATGAGTTTGTCACTAGTGCCAACTTACCCACTGAGCCCCTTAGTGAACCCAAAGATGTGTTTGCTCTCGATGGTGGACTTCTAGCTCGAGTTACTCATCGTACAGCCCCTTTGTCCTTGTTACTTTCTGGAAACCATCGCTAGCTAATTTCCCTGTATATTATTTCTGCTCCCAGTTCCCCATTAGTGTTGGGTCTCCCCTGGTTAAAGCTCTACACCCACATATAGACTGGGTCTCGGAAGAACAAGCCTCATGCCCTTTCACGTCAGTTTGTACCTTCAGTGGAGGATTCTTCTGAAGACACTGTCCTGCCCTCTTCCTGTGTGGTGGGAGCAGCCATGTGGGACACTGTGAGGCTTGTTCAGGAGGCTCAAATTGGTAACCTGTCGCCTGAGGGTTGTCCACCAGGCCGGCTGTTCGTGCCCCCACCTGTTCGAACTCCTGTGCACCAGTGGGGGCATAATTCTAAGTTGGCTTGCCACCCAGGCTTTCTCCTTCAACAGCGTTTCTGGTGGCCTTCTATGAGTGCAAATGCTAACGAGTATGTTGGTGCTTGCCCTGTCTGTGCCCACGACAAGGCGTCTCACCGTGCCCCTGCTGGCCTTCTTCGCCCCCTGCCTATTCCTCATCGACCGTGGTCGCACATAGTGGTGGATTTTGTCACTGGCCTGCCTCCGTCGGAAGGAAATACGACCATATTGACTATAGTTGACCGTTTTTCCAAGGCTGTGCACTTTATTCCGTTGTCCAAGTTACCCTCTGCTTTGGAGACTGCTGCTCTGCTTGTCCAGCATGTTTTTAGGTTGCATGGAATTCCCAGGGACATTGTATCCGACAGAGGTCCACAATTCTCCTCCCAGGTGTGGAAGGCTTTCTGCGAGGCATTAGGGGCGTCGGCCAGCTTGTCATCTGGTTATCACCCACAGACCAATGGCCAGACAGAACGAGCTAATCAGGATCTGGAGACAGCTCTTCGTTGTGTGGCATCTCAGAATCCTGTTTCCTGGTCCACCCATCTTCCCTGGGTCGAGTATGCCCACAACTCTCTGGTTTGCTCCGCTACTGGTATGTCCCCGTTCATGGCCTGTAATGGTTTCCAGCCCCCACCCTTCCCAGCTCAGGAGAACGACGAGGCAGTCCCCTCTGTACAGGAGCACCTCCAGCGTGCTCGGCAGGTCTGGCCTGAAGCCTGAGCAGCTCTCACCCGTACTGCCGCTCGAAATCAGAGATTGGCAGACCGTCGTCGCACACCAGCCTCCGATTATCAGCCCGGCCAGGAGGTTTGGCTGTCCTCTCAGGATCTTCCACTTCAAGTGGAATCTAGAAAACTGGCGACCAGGTACATTGGCCCTTACGTAATTGAACGTATCATTAACCCCAGTGTGGTTAGACTGAAGCTACCTCCCTCTCTGAATGTCCACCCAGCCTTTCATGTTTCACTTCTGAAGCCAGTTTCCTCTAGCCCTCTGATAAAACATCTATACCTCAATGTGTAATACATGTGACATTTCTCCATTAGGTTTACAGTAGATATAAATAGTTTACACACCCCTGTTCAAATGACAGGTTTTCATGTGAAAAATGACATCAAGACATATATTTCCACAAGTTTTTCTAACTTTATTGTGACCTATAACCTGTACAACACAACTGAAAAACAAACCAAAATCTTTCAGGTAGGTGAATTTAAAATTATCGGATTATATGGTTGCATAAATGTGCACACCCTGTCATAACTGGGGATGTGGCTGTGTTCAGATTGGACCAGTAACATTCAAACTCATGTTAAGCTGGTGTCAGCACTCACCTGTCACCAATGAAGGTTCCTCTGATCAACCCTAAATAAAGTTCTGCTGTTCTTCTAGGTTTTTCCTGACATATTTGTAGCCACATCTTCCAGCGCAAACTATGGTCCAGAGAGCTTTCCAAGTGTCAGAGGAATCTTATTTCCAAAGAATTAAATATACTATGAAACACAGTGAAGACCATCATCATCAAGTGGAGAAAGTATGACACAACAGTGACATTACCACAAACAGGACGTCCATCCAAAATTGATAAGACAACAAGAAAACTCTGATGGAGTTGCAGAAATATCTGGCAAGTACTGGCTGTATGGTGCATGTGACAACAATCTCCCATATTCTTCACATGTCTGGGCTATGGGGTAGGGTGGCAAGACGGAAGCCTTATCTAACAAAAACATCTGAGCCCGGCTGGATTTTGCAAGAAGACATCGGCAGTCTCCCAAACACTTGTGGGAAATGTTATGGTCTGATGAAACCAAGGTTTAACTTTTTGGACATAATTCCAAAAGGTATGTTTGGTACAAAAACAACACAGCACATCACCAAAATAACACCATACCTGCATTGAAGCCTGGTGGTGGCAGCATCACGCTTTGGGGCTGTTTTTCTTCTGCTGGAACTGGGGCTTTAGTCAGACTGGAGGGAATTATGAACAGTTCCAAATACCAGTCAGTGTTGGCACAAAACTTTTGGGCCTCTGTTAGACAGCTAAAGATGAAGAGGAATTTCATGTTTCAGCATGACAATGATCCAAAGCACACATCCAAATCCACAAAGGAATGGCTTTACCGGAATAAGATTAAAGTTTTGGAATGGCCCAGCCTGGTCCAGACCTGAATCCCATCGAACATCTCTGGGGTGATCTGAAAAGGGCTGTGCAAACGAGATGCCCTCGCTATCTGAAAATGGAGCAGTTTTGCAAAGAAGACTGGGCAAATATTGTTACCTCAAGATGTGCCGCGCTGACAGACTCCTACCCAAAAAAACTGAATGCTGTAATAAAAACCCAAGGTGCTGCAACACAGTATTAGTTTTAGGTGTGCATATTTATACAATCAGGTTATTTGAAGTTTTTTGTATGTTTTTTCTGAAAGGTTTCAGTGTTTTTCAATTGCCTTGTATAGCTTAAAGGTCTCATTAAAGGTGGAAAAAGTTGTGAAATCATGTCTAGTTTTTTTACATCACAACAACCTAGCATTTGAACAGGAGTGTGTAGACTTTTTATATCCACTATAAGTAGGCAAGATGAAAAATCCAACTTTTGAATTGATAGTGATGGAAGTCATACTCTTCCTTTTGTTGCTTACCACAAAATGATGAGTGTTGATTATACTTAACAAAGACAGATTTTGTGTCACAATTTTGACATTATTGTTGCAGACTGAGTTCTATTACTGTATTTTCCAATTTACAGTGACTGTGGGATCCTTGGTCACAGAGGAGCTCTGTGTTATAAAGTAAAATCCTATTTCTGATTGTTTTTTTGTGTTGGACATTATGACTGATTCATGAGTCCATATTCATATATATGCTGGTCAAAAAAGAGAAAAGCTAGAAAAAAATGAAGCTGAATTATTGCACGGTTCACAAATAAGGCTAAAATAGATCGAAACATATTTTGCTATTGATTACTTTTGAAGAAATTCAGACTGGAGGAAAGCATAACAAATATCATCCCCACACAAAATATTGACAGCAGTTATTCAAGTCTAATAAAATTGTAAATATACCTGCCTTTTTAGAGTTCCCCTCTCAGAAACAAAGCCCAAAGGTGGTGCATTTGTATAGTTACATCCTGCTTCAAAGCGGTGATGTATTGTTATTGTCAGTGTTCGTTCGTATGTTCGCCAGTTGGTATGTCCACTAAATGTCTTTGCAGTTGTTGCAGATAGAAACATGAAACAAACACATTACTCAGGCGGCAAAAAGGGATGAAAATGAGATGAAGACCTTGACCTTGACAGACCTAGGTCAAGGTCAAAGTTTAACTTTTGTACACTCAGGAACCAGATAAGATATAAAGATGAGGGAGAAGGCTAGTGTAAGACCATAGATCAATGCAAGTAGAAGAAGGTCAGGGCAAGTCGCGGGATGTTGCAGTGAGTGACTGCCTTGGTTCAAGCTTTAATAAGAATTGTTCATAGCATCGAGCAACATTACAACAAATAACTGTGTCTCTCCAAATAAGTGTGACATCCTCAAGTTCCCAAAGTTTCCAGGTTTATTTCTCACACTTCAACCTCCTCCTGTTTATCCTCCAGACCATCATTTGTTGTACTGTCTGTCAGCGCTGTTTGGCCTCTTTTGCGCTCAGCCTCCATTACTGTCATGGGGTGCAGAGGGAAAAATCCGGCTAATCCTTCACACAGACAGAAACAAGAGAGGAAGAATACAACTTTCACATACATTTTCCATCAAATTTTGGATGAAACCAAGAATTGCTTGAAACCTTTGGAATATAAATATAATAAAACACCATGATTTTAAGATATCAATTCCTTGCAGTTTACATGAGATGCTTGTTGTGACAATAAAAGGCATTTTAAATCTAATTTGCGCAATGATTTAAGCAAGAGGCCAGGCATAATGTGATTGAGTGCACCATTACCACACAATAGTACTTGACCTTTGTCATCATTTATGAAAATAGAAAACAGAGTTTCCAAGAATAGTCAGCAGAAAGAATTATTTCCACAAATCACTGACCTCCTTGACAAAACAAACAGAGCTTCATAATTCTTTGGACAAGCCCACAATGAAATTGATCAATGCTGGTCAAACTCATTAGAACAAGTGGTGAATGTGGAGAATACATACCTAGGAGTTTGGCCACTGGCTTTGTTGGTTGTGCGCCGCAGGCGATCCAGTGCTTCATTCGGTTGTAGTTAAAGCCGATGAGTTTTTCATTGTAGATGTTTGGGAGGGGGTCATAGGAACCAAGCTGTTCTATATATTTCCCATCTCTGGACCTTTTGTTGAGAGCAGCCACAATACGATAAAAGGGTCTGTTTGCTTGTTTGTGGCCTGCAAGAGCGAGCCTGATAACTACATGACCTCCAACGTATTTCTTTAGTAGGAAGGATGCTGCAAAGAGAAATAAACACAGCTAGTACTGTCAAAGAAAAACACCTAAATGCATTGTAACTGTATCAAGCAATTTCTTGAAACTGGGATTTAATTTGATGTCTCTTAATGGACACCACAACTTTCACATATCTGATTGCGTCCTTCTTCGATCAAAATTACACTCTTAACAAACAAGATAAAGGGATGGTAAGTGTGGTGGAAACTTGTAGTTTAGGATCAGTACGTGTTTGCTTTTCTATTTTTTATTGTGTGTTATATCTTTTAAAGGTCTGTACAGACTACATAAAGTTAAGTCTGAAAGTATCCGTTCCCCAGAAAAATTGTGACTGAAAATTACTTTTACTCAACTAGCAAGTTTTTTTCTTGATTGGAAATGACAGGGGCGACTCCCAGAAGATAAAAGACAACATGGAAGCATGTGGCATGTCCAAAATCATTCATTATGCAACTTGTCATATGGGGAAATCCAAAGCTCTTAACCATTCTAAATAGTCCAGATTGTTCTAAAACATTCTTATTAACTTGACTCACTGGGAACTGTTGTTTAAATCAACTCAACAGGTGGGAACAGCAGCTCTCTACAGCTGGTTTGTGGAGAGTCATGGCTAAGACAAGAGAGTTAACTGAAGACCTGTGGCTGGGCAATGTGGCTGCTCACAAGTCAGGAAAAAGTCAAAAGGTCGTTTGTGAATGTTTTCGAGTTCCAAAGAAGAAGTATTATTTTTTTTAAAATAGATGTTTTCTGCACTGTGGAAAATCCAGAGGACATGGTCGAAAACGTGAATCCTCCTGTGCTGCTCAGGAGGATAGTGAGAGAGGTGAAAAAGAATAAAGAGATCAACACTGAGGTCATCCTGATGAATCTGGGCTCCGCTGGCCCTAACCCCCCAGACAGGCGGACAGTCCAACAGACACTGAACACTCCTTGTCCCACGGACGCAGACCAGAGAGGACATAAGTTCTCCTTCTCTTCTCCACTTCATCACTTTTTGTTCAAATGGAAATAAGAGTTGAGAAAAAGTTTTTCCTAGAATGATTCTACTCCTGTTCATAGTCTTACTATGTTTCTTGGTGACACCTGTGTCGTTTTCAATCAAGAAAAATCTTGCTGGTTGGATAAAAAAATTTAAAAAATTTAATTTTAAGTCAAAATAAATCAGGGTTAGGAATAATTTCAGGCTTAAATATATGTTGTCTAGAGTCTCTCAACACCAATATGAAACACATTGTGACCTCCAATCAATAAAAGGTTCTAAACTGTAATTACAGTTATTTGCTCTTGCAATATTTGGTGTTAGTTAAACATTGATAAATGTTTTAGTATTTACTTTACTGGTATGAATGGGGTACGTCAGGAAAAAATCTGTCAGTATACAGCAACGCATTCAAACCAAAGGAATGTGAAACTGCCACTTTGAAAATACTGACATAAGTAGAGCACACCCTCTACAACAGGACCATCAATGAGGGATAATTAATGAGTGTTTTCTAAAGGTGACAAATCAACACGAAACTGTTTCGCAAATACATCAGTGAACGATGTGTCCCTCAGTGCTCTGAGCGTGCTTTGAGTAATGAAATTTGTTTTGGATACGGCATCATCTATACTTCCAGACACAATTTTTCTGTGGACCCAAAATTTTGAACGTTACATGACACAATATGGAGAAAAAAAATATTATTCCAATGGAAATGTAAAAAGAAATGGATGCCTATAGCATTTTCAATATATATTCTGAAATATATTCTTAAAATATGGACTACATTTGAGACTCATCTTAAAAAAACACATGAAAAAACATGCTCTTCAAAACAAGAGGACTGAATGACAGACATCCTGATGAAAATAATCAATTAAACGATTTTTATCTGTTAAATAACTGAACATTCACTAATGAATCCTACTCACTAGGTGTATCTTAGTGCTGTTTGTGCTCTTTGTGTGTTACTGGGTAGCCGTAATAAAGACTGCATGAGGAAGTGATCCCGTCTGCTCATTGTAGTCCAGATGTGAAAGATATGACTCCATGTGTTCTACAGGTGACCTTGTCTAAGGGAGACTGTGTGTGTGTGTGTGTGTGTGTGTACTGTACTCACACAGATGAACCATGGTGTCAGCTGGTTTAACCTGCAACACAAAACACAAAAAGCTCACAATGAAACCTGTTCATCTGTCGATATCTCTTTACAGACAGCCGCAGCAGCGATGCTTCTTTGATCGGGTGCTGAAACCTGAGGCACCATCACATGTCGGAGGTGTCGCGTCACGGTTAGCAGAGGGGCGCATCCGGTCAGACACACCACGTGGTTCACACATCGGCCGGAGCCTCTGAATTACCTCCTCAGCCGCTGGACACGGTGAAGCCAAATGTCGCGTTTGTTGTTACCAAGTTGGTCAAATAAACACAAGCGATTATATGTCAGACGTGTGTGACATTCGTCAGAGCGCCGCCATGTTTAAACAGGAAATGACGTCACTGTTGAGTTCATTGCATGGTGGTAACTCCAGATGGCGCTGTTGTTCTGCTCCGAAAAGGAACCTCGTTCTGCTGTCGGTGAACTTCTACGTTTGAGAGGTTGCTTGTTGCTCTGAAATATTTATTTTTAAGGTGATAAAGAATTTATGCACACTTGTGCTTCTGAAAGTATTTCGCGTGAGTGGAGATTACATAAAATATTTAATTCTCACATAAAATGGATTATAATGTATTCATGCACACAAAAGTAAGGCACTCGGAGCACTAACAACATTTAAAATGTATGCAATACAAATTTTTTACATCACTGTTCTCAAAATGTGGCATTATCATACTACTGTTACTACTACTACTATTACTACTACTACTACTACTACTACTACTACTAATAATAATAATAATAATAATAATAAAAATAATAACAAGATAGTCAGAGACTGCAACATCCTGCGAAAGGTAGGTCAGAGTACCCTGAAAGTAGTACTGTACCTGACAAGCACGTAGCTTTGACCTTTCAGGGTAGCTCAAAGCTATGCACCATCTTTTTTTATTTTTTTTATTTTAATGTTATACACTGTTATAATCCCCAAAGGAAAATAAAGAACGCACACTCTAGTTTTTTCTATTAGTCGATCACACGCATTCATATTAGTAAGTACAGGCTCCTGTAATACACACAACCACACACAGGGGGGCCTGTAAGCATGCAGTGGGAGGTAGAGTGGTGGGCAGGTCCTTTGTGGAGTGCCCAAATGAGCAGCTTGTGAGGGGGACGGCGCCCTGCTCAAGGGCGCCTCAGCAGTGCTCCAGAGATGAACTGACAGCTCCCACTGTCAGCTCACACTCTGGGTGGGTTTTTTTTTGGGCGGGAGCTTTGACCATAAATCACAGATCATAGATCATAGATCAAAGCTAGTGCATAGGTAGATCAAAACACTAGCTTTGATGTATGGTCTTACTCACACTGGCCTTCTCCCTCGTCTTTCTATCTTATCCGGTTCCTGAGTGTACAAAAGTTCAAATTTGACCTTGACCTAGTTTTCTCAAGGTCAGGGTCATCATCTCACTTTCATCCCCTTTGCCGCCCGAGTTTTATGTGTTTTTTGTTTCATCTATCTGCAACGGCTGCGAAGAAATTCAGTGGAAATACGAACGAACGAACAAACGAACGCATGAACAAACGGGCACATGCGTTCGTTCATGCGTTCAGTGATGTATTGTAATTATCACATGAACACTGATAATTACAATACATCACTGCTTTGAAGCGGGATGTGAAAAATTATGATTTTTATTGTGGTGATAATTATGATTATTATGATGATGATTATTATTATTATCATACCGCAATTTCAATTTTCCTCAGGTGAGGTGGACTTTTTTATTTTCTGTTACAAACAGAGCTCTTAGTTTGTATGTTGATTTATAAATTAGTAGCCACTATACATAGTGTAGTCCTTAGGCATTTATGTTTATTACATCCCACTTCAAAGCAGTGATGTACCTGTATTATAATTGTCGGTGTTTGTGTGTTCGTGTATTTGTGTGTTCGTCCGTTTGTCTGTCCGTCCATCCATTAGTCCACCAAATATCTACGCAACGGTTGCAGATAGAAAGATGCAACAAAAAACACATCACTCAGGGGGCAAGGGGGTTGAAAAGGAGATGATGACCTTGACCTTGGGAAAACTAGGTCAAGGTCAACTTTCAACTTTTGTACACTTAGGAACCGGATAAGATAGAAAGACAAAGGAGAAGGCCAGTATGAGTAAGACGATTGATCTATGAAAGTCGCGGGATGTTGCAGTCTGTGACTGCCTTGGTTCTAGTTTCCATTGCATTTATTCTAATTTGAAATGGTCTTCTTCTTCTTTTAACCCTTATTTCAACAGGTAGGTCAGTTGAGAACCACTTCTCATTTGGCGACCTGATATTCATACATTCATGTTCATACATCAGTGTGAGACACTGGAATTAAGGTGGGCGAAGTGTGTTGCCCAAGGAGAATGATTGGAGTGGAGTGGGATTTGAACCACCAACCCTGAGGTTATTGGATGATCCACTCTACCATCTGAACCACAGCCATGTATACATGTAAATGTGTAAAAGGTAGTCAAACATAGTTGATGACAATGTTGATGTCATTTTTACGCAGTTTAAGAATATTCTAAGTGTGACTAGATATAAGCAGCTGCTGTATATATAGTGATGACCTCAAAAATTAAAATGTGTTGATGTTATAGGTTCTCTCATTGTAATTGTGTTGTTAGACACGTCAACTTTTACATTCTTCTTTCTGTAATTTTGATTTCCTGAGTTTTGTGTGTCTTACAACAGAAATGCAAGTTTTAAATCGGTTTCCACTGTTGACCCAGCAAAGATGAAACACTGATTTCCTGAGAGTGTTCATGAATTCACGGGTCATCCCTTTCACTGATGTCATCTGAGTGCATCTGAGTGAGATTTCTTCACACTGGGAGTGCAGCTACCCCCAACCCCCCAGTCTTGGAACATGGTGATTTCACACTCCTGTTGTGTAAAGCTTGTTTTTCTGTGTGTGTCTGCGTGGGTGTGACAAACACATGGTTTTCAAGAGTGGAGGTCACTGAAGACTCTCCAAAAAGATGAATTGTATTAATTCTGACAATCATACAACCCTTGTGTTTCTTCTTGTAAAGGAATTTATAACTTCTGACTGCTTTGAAATGAAAAGATAATTCTGAATGATATTAAACAAAAGTTAGTTTTTTAATTAGGTTGTTTGTGGATTTAATGGAATCAGCTAGGTTTGCACTTAAACAATTTTATCTGTGTTGCCATCAAATTAAATGTAAACTGTTGAAAAAACAATTATTTTCCCATTCAAGTAGAACATCTCAAATAATAAAGACAAACTGCTTTCGAATTAAATTTAGAACAAACACACAATCTTCATATAACATAGAATTCTTTTCAGCAACCAAACAACATACTGCAAAACATTTGCCTCTAACAACCCGTTATGGAACTTCAAGAGGAAGGCGTCATTATTGGACTGACCACATTTTTCTTTTCCATGGAAAAATCAGAAAATGAATGGAGGCTTTACACAGTTAGGTAGCAAACAAAATGCATCTTACATGGTAAATCTGCAATGCATGATTATCTGAACGGTGACATTGATTCTAGTTGTGGCTCACTCTCTCGTGAGGACCCCATGCTCTTTGGGATATCAAGACAAGTTGTTCCTACTCTAATCTTCTGTGAAATTTCAGTTAGAGATGCTCAGATGACCAAATATTTTACTTGGAAAAAGCAAGAAAGATCCTTTTTAAACAAAGAAGACTGCACATTGTAACCAAAAATGTCTGAGTTTAATTTGATTATGTGGAAGATGACCAATATCTATTAAGAACTGAGCTTGGTCTTAGATTGCGTGTTACCTAACACTTAAATGTACATGTAATTCTCTATTGATCGTCTCATTGTGGTTGTGCATGGAAGTAAAACATTTTCTGGTAACATGACACTGAGGAACTCACCACAACGTCACCCGCATAGTGTTCAATTATTTACAGTTTACAACTATATTTACAGTATATTTCTGGATCTGGATGAAAACATAAAAAAAATCAGCTTTGTCTGTAAATTGCTTTACATTTGCAGCTTGTGGACTGTAAATGAATGTACAGTTTGTAAACTGTGTTTAATGGTAGTTAAAGAACGTCACTCTGATTCTACTACTACGAGTATAGTAAACTGACTTACTTATACAATGCTCTTCTAGATTTAGTGATCTCTCCACGAACACAAGACAAGCCAGAATTTACCCATTCACCGATGCATCCATACAGTGGAAACAGAGGCTGAGACCTCGTGTGGCATGTCATCATTGATAACCATCGATTCAGTCGCTCAGACACCAACTGAACAGGAGGGATGGATGAGTAACTGGGTTTGAAATGGGACAGTGGGAACACAAGATTGAGTCACCACCTTTCTCACTTTCTCACCGGTACCAAGGCAGCACATTTTCACCAACATGTCGTCCGAAAATAATAACGCATTAAAATGACAAAATATCACTTTCATATTGTGCCAAGGACAATTTTTTACACTTTTAGGGAGAGAAAAATACTTAACATTCTATATCATTTAGGTAAAGATACCTTATTAATGCGGCTCTGGATATCGGTTCAAAAGCTGAGGGGCAGGCCTTATAGTTTTTGTCATAATTTTAGCAGCCACTTTAGACAACCATGATGTCCAGTGTCACACACCAAACCTTTATCGGAGTTTCGACATCCTCGGAAAGATGATCAATCATTTTTTGGTTGTGAAACAGATGAAGATGTTAATTTGATCTACAAATTTACCAATAAAAATGAGACTGCAGCCATTAGCTTGTAGTTTGCACAAATACTGAAAAGGAGGGGAAGCAGCCATTCTAATTTTGACAGACTGTAAAACAAGAGCAACCGTCTCTAAAACTCACCATTAATCTTCTTGTGCTGTTCGTGTAAAGCTTACCTAAGCTGGACCTTTTGACAGTAGAGTATGGAAATAATAGTGGATGTTTTTCCATTGATTGGTTGTGGGTTTGAGGTCTGTGGGTGTGTGTCTGTTTACTGTACGACTGACAGTTTGCACTACAGACACTGTGTAAAAACATTTCTACAGAGTTTAATCTCTTAATAACTGTGACTTAGGTGGTAAGAGTGTCGTCCACTTGTTGGACATTGTATTGTCCCAGACTCTGTCCCCCGGTCCACATGTTGATGTATCATTGAGCGAGACACTTTTCCTAGGAACCATGAGGGCAGCCCAGTCCTCCTCACAGATGGGAACAAATGCAGACAATAATTTTTTTGTGACATAATGTATAAAATTTTATGTGACAAATGAAGTGTTTTCTGCAATAAACTCTAATGACCTATAATGTAAACACCTGCAGTATAGAGAGTTTTTATTTCCTTGACTTGGACTGAAAGTCATTGAAATAAAGAAGAGTAACTTATGAGAGAACATATCTGATCAGGTTGTTCTGAACTGAATGTTGATAATGATGAAGCTGTATCAAAACGCAGTTTGAAGGAAACAATCCCGTAAAGTTAACTTTAGATATAAACTTCCAAACACACGTCAGATTTGTAATGTGGTCTCAAGATTGTTGTTTAAAAGGAACAGCATATCCATACGATTCTTTGGCATGGTTAATCAGAATAATGGATCCTTTGAATTATGGACACCATGTGACTTGTAGTCTGTAAGATCTTTGTGGTGCCCACTACTTTTTTTAAGCATGTGTGTCGATGTCGAGCAGAGATAAATGTTATGGTTGCAGAGAGCACCTAATGGAAAGACAGGATTCAGTCAAAGCTGGGGGTCAAGTGATCTCCTTTCTCTGGAAAGAATCTTTCAGATGGTTGCAGTGAAACAAATTGTGATGGCATGGAAAATGAAGGCATTACTTTTATCTTCATTAACAAAGAGACTTTTTCTTTTTCTGCTACTTTTTCATCTTCTCTTGCATCCTGTGATGAAAGTGAAAATGTTGTCTGTTCTGAGGAATTGAGAGGAAATGTAGCGTTCATCCCAACCAAGTACCACATTTAATTATGACTTTAAGATGATCATCTTATGAGATTAAAAGTTTACCTCAAGTGGTCAGCAACCATATTAGTCAAATTTTTCACAACACAAACCCAATAATAAATTTTGATTTCAGAAAGTCTCCGACCCTTATTGAGTTTAATACATTCTACTGTGGGGCTTATCACACACTTCTCATTAGGTTTTTTCGTGACTGGCTTCTTCATTGCTACTGGAAATAGGAGGTTGTGCAATGATTTAATCCATTTGGTCAATTATAAAAACAAATATTTATGTTTGTATAACCATCTTTATGCTTGTATAACTACTAAATTTGTTTTAATTATATTTTGAAGGCACAAACAACCGCACATTTAACAGTCCTTAAACCATTGGAACATGTCTCTCTTCTAGACCGGAGACATTATCTCCTTTAGCGTTCAGTAGGGTATGGTTTTAAAATAAAACTAACTCAATGATAAACACGGACAAACATGGAACATGTGGCAAATGTCATGCTCCAAGAGTGAAAAAAATTTTTTTTTCACTCAATTTTTGAGGGTTTTTTTTTTTTCTTGCTTGAATTCAGGTTTTCTAGTAATTTGTGTTACTTGTGCACTGCATTTAAAAAATAGTTTACTTTTTAACATCTTTAATTATTGCATACTTATGCTTGTGCTTCAGATTGTGATTAAATTACAGATCATTTGATCAATATATGAACATGAATACATAATATGAGCAAAGTTACATCTGGAGGAAAACTCTTTATACTGTACTTTCTCATTTTTGGCCACTCAATTTCCCATGAAAGCACATAAAGGTCATTATGCTCCTAAAAAATCTATTTAATTAATAATGATTAAAATGTCCATCGTATGACTTGACTTTAAATAAGACACCTACACTTTTACTTGAGATTGGTAATAAATTCCATCATAAAACAAAGAAGGTTGCTGAGGACATACAGGATGCCTACAGCTGGCTCAGATACTATTTGGTCACATTGTGATTTGGGCGGGATGAGGTCACGACCTGCTTCCTGTGCTGCTGCTCTAGCCAGACCATTGCAGGCAGAGCTGAGGACGACACAGCCGGACTGGTAGCTGTGTGAGACGACAAGTGGATTCGGCATGCACATCAGAGCGTGATACCCACGCAATTTGGTCCCATCACATGCCACACATACACACACAAACACACAGCATTCTTGGTTGTGTAAAATGGACTGTAGCTCTGGCCACTGTAATGAAATGATGCTAGCCAGCCATAGTACATATTGGAACCATACCAGTAAAGTTTTAGATATTTTTACTGCTAAATAATCTGTGTTTCTTGATGAGGAAGCCATACTTTATTTGTCTTATTTAAGTTTTTTTTGGATGGAGCACAAAGAGTCTACATTTAACAAACTTAAAAGCAGATTCTAGTTTTAATTTGACCAATAAATTCCAGCAGTTTAAAAAGTATACCTCCTGGTTGTTTTCCCATCAAACCTTTGAAGGGATTTGAGGAAGACTGACAAATATTACCTGGGACAAATTCAGATTTAGTTTCTGTCATTTTCAATCACGCTTTAGGGAAATCTGTTCTCTGATCTTCCACGTTTGGGTGTTAGTGTAACCTGTTTCTTGAACGGCCAGTAGCAATACAGAGTTGCTGCTTACGTAACTGCAATAATGCAGCACTCTAAAGAAACTGACATAAAACCAAAAGCTGACATATCTTAGGGATGTTGTAGGCGGCCATGACAAGTTATACACCATTTAGATGTTGCATTATTTCAATGCATTTGTGCCAATCTGAGGCGAATCATCAAAGACAAGATCAGCAGATGTTTGTGGCATGGTAGCCTGTTTATGCAGAGGAAGAGTACAGGCATCACGGTAAACTCTCATGACCGATGCCATGCTCCCACAACTAATGTTAAACAAACTGGTGTTGAACAGAAAGTGTTGTTTCGTGTGACAGCGAAACAGAAAAGGGCTCTTTGATGGGTTTCTGTTGCAATGAACAGACGAGGACAGGTGAGCTCTGCTGTTGGGTGATAACAGTCTCGGGATGTACAGACTGTAGGTTTCTTAGAATATTGTGAGAGGAGGATAAAGCACCGCTCTTCCACTTCCTGCAATCCCTGGGATTCAACAGGCATTGTCGTTGCTTTGTCGTGTGCCTTGTGTTTTTCTGCTCATCTGTTTCCCGCTGCTTTCTGGCTCCGAAATCAGAGAGCGTTCTGGTTTCAAGACTTCAGATTGTTGCTTTTTGTGCAGTGCCTTGTCGGCATCTTAATTGCCTTCCATGTTTCTTTGTGGTCAACTTGTCCCTTTCTTTCCTTCAGAAATATCTGTTTCCAGTGTGGCATCTCCAGCTTGTGCTGCTTTTGCCAAGTGAAGGTGTATTTGAGGAGACACAGAATTCACACTATAATGAGCAGTGACAGGATGTCACCCACTCTGCCACAGATCAACCCCCAGCCTACCATTGCCACCCCTGCACCCACCTGCACCCATCCAGCTGAGTCCGCCTGTGTGATGCCTCCCGCACACCTCACCTTCTTCCAAGGAGACATTGTCTCTGCACAACTGATAGGTGTGTCGATGATGCTGCAACATGGAGGCAACGTCTACTTTGTCCCTTTTTCCTCCAGCTTGTACTGATATGACTAAGTTGTCTTCCTGGTTTTACAAGAGCTATAAGGTTGTTTGGTGTTTCCCGTGTTGGCTTTACAATCCCTCTGATACTTCCGATTTCCTTAGAAGTTAGATCTGCCCTCGATGAGTGGCCGTCGTCTGTGTTTGATCACTGCCTGAATTATAGATGCCTCCACGTCTCATAACTCAGATGTCAGATTCAGATGTCAGCTAACACATGTTGTTTTCCTGCTCTCCTACCACACATGCTGTGCAAACGTAGAACACGGTGATGCTGGAAAGCATGAACTTGTGGGATGTTTTAGTTCTTAAACTGCAGTTTACAATCTTTTTGGATTGGGATGCCTCAAATTTTAACATCTATTTGTGAGTCTAAAGCTGTGGCCTTACAAAGACTGATCCTCTTTCCTCTGACTTTGGTTTTCATATGATGCTTCTTCTTTTCTTTTCTTTTTTAACTCCAAAGACTCAAAAGTTTCCAGTATTTTCCAAATACAAAGAAATGATTTCACAAATGTGACTTTCTTTTAATTGTGCTCTTTATACTTTCAATATGATGGTATCGTTTTCCACAGCAGCTTCCACACCTTTGCAGAGTTTTTTCTATTTTAACTGTCTTATATGTACTACAGTATGAAGTCCCACAGAGAAGGAGACTGAACTGCAAGAGTTCAAGCAAGGTTCACACGTATGGCTAACTTGTTCCAAATGAGTGTGAGGAATGCTCGTGCTCTGTTCTCCCTATTAACCAAACATCACCTTGTCAGGCCCTACATGTCTGATCGAGCTCCTCCCAGTGCCACACATAATGAGATCAATATCACAAATCAGCTTTCTTTAATTAAAGTTACAAGACAGGGTAAGCTTTTCACCAGTCTCCTCCTAAGAGCACATTTTTTACGCTTTCTTTCTCTATCGTGATAAAATAATTCCCATAAGGAAGTGATTACACATTTGGATAATTCTGAGCAGATGTGAAAATGTCTCGACATGCTAACAGGGCTGTGGTTGAAGCGGAGGCCTTGTCACTGTGGAGGCAGCACGTCGTAAAGTCAGGAGCCTCTCCAGAGCCGAGGGCCTGGAATTGGAGCTAAAGTATGAATGGACGGAACGTAATAGCTCAACTGTAAATTTTGGAGAACTTGAAACTTTCCCCTTGAGAACTCTGTGTTGTATTTTTTGTGACCATTTTTGTGTGAATAGCAGTCAAGACATCATAAGAGGGTGAAAGCAGCTTATGCTTCGTGTTTTGAGCACTAATGCAGAATTAAGATTGTTTAAAATCACAGAGCCTGTTTAATGTTTACTCTTAAATTTGGTAGTACTGTATACTAATTTTGGAATATCCTGTCATTACATTCAATAACATTTTTGACCATTTACCTTTACTAAATTAGGATATAATCTATAAATCAGGGGGAAAGGAATAATTTCTATTCTATTTTTAGAAGAAAACATTATACAGGTGAGACTGGGTAGAGGTATGTTACTCCTGAAAGACATCTTTAAAAAAGCCTATTATATTATTATTATGTTCTGTACACCATTCGCAAAAAACAAAAGGTGATATTTGGTCTCATTCATCACTCTTTCCCTGCTTGTGAGTAGATACACAAGCTGTTAAAATGTATATATATTTTTAAAATTTTTTATACACAGTTAATTCCTGTGCTTCTTTATTCATCTGAGACGAAGATAACGTCTTAATTGGCGATGCCTTTATCAAAGGTGTTTTCTCTTTGTGCTGTTCAGTGTGGATCTCTGGTTGTGTTCACAGAAGCCACATGTATAGATGGGGGTGGGACGTTCACCTACAAGCCAAAAAAAACACACACAAAAAAAAAGCCTGGTAATTGCCATAACACAAATAATGTGAGGCTATGTAGCAAAGTGTTTGAAGAGCAGTCGTGATCAAGATAAGATTGGAGACAGTATGGAGAGCGATGGAGTGTTTTCCTCTCTGCTGCAGCTGAAAGCAAAGCAGAGTTTCTTACAGATGCTGAGTAGAAAACAAGCAGGGTAAAAATGGAGAAGAGGACGGGTGAGAAGAGGACTGTCAGTCAAATGACACTTGTGGTGTCATTGTATGTTCACATTTATCCACACAATAGGACAACAAAGCTGTTGTTTGGAGCGATATAGCCATGATATGAAATATACCAGATTCTAAAATAAACCAGTTGATGGAAAATCTAATTGTGGATATGGACTTATGTCTTAAAGCCTGATCAAATTACCAAAGATGAACACTTGATATGATGATTAAAAAAGACTGTTTTCCTGCAGTGTAGACATTTTAATTTCTTTTTTTCCACTTTCAAATGTACCAAAATTAAACTAAGTTGTTTGATCACAGGCCCAAGTTTTCTATAGCTTCACTACACACCTGCGTAACCTGACAATATATACGTGAGTTTAATGCATCATCTTACAACTTTGAGAATTTTCATAGTACAGAATTAGATAGAAATGTGTGGTTGTGGAACTTTTATGAAAAAGGTAAAAAAAAATAATTCTAGAATCACATGAATGTTGGAGACTCTTGTGATAATGTAGAACAAAGAAAAACACTAGTTTATTATTTAGAAGTTAAACTGTTTGACGCTAGTAAAGAACCTATGACTTTGTGTCAATAAAAACCTTTAAAAAAAAACAATGTTGTACAACATTTTTTACATTTTCCAGACTATTTTCTCTGTGCTCTTTTAACTCTTTTCCTTTTCCTTCCCAAAACAAATGAAGAGCAGACGACTGGGATAACAGGAACAGGACCTTGCAGAGGTGTACTGGTGATATTTGAGAGACAAAATTGTTATTTTTACCTGAATGTGATGTAAAAAATATACCTGATCGTAGCTTCAGAGACAAAAGTAGAAACAAGGAGGGAGGAAATAATAAAAGAACATCAACAAGAGAAACTTGCTGTTGTTTGCATTTCACATGATTGACGCTTGACTTAATCCAGTGCTCTGTGCGCCCCCCCAGGAGGGTGAGGCGCTCTCTTTGTGCTTCTCTGTCCCATGTGAAGCAAACCAAAGCGGGAGAGTGAGGGTCATAGCTGTTCGGCAGGGTACCAGATCGTTCCCACCGGCACATCTGCATGTGAAATCGCCATTTCACCCCTCCACACTCCCTAATTGTTGCTAAAATTATTTGTGAAATTGCCTTCCACCAGGAGTGTTTTCCACGGCAATTGTCACACAATTTTATATGCACGGTGGGCCCACAGAGTTGACACATGCACCTCTCCTTCTGTGCCATATGTGCTCTTTTTTATTCGAATTTAATAGTAGCGCATTATTTTCAACAATTACCTTTAAACAATTACCGTGGTGCGAACTGGAGGGCAAGTCAACCTGTTGTCATCAATAAGCGGGTCGATCACACTGTTGTAATTTACCACAAAAGCTTTAGGAGCAATTGAGATGTTCACGCTGCGCACAATTAATTGAAAGGTTAACAAGCCAAAAGCATTTTATAGTCTAACCTTCGCCATCCAGGGCTGCGCTTTTGTACACAAAGAATCCACATTCATCGGTTTAAGATGCTTTTTTTTTTTTTCTCGTGATTTTTTCTTAATTCACGCGAAGCTCTCCAAACACAGCTGTGGATAAATAACACCTTTGCGCTGAACCATTTGTCATAAACAGAAAGATTTTTGTCAAATAATTAAGATATTTTTTCCAAATATTACTATTTTCCATTACATTCTGCAAACAATATGAACAAAAAACAATAAGAAGAAACAATAATAATTGTTTTTGCAATATTAATTATTGTTTTAGTTTCAAGATGACAGATTCTGCCTTTTTTTTTGTGTAAATATAGTTTGTAACACACTGGCTTATATTTTAAATATCCGGTCTTTGTCAAAGAAAGAAAAAGGAAGGAAGAAAGAAAATTGTTTAAAAAAAATCTTAATTTGAAAGGCATTAATATTCCACAGGTTTGAACAGCTGAATGTCATGGCAGCAGAAACACTTTGACGTGACAGGATTTAGGATAACATTTGTGTTTAATAACATCTTGTAGCGGTTTTTGTGGAATCTTATGAGGAAGACAGCAGTGAATTAAAAGTGGAATGGCTCGCTGTGATTGGTCGCTTGGCTCCTGGCTAAACCCACTCTCTTTCATCCATAAAAGAAAGGCCAGGGAGCCTATGGGAGCGCTCGGCTGTCTCCTCCTCCGACAAGCACTAAAGTTGGCCACTTAAACTACTTCCAACCAGCCGGCAGACATTCTACTGAAACCAAACTACACCAAGGGAAACGAGTAACATTGAATCTTTGTAACTCACGTACACAGCTTTAGGTGTAGCGACTCTATTTTGAAGATTTTTTTTTTATTTCATTTGTATCTGCTGTTATTTATTTTGATTTCGAGCCGTCGAGAGGAGAGCATCACTTCTTTTCCCAGTGGAAGAAGGGCTTGTCCATGCAGATTCTCCGCCTTGGATTGGGGGATTTGACAGCTGACTTCAGCATCTTGTTGAGCATTTTGAAGACATTTCTTTTCTGACTTTGGACTTTGTGAACAAAGCTGCTATAGTCTGTTTGATTGTTTCGTCTCAGTAGCTGCGTAATGGCTACTTTACCAGGAACAGTGCCTCGGATGATGCGCCCTGCGCCCGGCCAGAACTACCCCCGGACCGGCTTCCCCCTGGAAGGTAAGAGAATCAACAACATGTGATTTATGTTTGAACTTGGCCGCTACGACCAAACTCCTGAGTAGAGCATTCAGCTTAGGGCTCACAGAGCAGCGCGTTACGGCGTCATACTGGGAAATTAAAGGGAGGGCGAAAAAACGCGCCTCCGGTCAGCGATGATTAAAGACAACTTAAATCACAAGTGAGTTGTTGCTGCAGTGAAGCATTAGTACAATTTTCTGGAAATAATCGCAGCCTGTATGAAAATACTTAAATATTAAGTGTGTTGATTCATTCTGTTGTGATGCTGAAGTCTTCATTATGTGTTTACAACTGTCGTTTTAATTATTACATCAATATTCTATCACCTGTTTATTATAACAACATGAATAAATTATTCCCTCTGGTTACAATATTTATTGTTTATTTCATGTGTTTGTGTTTGTTTTTATTTTATAGTATGTCTGCATGGTTTGCCTTTTAGGTCACAGAAAAAATGTTGTTATTCATAATTTTAGACTTAAAAATGATTTATGAATTTATTCTACTGAACTGCTACCAATCTAACGAATAAACATCTTTTTTTTAAATGATTTTTTAAATTATAGTTATTCGTAATTACCATTTAATTACAATGCGTTCATATAAAAGCAATCTAATTTGTAATTTAAAATAAAAACAACTTCAACGCCCGCTCTCCACTCGTCTGAACATATGGGCGGAAAAAGGACCGCGTTGTATTTGCATATATTTATGGAAACAGTTTTCCCATTACACCCTGTTCGTGCTCAAGTGCTCCCGACTGAAATGTGCAGAAACCACGTTGCTCCAAGTTAGTCGAGCTCCGGGATTTGTTCAAGTGTCCTGTTGCTGGAAACGGTAATAATACACATAGCAAAGATATGGCTCAAAGGATCACATCAATATTTGTACAGCATGACTAGGAATAATCAAGGTTGGAAGTGTCACCCTCTTTAGGGTCTCTTCAGTGTGATATTGGATGGTGGAGTGGCCTCGGATGCATCCTGTGCGCCAGACAGACTCTGGATTGGGTTCTCTTGAAAATGTCTGAAATGATCATGTGAATAAACTGCCTCCCGTTAAAAGTCACTAACATTGCATTAATGTCATTATTTAAATTCAACACGTTGCTGAATCCGCCACATCTGGACCTGGAACTTGCAACGAAAGTGAACAATTTGATCAGTGTTGTTGTTTGTATTGGTTTTTTTTTTTTGTGAGACTTTTATTGTTTATTGTGGCGCAGTGTCCACCCCGCTGGGCCAGGGGAGGGTGAACCAGCTCGGCGGTGTGTTTATCAACGGGAGGCCCCTGCCAAATCACATCCGACACAAGATAGTGGAGATGGCCCACCATGGCATCCGACCCTGCGTAATCTCGCGACAGCTGCGAGTTTCACACGGTTGCGTCTCCAAGATCCTCTGCCGGTACCAGGAGACCGGCTCCATCCGTCCGGGGGCCATTGGAGGCAGCAAGCCAAGGGTGAGTGGGGTCCGTGAGCGGGTCCGTGGGTCAGTGTGGGTCCATCAGCAGGGACCTGAGCGCAGAGATGTGTTGTTTTAACAGCCTGTTGGAGCTCAACACTGTATAATAATAATAATAATAATAATAATAATAATAATAATAATAATAATAATAATAATAATAATAATAATAATAATAATAATAATAATAATAATAATAATAATAGTAATAGCCTTTTCTGGGTTAAAAACAAAACAAAAATTGCAGCATGGTTTTAAATTCACACAAATATTCAAGCAATTATAAAATGTGCTGCATAATCGTTCACAAAAAAAATCGTGAATTTATCAAAATTTATCAAAAAATAAAATAAAATTTCACTTTATTTTATTTATTATGGTATCGTATTATAGTACAAGTTTATTTAGTACAAATGTACCTGTCCGTCATGATATTACGTAGGTTACCTTTCTGTTTTATATGGAGACAACTTTTCTCTGATATTTAAATAGAAATAATCGAATTAATTCTACAGTGCTGTTTAATGGTGTTTTACTTGCATTAAAAAATATGTATATATCCTATAATATATCCTTGATTTTGTATGCTATAAGATCTCAGTTTAATTTTCTTCCAATTAAAACTATCTTGGATGCCCCCTCCCCTCTCCCCTGCTTTTTTCTGTCTCTTCTGGTTCGTCGTTCCACTTCAAACCTAAAGCAGGTGGCAACTCCAGACGTGGAGAAGCGGATCGAGGAGTACAAGAGGGAGAACCCCGGCATGTTCAGCTGGGAGATCCGGGACAAGCTGCTGAAGGACGGGGTGTGCGACAGAAGCACTGTTCCTTCAGGTGAGGCTTCATCTGGTAAGCTGCACTTTTTTTTTCTTATTACGAGCGAACACTGCAGCATCAAACCACAGAATCCAACATGTTAAATGACATCATGTTTAATGTAACAGGACGGACACGTTTCTGTTTGACCCAGAAAAAAAAAAATCACCATGCTGGGAAATTTGACCTCGAACTATTTTTTAACGATTTACACATATGGTGTGACTGTGCTCCTTTAGTATTTACCTAAAAAATAACATTCAACACGCCAGCTGCTTCATGTAAAACTTTGTGCTATTTTTCTATGGTGTCCTACTAAAAAAAATGTATGATAGGATTATATGGTTCTTTTATGGGTTTTAGGGCTAATCATCCATTTACCTTTTTGTTGCCATTAGTGAGCTCCATCAGCCGCGTTTTGAGGGCCCGATTTGGCAAAAAAGATGACGAGGATGACTGTGATAAGAAGGATGAAGATGGAGAAAAGAAAACAAAGCATAGCATCGATGGCATCCTCGGTGATAAATGTAAGTTAACAGCAGAAAGTATCTGGCCCTTCTGTATATGTCTGAATAACGAATTATTATTATTATTATTATTATTATTATTATTATTATTATTATTATTATTATTATTATTATTATTAAAGTAATTGACAGTCTTGAAAGAAGGATGTAAGTGTTTTAAATAGACTTCCTTCCTTTCGTCCTCTTGGGAAAATGTCCCGCATCCAAATTGCAGCTAAACGCAGAGAATTCATTCTTGCTTTTAACTCCGAGCCAGCAGTTGTTCATTCACTCAATTATTTATGAGATCCTTGGCAGAAGGTATTTAACTGCAGAAAATTAATTTGTGTGGCGAATTCCTTCTCATTCATTCACTCATTTAACGACCTCTAAACGACAGCTGACAGTTGACCCATTTCACAATCGATGTCAGTTCACTGACATTTCACCACTTGTCAGTTTAAGTGGAAATCAATTTATTTATTTATTATTTTTTTTCTATGCATGACGCCGCGAGGAGAGAATTTCAGACAGGTATTATATTTTTAGTCACTAATTGTATTTGTCTAAGTTAAACTGTACAGATACATCTTGAGTTGTTCTGGTCGATATTTTAAATATAATATGCACTAATTTGTTTGTTTATTCTATGTAGTTTTAGAATATAATTTTTTTTTCGTTTTTCAATATAATTTAATTCAATTTAAAATTAGTAAATGCGTGAATGAATAGCCTTTTAGAAGTCTAATCTCAACTGATTTATTGTCTTATTTTTATTAATTTTTTGTTTTTATTTATTTATTTATTTATTTATTTTTGGTTGGGGGGGGGTTACCGGTGGAGTAAAAAAATCCGCATCTTCCAACGATATAGAGGCTGGTCCGTTTTGATGATCAAACATGACTGAATGACTGAATGGGCTTTAGATAAGAGTTCACAAAAGCTTCATTAAAAAAATGGTACTGCCAGAAATGTTTCAAACTTGAAGATGGACTTCACGCGCAAAGCCCCCCCCCCCCTCTATTGATGCTTTTATAAAGGGAAGAGTCTGGGGTACAAAAGCAAATCCTGGAGAGCAGGACAGCGAAAAGGAGAATATGGTCCCGTCCTTTCTCATTCAAAAAACCGGGTGAAAGAGAGAGAAAACTTTGGACAAAAGGCAAGGAGAGACATAAGAGGAGATGAATTATTCAGTGCGCCCCGCTGGTAGATAGTTTTGTAATTTGATATAATGGCTAGTTGGAGAATAATCAGTTGATAGCGTGAAAACGTTCTTTTTTTCTTTCACACCACGCATGGATGTTATTTGAAAAACCTCACCTTTTTGCAGCTATTTCTAGGCGTCTGGATGCTGCGCAAAGGCCGTTTGCGGGAAAATAAGCAGCATTTTTTTTTTGTGGAAAAACGCTCTTTACGCACAGCAGATACGCGTTAAACCGGTGACTGCATTGCGTGATTGTTTAACTAAAGTGTGTTAACTACATTATATGCAGTTTATTAACTTTCTACTGCTTATTTTATATTCCTGCTTCTGTTTTGGGGTGTTTTTTTTTTGTTTTTTTTTTCAAATAGCTGCTAGTGTTTTAATTTGGAACTCAATTACTTTGCTATAAAAAGAGACGCAGCCTCCACGTAAAGCAGTTTAGACTACCGGCATTCGGATGGCATCTAATAATGTTAATACTTATTAGAGTACGCGCTGGAAACGACGGCTGCTGAATAGGTGCTGTGTTCGTACCGGGTGTAATAGCTGCCAGGCATGGTAAGAAATGTATTTATCCCCAATCAGCCCCTCACTCTGCGAGTTTGAAGCACAGCCCTTATGTGGAGAGGGGTTTAAAGCAGATTAAATAGAGCCCTTTATTTCTTTTCACTTTCATCTTAGAGCGGAGCTCACAGTGGCTCGCCCAGGGCACAAAATTCACGAGATTTTTTTTTTTTTTTTTCATTTACTTATCCAGATTTTAAGACTTTATTTATTTATCTATTTGTTTATTAGGCTCATGCATTTGATTTTCTCAGAGGTTACATCACAAGCTCTAATCTAGTTTTATTAAACCCGTGTTTATGAGCTATTTCCCGAAGAATGTGGAGTAATTTAAATCAAATAAACAATGCATCGAAAATTGTGGTACGTTTTCACACTGCTGTATTTTGCCTTTTTATCCTGGTAATTTTTAATAGTCACGGAGGGAGATCTGGTCCACCCTGCGTTCTGAGGGTTTGTACTTGATGCTTATTTTAAAAATGCTGTTAAATTCTACTCCAACATTTAATTACCGGCAAAAAAGGGAATGGTCATTCATATGTGCACACTGTGGTGTCCTTTTGTCTCGCACCATCCCTCCCAGTGAGAAGGTGAATCAGCTGCTCGGCGTCCATCCGCCTCAGACCAACATGATTGAGGTGCAGACAGGCGATGGACACTTCAGCAAATCGCAGGATTACCTGAGGTCCTCAAACCAATTAAACAGATGCCAGGTGGGATTATTTCCGAGGGTCAGGAGTCCACAGTGACAGGAGTAGCGCAGAGGTGTGAGGATGTCAGGCGGAGCGCAGATCGAGGCGGGGATGCTACTGTTACAGGGGATGAAATGTCATTTCTAATGCCAGGATATATAAGGTGCAAATCACGAGCAGTGGGGCAAAAAAAAACATGCGTCTAGATTTTTTTTTTCCATTTCATTTGTGTCTTAAGTTTTTTGTGAAGTATCTAAATATCTTGAGACAACCTCCAAAAACTGCACACTAAAATTAAATCAAACACATACAAGAACAGGGTTTTCTGTTTGTCATCGATTAATGAACAAAATAAAGAAGTTTGTGTTTAGTCTTAAAAAAAGAGCTTCTCTCCTACCGTCAAACACACACACACACACACACACACACACACACACACACACACACACACACACACACACACACACACACACACACACACACACACACACACACACACACACACACACACACACACACACACACACACACACACACACACACACACACACACACACACACAGCCTGTCTCTAAATGGTAATATAATGTAGCTCTATTTCGGCTCTAAAGCTGCGCTGAATGAGGAGGACAGGGGGATGAAGCGACAGACACTTCAAACAAACCCATCTAGAACAGTGTGAGGGAGATTCACTGGCAGGACGGGGAACTTATTTAGCTAATAAAGGTTTTTCCTCAGGCATTCAGAGTGACTCCATCTGCACTTTCTCGCAGCGATTTGGCTGGGTGGAAATTGAGGGAGACCCAAATGTTGGGCAGAGATAACATACCCATCATAGTCCAGACCCTGCGCTGTGCTCCACTGCATTAAACTCGGATTAACCTCCCCTGTCCCCACAGCCACGCAGGACACATTTCACTGGAATTTACAACGGCAGGCCTACATTTCATATAAAGGGGGCAGGAGCCAAAAGAAACAACAACCACAACAAAAACAACAACAAATATGACGACTACTATACTATTACTACTATTACTACTGCTGCTAATAATAACAGTAGTAGTAGTAATAACAACAATAACAACAACAACAACAATAATAATAATAATAATAATAATAATAATAATAATAATAATAATAATAATAATAATAATTGTACATCAGAATAAGAAAATGCATAAAAATGTGGGCCGCTGCGAGCATTAGTTATTGTAGATTAAATTGTATTTATTGTAGGTTTTTATTTCCACGCCTCTTGCAGCAGCCTAAATCAGCCTAAATCAGCCTAAATTATAAGCATATCTTTTTTAAAATTTATTGATTATTTCTATAAAAGTGTGGAACACTATACTGAAAAAAAATATCCAAGTGTAAGCATTTTCACCTGATCTAGAATTTATTTTTAGATTCAGCATTAATATGTTAGGCCTACAGCTTAATTCGTTGTTAAATGACGTGTGGAGATATTTGACAGTGACGCGCAGTGACCACTGAAACAAACCTGGTTCCATTGGGAACGAGCAAATAACACGAAAGCCTTTGACTGTCAGTAAAGACTGTAGCGAGCATCTAAGGTGTGTATTTAAGGCTTGTAGGCCTACTGTACTGGGAGGCATCTCAGTGTCACAGGCTTAAAGTGTCGGCAGCATTACGCTGAATTATAAAAAAAAAAAACGGAGTAGGCTTAAATTCACTCTGTGCTGGCATTTGACTTTGATCACATCAGAAATATTCATGGGTGCACAAACACGGGCTGTGTCTCCATTATCCAGGGTGACAGCGATACCTCTCAAGGCTGTCTATTAATTAAAGTGGCGCTTACCATTTGGGACGACTCCCTATCTAGGCACAAAAATGGTTTTTCCATCTCTTGTGGGGCTCTTGAAAAGGGCCAATCTTTCCTCTCCAGCTTCTTGTGGGAAACTTAAAAGTGTACAGCGGAAGACATGGGGATTTCTAGCTCATTTATAAAGACAAGTTTATAATCCTTTCCTGCTTAATAACTTAAAAGGATTCAATTTCTCCCCTCATTTATGGGGTTATGATCACACATTGTTAGACGCAGATTTCAAGGTTAACATTTCCTGCTCTAAAATATCAGAATATAAGCTGTAAACCCATAGGTGCCCTTTGTTAAGTTAAAATTCCCCCCATAAGTGCAGAGAGACCAATTTTAGATGTTATTCCTATTAATGTGATAGCAACGACGACGCCAAAGACCAAGTTGATAAGATGCCCTGCGCCACCAAGCATTTTAAAATGATATGATATTTAATTATAGCATATAATTTCACCATCGAGAATTGAATTCAGTAGGCTTACGAACACTCTGAAGATTCAATGTCTGCTTGGCGGTCTCAAAGCATACGAGACAAATTAAAGAGGAAGCGCTGCCCTCCAGGTATCCTGTCACAACAGCAGGGCGCTGCGGCGCGCCGCTCATTTCTGTCTGTGTTTTATTCCGCCAATTTTCACAATGGATCCTTCAGGATCCTGCGCTGCGCCTCCGGGGCCGAGGGCCCAAATAAATATAAACTCACATTTTATTTGCTTAGCCCAAATTTGACTCCATCACCCCCCTCTCCCTCTCCCTCTCCCTCTCTCTCTCTCTCTCTCTCTCTCTCTCTCTCTCTCTCTCTCTCTCTCTCTCTCTCTCTCTCTCTCTCTCTCTCTCTCTCTCTCTCTCTCACACACACACACACACACACACGCACGCACACACACACACACACAAACGTCAACAGGTGGGATGATAGTGATTGCACTGTGGAGCTGAGTTATGTCCGATTTTACTAATTGTTTAAAAGTTAGCATCTACTTTATTGTACTTAATTCGAACTTGGTGTAATTATTTTGAAGCAATGGGTGGTTGGAGTTAGCCTCAATACCTACTGCAGTTTAAACATGTCAGATTATTTTAAATGCTGCAGGTAATTTTATTTTGTAGTTAGAGAAGTATTTCCAGTATTTTTTGTTGCATTCATGATGAAATGAAAATGACAAATTCAATTTATGTGGCAGGTTTTTCTGTTGATATAGGAAATTACCTTGTTAATTATTTATTACATTTTTTTGGAGGGGAAATTGTCAATAATTTCAATATCAATACCAGAGATTATATTACATAACTATACAGGGTAAACAGGCTTTCATTATTACTATTATTGTTTTTATAATAATAATAATAATAATAATAATAATAACAATAATAATAATAATAATAATAATAATAATAATAATAATAATAATAATAATAATAATAATAATAATAATAATAATAATAATAATAATAATAATAATAATAATAATAATAAGGGTTTGTATCAATAGCAACAGTATGGGTGCAGGCAGTGTAAATGTACCAGTACTAAATCATTTCCATTTCCACTAATGTATTTCCAAAATTGCCGGGGCTTTGTCAGCAGTGGTGTTTAATTAGCTGGAAGAAGATGAATGAGGATGACAGGAATCAGCTGTCCACACATTCCCCTGTGAGTCTGACTCGGAAATCATAACTTGACCAGCTTTTCCTCCTGTGGAACCCGCTCGTTGAACTTGTCACATCTAATTAGGGTGCTAAAACCCACCAAAAGCATCGGTGGGAAACAGTAGGCGGTTGATCCGGGGCCACCAATAAGGCTTTTTTGGGTCAGACTGGGGTGGCAGGGGTGGAGGATGGAGGCTGGTTGGATGGTGGAGTTTTTGAATCGGGCTGCTGCAGGTCTTTGTTTTCTAAGCAGGCTTTTTTCCGCTATTACTTTAATTATGACCATCCAGCGGGCTAAACAGACCAGGCTGCATAGACTATGTAGCTTTCCTGTAATTAGGTATGAAATTAATTACAACAGACATGTATTAAAGACTTTCAAATTTGTCTCTTTCTGTCCTCAGAGTTTAAAGGTATAACAGGGGATTAATGGCTTACAGCCAAAATGACATCTTATTGCCTCCCATCTCTGCCTGTTTGACAGGTCTCACCAAATGTTTAAGTTTCTAAATACACAAGAGAAATTTCATATACATTTGTGTTTTGTATTTATAAATAGACTTTTTAGAATAAGTAAGGGTTAAAATGAAAGACTTTTGTCTACAATTTCTATAATATACATATATGTCATTATGTTCACAAATATTTCACAAACATGCCGTTTCTTTTTAGTTTGTAAACACCCTTTTTTTTTAACTTCATTCTTGCTGCTCGACCCATAATTTCTGTGCAAATGCAAATATACAATTTTCACCAGTTCCAATTTTAAGAAACTGCGTTCTCTATTTATTGAATACTTTTTTCTTGTATTGGAACAAAAACATCCCTGTGATGTCTGACAACCTACTCTCCCCATTGTGTGACGAACAGTGACTAGAAAAGGAAGAGAGAAAGAAGAGGGAGGAGAAAAGGCCTTTCTGTTATTTTCAATCTTGAGACTTGCTGCATAGTCTATTCAGGCAAGTTGATGAACTCCTCCAAAAAGTTTATTAAGGGCCTCAAAACAATAAGAACTAAAGCCTTTGGGAGCCTCAGCAGACAGTTTATAAACTAGCTGCTATTGTGCCTCAAAGGCAGATGCATGAATACTTTTGAATAGGGGCCTTCAAACTGACACGATCAGGCTGGACAGCAGCAGTTTAAAGGGAGAGAGGAGGCTTCTGCTGCCGCTCACATCTCTGCCTCTCTTTGCATTAATGTACATCTGCAAAGGAGGGAGGGTGCTGGGCACTGTCTGTCATGACCACACTGTTTTTCTTAGGACTTAACTCTACGTGGGCACTTAAAACTTAAAAAGAAGTCAGAAGTTTTAGTGAACTTTTCTCTGCTAATATTATTTGTTATCATCTTTGTATTTGGTGGCAGTCAAGTCCAGACCGTTTGTCCGGTGGATCATCCAAAAAAAAATAGAAATGAAAAAAATTGGAAAAAAAGAAAAGAAAAATCAGGTGGTTTAATGTCTTACATCCTTTTTCTGCTACTATTGCTTAAGTCTGAATGTGGAAATTGCAAAAGGTGTTTGTTGGAGACCAAGAGCAGAGTGTGAAAAATTTGTCTTTCCTTTTTCGTGATGCTTTTTAAGCAAATAGATTTAAAATATTTCTGATCATTTATGCACCCAAAAGAAGACACAAAGCAAGGCGTAAAGCTATTGTGAGCTTTGGCAATATGGCTTCATTGTTGATATTTTATTTATTTATTTATTTCTGAATAGGGGCACACTGGTTACGCGGACTCAAGAAGATACATTATTCCCGTCCTATTCAGTGAACAATAGACTGTCACTCTTTATCCTTCTTCCCTCCCCTGTCCCTCCCTCTCCAGCTTTCTCTTTTAGTCTTCTCAGTCTCTGGCTCTGTGCCTCACAACATCAGAGGGGGTCCAGTGATTTGTGACCCCAGCAACCCACACTTAATCTCGCTAAAGAGGGGGAGCATCCAGTTTGCAGCTTGGCGGGCCCCAAATAGACCAAGCCTGCTCTGGCAGGTGTCAACATTAGCAAACAATTGGTCCCCAGTCCCATGCCCTGTACCCCAGTGCGACACTGAACCTAAACTATGTGAGGCGTGCTGAAAGGAGCCACATAATAGGGAATGTGGAGGGGGAGGAGAGGAGGGGGAGGACAAGGGAGAGATTACACTCTGAGACAGCTATTAGCAGGGATGAGGCTTTACTAAACAAACAAAAAGAAGAAGACGATCAATACTGTGTTAGTTTACTGAGTGGAGTCATCATTATGGCTTTGGATTATATATTTTCTCCTCCATTGTTTTTCTTGACTTCTCAAATGTCTCTGGGCCATATTGGCAATCCAATTTAGTTTGGCAGGGGGTCCCTGAGACGCGTAATTCTTCTCCTGGGCAGTTGGGTGTTAACTGCACTTGTGGTGGACAGTCCATTGATGGATTTGGTGTTGTAATGAAAGCTGATTGGTGCGAATTGCCTACGACAGCGGGCTGGGTTGTCTTCAGGGAGAACACCACTCAGGGATGACAGAGCTCATCTTGGCGCTGTGGGATTGCAGCCCCACCACCTCATTAGACAGGAGCGTTTTAGCAAAGACAGCACAGGAAATGGGATGGGAATGAGTAGACATGCGGACTATTGCCGGTCTTGAGTAGGTATGTGTCTTGACAAGAGGTCCAATGTTTTCTAAAGACCATTTATATATCTCTCACTGTTGATTCCTGGCCACGCCACAAGGAGAGATGAGTGTCCTCCGTCGGGAGATTAGTTTCAAAGGTTTTAATGGAAAGACCTGTAGTTAGAAGATAGAAATGTCATTTAATTGCTTTGAAATGTCCTTTTGGCTTCTTTCCTCGTGACCTCCAGAAAGACTAAAATGGAAAACAGAGAACCAGTTCAATTAAGCTAACTTCCACTGGACCAAACCTCCTGCTATAGTTGTTCTGCACACACTCCATATCGCTGTAATAAACCAGGGTAGTTAAGTGACCCCCACGACCTCTATAGACAGTCAGAAAGCAATAATCTTGTCAGCGAGCAATAAAACAATTTATAGAACATGGCACAAAATAGAGGAGATGTCACAAACAACTATATTTATTTATTTTGTATTTTCCTTTTTGTGTTTAACAGGTGAATCTCAGCATTAAAGAATATTCAGTTTGTTTTCTGACTCCATAAATCATGACAATTTCACCTAAGCTACCCGCCATATCAACACGTGAACGTTACGTCGAGACAACAGATAATGTCAAACCATCACAAAAGTCTGATGTTTGAAGGAGCAACTAATTATTCAGTTTAATGTTGGTATAATTCTATCTGGAGACTAGTTTTCGATTAATTCCTATTTCTTTTTTTCTGTCTTTTACAGCCTCTCACAGTAAATGCCCCGTTCCACAAATATCTCTCAGTATATGGGCTCGTATGTTTTATACATTTTTGTTTCCTTGTTGTATTTTAGATAAAATTAATTTTACTGAAGTAAATGCTTTAGTTTTTTGCTTTGGCTAAAGGTTGAGCTTTTGCAGAATTTTACATCCCTAAGATTTTTTTCTGCGGCTTGAGGAATAAACTATATGGAGCAATTGAATTTCTTGCCTGTCTGAGATAATCTCGTGGAGGTTTTTGGATGGACAATGTAATCATAACCGAACTCGTGTCTCGGTGATTAAATCTTTGTTATTCTGCCAAATAGTGAATCAGAAGGATCACAAAAATTGGTATACAGTACATCCGGACATTATTATGTCCATATTAAATTATGTGATGGATGAGCAGGTCACAGCCAGATAATTTATTGAAAGAAACGTAGCTTCCTCCAATTCGCTTTGCCACCCAAGGGTGTCAAACTCTGACAGCTGGCGCAGATCGGGACAGTGTGTTGCATTATGACCGTCCACTGGTTACCATGGAGCTGCATTAGAAAAGACAAAAAGCATTTCTGGCTAATTTTATTACAATGCAGGAATAGCCCACATAATGTGCAACAGTAATTACGTTTAGCACAGTGAGGCTGTGCTCTCCCTCAGTGGTGAATGAGAGGCATCAACCATGGTCTGCTAGTCTAAAAATCGCCATTAGCCTATGCTACTTAGAGGCACATCGGTTCACATTTTATGCTCTTGATCTGCTTCACCACTGAAATATTCATTTGTTTTAATTGTACGTGTTTGTTTTTTTGTTTTTTTCCAAAACCACTAGGACAATAAACATGTTCCCTGAGTGTTGCAAATCAGAAATGTGTTTTCTCCCACCGAGTTAAAATGTGTAAGCGGTTGTCCAAACACTGGGGTGGAGCTCCCGTCCTCGCAGACAAAATAACAACTTCAAATGTTGTCCCCTATTTTCTACTAATGGGCTTATTTCTGCATCGTCAGTCATTCTCTCCTTGGGGAATACGTAGTCTCAGTGTAAAAAGCTTTGCTACTGTGCCACATTACAGTCCCTCAATATGGAGACATCTTAGGAATGAATGCCAAGCGCTGTAAAGCATTAGCAGGACCAGGGAGAAGCATCCCACTGTAAATACGCATTCAGGAGTGTGTTTTTTTTTGTTTTTTGTAAATACACAGTTTTATCTCATTACAGAGATAATTCATTGTCAGGGTTCACAAAATAAGCAAATAAACAGTGTAAATAAGTAAACCAACAGGCCAGTGTTGCTCTAGTAACATTCCAGTGCACATACTGCAGTATGTAGTGTATTCTGTAAAGAGAACATCGGCTCATGAATTTTAGTTTGAGCTTTTATGACAGCAATCTGACAGCAAGGTTTTAGTTAAGTTTCCATCATTTTTCACAAGTCTCCTTGTCTTCCTAGTGTCCTCTATGACTGACCAACTTTTCCACAATATTTGCTGTTCAGAAATTTAGGAAACTTCCCTTGGGCGCATAAAAATGTCCGTTGTGCATTCCTATACTGTGCCCAGTAATCTCTCTTTGGCTTTGTTGAGAAAATGATTTGTTCCTCCAGGAGACCTCGGCTCATAGCCCTGAGACGTTACTGTTTGATTTCCTGCAAAGGTTTTTCGAGCTCTTTGCTGGGGGACCGAAGCTGTGGCTCCTGTGCCATTTGGCAGAGACCCCCATGGACTCGTTTTTACTTTCTTGTACTCTCTGTTAATTTCATTACTTTTGCTCTGACCTCAATTAGCAGAGACTCAAGCCCAGGCAGTGACATTATGCTCGACAGAAGAGGAAAACTGATGCAAAGCTCAGTGTTAGTGGGGAAGGAGGAGGCAACAGACCTTCTAGTGATGTTCATATTCTGGTCCTCTCGTGTCGTGATGGCTCCATGTGGCTCTCTCAGATGTTAATTTGGATTTTTCCCTATAACATTGCCACAGTGGGAAACATAATGACAATTGAATGAGCTAGTAATAGTTAATATGTAAGGATTAATGACTACTGACATGTTTGTAATATAAGACATGCATTCCTCATGGCTTCTGGTGTGAGACGGTTCTACACAAATTAAAAAAAAAAAAATCCTAAAAACAAACATTTATGTTGACACTGATACCCAAGTCTTAGTCAGAAGTATACAAAAAAGAAAACGAACCAACAAGCCCTTCACGCTTTCACACTCAGGCAGCGCAGGGGCATGGGGAGTCAATATGTCAGCGTTTATGGATGCCCTGCGGAGCTGCACAGGGCTGTCAGGCCCCTATTCATGCTCTAATGGCCCCCTGAGGAGCTCGTCTCACTGGGCTGAAAGGGCTGGGAGGCCCAGTGGACGCCCTGTTGTTGAAGGTGAGCGTGCGCTCTCATGGACGCGCCGCGCCTTCATCCATATGACAAGAGCCATAAAAGAGCACTGCTTTCTGCTTCTCCTTCTATGTCTCCTCTGCTTTTTCTTGCCCCCCTGCCCCTCCGTCTCCCACTTTCTCCCCACCTCAAACAGAGAAAAGGGGGCTAATTGTTTGTTGTGAGACCCAAAGATTATAGAGGCTCCCATCTTTTTTTTCCTCACTTGCATTTTTCTTCTCTTTTTCAAGTCCCCTACCCGTTTTCTAAAGAATGTGATTTTGTCTGAGAGACAAGGGATGAAAAGTCTTTGAATTTTTCTGGAGAATGTTGCTCAAACTGACATCAGTGTTGACACCACAGACAGCCATTTTCATTTCCATCCGTCCGTTGTTCAGACTGAAGTTCTACCACCTATCTATTGTGTTAAAGTGAAAACAAGAATATGATGTTGTTGCTTCAAAATTTGTCTACAAATATATTTATTTCCATTTTTTCCCCATCTGACTACTTAAAATTGATTTCTGAACAAGCGCCCTTGACCCTTAGCTTCCTGTTATAAACCGGTAATTGACATGATAGGCATGAGACAAAGCTGAATTCAAAGACATATGTCCATAAAGGTGAGCTGAGAGTGATTTTATCCCAGATAGACGGTGGAGTTTTATTATTCTCATGTATAGTTACACATCTCATCTCATCTCACCCAGATTCAATTTCAGCTAAATGTCAAATTACGGCCCAGAGAAGGTCACCTGCAACCAGGAGAAATTGATGATGCATTTTGACGCGTTCCCAAACCAAGTAAACCTTTCACTGGATTTTTGACGCATATGCAAATGGCTTTGTAAGTTGATCTGAGTATTTTAATCTAATATATATGTGCAAGAGTCATGCTGAGACTGTACTCACTTTCATTTTTGTTTTTGTTTTTCACTTGATAACTACGGGAAAAGATTATTCATAGGGACTGTGTTTTTGAACAGTTCGGTTATCGTTGTCGTCTATCTTGTATTCACATCGGGCTCCTATCTCAGAGACATCCTTTAGTAAATGCCTTGAATCACATGCCTGCTTTAACTTGGCAACCCCTTTGGCTTGAACAGGCAAGTGCATTAAACAGAGATGCTGCACCATTTTCAGAAAAATGCAAATGGGGAAGTTGTTAGTTATTTGATGTTGCTGCACGAACACCCCCCCCACCCTCCCCACCCCCCCAAACATCTCTCCACTCCAGTGTTGGTAGTTGAATCGTATGCAATCCTGGGGACAGGGAAGGCTGTTTATATTCAGGCCTGGAGCCCCAAAGACAGCACAGAGACAGATGCATGTCAGAGATAGCAGATCCCATCTCAGGCAGATGCCTCTTATCATAGTCCTGTTTGCATAATTAGGCCTTTTGATATTCACCCCCTCTGACTGACAAAAAGTATAATTGCAGCATCAAGTACGACAAAAGGTAGACACAAAATAAACAAGTCAACATAAATAGGGAGAAAGGATGTTGTTCAAAAGATGTTATTTTTGTCCTGTGGGGAAAAAAGAGGGAAGAAAAAACAGCATTTTGAACTAAATCTGCTGTCAGTCACAGTCAACTGGTGTGACTTGGTGCTCAGAGGCTGGTCCTGTGAATGCCTGCAAAACACAGAGCATGAGGCCTGATTGTAATTATGCTGGAACTAATATGCTTTTCAAAACGAGCCATTATGAGCTAATGTTACACTGCCAAAACCCTGTCTGTTTTTGTCCCTCTATTTTGGATAGTTTGCAAAGGTATGGTTAATATCGAGGCCATGGATTATGATATCCGAGACAGTTTGACACTGCCAGTGACTAGGATGAACACGACGGAAGTTAAGGTAAATACTGTTCACAGGTGAGATGAGGCATAAAAACGTCTGCATGGCTTCAAATGGAGATTTGTTTGTCTGGTTTTTTAACAGGTTTAGTTTGTTGGATTGGTTTTTCTTCTGGTTACTGATCCAGACACCTTTTAAAAGTGCGTAATTATTAACGGGATGCAAAAAGTTGGACACTTTCATGCAGTTTTTGAAAATATAATTGATTTTTTTGTTCATAACCTTAGTGGTAATCCTTTATTAGGAACTGTTCCCCAGTGTTATGACCACGGATTTTTCACTCAAAGTATCAGATGCACATATTCATCCAATATTTCTGAGCGGTCTGGTCAGCCTGAAGTTTCTGGCTGTATATCATAAATGCGTAACCTCAAAGATCACTTGGTTAATTGCCTGCATTGAGCAGACAGCTGTGTGTTTAATCAGCTTAAAGTTCAGTGTCTCAGGGGTTAAGGTGGAGGACGAGAAGAGTTCGAGGGATAAGCAGAGAAGAATGGCTGCAGGAGAATGTTGGAAGGGGGTCAATATGAGGAGAGGAGGGGTCTGATGATGAGGATCCCATCTGCCTGGTGTCTGAGGAACCTGTCTACAGGGTCAGCGCAGGACCATCAGGGGACAGAGCAGACTTTAAACCTCAGACTGACCTCAGACTGACCTCAGAACTATTAACTAGAAGCACAAGTCCTTTAAGAGCAGCTTTATCAGGTCAGGCCTGAAATAAGCATCATTAAAGTCACACCAGGGGGAAAGACTGGGTGAGATCCATGTTCTTAGGAATCCCAGGTATGGAATCAACCATATCAGAGCAGTGAAACAAAACTAGAACCAAGGCACAGACTGCAACATCCCGCGACACCCCTGAATTCAAAATTCTACCCTGACCTACTTGCATAGGTCGAAGATCAAAGCTAGTTCTCTTACCTACTGTCATAGATCAAAGCACTAGCTTTGATCTACGGTCTTACTCACACTGGTCTTCTCCCTTGTCTTTCTATCTTACCCGGTTCCTGAGTGTACAAAAGTTTAAATTTAACCTTCACCTACTTTTCTCAAGGTCAAGGTCATCATCTCATTTTCTTCCCCTGTGCCGCGCGAGTAATGTGCTTTTTGTTTCATCTTTCTATCTGCAACGGTTGCGAAGATATTTGTTGGACTAACTAACGGACAGACGAGCGAACGAACGAACGAATGAATGAACGAACATATGAACACTGACAATTACAATACATCACCGCTTTGAGGCTGGATTGTAACAAAACAAAACAAAACAAAACAAAACAAAACAAAACAAAACAAAACAAAACAAAACAAAACAAAACAAAACAAAACAAAACAAAACAAAAACAAAATTAAAAAACCCAAAACAAAACAAAACAAAGCAAAAAACAAAACAAAACAAAACAGAACAAAAATCATTTTAAAAAATGGATGCTTCTATCAGCCAATCTTGTGTGACTTGCGTGTAGCATCAATATTAGCTTGACTACACCTCTTCAATTAAATTTTTAAGCTGCCTCATGTATTAAAATCAACACTTTAATAGACTTTCATTACAGTTTTACTCAGACCATACCCAATGGTATTCTTAATTACATTCAAGCATTTAACCCAGACAAAGCAAGTAGCAAACCTGATTGAATTCTGTTTACAATGGGTGCAATTTTAAATAAATATCAGGGAACAAACTCAGACGGCCCCTGGAGGAGAGTAAACGGTAATCATGCCCACTGGATGGCATTTAATTAGATTCTAATTGGATGATACTTAATGAAACAAGGCATGAGCAGTTTATCAATATCCCATGAACCCATGAATGGAATTACCATTGCTCTGTTATACAGACGTCTAATCAGAATGTACCTTTTTGTCACTTGTTAAGGAACTGACCTCCACAGGCCTGCAGGGGTTTTGTTCACGGAATCTTATTATGTCTTTGATTACTGCGATTGGTACATTGTGAAGGGTACAATGGTTTTATTTTTTTGTGTGTATATGCACTCAAACCGGTTTCTGAGCATCTGCACATTGGACAGCTGATTATATCTCTGCTGTATGTTGACCAAAATCATTTACAGACAGTTCGATATCTCAATGAAGATTAAGCAAGGCATATGTTTTCTGCCATCTACTTTCCAAATGTAGTCACCATACAGATGAGTTTTCTGTCCACCAACAATCACAGTTGGCTTCAAACAGCATTAAATATTTGAATATTAGTCATTACAGGCAGGGCTTTTGACCTTGCACTTCTGGTTCATGTACAAGAGCAGATGTGTTGGCTCTAGAGGGCTTAATGGAGAGCGGCGGTACAAACTATTGTCTGATGAGGTTTATCAGTCATTAGCCTAATAGCATGCTAAATGTGACACAGATTGTCGTTGCGGTTCACGTGCAAAATAAAATCTGTGAAAGTGCCTCAGACAAAAGGGAGGAAAAGAAAATAATTTGAGGGGAAGACTTTAGTGTCTTACTCCGAGCCCCTGGAGTATGTGTCTACTCTGCCCCCACCGAGTCTCCCTGTAGGACACAGAGGTGACTTTGGAAAACGATCTGCAGACTGTTTGGCTGGTCTCAAGTGTCGTCATGGCAAGTTACACAGCAAATGGATATACGCATCCTCATGAAAACCAACAAAGGGATATGTGGTGTATGTACATATTCAACTTTGTATGTTCAAGGGTGTTCAGTGCCGGAGTGAGTCTGTGCTTCAAGAATCAATCTTTATTAAAATGGATAAGACTGAAGAATTGATTTAATGAATGCGGCCTCATGTCCTGCAGCCACACGTAATCCGCAGAGAATCATTGAGCATGAGCTCAGGGGGACAGAAAATGTTCGTAGAAGACTCGTAGAGTGGCCTGTAATAATAGCCTCCATATAATCCCATAATTCCTTGTTTAATTAAACTCTGGAGCTGGCCTTGAGACTCTGCCAGCTTTGTTGCTCTTTTGTTCTCACAGTTGTTATTTGCTAGCTAGGTTTGAGTAGTCTTTTGTCCACTTATGATGGAAGATTTAACTGGAGAGGAGCTATAAACAGAGATCACCGCTGTGAAACAATGACTTAGATCGCAGGAACTTAGTCAGTCGAGACATTTTTTGAGCGTTATAGTTTTCACTTGAGCTAAATGGCAAGCGGCCTCTGTCAGAAGCAGAAATCTCTTCATGCACCCTCTTCTTCCATATCTCCCTTTATTTCTCTCTCCCACACTTTCTGGACTGTGCATGATGCAATCCAACTAGGCCTGGAGCAACACTGGCACGTCATGCCGTCTTGTCAATGTCTCAATGAGGAAATTATGAAAATATAAATTTTATGACATGAAATGAAAAGGGCCATGTAGTTTGAATAGACGTGCAGAGGAGGTGAAAATGATGCAATTTTCTAAATTCAGTTATAATGGTAATGTGCAATGGTAATGCGTATTTGCTGTCAAAAAATTCCCTGTCGGCCCGGATTGTACAGCTTTGTGCTGTATCTATGTTCCTCGAGCAAAAATTTAGCTTAGTTGAATGCCTTAAAAGTAATGTAAAATATGTTTTAATTCATTTAATGACAGCAGATGGAAGCACATGGGGCTGAATGGTTTTGGTGTGATATTGTGTTCTATTTTGTACACTTTGGCTGTGCTGTGTATGAGCAGTGTGCCCTGGGCCAATGAGAGAGAAAAGCAGGGTGAGAGCATCAAGGTGGCCTCTGCAGATTAACCCCAACAACACCCCCGCTTCCCCTCAGCCTCTGCCTGCACAGCCTCTGGGAGCCCTCACAGAGGCAGGATTGTGTAACGGGGTCTCTTCTATATTAAATAAAAATCCCAAGATTACAAAGATATTCTTCCAGTTGTATTTTGGGCGAGGAAAGGCTGTCATTTGAATCTTCTACAGTATGTCATCTGGAGCAACAAAAGAAGCTCCAGAATGTAAATAATGCTGTTAATGCATCTGCTTCTTCATTTTAAGCACGTATTTGATGCTATTGTCTTAAAGTATACCTCTGTTAATTTATATAAAATACTCATTTACTTGTTTCCATTTCATGAACGCACAGGTGGCCTTCTTTCTTTTATTGTCTTACCTCAGGTAACCGCACAGATGATGGGTCAGATGTGGACTCAGAACCCGACCTGCCCCTGAAGAGGAAGCAGAGACGCAGTCGCACCACCTTCACTGCTGAGCAGCTAGAGGAGCTGGAGAAGGCGTTTGAACGGACACATTACCCAGACATCTACACCAGAGAGGAGCTGGCACAGAGGACGAAACTCACAGAGGCCAGAGTACAGGTGAGACCGCAGCAGTGACAACAGGCGCTGTCTTTTACCTCCTCAAACATGTATTGTAAATACAGTGGTACCAAATGAATGAGGTTATCATGTTCACATATCATACAGATACTCAGCTCCAAGACTCGATGGCGTCATTCAATAAAAGCAATTGAACTTATGTCACACAGATGTTGAACTTCTCAACCACTAGGAAAAACCAAGCAACACATCACCTTTAATGGTTTTGACAATATGTATGGACTTTGTGTTTTCTCACACAGAGGTTGTGATTCAGTTTCATTATGTTGGGTTGGAGGGAGAAATATAAGTGATATATGTTATCCAACCTAGACAAATAAACCATACATATCTGGATCGCTCACAGAAATATTTATTTTCAAATTTTTCCAGAACGAGTTCTGAAGTTAGTATAACTGTAAAAACTCCAGCTGCCAAAGCCAGCCTGCTTTAGTAGTTCAGACCTGGTGCAGGCCTCACAGGGATCCATACTGCCTGAACGGCAAAAGCACATTTTCATTTGTTCAAGTAGAATCTTCAAGTCAAAGCCATAAGGGTCTACTTCTGAAAACATTGCGATACTGACACCCTCTAGCCACAGCAATGATTTACTCATGTGTGTTTAAGTTTACTGCTTATTAGCCTTCATAATTAACACCCAGAAATACGTCTGACAACCAAAGTGCCAAGCAGCTATGTGTAAGATTGAAGGAAGAAATGTACAGTAGAGTTATAGCAGCAGCTGTTCTCTCAAAGATGGAGAGAGAGAAAAAAGAGGAGAAGAGAGAAAGGGAATGCATTCCTGGTGGATTTCTCATTTCGGCCTTTGGCCAGGATCTCATCCCATCACTTTCAAGCTCGCCGCTGCTTGTAAAACCCTCCACATATCACACAGGGTTCCTCATCCTCTCTGGGGACTGTATGCCCCGACAACAACATTAATCAATCAGCCGCTAGTAAAAAAAAAAAAAGGTCTGGGGCACCCCTCTCCTCTTACAACCGTCATTCACACTCCTTCTGAAGCCCCCAAACTCCTCACCGCATGCTAACTGTTCATCACACTACAAACATGCAGTTGGGGTAACTAATTCCACACATGTCTTTGTCCATCTTAAAACTGCCCAGCATGCAGGGATGTCCTGTATGTCTGAGTTTGTAATGCCTCACTCAAGGAAGGAGGAATTTATTTCATGGTTGTTTTAAAGAAAGATTTAGCACGTACATTTTGTATGTATGTATATATATATATATATATATATATATATATATATATATATATATATATATATATATGTGTGTGTGTGTGTGTGTGTGTGTGTGTGTGTGTGTGTGTGTGTGTGTGTGTGTGTGTATACACACAAATATATATACACACAAACATTTTTTAACTAAATATCAAGTTTGACACAACCAAAAAAGAAGAGTTTGCACAATTTTATTACATATTTTGTTGACTGAAATCCAACAACCATAATATCCTGGTAAAAGCATGAAATTGTAAAAACTGCAAGATGAAACACCAGAAGGTTCCTCTTTAAAGCTCATTTCATATATATAAATTAATTATTCTAGTTTAGTTTAAGGTCAACATGACGGAACCTTTTTTTTGGCACTATTTTTAATAAACTGTATAGTTTTGATAAAGCTATACAGAATCTATCTTCACATAAATGCAAGAGACCCAAGAAAAATCTGTGATAGCAACATATTTGCAGTCAGATAATAGATTTAAACAGTGTCATGTGAAAACCTCAGTCATGGCATAATTTGTTAATGCTGTTTTCCTCATAATCTAATTCTGCAGACTTTGAGGGTTTCCAAAGGTCAAATCAAACGTAATTGTCTCAGATGGTTCTGAAGACGGGGTGCCGCTGCTTCAGAGTACTAATACGAGGGATATAATTATATGGGAGGAAAAATATAAAGCGTGTTACTTTTGTCATAGTATTTCACCAAAAGCATCTGACAAGAATTATTAAACAGACATGGACTGAGAATTGGAAACCACCCTCAGCAATTTACTCTGCTATGAAAATAATAGGTAAGATAACCTTCATGAGGATGAATGGTGTTTCTGTGACTTTGATGGTGAGTGCACACGAGTGTTGTTCCTGAATGTCCACCAGCTGCTCTTCCACAAAGGTGCCCAAAAGGCCAATGAGAGGCGGAAGAGAGGAGACCCTTTGGCCTGAGAGCAGAGCTTCTCCTGCACAGCTGCAATGACGCATCTTCCAGATGTCGTCCACACACTAAACAGTGTTTGGACCTGAAAAAGACACTACAGGCAGGGGGTGTTGGTGCTCCGAAAGAGTCGTATTTTAAATTTACTTTTTGTACCTGTTTGTCATTAACAGGATGGTAATGTGTGGAAGCAGTTGGTTCAGGTTGGATGCAGAGGTAAAGGGCTTTAATGAGGCTGCACTCAACCGCCACAGCCCAAAGCTGTGTTGTAAATTAAACCGCTCGTTCCTCGTGGAAGTGATCAGTGTTTGGCTTAGCGCTGATTCACAACCTAAACTCATAAACAGAGCTAAGTCCCATGTGTCTGCCCTTGCCTGCCATTTTAAGACCCTTTTAACCATCCATCTTTATCAGCCCCGCTGCCCGTCCAGCAGAGCTACCAGCGCTGCTTCACCACCACAAGCACTGCAATGGTTTTATCACCCTCACTGACAAATTGTGGGATATGATCCGTATCTCTCAGCAATTAGTTCCAGGCTGTCTCACTGGGAGGGGATACTGCCAAGTCTACCTTCAGTCTCTGCTCAGCTGATGCAGTGCGTGCTGCCACTTTCCATCTGATAACCCTTCAGTTTTAACAGGAGCAGGCAGCCAAACCATTCCATGAGCTATTAGAGAAGAGAGCATCATTTGTCTGCTCCCTGTGAGAAGTGCACCAGGTGGGGTTAGGGTGGGGAGGGCGTGCAGGCGATAGGCTACAGGCCACTATAAATCAGCACTCACAGATGAAGCAAATTACTTTCTCCCTTCTTCAGACTGAAGTTTTAAAGAGAGTGACTCCCGAGTCTGGGCTGAGACTCATCATCTCCGCCCGCCGCCTGCAGCTCACTTTACAAGTCTGTCACATAGATCCTCTTTCATTACCAATAAACATTCTGCATGTAGCCATTATACTTAGTGGAATCTAATAAGGTATAAGTATTGCTTTTTACAAAGCGTGCAAATCAATTTAGTAAAACGTTTCTATCCTTATACTTGGCTTGTGTTGGCCTCTTAGATGTATGGGATGAGCACAGGCAGAAGATAATGTGGAGTGGCCTTCATGGGTTTATGGGACAGAGCAGTCAATTCAAACTCATGCTGATGCTCTTAAACGTGTTTTTAACATAGCGAGTGAAGGAATAATCCCACAGGGAGGTTCCAGAAGGTAATACACAGTTTCTGATTGTTATAATATCAGTTGAGTACTAGCAGCTAGAGAGAAAATCACAATGGAGCTGAGCGGTGACAACCAGACCCAACAGGCAACTGTATTCCCGCCAGTATGGGTTTATGTTTCATAAAGGAATAAATAGGATTTGTGTAGATTGTAGGGAAGAAATTGTTGCAATGCATCAGTGTGAATGTTCTAACAGTTTCTTATTATTAGAATTTAAATGACTTTGGTACAGTGCTTCTGTACTCCTGATACTTATCAAGCTAATCCCAGTCTCCTCTCAAATTCACACTCCTAGCTACTTTAATTAGCATAGTGCCAGTCTGGAAGGCAAGCAGGGAGGGAATCAGAGGGAGAGGGGGAAAAGATGAGGGGAAGGAAAGAGCTGGGGGGTGGGGGGCGGGGGGGTGAGCATTGCGTGGTATGAGGCAGAAGAGGATTTGTACGTTGAGACTGGTTGCATCACCCCTGTGTGTTTTTGTGGATATGAAGTCAGCAGCAGTACATTTTGTTTTGTCATTATCTCGGCTCCAGCTATTCATCTTCCGAATGTTGCAAATTGGCTCCTGAAAGGCGTCACATATTCACTGCTTGTCTTTGGCAAAATAATTCATAGAGGATTGTGTGAATGGGGAATTCTGAAACACGAGTGCTTCTATTTACGGGAAACAGCATTGAGAGGTTTCTGATGCAGTTTAGTGTAACACATGTACGTTTTACATTCTGTTTCATGACTGATCTGAGATAACAAAATGCTAAATGCCAGAAACCGTTTGATGGCTTGAACTGAGGACTGAAACCGAGCATCGTGGTTGCTGCAGCTCTGTTTTCTGATTTGCAGCTGGACCTCCTCCTACAGCAGTGTTCACCCTAATCTTAATGCCTTCTTAAAGTCTGATGATGAGTAACTACTACACCTCCAGACTTTGTCTAAGTGCAGGTAGAAGAGAGTTGCATTCGTTGAAACCTATCAGTCTGTGAGCCACATGAATTGTGCAGCACACTTGTAGGTAGATACACAGACATGGAGGAGCGCTGCAGCTCTCTGTACTGCAGAGAATTAAACCGGATTGGGGAGAGCAGAGGAGAATCTGTGGTCCAAGGTGACTTTGTGATCAGGTTCCAGAGCGCAGCCTCAAATCCTCAGCTTCAGGCTGTGTGTTAGTCTGTGTGAGACTGAATGTGTGTTTGTAGTGTGTGTGCTGGTTATGTGTGTGTATGTGTGGTAGTGTGTGGACTCTTTGTGTACGTACTCAGACCCTGATGACTGTTGGACATCACTCATATGTTATGTCACACACACTGTTCTCAACAGAGCTGCAGCCTGTTCAGTAGTTTTCTAAGTCCGGCGTGTTAACGTAAAAGCTGTGATTTTTGGGTTTATCCTTCATTGAGCCCTGTGTGACTTTTTCTGGCAGCTGAAGGGATTGTGATCAGACAAACCCATCCATAGAAGGAAGGTTACGATAATCTGCTCACATGGGAGCAATACATTTTGAAAGAAACCTCAGTAACATAAAGAAGAACATTATTAACGAACATGTGTGAAATACCTGAGGCGTCAACCATACCTCTATATTATGGTCTTTCTGTACCAACTAGAGCACGACAAAATTTTTATTAGGTTTGCATCATTTGTAGCTCTTGGTCAGGGTCAAGAAAAGATTTGAGTTTTGATTCAATAATTAAAAATTCAGTAGCAACTTTGAATTGAAGTATTTATTTTTGTAACGTTTAACCAAAGACAACTATTGCTAAACAATTTTGGGGCATTTAGATATTTCACAAACTGCACCACAAAGGAAACGTTGTTTTGTTTTATGCATGTCACATGGCAGTGATTGTAAATTTCCTGTATGACGCTACAAGTCTCTTTTTTTTTTTAACCAAAATGAATACACGAACATGTAGCCACTGAACAAGCTCTATTTTTACACTGTTTTTATCAGTAAAATATAAACGTATCTCAATTCCACAGTGGAACCCTGGGATGACACTGGGATTATGTTTTTGCAGAGAAATGCGATTCCATAGCTGCAAATCTGCTCATGCACTAGAAACATTAGTAGGATTGTGAGACTGTGGCCTGCACCAGTAAACACCACAGAGAAATGGTGAAAAACTTGACTTCAATTTTAAGTTTTGTGTTTGCAAGATGGAACACCTCCTTCCTCCATGTGGATGACAAAGGGGTAGGAAGTTAAAGAGAACATAAAAGAGGGGTGGGATGAGTGGATGAGGTCAGAGGTGAAGTGGCACTGAGGGGTGGGGTGACGGGGTGTGTGGTAGACGGGTGTGCCCCCTCATTCCCTCCCCTGGCCCATGCAGCTGTTCGTCTGGCCCAGTAGGAGCTTAGTTCAGACCTCGGACCACGCTCCACTAGATCCCAATAGCAGAATCTAAACTGGAGCCACTCTCCACATTTGTTTAAGAATAAATGATTGAGGGATTCAAACGGGGCGTTCAGACACATTCAGGCTTGTGATAAAGATTTCCTGTTGATTTTTCCAGCATTTATTGCACACAGTGCGCCCTGTTTTCTTTCTAGTAAGCTCTCAAGACTTAACGTCACTATAGGCTAAAAAAAAAAAAAAAAACATCAGCTGGTCTTTCCAGAGGCAGCAGAAAAAGAAACACATTCAGATTGAGATCTCTGTCGGGCTGGGATCCCTTGTAGGCCTATACGAGTTTATATGTATGTTTGTGTGTACAAAAAAGAGGCAGCCCCCAAAAAGCAGTGAGTATGTCGCTGTCTAAGTCCCCTTGAAAGTGTCCCTCTTTAAGACCTGTTTAAAAGGGACGCCCCCTCTTTGTGTCCACTGTTCTCTGTGGCGTATGGAGGGGCCTTTGTCCCTCTCTTTCATGTGCTCACACAATAGCCTGGGCCGTTTGAGACACAACAGTAGATGAACTGCACTGACAGTGTATTAAACTCTGATGAATTGCCTGTGCGAGGCATAGATCAATGTCCTTCACCCTTAGCACGCAGTGAAGCTCAGGCCTTGTCTTGGTTAAATGGAACAGGTTGCTGGCTCTTTTCAAAAGGCCCTGATTATATTCATGTTTTGTTGAAGCAGAAGCCTTTTTAAAATGTGTAAATCTTTGCGTTTCAAAAGAGTCCTATTTTTCCGCCTTTCATTCGTGGAATTTGGTGCTGCTCATTTTGTGAGCATTTTGCCATTTGCAGCCTCGGCAACTTTGCGTCGTAACCCGAAAGTTTAAACACGTTCTTTCTTTCAATGGGACTTTTAAAGCTTGAAAAACAACCACATTCAAACAGCCCAGTGTAAACGTTCTATCTCCAAAAATTACTTCTCTTAAAGCATGACGCTTCACAAGTGTTTGAGGTGTGTAATGTGGAGGCTAGTGCCCTACATCTGACCTTTAAATGACTCCTTCCCTCTGAAGAAGGCTTAGGGCAGTGTGTTTACACAGATCACAGCTTCAGCCACTTAAGAACAACAGGGACGGACCACTGAGCCTCTCTGGCTGCTCCCACAGGGACCACAGACTCGCCACTACCACCAGCACCACCACTCGCGCTAACGGGGAGATTGATCAGAGGTGGCAGGAGCCAGCAGACAAAACCGAAGGCCTGCTCCTGTCAAGCAGTTTGAAGAAGGGAATAAAACTAAAGTAAAGCAGAAGGAAATCATTGAGATATAAAATGAATGAATGAAACAAAACAAGTTTTGTGTGTTTTCCTCGATACAGGTTTGGTTTAGCAACAGGCGAGCTCGGTGGCGTAAACAGGCCGGGGCCAATCAGCTAGCAGCGTTCAACCACCTACTGCCGGGAGGATTCCCCCCTACAGGGATGCCGACTTTACCCACGTACCAGCTACCAGACTCCAGCTACCCCAGCACCACACTATCGCAGGGTAAGACCCACAACTCCACGCGCAGCATGACAGACATGTACAGCACGTTCTGTACTCTGATTTTAATCTAATTTACATAAAGATTACATTAGTTCTATTTTTTGTGGAATGTCATCCATATTTTCTGCTCATTTTCGAAAGCATCACAACCATGTGAAAAATATAAGAACCATGCAGCAAGTAGTTATGTTTATATCCAGATATTAGTCACAGCTGAAGGGAAACAAGCCTTCGGTTATTTTGTGAGTCCAGGGAAAACCCTTTTTGTGTATTAAGACACACTTTAGGAAAATTTAAAACACACCGCTTTCCAAACTTTATTTTCAGGCTGCTGTCTGAGAAAACCAAAAGAAATTCACACACTTGATTCTCGTTTACGTATTTGTTTGTGTTGTTGTTGCTGGTAGAGGGGAGCACATTGCACAGACCCCAACCCCTGCCTCCGTCCTCGATGCACCAGGGAGGTCTGAGCGCTGACAGCGGCTCTGCTTACGGCCTCTCATCCAATCGCCACAGCTTCTCCAGCTATTCTGATTCCTTCATGAGCCCCTCAGCATCCAGTAACCACATGAACCCCGTTGGAAACGGGCTCTCCCCACAGGTAAAATCATCTTCAACTGTGTAAAATCCTTCCTAAGAGGTGTGCATTCAAATCCCGAACCCTACCGCCTCCCTTCCTCCACCTCCTTTCACTGTTCGGAACATGTAATTTTATTTGACTTCAATTAAAATTCAGAAACAGCATGTTCAGCAAAATAAGTGCCAGTGTGGGCTTTTATGTTCGCCTTCCAAAGCCCGAGATTTATTTTAGCTACTCCAAATTGCTACATTTATAAAACAATTGGATTAACATCAACAAATTAAATTTCATCTCGATAGTACTGCAAGTGCTCGAGCTGCTCCAAACAGCAGTTTCGACTTTCCTGGGACGTCTAAATCCTGCGCAGCACAGAGCGAGCACATGCAGATGAAATAATTAGCTAAAGCTTATAAATGTAGGCCCATCTTTTTTTTTTTTTCTTCACATAATTGTCTGCAGCTGAAAGACTCCACTTCTATGTGTGATTTTCCTCGTCTCTTTCCGGTGTGATTTCTAGTCAGAAGCAGTGTGTTCTGTTCACGTGAAGATATCCAGCAGGTTCATCCTGTCGGCCTGCTCCTAATGAAGACTTAGCTTTTTCTAATATAATGTTAAATGTATAGAGGCCCAGATATGTATGGTGCTTAATGAATGGGTTTGTTTGCATCCTCCCCTGAAAAGCGTTGGATTTTAACCTCTTTGGACACCACAATTAATGAGCGTTTAAATGGGACTCTATGGTAGGGGTTGAGCTTTAAGAAGCGCAGAATGAAAAATGATTTGTATTGATGCAAATCGTGTGTACGGAGTGAATTATACACAATTACCCATCAATACTGGCCAGTCTTGCCCACCCTCACCAACAAGATGTGGTTAACAGGCAGAAAATAAGATTGAAATGGTGTGTAAAGAGTTGAAAATGAATTTCAATGCTGCATTTGTCCACAATTACCCCGTCGTTCACACGTGTTTTATTGGGAGTTTTTTTTTTTTTTTTTCTTCTTCTTCTTCAAATATTTCTCAAAGCAGATTGGAAACATTCTTGGTATTACCCTCTTTCTTCAGAGAAGAAAGAATTAAGGATTTTGTGACAAAAAAGAGATTTTCTCTCCTGCTGGAGCGACGGAGGATAACATGGAGGCTCACAGCGTGTTTGATTGTTAATCGTGGCACAGGGGCTTTAACTGCTAATGCTCTCACTGCAAACCTGCAGAAAAACACCAAGAACATGGAGTGTGTGTTTTTTTTTTTTTTTTTCATTAATGGCTCTCTCTAATACTGGCATGGGGCACACCGTCGCTTTCTCTCCCTCTCTTCATCGGCATTCAGGAATGTGCTGGGATATTAAACATTTCCTGTCATAGTGAGGATTAGGACAGGAGCCTTTGGGCAACTGTACAGCATGGATTTTCACTATTCAATTACTCTATCAAGTGGGTTTGATTAAAATCCTTTTAAAAAGAAACCCACCTGAAATGTTTTTAATATATTTTACATGTATTTATTTAGGGCTTGAATTGCGGGTTTTCTATATATTGATTTTTTAAAGTGACATAAATGTGTGAAGCAACACAACATGCTTGCACTGCATTGAGTTGTGTGGCATTCCTATCAGTGTCTCAGCATGGAGATGACAGCAGAATCGGAGTTCACTATATGCGGCAGCGTCCTGCTGGGTTGGACAGCCCTCATCTCTCTTGGCCTCTGCACAAACACGCAGCCATCCACATAAAACTCTCAACACACAAAACTCACATGAGAACAGCTTTAGTTTATCTGGTCTGAGTTAGTTTACACTTTGTCGTTGCTTTTAAAAGACATTTTACTTTAACACCAAATATGTTTGAGGTTTGGAATATGATGTACCCGTCATGATTTACAGCATGTTTTAATTCCCCCCCCCCTCGCCCTGTTTTCTATCCCTGTAGTTAAAAAAAAAGAAATACAAAGGAACTATCTCTCTAGATAGAAATGAGAATTTGAAATTGTAAGTTACAGACAGCATCTGCTTGTGGGAGATATGCTTGTGCATTGGAATGTGCAAGCTATTTCTTCAAGTGTCTGGCATTGATGGCCTAGCTGTTGCTGTAAAGATCGACAAAAATTCTCTGATTCCCAGTAAATGGGCTGCAGGGACGAGGTGCCAAGTCTGTAATGGAATCCTGCAGTGTTCAGCAATCCCGACAGGAGCTCCCGTCCATCCCAATCCCATAACCTATCCCGACTGCACACATTTTCCCATTACAGGCGGCAGAAAAGCCATGCACACTCAAACTGGCTGCTGTTATTGTAGGATATACAACATATTTTGGTCGGCGGTATATTTGGAGTGCTGAGAGTGAAGCTGTGTATGGGTGGGCAAAAGGTATGAAACCAGAAGTGTGTTTTGTTGTCGGTCTTTTTTCATTTAGTGGCACAGTGGGTGAGGATGGAAGGAAAGGCAAGGGCACACAGGACTGACATCCAGAAAATACCTTTCTCTACCTGAGGATGGTTAGAAGAGGTTACATCTTCTTTTTGCTCTTTATTCTTTCATTATAATAATATCTTTAAGTCGGACTTTGTTCTCGCTTTTTATGCGGATTCACGATGCCTCAAATTAGATTTTTGCACCAGAAAACAAATAAATATGTGCTTTAGCTGGGAATATCATGCTCTTTAGGGAAACATCACCTTTTTTTATCACCTTTCATGCATTTTGTATATTTTCAAGAAAACCTGGTAAACATACATTTCAAATGATTCTTTGAAGCAGACTGCATGGGCATTGTGCTGTATATGTGGGAGATGTTTGGGTTGAATTCCTAATTATTGCATGACAAGGACACCTGCTGGGAAAGAGAAGAAAGCAGAACCATGGCTGAAAGCTGAAGCCACGAGAGAGGAGCTCAGTTTCACAGCAAAGGTTTCCATCCACGGAGAAAACCTCTGGAAGCAGTGACACCAGGTCAGGAAAAGTGAGAAATGCGCTGCTGAATGCTTTCCATAGATGTTATACAGCATTCAGGTTATTCTGTGTGGATTGGTAGAAGCGATGAGGCAAATCCAGCAACCTCTATAGGGAGGGCGGATGGAGATCTCACCGCTGTTACGATGAAGGAAGTTCACAAAGTTTTCTGTGGAACTTTTTTTTCAGTTTTGCAGTTTTATAAAAGTGTGTGTTTCGGAATGACAAGGATGTGCGTGTATCTGAGGAGGGCCTCTGGGCTGTGTGAGTGGGCCGGGCCTTCGCACAATCACACACACACACACACACACACACACACACACACACACACACACACACACACACACACACACACACACACAGGATCAGAGACACAGCGGCTCTCACCCCTGCCTCCCTTTGATCTGTGTCCCCAGGCCTGCCTTCCCGCGCGGCGCTGCACCGTACCACGCACGCTGACACCATGCTCACCAGCGACTCCCCACAACTGTCTGAGCGAGATAAGCCAGGGGAGACTCCAAACTGTGCTGCTGCTCTTCCATTAGCTAGCGCAGACGCTTCTTTTAAAAAACTGGATGAATTATTTTTAAGAAGCAAGCTCTGCCGTTGCCAAAAAAAAAATGGAGAGGGGAAAATGTACCGAACAATCTGGAGCTCTGGCTTCATTCCGCCTCCCTCCCTGACTTCTAACAAGACATTCTGCACCTGAATACCAATGAGGGAGGGAGATTCATGTAGTCCCCCACATTATTAAAACTTGGGCATTAAGCCTCTCACCGGGCACTGTGTCAGCTGGCAGGCTCCACTGACAACAAATCAAAGAGGATGAGCACATCGCCTGCATTCATAGCTCAGCCACTTGCAGAGCAAGAGGGGGAATACATACTGGTTAATTAGAACTCCCATTAAAACAAATACTGTTTCAATTTGGCAACTATAAAAAAAGATGTAAGAGGCTTTCAGAAAAAAGAGACCTGCTGTCGGCAGCTGCCAAGAAAATCCAGGGACTGTAAATCATATCCACTGGCTATACTGTTTCTGCACAGATTATTAGTGTTTGCTGTTGTTTTGCAACAGTTTTGAACTCTGAGGAAAGATTATGTGTCTTTGACACCAGACATGTACCTCTGCACACATTGTGGTCTTCATGTTGCGTTGGCCTTGGTTCCTGCAGCCTGCACAGGAAGGTATCTGCATGTACTATATGCTTTTAAAGAGGTGTGACATCACCAATATAATTTTTGTATAAAGAGTGCATCCTGGTCATAGCTGCAGCTTTACATGTGAGCCTCATCCGCCCATGGCTGAGACAGTGGCGCAGCTTCCATGCTTCCTGTATTCCTGAGCCATTTGTTGCTCGCTCCATCTTTCACGTCTCTAGAGCTCTCAGTGGAGCCATTTTCTTTTTCATTCCAAAATATTTTTGGTCTCAGCTTTATGTATTCATGAGCTATTTTTCACCTACCAACCTTCCTGCGCTCCATTTGGCTTTTTGTCATCTCATGATGCCTTGCCAATAGTGCTTTGCTCTCTCCCCACCTTCCTCTCTTGCTCCAACTCTCTCCCCTGGAGAGGCAGCTCTTCTCCCTACGCCCAGATGAAAGGCTATGGCGGACAATAAAATGCTATTTAAATGCAAGGATGTTTGTGTGCGGGTGAGAGATATTTCCTGCTGAAAGTGAGCTGCTGCATCCTGATAAATAGTAAATATAAGGGAATGTGATTTACATTTATCTTGCAGAGGCAGCCAATATGAATTTCAGTAAATCCTAGAAGATGGGGATTTAAGGAGGAAAATGACTGAGACTGATTCACATGCTGTGTGTCCCACGCAGTGGAAATGCCTATAAGGTGGAGAGTGGTACTGCCTTTATTAAAATATAGGCACAGACATCGATCCTATCTAAAATACCTATTAAACACTGGCATACACTGTGTCACACACTCATTTGCTCAGATTTCCAGATTCATACATTCGCAATTTAAAGATGATTTGTATAATAATAATAATGATAATGATAATGATATTATTATTATTATTATTATTATTATTATTATTATTATTATTATTATTATTATTATTATTATTATTATTATTATTATTATTATTATTACTATTATTATTATTATTATTATCAACAATAATATTATTTTTAATACTACTCCTGATAATAATAATAAATCAGATGGATGTCCCATCTTTTCAGAGCCACAGGTCAGGTTGCACAGTGTAATGGATGACCGGACGAAGAAGTAGTGGAGTTTTTGCAGTGAACCTGTCCTGCTAGCCGGAGGTCTCAGGATGTTGTCGAGTGCATGTGGTTTCTTTTAGTTCCAGATGCCACTGTGACAGGTGCATAGCTGTGATTAATACTCTCTCTGACTTTTTCTCTCACCCACATTTTCTCAATCTGTCCTTCCTTCCCCCATCTTCTTCTGCATCCTCCTCATTGACTTCTTGACAACTCATGATTATGGTCCTCTTATAAAGTTGATGGAATATTCACTGCTTTCCTTGCGTTTGTATAAAAAAAAATGTTAAAATATCTGTTGCCAGCATGTTTCCATGTACTTGTCTCCTTCAGTCTCTTCCTCTCGTCTATTTGACAATAAGAGGAAAATTTGAGAGGTTGTTGGGTCCTCAGCTGGTTGTCTGATGCAGCAGCGCTCCCCTCTCGGTCTCCAGCTGAGAGCTATTTCACTATTTATTTACATGTAATTATGGCTATGAGGTGCAGATATTAACACTGTCAAGAACAATTTGACCTGACATTTTTCACTAGATGTGGCCCCTGCTGGTTTTAGCAAACAACTCCCACCTTTTCCCTTCTCTTCTCCTCCTCCTCCTCCTCTTCCTCCCCCTTGTTTCTCTTTCACTCCCTCAATCCGCCTCGCTTTCCTTGTGAAGCAGCTCCCTCGCACACACACAGACACACAGGACCTGCATCGCAGAAACCACTCTCCTGGAATCAGAAAATCTGCCGTTTAATTTAGAAGAGGCATTTGTGCAAAGTGTGGAGAGTGGAAGAGTGTGTGTGTGTGTGTGTGTGTGTGTGTGTGTGTGTGTGTGTGTGTGTGTGTGTGTGTGTGTGTGTGTGTGTGTGTGTGTGTGTGTGTGTGCGTGTGCATGTGCGTGTGTGTGTGTGTTTGTGTGTGGTGCTTTGAAGGGGCCTCTCTTGTTCCCAGTGGCTGAATCCATCCCATAGTTACTCAAGCATATCACTAGCAGAGAATAGACGGTTGCTCCCCACACATTCTCCAATTGCAGTCCAATAAACGGCATATTAACCTCTGGTTAGTGCGGGGCCAGGTTTATAGCTTACACCACGAGATGTGTGGAATGAGGGACACCAGTGTCTCGTCTGCCCTGAACATGCCTTGAACAAGGTTAGCAAGAGCCAAAGTTGGCTGGAGACGATTTAGTTTAATGAAAATTTGCAAGAGCAGAGAAAAGGCGAGAAGACAACCCTAAAATAAACACAGTCTCTATTCAATTCCTGCTGGTTTGAGCTTTCTTTGTATGCATGAACACCTCCGTGGAGCACAGGAAGGAGAGGCACAGGCGCAGGATGGCTAACATGTTGTGAGGAGTGACAGCTTGTTCCAGTGCCCACTAATCACCCTCATCTGTGGCTGCCTTGTCAATGCCCAGATTCTGTCAGTGCCAATCAGACAATAAATTGAACACAATTAGCAGCGCTACCCCAACCCCCAGTTTGCTCCCCAGTCTTCAAAGACCCATCTCTGTCCCTCCCTTGCTATTCCTCGCCCTTCCTCCCCATTTTACCTCTCATTCTGCTTCTGTCTCTTCGTCCTGTGGCGCTGGTGGAAGACACTTTTCAGTTTTTATTAATGTGCCACAGCCGATTATCGCAGTGGCATGCAGGCCAGCGCCCGTCATCTGCTGCCTGCCACCATCACGGCAGTGTGCTCCGGCCCCACGCCACCCCTCGCGCCACCTCCACCGTGACCAAAACGCTTTAATTCAATTTATGCAATCACTGTTATTTTTAAATAGTCATTTTGTCTGCTCAGATGAGGGGACTTACTGCCCGCTGGGCCGGGCCTCTCATGTGGGAGATGGGGGAAGGGTGGAACATTGTGGTGCTAGGAGTTGACTGACTTGTCCCTGCTATTTTTTTATGTTATTGCCCTCCTTAATGTTTTGTTTTAACTTTTAAGGTGTTTAGTTGGGATTTGTTTGGATACAAATTTTGAACCAGTAAAAGATAAATATCAATTTAGAAAAGACAATATTAAGAATGCCTGTGTACATCTGCGTATGTACATATTTTAGTCTTTGTACAATATTTCAGCTGCTCTCGAGGTCACACACTTCCAAACATGGGATCTGTGTTAATCCTGGGTCCCAGAATGAAACGCTATTCTCTTAAAATAATCACACCCCCAGGACTGGCCTTCAAATATTGATCTAAAATTCACTGTCACTGCTCATAATCTTTAATCGTTCTCCGCTGAAGTGAGTATCAACCTGGCAGATCTGCTAAGGTGCAAGATGTTATTCTGCAGCACGCAGATAACTTACAGACATTTGGAGTGCTCATTTTTCCCTGTCTGCCCCTCTGACCTCTGCCTAACTTAAAGGTACATCTTGGGGGCATTTTGATTTGGGCAGAACAGGGAGCTATCGGTGACAGAGGAACTAATCCAGTCTTGCCCAGATTAAGAGTATTTGTGGAGTGGGGTGTGTTGGCGCTGGCGCCGGGAATAGAACAGAAGGGGCTCCTATCAGCTCTCCAGGCAGGCTAGCCCTCAGGCCAGCGGAGTCCTACAGGAGTCTTTGTACTTCCCATAGCCGCCACTTTCCCCTCACTCTCCATGTATCACTTTCTCCTCTCTCCTTTGCCTGCTTTTCTCTAGGCTATCATATTTTCACTGCTCCATTTTCTTTATACATTTGTAAGGTTGTGTTGTTTTAGTCCAACGCTGGAGTTTATGGGCTCATTCAACGGCAACAAATGGTCAATATATATTTTTATTGAGACGCAAGAATAGAAAGACACAAACGCTGTGTTTTTCAATAATACAAAAGTTATTAGGTATACATAGCTGCTGTGATTTAACACCAACAAGTTTTGGTAAAACATTTAATTTTGTAGCACTTTTTTTTGCTGACATTTTTCCTGTTGTTTTTACTTCTTCCTGTAGCAAGCCTAGTGTTTCTGTCGGCTCTGTTTGTGTCACTATGTTTTGTTCTGGAGAGAAATTCAACAAAGAACATCTCGTCAAACATTCACATGGACAAAAAAATATATAATTTGACTGTTCTAGAAATTAAGGAAGTATGAAAGAGACCCTTTCTGTGTCTCAAGTCTGCTATTTATTTATCTGAAAGGATGCACATTGTATCAATTTACACTTTCCCATTCACTTTGCCACAGGCTGGAGGGCTCAGAAGTTGAGAGAATTAATTACTTTTTTATTATTATTTATAAAGTAATCTATCTGTAGAGAGGGAGTGGGAAAAGAAGAAGTAGAGGATGAGGGGAGGGGGTGATAGAAGCAAGGAACGCCCTGGAGCGGTGTCCTTTAAACTAGGTCCTGGCTCACATTATCTCTCCCAAACCAGCACTCATACAACGTCAGACAACAAACGAACTCTGAGCTGCTGAGGATGCTGCTTGCAAGGAAAGAGAGGGAGGTAGAGGGAGGGAAGAGGGAGGGAGAAAGGGTGAAGAAGGAAGGAAATGCTTTCTGTAATGGTGTAAAATGTATGAAAATGAATGTGGTTGGGTTTTTTTCTCAGCTCCTAAATTGTTCAATAATTCCCACTCCAGAACTATTGTTTAATGCTTCTTTGTGCATACGGAAACATGTCTGTGCACCCAGACTCCACCAGCAAGATTCAAATGTTACAAAATTAATAGAACAAAGAACAAAAAAAAAGTCTTTATTCATCTATGAGAGTAAATTCCTAATCTTTTGTTTCAAGTTTGTCTTGACGACAGAAACATGAAGACATGCAACTCCAAAGTGCATCCTATACCAGCTTATGTGACTTGGTATCATTTCACCCCTGAATGTAAAAAAACTAGAACAACATGCAGACACTTATGAGACAAATCCATACAATTAACGGAATATATTAAAGAAAGATCTCAAATACTATAGAAGTTTGCAGTTGTTGAAGTGACTTAAACACTGGCTGACCTGGAGATGTACTGTAACACCACGTTCACCTGAAGCAGCACCCTCATCAGACTGAGAAGACAATTTGGAGAAGAATTTAGATTTTTTTTATCCTCTCATGAACTCAAAATGTAAGTGAAGCGAGCCGATGGAGTCAACCTCCTACCTTCTAACAAATCTCAAATTATGAAGACAGAATTCTTTTTAGGCAGAAAAACTGACGACTGGCGTCATCCTCACAGATGACAACACTTATTATAGTCTCAAGTCGTTGACCCGCCCTTATTCGCTAAAATAGCAAAAAATGGCACAATTTCAATGATAAGAAGCCATTTTTCTTTTGAAGAACTTTTATGAGCGTGAATAATTTTCAAGCCAATTGTTGGCTAATCTATTTCATGAGGAAGCGATGCAATCAAACTTCAATTAGCCAATGACTAAAATGGACTCATGCCCTTCAGCTGTCTCGCTCAGGACACTTAACAAGCTCTACCCCTTAACTTTAGCCACAACCAACCATCAGGACATAATACTGCTGCTGTCTGCGCTCCAGCCCCATATGTGAGGGAGCATCACATGTGTCCAGCTTGAAGAGAGCCATGAATCTCCCACTTATGGATACATGTCACATGCTTTGTCCACAGATGTGGAGAAGATAGGGTGGGGGTTTCCATACTGATAGAATTAACATGTGGAAATGAGTAACTGGCCTTTATGTTACTGATGTGCTTCGAGTGCTTTATATTTCCTGGGAGGCTTTCACTAAAGATATGATGAATTTGCTGAATCTGGTTAATTTCCCCTTGGTGGGATATTCCTGGCTTCGTGCATCACTTGTGGTCCATTTGGCTTGCCTCGGCTATGTTTTCTGCCCATGTGTCTGTGCACACATTTGTCTGTTTGTGTGCGCATGCATGCAAACATATGTCTGCATGTGTATCAACACTGTGTAACCACCTCCATGATAGGCTAATTGGTTTAGCAGCAGAAAGGTCAAGGGCCAGCGCAGCATAGCAAAACTCAACATGAACCTGATGTTGAATAGAAGGCTTCCCCGCTATAGGAGGACACCATGTGCAGGACAATTCCCTTTTTAGCACCCCTATTCAGACGCACACACACACACACACACACACACATACACACTTAACTTTCGCTTTTCGCTTTGAGAAACTCCCAACATAAAAAAACAAAATTCACCACAGTGTTTTGGCTGCTCTGCTTTCAGCCAGAGGAGCACTAGAGGAAATCTCTTCCATTTTAACGTACTTTGAGACCTTCTTCTGACGAATGTCACATGCTATTACATTAATCTAGAATATTGAATTGGAAGCTTTTATGCACTATGAATAATATACACCCTGTGATATTCAGACTAGCCTCAACCTGCAGTATCAGCGGGCCCCTCAGTAAGGTTTGTGGAGCCTACTTTGTGCAGGGATCTGAGGGGATCATTTACCAGTTCCAACTCCATTACTATTCATGAGATGGGTAGGCTAGGGGCGAGGGATTAGAGACTCCCTCGGTGCTTGTTGTGCTGTAGGCTTGGGCTCAGGCCTCAGGCTCTGGGACAGGGGATGTCTGGCACAAATAGTGAGTCTATTATCACCCTGGGACCCTTCTGTCCCACAGCAGAACACTTACTGGCAGCACCAGTTAATGGAAACTGTCTCTCTTGTTCCCTGTCTCTTTTTTCTAACCTCAACACCCTCCTTGTGTCCTTCCTCCTCCTCTTAAAAAAAGAAGTGGCACTTTCTCCCTTTCCCTCTTTTAAAGTTGAAATGGCATATATTTCTATTGGCATTTGCACCGTGAAGTGCCAGGATGGCTCTATATTTGAAGGAAAAAGTACTTTCCCTCAACTCTGTCAATGCTTTGATCCTCAATTTTCCAAATTTATAACATCCTCCATTCCCCCCTTACCCCCAGGTGATGAGTATCCTGAGCAACCCCAGCGCTGTTCCCTCCCAGCCACAGCACGACTTTTCCATTTCCCCCCTGCACAGCAGCCTGGAGAGCTCCAACCCCATCTCAGCCAGCTGCAGCCAGCGCTCTGACACCATCAAGAGTGTGGACAGCCTGGCATCCTCCCAGTCTTACTGCCCCCCCACCTACAGCGCCACCAGCTACAGCGTGGACCCCGTCACTGCAGGCTACCAGTATAGCCAGTATGGCCAGAGTGAGTAAACCCTACATTCATCTTTATCCTACATACAGTGTTGAGAGTTGAACTGGAATCACTGCATCAACAACAACAGGTCATCTTTTTAAATGTTACTAGACTAGATTTAAAGCTTTGACAAAGTGATGCCGGGCTCCCGGGCTAAAGAACTTCCTGACCTTTGCCCCATGGCCGGTGGAAGCAGACACGTGCTCTTGATAAAGACCCCCCTTCACAACAAAACCACGACCATCCTCCCAGAGAACTGCCTTAGTCACACCCCACTCCACTTGGATGGGAAAGAGAAGAGGGCCACTTCAAAGAACGGCACACCCTCAGGGGCAACAGTGTCCTCTTGCCCACCTCTCCCTCTTTCCCTCTTTCTCTGTTCTCCATCACACACACAAATACACATAGCCTCAGGCCAGGAAAGAGTTTGCTTTATTAGATTAGCATAATTGACTGATGCTGTCACAGCCAGTCATGAGAGGTAAAATTAAAGCACACTTACCCCAACAGGCTAGCCAGTGACAACTAGCCAACATTTGTCTGTATTTATATATAGCGTCTAGTTGTGATCTGTTGCATTGTGCATCTTCTGCTGTCCTTTTTCTAAATATGTTTGTGCCGTGGTGCGTGATTGAGCACGCGCCAATCCGTCACATTTTTGTGTGTATGTGTGTGTGTGTGTGTGTGTGTGTGTGTGTGTGTGTGTGTGTGTGTGTGTGTGCGCGCGCCTCAGCGTTTTGTCAGCACCAGGAAACTGACGGCAGTGCGGATGTGAGCTGATGTGAGGTTAATTAAGATGATGATTGAGCACAGTGGATGGGTAATGAATGGAAGAGAGAGGAGAGAGCTGCTGTCTGCGGATGAAAATGATTGGCCATGTGGAGTGTGGAGGGCATGAAATCAAAGATGCCAAGTGTAATGAAGACTGGCACACAGAACACACACGGGGGCCCGTCTGACTGACAGCATGGAGACTTTACTAGGATGCACGTTGCTCGTGCCAGCGGCGTGCCAACCTCAAACAAGGGACCGGGGAGGGGCATTCTATCCTTCACTCTCTCTGTGTGTGAATTGTTTTTCATTTGACTCACTTGTTTCTGCCACAACTTATTTCAGCCTTAATCAGAGAAATGAAATGAGAGTGAATGGAACGTGTGTCAGGAATCTACCACCTGTCTAACAAGGGCTTGTTTGTCTTTTTTGTCCCTGTGCAGCTGCCGTAGACTACCTGGCTAAGAATGTGAGCTTGTCCACCCAGAGGAGGATGAAACTCGGAGACCACTCAGCTGTGTTGGGACTGCTGCAGGTGGAGACGGGACAAGCCTACTAAAGCCTCCCCTCCCCAGACACACAGTGCACCGCCCTCCTCCACCTGCTGTCACCAACCTTCATGCTCCATAAAGTGTGGACTGCAACTCCAGCTCACCGGCAACTTGGCCGTGACATCAGCACACAGACGTGCAGCCTCGCTGTGTCTGACAAGGTTTTCTGGGGAGTGGAACTAAACTTTTTGTGTCATTGTCAACCGTCAAGCTGCTCGCATCCTCTCTTCTTAATATTTGGGCATCTTGTCCCCCCCCAGCTCCAGCCACAAACCCCTAGTACACCTGAGGAAATTGGGCTGCTATGGCCCCAGTTCCTCTTTGCCATGGCTGCAGTCCAGCACATATTTAGAGCCATCAACAACATGTACATTGACGTTGCTGTTCATAGTAGTTAACAAAGCCAATATCATTTGAATGACTTCTTCTTGTTCCTTTTTGATATTGCTAAGATTATTGTTGCTGTTATATTATTATTATTGTTAATGTGATTTATGTTGTTCTTTGATTCCCCTTGTATCTCTTTTCCCTGTTAGATGTTTGTGTGTAAAACACAGTGTGGATGACTGAGAGCGAGTGTCTGTTGCGTATTCATACTTTGTGTGTCGGCACAGTCACACGAGAGGATGATTGTTTTCCAAGCTGCTTTCCCTCTGCCTGTTCCCTGAGCTCCAATGTTCATTTGTGATTTGACCTTCCCTCTTTCATATTCATCTTGACATTCCTAAAGAACTTGGCCACACTGTGGGAAGTCTGACTGGATGGATTCTACAGGGAATTGAAGCAGCGTTTTGGCGGCCAATAGCTTTCCCCTTCTAACCTCCATCCCATCCTTAGCAGTGGTCCATTGGGAAGGATGCATTGTTTGCAAAAACAGGATTGGGGAAATTAATGTATTTTGTTTATAAATATGGACCATGCCAAGGAGGGCTAGCTCACACCGCCCCACCTCCCAAATCCCCTCTTCCAGGGAACCTCGTGTGACTTTAACAGGGTAAAGCAGATTAAATCACACAAAAATAATGTCAACGCTAATTCGCAGTTACCCTTCCCACTATCAGTAAAATGAAATGATTTTTTTTTTTTTAAATTTACCTTCGGTTTGTTTCCACTCTTAGACCAAGCAAACATTCCTCTGACATTCCAAAGGCTCCATCTATGTATATATTATGAGCATTCCAGTGCTTTCCTTTATCACATGAAAAAGGACACAAGCTGTGCCAGTCACTTGCACTCTGGAAAATCATATAATCCAGTCACTTGTGGAAAAAACACAGGTAACACACTCCCTGGTTTCAGTCACCCCTAATCCTCTGCTTTGACTCACTGTAATGTACAAAAAGAAGAAAAAATTTAATGAATAGTGGATATGAGACATTTGTGTAGCACTCATAGTTGACTTTTGGCACAATCCAAGACCAGCTGTTCTCTTGAGATGTGAGTGATTTGTTTCACTGGCAGCAGTGTGATGATGATGTACACAGAAATGTCTACTTTATCTCAAGCCAGGATTCAGCTCTCAGTCACCCATTTAAAGCTGAAAACTGTACAGTAGCTGGAGCAAATTGTGTATTGCTTGTTAATAAAGAGTATGTTTTATACTAAAACAAAACTATGTTGAGTGACAGGTGAGCGACGGATCTGTGGAGGTAAATGTGTTATTTGAGTTTCCTTAACTGGCTTGTTTTCTGTTGGTTTTAACTGTATTTAATTGATTTGGCCGAAAGTTTTGTTCCTGCTTTGGGCCCAGGTGAGAATGCATTTGTATGAATTAGTTGAATATAAATTCCATTAAAAATGTTCCAATTAAAAGTGTATAAAAGTGGATCAACCCGAGCTCTGTGGAAAGTAAAGGCTTGGTGACACAGTTAGACTCCCGGGACCTCAAGGCAGTTCCAGATTTGGAAGGTGGTCGGATGAAACATCTTCCTGCATCAGTGCATTTTAGGGTGTCTTCAACCACTGGACGTCGGATCAGAGCACACAGGAATGAGACCTAAGGGTGGGATCAATGATGACGATAACGATGAAGGTGGTGAAGACTTTTTGCCCTGGGAAGGTGAACGGAGTCCCGTTTGTGTTGTGGACCAATAAGACTTCAGGAGAAAAATTCCAAGCGACTCTGCACTGAATCGCTGCAGCTCCAGCTGCTCCGCTTATAGGCCTCACTCGTGTATATTTTAAAAAGGAAGAATTTTAGACTCGTCTTTAGTGTATCAAAACCCATTTTTAACACCTGCGTCAATAAACATTTGGATATTTAAGGCATTCAATCCTTATCCCCCTCCCACATGTTCGACCCTTAACCTGTTTAGTTGCTTTCTGACATCTGTGCTTTGCTTTACTCCCTTTCTGTTTGGCATGTATGTATATTATCATGGTATAATTTATTCTGCTGTATGAAGTATTAGAGTAGTGGGAAACTTGTACTGGTATTTACTACCTTCAGCCTGTTGGTGTGTTTACTGTAACACTGGCGTAACTGTTATCAATTAAAGATCCAAAATTAATGCTGCCATTTCTGTCATTTTTATTGTGTGTGTTTTTTTCAGTGTTTCATTAAACATATTGTTCATTCTATTTACTTTTACCGTGTGCCTATGTGCTTGCATTTATATAGTTGTCTAATTTTGTTTTTGGAAAGAGAGAAAATTCTTCAATTTTACAAAGTTAGGTAATTTAAGTTTTTACGAAACTTGAACCAACAGGAATTGGTTCCTGCCTCAAAAATGTAAGAAACAGCTCTCTCTATTCTATGTCATGTGTTTCTGATTGTTAGTTGGACAAAAATCTGTGTAATGACTGATGGGCAATTTTTGTATTTATTTGACATATATGAAACTATAAATCTAGAACGACAATGATTGTTGCAGCCCAAGAGTGACGTTTATGAGCGCACCTGTGTACAAGCTGTTTGCTTATATAAGTGATGCACATCGCCGGCTCTTCCCTGTGTGTGTCTATGTGTGTTCAAACACATTAGTGGAGCCAGCGATCCACCAGCGACTGTTCCAGAGCTGTCGATGTGATTACGGAGTGATGAGAGCCGAGATGTCCCAGATTCAGAGACACAGACTGAGCGTGTCTGGTTGCAGCTGTAGGAAGTCATTCATTCTTTCCACTGACCAGCAGAGCCACCCTCTCCTGTCGCTGGCTGGGGAATGTTGTCTGCAAATCTCTGCGGTATGGTGTGACTGCAAGGGAACTAACTGGTGTGGTACGGAAACATTCACTCTGCTTTAAATTACACATCTGAACAGTTGGGCTCATTCAGCTTTTCACCCTCAGCGCTGCTGGAGGTATGTCGAGCACACCCTCTGTATGTTCATTCAGTCCTGACAGATTTGAAACACGCTGGATGTGTCCACCATCACTACAGCTGTAGAACGTCTGCACATAATCTCGTGTAAATTAGCTGATGCAGAAAACTATGCCAAGTCTCATTGTGGGAGATTTGCATTTAATATACCACAAAAATAATAACCAATACTTTACTGTTCATTTGCAATTAAATGAAACTAATTAAAAGCATCACAAATCACAAGTATTAACATCATTAACACCAAACTGTATTAGAAGATACATTTGATGCTAAATAAAGTAAGTAATCAATCTGAATAAACTTCTAAATAAACAGTAAGAATTATTGATTCTTCATAAATTGATAATTATTTGACAGATTTGAACAGCTCAGCGAGTATAAACAGACAGACATTCAGCCATTCCTTTAGACCGACAGATTAAAATCAGCTCAAACGGTGGCGTTATCACTACGTTATATCACTGAGGCTCAGTTCAATTTGATGCAAATGAAAATTTTCATCCGCGCTTAATTACAACACACGCATTAAAAAATACTGTTGGGTTCGAAGACACATGCCAATAATAGAGGAATATGGTGGAATACTGAGTCATTAAAGTAAACTTTTCATGAGTTCAATCTTAGTGGATCCTTTCAACATTTTTAATTTGCATTCGTAGGTGGCTGTTTGCCTGCAGTATGTCATCCCTCATATATTCCTCAAAAAGTTTGTGTTCTGGTTGTCCAGATTAGACCTTAGCATGTGCTATGGTTGTCCCCTTTGCTCCAGCTTGTCTCCTGAGGTGTCGGCCTGAGACTTTTGTCTCCCTCTGGTCCCGCTGTCACTCAGACTGGACGAGGTGGCAACTCAGGCGCTGGTGTGTGGGAGAGCTTTGTGACACTTCCCTCATCTCCCCCTTTGATCCCCTAATTGATTGACTACAGGAGCAGAGGATAAACAGAGCCCACAAGAGCCGATTCCACTCGCTTTTCTGGAGTGGTTTAGATAAAGTGCAGAGGCCCGAGCTCTCTGTTCCTCCTCTCTCCTCTCTATATGGACGTACGGTCATTGAAGGTGGCTCTATGCCACGGTAGCTTAGCCGCGGGCTGTGTCCTCAGGCCCAGGGCTTGGGTACTGCCCCTGTGTATAACTGGCTGGCGGTAATGGGTTTGTTTAGATCACAGGGATGGAAATGAAACTCCTGAGCCGTAATGTAGAGACCAGGAGGCCCTATCGCTCAGGAAGCAGCGATAGTGAAGCCACAGCTTCAGTCTGGTCATACTCACTTTCAGACTGAGCCGTGGAATAGAGACTCTGATTCAGATCTAATTTAGAATCAGGCTCCTAAACCTGACCATGCTGTGACGATGTAAATAACTGGTGCTGAAGAGTCAGGAAAGCCCTGCAGAAGAGGAACACAAACGACCAGCTGGGGCCTCCAGGGAGAAATGCATGTCCACATTTTAAAGAAAATACATGTTGGAACACATGACTCTAGAATGATTTATACCAAATATGATAATTATATTCTAATTTTACAAATCTGTATCCAGAAAGAGAGTTAAGAGCCGTGTGCAGGTATGCTAAGAAATGATTAAGAGATGCTCTGGGGGTCTTGGTTTTATTCTTTGAGATTATGTGTCATAGGGAGAAAAAGCTCCCAGCTGTCGCCATGAAAGCACTTACAGTATAATAATCCTCCAAATCCTGTAATTATGCCGGCATACGCCGTGTACCTGAGCCGCAGCTTTGTGCTCGTCACCTCAAGGATCCCACTGACACAGACACAGACTCAGCTTGGTGTGCACACATCTCCCACCCCACTGTGTATTTTCAGAACATTTTTAGGTGTTTTGAATTTCATGCTTACCCTTCTGAGGTACAGAGAGACAATCTGTCACGTGTAAGAAGAAAGTAAAAGCTCATCTGAGGTGTTGTCATAGTTCAAAGTCATCTGATTTATCCAAAAGTGTGTCGTATTTTACTTATTTTCATTCTTTTTTGTTTGAGACACAACTGGACAGGTTTGCCCATGTACGCATTGCAAACCTCCTTTGAACCTGTGATAACAATATTTTTGTTAAAATTTAAATGTGATTATAAAGTAAGAAATTTAAATATGACTATAAAGTGAAAGGGAGCTGGTAAATGTAGACAAATTCTAAATGATAAAGATGAAGAAATCAAAAATCTTTTTATTGTTCATAATTGTAAAGTGAAATATATATACACACACACATACTGTATACATATATATATGTGTGTGTGTGTGTGTGTATATATATATGTATATGTATATATATATATATGTATATGTATGTGTGTATATGTATGTGTGTGTGTGTATGTGTGTATATATATATATATATATATATATATATATATATATATATATATATATATATATATATATATATATATCACCTTTAGAAAAAGCAGAAAGGGCTCAAGTAAAGACAAAAAATCTAAGAAATCAGAAATAAGAATCGCACTGTAGCCAAGCTTGATTTACATTTAGAATCTGAGCTGTGCTCTCTGAAAGTAATTAATATTAATAACAAAAATGTAAATGAGTGAAATGGCGGCCCTAAGTGAAGAACAAGCTGGGTGCATTCAGTCAGGAGATTCATATTTAAGCCCTTTCTCAGGAGAGGTGGGCTCTAAACAGGCATGACGGCAGGGCATAGACCGCCATACACAGTGACAATTTTTCTAGATAATAGCCTATCATGCAGGATACAATTTAAATTAAAAAATGCAATTTTCACCTTGAAATGAACAAATGATTACAGTTTCTATACAAATTAAGGCATCCAGGCTGTGCCTCAGTCCTGTGCCAAGGCCATGAAACCTGACATAATTGCCATGAAATACATTTTCAAATATTTGTATTTTGTCCATCGCTTTAAAACATGCCACTCTGCCTTCTCTGGGTTTGTGATCTCACCTTCTGGGGAAATACATAAAAAAGGGAGAATATCACCAGAGATGAAAAGCTCTTCAACAGGAGAGATAAAAATGTGGAAAAAAACAACCTCCCATACACACAGTAAATCAGCGCCGCTCAGCTCAGCGGCCCCCAGAGCTATCTCTAAAAGCCAAATTACTGCCTCTTATCTAAGGAATCATATCTACCAGTTATCTGCTCCTGAGATAGGCTCCTCGCTCCCTTGTGCCGCATGCTCATCTCTAAAAATGCTATTTATTTGTGATTACAGACACCCTTTGAATAAAAGATGTTTGTGTTTGAGATCCAAAGTTTCGGCTGATTCGGAGCTCCTCAGATTCTTCAGAGAGGAGACTATTGAAGGCAAGACACCTTGTTTGGGCAGGGCTGCTAGGGGTGGTCTGTTGCATAGAGAGGGATGAAAGTGTAGCCGATGGGAAATATAAGACAAGACCTCAAACTTCTCTGACGCTTCATATCACACATGCTTTCGGAGGGGATTCATACTGAGATGAGGTGTCGAATTGGCTTTAAATGCAGAACCTTATGTTTGCAATACATAGAGACAGGAAGTTATGTCTTTTATTTAGTTGAAAGCTGCCAGAAGCTACAAAGTTTAAAGATTTTTTTAAAAGCTTGCTTTACTTAGAGATATGTATGCTCTTTACCCGGGAAAAGTCTGAAAGTAAAACACTGGATGTTTTGTAATATGTGATGTAATATGTGGAATAAACTACAAACTGTTGCAGAGCTATGCAGGGCAAATACTGAAAGTGACTTCCAGTAAATTGACAACTGTCTTATGTCCAGTACAGACTAATAAATTCTTCTGCTGATGTTACAGAGGTATGAAGAGGATTTTACCCCAAAAATGCTAAACTTTAGAGTACCTATACTTAAAAGCAGAAATAATTACTCTCCAGCCAGAAGTCAGAAACTAATTTTCGCCCCTCTGACAGATTCTTAACATACTTTTAATGGGTGACTTGTTAAGATGATTTTTTTTTAAAGTGCCTCCTCTCCCCTTCCATTTCTTGCCTTCCCTCTCTGCTTCCATCTGTTGAAGTCCCTCAGCCAGAGAGGCTCACATCAGATTTCAATAGTTGACCTCTTAATGCTGAGGTCAGTGCTGCACCGGCAGCGATTTCACACTGAAGATGAAAGGGAAATGAACACTGAGGATGCTGGGGGTGACATGGGGCCCTGACCACACCAACCATTGCCACACTAACCGCTTCACTGCACCAGGCTGGGATCTGAGAGGTACGAGGAAGAGGTGCTAAGATTGAGGTTTGCCACCTGTATGGCATTGGTTGAAGTGACTGAACTGAGACAGACATGCATTGGTTCTCGGTGACATCAGGGCTCTGATAAACCAGCCCAGACAACCGATTTCTAATCAAGCACAGGTAAAACCTTTAACTGGCAGGTCTGGGGAACTGCTCCTGTTTGACTAACACTCCATCAAGGCTTTCTGTTTCTGTTTAAGCTGCTGATCCCTGACATCGTTTCCTTTTCTCCTCAGCGAACCTGGGCCATCTTAAAAGTCTCCTGATGTTTCACGTCAAACTGCCAGCCTGCCTGCCCAGTTACAAGCGCTCATTACCGGTGCATCTCTCCGAGGCCGTTATTGAATGCACACTGAGACAAGGCCAGCAGTGAATGGACAGTTTGGTTACACCGCCATAAGGCCTGAGCTCCTTGGAGTAATGTACTGCTTAAGTACCTGTCAGCTTTATAAAGGAGGGAGTAGACTGTGTAAATGTGTGTGTAAATAGAGTGTCAGATCAGGACCCCAGGGAGCAGAGGTGGGAGTGTGCATGTGAGTGTGTGTTTCTGTGCATGTGTGTGTGTATGAGCTATTGTTCACTGATGCATATGGGATCATGTGTGTATGCGAGTGTCACAATAATGATCATTTAACCCTCTTCAGCATTCCCTAGGGCTCCGTGTTCCCCTTTTTTATCTCATGGTGCTCCAGGCTCTCTCTATCTCTCTCTCTCTCTCTCTCTCTCTCTCTCTCTCTCTCTCTCTCTCTCTCTCTCTCTCTCTCTCTCTCTCCCTCTCTCGCCCCTCCATTTCCCTCTGCCTGCTCTGTCTGCTCCTCACGGCTGGGCACAGTTGGGGAGAAGCTCCTTATTCATTCATGAGAGAAGCACCGGATAAATAAAAGGGCTCATTACTGTGCTAAAGTGTTACTAATGACATGTACCTGCCACTGAGCACCTCCGAAAATCTAATGTGACACACTAGAATGGAAAATCTATTCTGCCGCACCAAAGCCTCCAATGGTGCTAGCGCATACTCTATGGAAATTTCTCTCCGCTTGCCCTCCAATTGTGTCTCTCTAAAACCAATATTTACAATCCCATAGCCATTATGTCCTACTACGCCCTCTGCGCCTGCTGTTACGACCTCCATATTAGCTGAAAATTGGACTTTGCAAACTTAGCAGGGGAGAAGAGACTCTTCTCATAGATGAGAGGAGGCAGCACCAGGGGACTCAGCGTGAGGCCTGCGGTGCTCCAGAACTCCCTGATGCTCCAACCACAAACTAACAACACCCACCGAACCCTCAGCAAAACTATGGAAACACTCACTGAGTTGCATTCCACCATCCTTCATTGCAGTCAAATTCAAAATGCATCATAGTCGAGTGTCCAAAAAAATACTGAGTGAGTCACTGGACGGCAATAATGACTGGATTATAGTCTTTGGTTGTCTCCTAATCTGCCACTGAAACTAAATATCTATACACCATTTCATTGGTTATTGCTGAACTTTAAGATTTCTTTAAGCTTATTTGATTACAAACCAAATGCAGGTTATACTTGTTTCATCACCTGTAGTAACAAAGCTTAAGGTGTGATTCAGTGCTGCTACTATTTAAAACAAAACAAACCAGAACAGAACTTGACCAAACTCAAACAATCCCACAGTAGGTCGAGCAGTTTCTGCAAAAGAACATGTCAGAAAACATACTCAGCGTTAAATAAAGGAAAATGTACATCTGCGCAAAAACACAATCTTCTATCCAGTTTTAGCAAAATTGCTGTACAGTATTTGTTTTTTGTGTGTGTGACCCTGGTTGTTGAGAAACGGATCCTTGGTGATAATTTGTCGGAAATCCAGAATGTTTAAAGATGTTTATTTTTAAGGAACACACTGGTTCTCAAAACCATGGAAATATAACAAATACATTTTTGTTCTGTAAAAAAATATGAATTTGTCATTATTAATGTGATATTTTGGTTTGCATGAAAAATCCATTAATATTCAATATTTGGTTTCTCATTGTGCCCTGCGCTTTGTGAATGTGGTGAATAGGAGCCAAACTTTCAGTCTGCTGTTTTCTGTCTGATCTATTTATTTACAATGAATGTACCTGGAACAGATCCCAGCTCATTGGTGGTCGTACAGCATTTGCTTCTTTAACTGTCCAGCTATGCAGAGGAAATGGTTGAAGTGAGACTCGTGAGGTCTTTTAATCTTTCAAACTTCACAGTCTTGTCCATCTTGTGTGTTTGGGTCAGCAGATGACCAGCTGGTCATGTTATTTTTCCTCCATATGCAGCACAGATTTAAAGTCCACCGTGCAAAGCATCAGAAGTGGAATGTAAAATATACTGTTCTCACATTCAATAGATCAAATGGTTTACAGAGTTTCATCATCCTGAATCCTATAAATAATACACACCGAGCGCAGTTTAAATTTTTTCAAGAATATTCATCTGGATAGAAAATAAAGTATAATCTGATCACATATTATGTCTCATTATATACAGTATTGTGTTTTTGCTGTCATCATCACCTCTCATCTCTAGTTCATTCTCCTTTCTGACCTGAAAGACTTGTTGCCTCTCCAAAAGCTCAGCATCTAATTGAATCATGGCTTCCATCAGTGTCTAAGCAGAGTCTTATCAGTGGGAATGGGCAGACATGTTTGCTCTACATGTCTGCCCATTCCCACTGATTAATTCGTACGGAGCCAAACGAAATGTTATGCCTTGTTTGTCATGTTACATCCGGGCTCTACAGTCTTCTTCGAATCACGATGCATATTTGTAGACTTTAGGAAATTTGAAAACTGAAATTAAAAACAGAACATTCATGTTCAACATAAATATAAATATTTCTATTATTACATTTATGATTCTTGTACATTTACAGCTAAATTTAAAACACTGACAGAATAAGTTAATTAGGTGTGTGCGGTGTGTCAAGATGTACATTATCAAAATTCATCATTTCACACATGCAATCCCCACCGTAAAATTGTATTACAAATGGATGGAATTTGAAAAGGGAAATTGTTCACCTCTTGAGTCCTTCTTTAACTAAAAACCACTCACCGCCATTCATATTGAAAAGGAATAGAAAAGTCCTGGTGAACATTTCACATAGCAAACCACCGTCATGTGCAGATTTCACAATCACAAGTCAATTGTGTGCCCATGTCAAATCTTTTCTCTATACGTACAGGAAACATGTGTCTGTGACCGCATTTGATTGGTCCAAATATATCTGATTAATTTTGATCACACATGATGAAAAAGACAACAATCAATCAAGAAGAGGATCGCCGTAAGAGAACAAAGCAGAACTGATGTGTTCAACACTGTGTTGTTTCCAGGCAACAGCAACAAAATGAAACATCTGATTGAATTCAATCCACTTACTGTGATTAAAGTATTCTGTGTCCACACAGTCATTCACGTTCTGTAACCATAAAAATACAGACAAAGCGTCACAACAACCACAACTGTACATTGGGTTTAATGTATAACCTGCCAGATGCTTTAGATGAGGGTCCTCCTCCCCCGGCCTTCACCAACCTGCAAAAAAAAAAAAGTAGATCCATTCAGGATTTGTCACAGTCATAAATGCTCTAATGATCGTGATTTCACTATGCAGGATTTCCCTCCATGAAATATGTGAAAACCGGAGTCAGTATTTGTTTTAGCTTTCTTATCAGTTGATTTCCAGCCAGAGACAGATTTGTCATTTATAGCTTTATATGACAAAAGTCTAAAAATAGGGCCTGAGCTTACATTTGTTGCACTATGTCTCTTTTTGAAAAGGCGGCTCAGTTCATTATTCAGTGACCTGTTCAACCATGATTGACTTTTCCCTCAGCGCCCGTCCAACAGATGAAGGAACAGAGCTTAAACCCGTTACTGTCAGCTTCTCACCTGGATCATAAGAATTCCTGCTCGGAGCATGCAAACCAATATCCTCCTATTCATCGCCCAGCCGCCCAGGATTCACAGCAATAGCTTTTCACAAAGACCAGGGCAGAGCACAGTCTGTGTTATCTTATTGAGTTACCTGTAGCTAAGCTCTGAGCGAGCACATATAATGGCAGGCAGTTAATGACAGCGCAGGGTCTAACCCCTTGTCCCCAGCCTTTCCCTGAGCCTCATTTCCGCGTGGCGGCTGCCATTTCACAGCTGTTAGCCACAGACTCTCTTTGTCATGATTAAGGACAAATTAATAGATGCCTCCTGGTAATCAGCTTTCATTAGGGCTGTCAAACCGTCAGTGGCGTTCACTCAGTGTGCTGGACACGGCGTGATCACCTCCCAGTCGAGAGACACTGCAGCTGGCTGTGTGGGGCTGTGGAACTGCCTCTCAGCTGCTGTATTTGTGTGCTTGGTGTGGATAAAGTGTGGGTAACCAGTACATTAGCACGCTCCTTCGTGGCACAAGTGCTTGTAGTTGGTGCATTAACAGTGCTCCGTGTGGAGCTTCAAGATGGAGGTCATCTTGGGAATGACATAAAGAGTAGTCTTTCTGCTGGATGTAATTGGCCCCAGCATGCCGAAAATGGACTGTGAAATGTAAGGGGGGGGGGGGGTCAAATAATTGATTTTCCCCCAAATGCAGAATCCAGGGCAGGGCTGTTTAGTGAGTAATTTACAAGAGCAGTTCAGCCCAGGCTGACTGGCATATCTGTTGAAAGTTCCCAGGGGCACAGAAAGAGATAACACACACCTGAGACCCTGGAGCAGATGGACAGCAGTCAGTGTGAGGCTCAGAGGGCAGAGAGGAACCACATCAAACCCACCTCCACACATCCACATGTGCAGACGGGATAGAAGTGCACATATAGCCTTCACACGCACACACACTCACGGGATGATGGACATAGGCAATTGTATATTAACACAGACTCTCTCTCTCTCCCCCCCCCCCCTCTCTCTGCAGCATTTCTGGAATTGATGAAATAAACTCATCGGACTTCCAGCAACTTTGGCATTGTGTGAGAGAGCTGAAGTCATTTCAGTATGTAGATTTCAGCCTTAAACCCATAACTGTGTTGCGTGGTGCATGACCACCCCCACCTGCTGGAGAGAGAAGGCTGGAGTGTGCATGATGGGATAGCGACATGTGTAAGACAGGATATACCCTGGTCCTGTGAATGTTTAGTGACTTTTTTTCCCCCCACCGCAGCCTAAGGGAATTGAGACAATAGTCTTATGTCAGATAGCATAATCTAGTGACAGAATGGCATTTCATTCAGTATGCTAAAATATAGCTCAAATACATGTGTAAGCTAATGGAGAAGAAGTGGTTACTGAGCTATCGGCGTTGGTAAATTTAGCTTAATCTCTGATATGGAGAATTTCTTGTTAAGTAAAAAGATGAGTGACGATTGTCAAGAACAGTGATCTCCATAATTTGAATCTATGGAAAATCAAATAATCACCAATCGGTTTTTTTTTGTAGAACATTTTCACTGCTGTCAAAAATATAGATGAGCCACCAAGAGCTTGTATATTGTTCTCATCACAACAAGCCATTTGTATGCCACACAGTCAATGCTTTTCAATTTTGTTAGGCATCTTGGTAAATTGCACCAAACAATTTTCAAGATCAATTCCAGCATCAAAAACAATGCACATAAATCCCAATCTTCAACCCGCGTTGTGTTAGAGAGGGCCCCCGTGTTTGCATGAAGGTAATTACAGTGGGATTTAATGTTGTGGTGTGCCCAGAATTCTCCAGCTTTAGATCAGGCTTGAGGTGCTCCACCCTATTAATACTCCATATGGGGAACCCAGCTGTGATCAGAATTGGAAGAGCGAGAGGAGAAATCGATTTCATTTGCAGGATTATTGATGTAACTGCAATGGCGTTTGTATGAAACATAAAGTCTCATTTCAGAGGTTATGGATGAAACTGGATTGAGGGGCCCACTGTTTGTTTTATTCAATGAAACATTACAGAAACAGAGAAGTCGATATATACACTGCTGTACAGTCTCACCCGCATCGCACCAACATTAGTTTTGGAATGAGTTTTTTCTTTTATACATATCGATGTGAATACACCAATAAAAACTATTTTATACAATATACAGAGCATGTGGAAGACATCTCTGCATTAAAGAGAGGAATGGGGATTGTGATTTAAAAGATGTTTAAAAAAGAGTGTGGAGAAATTAAGAAAATAAAAGTGAGTTATTGCACTGTAGGGGGTTAAAAAAAGAAGGGGGTTGGAGGAGGGGGGAGTTTCAAAGCATCACAGAAAGTTGGCAGAGAGAGCAGACCTGGCATACGGCCCCTTTCACCCTTTGCTAAACTTCTACGTCCACCTGTTCGCAGCATTTTTAAGAGGCTTTATAAGTCAAGCTGATGTGCTGGCGAGGTGATCACCCATACATTAACAGCACTGTCTGACTTTCCCAGGGTTTGGATGGCCGAACAGCTGGATCTTTCAAGCAAATGCATCCCTCTTTCCTACTACAGTATTCCTCCCTCTTTTTCTTCCTCTTCAGTGCCAGTTTGAGCCCATCGTGCTGACGTTCCCACATGTTCAACAGCAGCATTTGAAGTGATGGCAAGCCAGATGGGAACTTTTTTCCACCGATGACAACAGCGAGGTCAAGACAAGGTAAAGTGTCATATAAAATATTTTCTTCTATATCTTATGCACTTTATAGAGTGCATACATATGAAACTGCTGTAATATAACCATGTGCCCTGTCTGTAGGATAAATTTTCATATTCAATCTAATAAAGCAGTTTTTAAAACCTGCTCCCTGTCATCAGATTAAGCGGAAGATTAATGCTGAACTTAAACATATGATGACACATGTTTAGAGTGTTCTATTGCCAGTAATACGTACTGGTAATGTAAAAGCATGTTTAACACATGTCAACATACTGTTACAACTGGAAGAAGAAGTTATTTCCTGATGCCAGCTGTGCTGAAACATGGAAAGAAAGATATTTAGCAGGAATGGAGCGAAAAGTCAAAGTTTCTTTTTTAACTTTCCGGTTGGAGCATCGACACAAAATAAGATCTCAAGCAGAGTTCTCATGAGTGTGTCATTAATTTTACATTACTAGTAAGAACATACAATACATATTCCGCTCATCAAGTCTAAATAATACGTAGTGCCTTTCACAGTAACACTAATTACTCCAAAAAACGAGCTTGTTGAAGACGGTGAAGGAAATTGCGGAATTCCATCACAGGCTTTTGTATTTTGAAAAGGAGAGAGGAGAACCTGGTGAAACTGGAGAACATGCCATGTTTGAGCCGTGTCTAGAAGGGGTCGATGTTTTCATATGTGCCTGTGCGGTGAGAAGGGAAAGTGGGCCCCTGTCTGGGTGAAAGGTTTGAAGCCGTGTTATGGAGCTTAGGTCTCCATCTATCCTAATAAAAAACACTTAAGCCAAACAGCCCCCTCTCTCGCTCTCCCTGTGTCTGATCCTGGGAGCTACCTGCAGGTCCTCCACAGAGCACATTTAATAATGGCCTCCACCCCGAGCTATGGGCAGTCCTCACGACTCTCTATACAGCAGCATGGGATTCTGGGAAGGCTGGGGTTAGATGTAAGGGCGTGAAGGGCGTGGCAGGAATCCCTGCTGTGTGTGTTTCACTAACCTTACAGCACTGCACTGTTAAACATACTAATATTTTTGGCATTTTTCCAATTGAACCACAATTAAACTGACATGTTTATGTTTATTTTTCCGCGCTTCACTTTTTTTTTTTTTTCCACCCAGGCTTTTCAAGACGCCGTTCTTTGATGGTGTTTATGGAAGCAGTTTGAAGTGGTTTTCCTTTGCAGCTGTAATCCCTGTCTCTGTTCCACGCAGACCCTGATGTGAATGAGCAGGAACATAATGAAAGACTTGTGCTTTCGATGGTGTTAAACCAGAATAAAAAGTGGCATTTTTTATTTGTTTTGCCTTGTGTTTGATTCTTGGTAATGCAGACAATCAACAGGGTAGAGGAGTTAAGTGCATTATAAATTACTGAGAGGGAGCCACCTCGCTCTTGGAGCTCATCCTGATGCTGCTGCTGCCACTTTGGGTTATGTGAGGAGTAAAGTACTTTAGCAGAGACCGTGGAGCTGCTCCACAGCACTCCTTTGCATATCAAATAAACAGCAAGGCATGATGGTGGTGCCAACCCAGACATCTATGTTACACAGTACATACACCGTGATGAACGTCTATAAAGGTGTCACCCAAGTCCATTGAATATCTTATATGATATACAGATTGCGGTGACATGGTGTCATAATGTGGATTGTACGTAGTGTGAATGATGTCCAGGAGACATGTTTCAAATGGTGAGCTTTACCATCAGGATGAGACACTTTGGAGCAGAAGCATTCACAGGTGAATATGGTAATTAAAATGAACCCACTCACTGAGAATATAATTAAGAATTTTACACAAGAGGGATTTCTTATTAAATCCAACACTGCACCTGATCATTCTCATTGGTGTCATGTTCCTAAATGACATTGTGTTGGTAAATGCATGTATGTGAATGGGGTATTTAATAAAAAAAAAAAAGAGAAAAAAAAAAGATCAGGCTTTTTAAGCTGAAAGCCCATGTTTATAGTCCCTATTCTGTGTGCTCAATCCATAAGGTGAAGATCCATGACTCTTATTTTCATAACAAAGCGTTCCAGGGTCCAGCAAACAAACTGTTGTATGGATGTACTATTGATTTCACATTCACACGTCTGAATTTAAGGGGACTATGGGATTGCCCATGAATCCCAAATCTGTGTGCTACTCACAGTCTGTCAAGTTGACATCCACTCTCTTCTGTAAACTGGCAAGATTATTCACTCAACAGGATCTCTCTCCCTTTCATCCTGCGAACTACAGGCCAACCCGGCCGCTGACAGCCAAGTGATAGCATACAGATGGAAATGAAGGCGAGTGGGGGAATGGTGCTGTTTGTCAAACACAGGAGACAGCTTCTGCATTCAAGGAGTCGACTGCTGCGCCAAACTGGGTGCTCCTACTCAAACTTTTTCTAATGTGAGATTTCAACACCTGAAATCTCATACTTAACACAATACACGTTGTATGCAAGCTGAACTTTGGCTCTCATTACCACAACTTATAGGCATGCATTGGAGCTACAAAACCAATGCTGTAAGTTTGATACGTTGCAGTCTGTCACCATTAAACACTTCACTATACATACTGGTGCAGCATCACATCCTGGTACCAGTGGGTTTTGAAGAACCGTCTGATGTACGGGCTTGCTTTGAGCTGGAGAAGATGATAAATATAGGCAGAACCCACGGTCTGTCATGTCATTCATGTCAGTTATTTGTGGAAGTAGATTACATATAGCCACGGCATTGATAACAATCATAAAACAACTATACTGGTCTCAAAAACAAATTTGAGTAATATGTGCTGTGAAATGTACATATTTCCTTCTCCTTGGGCAACAGATAACATGCATTCATCCTTGTAGTCCAGCAAGCAATACAAAGAATGTATTGAATGCATTCTGCCTGCAATCATAATGTTAGTTGTTTTTTTTTTGGAGATGGCTATTGTCCTCTCTGGCTCACAATTCACAGTCAGTGGAATGAAACCAATCTGAGTTCTTCTAAAGATAACGCAAATAAATATCAACCCTGATTTAGCGTGTTTTATTACTTTCCTCTCTTCACTCTCTTATCAGCACACAGAATGTTTCTCTCTTTCTTAAGGGTCGAATGAAAGGTCTCCCTTCTCTTAAGAATCAAGGCAGAGGAGAAGCCTGGACCAGGACTGATTCATGTCGCGCACACTGGTGGGATGTTATGCATGGATAATTGATTGTTGAAGCGGCATGGCCACTGTTGGATCTTGATGGTGCTGCCGAAATGTCACCTTACTGATGTTACAGCGGCGCCAATATTAAAAAGGCTGGTCTCAAAGACTTCTGTCGGAGCACACTCCTCTCCCACTGTGCCTGGGAGAGACAGCGCTGTTTGTCAGGCTTCTATTTCAGAGGGACAGATCTTGCATTCGCAACCTTATCTGCGAAGGACAGTGCACCCACTTCCAGAAGTGCATTAAACATTTCCAATCATAGGGATACATCACTCTGCTTTTAAAATGGAAATCAAGAGTGTGGAAATGATGAAGGGGAAAACAGACCTAATTGAGATTGTGTAGGTTTATTTGTTGGGGAGTTTGTCTTGTACAAAAACCCGGAAAAATTACGAAATGAGCTGGAAATATCCTCTTTGACAATTACAAAGAAATACTAGTTTTTGTGGGAATATCATTATACCAATTTGAAGAAGTTTTCAGAGAAATTTGTTTAGAAACGATTCAGGCATTGAGTCAGATAATGCAGTATTTACATAAAAAGTAAGAGATGAAATAAATTGTATTCAGTCAATTTCAGAATTAGGATAATGGTCTGAAAGCTCAGCAGGGACTGGTAAACGGTATTAATTATAAAGGCTTAGACAGGTAAGTACAGTCTACACCTGTATGCTAATTTACCTCCATACCACTTTACAGGCAGAGACTATTCAGCTTCCATTTCCCTCTTATATCATCTGTTTTCAGAGGTGTTGGTGTATTCTGCAAAAAATGGAGCATACTGCCACCAATAAACTAAAAAAATATACCTGTCCATAATTGTAATGTTTCAAAATTTATCACATTTTAAGTTCTGCTGTAAATATATGAAGGAATATCACAAACATGTAAAACATCAACAAATATTCTAGACATAATAAATAAACCAGTCTCTATCAGCAGTCTCTATCATACATTTATTGAACTCTATAATATAAGAGGTTTCTTTTTTTCATCAATAATATATTTTTTGTTCTTGAACAGTTTATTTATGATTTTTTTTTTTTTTTTGCTAAGTACTGCCTTTCCATTATGTACAGAATCTGCTGTTCGAGCATCAGAAATGCCTTCGCTGGGCCTCTCTGACATACTGGAACCATTCAGAACTCAGGGCTTCCCCCATAATCAAGTGTGAATGAACATGTAAACTTAGCCAAGTATTAACAGAACATGGCCTTTCTTCTGCACACAGCCGTTAATGCTGCTGTGTGAATCTTGCTTGGCGTGACAGAGGTAAAAGGCAAACAGCCTGAGGAGTGAAGAGGACCTAAAACAGACAGGTGGGAACAGCACATACTGTCTGGCAGAGGGCTGCGGTCGGAAAGGGGGGAAAGAAGCATTAATGGCCACCATATGTCTGCAAATTCTGGGGTCTTCAGCATAAATTTCATTATCCAACCCACAAAATGGACCATCGAAGAGACGTGTGTGATGTGGCCTGAGACAGCTACCGTGTGAAAAGCAGGCCGCTACGTATGAGAGCCATGGCCTGATCTGTCACGCTGGGGTTTTTAAGGGAAAAATGGGGGTAACAGCTGTTTGGTTCACCTGTCCTGTTCTGTACATGGCTTTCCATCAAAGCAGACACTATTGTCCTCACAGGCTCGCATCGCAGCCATGTTTCTCCACAGTAATCTCACGTGTTGTACTCTTATCTAATGTGACAACATTTACAAGACCACATCCCCTGTTTATCACACTTGTACAATTATATGGTGTTCCTTGTGGATAAACGCGCCGGTTGTAGTGGGAGACATATACATAAACATACTGTAAGGCCATTATCCTGCATATACTTGGTGTAAAACCATATTTTTCCATGGATGGTGAGTGGGATGAACCGACACAGAGCGACACTGTCCTACCCTTGTGTTGGACCGTCAGGTTTCTGTGTAGGCTATAAGCTACATGACTGTGGGTTTACTGATGGTAATTTTCCAGTGTCTACTAGTCAAGCAGTTGAAACTTCCTGTTAGAGTTCACTGTGGGAAAGTCTTCAGCAAAAAAATATGCACAGCACACAGAAGAATGTGATTGAATTAAATTTAACTGTTTGCACATATGTTCCCTTGTTTAAGGGGGAAAGTTTCTGCAGCACTGCTTAAGCTGTGGATTATCTGTCTGCGTCCTCTGCCTCTTTAGCATCAACATGAATTCACCCACTCAGAGTCTATCACACATCCACAGAGCTCCCTGTGAGAGAGCGGACCGTAGGGAAGCCCAAGCAAAGGGGGAGGGGGGGGGCTTCGACAAGACCAAGCGGAGCTGAGCGTGGTTGTGGTTGAGCCCATCGGCATGGCCCTCTCGCTCTCTGGCAACCAATATGTTAGGCACACTACATTAATCCTCCTTGTGTCTTTATGGCCCTAGTGCAGAGCAGCAGGCCGGGGCTGGGGCTGGGGCTGGGGCTGGGGCTGGGGGGCCACACCGCTGCAGGGCCAGCATCATCAGCATTCCTGTTTGAAGATGGGTACAGCATTAAGGCAGCTAATAGAGAGGGGCTGAGAGCAACACCGACTGATACTCCTTGTGACAGAGGGGGGGACAATAATGAAAAATGAGACACTTTTATGGGTGGGAGCTTAATTTGAGGATAGGCAGATTATTGTAGTCAGGAAAATGACTGTGAGGCAATTCTGGTTCATGTTGTTAAACATACTCAATAATCTAAACAACACATTAATGTGATCCTTTAATTTGTAAGTCTGCCTGTGTAGCTGACAATGATTTGTCATGGGTTGTGTTTGAACGATCTAATTTTGGTTAATTCTCAGGCATTTCACATAAAATGTTTAATGAATGTTGGTACGTAGACAAGCAAATCTTCAGTTTATCAGTTTAGTTAGAAATACACTCCATCCTTCTGATACATAAAGTTCATTTATCACAGATGTGATGCTCTTGTTCTTGTCTGATAAAGGCAGCTTTTATTTTATAATGTTATTATCATTATTTCTACATTATTACTATTGTTACTAGTTGGTTGAGGTCACTGCCCTCACCTAGTTGGCCTCTCATCTGAACTATCCTGCTCTGATTTGAACTCACTCTACTGGCGCCATCTTGTGCCCATAAGAGGAATGCTGACTGTCGACACAGGTGTACAAAATTCAATGTCACCTTTTCCCTCAGATCTCCTAACTATCCCCCAGCTGTCACCTCATTTCTGTGCAGGATAAGGTAATAGCATCAAGATGCAATCCAGATTATATGCTTGTCAATCATCCCATGTACTCAGTGATTTACAATGTGTAAAACAGGCACAAGAAAAAGTTGATGCAAAATTAGATAAAAATGCTTCTAAATTTTCATTACATTTGTGATGGAAGCATTGAAAGCTTTGCATATGGCCATGATATCACTAGGAAGAGAAACTAGTTGGACAGAAATGAGATGAAATGGAGAAATACAAAAATAAATAGTTGAAATCTTGATCTTTTCTGGTAGACAAAAAAAATTACTTACTTTTCCTATTTATGGCACTTTTTCTGAAACAGTGTTTGCTGCACATATCTTAACAATATAGAGCCTCTGCTTGTAAGCTACATCCATATTAGCATGCTGTTTCCATGTTCCTAAAGCTGCATATCAGTAAAAGGATTACTTTGTCACAACGGTAATTTGTGGAATACCTTCTTTTTAGTTTGAAGATTTTCTTTTTGTCCCCATCTTAGAAAAAAAGTTCTTGTATTTTCGCATCTCCCCAAAGGTTTGATTTCAGAATCCATTCTGGTTTGGAGCAGAGTTCTGCAGAGGGCCAGATAAAGCTGCACAAGGCCTGGTGATGCAGACGTGAGGACGCACTTGAGAATAATAATAGTCATAATAATAAAAAGGGAAAGAATCCAGTGATGTGCAGGGCTTTGCTTCACAGGCTAATCTCACAAATGCCAATGAGTCCATACCCGACTATATTGTGCTCCATTAATATTAATAATGATTAATCAATAGGTGACACTTTTGTACAAATTATGTATGTTTACACCTAACAATATTTTAAATAATTTAAAGGATAGCTCTGACGTGCTTTGTTTTTAATATTCTAAAAAAATAAATAAATAAAAAATAGCAAAAACGCGTTTGCTTGTTTCTCAGCAGTATTTTCCGAACTTTTTAGCCCAGCTGTGGCTCTCAGCACTAAACACGTTATCATCGACACTTCTAAAGAAAACATCATCATTTGCCATCAGTGCTTTTGTAACTCTTTTTTTTATTTTATTTTTTAGATATTTCCTCAATGCGATCTCACACTTTATAATTACATAGGAAAAGGAATTAGTAAATGTACATAAGTGAATTAATGAATGAAAATGAGCTGGAGTGTCACTGTGGGTCTGGTTCAGCTGATCCCCAGCTGCATATGTTGGTAATCACCGCTGCCTCTTGGATTCACTCAGAAGCACGCAATAAACAATCTGCTGCCAGCACCCCCTACGCTTTTGTCTAATCTGCCGTTTCACTGGGCTCTAGATTGTCGCACAAATATGAAAGTGAATCTTAGCAGAGGAATGCACAGAGGCACATTAACTAAGATGGGTGCCTGCACACTAAAGCCCCAGACATTAAGTCTAGGATTTACGCCGGAATATAATTCCCTAACTGTCTTAAGAGTTTTGGTGCAGGTGTTCTCAGACAGAACTTGAAGAACTTGGTGTACTTGGTGACCTGCTGCCTGGAGTTGTTTTCTAAACCACATTAAATTGCATGAATGGATTAGCTATTTTAAATGCATCTGGAGCTGATGATAATCCTGTGATTAACTGGGAGGCTACATGAATTTATTATTGTTTTGTATGTGTTGTCACCTTAGTGTCCGAGTAGGATTTTTCACTTGTATTCAGGGGACTGGGGAACACTACTGCCGAACCCCTGGCCCCTCAGCCACAATCCTTGGCTAATGTCTCCATCTGCTGGACACAGGAATGTACTGTATGTTATTAAAGGCCACAGTAAAAAACAATTGTTTAACCATTGTAGTATGATATACACAATTCTTCTAAAAATCTGACTTAACTAACACAGTCCTAAGAGCTGCATTGTTGTAATTATTTTCTGGATTAAGATTCCTCTATTTTTTTCAACAAAAAAATGCAACTTTTATTGAGACAGTTATTTTCACTTTACAAAAGCCACAGTGCATGTTCTCCGCTGTTATTCAATTAAGGAAAAACTGAGGTACTGTAATAAATAATATCCATTTAAAATTACTTAAAATACCACTTCCTGTTTCTACGGATCCTGTTAAATGTTCATAATGGTACGCCAACGGGATGCTTTTATCGTGAAAGTCATCAGTTTCGCTACTTCCGTTCACACCGTTTCCACCACAAATATTTAAATCTGCTTCTTCCTTTAGCTCAACAAAACACCAAATACCAACAATTGGTTTATAAATCGATATCGAAAACGAAGCTGAAACACCCAAAACACAGTGTATAACCTAACATGCACGTAATAGAGATAATACTCACACTATTAGAATCAGAGTGTCTTAACCCCAATTTTGACCCAGATAAAAAAAACAAATCCAATAAATACCAGAACAGCATAAAACTAGAACCAAGGCAGTCAAGGCAGAGTGCAACATCTCTTGAGATGGCAAACACAATTCTGAAGTCTACTTTCCCCCGAATTCAAAATGTTATCCTGACCTACTTGCGTAGGTCAAAGATCAAAACTAGTGCTCTGACCTACTGTCATTGATCAAAGCACTAGTTTTGATCTACGGTCTTACTCAGACTGGCCTTCTCCTTCGTTTTTCTATCTTATCCGGTTCCTGAGTGTACAAAAGTTGAAATTTGACCTTGGCCTGCTTTTCTCAAGGTCAAGGTCATCGTCTGGCTTTTCTGCCCCGCCAGTGCCCGCAGCGTAAAGGAATGAAGGCGTCATCAGTAAAGGGGGATACGAAGAGGAAACCTGGCAACCCGACTCCCGTCGAGGCTCCGCTGCGCAGCGTGCGGGTTGCCTTTACAAGCTGGACCTGGACGCTTCGTTTGGGTTTGTTCGTGATCCGGAACCGACGAGCGAACCATGGCGAGCAAGAGAGCGTTGGTGATCCTGTCCAAAGGAGCAGAGGAGATGGAAACGGTCATTCCTGTGGACATCATGCGTAGAGCTGGGGTTTGTAACTAGTCTGCGAGCTCGTTACTCAGCTAGCATTAGCTACGGGAAAGGTAGACGGCTAAGTCGTCATGACTGACGTGTTCCTGGGTCCGAATGGTGGCGACTGATGTTTGGAGAAAAGTATAGAATAAGAGAATAAAGATCAGCAGAATAAAGATCAGCAGAATAAAGATCAGCAGGAGCTGAGCTGACGTTTTCAGAAGCGGTATTACTAACAGGGTCGAACTAATGTGCAAACAGGTGCAAAAAGAAGCAAAACTCTTAAATGATGCAACTTGACCGTCTTCTGTATTTGTGTTTTTTAGTTTTGTTTCTGTTTTGTTGTTGTTGTTTTTTTACTACTGACGCACTTGGCCTCCGTGTGACGTGCTTGCAAACTCAGGCCGCGTTAAATGTCAAAGTCCATCGTCATTCCGTTTCGGACCGAAGCCTCCATCAGCTGACAGAATGGCGGCTCTCCCCTGCAGATCGCCGTGACGGTGGCGGGTCTGACGGGCAGAGAGCCGGTCCAGTGCAGCAGGAACGTCGTCATTTGTCCCGACGACAGCTTGGAGGAGGCTACGAATAAGGTCAGACACCACACTATCGTAATGCCAGTGAAGGCCTTATGTTCTACATAGATTACTACCTGAATCCAAGTTTATCAGCTGGAATCTGCAGCTTCATTCTCTCTGTGCTCCCTGTTCTGTGTCCCAGGGGCCTTATGATGTGGTGCTCCTGCCAGGTGGGATGCCAGGGGCCCAGAATCTGGCAGAGGTGAGAAATATTCAGATATGTGAGAGGGGCATATCATCAATTTATCCCCAGTCTGTTTCAGATGTTCTGTATTAAGGCAGCTGTTGTGAGTTTTCATGTTAACGTCCCAATCACACTTAGGTGTGCTGCTGTGGTTCTACTAGAGCGCTGCTCTCAGACGGACGGCTTGCTATCCTGTTCTTCTGCAGGTAGAACAACATAGACGAGAACCACAGCCCTAAGAATTCGTCCGTTAGGATATTGCCATTTTTCTAACAGAAAAATAACAACGCACAAGAAGAATAGCGATACTTGGTGCTATGCTCAATTACATCACACAGGACTAGATAAAAAATATTTTAGTAAGACCTCTCTAATTCAAACCATTAACAATGGCTCTTGCACAAAAAGGCTGCAGGAAGCTGTTGTGAAATAACCAAACTGTTCCTTTTCATTCATTCATTTTCTGAATTGCTTTATCAACTGTAGCAGGTCACGGGAGCTGGAGCCTATCCCATTTGTCTTAGGGCAAACGTCGGAGCCGCACAGAGACACAGACAAACACATACGCTCACACTCGCACACTACGGGCAATTCGGACCGGCCAACTAACCCGAAGCGCATGTTTTTGGAGGTGGGAGGAAGCCGGAGAACCTGGAGAGAACCCACGCAGACACGGGGAGAACATGCAAGCTCCGCACAGAGCGGGGCTCAAACCCGAAACCGCCTCGCTGTGCGGCAACAGCGCTACCCACTGCACCACCACGCTGCCAAAAGACATTCGGTATTACATTTTCTCATATGGCTTTTAACCTGCCTATATGAATCATACTGTAGTCACGCTATTTGAAGATTATATTTTCTGTTGTTTCCTCTTTCAATTGAGATGCATTTTACAAATGACTGACCTCCTCCACAATGAAAGGAGATTAGGTTTTAACAAATATCTGCATGTATAATGTATCTTGGGATTGTGGTGCTAATTCTGTTTTTACAAAGGGTTGAAAATGTTTTTTCTTTGAAAGCTGTGGTCATTTTGACATGATATTTACTAAAAATGACCTTTTGCTGCTCGTCAGGGACGTGGCTGCAGCACATAGGCTGTTTAATGTATTTGGGCAGGCGGCATGGTGGCGCAGTGGGTAGCTCTGTCGCCTCGCAACACAGCGGTTCCTGGTTTGAGTCCCGCTCTGTGAGGAGTTTGCATGCTCTCCCTGTGTCTGCGGGGGTTCTCTCCGGGTTCTCCAGCTTCCTCCGGCCTCTAAAAACATGCGCTTCAGGTTGATTGGCCGGTCCCAAAATGGTGGTTGATTTTTGACAAAGCGTTAACACCTTAGATATTTCACAAATTCTTAAGTGTGATCATTGTACGGAAATTTGTGACTTGTTTCAGAGCACATGTGGGTTTGTGCAGATAGTTTCTGCTAGACAAATACATTGGGTTAAAAGAACAGCTGCTAAATTGCCATTACAAAGCAGCAAACAGGTATTTGAAGCTGCTGGTGCCTCTGGAGTCCTTCGAGCATCAAAGTGTAGGATCCTACAGAGGCTTGCAGTATTAAGTAAAACATTTAAATGGCCACCACTAAACAATGATCACGAGCAGAAATGGTTACGGCGGGCCCAGAAATACATGAAGAATCATTTTCAAACAGTCTTGTTCACTGATGAGTGCCATGCCGCCCTTGGTGGTCCAGATGGATGGAATAGTGGATGGTTGGCAGACGACCACCGTTTCCCAACAAGGCTGCAACGTCAGCAGGGAGGCAGCAGTTGTGTTTGGGGCCAGAATCATGAAAAGAGAGCTGGTCGACCCCTTTAGAGCCCCTGATAAAGTCCCCTGAACTCAACCTTGTTGAGAACCTTTGGGCCATCAAGCAAAAGATCTGTGAGGGGGGGAGGCGGATCACATCCAAGCAGCAGCTGTGGGAGGTTATTCTTACATCCATCTTACAAATTAAAGAAAATTCTCCTCAAGTTCAAAGGAAGCAAGAATTGTGAAACAGCTACCAAATACGGAGTGCTATGTTTCAGGTTTATTTATTCTTATATAGCCCATATTCACAAAACATGTCTCAAAGGGCTTTACAATCTGCACCGGGATGATATCCCTCTGACCTTTTTGTACTGTGAGCACTACAACCCTCACATTGGACAAGAAACAACTTCCCCCTAAACCCTTTTAACGGGAAAAAAATGGATGGGAGAAACCTCAGGAAGACTGCAGAGGAGGGACCCCTCTTCCAGGAGTGGACAGACGAAGCAATAGATATCACATGTACAGATTAACAACACAGTAATAATAATAACAATGACAATAACAATAATAAATGTATGACAAAAGCACGCTGATCCATCCAGTAGAGCGAGTCACCACCAGCCGATGAAGCAGACAGAGGTCACCAATTGCCGAGGATCCACCACTCTGAGGACAGACCAAATAATGCCTAAGTCATTGTTCTTACAAAAAGTTAGTACTGTATATGATTACCCCTGCCAAAACCCAAAAACCACAGCTGAACCCAATGTGATGGAGCCAGACTCCCCGATGGTGATGCAGGTCCATTGTGTAGCTTTTAATATCGCCAGCCAAGGAAGCAGACGGAGGTCACCGATTGCCGATGATCCACCACACAAAGGCCTGAGAGAGAGAACAGGAGAGCGAGGGAGAGAGATAGAGAGAGCAGGGGCGAGAGTGGTGCTAGAGGGGCCAGAATGGCAGGCAGGGAGGGAGGCAGGGGCCTAAGTAAGAAATCCTACGGCTCATTGGCAGGACTAGGCAAAACCTAAACATTGAGTCTGCCCCCCCCCCCAATATTAGTTATATGTTAGGGAGAACAGATACGTTTTGAGTCTAGATTTAATATATTCATTGATCTATGAAAGGTGTTCTTGATTTAAATAACTTTTGATTTTACTATATTTGTATATTTGTGGGCGGCACGGTGGTGGTTAGCGCTGCCGCCTCACAACACGGCGGACCCGGGTTCGAGTCCCGCTCTGTGCGGAGTTCGCATGCTCTCCCCGTGTCTGCGTGGGTTCTCTCCGGGTTCTCCGGCTTCCTCCCACCTCCAAAAAGCTTGCGCTTCAGGTTGATTGGCCAGTTCCAAATTGACCGTAGGAGTGAGTGTGTGTGTGAATGATTGTTTGTTTCTATGTGGCTCCGCGGTGCACTGGCGTCTTGCCCGGAGTGTCCCCCGCCTCACACCCTGAGACTGCCGGGATGGGTGCCGGCTCCCCCGCGACCTGCGTTTGCGGATTAAGCGGGTTAGACGATGAATGAATGAATGAATGTATATTTGTGTAACAATTTGGAGCAGTGTGTGTTTTTTATTTTTGAAAAAATATTGTCATTGGGAGGTTTGTTCAATAACATTAAATTTATACTCTAATGGTTAATGACTGGAAAATTATGCTATCATTTGCATAAACTATTTCGAAAATTAGGTGTGCATAACTATAGTTGTAGTGCATTTGAGTTAGCTTCTGATGTGTAGTTTTTTTGGTGGTACAATATTCTCTTATCCTGCAGACATATTGGCAGCACAGAGGAAAGTCTTCTTCATCAACCATTTCTAAAGCTACAATTTTAAGTTAATGTTTCCAATTTCATCTAAATGATCTAGATCAGGTCTAGAAATGACCACGTGTTGAAATCACCATTTTCGTTGAGCAGTTCCAAGTGCTGAAACAGCCATGTTGAAGGCAATATTGTAATGGCCAATAATGAAATAAATTTGCCCTTTTTGAAATATAATGTGCCAATAACATAATAACTGGCCAAAAAATGTAAAAAAAAAAAAAAAAAAGAGTCCTGAACAGATAAATAATTTTTGAGTTAGGGTTTTCCTTTTTTTCTTTTTACCAGGGCAATAACTTAATAAATTATTATGTTAATAGCGAAAAATTATTACGTTATTGATCCAGGACTTTTATTACGTTATTGGATAGTTGTTACATTATTGGCCCATTATATTTCAAAAAGGACAAATTTATTACATTATCGGCTGTTATTACATTATTGGCTTTGACATGCCATAAGTTATTTATGATATTTTTAAATCATGGGCATTTTTTTTGGGTTGTGCCAAAGTCATCATATTGCTGTGCAAACACATTGCTTGCCAGTAACTGTGTGCACCTGGTCTCCATGCTGTCTTACAGTCTGCTCTGGTGAAGGAGGTTCTGAAGGAGCAAGATGGCAGAAAAGGTCTGATAGCAGCCATCTGTGCAGGTACAGTTTTAGGACATCTAAAAGTATTATTTGAAATAAGCTGCAGTTTTGACATATGTGTTAAATTTTAATGTACTGTAACACAATTTTACAAAGTTTCTCATCCTATAAAATGCATTTACTGCAAGTCTGACAATTTTCTGTGTGAAATAGTACATTCACAAGAATTTCAACTTTAAATTTATAAAAAAGTCATTTTTCATAGGGAGATCAGTTTTTAGACAGTAAATTAATAAACTTCACGTCACAGCATGTGTTGTACCAATCTCACAATCTCTCACAATCAATCAATCAATCAATCAAACTTTATAAAGCGCTTTTTATACAAAGTGAGTAGTCCTTTACATAAAAACAATACAAACAGTTTACACAGTAAAAAATCCCCATCCCCAACACACACACAAGCTAGAATAAAAGGTTACAAGCAATTATTTAAAAAAATAAATAGATAGTCAAAAGTCAAAGTCAGCTTTATTGTCAAGTGACAGGTAGTACAACACAGCCGACGGAAAAAGCGGTGGTAGCGAGAGAAAAGTTTGTTATCGCTCGGGGATTTTCGCGAGTCCAAAAAAGTTGTACGTTTTAGCCTTTTTTCCCTAAAAATAAGAACGCCACTGTGGCTACACAAGCTAAAAATCTGGTAGCCATATGGAATTTACTTCGCCTATGGCGACGTGGCGAATGGCTAGCGCAAGCCTAGTATTAGAATCCACGGTTTGACAGTGGGAGAAGTTTGACCTTATGCTATCAATTTTAGTATTAAAATGGGTTGCAAATTCCTCACACTTTGAGTAGGATGACATAGTATTTGTGATATTAAAAATAGGATTGATTAAACGATCAATTTTTGAAAAATAATTTTTGGATCGTTTTGGATGAGTTTTGAAAAATGCGCTTGTCTTGATTGCATTATTGCCTTATTATAGATAATCAGCTGTTCACGGTAAATTTGGTAGTGAAGGGCTCTGTACATATCATATTGCCATATTAGGTGTCCTCAGAAGACCTTAGTGTGCGAAAGCACACCCTGATACTCACTGACCTAGACAAAACATGTTTTGGGAAACTGTGGTCCCAGCCAGTTTAATAGCGTGAGACAGTTGAGTTTCACACAGTGGAAATTTCACAAGAAGTCACCCCATTTTAAGATATGCCTTCTGAAGAGTATAAATACTAAGCGATCTCTTTGTCTCATTGCACTTAAGCTCTGCTAGTTTGCTTATAAAGCTTCGAAGAACTGTTCATCATTTTCCAGTCCTTATTTGTGAACCAACATTCTCACCACCCGAAATCAAACGATCGCCTCCAACAGTAGTTAATGGTTAATTTGTTTTTCCTCCATCGTCTCTGAGCTATCCTACAGTTTCTCTTTAATATTTTGATTTCTCCATTTATCCAGGGAGGTGTTGGATTAGAAACTATTTTTTTCACTTTTAAAGGGGTAACTGAATCAAGAATGGACTTTAGTTTATTGTTGAAACTGTCAACCAAAAAATCACAAGAGGAGGGTAAAATATTTCCTAGAATGTCTTGTAAAAGGTGAATAAAATTTGTAGCCACTTCCGAGGTAATGTAGTGCTTCCTCACAGTTTGTTGTGGAATATCTTGTTTTATAAGACAATTTTCCGCAAAATATACACAGTAATGATCAGATATGCCAACGTCAACAACAGAGGAGACACTGATAGATAAGCCGTGAGTTATTATAAGGTCTAATGTATGGCCTCTGTTGTGGGTTGTCAGGGTGATGTGTTGGTTTAAATCCATGCAGTGCAACATGTTTACAAAATCTGAGGTAAAAGAATCTGATTGATTGTCTACGTGAATGTTAAAATCGCCCACGATAATACTCTTTATTGTAGTTGGTGTGGATGATTAAGAAGACTTCAGAAAAATCTGAGATAAAAGAAGAACATCGTTTAGGAGGCCTGTAGACAGTCATACATAAAATGGGAGGGCTGTTAAAAACAAATGCATGTGTTTTGTGAAACATTTTGCAGGTCCGCCAGAGGTAGGTACACAGAAAAACTCACACAATAAATCAGACAGAAAACTGCTATGATGCTATAATAAATGAATGGTTTATTTCCCGCAGTGCATAGAGCAAACAAACAACAAATAATGAGCAGCAAACAGATAATATACAACTATGATGCTAGAATAAACTGGCAGCTACATCCTCCACAAAGAACCGCCGGAGTAAGCTTGTAGTTTAATTCCCCACAGAGCATAGTAATGTACTTTGAGTCCCAGGACCCCCTATGATGCTAGAACAAATGGGTCGTTCATTCCCTCCACAGAGCATAGGACAGTACCCACAAATTCTTTGGTTGAGCTAAAGCATTCCAAATGTGCTCAGTCTCTTACCTTGACACACGAATCGGGGAGCCCAACGATCCAGGTAGAGTAGCATCAACCGTGCTGGGCGTTCGTACGCAACCCGCAGCTGACTCCAACATGGCGCCGGAAACCCTCTACTTTTATATGCCTGAATAAACAACGCACCACACCGTCTGGAAAGACGGGGTTTCTCAGGCAGTGTGGGGAAGCCCTCGCTACACCTGGGAAGGCAGTGTAGGAGGCATTCACATACCCCGAGAAAAACATCTTTATCAGGCGAGCTTGCACACTGGAATGGACCAAAACAACTGAGCAGGGTTACCTGAGAACAGGCCTGTCTATTCTCTTCAAATCCACACAGGTGAAATTCCCATTACAGCATAATATTCAAAAGATGGATATTTATCAAATGTACAGTCTTTAAAAATCTATTGCTGTTGAGAGAATGGTTGCTGTTCCCCCACCTTTTCTATCAGTCTTGAAAGAGTATAAAAATTTATAGTTGGGTCTAATGCTTCCGCAAGTGTTGCTACACCACCTGTGCCGAGCAATGTCTCAGTTAAAAACTTGCAGTGGACGTTGTTATCTAAAATCAGGTCATTTATAAGAAATGATTTGTTTAAAAGAGACCGGACATTAAGAAGTGCCATGTGCAGGGTGGTGTTGAGGGGTGGATTCGTTGGTGGTGGTCTATGTCTGTGTGCAGTCTTGAGATTATTACGATGTATTCTAGAAGTCCGTTTGATGGTGTGTCTAGTGGTGATTAAAACTGGGATGGATGAGCCGGAGGTGTCCAAGTACTTACAACAAGGGATGCTGGTCAGCAGAGGGGTGCATGATGGGGACAGAGTGGAGAAGTTGTGTCCAGTAACTGTTGTGGTGTCCAGGTGCAATTCTGGAATGATTTGTCATGTGCTACTGTTTTGACAGTTAATAGTAACAGCATGGAAGATATTTGCTACCATGGCATGGGAACCAAGTGGACTGGGGTGAATTCCATCTATGCTAAAAAATGACCTGTGGTTCCAGAAAAGGTTAAAATTGTCAATTTAAACCGCATTGTGAGAGGAACGGGCTGCCTGTAACCAGGTGTTGAGACTCAGTAGCCTGCTAAAACGGCCTATGCCTCGATGGAAGGAGGGGAGGGGTCAAGAAATAAAACGGATTTGTTACAGTCCCCGAGAAGGTTAAAAAGACTGATAAAATCCTAGAAACTACAAAAGGTATGTCTATGTGTATATAGTGTATTCCTAATGTGTTAGGCTGTTTATCCATTTAATCATTAATGTGTGGTAACAATTAGTTTACTTGCTTCCAGAAGTCATGATATGGTTATTTAAGCAATTTTCTTTAGGAATTATTTTCTTTACGTTTAATTACACCAGAGGAAGTTTGCAGAAAGCGTACTCATGGCATGGATGAGCAGCTAGCCAACAAAGCTTCTGGTCTATAACAGCCTGACTCTCTTGACTATGCATAGACACATTTTATTACCCTGGGTATTTGTGTTATGCTTTCTAGAAAGTCTAATAATGCAATAGGTGAGGAAATGTGTATTTTTCTTTTACGCTGAACTATCCCTTTAAATCCGTCCTCTGTAATCACAGTATTCAAAAACAGTTACAGCATGCGCCTGAATTGCTGGTCAAGTGTGAATTTAAAAAAAAAAAAGTTATTCTGAATAACTGTCCCTGAGTCAACCAACAAGCACTGACATTTTATCTGACAGCCACTGTACAAAATGAAAGGACACCAAACCCTAATGGGAATGGGAACCAAAGAGGATTGAAGGATGTCCTAGAAAATAAGAGAAATACCCAGGAATATTCAGTTTCAACAAAAGGGCCATAAATCATTATTCTGTCTGAAAGTGAAAATATCTTGCCATATGGCCAAATTACTATCACGACATGCTTCTTCAAAAAGGACTGATTAACAAACTACAGTGCACCCTCGCTCCTTGCGGATAATGTGTTTCAGGAACCAAAAGCGATTAACGAATTCCACGATAGAATGACAAACTATTTATATTATTATTTATGGTCATTTAAACATTTATGAACCCTCCCCACACAGATATTAAACCATATTCTATCTTTATTAACTTTTCCCACACTCTTATTGACTGTTTAAAGCACTTTTGTGGCTCACTTAAGTCTGAGACTCACCGAGCGTAGCGCACTTCTGGATGTCGTCAGCCAATAGAATGCGCGTACGGTATCACATGACTGCCTACCAAAAATCAGCGATGAGGTGAAGTCGCGACCGTTGATGCGCCAATGTGCGAGGGAGCACTGTAAACCGATAAGTCTACAGTTCTTAATTCATTCATTTTAGCTGATATTTGCTGCATACATGGAAGGTCATATGAACTAAAAAAAATTGTATAATTGTTCAGGGTTGACCAGATACTTCAGTGATGGTTGTCGTCACCCTTCTCCACACACACCTTGCTTTTTGACTTTGACATCTGGCCCTTTGAGTGGGAGCTGACACTAACAGGAGTTGCATGGCTTTAACTGGCAGCCTCCTGATCTGCTTGGGGAAAAACTGATCCTGAGACTGCATGGGAAGCCAGCCAAAGAGTATAATCAATAGCTTTCTATTTATTAACAGTTTTTAGATGAGTGTACTGCAGTGCTAGGACATTGCCAAAGTTAATGCAGTAGGAGCCAGTGTCTTCAACCTCTCATTTTCTCCCTTTGTTTGATGTGCTGCAGAGACTAGTGAAAGGCTGAAACTGTATACTGTATGCATGTATTATTAGAAACGACCCTACAGTTGAGGACAAGGACACAGTTATCATCAAATATCATTTCTTATACTTTTAATTTTTTGTACCAAATATAAACTATATAAATTTGAAAAGCAGAATTTACTCACTTTAGTGCGTTTTCAACTTAAAGACTTTATCAGTAGTTAACAGATTTTACCCATGACTTTCGTTTTCTAAATCCTTTTTGAAATTGTTTAACAACAACGTTGGCTTTCATAAAAGTGTCATGTTAGGACAGGAGACGGCTAACAGAAGTTTAAATGTCTCTGCCCTTCTGCAGGTCCCACTGCTCTTCTGGCACATGGCATTGGGTATGGGAGCACAGTAACCACCCATCCTGCCATGAAGGACAAGATGATGGATGGAGGTAAATAAATGCTGACAAAGGTTGGCAAATTTGTGGCAATGTACTGTGAATGCAGTCATTTGAACCTTTTGAGCGCAGACAAAGAACATGTGTTATTGTATTTTGCTGTAAAGGGCAGTAGATGGTGCTCTGCTCGCTGTTTCTCTCCCCTGAGAAATCATGCCACTGCAGTAGCGAATAGCACACCACTAAAGAATTTGACAGAATATGCAAAAACTGGGTCAGTTTAAATTATAGTGTGTAAATGCTTATAGCAATGTGATGTCTATCTGAATTGCATGGCTTTCAGTCTATAGCCTGAAGTTTTTGGACTGTGATTGTGCTCATGGTATTGTGCTTTGTCTTTTTTTAGACCACTATAAATATTCAGAGGCCCGAGTACAGAAGGATGGACATTACATCACCAGCCGTGGGCCAGGAACCAGTTTTGAGTTTGCCCTTAAGATTGTGGAAGAACTTGTGGGGGCAGAGGTTGCAGCTACTGTCAAAGCACCCCTTATTATGAAAGACTGACTGTGGCCATTTTCAGTTGTAAGCAGCACAGCCTGCTACACAAGTCTGACCATGCTGCGGTAATTCATTGTAGCTCATTCAAAGAGTGTGAAAAGTCACTTTTGGCAAGTCAAAGATTCTCTGGAGCATAACACTGTTTCTGTTCTGACAGGTTTTGTCTTTTCCATTTTGGAATGAAAAGGGCTTCTGTTATTTATCAAATACAATAAAGATAATTGCGGGATGGAAATAAATTATTTTGTTTAATTGCTTATAAATAAAGCAATTATCTCCATGAAAGAGCTGGTCTGGTTAACAGTCTGTTTTTTTATTATGATGGTTTATTAGTACTAGAGATCACTGTGTGTGTGTAGTTGTTGACACCTAAATATAGGCAGAGTAATCTAAATGTATTTAGGGGCACTTAGAAAGCGGGAAGCACATTCCAAATAGATGAGCTGGTCATCTGGCCAATGAGAGACCTGAGTTTAGTTCCATTGTATTCTAATAGACCAATAGCAGCGCTCCGTTAACCATAGGGGCGGGACGGTGAAGCGGCGCGTGGTGGTTGTGTTCCAGTAACAAAATATAGAGTCTTCACAGAGTTAAAACGGAAGAGAAGGATTACGACAAAGGTAGGTGTCGTTTGTCTTCACCTTGCTGTAGTGTAAGTGTAATATGGGTTACCCACATCTTCAGTGACGACAGTGTTGCGGCGAAATGGATTCGAGAGCGAGAAATTATTTCCGTGACAGCTAATTTACATAGACAAGGCAGTCAAAGCCACCCTTAAACACTAGCACATAAACTACAGCTGGGTTAAAATTAACACGACAGTGTGACGTTGCCTTAAGTCATACACGGACAGGTGTTATATCTAAAGTCATGGGTGTTCGCTGCTAGCAGTAGTAATGGTCGTGATTGGCTTGCTAAGTATGCTGAGTGGTGAGCATCAAGTTCGCCTCAGTCTGGCATCATGGATTGACATCAACGTCTCGGTTTGCCCGGGCAGAATTAGCCCGAGGTGATGTCCGCCTTGTGCTCGTTATTTATAGCTGTGTTCGGAGTCCACACGCGTGAACGTTCGTGGAAACACAGGAACGTGTCTGAACATTGAGGGAGCGTTCTGCAGATGTGACCCGACATGGAGACGTCAGTTCCACAAGCTCTAGCAGCAGCAGACGCAGCCAGTCTGCGCTGCGTTCAATGACTAGAGCTAAAATGCTACATCAGTGCGGCGGAGATCAGATAAATTAATCTCGTGAGCGCGAGGCATCACCGTGACAACGAGGAAAAGCGCCGTCAAGCACGTGCCACGTACGAATAAGCATCACGTAGCGGGTTTGAAGTTAAGGTCACCGCGGTATGAGAGTCTTTATCACAAGGCGTCGACATCTGTTCCTGCTTTCTCTCTGAAAGCACCTCAGCTTCACGCAAAAATAACGACAGGCCCGACAAGATCATGCTGCCGTTTGACACAGGAAGGAACACAAGTGTCACCTTCATCTCTTTCACTTAACAGACAAGGGCAGGAAATGAAACGCATGCTATTTTCAGTTCGATTGAATTTTCAATTGCTCGGAAGCCGGCCGATTGCGAATTTCTGGAAGTCATTGAAAATCTGTCCAAGTCAGGGTTCACCCAATGCACCATTGTAAAGCCAACTATAAATAATCTAAAAAATACAACAAAACATTGATGACATTGCAGTGGATCATGAGAGCATTATTTACAGTTAAAATCACAAACATCTACATACAACACAAACTCATTTGATTGTTAAAATATGTGTAAATACTGAAAGATGGTTCATGTTATTTGTGTGCCAAATGAGTCCTCAGCATTTTATATTGGCTCATGTTGAAACATTGTTACTTTGTGCGCCTGAGCTATAATGTTTGCTGCCTGGTTTTCATGAGTAAGCAATGATCTTGGCCACTCTCTGGAAGAAGGATTAATGCTTTGTGTTTTGATGACTATTCTATAGCACCATCTTATTAATGCTGTGTTTCTCAGTTAGATATTTCTGGAGCGTTCACGTTTTGCACTGTTGCACATAACATGTTAGAATTATTCTGCTTGAGCAGCTGTAGAGTGAAGAGCTTGAGGCCTGACTCCCTATTTGTGGATGGGGCAGAGAATGGGGGAGTGGCGGGTAAAAGCTGAAGTCACCATGAGTCATTGGTTTAGTTAATGATGCAATTATTGTGCAGCACTTTCCAGCTCCTGATTACCCCCCCCCACACACACACACACACACATTTACCTTAGTGATATTATTTGACTGCGTTACATTTACATTTTCTAAAAGGTGCTTGATAATTTACAGGCACTTCGAATTTCATTAAACACAAGCATATATCATTGGTAACAAATTGTTAGGTTTGTCTGACTCTGGCACCTCACCTAATGTGGAGAATGAAGTATTGCTACAGATAATTGCACAGTTTATATCAACTATACATCATATTCTGTCAAATTGGTTTGCAACGGTTGAATGAACCTTTATTAGCTTATGTAAGTTAATCAATTGATTAAATCATTTTTCCCTTACTGTGGTTAAAAAGACAGCAGAAGTTGGGGGAGGATATGTGATCAGTACCTTTTTTTTGTGTATATTTGCATGCAAGATGATTCAAAATGTTTTGAGTGGATTTAAAAAAACAAGTGAAAGGTGGACTCCAGTGAAGTGAATGGCCGTATAGATTTTGTAGCCTATCTTGAGCTCTGCAACATGCCTATGAAGATATTTTATTGGTAGCTAAATTGGCATGTAAGCATGTATTATCACGTATTTTAATCACATTGTGAAAACCAGTCAGAAAACACATGTTGTTAGTTTGTTCACAATTATAACCTTGAACCTTGAAGCGCATGCTTTTTGGAGGTGGGAGGAAGCCGGAGAACCCGGAGAGAACCCACGCAGACACGGGGAGAGCATGCGAACTCCGCACAGAGCGGGACTCGAACTCGGGTCCGCCGTGTTGTGAGGCAGCAGCGCTAACCACTGTGCCACCGTGCCGCCCAAAAATCATATTATCGAATAAAAAAACCCCCCAAAACTATGGCATACCAATGGTGTTGTGTAAGTCAAAGTTAAAATATATTCTAGTCCAAATAAAACTTACAAGTAAACATTGAGTAATATTTTGTATGACTATATCTTCACATAGTGAATGCAAGTTTTCAGTTCTTGAATATCACATTTATACCTGCATAAAGTAGGATAGAAATACAGATAGTTAAGCTTGAACTGTTGACTTTAGTGTATTTTTGTAGGGAAACTGAACAGAAGATTTTGCCCTCAGAATGCACCAGAATGCAGGAAAACAACCCCACTTTCTAAAAAATTTCCCGGGGGCCCCCGATCCCCCATGCGAGGGGATATCCCCCCATGACCCCCTATGACAAGTGTGGTTTTACACTCCCCAACAATTGAAAACTTGCATTCACTATGTGAAGATACAGTCATACAAAATATTACTCCATCTTTACTTGTAAGTTTTACTTGGACTACAAAACATTTTAACTTTGACTTAGACACTTTGATTTTAATAAAATTGATTCTTGGTATTAGTCAATGTTTATTTGTAAGTTTTACTTGCTATTACAGCAAGCCGCTGTGTTTGACACAGAATGTGGCTTTTTATGGCTTACTCAATTCTTTCACACTGAGCCACAGTGGCTTAGTCATACTACCTCCTAGTGCAAGCCCAGACTTGGGTAACAAAACTTCACATTCGTCGTTGTTGCCGTGTAGTAAATGACCTCACACAATATGCGCACTGAATGACGACTCCGCCCCAACGTCGTTGCTACGGCAACCTGTCAGATCGGCTGAACAGAACCCCATCGCATTTGGTCACTTCCTAAAAACAGTGTGAACATTCATCCCTAAAAATCAGATATGGAAGGAAATCTGATATGCTTGAACGGGGCCTTACTGACAAGGAAACTGAGTCATGGAAAAGTATGAGTCGAAGTGGAAGAAGGACTAGATAGATGAGTAGAAGGGCCTCGGCAGTCGAGTCTGTAGCAGTATGACTATGGGCCGGGCAGAGCCAGCCCTAACTGTAAGCTTTAACAAATAGTAAGCCTACTATTAAACACTGACATTGTGTCTGTCCCGCTGACTTGAGGTGGGAGGTGATGAGGGGCCAGAGCTTTAACTCCCAGATGACTTTCTGAAATCTTGGGATCTACCAGTAGGTCTGCAATTTTGGACCGGAGAATTCTAGTGGGATGATAAAGCGCTAAAATATCATTCAGATATGGAGCCTGGCCATTTAGTGCTTTGTGAGTGAGCAGGAGAACTTGAAGCTCTATCCTGGGATTCATGGAAGCCAATGCAGAGAAGCTGAAAGAGGAGAAATATGGTCTCTTTCATGTTCCTGTCACCTCACGAGCCACGCTTGCTCCACTCTATTCGGACTCAGACTGTCTTGGGGTGACACTTCTGGAGTGTCACACCAATGCGAAGCTGTGATGTATTGTAATTGTCAGTACTTGTGCTGGGCTTGCGCTAGCCATTTGCCAATTCGCCATAGGTGAAGTAAAGACATTTTAACTTTGACTTAGACACTTTAATTTTAATAAATTAGATTCTTGGTATTAGTCAATGTTTACTTGTAAGTTTTACTTGCTATTACAGCAAGCCGCTGTCTTAGACACAGAATGTGGCTTTTTGTGGCTTACTCAATTCTTTTACGGCCTCCCCTTGGAAATTTTTTAGAAAGTGGGGTTGTTTTCGTGCATTCTGGTGCAGGTGTTGGCAGTAAAGAGTGGATTGATTGATTATGGAAAGGATGCTTACAGAATGTCAGGAACATCCTGCAGAAAAGACGATACTGCAGTGTCTGAATAACAAGTTGTTGATTTAATGGTAAAAATAAACATTATGAGGAGAGTAATGCCATTGATTGATACGATATATGAAGTATGAATATATTACAATGAGTAAAACTTGAAACTATGAACTCAAATGATAGGGTTACAAATCTACAGAGCTAAATCCTGACAAAAAACACCATGAATGAACAACTTAAATTGTTAACCTCAAACTAATAATGACACCAATGTCATTCATAAGTCAAGGTGTGAGTTCTACATTGATTCATGTGATTAAGGTCCAACTATTGTGGGTCTATTGCTTTTGGGTGCAATGACATAATGGCAAAACAGAGCTACCTTGTCAGAGGTTTGCAGTGAGGGCTGTTGAATAATGTGACATTCATCCACCACATGGAAAATGTTGGATTTTCATGTATAATTTATAATGCCACCTAATTAAATCATTTTTCATTGATAGGTTGCTTAGTAACTTACAAGCGCAAAGCTCAACAAAAAAAGCTAGTCACGTTATTTTGAACAACTTATCGGATAATGAAAATGATTGCTTGATTTTCCAGACCAATGTGAATTCACTTATCCAGGTTCTACAGTTGATTCTTACTATTGTGCCCTGATTGACTAGGGAGGAATAAGAAATAAGCCAAACTGAGTTATGCAGGGATACATTTCCCAACTGTTCTCATATGGAAATGCAGTATAGGTTTGTAGTGTTCTATCAATGACTGCATAACATGAATACTGTTGTCATGTGATGCTGCTCTTGGTTGGTCTAGTTGCTATCATCAGATTTCTTTCTTGTTCTCTCTGTCTCTGTCTTTCTCTCTTTCTCTCACTCTTTCTTTCACTTTCTCTCTCACTCTCTCTTTTTATAATTTGTGCGTTAGTTTTTGTTTTTTGTCAGTGACATCTATGGGCATATACAGTATATGATGTGTTGTATGGAGTAGACACAAAGTCTCAATTTTTTCACTGATTGTCATCCACTCTTGTTCAAATGCTTTGACAGAAACAACGCTGTCTTTATCATTACAATTTCTAGTCTTTTATTCTTGATATAATCTGTACATATGTCATCGTTGATTTTATAAACATAATACACAGACATAACAAACAAAACATCTGAAGTACAGTTGGTGGTGGGCATGCTTGTAGCAAACACTTGGGATATCCATACATTTGTTGTCATTCAATTGGCATTATTTGTTTCAACAATGACCATGGTGGTGGAAGCAGTGGTTAACTGTAATCTGTTGTGAAAAACTAGCTTTTTCACCCCATTCCTGTTATCTATATATTTTCAAGATTGATTTTGTAAAAAGGCAATTGATTCGCTGTGGTGACCCCTGAAGGGAAAAGCCGAAAGGAAAAGATGAAGTAGCAGATTGTGTAAAAATTGAATTTTAAACTTTGTTCCATCTTTTATGGAGCTGTCATTTACCATGCTGCATGGTCTACAGTGCACATTCGCACATCAACGCTCGTGACTCCACCTCATCGCGGATTTTTGGTCGGCAGTCACGTGATACTGTACGCGCATTCTATTGGCTAACAGCACTTGGAAGTGCACTCCGTTCCATCAGTCTCGGACTTTCGTGAGACACAAAAGTAATTTAAACAGTCGATAAAAGTGTGGAAAAAGGTAATACAGATAGGTAGTTTAATATCAGTATGGGAAGGGTTCATAAAAGTATAAATTACCGTAAATAATAAGATAAACAGATCGCGATCTCGATCACGGATTCCTTAATCGTGTTTCTCCTGGAACGCATTAACCGCAAAGAATGAGGACACACTATGTTGAGAAGCATGATCTACAGTATAATGTACATTGCATAGTAATAATGACCCTTCTTGTTTGTTGGCCTTTGTGTAGTTTGGAGGTATTTCTAGTTTTACGAAGGGGTTCTCCTAGTCCCTGCCACTGCAGTTCTTTAGTCCAGTCCTGCCAAACCCTCCCACCCCACCACCACCACCGCCACCACCACCACCATCATAAACATCAGAGTTACAGCTTGGCATAGCATGCTGTCTGCACAATGAATTCATGAATTTTATTAATACTAATAATGCAGATGTCATTTATTTGCTTTGATAAAGAGTAAAAATAGCCTGAAAAACAATCCAATATCATATATTAGAAATTGGACTTCATAAATATCCAGCATGTCTAGAACAAAAAAGTAATCATTTGGTGGAACCAACTGAGAAAGACGGCTAATACAAGTTAAACAAGGCAGTGACAGACTGCAACATCCCGCAACACCCCTGAATTCAAAATTTTACCCTGACCTACTTGCATAGGTTAAAGATCAAAGCTAATGCTCTGGCTTCTGTCACAGATCAAAGCACTAGCTTTGATTTACTGGCCTTCTCCTTCATCTTTCTATCTTATGTGGTTCCTGAGTGTACAAAAGTTGAAATTTGACCTTGACCTAGTTTTCTCAAGGTCAAGGTCATCTCATTTTGATCCTCTTTGCTGCCTGAGCAATGTGCTTTTTGTTTCATCTTTCTATCTGCAACGGTTGCGAAGATATTTGGTGGACATACTAACGGACGGACAGACGAACAAGAAAGACCTGAAGCGGTCAAACTGTTTTTGTTACTTTGTTATTTTATAGTTGAATTTGAATCAATTTCAAATTTTAGGAAAGAGTATTGTTTGGAAATTGAACTGGAATTGTTACTGTAGGTGTGGGACAAGATCCCACAACAGGCCATATCAGATACCTCACAATGCTTGGTGTCATGATTCAAGATGATTGAGCTGCAGAGCTATATTCTGGCTTGAAGCAGAACTTGGACATGTCGTGACTGACTTGATCTCAGAGAGAGGCCAGAGACAGTGGTGCGCAACAGTGAAGCTGTAGCTGTACCCTCCAGCACGAGGCAACACACAGACACAGACACATACACACATTGGGTGAAGAAAATAAGGTGATATTAATCTAAAAGAACCTCTTCTGAATTCTGACAACATATATAAACTAGAAAAACATTCTGTATATCAAAGAATATTTTTTTGAAGAGTGCTTAAAAATTAGGCAGCAAAAACAAGCAACACGGTAAACCAGGGCTGAACTCACAAGTGCATGGTGTGTGAATAGCAAGTGAAGGACTAGTAAAGCAAGATTTCATTCAGCTGGTGTTACAGAACAACAGAAACGTATGTTAACTTAGTGTGAAGGTGCTCAGATTTATCAGCTAATGCTCCTTATCATCCTCTGTCTTTGTTTGGTGGATGGTCATGATCTACCAAGGCTGGTCACAAGATCTCATTTGATTAATGCGCACAATTCATCCTAACTGTCTCTGTAAGATTCTTCCTTTCACCTTTTCTTTGCGATTGACTAAAATTAGTAAATGGTGAAACAGTATGTTAATGAAAGATAGCTGACTTTGCATAGAGATCTATAATCTGTGTGAACGTTATGTTTTTAGAAGGTGAACATTGTATTGTCTGATAGCAAAAGGAAATAATATCAAATATAATTTGATAGTTGCTTAGCACCACTTGATCCCTCTTACCACAGCATCTCCAAGAACCATGGGAAAATTTTGCTTATAAAACTATCCCGTCTCATTTTCATCAGTGCACTCTAGACTGCACAAGATATATGTTTTTCTATGTAAGTTATGCTCAATTCAGATAGTTCTTCTAAAAATACATGTGTTCTTCTTCAGGCGTCAATGCTTTTACAGTAAAGCATCTGCATGAATCAGTTATATGCTGACACAATACTTCTAAAAATGTCCTTGGATCAAGCTAGTCATAAACACATGATGGACTGTGTTGTATTTGACAGTGTCAGCCCTGAGGCCAGCTACCTGGTCAGCCGCCTGTTCAGTTTCATGGTGCCCAGAGCAAACTACACTGAAGAGCAGTTTGAGTAAATCTAGGATTTTGTGCATCCTCAGTCTCCTCCTGGCATTAGAAACATAATTGCTTCCTAGTAATTACATAAAAATGGAAAAATAAATGGAAGAAATTGGAATTAAATTGTCTTTCTTTCTTCCTGTCCCACCCACCTTTCATTTCATCTAATGTACTTTGTAAGATGAGGTACAGTCTTTCCCCGACCGTTGCACTGGATTACTAGCAGGCCAATGAGACCTCCCACTGGACCAACAGCAGGCCAAAGAAAAGTTTTTTCAATGCAGATGTCAGCTATTCATTCATTCAAAAATAAATATTTGTGTTTGAGAGCTTTTGCACTGTGTTCTAAAAAGTGAGTCCACATTCCTTTTGGTGTCCATGCCCGATGACAAGTCTGTCTTAAAAATTAAATTGTTTAACTGGAGGTTAGGAATGGTATAGTACTGTGCTCTTGTAATAACGTTTTAGCGTGACATACCACAACACAAGCCAGCATCCACCCAGCCATAGGGTGGTGACATTCAATTAAGATTAAGATAAGTAGTGAGCATTCACACACACAACCACTGGGAGCAACTTGGGGTCAAAGCCCAAACACACTTCAACATGTAGATTGGTTGGGAATGGAACAACCAATCTTCTAAGAAGTGTATGACTGCTTGAATTAAGTGACCCATCAACAGAGAATAGACCTGGCATTTAAACCAGTGTACTCAAAACTATGAGTTAAATGAGGTTTTTTTTTCAGAAAAGGACTAAATTACATATACGTCACTGGAAAAAGTTAAAAAAAAAACAAAAAATGTATTAAATCGTGGTTGTTAATCAGACCGTGCAGAGCGTTGAGACGACTCTGACTAGGTTATCTGCACAGGTTTCATCATTCCTGGCTGGCCTTGGTGTGTAATTGAGAAGCAGTTGTAGTTCTATTGACAATCTTCTTCATCTTTTTTCCTTCTTTTTTATTTTTATTCTTCTGCATTTTATGGCGTCCTAGGAGTAGCCTAGGATGCATTTGAGAAGTTGCCAATATTGAGGGTAGAAATAAAGATGAAGTTCTGTTGTTACTTTTGGACTGCCTGTCAGAGATAAAAAATATAAACTACTGAATGGCAGAGAGAGAAATAAGAGATATCACTGATCTTCATACCCGGAATATTATCACAAAAGTAACAACAGTCATAATAATATCAGTAATCGAAATAACAATAAATTACTGTACTTTGTGATGCTATGGTATCTTCTGAGAGGGTATTCATACTGTGAATATTTATACCATTGCAACCTTTGTCTGAAGTGTATTCTCAAAAGGACCTGCTGGTACATGGTTAGTAGATGGACCTTGAAACTGCTTTTCATGTTAAATAACTCCATGGAGTAAAATCCTCATCAATCCACTGCACAGTTAAACTGACAAGAGACACTGGTCTAACACTTGTGGTCCAAACATAAGTAATGAATTGTCATGCAACAGGCAGCTGATGTGCTGCTTCACTGAGGTTGGGATCTTTAGTGAAGTGTCTGTGATGGAGTGTCTGCTGTGAATCTCATATTTGGGATTTGGTACTCTAAGAAGAAGCCAAAAACCTGAGCTCATATCTCTGCTAGTATTAGCAAACTCTTTGAACTCATGTCCTTCAAGTGTTTAGAGCTGTTTTTCCTATCTCCTTCCAGTTAACCACAGCATAGTTACAACAGTTTGGCTCAACTAACAGAAGTTAATGTTACATTGTCTTTCTTTCAAGTATAGTGGCATCAGAATAATGTTTATGAGCATGAGTACACAAACTCAGTATGGTGCACTCCGAGAGTAGTCTTTATAAATGTGTTTACTCCATACCCTCAACATGGCATCTGAGGCAAATGCACAAGGCTGTGATTGTTTCCTTGTGAGGAAGCCTGCATAATGAGTGACAGGCCATGCCTTAGTTAGCTGTCTAAAATACGCTCAACAAAAATATAAACGCAACACTTTTGTTTTTGCTCCCATTTTTCAGATGGACTAAGATCTATAATTCATTCCAGATACACAATATTACCATTTCTCTCAAACATTGTTCACAAATCTGTCTAAATGTGTGATAGTAAGCACTTCTGCTTTGCTGAGATAATCCATCCCACCTCAATGGTGTGCCACATCAAGATGCTGATCTGACATCATGATTAGTGCACAGGTGTACCTTATACTGCCCACAATAGAAGGCGACCCCGAAATGTAGTTTTTGTTTTTTGTTTTGCTTTATTGGGGGTCTGGGGACTCAGAACCAGTCGGTATCTGGTGTGACCACCATTTGCTTCATGCAGTGCAACACATCTTCTTCGCATAGAGTTTATCAGATTGTCAATTGTGGCCTGTGGAATGTTGGTCCACTCCTCTTCAATGGCTGTGTGAAGTTGCTGGATATTAGTGGGAACTGGTACACGCTGTCATATACCCCGGTCAAGCACATCCCAAACCCAAACATGCTCAATGGGTGACATGTCCGGTGAGTATGCTGGCCATGCAAGAACTGGGACAATTTCAGCTTCCAAGAATTGTGTACAGATCCTTGCTACATGGGGCCGTGCATTATCTTGCTGAAACATGAGGTGATGTTCATGGATGTATGGCACAACAATGGGCCTCAGGATCTCATCACGGTATCTCTGCGCATTCAAAATGCCATCAATAAAATGCACCTGTGTTCTTCGTCCATAACACATTTAGACAGATTTGTGAACAATATTTAAGAGAAATTGTAATATTGTGTACTGTATCTGGAATGAATTGTAGATCTTTAAGTACATCTCATGGAAAATGGGAGCAAAAACAAAAGTGTTCCGTTTATATTTTTGTTGAGTGTATATATATAGTGCTACAACATCAGCAAAAAAGAAAAAAGAAGCATGAAAACAACTAGTTCTCATGCTAATGAGCACAGTTCTGCAGTAGACAGTATTTGATGGTGGTGATGGTCATTTCCCCAGGCTTTGGTGTTTCAGAGTTTACACTGTGATTTTAAAGGTGTTGTTTGCTCTGGTTCTCAGAGCTACAGCCATCACATTTGGAAGTTAGCTATTTATTGGATCATTTTATCATTAAAAAATAAAATAAAATTAACATACTAGCATCATGTTTGCTTTCCGCTAGCCCAACCTAACTATCTTTCATCTTTTACAGCTCGCTCTGATTCACTAAAAGCATGCTTACTCAAATGCTGACATTGCAAAGAGAGGTGGGTGTGTGTGTAGCGGAAAGAGGGAGGGGCATATCCTTTAATGCATCTGCTCTGCTGAGTGACTCTCCAAGCTCACACATTTATTCTCTTTTCTCTATGTTTCTTTCTTTCTGTTTGTCTCCCCCATCCCAACCCCTCTTCTGTCTGTCTTGTCTCACTTTTTTGTCTGTTAGTCTTTAATTCTGATGTCAGACACACATGCTCATCTCAGGCACACGGGATCTCACATTCACCCATATTCTATCATTTGTCTTCAGTCTCTGTTTTCCTTCTCAATCTCTTGGATTTTTCTGCTGGTCCACCATTACAGAATTACTGCATTCTGCATTTACTCCCTGGTTGTGTTCACTGCATCAGGAATAATCAGTCAACTGAGGTGGGTATTTTTAAAAGCCTCATCGTTAGTTCTGAGGGTGCATGTCTTTGGCATTTTTCTCTTTGTCTCCTTTTCATCTTTTTGTCTTTCTCTGCCTCATCTTTCTTTCTGCCTCTTGTCACAGGCTGGTTTTGCTTGCTTCTTTCTAGAGGGAAGCAATTGCCATATTATTTGTGTGCAGCAGCATTAACATTACAGTGTATTATGCTAGTGATGTAGCAGATCTCCCTCTCCACACCACTGAGTGTCTCGGGGCTGTCTTTGCACTTGGTAGAGGTGCTGTTGCATCGAAAACTCTCTTCATCTACTCTCATCTCTCTGTCTGTCAAGCTGTCCCATGCTTTGTCAATGCTGCAGGAATTCTGAAAAATCACCCTTAAATAAGTTGGGTGAAAGGAAATGATACTAAAAAATAAACATCTCCATCCATATACACATGTTTATGAAGGAGGTTTCTCTGCTTTTCACCTTACCTGCCCTGCTGCCATCGCTGCTGCATTTCGATCTGTTGCAGTCGCCCAGACAACAACACCCTGCTTTAACTGTTTGTATGTTGCTGAGAAGGTCTGACAGTAATTGACGTTATCTAATGTTACTTTATCATTTAAGTGTATTTGTGGGGCTTTTCTGCTTAGGTTGATTTTGTAGGAATCCATACCTGTGTGTGTGTGTGTGTGTGTGTGTGTGTGTGTGTGTGTGTGTGTGTGTATGCGTGTGTGCGTGTGTGCGCCATGCACTTTCTGTTTTACGTATCATGTTTTCTGCCCATGGGCTCTGGCCCAAGACAAAAGCACAGGGGAGGCAGACTGCAGGCATTCAGTTTGGTGCAATAAGCTGTTGAATGCTCTGTAATGAGCAGAAAAAAGACGGATTCATGTGCTGGCGTCTCCTTTCACTGGGCTTGTAAATCAGTTGTGAATCGATTGCACTGAATGAATAGATTTTACTGAAATGTCAATGCAGACTAAAAAAACAAGTTAGATTTATGTTGTGAATACTGATTTAACAAATCTATAAGGTTAAAATTCATGTGGTAGTGCAGGAGAAGTAATGAAATTTTACTTTATTTCATAAAGATTGAATGCACTGCCAAGACAAGCCCTCGAAAGCAAAATTTCAAAAGGAAAAACAAGACATCAGATTAATATGTGAAGGTCTGCTGTTATTCCTTAGTGTTCCTTACTTTCACTCCATGTTACCTATGTGAGAAACTAAACACACAGTTTCTCTCTGAATTTGCAGTTAAGCTGTTGATAGTTTTAAAATGAAAAACTGGATGGATGTTCTGAGCCCTGAGTTACTTTTCTAAGTAAGATAGGTTTCATCAGTTGATTCTTCTGGGGACTATGCATGTAGGCCATCATTAACATACAAATTAACTTAAACTATTGTAGTCAATATCATGTAGAGGACATACTGTCTGTACCTGCTGCACATTCGTTCCTGTTTAAGCAATTTCCATTCACTTAACCATTTTCTATACCTGCTTCTTCCTCTGTTATGGGGTGTTGAAGCCTATCCCAGCTGACTGGGGATGTGAGGCAGGGTACACTCCAGGCCTGATACCAGTGTACTGCGGAGCCACAACCACTCATGCAAACACTCACACCTACGGGCAGTTTGAAACCGACAATTTGCCTGAAATTCATGTTTTTGGAGGTGGCAGGAAGCCGGAGAACCTGAAGAGAACCCACGCAGACACGGGGAGAACATGCAAACTCCACACAGAGTGGGACTCGAACCCCGACCTGCCGTGTTGTGCAGCGACAGCGCTACCCACTGCGCCACCGTGCCGCCCAGAAAGGTTAACTTGAAACTTGAAAGGTTCTGAGGTTGAATTTGTGACTGAAGGCAGGGATTGGCTGATGTCTCTCTGTTTGACTGGTCACTTGGGGCCGTAGTAGCTCAGTCCACTAGGTCTTGCTGGGCTTTTACCAGAAGCTAGTATGACTAAGCCACTGTGGCTCAGTGTAAAAGAATTGAGTAAGTCACAAAAAGCCAAACTCTGTGTCCAAGACAGCGGCTTGCTATAATAGCAAGTAAAACTTACAAGTAAACATTGATAATATTTCGTAAGACTGTATCTTTGCATAGTCAATGCAAGTTTTCAATTGTGGGGTGGTGTAAAACCACACCTGTCGTGGAGTGTGTGTGGGGGGCCTCCCCCGGGAAATTTTTTAGAAAGTGGGGTTGTTTTCCTACATTCTGGTGCATTCTGAGGGCAAAATTTTTTGTTCAGTTTACTTACAAAAATACACTAAAGTCAACAGTTCAAGCTTAACTATCTTTATTTTTATCCTACTTTATTCAGGTATAAATGTGAGATTCAACAATTGAAAACTTGCATTCACTATGTGAAGATACAGACATACAAAATATTACTCAATGTTTACTTGTAAGTTTTACTTGGACTAGAAGACATTTTAACTTTGACTTAGACTCTTTGATTTTAATAAATTTGATTCCTGGTGTTACTCAATGTTTACTTGTTAAGTTTTACTTGCTATTATAGCAAGCGAGGTGAATACACATTTACATGTATTGCTGGTTATTCCTGCCGGTCGTAGGGATCAACAGTCTAAGACTAAAAAAACGTATTGATAATATCTTTCATTTACCTTCTGAACGGTCTGTCAACACTCTTACCCCCTCTCAGCATTCACCATTTGCTGAATAATTAGTATTTTTAAACAAATTCTACTGTATGACACTGGATTCTTAATTTATTTAGATCGATCATCCTCGCCTTGTCGTACACCAATTCACGGGTTTAGCTTGTAAAAAAGAATCTTTGTTTTTCATTGGACGAGAGGAGGTTATGACCCGAGTGCATATTTAACGATCGGGAGCGTTTGGGTCACTTCGGCTATTTTCGTCGGCATGCGGAAATAGCTGCGCTAGCGGAAATAGCGGCGCTAGCGGAAATAGCGGCGCTAGCGATTCGACAATTGAAAACTTGCATTCACTATTTGAGATATAGTTATACAAAATATTACTCAATGTTTACTTGAAAGTTTTACTTGGACTAGAAGACATTTTAACTTTGACAACCACCAACACCATTGGTATGCCATAGTTTAGTTTACTGGGCTTGCACTAGGAGCTAGTATGACTAAGCCACTGTGGCTCAGTGTAAAATAATTGAGCAAGTCACAAAAAGCCACACTCTGTGTCCAAGATAGTGGCGCACGGGTGGACGACCAACGCTCGTCGTGGGGTGGTCAGGGGGGCCTCCCCTGGGAAATTTTTTTTGAAAATGGGGTTGTTTTTCTGCATTCTGAGGGCAAAATCTTCGATTGAAATTTTTTCTTAACTGACTGATCATTGAGTTTGATGAATGCCATTAAAACTGGTGCATTTGTCATTCCCTTGTAAGTTTTTAATTTATCAAGGTGTATTGCTTTCTGAAGAGGCTTAAAGCAGTAAAATCTTTGAGATCTGAAATCTTTGACATCTTTGACATCTGTTCAGTTTACCTACAAAAATACACTAAAGTCAACAGTTCAAGCTGAACTATCTTTATTTCTGTCCTACTTTATGCAGATATGAATGTGAGATTCAACAACTGAAAACTTCCATTCACTATGTGAAGATACAGTCATACAAAATATTACTCAATGTCTACTTGTAAGTTTTACTTAGACTAGAAGACATTTCAACTTTGACCACCATCAACACCATTGGTATGCCATAGTTTATTTTATTTTTTTTAAATTCAGTAACACGATTTTTCATTTCAATTTAAAAAGGCATGAAAAATAGCAAGCGAGGTGAATACACATTTACATGCATCGCTGGTTATTCCTGCCGGTCATAGGGATCAAAAGTCTAAGACTACAAACAAGTATTGATAATATCTTTCATTTACATTCTGATCGGTTTGTCACCACTCTTCCCCCCTCTCAGCATTCACCATTTGTTTATTAATGAGGACTTCAACACAAACTCTACTATAAAACACTGGATTCTTTTGATCGATCGTCCTCACCTTGTCGTACACCAATTTGCGGGTTCAGCTTGTGAAAAAACAATATTTTTGTTTTTCATTGGACGAGAGGAGGTCATGACCCGAGGGCATATTTAATGATCGGAAGCGTTCGGGTCACTTCGGCTATTTCCGTCGGCATCCTTCGGCTATTTCCGTCGCAATGCTTTGGCTATTTCTGTTGGCTATTTCCGTCGGCATGCTTCGGCTATTTCCGTTGGCTATTTCCGTCGGCATGCTTCGGCTATTTCCGTTGGCTATTTCCGTCGGGATGCGCCGACGGAAATAGCGGTGCTAGCGAGAGAAAAAGTTTGTTATCGCTCGGGGATTTTCGTGAGTCCAAAAAATTTATAAGTTTTAGCCTTTTTTTCCTAAAAATAAGAACACCACTGTGGCTACACAGGCTAAAAACCTTATAGCCAATCTGGAATTTACACGCCTATGGTGACTTGGCGGATGGCTAGCGCAAGCCCAGATAAATGAAAGAAAATACTGTAGTTTTGTAAAATAACTTACTTTTGAAGCAAACAAAGAGGAGGAGGAGGGAGGAGTTATTGTTGGTGAGAGGCAGACTTGTCATTGGAGAGATTGTCACCGCTACTACTATCGTCAGCTGCCTTATGCTTTTTGCCAAAACCACTAACACTAGCCTTTGCTTTATCAGCCATGACAAACTGTAAAGTAATCAAGGTATGAAGCCGGACGTGCTGAGATTCTCACAGAGACATGTATCAGAACGAACTAGGGGAGATGAGTGTTGGAAATATGCGTGCCATTGATGCTGATCGGCGGGGGTTGCGGCAGAAAGGGGAACTACAGTGGTCGGACATGGCGATGTGTGTTTGTATCTACAAATGTTTGTAAATTGGATGTTCGTATCTTGAGGACGACCAATATTTACTTTCAAGGGATGAGTAAGCATTTGACATTGCTTTGTGCTTGTCTATCAAAAATCTTTTCCAGTCCGTTGTCACTATTGATTCACTCAGAGTAGACATGTTCTGCCTACTTTTAAAAACGATTGAAATTTTTTCTTAACTGACTGATCATTGAGTTTGATGAATGCCATCAAAACTGGTGCATCTGTCATTCCCTTGTAAGTTTTTAATTTATCAAGGTGTATTGCTTTCTGAAGAGACTTAAAGCAGTAAAATCTTTGACATCTGAGTACAGAGGAGGGTTAATGTCTACCATATAGCCATCTTTTCTGCATTGTCCAAAAACATGACTGACTAATGGGTCTGCATAGGGAAGCATCTGTGCAGAATGTCACTTGTGTATTATGTCACTTGTATATCATTGTGACATAGAGGTCGGTTGTATACGGTTAATGCAGCACAAAACAAGTGTACATGGTCACTGTAGCACAAATCTAAGTTAACATGGATCATAACAAGTTTGAACACCTTGTTGTGTTATGGCTGTCATTACTCTTTTACAACTTTGATGCCTACAAACTGTATTACTTTCTCAACTTCTGTATGCTTTATCATGTTAAATTAATTTTGTTCTCTTCTCAAGAAAAGGAGAGGTAATACTGAAACAGGTTGAGAGACAGATGGACCGCACTGCTGGAGGCAGAGAGACAGAAAGCGAGGTACATATATTGAGATAGGTAATGATGACTCTCAGGGATTATTTTCAAACTGAAAAGAATGAAGCTTCGAAGTATATGAGGTCTGATGAGGTCTGCTTGATTAGAACTTGTCTTGAGCTTCACTCTAGCCTTTTGTATTCCAGTCTTTTAACTACACTGTTTTTTGAGATTAAACTAAACTAAATTAAATTCAGACCTGAAAATGTGACATGGACTGTCTTCTATGGTTGCTTATTATTTTGTGTTGAAAGCAGATATTTGTCACTGTTTTTATTTTCACTTATTTAAATTATTCAAACAGACTTTAAATGTCACATACCACCATCTTAAAGGCATCAACCCAGGCGTACACCCAGATTTCTGACTGGATATGAACAACAACAACTACAACAGTTGACCCTAGACAAATATAGCATTTAATCTTGGAGTGCTGTTTTAAATAGTATTTAATTTCCTCTCAGACCTGCCCATTACCTGCTGTTAGAGTCACCGTTTACCAACCTCAGTGTAATTGTACAGATGGCACATTGATTCACTGTAGAGGTAAGATCGGGCCTAAAAAATCCGACCCGAGCCCGCGGGTATTAAAGCCTGACCCGACCCAAGCCCGAGGGTGTTAAAGCCCGATCTGACCCGAAAGTAATCATTGACTTTTTGAGCCTGACCCGAGTGCGTAAGATCTTACCTCTAATTCACTGTAACACATGGACATATTGCACTTACACATACGATCAAAGAAGTGCCTTAATTTACACAGAAGCCCACTGCGTAGCTGCTTTTGCCTCAGCGACAAATGAATCAGTAAACAAAACTATTGAAATACCATTTGATTGTTTATGACACAAACTAAGGGTATAGGTTGACATTCATAAACAGTGCTGACCTTGTATGGTCCAGGAAAAGACCAGTCTCATGCTTGACTGCAAAGCCACTCAGTTTATCTACGTAATCTCATTTCGGTGCATGCTTGTGTAGAAAGGAAGCAGGCAGATGAACTGTTGTACCAGACCTCCTTCTGTCTATGAAAATTCAAATGGCCGTTATGTCTTAAACATGCATAGATTAATCCATATATTACCATACAGGCAGTGCATGGGCACTTGCATGTCGCCATTAAATTTGTCAAACCTTTGATAAGAGGCTCTTTTTAAAAAAAAAAAAAAATTGCTGCAAAGTAGCCCCTTTGTTGGTGCTGTGATAATGTTTTAAAGCAATTCTCTGCTTCCATAACACAAAGAAAAATAGTTCAGTAACACGCTGTTTGTGATACAGAAGTGCTGTGTTTACCTTTGGCTCTTTGAGTCATACAACATGTTGAGTTACTTTATTAAGCAATTACTTGAAAAGCCCTCTGGAGAACAAATGCTAGAGTCACAAAGATAAGGGAATGACGTTTCCACTTTGTAACTATTATAAGGAGCAGGGCTTCATTATTAAGAGGAGCTGCTATTATCCACTCCACACACACTGGTTGTTAGTGACGTGTGTGTGTGTGTGTGTGCGTGTGTGTGTGTGTGTGTGTGTGTGTGTGCACATGCGCATGCTTGTGCGTGCGCGTCTGCGTGTGAGGAGCAGAGAGGTGCCTGTCAAGTCATCAATAAGTAAATCAGATCTGCATGTAGCTGATCAGAAGGATGGATGCCAGCACCTTTTGTAGTACATCATCCTTTCATTCTGTTTTCTTCCATCAAAATCTGAGTTACCTCTGAACCAAATGGGTGTTTCTTTGCAGCCTTTTTGCCTCATTGCAGAAAAATAGGCAATGTCAATCCGCATTGCCTCAGGGTAGATAGTTAGCATAGTTTATTTAATGACTGGGAATACAGTGTTGAGGAGATTTCATTCGTTTGTGCAGGCCACAAATTTAGTAGAGCAAATTATTTCCACAATGTGTTGTAAAATGGTAACAATTATATTAGTTGTATCATATATGTGTTAGTTGTTTCCTAGGCCTTCTCTCAGTGCATTTCTTGTTAATATGAAGTTCTATATTGAAAGTATGAATGTTGCTTATTGTTGAAGTTTTGCTTTTTATACAGTCCAGTGCGTTGGTCGCTACTGAAGGAGAGTAATTTGATGCCCTTTCTCAGAAATCAGTTGGAGGTATTAACAGACTAGATGGACATGTTGAATTTTGACATTTCACTTTTGAATCAGTGATGAATCCGCCTCATATTTTGTTTCTTTTATTTAGTGTACTGTATGTGAGATTTCATTCATTCCATCTTCTAAACCCGCTTCAACCATCGTCGTGGGTCGCAGGATGCTGGAGCCTGTCCCAGCCAACTGGGGGCATAAAGCAGGGGACTCTCCGGGTGTAACGCCAGTGCACCATAGAGCCACACATATCAGAGAAATGCGCACGGGCACACACACCTACAGGCAATTTGGGACCAGCGCATGTTTTTGGAGGTGGGAGGAAGCCGGAGAACCTGGAGACAACCCACACAGACATGGCGAGAACATGCAAACTCCACACAGAGCTGGACTCGAACCCAGAACCACATCGCTGTGCGGTGACACCGATACCCATTGCGCTACCATGCTGCTCATGAGATGTATTTTCCTAAATTTCACACTAACACTTAATTCTCATTCCTGCTATTTTTAGATAATGTATTAAACATTCTTCTCACTATGTTAATGAGAACGGCAATTAGGAATAAGGAGTGAATGTAGTTGACCACTTAAGCAGACTGTTTTCAGTAAACTGCTGCAGCATATTTTATTGTTTAGTTATTTTATACTTCCTTTGAATCATATCATGAGTAAGTGCGCCCTCGCGCATTCACACATTAACTCTCGCAACTTCACCTCATCGCGGATTTTTGGTAGGCAGTCCATGATGCCATACGTGCATTCTATTGGCTGACAACATCCGGAAGTGTGCTCTGTTCCGTGAGTCTCGGACTTACGAGAGACACAAAAGGGCTTTCAACTGTCGATAAGAGTGTGTGAAAAGGTAATACTGATAGAAAGTGGTTTAATATCACTATGGGGAAGGTCATAAGTGTTTAAATTACCGTAAATAATAAGATAAATAGTTCGCAAAGAACGAGGACGCACTGTATATATAATTTATGGAGCCCAACATTGCTATGTAACTTTACCTTTATAGTATTGCTTGTCATGTCACACCACGTCCAGTTAGAAAGGTAAGACTTCATATCCCCTCCATATTTCTTGGCTTCTCATTGACCTTTCAATAGGAATAGGGAAATTATGTCTTCGTCCAGTAAAGTGGCAGCAGAATGCTTCACTGGGACTTTCACTTTAAGGTGTAGCGTCTCAAATAGTGGGGCACGCAAGGGGGTGTGGAGAAATTCCAGGGGAGCACATGTTTCCCCGGAGAATATTCACAGCAAAGCTATTGTTGGCTTTTCCATTGCTTTACTTCATTAAATAAAGTGTAAATGCACACCTGTATACTGTAGATGGCAGTGACACTTTTATGTCCATTATTAGAGCATGTTAGCTCCTCTGTTTTTTCTGTGTTTTTTGAATTGATGTGTACGTCGTGTACATACAAACACACACCAGTGAACATCTGCGTACTGGAGGGTGGGGCGCATAAAAATATTTTGTCTTTCTAGGGGGGCTAAACAGAGAACAATTAAGAAGCACTTCGTTGTTGGAATTTCTGTGTCAGCCATTGTGTTGTCTCCTTGCTGATTAGCCTGAACTATGTGGTTTCCATCGATTTCCATAATTTATGTTTCTGAACAACTATACTGCTGTCACTGCTCTTTGCTTGTTAGCTCACAGTCATTCTCTGAACAGCCTTCTGGGGTGTGTCTAAGTGATTTTCTGTTTTTTTCAGGAAAAATCTATTGAAGTCTACTCTGGTCATAACATCACAACATGTTTACAGTAAACATGAAGCACATTTATCATGTAATGCAATTACGTTTATTTCTTTTTCATTAAGTCATTAGGGGTTTGTTGGAAGGTGTTCATCTCAAGTTGCCTTTTTCCCTGGAGCCACTCAATTTTCCAAAAGCTGTCAACCACTTACTGCTAGATAATGAGTTATAAGCTTAAATTTTATGTCTATCTACCCACCTAGATATTTGAATAAGCTCACTTTAAAACTCACGCTGTCACGCTTTTTAACTCCACTCACTACCTGTCAAATCAAGCGCACAACCAATCATAGCGCATCTGCCAGAAGGAATCACGTGAACAATATGGCGTAAGGCATCGGGCTGCGAGGCTTTTTGTAGCGGTTATGCCTTTCGTCCACATGAAAGGCATATCCGGGATGAAAACACTGGCCAAAGTGAAGTTTTTTTGAAAACACGGTGTCTGCGTTGTTGTGTGGACGCTGTAACCGAAACTATTTCTATCCGGGAGGGCGTCTTCCTATATGTGTGTGTGTCAAGTCAAAGTCAGCTTTATTGTCAAGTGTACCATAAATGCACGACATACAGCACAGATGAAATTACAGTCCTCTCTGACTCCCGTTAAACAGACAGTACAACACAAACAGTACAACAGGCAGGACAACGCGGGCAGTACATCAGAAGTACAGTACAAAGTATCAGACGAAACACAAGGGATGGTAAACATCTCTATACACTCTTTAATCCCTTAGGGGAAGTGACGTGTGCACAGTCCCTGAGTTGACGGGGGGGGGGGGGGGGGAGATAGGTAGCCAGGTGCTGCGGGGAGGGCAGGGCAGAGTGAGAGTAGAGTTTAGGGTTGTGGCAGCCAGGGGGCAGAGCAGGGAGGGAGTTGAGCCTCCTGACCGCCTGGTGAAGTAAACTGTCCTTGAGCCTGCTGGTTTTGGCCCGCAGACTCTGCAGTCTCCTACCTGATGGCAGCAGGCTGGAAAGGCTCTGAGAGGGGTGGGTGGGATCACCTGCAATGCTGATGGCTTTGCGGGTGAGGTGGGTGTTGTAAATGTCTGTGAGGGAAGGGAGAGAGACACCAGTGATCTTTTCAGCTGCTCTCATGATGCGCTGCAGGGTCTTACGGCAGGAAATGGTGCAGGCGCCGTACTACACAGTGATGCAGCTGGTCAAGATGCTCTCGATGGTGCCTCTGTAGAAGGTGAGCATGATGGGGAGTGGGGCTCTTGGGCAAGCATTTGGAGTTTAACAAAAGTAATTTCCCTACGGGAGTTATTCTTCACCTTTTGGCTTTTCCCTTCAGGGGTCGCCACAGCAAATCAGTTGCCTCCATCTAACCCCTGTCTTCTGCATCCTCTCACACCAACTATGGGAATTATTAATAGATTCATCTATTTTATTTTTTATTTTATTTTTTTTTTTCTTAGGGCGGCACGGTGGTGCAGTGGTTAGCGTTGCCACCTCACAACATGGCGGATCCGGGTTCGAGTCCCACTCTTTGCGGAGTTCACATGCTCTCCCCGTGTCGGCGTAGATTCTCTCTGGGTTCTCCGGCTTCCTCCCACCTCTAAAAGCATGCGCTTCAGGTTGATTGGCCCTTCCAAATTGCCCGTAGGAATGAGTGTGTGTGTGCATGGTTGTATGTCTTTGTGTGTGGCTCCGCGGTGCACTGGCATCGTGCCCGGAGTGTCCCTAGCCTCGCGCCCTATGCCGCGGAGATAGGCTCCGGCTCCCCGTGACCTGCTACAGCGGATACAGCAGTGGTAATCTGAAGATGACTGATTTTTAATTTTTTACACACACACACACACACACACACACACACACACACACACACACACACACACAGTGTACTGCCATCACTAAAATATACATGTTTTGCATACTTATTTTACCGACAATTTTATTCACAGGCTTTCTGCAAAATGCCACACACTTAACTCATTGCAACTGATATTTTATTAGCATCCAGTAGATGTCATACTAGAGCAAATGAAGCCTCAAGAAGCTTCGAACTGCAGTGAATCGATTGGGATGAATAGCTTCAATGCTTCATGGGGCTTCATCTGCCCATCACTAACTATATGTGGACTTTTCAGTTAACATAATAATAATAATAATAATCATCATCAATCTTTATTGATCCCCAGAGGGGAAATTCTCTTTACACTCTCAGTACATGCATTTGTGTTAGTTTTTAGCACATCACACACAGTGTTGTGAACAAGGCCCCTGAAACACAGCACACTAGGGGCCTGTAATCATGCAGTTTGTCCAGGGGAGGAAGAGTGACGGGTCGCGCTCGGAGGTCGCGCCCCAAAAGAGCAGCTCGTGGTGGGGACGGCGCCTTGCTCAGGGGCGCCTCGGCAGTGGCTGGGAGGTGAGCTGACACCTCCCACTGTCAGCTCACACTCCAAGGGATGTCATGGCGGGAGCGGGAATCGATTCACCGATGGCCGGGCGATCCATCTTCAAGACATCTGCTCTACCGCTGAGCCACTGCCGCCCCCATAATTTTAGAGTGTCATAATTGTTCAAACAATTATGACACGTTTTTGAGCAGAGAGTCCAAACAACAGGAAAGACACAGAAAACGGCAATGAATTCTGAGTGAAACTAGCTGGCTAGCACGAACAGTCTGTCCAGCTATGGTTTCAATTACAGGACATAAAAACACACAGATACTATAAAATAAAGTAAAATCCTGTAATACAATAATGTACCTTGGCTTTAGTGCTAAGGAAGAGAAGGAGGAGGGAGGAGTTATTGTCTGTGAGAGGCAGAGTTGTCAAGAGAGATTGTCGTGCGTATGAGGTGCTGCTTGGCTTGGGTTGTGGCAGAAATGGGAACTACAGTGATTGGATATAACATCACATCTTTGTTCTTATTTGCAAATATTTGTAAGTTGGATGCCTGTATCTTGAGGACTACCTGTATTTGTATTTGATTGTACTTTTTGTTATAATACACTGAAAAAATGACATCACAGATTATTATATATTTTGTTATATTTTATTACAGTGGTAAGAAAAAAGTTGGGTACCCATGACAATTTCCAAATTTCCATTTATAAATCATTGGGAGTTTGGATCAGCAACTTCAGAAGTCAAATTGCTTTATTGGACAACTGAAGATGTTCATTGTGCATCAAAACAAAAATGAACAGGTGACTACCTATACCTTGTTAGCACTGGTTACTTGGAACACAAAATTGGGTTGGTTAGCTCATCAAGCCTTGAACTTCATAAACAGAGGTCATCTAGTCATCATGAGAAAAGGTATTTAAGGTGGCCAATAGGATGTTGTCTTTCTCTTTGAATCTCCTGTGAAGAGTGGCAATATGGGGGCCTGAGAAAATCTCTCAAATGACCTGAAAGAAAAGATTGTTCAACATCATGGTTTAGTGGAAGGCTCCAAAAAGCTATCTCAGAGATTTCAGCTGTCATTTTCCACTGTGAGGAACATAGCGAGGAAATGGAAGCACATTTCCACAAACACAATTCTTGTAAAGGTCAGACGTGGCAAGCCAAGGAAAATATCAGAGTAGTAAAGACGGAGGAAGGGTGAGAATGGTCAAAGCCAACTGACAGACCACCACCAAAGAACTTGTTGTGACCCATCACTCTGCCTCTCCCGGTACTGAATGATGTGATTAATTGCATGCCAGCAGGCCCCTAGTGTGTTGTGTTTACAGGGGCCTGTATACAGCATTCGTGTGTGTTACTAACAAGCACACACACACACACACACACACGTGCGTGTGTGTGTGTACAATGGAGTGTAAAGATAAGTTCCCCGTTTGTGTGGATAATAAAGTGTGTTTTAATCTTGAATCTTTCAATATAAACAAATTCTTGAGGACTTCAACTTTGTGACTGATTATTGAATCAGTCACAAAGTTGAAGTTACGCCAGGGCTGGATATTTTAACAAGACAATGATTTAAAATATTTCTCAAAATCTACTCTGGCATCCATGCAAATGAGCAAGTACAATGTTTTCGGATGGCAAGCCCAGTTCCCAGACTTGAATAACATTAAAAATCTGTGGGGTGATTCAAAGCGGGCTGTTCGAGCTCAGCATTCATCAAGCCGAGAGTGTAACAGTCACTGTAATTAGCTAATGTCCAATTTCTACCATTTCTACCAGTTCCTTACTGACAGGATCATACGAATATTTTATTTCTATTAAAGTACCCTGAAAGTTCTGTTTTGAAGTTTAAACACTGTCAGTGGAACGTCAGAATCCAAAGTAAAGCTACCCAGCCCGTCCATGAAATGAAATAAGATGAAAGGAAGTTTACTTTATTATCCACTCCACACACACTGGTTGTTAGTGACGTGTGTGTGTGTGTGTGTGTGTACACGTGTGTGAGTACAGGCCCGTAACACACACACGGGACCTGTCCAGTCTCTATGGATGTTTTCAGTTCAGAAACCATCTACCAAGTGCATTGGTATGAAGTCGAGATAAGATACAAAACCTTCTAAGTCACACTTGTCTCACATGGCCTCATTTGCATCGTCTTTATTTGTCTTTGGTATTCAGACAAAGAGCTGTGATAGACCCAGTACAGGACGATGGTTTCATATTTCTACTGCAGTGTGCCTCTGTGGTCCTGGCTTGCTACAACATGTTCTATCTCTGTAGGTCTAGCAAAGGCTTCATTTCACCTTATCAGGTCAAAGTCAGCTGTGCTTTTTTTGATTCTATGATTTTTTATTTATCTTTTTTATTATTTTTTTATATATGAATAAAGAGCACACTGTAGTTAGTAATACTTCAAACGCATGCATACATGTTAGTTTGTACAGGCCCCTGTAGCACACGCACACAAGGGGGCCCGTAGGCATGCAGGGGGAGGGAGTAGCGGGCAGACCCTTTTGTGAAATGAGCAACTTGTAAAAGGGGACGGCACCTTGCTCAAGGGTGCCTCGGCAGTGCTCCAGAGGTGAGCTGACACCTCCCAATGTCAGCTCACACTCCGGGTGTTTTTTTGGGCGGGAGTGGGAATCGAACCGCCGATCTTAGGAACATTGGACGACCCACTCTACTGCCCGCTTTATCACTGAGCCACTGCCGCCCCAACTTTCATAATTACTTTCACATTTGTAAATTACCTGAAATCAGCAGTTCTTAAATGATACTTTTTTTTCTGTAGTTTGTACAACACCATAGTTGAATGTTAAGGTTTCACTCCAAGTCAGCAGAAAAGCATATCAGAGATATACAGGATGCCCATTCACTTTGATGCGTCAGTGAATCAAGCAAATCGGGATCATCCATCCCATACTATACAACCAGGTGGTAGAAAAAACTGTATGTCGTAAACTTCAAGGGATACTGATTCTTTTTTGTAGAAAAGGTCAGGTCAGGGCAAAAGAAAACTAATACTTTGCATATCTGTTGCTGACAATTGGGAACACAGACAGGATAATATGTAATTGCAGCCTTAAAAAAATTCTTATTTCAGTGTATAGACCTTTGCCATTGAACGTTGATCTTTGTAGCCCAGGTCACAGCTGATGACGATGGACATTGTTTTAAGTTTCAACATAATACTTGATGAATGTCTGTGTAAAGCAGTTGTCCAAGGATCTTCTGACAGCACCAGCCTCATTTTTATTTTCAACCTTGAACTTTTATTAGAAGTTTGCTATATAGATAGATATACAGTATACTTTATCAGTCCCAGGAAACTGCACATATCCACTGCTCAGGCATTACATGAATAAATACTGGATAAACACCAGGAGAAAAAGAAACACATCACAGGACATACCACAAGACATACACTACACTAACAGACACGTGCAGCATTAACGAGATATATACTAAACTATAACTAAAATATAAACAGTATAAAATAAAATTAAAATAAATTAAATATTAAAAATTAAATAAATAAAAAGTGGAAGTGAAAATTAGCAGGAGGCCCACATGGTGGGTAAGGTACACCCTCCTTACAATGTAAGGTGTCATTATATAATATCACAATATCTAATATCACAATGGTCTAAAATATAAGGCATCACTATCTAATAGAGTAGAGTATATTTATTATTTATCCCTTAAGGAGGTTCCATCAGGGAAATTAATTTGTCCGTTGCACACAGCACAGTGAGTACACAAAACACAGAAAAAGCACACAGAAAGCACCAGCACATAGAAAGTAGTACAATATCAAATAGAAAGATTAATAAATAACCCATCAAGAATATATAAAAAATCATAAGTAGGCATAGAAGTAAAAAAATAAACAGGCCTAGTTAAGTATGGGTTTAGTGAATTGTCTATAGTGTTTGCATTGTTTTTGCTGTATTGTTTGTGTCTCCCTCAGCTCTTGTGTGGACTTTCTTCTTCTTCATCTCCCCCAGAGAGGAGTTGAGCAGTTTAATGGCTCGGGGGATGAACAATTTCTTAAGTCTGTTTGTCCTGCATGTTGGGAGGCACAGCCTCTGGCTGGTCAGGCTTCTCTGGTTGTTGATAACGGTGTGCAGAGGGTAGCTGACATTGTCCATGATGCCCAGCAGTTTGTCCAAGGTTCTCTGCCACCATTACCAGAGAGTCCAGCTTCATCCCGACCACCGAGCTGGCCCGCCTGATCTGCGTCTCCAGCCTGGAGAGATCCGCCTATCACAACATCACAACACCTTGGCCCCACTTCACTGCAGCACAGGCTGACATCTCATCTCCTTCCCTCCGTTCGTGCTGACCTCACCACCTCCCCCCTGCTCCTCCCGAGAGAGTCATTGTACCCCCTGATGGCACGGGTCACGAAGGAGGACCTCAGCCTATGTGACAGCAGTCTGCCGCTGAAGGTGCTTCTCTGCTGAGAAGTGTCTCCACAGAGTCCAGGGTCAGCCCGACCACTGAGCCCACTCTGCGGATGAGTCTGTTAAGACGGTCCATATCTCTTTTCCTGGCCCCGCCACCCCAAAACCATGGCGTATGACGGCACACTGGAGACTACAGACTGATAGAACATGAGAAGGAGCTTAGGACAGATGTGGAAGGAGGCCAGCCTCCTCAGGAAGTACACCTTGCTCTGCCCCTTCTTGTACATACAGTCCGAGTTGAGTGACCAGTCCAGTCTGCTGTCTAGCTGCAGTCCCAGGCACTTATAGTTTCCTTCCACCTCCACCTCACTGCCGAATTGTGCTTGAAGTCCGATGTGTAGAGGGTGAAGAGAATGGGGGAGAGCACGGTCCCCTGTGGCGCCCCCATACTGCTGGTCACCATAGAAGACAAACAGTCCCCCATACGGACGTACTGGGGTCTGTCCGTTAGGTAGTCCGTGATCCAGCTCAATAGGTAGGGGTCCACAGCCATGGAGGTCAGTCTATCCTGCAGGAGCCGGGGTTAGATGATGTTGAAGGCACCCTGACCGCACAGCCCCCGGCATCCAGGTAGGAGAGCACACGGTGGAGGAGGTACAAGACAGCGTTGTCAACCCCAACCCTGGCCTGATAGGCAAACTGGAGAGGGTCCATTTAACCCTGCACCTGTGGAAGCATGAGCTCCAGGACCAGTCGCTTTAGGGTCTGCATTACGTGGGAGGTAAGAGCGACTGGTCGGTGGTCGTGAGCTCAGTAGGGCGTCCTTTCTTGGATACAGGGACGATGCAGGAGATCTTCCACAGTGACGGGACCCTCCCCAGCCGCAGATTTAGGTTGAGCAATTGCTGTAGGGGGTCCCCTAGTTCCGAAGCACAGGCACAGGAGTCTTGGGGAGACCTTATCCGGTCCAGCCGCCTTATAGGGATGGATCCTCCGCAGTGTTGTCGTCACCAGGTCTGCAGTGATGACTGTCTCGGTCGGGGTGGGAGCAGGAGGTCATGGCGAGGTTGGAAGTCCAGTGGTTGAAGTGGGGCCGTTGAGCTTCGCAGCTCTTGGAGTGGGCTCGGGAGGAGTCGCAGGGGTGGAAGGAGAGGAAGCACAGGAGGAGGGAGCATCAGTGGAGCAGTCCGCAGGGCCGGGAGAGGCCTGGGACGAGGAGCCAGGAGTGGGGGAGCTAAACCGATTGAACAAGCTGTTTAGTTCATTCCCTCATTCACTATTCCCCTCCACAGTGCTGCGTCCTTTCCCGTGTCCGGTGATGGTTCTCATCCCATTCCAGACCTCCGACACCTGGTTACGCCCCAGCTGCTTCTCCAGCTTCCTCCAGTACGCCTCCTTGGCGTCCCTCAGGCGCCTCACTTCCTTATGGGCCTTCCTCATCTCCTCCTCGCCCGCTTCTTCCTGTTCAGGATAGCCTTGACTTCCTTGTTACCCAGGGTTTGTTGTTGGGGTAACACCTGGCTGTCCTGACAGGGGCCAGTGTCCACACAGAAGTTCATGTAATCTGTAAAACACTGAGCTGCCCCCTCAATATAAACAGACTGTTTATGCAAATTGCTGTTTTTTTGTGGGCAATGTATGACTGAAATTGTTTTTTGGTCAAGGGCACTCCACAGTCAAACACAAAGGAGACAATTTATACAGCCCTATAAAATAGACTGATCAGAGTAAAATGATGACTGACATGGTTTTGATAAATGTCACCGACATGAATGAGAGGAGATTCCATCTGCATCCACCTTGTTGCTTGGTTAAGACTTGGTTAGCTCTCACTCACTCACTGCCTGACTGAACTGAAATGTAGGATATCCCCAACACTGTTAGCCTGTCTCCCTCTTCTAAAGCCATCTGCTCGGGCCCGTGTGTGTTTTTCACAGCTGCCAACATACTACGCAACACTGTGCTGTGCTTTCCAGGCCAACATTGCCTTCCTGCCTGCTTTGCTCACGTAAGCCCTGTCTCATGAGGGAAGTCACTCAGGCTGGGTGTAGGTGGATTTCTGGATGGAGAGCATGAAGGGTAGCCTTTTGTGACTGAGATGTATGAGACAATTTTAACAGTGACAAGGAGATTTGTGTATGTCATGAATTCAGCTTGTCTGGTCGATGTAGCATTGACCATCACCTTTCTGCAGGTGTTTATTTTTTAATCTTGCATCGATAAAATTAATCAATAGTCAAAGAATCTGTTAAATGCAAACAAAAATTGTTTTATTATGACACTGACCAGATGTGCGGTGAATTAATGCAACATGTCATTGTTCAAAAATCTAATGAATGGTTTTCATTCAACTGAGTAATGTAATCAATAAAGTTCATTCCACATGAAATTTTTTGCCCCAAACTGACTCATGGTCTGGAATTTCAGGTGTCTAAAAGTCGCTCAAATGAGCTCTACTGCAAAAAGGATGTGGCTAACGGTAGCAAAGGCTAATGTTTATGTAACCCAGTGTTACTTTTACAGTCAGTATTATTTTCTTATTTTTTCTGTACGAACAGTTGTTTTGGTTGATTACTGGTTTTTCCTATGTACCCTGAACATACCTCTGTGCCACTCACACCTGCTCACACCTGGTGGATCGAATCCCGCGCCCGCCATGATGTCACCAGGAGTGGGAGGTGACGGTGGGAGGTGTCAGCTCACCTCCCAGCCACTGCCGAGGCGCCCTTGAGCAAGGCGCCGTCCCCCCTACACACTGTTCAATTTGGGGCGCGTTCCGAAGCCACTGCCCGTCACTCTGCCTCCCAATGTGTGTTTAGTTTGATGTGTATTAACTGCATGCTTACAGGCCCGCTTGTGTGCTGTGTTCAGGGGCCCTGTATACTGTCAACTAACATGAGTGACCATGTAATTTCCCCTTGCGGGGATCAATAAAGTATACTTCTTCTTCTTCAGTGCTCGTTACCTTTCATTAGATGCATCTGTGCACGGAGCGAGACACTGGAAGTTTGGTGTTGAGCGGTATGCTGGGGAAGTTCAGCGTTGAGCTGTTGAGCCACGGAGAGTGGATGTTTTTTGTTGTTTTGTATTGAAGATAATTCTGGCTGGTTTTTTTTGTGGATGAAATCTGCACCAAGAATTGATGCCCTGACATGCATGTCAGGTGTACAGTAGAAACAGTGGATGATACTCCTGAATGCTCCACCTGGTTCCTAGGAGGGTTGTAGGACAAAGGATTACAAGTCCTTTAAGAATTTCCTTTTTTGCATTAACTGAGATCTCAGAGTTTTCTGTTTTTTAAATTTTTTGTTAAGTTTTCCCAGTGTCAGATCTGACATAATATGAACAAACTGAGGAACTATAGACATTGAACAAACATTGAAACCACAACTGAAATGGACAGTGATAATGGTGTGGAAAAATTTATTTTGTTTTATTTGTTCATGTGCTTGAGAAATTGAAAATATTTATATTGGTTTGTTAAATACATTTAAATATTTCCTTAAATTTTGTCAGTTTGTCATTAGGGTGGAGATATCAACTTTTCATTCACCACCGCCAGTCTCCTTGTGAACCTAGTAGAACCTAAATTGGGTAGACTGAGTTTCGTGATTAGATTAATAGATATTTAGACTTTTGTCCTACTCAAAAAGGGTGACCTTTACTGGTAACGTAGCTTGCACATTGTCATTAAAAGTGAAACGCAATCGCGGCCTCTTCTGTTCTTCTTTGGGACAGAATAAAAGCAGTAATGTTGATTTGTACCAACTGAGCAATTTGTGTGAATGTGACCTGCAGTGAGAGCAGGGAACAGGTGGAGGGGAAGCTAGAGAGGTGGAGGTTTGTCCTGGTAAGTAGAGGAATGAAGGTTAGCCGCAGTAAGACAGAGTACATGTGTGTTAATGAGAGGGACCCAAGTGGAAGAAAGAGGTTACAGGGAGAAGAGATCAAGGTGGAGGATTTTAAGTACTTAGGGTCAACAGTCCAGAGCAATGGAGAGTGTGGAAAAGAGGTGAAGAAGCGTGTACAGGCAGGATGGAACGGGTGGAGGAAAGTGTCAGGTGTGATGTGTGATAGAAGAGTTTCAGCTAAAATGAAAGGAAAAGTGTACAAAACTATGACACCAGCAATGTTTGGTCTAGAGACGGTGTCACTGAGGAAAAGACAGGAGACAGAGCTGGAGGAAGCAGAGATGAAGATGCTGAGGTTCTCTTTGGGAGTGACCAGGAAGGATAGGATCAGGAATGAGTACATCAGAGGGACAGCACATGTTAGAGGTTTTGCAGACAAAGTCAGCGAGGCTAGACTGAGATGGTTTGGACATGTCCAGAGGAGAGATAGTGAATATATTGGTTGAAGGATGCTGAGTTTTGAACTGCCAGGCAGGAGGCCTAGAGGAAGACCAAAGAGGAGGTTTATGGATGCAGTGAACAAGGACATGAAGGTAGTTGGTGTGAGAGAAGAGGATGCAAAGGACAGGGTTAGATGGAGGCAACTGATTCGCTGTGGCGACCCCTGAAGAGAAAAGCTGATAGGAAAAGAAGAAGAAGAGCAATTTGTATGTCTAGCTCTGAGCGACAGCATTGCGACACACCGAACTTCACCTCGGAAATGAATGCCCCCTTAAACAAGGAGAAGGGAGTGTTCTCGCGCAGACGGCGTCGGGATAAGTCTATCACTCCAGTTTTTACATCATGAAAGGAGCTGTTTCTCGAGTTAGTGGGCTGTACAGTCAATGCAGAGCCCATTTGTTTTCCTCATTCTAAGAGTTGGCAAGATTAAGGAGGACAATAAAATGTATGTAGAGAAAAAATTAGTTTTTCATAATACAGTGGTACCTCTACTTATGAAATTAATTGATTCCGGAAGAAATTAGGTAAGTAGAAAATTACATAAGTAGAGACGCGTTTTCCATACAGATGTCCTAATCTGTTCCAAGCCCCTAAAAATTCTGACATAAATGTTATATAAAGCATAAAAATGCATCAAAACATGTTAAAAAAAAATACATGCTCCGATTAGATTATTACACAATAAATGAGAGTTGTGCATAATGTAAAAAACAAAGAATAGAGTAAAAAATAAAAATTATGGTCATTTACCTTTTAACGGCTGTCCTTTGTTTTTTGCCCTCTTTGGTTCATGTGCTCTTGTCTAAGGAATGCCGAACAATAGAGTGAATTCCTTTTTGAACTTCTCCAACCACCCATGCGATGCCTTAAACTCCTTAAAATTCCTTTTGTTTTAATAACTTTTCCTCTTTCCTCCATCACTTTCTTGGGGTCCATAGCGAATACTCTAAAAGTTAATACATTTACGTAAAACTATCAGAATACGTCATGGGTCGAGAGCCGAATGGCGAGGACCCTGCATAAACACCGATCTAGATCCACACAGAGGTCTCTCTTAGTCAATGGGACGCCAGGAAGATACTAGATAATAGCCAGTGGCAGAGCAGCTATGAGAATGTTGCATTCAGGAACCTGTGGGAGCTGTGAGTATCAACCCATACTGTATTTTTACCTTTCGTAAATCTAAATTTCTTTCGTAACTAGAGGTAATATTTTCCTGCTGAGAAGTTTCGTAAGTAACAAATTTCGAAAGTAGAGGTACCACTGTATGACCCTTTTTAATATGTTATTGATATTGGAGAGCTGTCCTATCATGCCTTTCTATTTCCCATGATCAGAAAACAAATAAAGGTTAGACAAAATTGGTCAGTTGTATCTTGAGTTACACTGAAACATCAAATATTCCTGTCAAGTTTTTGTAAACGACTACACACTTTTTGTAATTGCACGATAAAGTGAAAATGAAAGGCAATTGCAGATATTGCTTTATTTTTTATTTTTCTGGGGTAATAAAGTGCATATTGCTCATTCCTGCTTTTGAATCACAGTGAAAAAGTTTGAAATTACATCATAAGCAGACATGTCAGAAACATACAACAATTGCTTCAGGTGGTTCTTCAGTTCAACAATAGCATTGCACTGAAAATACTTGGGGCTGTGTTGTTGTGGGTGTGTTGCTACATGCTCAAGATTATTAGTGAGATAATAAAGTACAAACCAGAAAGTCCATTGTAAAGTAATTTCTCTTTACCTGACAAGACAAATTTAGGCTCAAATCTCAAATCATGTTGTAGTTTAATTGAAAAGAATTGTTACCAAAATACAAACGTGTGTCTAAAATATGTTTATTTGTTTTATTTACTCTTGCCTGACAGTTTGTAAATCAATTAAACCTTTTTCTCCATCTCTAATCCACAAAGTGCGCCTTGGCCTATTAGTGCAGTAAATCTGAGCCCTCTAACTTGAGTCAGGATGAGTTTGTAGCATACCGCATTGCTGCAGTCAGCAGCAGCATCCTCTTAAACTGCAGCTCACTACAGGAATCTGAGAGACTGGTGCATTGCTCTACTATGTGCTGTAGCACAGTGATCAGGTGATAACACAAAATGTTTTGTGCAGTTTCTAAATGGGTCAAAACAACTGATGACCTACTGCATTGTACTACAGAGAGAGGAAAAGCAGACGCTGGAAGCTGGATGGCCTCATGTGGTGTCCTAACTTCATCATTCACAAATGTTACTCATACTGCAATGCAAGTATGCTTGGTTGTGTTTAATTAACCTAGTTAAGAAGTTGGGCTAAGCTACTGCATAAGCTAAATGTAGTTGGGCTGTCTTGTATGGTAGTTTTGGAGAAACTTTGGGAAAAGGGAATTCTGCTCATAGTGATAAAACGGGTCAAAATTCGTCTTTTACCACACAGTATGCACAAATCATTCTGTTAAACATATATTTCGTAAGAATGAAGAACCAAGAAGATGAATGAATGAAGATTATGAAAATACAGTCTTCATTTTGTACCGGTTTTATCTTAATTGGTCACTTATTGTTGTTCTTCAAATCTTGATTTTTTTTAATGGCTGAATGACTTATTCAAAAGACTAGATATTTTCTAACTTTTTTTGTTAAATCAAAGTGTCATGGTAATTATGTACATGCTTGTCTATCAAATTTAAATATACTGCTTGATTAATGACTTGGTGTGATTTTAGGAAGTGATGTAAAATATTCATTTACCCGAGCTGAAGGTGATTAATACATTAATTTAAGTTTTTGTCACAACAATCCAACAATCATAAACCAAAATATATTCAGTTGATTCTGATGTGAGATGGAGAACAGAAAATCCTCCATAAAAAAAGTCATGGTTATTAAGGACCTCATCTTGCCAACCCATACCTTTGTACTCCGCCTTGAGATCTATTACAATGGGTTTCATCTAACAGGGTCATGGCATCATCATCATTTTATAACTGATGGTTCTTGCTGTTATGATTGAAATGAAGTGAGCAAGGCTCTATAAATGAGTCCTTGGGAATGTGGGACACCTAATTCACTTCCAAGGAAACTGATGAGATTAGAAAGTCACCTTCATGGTATCATGTCAGTTACGAGCTATGACTCGCTGCCACTGGTGGGAACGAGTAACACGATGCGTCGCAGCTCACTGCTTTGTCGGTGACAGCGAGGCCATTCTCTCTGCAGTCCTAATTTAAATTTGTTGGTAACAGCAAACTGGGCTTAAACCACTTCTCATCAGGTTGCAGATTCAAAGATGTTATGAGGTTGTATTTTAAGAGTCCTTTAATGGAGGGTAGGCACACATAACCTTTCCACTTGACCCTCATTGATGCCCAGCTCTGCAGCAGTGGCCCGCTTCTCGGGCAGACACTTTGAATTATTCATAGAATCAAGTCACTCCAAGCACTGTATCGACTCCACTTTACTGTCATGAGTCCACATATACAAAACAAATCTGCTGTTGGATGGCGCAAGTCCACCTTTTAGTAGTGGACTTGCGCCACTGCTTTCCCCTCCCTGGCATTTGCTCTATTTTACTGCAGTACCAGTGTGTTCTGTATGTAGCTCTAGTTCTTAAATAGGTATTAGTAGTAGTAGTAGTAGTCGTAGTCTGTAATCTCTTTACAAAGCCTTTATTATGAGAGTGTCTTTGCTGCAGAGGTGGGGAAATCTTCAGAGGTCATTTTGGTCTAAGGCCTTAGTAATTGAACTCCAGAGTGGGTACATGACTCCATCTAGTGGTGGAGGCAAGTAGCAATTCTTTTGAAAAAGGTGATACCATGTCAAATCGTTTCACATAACCCCCTCTCCTAAACAGTTACTGGTTTTCTTTCAGTTACACAGCGATTGAATGAGCTAATATTACTCATGTTTTGCACACAAGCAATTCTGTCTGATAGGAAGTAGTTGATGCACATCTGAGTCTTGTTCCCTGTTTGGTTTGCTCATGGACTTGTGGTCTTTGTTGCACTTTCCTGCTGTCAACATCCTGAACTACACTGCTAACATGTACTGATAGGGAGAAACTTGAGAGGTACCTTTTTTGAGACCAAATGCCATTGGTCAACTGGAGGACTGATTGGATTTTTCCAGGAAGCTTGTTATGGAGCCCTGTCTCCATGTAAATGGTGGAATGTTGGCACGTCATTGCTTAAAGTTACCCTTTCATCCTCATGACTTTGTCTGGGTTGGTCATTAACGAAAAAGCTTGGTGTTTTCATTGGTGGTCTTTTAGTGTAAGTGTTTGAGTATGTTGAGTATGGGTGAGTGCAGCCAACACCAACATAGAAATTGTGATAGCGACAAACTATTTATTTGATTATATACGCTTATGTAAATGTTTATGAACTCTCCTCATACCACCGTTTATCTGTAGTAGCATTTAACACTCTTATAGACTGTTTAAAACACTGTTGTAATAAAACAGAAGTGTTTCTTTAATACGCAGAAGTGCGCTGCATTCCGTGAATCTCTCAATGAGGCGCACACACGGATGCTGTTAGTCAATAGCATGCGCATACGGTATCTCGTGACTACATACTCAAAATCCGTGATGTAGTGAAGCCGTGCCTCTTGAAGCGCAAATAAGCAAGGGATTACTGTATTGAAAAATCTTTTGGCAAAAACAGGCTGTGGACTTCCTGTCTCCCTGCGTTCCTCCACCAGTCTGTACAATTGATCCAGAAATAGATCTAATGTCTTAATCAATATAGTGAACACTTAATGCAAGTCTTTCAGCTACAGTTAGTAACACAGTCATGCTTTTCTGACTGGAACACATACTGCATATTCTGAATGACAGGCAATGTTAATTGACCTGTTGATGGATGTCTTACAATCACATTGTTATCATGGTTCAAATGCCAAGTCTGGAATTTGTGAAGAGCAGTTCTTTTCCTCTGTAGAACATGGAAGATTTAATTACATTCCGCTTCAAAGCAGTGATGTAATTGTCAGCGTGTGTGTGTTCATCCATTCGTCCGTCCGTTAGTCCACCAAATATCTCTGCAACCTTTGCAGATAGAAATATGAAACAGAAAACACATTACTTGGGCGGCAAAGGGAGTAAAAATTAGATGATAACCTTGACTTTGAGAAAACTAGGTCAAATTTAAACTTTTGTACACTCAGGAACCAGATAAGATAGAAAGACGAGGGAGAAGGCCACTGTGAGTAGGACCATAGATCCAAGCTAGTGCTTTGATCTATGAAAATAGGTCAAAGCACTAGCATTGATCTTTTATCTATGCATGTAGGTCAGGGTAAAATTTTGAATTTAGGGGTGTCGCGGGATGTTGCAGTCTGTGACTGCATTGGTTCTAGTTTTTTATTTTTTTATCTCAGTGCCATGAAATGAGACAGTTTGGTTGGAGATCTTTTATTGATCTCATTCAGGTGGGAATGTGGTTTTATTTTTTAATTATAGTTAATAAGCATATAAACAAATTGATTGTTTTCTCTTTACAGAGCATCTGACTGTTGATCAACTGTAAGACGAAAGACCTCGACCCCTGGCAGGTTGGCCACACCCCTCCCCTCCTGTCTCCATGTATCCTGAATCGACCACAGACTCCCCTGCTCGTCTCTCCCTCCGACAGACTGGCTCACCTGGCATGATATACAGGTGTTCATTTGAAATTTCATCCATTACATGATATTCTGCTTGTTAAGTGCAGCGTGTGCCCTCAGTTGCCATGTCTGCTGTATAGTACTTAAGTACGTGGATAAATATGTTGGAGATCTCAACAAAATAACCCAAACACATGAACTTAATTTTAAGAATTAAGTATATTTTCAACTCAGAAAAAGTACCGTAATTCTGGACTATTGAGTGCACCAGAATATACGCCACAGCAACCAAATTTTTAAAAAAAACTTGGCCACACCTATCTATAAACTGCACGTGTCAAGTTGTTGTAACATAAGATATTTACACAGAAAAATACACAAAACGATTTTTAAACATTTTGATTACTGCTTTTTTCCCAACAGTGTTTGTAACATGGCACTAAAACAAAGCTGCCATCTCATAATCTCATCTCATAATACGTTGTCTTTACTGTTACTACTAAAGGCTGTGTACTTATCTATACATAATTTATACTTATCCCCTTGAATTTATTTATACGATCTAGTAGATCACCACAAGATGGCACTAAAGGCTGATCATCTTTAAAGAATGAGTTTAACAAGAACTTGTTTCTCAGTCTTTTGCCCCCTGACCTTTTATAGGCTTGACTAACCACACATTTCAATGCAAAAACTGAAAATGTTTCACTGCTATTTTCCCCTGGTATCATCACAAAAATCAGCTGATGTGTAATTATGTTCTCTTTGTAATGGTAGACATACCTTTGTTATACACACCTAGTAACAGCTGATTAATTAAGATTGTAATATACACTCTTTTTATACATCTGAATAAGTATCTCAAGCTCCATGAAACAAACCTTCAAATGCACAGAGTAATGTTCCTAATGCAGACATGCAAGTTGATGATTTCACTGCTGCTGTGCCAAGAAAACTGCTATCTAGTCTAAACCAAACATCTCTTTTAGTCATTACATTATGTTTTACACGGCATTGATCAATTAATTTTAAAAAAATTCTTCATAAACTAAAGATTTTTATTTGAATTGTAGGAATGCACCCAACATCAAAACTGCAATGGAATATTTTTAGACCTTCTTATTTAAATAACCCCGACATAGTTTGATTCAAATCTTAATGATCTATTCATTATACCCAGATTTATGAACGTATCTCAGGTAGATCCACGTAATGAAGACATACAGTAGGTTTGCACATCATTTGGGAATTCAGGAAATGTAGTATAGAGGATTCTGTTATTTTCAGACCTTTGTCTGATTCCATACTGACCAGACAACTGCAGCATATATAAATCATGTTTTCTTTGTGTGGAATTTCTACTAAACTACTTTCTATTCCTTTCTGCTTTACTCTTATTGTGTAATTGACTTATAATCTTCATTTTTTGTTATCATTAAGGGGGATTTCTAAATCTTACCCACTACTAACTTTTCTCCTTTCCTCCATGTATTAACCAAAGCTTTCCTTTCTTCTTCTTTGCCCTGATTACTCAGCGCTCGCTATGGGAGCCCCAAGCGTCAGCTGCAGTTCTACAGGTATCAGTCCAGCTCACTTTCTGCAAAGTTTGATTTTTGAATGAATTCCATGTACTTGCGGTACATAATTTAATTCACTATGATAACCCTGTTCCATAAATGAGTTGTTCTGACATGAAAATCATACAGTCATTAGTAAACCGCTGCAGCATGGATAATACTTGTGCATGGATATACTAGTGTATATTCTACTATTCAACAGGCAATGCACTATCCAGCTTTAACCTGATAGGGGCAATAATGTATTTAGTTTCAAGGTTACTCACAAAATCATTGAATCAACAAGACTGGTATGAGTTTTATTTATTTTATTTTTTTATCTGTGAAACATGAGACACCCACTGATGACCATGTTGATCTTACATGTGTGGGTCTCTCTAATCTGATTTCAAGTCTTTAGTATGTTGTCAGAAGCAATTATTTCTTCCACCCATCATTTCCTTATTGAACTCTGAACCTTAGTGAGGATGACATAAGCTCTTAGAATGGGCTAGCTGGTCATCACTCACTATAGCAGTGAGTGTGATTTTTAGATACTTAGTTTTTCTGCTACTTTAAAGTTGGATCAGATTGGTGGATCTTATATCAAGACCAATTTTGCTGAATCAAATAAAAAAACGTCCTGACTGTGTGGTTGTGCTACTATTGAGTGGACTATCGGATTTTCGTCTATGCGCCTTGCACATTTCTGTCCTTTTTAAAGTGCAAATAGTCTCACCAGCTGCTGCCCTGGTCGGCCGGACGGGGATCGATTGAGCCCCTATCTCTGACCATTGTTGTGACAGGGAGAGGCTGATGCTGGGAAGCAAAATCCATCTTTTTCTCAGTCATTGCAACATTGCATTATTTAAGATGTAATTTGAGAACCATGATAGTTGCACACGTAGCATTACTTAAAAGGATGCAGCAAACTAATGGGATTCGAGCTTGATTTGAGGAATTGAAGCTGATAATATTTAATTATGGTACTAGCTTCCTTTTCCCCTTGTTTCTTTTTAAGTATTTAAACATTTATCCAAATATTTTTTAAAGATCTTGTCTTTACAGTTTGAAGTCTGTCTATGACTTACTGTACTGACAGCCATTTAATCTTCCCTTTCATGATTTTTAAATAATGCTCTTTACTAATGTCTGTCTGGCTTTGAATGTTGTTATTCCAGTTTACGGGTCTCAATGGACAGAGTGCTTTTTGTTGATGGTGACTTTTGAACTCTGCATGTCTTGTATATGAATTTAGGAAATCGTAATTTTATGACTGAACACTACCATCTTTTAATATAGTTTTTTTTTGGGGGGGGTTCCCAAGTAATTTAAGCAGCATGGACTTAAGGATTTCTGCCACAGCAAGACACAATTAACACAATTCTCTACTTGAAAGTGTGAAAATGTTCAGGAAGGAATAAACTGAGCCCATCATCAGTTCATGCGAACAGATTTCCTGAAAATTTATGGGTTTATTAAATAGAGATGATCACCTGTCACTGAAAGCAGCTGCAGGTGAGCTGGAAATTACGTTATAAGATTCCTGTAAACATGATGGGCTAAGCAGCATGTCCTGTGCAGTGACGTGTTTTCACTAATGTACATGTTCCATGCTGTATACACAAGGCTGGATAGATGAAACATACATTTAAATGAGTGCTCTGTGATTGATTGTTGTCTCGTCAATGATGTCACCTGCCTCACAAACTGTCATTAAAGAGAAGAGGCGATAAACTGGCTTATACAACTGGGAAAATGCTGCCCTTATGTGCGTGTTGTTACAGTTTTAATAGTAGATTTTATGCGCAGGAGGCATTTCTTTATCTTTTTTCAGGACTACCAGATTTGTGGCAGCAATTACTTAGCATCTGATGATGATGGTGGGCAATGTCTGTTTGAGGAAGAACCTAAATACATTACTAATTAGAACATTCATTACTTAGTTTTTGGAATTACAGTAATCAGTTATTACTCATGATTAATTAGTTCCTGGACCTTCCGTGAAAAATGAAATTTTGAGATATAGCGACAAACTATTTTATTATTTACGGTTATTTAAACGTTTATCAACCCTCCTCATACTGATATTACGCCACCTTGTACCTGCATTACCTTTCCCCACACTCTTATAGACTGTTTAAAGCACTTTTCTATTAAAGAAGAGTTGCAGGGGGAACCGTGAGTCAGAACGCAGTGCACACAGGGATGTTGTCAGCCAATAGCATGCTCGTACGGTGTCACGTGACTACCTACTAAAAATCTGTGATATAGTGAAGCCGTGCATCTTGAAGTGCGAGTAAGCAAGGGATTACTGTATTGTTATATAGTGTTAGACAAGAACTAAAAAAACTCAGATGCATGAGTAAAACCATGCAGGGGTTTTAACCTTTATACTATGGACTGTTTCCTGATAGAATTAGACAGTTATTCATATTTTAAACATTTTTGCGGTTGTGTGAACCTTGTAGAAATCCCAGAGAGATGGTTCTGTCCCATCAAAAAGACAAGAGGCCATTTTGTGTTTTCAGTGAATGTTTGTTGACGTGTTGGTATCCGTTAATATTTTTCAATAATCTTTATACAGGTGTGTGACACTTTGTCATAAAGAGAGAGTCCGATTCTAACCTAATGCTTTAAGGCGTATTTAATTGTTGTGGTTTTTTCTGTGTGAGTGTGTGCCGTTTGTTTCACCCTGTGTATGTCATGTGCACACCAAACACCCACATTATTGTCCATCTTTAAGTATTCTTTCCTGTGGAACAACAATTGGAGGCTTTTAGTGCAAAAGCATTGTGAATAATTCAAGGCTGATATTATTTGCTGTGGGTAGCAGAAACAAGACGGGCCACTAAACGACATAAATGGATTTCTTCCATGTGATCTCACAGGGAGGGGAGGAGGAGAGGTGGTGGTTGTGGGGATAAAGTAAAGTCCAAGTGGTCAGGGAAGGGAAGGGATGCACTCTATTATACACTAATTGGTTTAGACATTTCCTAGTTAGACACTCCCAGTTTGGGTGGACCATCTTCATCTTGGTCTGCAGTGTGTGTTTATAAGAGCAGACGGACACCCCGCAAGCTCGCTCATGAGCCGACCCCCAAGAAACCGGGTGAGTTCGAGAGCAGATTTGTACTCAGGTCCACATCAGAATGTTTGTGTGTATGTTGACAGAAAGACGAGGTATGTCTGCGGATTTATAGAAGCATGCTGCCCAGTGTGAAGCATCCTACTATACTTACCAGTATTCCCTCAGTATTTTTGTGGGGAAAACAGCTGTTTGGGAGAAGATTTTTGGAATATTTGAAATTAATAGAAAATTTATGAGCAATATCCAAATTATTTCACAACGTAGTGATGTCAGTGGCGTTGACTTTTTAATTCTATGTTGGAATTCTGAACAGATATTGTTGGAGTTCTGGACTTTATTTGCTATGTTTTATTGAGGACAAGAGGAGTCTGTTTACTGTTAGATTACTATAGTTTGTAATAGACTTTTGATGTCATCTGGTCAGTTGTCATCTGGTCAGAGGCAAAGTGCTGTTAATGTTTTATATCATTAGAGCTTATTTTATATTTCATCTTACCATTAAAATAGACATTATTCTAATAGTGCACCTAGAGAAGGGGCTGGAAGGGACATTGAAGGGAAAGCGTTTCTTTTTCAGGGTAATGGTTATGGTATAAAATGTGAGTTGTATCTTTATTTAGTAAGTCTATAGAAGGTCTTCTGTATGTGATGTTGCCTGTGCTTTGATGTGATAAGACTAAAGAAGACTGTTCTGGGATGTTTCTTCATTCTTGGTCATTGTTTTGTAAAATTCATAAACAGCTAAATGTATTTATTTTTTAAATGTATTTACTTTTTTTGAAGATCTGAACTTTTTGTCTTTTTTTCTAAAAGTCATATTTAGACTAACTTTAGTAGACTCTGCAGGTGAGGCTAGACAAGAAAACAACCTTGATGGAGATGCACTAAAAATTCTGCAAAAAGTAACCGATTGTACGCTAAAAATATTTTACTCTGACATAACATCGTATAGACAGTGTGATACCAGTCTCCTCTTTGGTTTGTAGCCTGTTTACAGAAACTTGGTGTTGTCCATTCATCTACACCTAGTTTGTAATGGTTGGAAGAGAACTCATAATATTCATTATAGTTAAGCTTATTGTTTGCAAAAGAGGTAAAATGATGTCTTGACTAGGACCACAACATCTTTCGTCCAAATGAAATCATATCATCCCAGTGATCACACCGTAATTTAAACAGTGCTTTCAGAGTTAACCTTTCACATTTTGTTGATGTTTTATAGTTATTTTGTTTACTAAAAATGTATTTTATTTGAGAAATGCTTGCACTGTGTTATGTTATATGTTCTTTTTTTAGTCAACTTTATTAATTCTCTGGTTTCTTTGGGCCTCAGTCATAAAGATGTTCTTAAGACTGTTAGATTTACTCTGTAAGTTGTGATGAACATTTACTGACATGAAAAATCTGTAGATGTGCTTTATTTGGTGTGGCTTTAGTTTTGGATGTACGGAGTCTCTCATGAATATAATTTAACTAGTTATCACTTATTTCACAAAGCACCATGAAAAAAACCACAACAACCAGTAACATTGTTTGAGAAGCTTGACATCAATGTCTCTTTCCTGAAATCAACCACTAACTTTAAATAATTCACAGATCTTGATTTCATGATGGAACTATTTACTTTCTAGCGAAAATCATTACGCAGAAGGAAATTCTAGTAAAAAGAACTAATCTGCCAAACATGTTAGCCAAAAGTTGACATTTACAATCTGTCACAAGCAGACGCCTCTCATCCACCACTGGCCCTGTCCTCCCATGCAGTGATTCAGTGTTCTTCTGCAGAGAGCGAATCATTCTGTGGATCTTCTTGACTCATCCATCCATCCATTTTCTTCCGCTTTTTCGAACCGCAGCGGGTCACAGGACTCAGTAGTTCATAATTTCTGGCATGGCTGAGGGTTTCAATTAAATCTGTTTGTACTTTTCTTGAAGTGCCATCTGGCTCCCTAATGTTCAACAGAAATGGCTAAATTTAATCTCCAAAATTCAACAACACACTAAAATAATTTCAATGGATAAACTACCCTTCAGGCAATAGGGTAAAAAGTATCTACGGTACTTATATGTTATTTTAGAACGACCTCTTCATTCCTGCAGTATTAGTTGATGGCCTGCAGCTTTCATGTGATTACATTCAGTACAGTACTTTCTTGTGGATCTGAATATTTGAAAGACTAAATAACCCAAAAAATAATAGGCTTGCATAAAATGGACATACTGGTAAAAGCAGTAACTTAGAAAAGGGAGATGATTGGTTCTCCGTGAATTTGAAATTAAATCCCCACATTAATCACCTCAGTAAATACACATCATACAATGTATAGCTGTTGTGTCCATCTGTGTCTTTCAGAACAAATCAACTTGTAGTACCTCTTTGTGGGACCCATTTAAATTATATAATCGGCTATTCCGTCATGACTCTCCCTCTCACTGCTGTCAAAATAAAGTTGTCTCAAGAATGCGATCCCTTCCTCTTGAATGGTGCATGTTTAAATGCCCTTGTTTGCAGATGGCATGCAGCCTCTTTGGTCCTTCTCTTTAATCACAAGAAGTTACCTGAATGCTCCCTATCAGTGTAACCCTGCCATTGTACCTGACAAGAGAGGGTGGTGCGGGGTTATGTCGTGCGACTCTGATTACAGGATGCATGGCGGTGTGTTGCCCCAAGCAGGAGAGCTTTTTTTTTTAATGGGAGCAGGTGCTATTTAAGGAGTTGGCTGTGTCCTGCCGCTCTTTGCGTCCTTCATGTCCTTACTTGATTCTTCATTGCACGAGTCGTTTTTGTATCACGAGAAGGAAACTTAGAGGGGGTGGTATGTTTGCAGGAGGGTATGCTGGAGGCCCCCAAGGGCCTCCAGGCAGACGCAAGTCCAGTTATTGTCCTCCTGAAAACCTGCAGATACCTAAACCGGCAGTGCCAGGCACTGGTGTTCGGAAGAGCAGCAGCAGTGGCAGTGGCAAGATGCTGTCTATGACGTACAGCGAGAGCATCCGGAGCGGGATCAACCGCTACCACTCAGACCAAGGGCTCAACCAGCCACCGGCAAGGCCGCATGACCAGGCTGAGCTGCAGAGACTCCGAGAACAGAGAGTTGCTGCTCAGATTAAGAACATGGAAGATTTTCTGAAGATGAACGGCCTGGCGCTGGAAGAGTGTGTGTCCTATCAGACGGGCATGAAGTACAGGTAAGACAGAGACAGAGCTTGACGGTGACTTGTACTCTTGGAAAGAGAGAGGCACTGAGAAGCAGCAGGTGAGAGCAGCTCTGTGGTCAAGTGAGGTCAGATATCAAAGGTCTTTGTTGTTATCTCTAATTGGAAACAGATGAAGAAAAATATTATCCCTCTTGCGTTTAAATTTCAGTTTCACTGTCATGCACTCATAAGGGTACCAGCACCCACGTCTTATTCATACCATCTAGGTTGATCCACTACTTCCCCAACTACACGTGACAGACAGACTGCTCCTTAAGCAGTTACCTGGCCTGTAACATCTCACTCAAACTATATTATCCTCTTCCCCTTCATCATAGAGATGGTCTCTCCTTCTCTGAATAGGTGTTCCTGTTTTTTGAAATAGTTCTGTCCATTGAAGCTGATAGAACAATTTTCTCTCTTTGGAAATACCCAGTCACATGAGTGTTGCTGAACAGTATGACACTGGTCATTATACAGTATGTCTTTATAAAGTAATCATTAGCGTGTTTCGAGTACTTTTTCATGTGCTGCCAGTCATGAAAAAGGAATGAAATTTGAAACTTTTTCTCATTTTCCCTTCACCATCAACCCATAGATTCATGGGCTACTTTATGTAGTGCTTCTAAGCCATTGCAGCAGGCTTATCAGCTGTTGGGTTTCCAATAAGTTCTGCTAGCCTGATGTTTTTGTGGAGGACATTCATCACATACAGGCCAGGCTGCTGTTGTTTCTGAGTGCGACCAGTGACTAGAACACTGTACGTTCGTCTGTTGTTGCCATTTCCAGGATTAAACAAGATTTACTATCACTTACAGGCAACGTTATATGTCTCCACCACCATTACACCATGTTGACCTTAGCTGCCTCCCTGTTTTGTAAAGCCTAGTCATTCACTCATGGAGGTGGGGGTGCATGGTGAAAGCTGGATGAATATTATATAAAAGTGCATGTGTAATTCTTCACTTACGTCATAGTGTCTCCTGTTATCATTAACACAAAAGCTGTTCGAAAAATTTAAGTGTTAATTATTTATTTAGGGTGGGGGGTTGAGTCATGTGTAATTATTTGTATTGGTTTACTACCAGAGTATCAGCTCATCTAATGGAGGCAATCCTGCCAGGATCGGGATCACCCACAATCCTGTAATTAGTAGTGGAACTGGGTCAGCAAGAACATGCAACCTCTGACTTGCACTCATCATTATTTTAAATGTGTTGTCAGGAAGACAAGCCAGCTTTGCTACTGAGATGCATTTAACAATTCTTGGCACTGCCATCATCTTTTCCAACAAACACAGGCAAATAAGGTTCTATTAAAGTTTCATCTCCCTTTAGACTCCCTGGCTTTCTCTTTACATATGCTTTTATTTCAGTTTTACTTTTCTGATGGTATTTTACATCACAAGAAAATATCAAGTTTTATTTTCCCACATAAATTAGTACGATTAATATGATAGTAGTCTTTAATTATCATGTACTAGCCCATGTGTATCAGTGGTCAGAAGCCATTGTCCAGCTTTGAAATACTTGGTTGAATGTGATAATAACTGCTCTGTAATTCAAGTTAAGAAAAATTATTGATCTGTTTCTATTATGTTGTCCTTGCAACAAAATGGTCCTACTGCACAGGGCTACAATGACGCTGGAAAACTATCCCTTTTTGTGAAGGATATGTGCAGCAGTGAAGGAGCCTGTAGATTAGTGATGTGAAACAGGAAGTCTCCTGTGTGAGCTATATAGAGTTAGACTGGAGAAATATAGATTTCAAGAGTGACTTAACACTAATGGACATAGTAATGCCTTCCACTTAGGCCTTCTACATTTAAATCTATGTTTGACCATAATCTGTTCCTTAATGTACAATGTAGCTTTCCAGCTCTTTGTATAAGACTTATTGTCCAGGTGGAAACATGATATCTAGGATCCTTTGAAAAAAGTTATTTTACCCCATTTTTAGCTGACATTTATAAAATGGCTTTATAACATTTATTAGAAAAATTCCAATTGGTGCCATGTTTAAATAGGGTTAGTGATGCCTTAATTGAAGTTTTGCCACTAGGTGTCAGGAAAGCTCGTGCATGTACAGTCAACAACTGAAGAAGAGTTTTGGATGAGAGATGAAAGGTCTTGGAGCTTTTTCTCTAAGTCCCATTGACGTCATTCACAGAATTGCTAATAGACATTGAATGTGAGTGAGACAGATAGTGTGTGTTTCATGTAGCCGTGTGATAAACTGTCAACTTATCCAGGGCCTCCTGGTCAATGTCAGCAGGGACAGGCTCCAGCCCATCCTGCAACCCTAAACAGGATAGACAGTTAGTAAAATAAGAAAAGGTGTATGTGTATATATACATTATTTTAATCCCTTTTGAGAAGTTGTTTTTGATAGCACCTGATTTCCACTAGATGGTGTAAATGGTCTTTTATGGTAACTGAGCACAAACATGTCAAATGTCTAAATTGAATACAATGAATCATTTTTTTTTGTCCTACACTTAAACTCTATTTGTCTGGCTAACTTTAAGCAAGATTACTCAAAAAATGATAAACAAATTTAGATGATTGAAGACTGACTGTCTGTAAAGACAACTGTGATCCTTCAGTCTGAAGCACCATAAAGGGTACTGATTTAGATGCTGCAGAGATTATTAATATTGGATTCTTTAATGACTGTCAAATTGATATTTTATATTCTAAGAGTGGATTTTCATTATGAGGGTCAAGCAATCATAGAGCCTTTGTTTTTAGGCACATTGACATAATGGGGAAAATTAGCTACTTTAGGTGGCGGCCATGTGAGTGCTGCCTTGCTATTATTTTAAGTTCATTGCTTCTGCTTCAAATCATCATTCAAATATGTTTATTTAACATGTTAAAATTTGTCTCTTTATCTCACAAACTGAAACCATTCCTCACTCTTTGCCCTATATCCCACTTATGAACACAAACAAACCTCTTGAAAAAGACACACATCTGCTCTGTTATGTATTTAATCTCAATCTCAGCAGCTCTAGAGCACATGTATCAGCGCGGGCCACTGTGACGTTTTTCTTCAGGCAATCCCCTACTCCAGAGCTAAATTTAGCCACAGACTCATTTATACAGCTGCAGCTGGATGCAGCTGAATGGACTGCAACTTAACCTGTGTTCATCCACTGCTGTACCTCACTTTCTCAGTCTCTGATGAGAGCTGCTGTACTGGACATGGTTTATCTTTATCAGAGGAGGGACAGATGTGGTGTAGGGGTTTATTCCAGTGGTGGCCTCTCCTGTTCCTCACTATTACAATTGTTGATCACTTATTTACTGCATTTCAGCTCTTTAATAATTTGTTTTTGCCTTTTTTGACACTGTAGAATTTAATATCATATTTGGTATCATATCCCTGCTGTTTATATTCACACACAAACTGTACGAATATACCTGTTCTGCTTCATCTTACTGCAGAATCATTGCAGGAACGTGTGTGTGTGTGTGTGTGTTTATGTGTGTGTGTGTGTGTGTGTGTGTGTGTGTGTGTGTGTGTGTGTGTGTGTGTGTGTGTGTGCGTGTGTGCGTGTCACTGGAGGCTGCAGGGGAAAATACTCTTACTTTATGAATACCCAATAGTGACAGGACGTAGGAGGCCCTCTCCATTGTCCTCAGCTTTTAAGACACTCAGGCTTTAGAATTGTGCCATTGTCACTTTGGATCCCATAAAGTTGTTACTTAACAACATTCAGCACACATTTCCGGAACTGTCAGATTAAATCTGTGAATATAATTTGAAGTTTTGCTGTAAAGTTGTCCTTGGGCCTCTCATTGAGCACAAGGATATTCTGTATCATTGGAACATGTTTGTAGATTTATTTTATCTCATCGTTTGTATTTGCATAAATAACAGTAGGCCCTCCAGAAACATCAAATATATTTAAATTGTGAGATGAGGCTAGGATTAGAAAAGTTTTTGGTTTTTTTCTTTTTTTCACAAGTGGAAGGCATCCCAGTGAAGTGGGAATGTTCGGTGTTTAGTAAATTTGTGTAATTTTCCCATTCGTGCAAATTGATTGAAGTTTTTAATTTCACACGTCTCCTTATCTTTGAGAAATAGAGCAAAACATGCTACCTCTGATGCAAGGATTGTTGTACCACAAAGTATTAAATCAAATCTTGTTTTTTTTTAACTTACGTCTTCATTATATTGATTGGAAGCTCTGTTTTTCCCTTTTCAAAATATTTATCATCTTTTATGAACTGTCTTAGGCTGCGTTCAGTCTGGCAGCCAAAATCCGATTTTTTGCCCATCCAGATTGAAAGTGGATGTCTCTTGTAGTCTGAACAGTCACATACCACATGAAATCCCATTCTTGCGAGACTGATTGGAATCATTTTTGGGAAGTAGTTTCAAATCGCGTCTGCGTCTGAACAGCTCCAAACATACTGATCAGATTTATTTGACTGCCCATTGACATTGCTCTACGCAACGCAAGAGCCAATTCGGAGCGTGGACAACACCTCTGCCCCAACGTTGTTGCTATGGTAATCTGTCAGATCGGACAATAACGTGGCCCAGTCTGAACAGAGCAACATCCCATTTGGACACTTGCTAAAAACAGTGTGGACAGTCAGTGCTAAAAATTGGATGTGGAAGGAAATCTTACTGGAATCCGATTTGCCTGGGGTCTGAATGCAGCCTCAATCACTGATGGCACACTGAATGCATTTTGGCTGAATCTGTTTCTTTCAAACAACAGTTTGACCCAGTTTCTTTGTACAAATATTCCTTTTCCTTGTCTTTTAATCACATTCTTGACTTTTGCTGGTAAGGTGCAGCATTCATGTTAATTGCATTTGGCCTTACATGTCCTTTCAGTTCCTGTTATTTGAACTTGTCATAGTGTTTGGGACTGAGACAAGATTAGGACATGTGGGTAGGACCATCAGGAAAAGGGTTTGAGACTGACCATTCACAAGGTCAAGGTCAGGGATTTACTAACAGCTGTCTGACCACTTCATAGAGCATTAAAGAGCTTTGAGTCCATATGTAATAGTGGTAAGGGTCATACAGGGACACAGAATTAGGCTGAGAAATAATAACCGTCCTTTTCATAAACGTGGTTTAACCCCTTTTGTTCCACACTCACATGTCAAAAACATCGGAGGAAAATGTTCGAGTGATATAAAGCAATAGAACATTGACTTTAACATGTAAATTTTTGCTATTGGTGATTCCATTTTAATGTAAAAATGTATTACTTTTAAGTAACATGTAGGAGAGGAGACTGGTTTATAAATCACATTTCTAAAGAAAATGTAATAGTCATCATTATATCTTTATAGTGACTATTTCTTTATAGTGTTGAATTAATTGGTTATCATACCTTAATTTATTTTCTAATGCTAGGTTATGGACCAAGTCCCTTCACTAATCCCTCGTCTCAGGTTTCTTAAAGCACATTTAAATAATAGATGATGGGATTCCAAGTGCTTGAATCAGTGTCTATATGCTGAAATGAGTATAGTATTAAAATTTCTGCCTAGCAACACTTCTCTGTAAATACTTTCCTTAACTATGACAAATACGCAGAGGCAGTCAGGAGGCTCATCCATTGACCATGACAGATTACTCTGGTTCCTCTTTTCACTCCCTCCTTCAGATTAAACGGCGACTGTGTGGCTCACGGCTGCAGAGGGTGTGAGAACACCTTGTTACACTGGCAGAGTTGAATCCCTGACATGACTGCAAGCTTTCTGCTATTTTGTAATGGCCAGCATATATTTATGTATATACGTGCACCCTTGGTACTCACGGTTAATGAGTTCCAGGAACCACACGCGATTAAAAAATTCCACGATTGAGCAAAAACCTATTCATCTTACTATTTACAGTAATTTAAATGTTTATGAACCCTCCCCATACTGATATTAAGCCACCTTCTATCGGTACTACCTCATCCCACACTCTTATTGACTATTTAAAGCACTTTTGTGTCTCACAAAAGTATAAGACTGACGGAACGAGCGCACTTCCGGATGCCGTCAGCCAATAGCATGCGCGTATGGTATCAGGGGACTGCTGACCAAAAATCCGCGATGAGGTGGAGTCACAATCGTTGATGCGCAATCGCGCAAGGGTGCACTGCATACGTGTGTGTGTTTATATAACTAATGGGAAACCCGTGGAAATTCCACGATAGAATTGTAATATCACTTTGTTTTCTTTTTTTCTTCTTCTTCGTCAAAGGAAAACAAACCGCTTTTTCGGACGAAGCCGTAATGGCTCCGTGTGTGTGGGAGGGACGAACGCGAAGACTACGGCAGCTTCGGCGTTACAGTCCAGCCATCCGGGTAGACGCCGGCTTCGTGAGTTCGGTCCTGGTGAATAAAGCATCGGGGTTCGACACACGACCTTGTGAGGTCTGTCACAAAGAATATAAACAGCTATGTTTGACAAAGCCAAAATGGCTCCGTAAGTGAGAGACATGGACAAATGTGAAGACCGGAACTTCCGAACTTCCGGGTAGACGCCGGAAGCGTGACAGCGTGAGGTTTTCAAGTGAGCTTATTCAAATATATATATGTAGGGATATGTATATATACACTGCAGTTTACCCTTTAAATCATCAACCTTATAAATGTGGAGTGGCGGCAGTGGCTCAGCGGTAGAGCAGACGTCTTGTAGACAGATCGCCCCAACCATCGGTGGATCGAATCCCGCTCCCGCCAGGATGCCACCAGGAGTGTGAGCCGACGGTGGGAGGCGTCAGCTCACCTCCCAGCCGCTGCCGAGGTGCCCTTGAGCAAGGCCCCGTCCCCCCCCACAAGCTGCTCAATTGGGGCGCGTTCCAGAAGCCGCTGCCTGTCACTCTGCCTCCCTGATGTGTGTTGTTTGATGTGTACTAACTGCATGCTTGCAGGCCCCTTTGTGTGCTGTGTTCAGGGGGCCTGTGTATACATTGATTGTTAAAAAGAACTAACACAACAGCATGTATTGAGTGACTGTGTAATTTCCCTGTGGGGATAAATAAAGTATACTTCTTCCTCTTCTTCTAAACTCACTCTTTCTCATGTTTGAAATCCTACAGGATTTTGTTTATTATGGTCTCCGTGGGTAATGCAAAAAGACGTAACAAGGGCTTTATATTGCATAAGAAGAGGGATTTTCTGTCCTCTATTTTTTGATTGTCTCAGCTATCATAAATCAAGTCAGCGGGGACAGCTGAAACGACATCTCCTCCTGAGCCCTGCTGTCTGCTGGGAATCTGTCATGTTCACTGGAGGGTTAAGAATTGCTGTACTCACTGCTCACAGATGTGACCTCTGTCCCCTTTGACGGTTTTCTTTCCTCAGGAATGTGCAGAATCACTTAGATTGTATTTAGCATTAGCTAAACCCAATTTTCTCTATTCTTAAGACCTTTATGTAAATTTATTTTGTACGGTTGAAGTCATTCAGATCAGCAGTTAGTAGCCATTGATTTGTAGAATGAAACTCTAGACAAAAAAACAAAGAATCCATGCTAAGATTATCTACAGACAAAATATCCTGCCATGTCTTTTGCTTCAGTTAATTACATCCTCATTACAGTGATGAAACTGTGATGTCAACCATTCCAAATGTTTAGACACAGCCTCAGGGTGCATTAGAGAAGGATTACCACATCTGTCGATCAACACTGTCAATCTGTCTGACCACACATCACTTTCCATTAACGCTCTTAAGCCTTTTCACCCACTCGCAGAGATGCACACACTCTCAAACCTCATTACCCCATCTTAGATCAGCCATCATTTTCACTTAGTTACTCAGATCCTCACTAATGCTGTTCAATTAAACCCTTGGTAAGTCGAACTTAAACCTTTATTGAACAGCTGGCTAGCAGATTTCGATTGAATCTATAGAAGTATCTCTGTTGTAGTCCCTACAGAAACCTATAGAAAGCTGGAATCTACTAAACTATCTACCAAATAGGTCAGGCTGAAATAACTTCAAACATTGTAATCACAGCTTGATGCAGGTACTGCGATGTGAAGAAGCATTGAACCCAGTCCTGCTGAAGTCCCACATCTTCAGGCTTTAATGTAAAACAAAGCAATTTGAGCAAAAGTAAAATGCAAGTTTTAAGTTTAGGTAGGTGAAAAGTTTATCCAAAAGCTAAATGACTAGTATCAATAACTATTCACCAGATGAACGTAACTGGCTAAAACAAGTAGTTTATCTTTCTATCCATTACTTACTTTGGCTCATTTTTGTCTAAATGTCAATCATAAAATGAGTTAAGTATTCCTCATCACCACAACGCTATCTGCTTTGTCTGCCTTTTCAGCGAGCTGCACTTCAACTGATATCCTTATTTACATAAATTACATTTTTCTTCCTCAGTTATTTTCTGAAGTTCTGTAGACTGTGATGTTTTCAGAATGTGGCATTTCTTGATATGGTTGTAATTATGTGAAACTAGTGCCACTACAACCAACGTCTGATAACTGGACATCAGTTCCTGATGTCTCAGTCAGGCCCAATCTTCCTTACAGAGCTGCTTTAACGCAGCCAGACTGGAGGTTTTTTTCGGGTCCTGGTGCAGCATCTCAGTGCAGTTCATGGTCAAACAGACAAGGCCATTCCAAACTTTCACTCTGCCATTCAGTGGTTGGTTCCACTGGTATACATCGTTTTCACCCTTGGGTCACTTTGCAGTAACACATGTGAAAGTCTTTAGTGGTGTGAAAAAATCACGTTGGACTTATTTTGTTGAGTGTTGATAGTATTGTGTTGTATACATCTTAGAAATTATTTTTAAATGCCAACGCCTAATTTTACTACAATATGCTGTAGTATTAAAAGAACATTGCCCGTGATGGTACCCCTTTGTACCTCAGTGGTCGGGGTAGTTCCGACCATTTGTTGTCTTCTCTTGCTCTGCCTCTGTGGCCCTCAGCTGCACTATGGAGGCTGTGGTTTGGAACACAATGGTTTGCTAAGATGGACTACTGAGGCCTCATTATATGGTATTATTGATTTCCAAAGCTTCTTTCTGATTGGGACTGCAAGAATGAGCAGGGGAACGCCAATGATTTTAATTGTGTCAGCGTTTGTGTTCTGAAGATTTGTCTTCGGCTATTGACAGGAGGGGATGTAGAATTATCCATAAGTGGCCAACCTTTCTGTGTCCTATTTTTACGGTTGGTTGGTTGTGTGTAAAGCTGTTAGCCCTTGCGAATCTGGATATTTTGTTTTAGTTTTTTGCTGTGTATATTTTACAAGGTTGAAAATGAAAGGTGTCATTTATATTAACTGTATTTGATTTTGTGGTTGTGATCCGAGAACCACAAATATTCTGCTATCTCTCCTTTTCCTCCCCCGCATGTTGAATGAAGAATAGGGCCCTATCAGCGCTGTGCATTCAACCAGTGATTGAGTGTCTGACAGAGATTTTAACAGCTCAGATGAATTTTAGGTAGTCATGAATCAGGTACTTAATAAAGACGGAAAAAAAAAGGGCCAAAACATATGGTGGAGCTTTGTGATAATATGAAGTAGGAGGAGATGGATTCTTTTTCTTGCCAATAAAATTTATTAAGCTTTGGTATCCAGTAACAAGCTACTGAAACCAGCAGTAACAGTGAGAACAGGTTTATTTTTCAGATGTCGTTCTTTTTTTTTTCCTTTGCAATTATAAAAAAAATACTTATTATTGTACGACTGCACTGTGTTGAGAAAATTCCAAATTAATCAAATGCCTAAAAGCGTAACCACTGTGTCACTATCTATTTTACAGTAGCCACAATAGGGCACAAGCTAGTGTCTTATTGTGCCAGTCCCAAGCCCAGATAAATACAGAGGGTTGTGTCAGGAAGGGCATCCGGCGTAAAACTTCTGCCAAATCAAACATGTGAATCAAATCTATGACTTGACTATGACCATATCGGATCGGTCGAGGTCCGGGTTAACCTTGACCGCCATCGGTGCTGTTCGCCTACAGGGTGCCGGTGGAAATTGGAGTACTGTTGGTCAAAGAAGGAGAGGAGGAAAGTGTGTTTGTAGGAAGCGAGAGAAGAGGAACGCGAAGACTATAGGACTGAGAGTAGGAACGTTGAATGTTGGAACTAGGACAGGAAAAGGTAGAGAGTTGGTTGACATGATGGAAGTGATGGGATGGAAGTGTATTGGCAGGTGCCAGTAGTGTGATGGGAAGATGGAAAGAGTACTTTGAGGAGTTGATGAATGAGGAAAATGAGAGAGAACAAAGACTAGGAGAGGTAGCTCGTGTGGACCAGGAAGTAGCAAAGGTTAGTCAGGATGAAGTGAGGAGGGCATTGAAGAGTGGAAAGGCACTTGGTCCTGATGATAAACCTGTGGAGGTATGGAAGTGTCTAGGAGAGGTGGCAGTAGAGTTTCTGAGTGGGTTGTTCAACAGGATCTTAGATAGTGAGAAGATGCCTGAGGAATAGAGAAGTGTGCTGGTGCCCATTTTTAAGAACAAGGAAGATGTAGAGAGTTTTGGTAACTACAGAGGAATAAAGCTGATGAGCCATGCAATGAAGTTATGGGAAAGAGTAGTTGAAGCTGGACTAAGGGCAGAAGTGAGCATTTGTGAGCAGCAGTATAGTTTGCCAACAAGAGTACTACAGATACAGTATTTGGTTTGCGGATGTTGATCGAGAAGTACAGAGAAGGCAGGAGGGAGCTGCATTGTGTTTTTGTAGATATGGAGAAAGCTTATGACAGGGAGGAACTGTGGTATTGTATGAGGAAGTCTGGAGTGGCAGAGAAGTATGTTTAAGTGATGCAGGATGTGTATGAGGACTAGAGAGGTGGAAGGTTTGTCTTGGAAAGGAGAGGAATTAAGGTTAGCCGTAGTAAAACAGAGTACTTGTGTGTCAATGAGAGGGACCCAAGTGGAAGAGTGAGTTTACAGGGAGAAGAGATCAAGAAGGTGGAGGATTTTAAGTACTTAGGGTCAACAGTCCAGAGCAATGGAGAGTGTGGAAAAGAGGAGAAGAAGCACGTACAGTCAGGATGGAACGGGTGGAGAAAAGTGTCACGTGTGATAGAGTTCCAGCTAAAATGAAAGGAAAGGTGTACAAAACTGTGGTGAGACCAGCAATGTTGTTTGGTCTAGAGACAGTGTCACTGAGGAAAAGACAGGAGACAGAGCTGGAGGCAGCAGAGATGAAGATGCTGAGGTTCTCTTTTGGAGTGACCAGGAAGGATAGAATCAGGAATGAGTACATCAGACGGACAGCACATGTTAGAGGTTTTGAAGATAAAGTCAGAGAGGCTACACTGAAATGGTTTGGACACTGGTTTTGAACTGCAAGGCAGGAGGCCTAGAGGAAGACCAAAGAGGAGGTTTGTGGATGTAGTGAAAGAGGACATGAAGGATACTTGGTAGTTAGAGAAAAGGATGCAGAAGACAGGGGTTAGATGGAGGCAATTGATTCGCTGTGGCGACCCCTGAAGGGAAAAGCCAAAAGGAGAAGAAGACAGTGGGACTCTAAGGCATTATGTAAAGATCGGACTTTTTTATTTTTAGATCAGCATTCTTTACGGCTGATTTATCTTATGACTCCCAAATCATGGATTTTCATCCATTTCCTACAGCAGTTTATGATAAATGAAGAAAAACTGCTCATAGTTCAGGCCGGTATTGTCAGCTTAGGGAAAATGAAATCCTGATGTAAATGTGCATGTAAGACTGAATGAGATAATGTGTCAACATTTGTCAGCACTGCCTTTGTCTCTTGGTTCAGTCGCCAGCCAGGGGCAAACGTGTCCTCTGTGGTGCAACTGGCTGTCATGTAAGTGAAAAGTTCACAAGTGAAGCAAACGTGGAGGTGCGTCATCTCACACAAATGACAGACCTTCCCTCCAGCAGTAACATAAGTGCACTGCAAGGCTGTTACACATTAGGTGGACTCCTGTTGAAAAAGGTGTCACAGAATTCTGACAAATGAGATGCAATGTAATGAGGTTTCACTGATCTTCTTCAAGAGAACCATGCATGTCATGGTGCAGTGATAAGGTGTTGTCCTTAATAATTGTCTCCTCTGTTCATGCAGTACTTCTGTTCAGTGTTTTTCTCACCGCATCTAGTCAAAGGGATTGAAAGCCATGCCAGTCCATTAATCTGAAGAAAGTTGACAGTTGTTTTTGTTGTGAATTATCAGATCTTACTGAGTGTGTCAAGTACGGTTTATTGGATTGACTATTTGTTGCTATGTTCATGTATTTTCATGGCAGTTTATAGCTATTGGTGTTTTTACTAATTAAAAAATTTTGGTGGATTTTGTGTTGTGTAATTATTGTCATTTTAAATTCTAGCAGTGCATGAATGCTGACTAGTGCGTTGTGAATTTTATGTGTTTTATATGTGGATTCATTTAGATGATTGATGAGCTGCTCAGATTATCCATGTCTCTATTGATTACAGTAACCTGCATTGCATATCAGTCAATAAATAAGTAGATTTTCTTATACAGTGAAATAAAGGGTTACTGAAAAACATTTATAGTTAACTAGCAACAAGAAATCAGTTCATCACATGGTTTTGGTACTCATCTAAAACAGTAGCAGAATCATATGTTGGAGTAAAATCCTGGAGAACAGACTTAATATGTAAATAATTAGTCCCATATTGTTCAGTTTGACTTGTTCCCACAAGTAGCTGTGTGATTTTACTCAACCTTTTTAAGTTGGCTTGGTGTGGCAGGACTAACATTGTGTCTGTGCAGTTGAGCTTGTGTGGTTGGCCTCTCCTGTTTCTGGCCCAACCCCACCCCCCTGTCATGACTTCTGGGGGTGGGGCTCAGCATCACATTTCCACATCTCTGGTGGTGAGAGCAGGGACCATACCCCATGGTAAAGAGAGGACAGGTCCGACAAGCTTGCTGTTAGTTTCATCAAAATACGCAGAGTTGTTGGAGGAAATGTGTTCCCCATCAGCATGACCCAGACAAAGAGTCATAGCCCACAACGAGTCCATTGATATTGTCTAAATGTCGCATCCACTGTTGGTTTGATTGGTGTATTTCCAACATTTTAAATGATGGAGTATTTCTCTTAAAGTTGTTTTGTTTTTGTTAGTACAAGCAGCTTTCAACAAGGTTGTCTTACACATGACTTCTCTGCCCTTTGGTCAAGGGTGTGACAATATAAATACATTTCAGTTGAATTAAACCATCTTAACCTCAGGACCTCATTTAAGTCCAAAGAGCAAAAGGTCATAGCTCCAAGAATAGGGCCGTCAGTTAGCAACTGCCTGTTTGCTGGATTCCTTTGATGGTGGTCGCTTCTTCCACTACTTTGCTATACATGACTGCTCAGATGGTATCTCATGTAATTATCTGCCTGGCACATGAGCTGGTCCACTTAGATAAGCTGCAGTGTTATATTACTGGAAGCGTATGTGTCTTCTACTGTCTCTTCAATCTCTGGTCACTGTTGCATAGAGTCCAATTACTGTAGTGTTTACTTTCAACTTCCAACCATTATCACGTTTTTACTGTTCATACATACTTGAGCTCTTTTATTGTTCCTCAGATCTATGTCTAGCAAGCAATTACAGATATTATATAATTGAATACAGACATTGTATGCTGCGCCCTTAGTTTCACATTTGTTCAGAAAAAAATTGTGAAATGTGTAATTGTGTAATTTCTTCTATCCATTCAGAATATTAGTTACAGGACTAAAGATAAAACGCTGTAGTTATGTCTGTGACAGCGCTGCCTTGGACATATATTGTCACAGATAAAGTTACATAATGAATATTTCATGGGCAGCTGAGCAGACCCATGTGAGAGCCCCCTTTCTGGGACCATGGGCTTATTGCTGATTTCTGTCCAGTGAGCTTTCAGCTTCTCCCTTTTTCTTCTGACAGAATACATCATATTAAACCACACTAGAGGGCAACATATAGAAGAAAAGCATGAACTATAAATTTCTTGAGAGAAATGCGGCATGCACATATTTCAGTGCCCTCCTCTCTCATGCTGCTGTAGCTCTCTGAATACTCTTCCTCATAGCTTCTTTGCACATCCCTCCCACCTCTCTCTCTCTCTCTCTCTCTCTCTCTCTCTCTCTCTCTCTCTCTCTCTCTCTCTCTCTCTCTCTCTCTCTCTCTCTCTCTCTCTCTCTCTCATACTCTTTCTCTCTCTCCCTCTAGCCCCTTCCTCTTGCCTTCTCTTTCATGAGAGTAAGGCATACAGATGTAAGTTTAATACAGGCATCGGTCAGAGTAGGGAAGTGAATATGAGGTTGCCCATTTGCTAACATGCAGTAGCATCCAGTAGAATATTCAGCAGCCAACCCAGCTTCCAAGACGGATACAGAAGGGTTGATGAAAACCTCCTTGATGTGAGTGTTTGTGTATTATTCTCACCAGCTCTTTGTGTGGATCTTTGCGTTTTCACTCTTAAAGCTTGGCGGCAAGAGGTGTTATCTCTAGCACTGAGCTCAGCTTTAAAAGGAAATTGACTCTAAATCTTTCAGTTTCTCATGAGCCTCTGATTAAATGGTAAAGCTAGAGGAGGACACCCAGATGAATCACGCAAAAAGAGGGGAATTTATGCAAGCTGCTTTCTTGGATTCTGATTTTTAAATTTAGATTCTTCATGTTTTTAGAATTTTTTTGTGGACTTAAATTTTATGCATTTTGGAGACTGCACTATTTGCATTTTTCGTTTTCCACATCATCCGGTGTACAGATGCTGTAACTTTGGATTTGAACTTTCCTTGAGTGGAGTTTGTTTTCAGCTGATCAGCAGTCTGTCTTTCTGCCTTTTAGCCCCTCTTTTTTCTTTGGGAGCTGGTCAGCCACTTGGTGGCTGAGCAGTGATTTCATACAGTGGCACATTGAAGCTTCTATCAGTGGCTACATCCTAAAGACTGAACTGTCTCACAGTCTTCGGAGGAATCTAAATCCAGGATGCAGGTGTCATTAGTGTGCACAGACCATCGTGGAGCGGTGAACCGCAACACAGAGGACCGGCTAAACCGACAGAATGCCAACAGCCCTAACACAGGCACCCGCAGCAAGTTCAGAGCAGTGGCGATGGTGGCTCGTAGTCTGGGACAGCTCTCCGTTCAGAGCGTGCCTTCCTCCAGCGAGCAAAGCATGAGGACTGGCATGAAGTATAGGTAGGACATGTGTGAAATGTGAATGGGTAGTTATAAAAGTTTATCCAAAAACACTAAACCAAATGCGAAACAATAATTGAATAAATCAAAAACTGATTTAATTTTCTTTCCCTGCTAAAAAAGCTGTAGAATATTAATCAAACGATTTTCTACTCAGTATCAGACATGAGGAAGAAAGATCAATATTCCGCTTGTTATATTTTTGCCAGTTTCTCTTCCTCATGCATTCCAGTAGAATTAGCAAATGCTATCTGATTGCTGAGAGGTTTTTCTAAGTGTTTCATTATGATTAGTAACTGATTTGATATCCTTCCTAAACCCAACAGCAAAAAAAACAGCTAAATCCTAGCAGGTCTTGGTACTAAAATATCTTAAAACCATGTTTTGTGCAATGTAATTCAGATTAATTTGGTTGTCAGTCATTTGCACCCCAACCGTTGTAGGAGTAGCAACAAAGCCCAGCAAAGAAAACTGTAATGGTCAAACTTTTGCTGACGAACAATCATTTGTATTGAGAATTCCTCAATTTCCTTTATGTGAGTTCTCTTCTTTGTATTGGTCATCCCTCTATTCACTGTTGAATGCTATGGAGACAAATATTTTGCATAATAATTGCTTTGCACACACAACAGTGTGTTGGCTTGGTGATTCATTGGAAAGGTATGCACTGCTTTTAGTTTATTACAAATTACAAATCTTTACTCGCTGAAAGTCATTTATTTCAGATGTAAATGCGTTGTATTTATGAGGTGAATTATTTAAGACATTGTCGTTTTTGCACAGGGCCTATAAAGGAAGCAGATTATGAAATGGAATATCTTTTAAAGGCATACTGAAGCAGTTAGAGTAGAAGAGCGAATGACAAATTGAATAATTGAGGAGGAACACAAAATCTGCAGGCAGTGTCAGTAAGGGTATTAGTTCGTATTATTTTTAGCTTTGGTAAGGTACATGATCATCTGCACCAAGCTGTGTGTCTGCTTTATATTGCTTTATATTGATTCAGTCTCACAAGAATGATTTTGCAAATGACCTGCAGTCTCTTTCCCCCCATTTCTCAACTGCAGACCAAGACCAAAAAAAGTACATATTTCCAAGGATATTCTACTCTAGTTAACATCGCAATATAGTGTTTAAAAACACTGACTGTTGTAATAATCTTCCATGTACTGGTAGTTGTCAACATACAAACGCATTTGGTTACAAAAGGTTTGTAAGTTGAATTGTTCGTAAGTTATTTATTCAATGTTAATCTATAATTTTCATTTGAGGTCATTTAAATGTCATTACTGCTCTAAATTCAAAAGTACTACAGTAATCCAGCATTCCACAACTAACCGTGAAAAACAAAATTGCGGAATATAGCGACAAACTATTAATTTTATTATTTACGGTAATTAAATGTTTATGAAGCCCCCCCATACTAATGTTAAACCATCTTATTTTAACCATCTTTATTACCTCTTCCCACCCTCTTGTAGACTGTTTAAAACACTATGAATTTTCACGGAAGTGCGCTGCTTTCTGCCCTGGAAAGCAGCGCACTTCCGGTTGCTGTCAGCAATAGCATGTGTGTGTGGTATCACATGACTACTGACTATGCAGTGACGCCATGCATCTACGTGCGAACAAGCAAGGGATTACTGGATTCTGTATTACCTACCAGAAACACAAACTTGCCATAAAAACAACACATGACAAAATAAAATACAGATACAGGTGGCTTTGGGTTCAGTCATTCTCAATTATACACCATTTTAGCCAAAAACTAAAAGAGAAATAAAAATGAAGTGTGCATTATTTAGCTCAACTGTCTGCCACAAGTACTGGACTTAAAATCATCAGAAAACTGCTCAAAACACATATCATGTTACTGTAGAATAAATAAGAATACAAATATAATCATATTAAAATACTTACGTAAAGTTTCAATATTTACTGTTAAGTGTCACTTATGATTCAAACATTTTTTTTAAATTCAGCTTAGTTTGTGGTTAACATTTGTTCCTTATAAATTAATCCTTGAGAAGGAGACACTTCAAGGAACTCTTGACCAGTATTTTAAGCTCCTCCAACAACAGCATCCCGAGTCAGCTGTTGATCTTGACAAACCACTGTACGGTATTGCGGCATGGAGCATGTGACTTACCTTTAGAGCCGGAGGGTGTTATTGTTGGTCAGACACAGAGTTGTCCTCGGAGAGATCGTCACCGCAAGAGGGGGAGATGAGTGTTGGAGATGCGCGAATGCAACGAGGTTGCTTGACGGGGGTTGCGGCAAATAGAGGAACTGCAGTAGTCGGATATCGCAGTGTGCGTTTGTATTTATCTCCAAATGTTCATAAATCGACTGTTGGTCAAATGTTGAAGACTACTTCTATGTAGTATTGGTCTGCAGCAAAATGTAAAATGTTTTGCTTGTTCTTGAGCCGTTAATTCTTTAATCACTAACTTGTCTCTTGTCTTTTTAACTCATGTTTTCCAAGCCAAAGACCTTTAAACTAAAAGCAGCTTGATGTGTGAAAGGCAGTTTAAAAGCAGCATTGATTTCAGGAAATACGTCACCCATCCTCACTACTGCTGTCTCAATAGCACATCATAAGGCTTCACATTTAATTTGGCAATAGCTGTACATGTTTACCCTACTCCACTTCATGAAGGTAATAGTAATAATCACAATACAAGCCTAAATTCAATGTGAGTTTCAGTGACACGTGCGCCATGCAAATGCTATTTATAATTTGGAAGAGATGTGAATGAAACCAAAGGGAGATGAGGGTAGAGTTGCCACGAACAATGATTTTGATAGTCGACTAGCCACCGGTTTTTTTCTTTTTATTAGTCGACTAATCGGATCATATGTAAATTGAATGTAAAACACACTTTATTGTACGATCCTTATGAAACTCATTGTTGATTGTGGGTTCTTTCACACTGCTC